>NC_140945.1:60053119-61383119 GCF_014529385.1 Adiantum capillus-veneris | reverse complement strand
ACCTTTCCAAGGTAGTACTATGATAATAGAAAACAATATTCCAAATAGGTCAAACCAAGAATAAATTTCAAGCATTTGAAAGCAAGATGAAAACTATTTTATACCCTTGCAAGTGTGTATTTATCAAGTCGTTCCCACCTTTTTTCTTTATAGAATATTTTAATTCTTTTTTTCTTTAGTATTATTAAAGTTATCTAGTTATAATTCAAGCAATCACATATAATGCTCCATGTATATTCCTAGCCTCATCCCAGGACTCAGGTATCATGTCTCCTCTGCCATGTGTGGAGGCGACACCTTTACATAATTTCCAATTCTTATTTTTTCTTATCTTGTTTGGGAAAGGATTAAAAAATTAATCTAGATTAAGTTATTTTGAAATAAATAATCTGAGGAGCCAAGCAAAGGTTTGGCTAATGAGGATAATTGCGGGATAGCCCATTTAGCTTCCTAGCCTTTCCAAGGTTCTTTTTTACCAAACAATTGGAAGAGTTCCTTAATTAAATCACATCTTCTTCCCTTACTCGATCCCAATTTGGATCCATTTTCCTTCCTCCATTCCCGTCGGCATCAAGCCTACCCTGACTAGGCCAATTTCCAAACGTATTCATGGGTCTCACCACCCAACTGGGACACACTCCCATCCAATCCCAATTCTAGGGACTTCAATGAACCCTAGCTTAAAATATAGACCAATTGTTATCAATCCTATCAAGAAAAGACCATCCCATGTTGCATCCCATAGGTAAACACAAGCAGTAGCCTTTTTCCCAAACACGTAAGACAAATTTCACACTTAAATCTTCTATGTTATGCTAGGGCTATCCGCGTCAAATCCTCTCAGTAAAGTTTTTAATCCTAGTTGAGATTTAGAGTGAGGTTCCTTGAGTTATAATCCCTTAATTCCTATTTTCTTAAATAAGAGGCGACGATGTTTCTAATTGTTGAATTGGAGTTGGATTTTGTCGTTCTTGTCGCTTTATAATCTGTAACTTTTCTTCCTCCGTTGCGTGATCTTTAAATGGCTTGAGCTTTTTGCTTCGGCTCCTTCACCTCGTGAATCTTATTGAACATGTCAATTGCTAGAGGTAAATGGTTTTTTTTTAATCTGCAACCATTGATCCCATTAGGCATCTGCTCGCCCTCTAATATCGGAACTTTTACGGCACCATTGGGTGATATGTTTCTGATCACAAATGGGCCATAACCTGGATTTTTCAAATTCTTAGAGTGTTGCTTCAAGTTATAGACTAATACATAGTATCCCTTTTGAAACTCTTTGTTTATCACGTGTTGGTCATGGAATTCTTTCATTTGTCATTTTGGTGTACATGTGGTTGCAACAGCCTTGAGTTGCAATTCATCCAATCTGGTGAGCTGTTCAATCCTACCTAACAACTCATGTTTATTCCATCCTAAATCTTTTACCACTTGTAGTATGAGAACCAAGAATCCTAAGGGTAGTATGGCATTGATCTCAAATACAAAACTGAAAGGTATTGTTTCCAGTTTTGTTTTGTATGCTATCCCATATGCACAAAGAGGTGAATGTAAGTTTTGGTTCCAATCAGCTCTTAACTTGTTTACAAATATTTTGAGCATGATGCATAGAACTTTGTTTGTGCTTTCAGCTTGTTTGTTTGCTTGAGGGTGATATGGCGCTGACTTCAAATGAAGCACCATAAATTCTTGCAATAGATAGTCAATCATATCGTTTATAAAGTGAGTCCCTTGATCACTCACTATCTCAATTGGAAGCCCATATCTGGTGAAGATGTTTACATATAAGAACTATGATGCCGTTCTCGCATCATTCTTTTGTGTCACTATGGATTCTACTCAGTTGGTCAAATAACCTATGGACACTATGATGTATTGAGCATTTGTCTTGTAGGCGTGTGGTAAGATAGAGCCAAAAAAGTCTATTACCCATTTGGAAAAATCCCTTGCACCCATTATTCGTCTTAATGGAATTTCATATTGTTGCATAGGTTCTTTTGTGTGCAGGCATTCATCACATTGTTTTACATATTTCTCAACACCATATACAGAGTCCGCCACCAGATTCTTGCAAGAAGTATCGCTTTTGCAATTTTGTCTATAGAAAAGTGACCTTCTATCGGACCGGCATGTGCTTGCTCAAGAATTGGTATGTACTCGGTTTCCATGGCACATATTTGCAAGTTGTTATCAATCCCCCTCCAATAAAAGGTGATTTTCAATCATGATGTAGTTTTTTGCTTCTCTTTGGATTGAGCGTTGTCTGGATCGGTTCATGCTTGTTGGCAAGACTCCTGTTTCTAGTAATCCACAATGTATTTACCCCACTTGGGTGCTGCTATTCTAAATAGTGTAGCATGTTTGATTGGTGTCTGAATTGCACAAGTATCACATAAACTACCATAGTCATGGACACTTCACTGCATATGAGGCCAATACACCCCTAGTTGCATCAATCTCTGCAATGTATGTGTTTTTGCATTATGAATTCCTGTGATTTTCATGTGAGCTTGTCTCAAGTACAAATCTTTCTCCGATGGCTCTCTACATAGCCTAAGTATCCCATCCTTCCCATTCTTTTATGTTCGTCCTACTATTTGCATAAGCGAGTGTGTTTGTTCAATGAGTGATTGCTGCCTTTCAATATGTAGAGAATCAATGGTGAGAAATAGCATTACATGTTTGATCCACCTTGGTACCATCTATATATTGAAAAGATACGAGTCTGGTAGGTCATTGTCAACTCCAAGAGGTGCCTCTCCATGAATCAGCCGAGACAAATGGTCTAACGTCTGATGAGTAGTCCCTTTTTTGGCGACTACAGTGAAATCAAACTCTAGCAATATAATAAACCATCAAACAATTTGTCAAGTATTGCATGGTTTGTTCACTAAATACAATAGTGCCTGGTGATCCGCAAAAAATACAAATTTGTTTGCGAGAAGGTGCTACCTAAACTTTTTCACAGCATAGGTCATTCCCAATCCCTCTCTTTCCGTGGTTTTGTAATTTTTCTCTGCACTATTGACTTGTCTACGTGAGTAACAGATTGGAAAATCTATATTGTCCTCTCCAAGTTGTGCTAAGATGCATCCAATTGCATATGCCGCCGTATCTAGGTGGACATGGAAGATCTTGTTCCAATCATGATCTTTAAAAATTAGAGAAAAAATCAGTCTTTGCTTCAACTGTTGAAACACTTTTTTGCATTCTTCCTTCCAATCAAACTTTGTGATGAGAGCATAGAGAGGATTTGCAATGAGTGCATACATATAGATAAACCTTTTGTAATAGCCACAATGGCCCATAAAGGCTTGTACCTCTCTAACTTTGGTGGGTCTTGTTATTTTGGGGCGACTATTCATGCGTCAACTCAAAATGGTTCAAGACTGGGGCTATGACCACGTTTACTTCAGGCATAAAGGTGTAACAACAAGGGTCATCACAAAGGACCATACCTACAGAGATGTAAATTGAACCCCGGTGCAACACTTTGATGTAACTATGGAATCCAAAATGCAATTACCTGCTTGGTTGATAAAACAAGCGCATGTTTGGATATGCAGGGCATGTGAATGTGGAAGCCTAAAAAAAGAAAATTGTATCCTCGAGTGATCGATAGAAGATAAGAGCTACATGTGAGATCCAGGAGTTATTTGAACCCTTTGGATGAGAGAAAATAATGGCGACTCTAGATGTTTGTGTGAATGAGCTAGCACCCACAACATTTTGCAAGATGAAGATGGGTATGGCATAATGTCCTTCTAGATGGTGAACGCTATCATAGAGCCAAAAGTGAAAATGGAGATGACAAAAACATTTAAAATAGTTGATTGCAAACCTATACTAGACGAGGTTTCTATTTGGGATGTTAGTGACAATGACGATGAGGAGTTTCATGACTCGCAAAGTAATGAACTAGGAAATGATGATGAGGATGATCTCTCAAGTAGCTCAAAAAATGATGACAAACCTAAACAAAACGAGGCAATCTTTTATGAATTTCCCAACCAAAAATTGAGAAGACAAAGGAGACTTAAGACAAAACAAGTCAAAAAACAACAAAACCAACTTGAGAAACCAATGTCTCAATTGATGAGAAAAACAAAGTATCTCATGCTCTTGAGAGCAGATGACTATGTCCGAGACAAAATCACACAAAAACCATTGAAGTTAGCATCTCTACAAAAAACCCTAAGGAAGAAAAGGAAAAAAAAACCCAAGGATACAACAAAAATATCAACAAAAAAATGTCCAAAACTAAATGAAAATGAAAATATCAAAAGTTGAATTAGACTCTAAAAGAAGTCTCGACAATGGAGATGGACGTGAAGAGGAGTCCAACACTCAAAAATTTGACGCACCCTCTTACTATTAAAAGTAGACTATCCAGGATAGACGAATTGTTTAGCAACCAATAAGGGAGCTCAAGGATCCGGTTACATTGTATGATGGGCCTAAAAATTCTAACAAAATTGACCTAGCTAGACCTGAAGAAGAGCCAAAACCAGCTTACATAGCCACAGATTCACTGAAGAGGAAGAGAAGCTTTTAATAACTACTTTCAAGCAGTATAGAGATGTGTTTGCTTGGTTGTACAAAGATAGTAGACCCGACATATGTCAACACACAATACCCATTAAGAGTGATTCTAAGCCGCACTAACAACATCCATTTCACAGATCATGTGATTGAGAGAGTTGCAGGCAATGAAGCTTACAACTTTCTTGATGGCTTTTTGGGTTATAATCAGATCACAATAAAACCAAAGGATCGACACAAAATGGCTTTTGCAACATAATGGGGCGTATTTGCTTATAGGATGATGACATTCGGCTTGAACAATGCACCGGCCACATTTCAGAGGATGATGAGTCACGCATTCAAAGAATATTAAGACAATTCTTAGAAATCTATATGGATGACATGTGTGTGTATTCTCTAATGAGAAACAAACATGTTGAGCACTTGCAGAAGGTCTTTGAAAAGTGCAAAACCTATTGCATGTATTTGAATCCTGAAAAATGTGTCTTCACAATAAGACAAGGAAGATTTTAGGCCATATCGTGTCCAAAAATGGCATTTCCACAAATCTTGAGAAGATACAAATTATTGTTTCAAAGATTTTGCTCTTTCCAAAGTCTACTATGGCAAAAGTATGTTCGTACTCAATTCCACAAGAAGGTAAAATTATCTGCTCGAGCATACCTAAGGGTCTCTCTACAAATCCATCTACTAGTTGCAATTTCATGCATGTTTTCCTGAGAGCTAGTCTTCCCATTTCTCCCATATTTCCTTGGTTGTGATGGCTACCCCAGCCCCACTTTTAAGTATAGCTTTTGTTTTCACTCCTTTGTACTCAAGTGGTAAGGTGGTATTTCCTTCTTCTCCCTCACAAAAGTTACACATGCTTTGATTTTGGTTTCTCGGGTCGAGTCTTATGTGTGCTTTCATCTATGTTATCATGTGGAGGGATCTTCAACCACCATTTGACCCCATAAATGTGGTATCATCTTCAAAAATTCTGCAAGAGTAATGGTGAATCTTATAGGAATTGACATCAGTTTATGTAGGATTTTTGCGTCTGTCATATGTGGCATTGGACTCCATTGAGATGGAACAATTTTCACCTCTGACTTTGACTTAAATTCCCCTATAGAAGAAGGTAAAGTCCTTAGAGTTTCTGGCTTGCTCTCCACGGATACTTCTATCGTTGCACCTTTGTACAATGATTGTATATCCCCATGATAAATCTCATGGTCCATGTTGATTTTTGGGATTGGTGTTGACAACAACATGGCACTACCATCTTTTCAGTTTTTGATTGTTTTTTATAAGGATTGTGGCCATGCCTGACGATATCTCTTGAGATTTGGCCTCATCCATTGTGTTTGCAACCACCCTCATATCCAATGGATTTTCATTCCCTGGTTTAGATGGTTTGCCCATTTTCTTTTCTTTTATTTCTGCTAAATTTTTGATAGAGTCTCCTTTGCATAATGATGAAAGTCTCAACTAGAAACTGAATAAGATCACTGCAATATCAATGCAAAAGAGTGCTACAAGCAAACTAGAGGATTCGAGGATAAAATCCCACAAAGCGTCCTTTATATAAATATCAAAATTGCAAGCAAAACTAAGCCAAAAACAATGCATAAACCAAAAAAGAGTGCTAAATGTGCATACAGTGGCATGTACTACTCAGAGAAACTGTCGATAATTATTGCCAACTTGGTGTCAAAGCACCTATACCCATTTATACATATCCTATGGTGAGGCCACAAATAGGGATCTCCAACAAATAAATCCACCTCACACTGGGTAACCCAGCCCCCAATGCTCGGCTTCAAAAAACCTCATGCAATGACCCTCATAAAAGGCTATGCAGACATGACTAGCTACAAAGTCTCAAAAAGGGCTCTTTTGGATTGACTCTAAAAATGGGCCCAGACGACCAAATCAAACCAAAATTTCCTCCACAATGAAGTACAATGGCAATATCTACTGAACACAATGTGCACCAAAATGTCTATCATTGCAAAACCACAGAACACATGCTCAAAAAAGCACCAATGAGTATACAAGCAAAATCACAAAATGAGCTCCCTATAAGGAGTAAAATACTCTCAATAGAGCTTAAGCACTCTCAAGTGCTAGTCACACATAAATGATATGCATCCAAGACTCCCAGTAGACTTGTAATGGATGTCATTGACAAAGATTCTCATAGATCTATTGTGTCAAGAGAACATGTGATAGTCCCTAGGCCTATGCATGTAAAACTGTATCTAAGAACTGTCTTTGAGAATTTGTCAATGGCTATGCATAGGCAATACCACAGAGAACATACATCATGAACAAATATGCATATGGAGATCCAAATCTTCTTTCAAAAAATGCATAGAGGGTTGCTAACGGAAATTTATAACATGTATCTCACTACTGACAAACTGTCTCTTTGTCTTGCTCTATCCAATGTAAGAGAACATGTGAAAATCTATAGGCAATGTAGCCAAAGTAGGTGTCAATGGCAATGTCAATGTCGATGATAGCCATTTTTTGGCTCTCTAAATTATGCCATAGTGAGCCGCCTCACCCAACAAAAATCACCGTAGCACTATGGCTATCTTCAGTCTTACATTGTATATATTGTATACCAATGATCCTCCTCCATGCATGTGCTAAAGTCACTTCATATGCCTTAAGAGGGTGGTATAATGAGAGGGCTCCCGCAACCCTAAGACAATGTGTATGGTGGTAGCAAGATCATTGTCTCTCTAATTCTCCCCAAGCTTTGTAAGCATCAAGTCTTTAAGGACAAGATCTAATGGTTTAAGTTGATTTATGCTCTCTACCTCACTTGCTCTCAAATCCTTAAAGTTGTGAATGTTTATGTTGGTGTGTGTGGATATTGTACATCCCCCTCTCTTTGCACACTTGATTATAAGGAGATAATGCTTGCATCCTAGTTCACATCTATAACTAGGTGGTGCCCCTTCACTTGTTTGGTTGTGGGTTTGTGGTTGTTATTTCTTGCTTGTAGTTTCTACAACCTCATTTGAGTAGCACGAGATCCTTGAGGAGTGTTTAGAGGTTGCTCCTCTTGTTGCCCACCCCGGACCACTTCAATTTTGGTGCCCCCACGGAGGAGAGCTTGTGTATGTTGTTGTGAATACTCAACCTTTAGAGTAATCAAGTAGCCTGCATGAATCACAAAAATTTGTATGAACCCTTCATCCCCATTTCCAGTTAAAAGGTACACATCATTGTTAGTACTAAGATGTAATTTTAGCGTATAAGTGTTATAATTTTAGATCCTCACAAATTAGCTGAGATAAACGCATCAATGAATCCTTTTATTTTGCCTCTCATTAGGTATGATTTCAGTTTGGATGTTTATATTTTTGTTCTATTTTAAGAATTAGGTCATGCATAGACCATGGATAATGGTCCAAGAATATATATTTTTCCTTTTCACTTTACACCACGTATTAGGATAAACATTGTAATTAGTAGAAAGATCCATTTTCAACGACGAATGGTGTTCATGTTTGGTGCTTAAATAGTAGGAGAGATTCTTGTGTCACCAGACCCTTTCATCTTGCCTCTATCTTGTTGACTATCACACATCTTTTGGCATGCATGTCTTCATTTTGCTCTAGAACAAATTACAACCTAGCAAAATTGTGTGTGTAAATATTTTTAAGAAAGAAAAAAAAGAAAAGAAGGAAGAGAAGACGTGTTTTAGAATTGTTTCAATGGAGGCCCAATGCCAAATGTCAAGATATATTCTCTTTTTTGGAGAGATTGGCAAGGATGCGGAGATATTTTAAGCAAATTTCAAAATGGCTTGCTGCAGTAAGAGGGTGATAGGAGATGAGGAATTTTTAGAAATGTTTGAGGTGAACCTGAGGAAAGATGCTAGTACTTGGTTTTCCTCTGTATGAGGAACTTAGAGAAAGCTATAGGGAGATTTTGGATCACTTCAAGTGATACTTTTTCAAACCTTAAAACACTCAAAAACTATGGCAAGACATTGTTGCCCACAAGCAAAAAGACCTAGATGACTCTTACACCTACAAGCAAGAGTTTCTACATCTTTGGACTATATAGGTAAGGAATATTGCTAACCCCGGGGATGTTACCATATACATGTGGTAGTGATGTGTGTGAACACACTTAGGACCACCGGGGTATTTTTTCCCTCACTAGGAGGTTCCCCCCCCCGTGCATTGTATATACGCCCATCACTCTAGGGCTATCTTAATATTTCCATCGCACACTAAGTAATACTTTCTCTCTTGTGTAACTTAAGATTCCTTTGTCTTCTCCAAGCCGTGTGTGTTTCCCTCCCTGCAACCCTAATTCCAACAATTGGTATCAAAGCAGGTTGCATCATTAGGAAGGGAATGGGGTATAAGAGGGCCTCTTTATTTGCCATGGGATTAAAAATGAGATTAAGGAATGAGCAAATGGGGGAATGCCATGTGGACTGAAATGGTGGGTGTGGCAGGTTCTAAAAGTGAGTGGTCAAACTTATAGGCCTAGAGGTGGAGGGGTCTTTTCTTTACTAATAAAACAAGAAAATAAGAAAATTTGAACCTTTTTTTATAAAGCTGGGGTAAAAACCGACTCTTTATCTCTCTAGAGGCTATTGACTCCCCCCACCTTCCTCCCAAAAAGGAGGTCTTTCAAAAAACGTGCTGACATTCTCTCTCTCCTATTTACTCTCTCTAAGGCTCCTACATCTACTCTCTCTCCCCTCTAGCTATGAGACCTGCATCTCCCTCTAGCTATGAGACCTACATCTACTCTCTCTCCCCTCTAGCTATGAGACCTGCATCTCCCTCTTCAAGCCCACTTTTCCCTCCAAATACCTTTTGCAGCAGAGGTTTGAAACCTCCATTCTCCATTGATCAGTCAGCCTCACCTTCACACCTCTACAAAAAGCTATAGATCTACAACATTGGATACTTCTATGGTATCTTCATCAACACCTCCCTTCTCCATTGATCACTTAGCCTCACCTTCACACCTCTATGGAAAGCTGCAAATCTGCAACACAACTGCTTGTGGAGTATCCTCATCGACACCTTCTTTGATCCTTCTTCCTCATCTAGGTGTGAAGGTGAGGTTAATCACTTAATCTCGCCTTCAAACCTCGACATGAAAGTATAGATCTGAAGCACTGGATGCTTCTTGAGTATCTTCATCAACACCTTCTGCGGTCCTTGTTCCTCATCTAGATCTGAAATGATCTCCCCTCACTCATCCACATCTTTTGGAGATTTTGCATAGGAGCATTGTTGGGTAAGATTGTTAGGCTTCTTCATCATATGTGTTGGTAAGAACAGTAAGCTTCATTCCTATTTTTAATGTTCTTGTATCTTTGCTCACTCACCATACTGGTTTCTGTTTCCATCTTTCTTGTAGAGATTTGTGGCAGTGTCATTGTCTGTCTTTGTATATATCTTAGCATTTCTTGTTACCTTGCACTAATAAAATTCGTGTGTATAAACTAATATTCATTTTTGTCACAATGTGTGTTACATTGCTTTCATGGATTCTTTAGGTGCTCATCAATGTGGGAGTTTTATTGACTCAATAAGTTGCAGCAATATGCAATACGATAGTGATTCTTCGCTTGCTATCATGACTACAAATGATTTATGTGGGTGAAAATGCAGCCAAGTTCATGGATTCTACACAAGGTGTAAAGCAAATATATGGCTTCTCAGACACATCATTGGAAGGGGAAGATTGTGGGTTTCAAGTAGACTCAAGATGGCAAGCATCTACGAAGGTACACCATGTGTATATAGCTTCTTTGTTGGTGCTTGACATGTCTTTGCCTCAACCTAGGTTTTTTGAAAATTGTACATGTTCTGCTTATATTTAAATGTTTTGGATTGTACCATTTATGCTTTTACCTCTTAGGTTGTTTCAATATATGCATAATCTCGTGTGTTTTTGCTTCATATATTTTCCATCTGACTTTGCAGAGTGGGAGCCAATGGAATCTTTTGCAGGCGGCTTTGAATCTATCCATGCGGATGCTGGAAAGTTTTTATATGCAGAGTGTTTACGTTGAGAGATTCCCTCACAAGAGAGATTCTTATATGGCCGTGCTTATGCCACATCAAATGCTCTATTATTGGCAAAAATTGGTATGCAGATACCAATCTGTAAATGAAGGCTTGTCAATGAAATTTCAATACTGAAGATGAAAGCGAACAATGGGAGTATGGGAGGTGCTCAACTTCGTTATTGTTTTTGAGGAGCTCATGGACCTTCAAATATTCCCCCACACTGATATTGTGCCCAATAGTTGTGTCAATGATGACTGACATCTTTACAATTTTTACAAGTACCTCAGTCCTTGAATAGAATTCCTTTTGAGTGAATAGAAAAATTGTAAGGTCAGGAGAAGAAAAGGGTTGTACTTGTAAGCACATCTCATTCCCATGATGTATCATTGTACAAGATCAACCACGGGACATTATCTTAATGAAAACTTGTATTGCATCCCAATTTTGTGCATAACTTCTTGTAAAGTTTAATTTAAGTTCTTTTAATCTTTAATTCAATTTTGGTGTGATTTATTTGGTATTTCATGAATTTTTCAAGTTCTAAGTGTTTCAATCTTAAAAGTAATTAAGTCTTAGAGAATGACATCCAAGAGTTGTATTATTGTGCAAGTACACAAGTTTAGTTCTCTATTTATCTTCTCCACAAAAAAATAGTTTTGAACTCAATTTTTAGTAATTAAGTGAATTCTAATTAGTACTACATGCAAGCACACATGTGTCAATACGAATCGTTTTAAAGAGCTTACACATATAATTATCGATTGATTTTCTAAAGAATATGTACAAAACTCACAAGAATTTTTTATATTGCATGTTGAAATTTGTCAAAGGGATTTCTAAGAGGGACTGCAAGGTAGATGATCACAATGGCCTCATCGACTTGGGCATGAAGTGTATAGGTATCCGGTTTCCTAACTGGGACATGGACCTAGATTTGCTAGTGCTTGAGGACAGAGAGAGAAATAAGAACAAAAGAAAGAGTATGAAGAGAGATAGGGAGGTTGAAGATCTATAAGTGAGCATGAAGAATCCTCAATGAAGCTTGCGCTCCTACATGACTCTAACCTGATGGACAACATAACTTAAGTACTAGATAAAGAGAGGTGATGGAGGAGGTTCCACACTTTCATCTACTCACTTTGTATGCAATGGTGATAAAAGGTCATCAATTTCTTTTTGTCAATGACATTCCAAAGACTGTTGGACTCTAGTAGTATATGAAAATTCTTAATTATTTCACGATTCAGTCTTTAGTATGGAGGTTTGGGTATTATGGGATTCATGCTCTTTAATATTTTGTTATATCATGCAAAGCCACTATAATGACTCTCCATTTCTTGTTCTTCTTATTCAATGGTGGTGTGGGAGGAGGTGATTGTTGTTTCCATGCAAGGGCGTCATTCTTGTACCTTTTTTTTCTTCACTCTCTACAACTGTTTGTTCCGAATGGTTTGAGCAGTATTACACTTCCTCTTTTAAACTTTCTTTGGCATGTTCACTAAGGGTCTAATCTTGTGTACCCTCTTTGTAAGAAGTCTACTTATCTGAGAAAATGGGGTCACTTCAAAAAAGACTTGGAAGAATGTGTTGCATTGGAGACTTGTTGGTTCTATCAAAGTGTGAGATTTTTTTGCACCACGATCAAGGTACATGCTACATTTTTGGAGAGAAAGAATGGAACTTTCCATGCGAGGTCATGTTTCGGGGGTAGATTACGGCCAAATCATGCCTATTTTGCACCAAAGAACCTGGTCGGGTGGGTTTTCGAGACTCGCGGGGCCCGGATCTAGCCCCGTGCGCGTTAGCCCTTTCGAAAATGGCCTGTTTGACCCGATCAAACATGCCATTTTTGTGTTGTGGCGCACGGGGCTAGATCTCGGGCCCCTCGGGTCTTGAAAACCCACCCGATCGGGTTCTCGATCAAACATGCCATTTTCGCGCTGTGGCGTACGGGGCTAGATCCGGGCCCCTCGGGTCTCGAAAACCCACCCAACTAGGTTCTTTGGTGCAAAATAGGCGTGATTTGGCCATAATCTACCCCGGGAACATGACCTCGCATGGAAAGTTCCATTCTTTCCTGGTCAAACATGCCATTTTCGTGCCGTGGCGCACGGGGCTAGCCGCTCGGGTCTCGAAAACCCACCCGACTGGGTTCTTTGGTGCAAAATAGACGTGATTTGGCCATAATCTACCCCAGGAACATGACCTCGCATGGAAAGTTCCATTCTTTCTCTCCAAAAATGTAGCATGTACTATTTTGCACCAACGAACCCGGTCGGGTGGGTTTTCGAGACCTGAGGGAACCGGATCTAGCCCCGTGCGCCATGATGCAAAAATGGTGGCCAAATCATGCCTATTTTGCACCAAAGAACCCGGCCGGGTGGGTTTTCGAGACTTGAGGGGCCCGGATCTAGCCGCGTGCACCACGGCGCAAAAATGACCTCTTTGACCTGGTCAAAGATGCCATTTTCGTGCCATGGTTCACGGGGCTAGATCCGATAGGCGTGATTTGGCTGCACTCTACCCCAAGAACATGACCTCGCATGGAAAGTTCCGTTCTTTCAGCCACAATCCAACAAATATATTCTTACAAATGGAAATATTCCGATGAGCCTTTTTGGTGTTTTGACGAGTTATTTTAGGTTTCTGGTGAGTGATTTCTCTCATGTGCGACGGCTTCTCCTCATTATGGGGGTCTTACAAATGTAATTTTCTAAAATAAAAATTACAAGGGCAAATCAAAGTCCATATTTAATGCATTCCCATGTTCATCTTCAATGGAATAATTAGTAAAATCGCAAGAATTTACACTAAGTCATGAATATAGGTCAGGTATTTCTTAAATTGGCTCAATTTATTTTGAAAATACCATTTTTAGGTATGTAGTACAAATGTGAAGCTTCTACGATATGTCAATAAAGATTGATGGAATTCAATACTCATTTAAGCTCAGTAATAAACTGCAACTATTGCATAAACTTCTATTTTTTCAAAAAAAAAATTGGGTCCTTTCAAATCAAAATATGAGTCTTATCATGTTTTTGACATATTAAAACTATATTTCCATCAATATTTCATATGTATACATAAGTCATGGTGAGATTACCAAAATCTACCATGAAGTGCATGGTCTAAGCCACTAACTTGATTCAAGGAACTTTTGTGCATATGTCCTAAAGTCCATCACCTCCCCCACCATTTTGAAATTTGGTCAAAGATTCATTAAGTTTTAAGTACTTACTATACTTCCATGAATATTTCATGTTGTATACATGATTTACGGTGAGATTATCAAAATCTACCATGACCTGCGTGGTCTAGGCCACTAACTTGATCCAAGGAACTTTTGTGCATACCTCCCCCACCATTCTAAAATTTGTTCAAAGATTCATTAAGTTTTAAGTGTATACTTAAAATTCCAAATAAGAGGCCCTCCTATATCCCATTCTCTTCCTAATTTCTATAAAGGTTGATAGTAGCTATATGTTTCTTGTTCACACTTTAGATTTAGATACCCTTATTTAGAAATATGAATAATGATATTTCCTTTGTTTTATGATGCCTTTTGACAATCCCTTCACCAGCCGCTATTGATATCCAATTATGTACAAGAATGTATCAACGATAAAAGTTATTGGCTAACTTGATTCTCAGCACAAATTTTTGTGGGGCCTAAAAAATGAGAGAAACAATAGTATTTCAAGACAAGTGCACATAGCCAACCACTATTTGAATGACAATATAAAGTAACTTCAAAACAATGACAAAGTTTAGTGCAAGTAAAGAGATGACAAATAAGATGGTAAAAATTGTATTGCCTTAATCAATTACATGAGCCCACTCGCTTAGCATATGAGTGGTGCACTTAAATGTTTCGTACATGGGAAACAGAGCTAGGCTCTCTCTCTCACTACCACTCTATTGCTCTGTCTTTTGGCCCCTTTGTCTTGCCTTCCATTTGCAATACCTTTCTTTGCAACTGTAAGTTTAGCAGACACTTTCAACCAATTCTTGATTGTTGAGATTTGGTTCCACACTTGAATGTCCATCTTGGCTTGGTTGGTTCTTGGTCTGCAATTGAGCCACAAAGTGACTGATTATATCTCGCTAGGGCTTGACTTTCCAAATATTGTAGGCATGAAATTCCACGTTATTAACTTTTGCACTACACCTTCTGCAGATCAAAAGTGAACACATGGATCTATAATATCAGAATCTAAATACAATGTGAGTTTCGTAAATCCATAGGTGAACTTGATTGCAATATAAACATTACAACTTTACCTCTTCCAAGAGCAAGTATTTGAACATTGTTGAATTTAGACCAACCCATATTGTGGCCTTTTGTTGGACGGATACGCCACGACGGACGTCAGCACAGCGAGAACTCACCTAACATGTAATGTCAGCTAAGGACGAAACTCGACCTGCAGGCGCGTGGAAGCAAGCATAAGGTGTCAACCTACACTCGACCGACTCCTAACTAATTCCTACAGAGGTCTCTACCAATTGTCTAAGTCACAGCCTTCAAGAGTACATAAGAGGAAACTTCCTACAATGCTTTCTAGAGCCGAACACCCATCAAACAATTTTGAAACACCATAGAACTTGAAGGAGACCCTACTAATACCAATAGGTTGCTCTCCCTAGGGTCTATGAACCAAAATCTAGACCCAAAACACCGGGTGCAGAAACAGGTAGGATGTATGGCCGAAATCTGCAGGTCTTCGTTTCCAAAATCTAAAGTGCCTAATGTGTAGTTCTACTCAATGTGAACACGTGGATATGCTGCAATGCAAAATCGGACAATGTATACTCACTTAAACACCCGATGAAGCTCATAGAAGGAGCTCGCAAGATCGGACCGTACGCGCGCAATGTAGGTATCGGTGCGTAGCTCTCGTCGGGGGCAACACGCTGCACTTCTCCGCACTCAATTCCGACCACCGGAGCACACGTAGTGTCAAGATGAAGCTCACACTCTCTCTCTCTCGTACACAATACGCTCACTCACAGACTTCAAACTTGTTTTTAAAATGACAAAAGGTTTTTTCATTAAGGTCAAAAAGTGGTATATATACCTTACAATTTCTCAAACCCTAAAGTTCCAAAATCAACCATCTACTCAATCTAACTATCAAAACTGGGATACAATCTGGAAACTTCTGTAAGTCCCAATAATTACAAGGTGAAAAATCAGGTTTCCCTCAATGAATGAATAATTACAAAAAATAATAGTCCTCCGAGTAGTTACTACCGTGGGGTGTGCCCAGCTTCTAACACTCCCCCCCCCTCCTTGCTCATGTCGTCCCCGACATGGTCTTGATCGGCTCCTTCATCTTATCGTTTCCCGCATCTTTAGCAGTGATTTGTACCTGGCATATAGGTTCAACATTGTTGGGCCAAAGATGTCTGTATTCATGGTGAAGAACCCTGTATAGAATGCTTCTTCAAAAGCCTGGAGGTGATAGGATGGTAGAAACATCATTCTTTGATACAGCGCATGTATCACCTCCTTGGAAGGCTAACCTGACAGATCATAGGCGCATCTGTATGTATCCTGGAAGAAGAATATGCTATCGGTCACCTGGCCTGGCTTGAAGGTCTCGAACACTGCTAAAATGGTTCTACAGATTTTCCTCATCATAATGCATGTAAGGTCAGGTGAGCCAGTGAACAACTTTATGGCGCCCGTTAGGGTTTTCACCACCATGTATTGGACACTTATTCTCTCACCTGCCTTCACGCCCGACAGCTTTGGGTAGTTCAGCCAAGTGGGTTGGCTTCTTTGCAAAATTTATTGTGCCTTCCACGTCCTAACCCTTGGTAGAGGACAGAAGCTGAGGTTGTCTCTGATATCTTTAGGTGCCTCTACCAGGTGGATTAGGTATTGTGGGTACTTTGTAAGCCAAGCCTTCCTCCACTTTGGCTGAGAATCCACTATAAGCTTAACTCCTTCTAGCTTCGAGGTGTCTGCATTGTAGAGAGGTACCGTTGGCTCTTCTCTGATCCGCTTGTTTATTGTAGTTGCCTCATATTTCAGCAATGGATATGGGAGAGAGGGTTGAAGCCACTCGCGCCTGAGATTGCTGGCGTCGATCTTCTGAATGGTCATAGATTTGAAGACCCTCTGCTCCCACTCCAAGGCTTCCTTCGTGGTTTCTCTGAGCTCTTCCTCTATTGCCTTGCGCAATTTTTCTTCCTCTTCTTGTGTTAGATCCTGTGGCTCTTGAGAGGATCCTGCTATGCTTTCCTCTTGCATGGGTGTGTCCACAGGATCTGCCACATTTTCGAGGTCGATGCCCTCATTGGCGGCTGGCCCTGAGCTTTCTGCCTCTCCTCCTTGCTGGCCTTTCAACTCCTCAATTTGCCTGAGGAGTGTTTGATTTTCTGCTTTATCTTGTCCGCCCATATTCACGAGGAGGTCATTAAGTTCAGCGTTTATTCTTTCCGCCTCCTCGAGCTTTATCTTCATGCTTTCCACTTCTTCTTGCAGGGCTTTTTGGCCCTCCTCCATTCTTGTTTGCATTACTATAGAACCTTCAGCCATCATCAATCTCTGCTTTTTCTCGAGAGTCAGCTCCTTCTGAAGTTCCTGCATTTTCTCTTCATATAGTTGACTCTCGGAAATGATTTGAGTCGAGCTTGTAGCTCTGATTCTAGCAGGTGATGCTCGCAGTCTCTGGATGGTTTGATCTTTGACTTTTAATTGGTCCTTGAGCTCAAGGACTTCATCCAGGCTTGCTTCTTGTTCTATCTCTGCTTTTTCCTTGGCATTCCTCATGGCCTCTACTTCTTTTGTTTCTTCTGCCAGCTGTAGTGTCAGATTATCTCTTTCTCTTTCAGCATCTCACAATGACTTGTTGAGCTGCTGACACTCTTCTTCAGCTGCTTGTATTCTTTTTACTGCTTCCTGATTTACTTCTTCCATTGCTTGGCAGTTTTGTAGAGCCGTTGCCAAGCTGGCCTGCAGGTCATCTTCTCTCTCCTTTTGCCTTTGGCTTTGTGCCTGCAGAGAATCTACTTCCTTTTTGATTTGTTCTTCAGTGGTTTTGAGAGTTGTCAGTTCTTTCTCTGAAGCCATGGATTGTGCCCTCAATCGGGCTAGCTTTGTCATCACCATGTCCCAGTCATTGGAGGGTGGGTGCAGGTCTACCGTGTTGGTAGCAATTTCTTTTAGCTCAACTAGCCTGATGCCTTGCATCTGGTCACCAAGTCGAATGCGACTGTGGCGGCTTCTTCCTTCGTATAGCATGTAGCTAGCAGGTCCAAAAATGCATAATAGGCCTCATCTAATCCTTTTTGCTGAGATTCAGGCTTGGCCTCTTCTTTTGGCTCAGGTTCTTGCCTTTGCTCTTGCTTCTCTGCTTGCCTTTCTTCTTGTTTGTCCTCAGCCTCTTTGTCTTCCTGTGGAGGGCTGCTAGGAGGTGGTGAGGGCGGTGGGCTGGGTTTAGGACTGGCTGGTAAAGTTGCAGGTTTGCCCTTTAAGTCCCTGTCTGCTTTTGTTTTTCTTTCTCTTTCTTGGCTTTCTTGTTCATCTAGCAGTTTCTTCCTTATCTGCTCTACTTTCTCCTTTGTGAAAGGGACATGGGGAATGTTTTCTGCTGCAGCATCAAGAATCTCAAAATTCTTGATATAATCTTCAAAGCGGCCCCTTTGCACTCTTCTGGACGATCGGGACATAGACTCGAGAGATGGCTTCCAGAGTTCGTTTAAATCACCCTTGACGGCTCTCTCTGCTCGGAAACTCTCCATCAGCCTCTCTAGTCTTGCAGCTTTTTGTGACCTTGTCTCTTTGGCCGGCACTTGAGCAAAATCTTTCTTTCCTTTCTTCTGCTCGGGTTGCTCCTCTTCAACTGGCTCTAGCTGACTTTTCAACCTCGTAGCCACCCTTGGTGCCCTTTGCGGCTCATCTTCCTTGTCTTCTTTTACTCTCAGCCAATCATTCTGAGATGGGGGATCAGCAGGCCACCTTCCTTTTGCGTGTAGTGCCCCATAAACCACCTTGGTGATCAGCTCTCCTGGCACTATATAGGTTGGCTTTTTGTTGCCCATCTTTACTAAACTGTCATGTATATATGCCGCATAGTTGATTATCTTTGGGGTGCCTTTTGTCATTGCCCAAGTAAACGTTGTGGCAATTGCACCTAGCGGCATCCTGTACTTCTGTGGCCTCTTCGTGCACATGTGGAAGTACTGGTTGTATAAATGGCTCATGATTGCCACCTTTGGGTTGGCAATGTCTTCAAAGGTGTAATTTGCCTTTTTCTCTTTGTACACCTTGACTTCATCCCTTCTTTTTGTTACACTGTCTCCCTCATTGGAGAGGTCTAGTGCATGGGCGACAACCCGCTCAGTGATTATTATCTCTGTATCTGGTCTGCCTTGTAAATCTGTTACCTTGGCCGCTCCATCCTCTTTGATGCTTGTTACAAACTCCCATACTCTTTTGATGTCCACCCCTGCCGGTATTGCTTCGAAGTAGTTGTGGAGTTCAATTTTCTCCAAGTAGCCGGCCATTTTGCTTCGTACAAACTCATTGAGTTCTCTCGGCAGCATTGGCATTGTCTTCATTGTCTTTGAACACTCCCTGGTAGATCTTTAGGTCGTTGGACTCCAGCAGATCCTCTCGTATCCAGGTGCTGGTGGGCTTTAGTGTTCCTTTTGGAATGACAAAGGGTTCCACTTTGTCCAGATAATCCTTGATGGTCATTCTTTTCTTCTTTGCTGGTGACTTCGAGGCTGCCATAGATCCTGTTCTACTCAGTAGTTCGAAGTTAGCGTTTTTTCCATATTAGCTGCGAAACTGAGTTTTACTTATCCAAATGACTTGAAAATTGAAAATAAAGCTTAAAAGGAACTTGTGAAGCTGTGCATGTGCTCATAGTGCAAATCTGGCCAGAAATTTCCATCTAGACATCCTACACGTAGGATGTCTTTTTCATCAGAATTGGTTCATACTTGACATACAGGTAGTGTAAGGCTCATGGAACATGGCTATATGCTTGGATTTGGATTTGGATATCAAAAAGTGGATTTTTGGGCTGATTCAGGCTTTAGGTCACAATTTGGGTAGAATGTCCATCATAGGTAGCAATTGATGTCTAAATGGGTTGAAAATTGGTATATGGGCTCATTGCACCATGGTATTGGCTCCTATGATGTCATTCTTTGCACAGAAGGCTAAATTTATGCTGGAGACATCCTACGCGTAGGATATCTTTTTCATCAAAATGACATGAAACTTGTTCTGTGGTTTGTCCTTGGCCTATGGAACATAGCCATGTTCTTGGATTTGAATTTAGACAGGATTTGATGCTTGTAAGGCTCTGTGAGGTGTTTTTGGTCTCAAAAAGTGTTTCTTGAGGGTGTTGGGGGTCAAAAGAGATTAGAATGGCTTCCAACTTGATATATGGGCTCCTGATGATGAGGTGATTTGATCTGGAATGATAAAACATCCATTGCATGTCAAAAAGGTCAATTAGACATCCTACGCGTAGGATGTCTATTTCATCATTTTTTCTACTTGACCATATAGATTGTTTGCTGATGTGTTGGTGAATGTGTTGTGCAAGTTTCATGGGATTTGGACAAGATTTGGTAGGTGAATGGCCCATTATTGCCTCTATGCCCTAACTTTGCGTTTTTTCATACATATGAGGTCAAACTTGGTCCAAATGTGATGAAGCTTGGTGTATGGCTTGTAAATGTCATTCAGAACATGTGTATGATAAAAAATGATGGAGTTTGTGCCAAAAAGTGCCCTTGAGACATCCTACGCGTAGGATGTCTCCTGATGATTTTTTCATTGCTGGTGCTCCCTGTGCTTGCCCTTTGCCCCCTTAAGTCCCTTTTAAGCCTAATTTCAACAAAAAAGTTAAATGGATAAAGTATAACTCCCTGTGTGGACTTTAGAGCCTCCGAGTCGTTTTTTGACTTTTGGAGTGCTTTTTGGCGATGAAATTTCTCGATGTTGGTCTCCATACCTTCCCGATCCCTTGGGGATCCTTGCCGTATGTTTTTTTGTCGACTTTGGCTTCACCGGAGCTCCAATTGGCAATTTGTTTCTCTAGAAGCACCCATGGTTGCTTTTACATTCCTTTGATGATTTGTGGTGGTCTACCACCATAGGACTTGGTTGTTGATGGCCTAGGAAAGCCGCTCGTGAAGTTTGGTGGCAAACGGACTTGCGGTTTGGCCGCAAGTGCAATTTGACGCTTGTGTGTCTGATGCCGTTTCTGAAGTTTAGTGCCGCTTCGGGTCACTTTTTGGTCATGCGGGTCATATAGACTTGTCGAGCATGTCGAGATGCTCCTACCCATGAATTTTGGTAGCATTTGGTCGCCGTTTCGCCGATTTCCCATTTGGTGGCCTCTTGTGGGTTTCTGGGAATTAGGGTTTTTCTCGATGGTTTCTACTGCCTTTGGCTATCCAGGACTGGGGTCTCCTAGACTAGGGTAAGCTGCCGATGAAGTCTTCTTGCTTTCGGGTTAGCCGTTAGGCCGCCGTCTCTACTTGTAGGTCTCTACCGCCCGCTTTGTGCGTGACCCCTACGCTAGTTTTTGCGACATAATGACAAACATGCACAAAAAGCTCAAGGTGGTGAGCCTACCTCTCATGTCTGGAGCTCGTCGAGTAGTTGTGCGCATCGTAGAAGCTACTGGAAGGTCGATCTGCTCTAGGTGGCAGAAGCTCTCTCCACAAAGTCAATAGTGAGAATGAGCTAAAAATGGGGTGAAAATTTCTTATAATGGAGGTCCCCGAACCACTTTTCATGAAATTTTATATGTGCTCCTATCTTCTCGCGAGATGCGGTTTAGGCTCAAAAATTTCTTGATTTGGACTCCATTTGCTCTGTTTACCAGAAATTTGGCATTTCGGTCAAAACCTGGCCAAAACACGCTTTCCACTCCAGTCTCATAATTGCACCCCCACTGTACCATAGGTTGTCCTACAGTCACTGGTCATCCCCATATATTTTTTTTCATTACGACTGTTTTTCACCTGCTTTTTGTATTTTTGAAGTTTTTTTGTCGAAAATTAGCAAAATTAAAAGGAAAATAGCAAATCAAACCTAGAAAATCCCCCAAAAATCATAATAAATCACAAACATCACCGCAACACATTATATACACTCACATGCAACTTTTATGGCCGAATTTTTCCGTTTTACCAATATTTTGCCTGAAAAATGGCTATTTCTACTTATATACACACACTTAGGGGCTTGATTTGACGTTTGGCCCCATATACCTGTAGCTTCATACTGTATAAGGGCATATGTACTTGGGTTACTCCAAAAAATTTCGCAATCAAACAACAACCCTTAAAATAGTCGAAAATCATGCCCTTTTTTGCTGTTTCTGTTATTGGTTCCGCATTTGAGAGTGCCTCTAGAATGACCTTGGTTGATGACCTTGGTTTGTGGTTGAACCATCTACTTTGTTGGAATTTTGTTGTTGTCGTTCATGGCATTTCTATCCTTCTGCATCCATACTTGTTTACCTTGGTTTGGTAGCCTACATCTTTGCATTGCGGCCGGTGACTTCATATGTCTGTAATTAGCATGGGTGGCTTTTACCTGATTGTTGGTCGCGGGTATCATGTTGTTATTTAATGGAATTTGTGCTTTTGGATTTGTTTTTAGTGATTGCATGGCTTGCAGTTGATCATGCTGGTATTACTGAGCAAAAGCTATCACCTGCTGTTCATGTTCATGCTGAATTTTGACTGCCTTTGCTTTCCAATCTATCTGCACATTGTACGCTTTTTTCCAAGGTTGCCCCAACATCATTTGGTGTTGTGTACTTTCGTCTGTCACCACATAGAATTTGTATGGATAAATATATTGATGTACCTGTACATGCAATATAGTCCATCCCAATGTTTTCAACGGGTGTGATGTGCTACTTTCCAGCACTTGAGGAGTAGGATGAAGTTGACCTGCGACTTTGAGATGTTGGTATAATCCGTTAGAGATCAAATTTGCTTAAGCACCTGAATCAAGCAATGCTGTTGATTCAACTTGATTGCTGCCCACTTTGACCGCAATTATTGGCTCCACTGTTTCCTCCTCCAACTTCGTCAGTCGAATGGCATTGATTCGCAATGGTGTTCCACTTTGTTGTTGTTGTCGCAGAAGCCATTTTTTTGCAATGCGTTCTTGTGCTTCGGCTTGAGTTTCTTCTCGTACTCTTTGTTTTTCCTTCGTTCTTTCTTTTCCTTGATGAATTTGTTGGAGCATCTGCTGTGTGAGTGGTAGATGATACCTCCTCAGTCGACATCCACTAATCCAGTTTGGCATTTCTTCACCTGCTAATGTAGCAAGCTTGACAACTCCACTTTGTGATACATCACTAATCACAAATGGTCCCATCCCTCGCTTTTTAAGTTTCTTGGCATGTTGTTTCAAGGTATAAACAAGTACGTAATCACTTGTTTTGAACTCTTTGGTACGCACATGTTTGTCAAAAAGTTCTTTTTGTCTTCTCTTTTTAGCATAGATTGAAGTGATAGCTCGTAAGCGGAGTTCATCTAGCTTTTCAAGATAATCAATTCTTGAGGAGAGCTCGTGCCCTGTCCATTCTAAGCTTTTTGCTACTCGTAGAGTTGGAATTAAAAACTCTATGGGTAGTATAGCATTTAGGCCAAACACCATGTTGTATGGTGTTGTTCCGATTGATGTTTTGTAAGCTACCCTGTATGCCCATAGTGTTGAGTGTAGCTGCTGATCCCAATCTGTTCTTGATTCTGACACTATTTTAGTGAGAACCGTACATAGTGTTTTATTAGTGGCCTCAGCTTGCCCATTGGCCTGTGGATGGTATGGTGCAGATTTCCTATGTATGACCATGAATTCCTCTAGCAGGTATTCAATGACTTCATTGAGAAAATGTGTTCCACGGTCATTGACAATTTCGATTGGTAACCCGTAACGTACAAAAACATTCTCATACAAAAATTGTGCCGTGGTGCGTGCATCAGCTTTTTGTGTTGCTTTGGCTTCAACCCATTTTGTGAGATAGTCCGTAGCCACAATGATATATTGGATATGGGTGCCATATGCAGGGGGTGATATAGGTCCCACAAAATCAATGTCCCATTTTGCAAATGCTCTTGCTCCCATCATTGGCCACAATGGCATCTCATCTCTTTTTATTGGAATTTTGGTGCGTTGACATGCATCACAACGCTTTACAAACTCTTCAGCATCCATGTGCAATGTAGGCCACCAAATTCCTGCGGTTAAGATAATTTTTGCCGTCTTATCGCCTGAAAAATGGCCCCCACTTATTCCGCTATGTGCATGTTCTAGAATCAGCAGGTATTCGCTTTCACTTGCACAGATTCTAAGTTGATTGTCCTTTTCCCGCTTATAGAGTTGGTTCCCAATTAACTGAAAGTCACGAGCTTCCAGCTCTATAGCTTTTTCCCGTGCTCTTGTGATGTTTTCAGGGAACGTCCTGGTGGTTAAGAAGTCAATGATATATTGACTCCATGCAGGTGCTATGTTTACCTGAAACAAAGTTGCGTGATCCACTGGTCATTTGGCACTACAAATAGTACAATTGGTAACATAAGAATGTGTGTCCGCATACATAGTTGGCCAATAAACCCCTAACTGTTTCAGTCTCTGGTGTGTCTTCATTGTTGAACAATGAAATGCACAACCCTGGACATGTGCCTCTTCAAGGTAGCACTCGAATTCTTCCGGATTTATACATAATCGTAGGATTAGGTCCGATCCAAGATGATACAGCCGTCCTGCTATCAACTGGAAGTTTTTTGTTTGTCGAATTGTTTGTTGTTTGGATCTGCATTCTGTATTATCAAACCCATTTCCAAATGAAAGAACACTAACAATTTCCTGCGACCATTTGGGTACCATTTCAATGTTGAAAAGATAAGCATCTGGTATGTCATCATCTACTCCTTCAGGAGCTTCCCCGTTGTGTATCCTTAAAAGATGATCCGCTTGTAGATGGGTTTTATCCTTTTTGACTACCACTGTGAAGTCAAATTCTAGCAATATAATAAACCAGCGTACGATTCTCCCTGTATTGCAAGGTTTATTTACTCGGTATAAAAGAGCTTGATGATTTGTGAAGAACGCAAATTTGTTTGCAAGCAAATAATGCCAAAATTTCTTTACAGAATAAATCATTCCTAACCCTTCCCGCTCGGTTGTTGTGTAGTTCTTTTCTGCACTGTTTAACTGTCGGCTCGCATAGCAAACCGGAAAATCCATTGTTCCATCTCCAGGTTGATCTAGAATACTTCTAATGGCATATGCTGATGCATCAATGTGCACATGGAATATCTTTTCCCAATCTGGTGCCTTTAGTACAGGTGCTTTTGGAATGAAGTTTCACACTCCTTGGTCCACTCGAAATTGACTAGCAAACGATACAGAGGTTGTGCGATAACCGCATACATGTATATGAATCTTCGATAATATCTGCAGTGTCCCATGAAGGATTGCACTTGTTTCACATTAGTAGGCCTGGGTAGGTCTACAATGACTTTGACTTTGTTTAGGTCTGTGGTTATGCCATTTCTTGAGACAATGTGTCCTAAGATTCGTCCTTGCTTAACCATGAATACACACTTTTCCGGGTTAAGACAGATTCGATATGTCCTGCACTTTTCAAAGACCTTTTGAAAATGGTCAATATGCTCCTCTCGTAGAAGAGAGTGTACACACAGGTCATCCATGTAAATTTCTAAGAATATTCTGAGGTATTCCTTGAATGCGTGGGTCATTAACCTTTGGAAAGTGGCTGGTGCATTAGTTAAGCCAAATGGCATAACTCGGTACGCAGAAATCCCCCATTCTGTGGAAAATGTTGTTTTGTGTTGATCCTCCCTTGCTATTGCCAGTTGGTTATATCCTGAAAACCCATCCAGAAAGGAATAAGCCAGTTTTCCGGCCACTCGCTCAAGGACATGTTCTGTGATTGGCAAGGGATAATTATCCCTTATAGTTGCTGCATTCACCTTCTTGAGGTTTACACACACTCGCAGTTTTTCATTCTTTTTGGGAACTACCACAATGGGTGACACTCAATCTGTATGTTCAATCTCATAGATGAATTCAGCTTCCATTAGTTTATCAATCTCTTCTTTGAATCGTTTAGCAAATGTGTCATTATATGTATAAGGATGTTGTTTGCTAGGTTTTGCATCCGATTTCAAAGGAATTGTATGTTGACATATCAATGGATCAACTCCTTTGAGGTCTTTATAGGACCAAGAGAACACATCTTTATACTTCTTGAGATGTTGTGTTAGCTGTTCTTTCTCCTCAGGCTCTAAATCGTTAGCTATATAGACCGGCTGAGGCTTTTCACCTGGTTTTGTGAGGTCTATCTTTTTTGCATTTTCAGGCCCATCGTAGGATTCTTGGTTGGTTCTTTCTCTGACTGGTGGTGTCATGATGATTTTTCTGTCCTGGATAGTAAATTTCCGATAGTGTGATGGTACATTCATGTTCCCCTTTTCTGACTCCCCTTTACCATCGCTATCTTCTTCAGTGGTCCATATCTCTCTCAAAGACCGTTTCAGTTCTTGGTATTTCTGTTTACGCTCCAATTTGGTCCACTGTTGGTCTTTTGTTGTTTCTTTTTTTTATTCTTGAGATTTTTGTGATTTTGTTTTGGTTTTAGCTTTTCGTACCTATTTTATTTCCTCTTGCGTTCTTTCTATTCGATTTTTTGAGAATCTTCTTGATACTTGAGCTTTTACACAATCCTATGCTTTTACAAGCATCAAATAGTGAGTTTTACCTTTTATCCTTGGCATCAGGTTCTCTCTCGCTTTGTTTCCTGCTCGTTTCCTCCTATAGAGTTCTTGGCGTCTAGGGTGTTGATTAGCAAAATCATAAAACTTGATATTCTCGGTTTCATTTCCACGCTCACTTCAGGTTTCATTTCCACGCTCACTTGAGGTTTCATTTCCACGCTCACTTGAGGTGTCTAAACACTCATTATCTGTATCATCATTTACTTCCAAGTGTTCAGAGGAGTTGTAAAACTCTTCTTGTTCTGGTCGTTCTACCGTCTCTTTTTCTCGTATAACGCTTACCATGTAATAGGGTAACACATCATAGCCATCCTTATCGAAAAATTTTGTTGTTGGACTGTCGGTAATGGTACAGACATCCAATGTTGCTAGTATGTGTTCCCATTCTAGAGGTTCCAAGGCATCTTCAGGGAAAGGTTCCGGAATATACTCCTTGTCCTCAATTGTTCTTTCTAAGACGCATTCCTCTCTTATTAAGCTTCCACAATGTGAAGCTCCGCACATCCATAGCTCTTTTGGTTGCCCTAACCATGCTGGTAGTTCTGATCCTGCTACTGTAGCCAAATCAAACTCTTCCATAGGTGTTTGGTTCACATGTTTGTAACTATGGTCTTTCAGGTGTATTTTAGTTGTTGTCTTGCCATGTCTGAGGTATATGTGGTCATAACCCCAATCTTGGACCATCTTCAATTGTCGCATGAATGGTCGTCCCAAGATGATCTCATAATTGTTCTTTTTGTCGAAATCGACTATTGCAAATGTATGCTCATACTCGATTCCGCATGAAGTGACAATCACTTTTTCTAAGAGTCCTAGAGGCTTCTCCATGAACCCATCTGCTAGCTGCAGTTTCATTCTGGTAGCCCTCAAAGCTGGTTTTCCCCATTTTTTCCAGATTTCCTTGGTGGCGATAGCAACTCCCGCTCCACTGTCAAGAATAGCTTTGGAAACTACTCCTTGAAATTCTACCGGTAGCGTGATGTTTCCGTCTTCTCCCTCGCAATATTCTCCAACCTTATTCAATGGTACTGGCCTAGTGTTTAGTTGAGGCCTGTTCAACTCTCTGATCCCTTCTTGTAGCTTCAAGGTGGGGTCTTTTACTCCAAATTTTTCTAGGCATTTTCCTACTGTGGTCCACATGTTTGGCCTTAACCTTAGGAGTTCTGCTAACGTGATTGTGCATGCCACCGGAGTGGATAACAACTCAATCAATCCTTGCGAATCAATCACCTTGTTAGAAGAAATTATTTGAGATGGGATTGCTCTCACTTACGACTTGGCTTCGTACTCTCCCAGGTAAGAGGGTAAAGTTCTCAACGAGTCTGGTTGGCTGTGCCCCAAACTAATTGATCCTTGGTCTCCCCCTTGTGAATGTATCTCAAAGTTCATCTGCGACCTTGCCTCAAATTCTTCAATAGGAGGTAAGATCACATTCTTTTCTTTTCTCGTGCTATTCATGTGGTTACTCATCCTATTAGCCTCATTGGCCTCGTTGATTTGCTTCCACAGATCATCTAGACCGTTACATTCCTTACCCATTTCTGCCAATATTTTAGGCTGGAACCCGTCACTTGCCCCATCGGTGGTATTTGGCACTATGATAGGCTCTCCTCTAGACTCATAGGCATTAGTGAGTCTTTCCTTTGTTTCCACATGTTTCTCTAAATTTGGTTGGGTAGGGGTTGAAGCTGGTGCCTCATGTCAATTTGCAGGTTTACCCAGCGGGTCTTCCATCAATGATTGAGCCGTCTCAATCATCTTTTTACACATATCCAACCTCTGTTTTTCTATTTTTGCATATGGATAAGTCATCCACCTTTGCTCATGGGTTTGGTTCTTTTTAAGTCGAGCTTCATAAGCTTTGAGAAGCGCATCCAACTGCTCATTTACCTTGTCTGCCAGTACAGATCCTCCTGATCCTGCACTCTTGGGCTCTGCTATTTCCTTGGGTGTTATGGTTGCTGTGGTGTGTGAGCTTAAGCTAGCTAGATCCTCTAACCGCTCCAATCTGTCCTTGGTATGTTTCAACTCCTCGGATAGGGCTGTTTGCTCTCGTTCCTTCCTAGCTTTCCTACGTGCCTTTCTAGCTTTCCAAGTGCTTCTCTGATTTTTCGTTTCTGAACTTTGGGCATCGGTTTTTGGTTCTTCAACTATGGGTTCATTCGTCCTTCTTTGGGCTTGGGCCTGTGTTACCGCCTGAATAGGTACAATTGTTTCATTTTCCGATTCCTCCACTGGAAGGTACTATTTCTAACATGTTCAAGGTGGTTTTTTGCTCCTTTGCTCGGGTTTTAGGGCAATCGGGAATCAAATGAGTAACTCCACATTCTGGGCAATACGCATTGACTCTAATGATTTCATCATGAGGACAGTCTCTCAGCCAATGGTCTCCTCCACACTTGTAACAGGGTCCCTTGGGTTGTTGAGGTGCTCCTTGAGCTCCTCTTTGTTGGTAAGCATGTCTCTGTCCGCCCATGCCTCCATTGGCTATGAACATCAGTGTTCGTTCATCTAGGCTATATCTTCCTTCTCCTGCTGCCTGTGTAGCAGTTGGTGGTCCTTGATTTCCTATCATGCTCCATGGTTCTGGTGTCGAGGGTTCTTCCGGTGGATAATAGACAGGGTTTTCCGCATATCCATTTGGATCTTCATAATATGCATGCATAGGCACCAAAGCCTTCTCCTCTGATTCAGTTATTGTTGGTGTGTATCTTATACCAACTAGTCGTAATCCTGGTAGGGGTGGTTGTTGCCCCAACACCGGTTGTGGTGTTTCTACACCTACAGGTCCTGGTAAGTTGCCTGCTTGATATCTAGGCATCGGTGGAACTTGAGGGGAAGCTACTGGAGCTTGGGGAGTGTAAGGTCTCTCTCTCACATATCCCTTGTTATAATAACATTCCTCGGTCCCATGGTTTGTCCATTTTTGTTTAATAGCACACCACTTGGGCTGTTTAGCCTGGGGTTTGGTGTACAAGTTGATCTTTTTTAGCACTTCATCTACAAGCTGCTCCTGATTTACCGCTACTTCTCCTTTTGGTGTTGTCTTAGAAGACTTGCTTCCACTTTGCTGTGAAGACGAATCCTCATCAAGGTCCTTGAACTCCCCTTCTTTGTAGACTGCACAATTGTCCACAAGGTAAAGAGCCTCTTTGGTCAACTCATTCAACGTCGTGCTCCTTTTCATATGCAAGTCTTTCTAGATCTACATTCCTTAGTCCTTGGATGAATATCAGCATAAGTCTGGACTGAGTTGGCAGTTCTTCAACCGGACAGAACTTAACATATCTTTTTAGTCTTAGGACTGCCTTTCGTACAGATTCTCCATCTTTCTGTTTGAATTTATGGATGTGTGAGACGGTATTATGAGCTATTCCCCTTTGAGAGAATTCCTCGATAAACTCATCAAACACTTTTTTCATCGACTCAAAGTCTCTACGCTCTACAGAGTCAAACCAAGTGGCAGTATCATCCTCTAGGGTTAGTCCAAACCCTGCAAATTGGGTAGGAAAATCTAACACCTCTTCGGCTCTAACTACGCGCACAAAGGCTGCTACATGATCTCTTGGGTCTCTGCTTCCTGTGTATTTCTTGTTTACCCATTTTTGCACTTGAGAAGGTCTAATTCTTTGATGGTCTACAAACCTCATCATTGGATCCCACCGTCCTAGTCGATATAACTCCTCAGGCCTTCTGTAATAGGCTGGTTCCTCTCCCATTGGTTCTCCTAAGCCATAATTTCTAACGGTTCTTGTTGGAGGTGGTTCTTCTCTTCGAACTCGTTCCATGGGTGGTCCTCCAGTCTCTGTTGACCCCTGTGTCTTTGGCTTACTCTCTGCCTGATACCTTGAATAGAGTGGTGGTTCTTGCAAATCCCTGAGCCCTCGTGAGGCTTGATAACCATCTTGGTTTTGGTCTGATTCCATTGTTGCACTCTGTCAAAGCCATGCCTGCAATGATGGCTGGTTTGCTGGTTGGTCTTGGTTGATGAATGCTTGTGGTCGGGTGGAATGTGAGGTAGCATCATACTCATCTGAAAAAGGATTCGTTGACTTGCTTGGGGTGTAGGCGGCTCTTGGCACTTCCTCAGGGGAATATGTTGATGCTCTTGGACCTGTTGCTCTCTCTACTTCCTTTGGGAGAATACGTTGGTATTCTCGCCCGTATCTATCAACAAAAACTATGCCCTTCCCCGTAGCAGTTTCATAAGAGAATAAGTAAAGAACCTTGTCTTTGCTTAATTCGTTTACGTATGGTTCTTTGCTGCGAAAGTAAGAGACTATACCCTCACTCTCATGCTTGTAGTTTCCACGTTTTCGTTATAAGTTGGAACCCTGGTTGTTTTCTTATCATACATAAAAATAGCTCCAGGCCGATCAATGTTTGGTGGTGGTTCTTGAGTTTCTGAAATCATTTTCCCTTTCGCCACGTTATCTCCATATCTGTTGTAATCTTCAGGGTTACTAACTATTAAATAGTGGTTCCCCTTTTTGTCTCAAAATCTATCTCCATCATCATACACTCCGATTATCTCCAATCTTTGAGCTAGCCTCTCTTCAATACAAATGCACTTGCGGCCTCGATAGTCAGAATAGACTAGGGCTCCTCTCGAGTTTGTTCCCTCTAAGAAGATCACCGTGAGCTTGGAATCACTCAAAGGATTTTGGGAGGTGCTTCCTCCTCGCATAGGTCCATCATAGGTGAAACCTCCTGGCTGTTGACTACCCATCATGAAGAAATATTTGTCTGACGAAGTGTCAGTATCACTACCTTCTTCAATAATTGGTGCTAGCGGATCTAGCCTTGCCTGAGTTACGCTCTCTTCGGTGGACACTAAGCTACCTTGGTCACCTGCCACCTTCTGGTCTCTAACAATGTATCTTCCTGATCTTAAATTCATCAAACTTATCAATGCAATTTATCACAAATCCAACCACTCACCTGGCAAAGGTCAATTTCTGCTCAACTTCTTGCTTTGTTGCTGAATATACCTATACACAAGCGTTTTAATTTCGGCAATTTGAATCAAAGTATTTATCTGTTAGGGATTATCTTAGTAATGATTGGTATAATTGGAGAGTCAATCTCAACCACTACTGTATTTTATACACTGCTGATGTTCTGGATTAGGTTTGCTAATCTGAAACGGTACTACCCTCAGATGTTGGTCAATTTATGCGAAAAAGTCTGAATTCAGTCTTTGCTTCGTCAAGTGGGCAAACAAGGTCCAAATTCACTTCTGAAAGAAGTTCTAGAATCCTTAAGCCAAATGGAATCTCATTGTCTATACCAGGTCAAATTTTCCTTGCAGTATGGCCCAATAGACATTCTACGTGTAGGATGTCTCCTGCTGTGTTTTGCCTAGATTTTTGCACTGTTGTTTCCCCTTGTTGTGCTGAGCCTACAGCTACTTTTACTTTTTGGTTTGGACACCTATTAGCTGGTCAATGAGTCAAAGATCTGTTCCGACGGCCTGTTGCTTGTATTGATCAGTCTAATCAACTCCAAATTGGACCAAAATTGACTAGGAGGCTTGCCTTAGGCTATTTAACACCTTACTATGCTCAAACTCAAAGTCTGGCTTCATTTTCTTGCATTAGACATCCTACGCGTAGGATGTCTTTTTCATCAGAATGGCTTCAAACTCAATGCCCAGGCTCTCCTTGTGTTGCTGATCACTTTGGTATACTCAGAATTCAGTTTGGAGTCCCAAATCACTCAGAAGACATCCTACGCGTAAGATGTCTTTTTGGCATGTTTGACTCCAGATTTGTCCCACAGGTTCCCCTTGATGTCAGTAACCCAGTGGTATGCTTAGATTTTGGTTTGGATGTCAAAAGTCTCAAATTTCACCTGTTTTTGTTTTTCAGTCAAAAGTGCTAAAGTCTGCTTTGAATTCAATTCTTACCCAAATGAGGTGAAACCCCTTTCAGTCACTCAATATATCATGGAAGACATGCTCATGCAGCCATTTTATGGTTTTGGTCTCAAAATAATGTTTTGGCACTATTTGGGTAGGATGTCTGGTAATTTCAGTCTATCTGGCCTTATCTTGTCAAGATATGGCCAAATTTCCACTTTCCAGTTGAAATTATGGTAAACCCTACCTTCTAAACACACTGGTCAACTCAAAATCCCAAAATTCCTCCCAGATTAGCCTGTAGACATCCTACGCGTAGGATGTCTCCTGGCTTAAAATTAAAGTTTTTTCTGACAGGAATGCTCCTAATGCTCTGTAGATCTATCAGAGACACACTCACAGTAACTTTTGGACTTCAATTAGGCTTTCAAACACACTTTTGTGTCTTTTTGTGTCTTTTACAAACTTGTAATGATTTTACCAAGCAAGTGTACATGCATGAAATGCTCTAGATCCTAAATCATGATGTTCTACTTACTCTACTCCTACCTATCATGTGAAATGGTGATAATGGTGTTTTTGGTTTCTTTTTGGCCTCTTCGGACTCTCAAGCTCTCCTCTCACCGCTTCTACCACTCCAACTGCGTGAGGTTCCACAAATCATATGATATCCTTCCATCAACATAAACATGATGCCAAAACAGTTCCGACATTCAGGTTGACTATAAATCTTAACTTCACATATATGTGAAAAATAACTTTTTGCCATTTTCGGGTGCATAGGTAACATGCAAATGAAAGTGTTTGACCTCAAACCAATGCATCAAGCTCAGCTCCATAGTATGGAATAACACCTTATTGCATCACTTTTTCCATATGATACTCATGCAACAAATGATAACACAAAAGGAAAGCCACTTTATTCATATCTGCTTGTGCGGTTCGGGTTGACTAACCATATACCCTCACATAAGTTTATGAAAATATAATACTTGAAATTAAATCACCAAAATAAACCATAAATCATATATAAAGAGCTTGTCAACTCACAACGCCATATGGTACTCCCCCTTGGTAGCACCCCCACACGCCTAAGTAAACCCGATCATGGAATAATTAATAACTCGCATACCTGAAGTGATAATGGAGACCTAAATACATTTACCATCAAGTTTAATCAAGATTTTCAATTGGCTAGGTGGGCTTTCCCATCCGGTAAATCTATATAGTGGTTCTCCAAGGAGTCTCGGGTCCAAAAATTTGACCAAGTGCAGTGGACATCAAGCTGTTTTTTGACCATAACTCTTAACTCGTGCATGATTTTCACATGACACCCGAGAAAGAAAATGTTCTAAATGATTTTTTTTAGTTTTGCTTTAAAGGGTTTGGACTGATTCATAACCGTTTGTGAGTTATGACAAAAACAATGTTCCTACCGCTTACGTGACGTGAAACAAAAAGCGTTCTTTATATACACACGTGACCGTAAACATATCGTGTTCATAAATCAGCAAGTTAAACATGATGAAATAATCATGAGCAACTTCATACGCACTTAGCAAGTCCATACATGCACTCGTAATTAAAAAAACACCACCGAGAGGATATCTATTCGAAAGATGATAGAGATAGAGATGATGGCTATGGAGTTTAGAGCATCTCATCGTGCTTTAGAATTGATTAGGTGATGTCGAAAGGCTTCTTGATTTGCCACAAGAGAGCGGTGATGAGAGCTACGTAGATGTTTTCACTACGAGAGCCTTTAAAGAACGCGTACACCATGAAACAAGAGAGGAGATAATAAGCAAGAAGAGAGAGAGTATTCTTCTTCTTCTTCTTCTTTTCGTAAACAAGAGAAGAGCTTATGGAGACAGGGATGAAGAGCTTGCACCACTTTGTATAATAGGTACATATTGCCTTGCGGTAGTAGACGCAATTGATGACACTGAAAATTGAGTCGTCTATGCCAATTTATAACTGCTCCAACAGTCTAAAATCATGGCCTGCTTTTTGGTGGTCAACTCTCCCACTTACCATTCATTTTTTTAAGTAAAAATTGACCAATTGGACAATATCCGAGCAACTAATGAAATCGAGACTAGACTATGCCGCACTGTGATGCCCCTACATAATTATGACTTTCCTGTACTACATCGGCGTATTTATGGTACTGCTTTTTATAAAAATAATTCTCTTAATATTTCTTTTAATCTCGTTTTTTCTCCGGGTGGTCATTTTTAAATCCGACGGAGACTAAAAAATAATATTTTTATGTTTAACTCATCCTAAAAAGCATGTTGCTTTTAAAAAACACCAAAAAGTACGAAAAGCTAAAAATAGCGTAAAAAGAAAAATTATCAAAATTTCTAAAATTGAACCACGGGTTCCCCTCGTCCACTCCACTGGATAAGAAAGCGGGCTCGCTTTTTTTTTACTAAAAAGCATTAAAACTCATGAAAATCTAAAAATAGCGTGAAAAGCGCTCGAAAAGCAAATTTTTACAAAATGGAACCATAGCTTCCTCGGAACTCGTAGCCCTGCTTTTTGCAAAAAAAGCACCTAAAAGCATAGAAAACATGAAAAGGCTAAAAAAAGTGGATTTTTTCAAAACTAAACCAAACATCTGTCTGACCTACTAGAACATGGAAACAACCTTGCTTTTGACTTTAGAACCTTATAATACTGTCAAACAAGAATTTTTTTAATAAGAATCTGACAAAAAAAACATTGAAATCTATTTTTCTTATTTTTAAAAGAGACCCAAAATTTGGGGATCTTACACCTAAGACACAAAAGCTACAAAGGCTAGGAGTCATCAAGGAGCAAGCTCTACTCAAGGAGGTAAGAAAGCTTCTGGCAGGTTTCATTTATCTAGTGGAGAATTCAGAGTGGGTCTCCCTAGTTGTGGTCACTCCTAAAAAGAATGGGAAGTGGAGAATTTGTCTTGACTATATGCCACTCAATGAGGCACCCAAGCGAGATCACTTTCCCCTCCCATTTCATGATGAATACTAAATGAGGTAGCTAGTCATGAGAAGTACACCATGTGTGATGGCTACTTTCAAATAGGTAACACATTGGAGGATGAATTGAAAATAACCTTCATCACTCCTTGGGGCTGCTTTTCTTTTAGAGTCATGCCATTTATCCTGAAAAATGCTCCGGAAATTTTTTAATGTTACATGAACATGGGGTATTCTTTTGAATGCCAATTAGGGTAGCTAATTACGTCCCTGCAAGAATCATTAGAAGATGGTGAAGTACAAGACAAAATTGTGCGACAAATTCTTGGATGGGGCATTGTGGTCATATAGTACCACCTCTAGGGAGGCCACAAAGTTAACACCATTTCACTTGGTCTATGGTCAAGAGGCTTTGCAGCCTATCGAGCTCAACGTTCCAACGATGCGAGTTCACAAAAAAAGGGGCACAAGAGGATCAAGAACCATGAATGGGTTGACTTCCTACATTAGTGGAGCTTGAGTGGAAGAGAGAAGCAGACTATGAGTGCTACAAGGGGAAAGCTATACAAGCAAAGGAGAAGCTTGATAAGAAACTGAAGGAAAAAGTCATCAAGGAAGGACATCTTGTGCTAAGGTATGCCAATCGACTTGATGATCGTTTTGATGCCAAGTTTGAAACTAGATGGCAGGGAACATACATAGTAAACAAGGCTTTCAATTCAAGCTACTACCAGCTCATGGAATTGAATGGTAAAGAGAACTCCAAGAAGGTAAACACGTATTGGCTAAATCCCTTTTTGAGTCGCCTTCTACCAAAAGGATCTAAGAAAGCATTTTCAAAGAGCTACTACCTCGTGTAAGTATTGCTGCCTGATGCATGTGTGTAACTCAAGCCAAAATCACAAGGAGCTACACAATGAAAATCTAGTCAAGATACCAAATATCCTAGAGGAATCAAAACCACTCTCTTTGAAAAAGATGCTTTTTGATGGTACATGAATGTACCATCATCTAGAGAGGGGGCTAAATGATAGCCATTTTTGGGCTCTCTAAATTATTCCATACTGAGCCATCTCACCCAACAAAGTCACCTTAGCACTATGGATATATTCACTCTTACATTGTATATATGCATGTGTGCGTTGGCGATTTTTTCCATATTTTCTCTAAACTTTCATCTAGCTAACCTTTGGGCTAGGTGAACAATATATATATATATATGTGTGTGTGTGTGTGTATGTGTATATATTACTATGGCCCATTTGTATGTAAATAATGCATCACTTATAATGGCCTAAACTTAAGGTTTTTATGTCTAATTTTGTAAATATGCACCTAGGTGTGCGTTTTATTAGACCTATGTACTTCTCTTTTCATCCTCTTGCATCACATGATATCTTTGTGCTGCTTATGTGTATATCTTCTAATCTCGTAATGTTGTTTTTATAAGACAAGTCATCCCCACATTTCTATCCCCACCCTTGTGAAAACTAACAAAAAATGGATCTACTCCCTAAGTTACTTTTCACTATGTAATTTTTATTTACTTGCATACTTTTTCTCTTTCACCTAAAAATACTACAAAAGATGAATCATATCTTGAGATTCCATTAGTTTTTCCATATCCATAATTCTTCCAAATTTTTTGGTATTTTATATTCATACTTTACACACCATGTGCTCATCAAGCTAGAATCTACGCATAGTCCATGCACTAGTCCCACCATGTATATATTTTCTTTATTCACAAATGATCCTTCTTCATGCATGTGCTAAAGTTAGATTGGATGCCTTATGTCATGGTATGAATTAGCAGGGGCTCACTCTTGGATGCATGATTAAATAGAACAAAAAAGGAGACCACAAGAGGACTTTGCAGTCCTGAATTATACATGTTTTGGTGAAAAAGTTTGTACCCATCTCCTATCTGAATATTAACCAGTGAAAAACACAAACGTTGTAACCCATTAATTGAGAAATTTAGTCCAATTCTTTTCATAATTTTTTGGGCTCGTGGTTGGAAGATAAATGGTGGACCCCAGTTTGTCCACATAATGCACACAAGAGTCTTCTTACTCTTTGCTTATTCTTATTCACACTTTCTCATTTACACACACACACACACACACACACACACACATTCCCTTCTCTCTATCCCTCCATCAAATCTATATATTTCCATTTCCTCTCTCATCCTCTTCACCATTGCCACCTCTCTCACACCTCCATAGCCTTCATGCTCCATCTCTACACCCCTATGGACTCCTTATATCTCTACATATATGTCAATTTAACATTTTTTATTCAATCTTATAGAAATCCAAAAAAATTAGCAAGGAAACTCAAGGTTAACCTCTACCAATGGAGGTTTTTATCATCAAATTTTCCACGTTCTTTAAGATGACATAGCTTCACCGAAAAGTGAAACTTTTTCATGCTGACCGTGTTCCAAAATGTAGGCTTCTATTGCTTACGTTGTTGCCATTGTTTCCACCTTTAATACCTCATACATAGCATGTTTATGCAATCAAATTTCATCATGTGCCACTGATAGATCATGGTCTACCTTTATCGTCATTGGGGCATGCCTTTCCCCACCTCGAGGTTAGACCATGGACCTCGTCACTCGCTACCCACTTGGGACAAGTGACAAGGCAGGCATGTAGGCAATTATTGCTACTAGAGGATGGGGAATCAAAGGAGTAGGCACTACATATGGATGAGTCTATGGGTGTAGCAGGGACATGGGACATCCTTAAAGAGCAGTCCAGAGAGAAAGCACTGAGGAGGCCACCCAGTGGATCCTCTTTCCCTATAGAGGTAGATTTTGTAGATGTAGCACATGGTTTGCGGACCATTATACAATAAAGAATGCTACTCGCTCGGAGTTTACCTTACAAGTATATGCAGATTTGTGAATTTGGGAGATAAGATAGTAGGCCCATTGCACGCTAGCTTATCAAGAGATGGTGCTTGCTCAAATTCAATTCCAATGAAATAGATCTTGGGTAGATGCTAGAGAGTCTTCAACTACAGCTGAGGCCCATGGCAAGCGGGCTGCAACACATGGCAATTAGTGAACCATAGCATAGAGAGTGGTGCAAACTCCCTGCAATAGGGTGCAGCTGGCAGCACCTTGCAATGAGCATTTAGATTCAAATTTTTATTGATATACTTGAACATATTTTAATATTTGTTCCATTTTCTATGGATTGTAGTCGCCATGTTATGGTTTATGCCGTTCACTTTGAGAGGTGGAAGCGTAAAATAGACCCAGTGGCCTCTACACAAAGACTATGCACAATAGCCTCATCATGGGAGGTAGACAATAGGAGCACCACCTAGCTTGGAATGCAGCTAGGATGCATGGTAGGGGGTTGGCACATAACACAAGGAATATGTGAGAGAAGGAGAGAGAGGGAGAGGAAGATATCAGTATAGCTTCATTAATATAGGCTTCATAAACACCATAACACAAGGAAGATGTGAGAGAAGGAGAGAGAGGGAGAGGAGGAGATCATTAGAGCTCTATTAATATAGGCTTCATAAACACAATACAAACATTCATGAGGGGAATTGATCACCATCTCACAAATTCATGTGTGCATGGTAACTCAAATATCTTGGCCACTAATGAATGACCATAGCCAATACTATGAATTCATGTGTGCATGGTAACTCAAATCTCTTGGCCTTTAAGAAACCAAAATGAATGACCATAGCCAATACTATGCCATAGTAGAACTATGTGTGCATAGAGGTGCATAAATAAGGATGTACATATGAGAGCATGAGTGCTAGAGCTTCATTGTGTGTGTGTGCCAAAGCTTGATTGTTTGTCTATCTATTTTTAAAAGAGAATGCCTCCTTTTATATGCCAAGATAGTGATTAGGGAAGAGATTATTAGCAAGAGGAGTTATTACAAAGTAACCTCAATTAGAGGAATTACCCCAATGAGAGAGCTCCATGTGCCCTTCTTATTGACCAATTTCATCCTAATTGCCTTCATCATGGCGAGCTTTGTCTCCATGCTACCTTCCATAGCTTGAGTCAAAGAGTTTCCTTATAATATTTGAGAGAATTTTTATAAAACAAGAGAAAATCAAGCAATAATGGAGAGCAACCTATAAGAAATTATATGTGTGGAGTTGGATAATCATGATTTCTTCTCATTTGAACAGATAGGCTCCATCATTTCGATCATATCTCCCAAATCGTAGCTCCAAAAATTAGTAAAAAAATAGGAGCAAAAAGATCAACTCAATGCCTACAAGTTTTTTGTTGAATTTTTTTTCCAATTCGGAATGAAAAAATTAGAGAAAATCCAACAAAATTATATGTCCATCTTTTCTCTTCCAAAATTTTTCTAGGTGGTCCCCTCTTGACTCCTTGTGCAAGCCTTGTGTCCACAAGTGAATTATGCTTGAATTTGATAATATTTTGTTGAATTCAACTCCATAATGCATAAGATTCTCCTCCTTTTCACTATTGACTCTTATTCTTCACCTATAGTGACCGTCAGGTAGAATCAGCATCCAGTGAATTTCTTGTTTTCATAGGGTTTGTGTAAGGAGGCATTGTAGCACGACCTAATCGCAACCCAGACAAAATTATCAAATTTGTGGATCGGAAAACCCGGCTAGGGCATGGAAGCACGAGCATTGGATGAATGGAATAGAGGATTCAAGAGATCACCTCTCCATTGCAAGTAGAGATTATCCATGGCAAGACTAACTCTAAACATATTATAATCACTAATCTAACAACTCCTACACACATCAAGTCCACTGAAGTCCAACTTGCCATAGACTAAAAACCCCAAGCACACTAATGGTAAGCACACGCTAATTAACACATGTCAATTACGGCACTTTATCAATAGCTTACACACGAGGTGAATGGTGCTAGGGCTTCATAAAATCTATCTACACACAAGCAAATAATGGGGCACACACACAAATTACAAGATTAAAACCCAACTTAATCAACCTAATTTGTGATGATAAATATTGCAAATCAATTGCTCGTAGAGAGATAAGAGTGGTTACTAGCAAGAAGTACATACATCTCTCAAATCTAGAATAATGAAAGTGTAATACTACTTCATGACAAGATGAAATATAGAGAAGAAGAGACTAATGAAAAAATAAGGATTAGATTAATCAAGAAGAGCTTACTCTAATTACAATGTTTAGCACTAGCCTCTCAAGCATAGACATTAAGCTCAAGGGTAGGCCAAAGAGTGAACACTCTAGAGAGAGGGATCTCTCAAAAGTGGATCCTCAAGAGTGGATACTCAAGAATGAATCCTCCTTGCATAAAGGCTTCCTTTTGAGGGCTTTCACCACAATCCCTTCTACTATGGGTGTAAGCTTGAGCCCTCAAACTACCATATACAACTTTGGAACTCCAAGTGAGCCCAAGGCTTATACAAAGTGAGTGGAAAATATTGTGACATCCATAGATATCTCCCGCTTGATGCATATTTGGTGTAGCCTATGTTAGCCGCTACTAACATTCCCCCCTTCCTAATTTGGCGCACGTCCTTGTGTGCCAATGAAGCAAACACGTTGACATGGTAGAAAGCAAGTCCATGGAAGAAATGTTGAGCTGTAAAACATAAGAACAAGTAATGAGCATCAAAGACCAAGAAGGATACAAAACATGAAGTACAATGAACAATCATGCAAAGTGATTTTTTACGTCTATGAGATGGGTGAATCATAGTAAAAACTAGACAATATAAAGCAAAAAAAAACACCTAAACTATTGTGAAGATTAAACCACTTGAAATTTTAGTTTTATGCATGAAACACAATTAAACAATTAAGTGACCCTAGGCTAATGGAAGTTCATAAACCTACTAGCCTAAAAACTATGTGACCAATCTTAATAAATCATTCAAATCTATCATGTCTACGGGCTATAAAAAAGCTCTTAATCTATTAGTACATTGTCAAAGCTTTTTGAAGCTCATGGAAATTTTGTTTCTTGTCATTCATTGAAAAAAGTTAAACACAATCCAAGGCTATCACCCCAAGGAAATTCTAGGTGCGACTCTTGGCTCCTTGAACCCTCAAGAAGGTGTTCCAAAAGCCTACTAGCTTACCAAGGCGACGGCTAACCTCTATCAGCCTAGGGCATCGGTTTAGGGCCTTGCTCAAGAGAGCCAAGGTGATTCCCCTCGCCTGCAAAGTGCCAATAAGGTGCTAGGCCTCACATAGACACAACATAACATGAAATTTCTTTTCACATGTCTAGTAGCATTTTTGCTACTTTTTCTTGATCCTTTTTTGCTTCATTGATTCATCTTTTAGCACATTTTTATTGCTTCCAACTTGAGATGCTAACGACAATTGGACTAAAAGGACTAAAACCTAATCATAGCCCTAAGTCATGTTAAAAATGAATGGAGTATTAAGACTATCACTAAGAGTTTAGGACTAATGAGAAATGAACCTACATTAACCTAAGATCAAGGCCAATTACTTATGATTAGCACACATAAAACCTAATTTTTTGATGAGTTAATATTCACTAAGCAAAGTGTTGAAACTTTAGGATGCTTAGCTTTTGAACATGAAAAAACCATAGCTTAGAAGCAAAAATTACTTAAGCCAAGCATAGAGAATGGAGAGATAAACAAAAAAGCAAAATCATGGAAGGATTACACCTATTCATGCTCTTTTGGGCATCCTTGAGCAAGCATCCCCTTTGTAGAAAAGCCTCTTGATCTTTTATTTGCAAAAGAAGCTTTTTGAAGCTAAGTGTAAACACAAGCTACAAAAGCCAATTATTGAAATCCAAAAGCACACAAAAAACATTAATGTAAACCTAAAGCTAGGGTCTTGCATACCCGAAATTTGCCAAAGGGAAAAAACCCAAGGGAAAAAAATGCCTTTGGTTATGCACATGATACTTTTTGAAAGCAAATTTATGGATACACATCAACAATGAGAGATAAAATGAGCTTCTACGTAAGCAAATTTTACAATTTTTACAACCTCTCATGCATGGTTCAAAGTTGATTAGATTCTAACTCAATGAAATTTGGAATTAAAAACAAGCCAAGAGCTGAAAATAATGCAACTTTGAATGAATTTGAAGCAGCTCTTGATAGACAAATTTTACAATTTAAAGCTTTTCAAAAAGTTGGCTAACAACTAGCTCACATGAAATTTTACATTTTTTAGAGCAATCTATGAGCTAGAGATGACTGCAACTTGATGAAATAGAAATGAATGGCTCTCACTAGTCAAATTTTGTACTTTGAAAGTGCTCAAATAAGTTGGCTAAACACTAGCTCAAAATGAAAAAATTCAACTTTTGACCAAGCTATGAGCTAGAATATATACAACTTTTAATCAAAGAATTGGAATGGCTCTAGGTAGCCAAATTTTGCAATGATGACCCCTTCTTGGATCATTTGAACACACACTTCGTCCACATCCCTTCAAAAAAGACTCAAATCATTAGTGCTCTTTAGATTTTGATCATCCAATACAAGCACTAAAAGCATGCTCAATTACAAACCCGAAATTGTAATGCTATCTTATGGCTATCAAACAAGATCAACGGTAGTGCTTTGCAATGATTTTTGCATTCAAATAAAGCACTAAAAATGTAGCAAGACAAGTTCAAGTTTTTATTCACACTCTCGTTCATCAAAACAAGCTCAATTCTAATGCTTTCCAATGATTGTTCATTCAAGTCAAGCATTAAAATGTACAAGCAATGTTAAGTTTAAACACAAAGTCCCAACCAAGGATCAACTCATCCAATGTAGCTCTCAAATGAAGCTCGTATGCATGTCCGAAAGAATTCTCCATCTAGTGCAATTAGAATTATTGAATAAAACTAAGCACTAAACTTCATGCACAATCACAATATCAATCTTTTTAATGACTTTCATGCACAAATATGCAATGGATGCACACACAATCGTAGCAAACATCTGTGCTCTTTGTGGCATGCATCGCCAATGATGGAATTGACTATTTAGCTTTTGTGGCAATAAAAGCCCAATGAATCTCATTCGCTAGTGCATGTTTGGCAGTCAAAGTAAGCTTAAACTTTACCATGATTTGTCACAAACAAAATTTTTAACACCATTTCATGGTCATTCATTTAAAATGGATGTTCAATTTTAACATATTTGGAATTTCCGAGCTCAAGGCAAAGATCAAGGGTGGGAATACCCTCCTACCCCTTTTTTTTCATTTTTCCATTTAAATGCAAAAAGTAAGCTCACTGTTGGGGCCAATTGATCTGAGTGTGGGGCCACCAGAGAGAGAATTGGGAGCAAGGTGCGACTCGTGAGTGTGTGTATGGGTGGGATCAGCTCTTGTTCAGCAAAGCAACCTAAAAAAGTGTGTGTGTGTGTTCGTAGTCCAAGGCAGGACCAGGGCATGATTTCCTGCATTGCAGCTTTTTCGGTAGAGTTGCTAGCGGTATCGCGCAGTCAACGGCACCCGCGTGTGTGTTGTGGAGTTATCACCAATAGCTGGAGAGGCAGCGCCTTTCGAGGCTTGTCTCTGTGTTTGTGTGTTTGTGTGGCAAAAACGCCAAGACGAATAAAGGGATGAAAAGCGTGCAGGGAGCCAGCTTGTGTTAGCGCGAGAGAAAACAAACTTCTATGAGTGTGTGTGTGTGTATGTGTGTGTGTGGGTGGGTGGGTTCTGAAGACCAAGGTGGGTGTGGGCTCATGGGTATATGGCCCTCAGAAGGTAGTGTCGGGGTGTGTGTGTGTGTGTGTGTGTGTGTGTGTGTGTGTGTGTGTGTGTGTGTGTGTGTGTGTGCTCGCTGCAATGGGGAGGCGGCAAGTGGGTATGAACGGGTGTGACCAGCCAAGCGGGCCAGCCCGGTTGAAATCGTGAATCATGAGTGTGTGCACGTGTTACAAGCGCCGAGCCAAACCAGCATGACAAGTGGCTGAGAAAAAGCCGAAGAGAGTCGGGGCGTGCATGTGTGTGTGAGGCATTTGAATTAGCATTTTTTTAAAAAAATAAAAAATTTAAAAGCTCACTTAGGGGGCATTCCCACCAGGAGTTATGTGTGCATGGGATCTAACAAAGAGACTCATCTAAGGAGCAAATGTCGCAGTTCAATATTAACGTCTCCCTTAAATCATCCTAAGCTCCCAAGTTCAAAGAAAATCTTGGCTCTCTTTGCACACATACAAGACTAATATTTCCATCTTGACCAATCATTAGCATGGCAATTAAACATTTTCACAATTGAGCAATATATTTCAATCCTCAAAGGCAATTTGTGGCACACTCGTAAACTATTTAGCCAAATTAATCATCATAATTGGTAAAAAATACCAATTATTCATTCAAGGACCAGATTGCACATGCCATTGAGTAAGCACATACACCCAAATTTAGGCCAAAACTTTATGCAAAAATTATATCAATTCCATATTGCAATGCTCAAATTGCAAACTCAATCAAGCATAAGTGAATGCATGTATGCTAAATTTCTAAAAGATTACACTATTTTTATCCAATCAGGCAATGCACACACTTAAAAATTAAGCACAAAAGATCAAATTTGGCTCAATTGGCATTGAATTTAGGCTTATACCTAATCATTGCACACACTTTTTATGATCATTTCACAATCAAAAATCATTTAGGTGCCCTAATTGACCATCAATCATAAAAAATCAAGTGGTCTGGGATGGGCACACACACTCAATTTTTGCCCAAATTTTTGGCAATTAGGCTTATCTAATGATTGAATTAGCCTAACATACACATCAATTACATAATTTCATACTCATAAATCATCAATTCGATAAATTTTATGTATGCACACTCAAGATTAAGTGCACACACACTTGAAATTTTTGACAGTTTTTTTCCTCTTTGGTGCATGCACACACACAATGATTTTTATGCACACACATGAATTCTTGATGAGAATTAAGCATTATTTGGATACACACAAGTTCATTAGTCACAATTTGACTATCAATTTCATTCAAAGTGTATCAAATTAGGTGCAAATTATAGGTCAATTTTTGTTACACACCTAATTTTAGCAAATGACTAACAACATTGAACCTCATTAATCAATCAAGAATTGACATAACAAGTGAGTGTAATTACATCGTAATCGATGTAATTACACTCCAAGATATTCCTTTGCTCCACGCGAAGTCGCATCATTACACACACAAGTGTGTGCACCATCAAATCGGCTCCAAAATTGACCATTTGTAGGTCAAAATCAAACACTCAAATCATCAAATTAGGCATAAATTGGTACAATTAACTTGATTAAAGTGATGATTCCAGCTCTTACAAGAGGATTAAACATTAATTACACTTCAATGTTAGTGGTTAGGTTAGGAAAGTTAGTCAGCAATTAGTAAAAATTAGCATGAAATTAGTAAAATTAGCATGGAAAGACGCGAAATTAGTAAGGGTTAGCATGAAATTAGTGAAATTGGGGGTTTGGGGTATTCATAACTCAACATTAGAATCAATTTCTTGCACAATCATCATCAAATCACACCAAAAATTGAGTTACACACACTCAAAAACCAACAAAATAAGTAGTGAAATTACTCTATTCTACACATCTTAAACACACTAGCTTAGATTATCGATCCCTGGAAATGGCGCCAAATGTAGGGAGGCATTGTAGCACGACCTAATCGCAACCCACAAAAAATTATTAAATCCATGAATTGGAAAACCCGGCTAGGGCATGGAAGCACAAGCATCGGATGAATGGAATAGAGGATTCAGGAGATCACCTTTCCATTGCAAGTAGAGATTAGCCATGGCAAGACTAACTCTAAACATACTCTAATCACTAATCTAACAACTCCTACACACATCAAGTCCACCAAAGTCCCGGCTTGCCATAGACTAGAAACCCCAAGCACACTAATGATAAGCACACACTAATTACCACATGTCAATTACGGCACTTCATGAATAGCTTACACACACGAGGTGAATGGTGCTAGAGCTTCATAAAACCTATCTACACACAAGCAAAGAATAGGGCACACACACAAATTACAAGATTAAGACTCAACTTAATCAACCTAATTTGTGATACTAAATATCGCAAATCAATTGCTCATACAAAGATAAGAGTGGTTACTAGAAGGAAGTACATACATCTCTCAAATCTAGAATAATGAAAGTGTAATACTACTTCATGACAAGATGAAATGTAGAGAAGAAGAGACTAATGAAAAAATAAGGATTAGATTAATCAAGAAGAACTTACTCTGATTACAATGGCTAGCACTAGCCTCTCAAGCATAGACATTAAGCTCAAGGGTAGACCAAAGAGTGAACACTCTAGAGAGAGGGAGCTCTCAAAAGTGGATCCTCAAGAGTGGATACTCAAGAATGAAGCCTCCTTGCATAAAGGCTTCCTTTTAAAGGGATTTCACCACAATCCCTTCTACTATGGATTTAAGCTTGAGACTTCAATCTACCATATACAACTTTGGAACTCCAAGTGAGCCCAAGACTTATACAAAGTGAGTGGGAAATATTGTGACATCCATAGATATCTCCCGCTTGATGCATATTTGGTGTACCTTGTGTTAGCCATTGCTAATAGTTTGTTTCTACCTCTCCTTATTTTCGACATCCAAATGTGTCAAAACCATAGCTATGTACAAAATAAATACATATATTTTTTGTGATTTTAATGCATCAGGTCCCTCCTCCTCCGTGAAGCCTTGAAGCCTTTCCATCAAGTGCATACCAAGAGAAAGGTGGTCCAAAATTTGAAAGCGTCCCTCATTAGCCCTCCCCCTAAAGCTAGAGGCATTTATGTATCTAGCTCTTTACTTGATTCTTCTTCAATTGAGATGGAGGAGTCTCCCTACTTGGGGATTTCCATCATAGGTGCTTGATCAATTCTCAAAAAGTACTACTTCAGCCTCCATCCATTGACATGTGTTTTGTAGAGCCTACCATCTGGATCCATCAATTGGTAACTGCCATTGTTGTAGCACTCTCTAATGATGAATGGTCCCTCCCATCTGGGTGAAAAATTTTTATCCTTCCTAGTGTCAAACATGTTATCATACCTTAGGACCAACATACCTTTTCTTTAGACCCTTTGACCTAAGTCCCTTGTTGAAGGTAAGTTTATGTTTCTCTGCCTATGCTGCATAATAGTAGCATTTTCTTTGTCTAGTTGAAGCCTCTCTAGATCAAGAATGTGTTTGTAAAGATAAGCATTAGGGGATTCCATATGCCTAGCTAGCACCCTGAGACTAGCCAATTGTACTTCAATGGGTAAAATGGCCTCCTTACCATACACTAAGTGATATGGCGTGAACCCAAGGGATGTGCAAAATGAAGTGCGATAAGCCCAAAGTTCATCCATAAGATGCTTGTCCCAATCACTTTTGTGATTGTTTACATGTTTAGTGATGATCTTTTAGATCATAACATTTACCTTTTCCACCAAACTGTTGTATTGTGGGTAGTAGGGACTTGAGTGTCATTGTGAGATACCCAAATTCTCCATCGGCTCTCCTACTAGGTATCCTCTAAAACCTGGGTCCCTGTCAAAATTTATTTCAAGAGGAGTGCCAAAATGACAACAACTGTTTTGAAATACAAACATGGCCACCTCCTTAGCTGTAATCCGGGTGGTAACAACTACTTCATCCCACCTGGTCATGTAGTCCACACCCATGATGATATACAATTTACTTGACTTGATCCTTGGCAAAGGCCCAATGGCATCAATTCCCCATTTCTCAAATGGTCCATAAGATATTATAGGATTTTGTGGCTCATATGTTAGCCTCCTATCACCATCATTTTGACAATCTTTGTATGTTTTGCACTAGTGATGCACATCTTTCTGTAAACTAGGTACACAAACCCGTCTTGTAGAACCTTCTTACTGGTGATGTCAAGTGCAAAGTGTCCTCCACAAACACCATCATGGCAACTTGAAATTATTTTTGTGATCTCTCTAGAGAGAGGTACATGCCTAAGAATTTGATCCTTACCCTTGTTGTAGAGGTCGTCATTGATAAGGCGGTATTTTGTTGCCTTGCATACAAACCACTACTTTTGGCCCTTAGTAAGATCTTTAGGACACTCTCTTGTGTCCAAGAAACTCATGATGTCAAGCATATCATTGCACCCACCACTGGAACATCTTGTAGATTCTCTCTAGCTAGAGCATCTGCTTCTTGATTTTCTGCTCGAGAGACATGATGTAGTTGTACAGCTTGAAACTTTCCTAACTTGTTGTAAATGGCCTAGCAAGCTATGATTTTTACAAGACCAAGTTCCTTGTATTTGTTTTATTAAAAGCATGTCATCACCAAATACATTTATCCATTGAATAACTTGTGGTCACACACCACTCTAACCCAAGAGTTAAGGCTGCATATTCTACTTCATTGTTGGAGTGGAAATCCAAGAGATGCCCAATGAAGAATACCACCTTTTTTCCTTGCTCATTGAAGACAACAATGCCCATATTATCTTTGTCCTCTGTCCTCTTATAGGCTCCATCAAAGAAAAGAGAGTGAGCCTCTCTATCTTAGGGACTTCCAACACAGGTGTTACTTCTTTGTCACTTGTCTTGATCTTCAGCTTCTTTTCATAGTGGCGATGAGTGAGAATTCCTCCTAGACTAACTCTTGTGGAGCTCTCCACTTGCATTATGTAGTCAAACTCTTGCAACCTTGTGAGCCATTTGGAAATCCTAGAAGAAACATCCATGTGCTGCACTACATAAGGAAATACTTCTTCCATTGTTAAGATTATGAATGGTCTAGATAATAAATAAGAGAGAAATTTGGTGGTAGCAAACATTAATGCAAGCACCATGTGTTCCACTACCATGTATCCATTTTCTGATGGAGTCATCATGCAACTAGAGAAGTAGATAGGACACATGAAAGTACTTTGAGGATCCTTTTGCGCCAATACCGCCCCAAGTGTGTCCTTGCCCACACTAGGGTTTACATAAAGCAGCTTGTCCCACTTTGGAGGTGCAATAGTGGGAAGTGAGGATAGAATTTGTTTTACCTCATTAAACTGTTGTTCATTTTCTTCATTCCAAGTGAAGATCTCTTGATGGGTAACTTGTTGTAAAGGGAGAACCACTTGAGAGACTAGGTGAATGAACCTACTCAAATACCTTATCTTTTGAAGAAAAGAGACCAACTGCTTTGTTGTCGTGGGACAAGGCAAAGCCACCAAGGCTTGAACCTTGCTTGGGTCAGCTTCAATGCCCTTGAAGAGATCACATGGCCAAGAAGAGTAACCTTGCTTTCAGCAATGTGGCATTTCTCCACGTTGTGTTGGCCACCCAAAGCTTGCAACCTGGCTAAACCTTCATAAAATTTCTCCAAATGAAGAGAGAAGGAGCTATAGATACAAAAGTCATCAATAAAAACACAATTTGATCTTCCAAAGGATTCTTGAAAAAAAAAAAGTCACCTAACGCTCAAAAGTGACTGGAGCATTGGTGAGACCGAAAGGCATAACTCTGTAACAAAACATCCCCATGGTGTGATGAAGATTGTCTTCTTTTGATCTTCTTTAGTGATGCTAATTTGGAAGTAGTCTGAGTAGCCATCACATACCGTGTAGCACTCATGTCCTGCTCCTCATTGAGAATTTCATCTTGGAGAGGAAGAGGAAAATGGTCCCTCTTTGTGGCTGCATTAAGGGGCTTGTAATCAACATAAACCCTCCACTTACCATTCCTATTTGGTGTGACTACCACTGGAGAAACCCACTCTGAGTCTTCAATAGGATAGATGAAACCTGCTTCTAGCAATTTCCTTACCTCTTTGAGCAAGGCCTCTTGTTGAATTACTCCTAGCTGCACTTCTACATTACATGTTTACTTCCCTCCCCTTGATCTTAATGTGATGCTGAACTACTATGATGCCAGTGATTTTATCATATTCATCAATGAACAATGTGTTAAAATTACTTATCATCAAAATATAATATTCACGCTCCTTCCTACACAACTCGCTAGAGAGCATTCGATGTAGCTTACTTGCTTCTACCAGAGGTTGTATACCTAGTGTCCCCCCTTGGTTTGATGATGATGCATCAGGTTGCTCCATCCTCTTAGGGTCCTTGAGAATGAACCACATCACTTCAATGCTACTGTTGCTTTGAGTCAGTCAGTGTTGACTCCTCCTCTGAAGTGGTTGAAGAGTCACTAGTAGAAAACTCATCCATAGAGGTTTCTAGATCCATGTCACGTTGTCAACTTGTCTTCATGCCATAAAGTATTGGCTTCCCTTTGGCATTATTTATCTCGATTATGCCGGTGTCCCAATCTTGCGTAGCTCTCATATCCATAAGCCAAGGCCTCCCTAGAATGATAGAATATCCCTCCCCTTTGTGTGGCATGACAAAGATGTCCACATCTACCTCGGTGTTGAACGTCTTTATCCTAAATGTATTTATAACACTAACATATTGAACTTTTACATTATTTGCCATTTTGGCTCGGCATGGTGCCGGTCTACTCACCTCTAAACCCAAACTGTGCATCATTTTTTCACTCATGGTGCATATTTGTGTGCCACCATTGATGTACATATTGGAGATGTGCTACCCTTTGATGTGAGCATCTATCACTGGTAGTATGTCATCTAGATTTGTCGGAGAGATATCCCCAGCTATCTTTGGCTTTGTTCGTCTCGTGCTAACAAACTTTGTACATTGTCTCTCACCCTAGGTGCTAGGTGGAGTAACTAGGGCCAAGTGATTATTGGACCCTCCACATAAACATCTTGAACCAACTCATATGGTTTAGAACATTCACCCAAAGAGAAATCTACAATGTCAATTTTACATGGTGACTTGGATGGCTTTTTGCTAGATTCCCCTCTAGTTTTTATCTTCATCTCTTTGCAAGGCTTCACCATGCCTAGCATGATTTACCCCCATGGCATCTGCCCCTTTACCTTGTCCTTACCTTTTGCCACTCCCTTGATATCCTCCTCCACTTTCTCCTTTCCCTTACCTTCAAGATTGATGACACTTACTACCTGGTTGCTGACTAATGGTGGAGGTAAGGGTGTAATGAGAGTTTATGGTGGTTGTGGTGGATGTGGTTGAATGGGTGGTTATAGGATTTGCACGGGTGGTGCTTGTTGTGGTGCCCTCGGTGGTGGTGGTCTCACTCTCAGTGGTGAAATGGTTTTGTCTGGCTCCTCTGTTGAAATTCAGCCTCCTTGGGTGTGGGCCATAATACATGCCATGGCCATCTTCCCCACAATAGTAGTAGTGGTATTCTTGGTTCTACCTTCGTTGTCCTCTCACTTGATTTTGATTGCAGTTGTGTGCATACCCTTGTTTGCACGTATAGATTCTCTAGCTGAGTAGTGATGCGGCTTAATAGGTCTTGCTGTTGTCTTGTAGTTTGCATGGAAAATTTTGCTATATATAAGGTTTCATAAAGAAAAATAAGCAAGCATAGCGTGTTTTTATTGTTACTCTAGCAACTATCTCCTCTCTCTCTCTCTCTCGATCTCGTTCATCCCCTCTTTGCTCTGCATGCTCAAGGAGCCAATATGGACCCTCACCGTCGCCATCCACCATAGCCACTGCACCCAACACTAGTAGCCAAAGCAAGGAGGCGCTGGCAAAGAAGCGTTCTAAAACGCTGCAAGAAAGCCAATATGGACCCTCACCGTCGTTCATCCCCTCTTTGCTCTGCATGCTCAAGGAGCCAATATGGACCCTCACCGTCGCCATCCACCATAGCCACTGCACCCAGCACTAGTATCAGAGCCCAGGCGGGCCAAAGCAAGGAGGCCCTTGCAAAGAAGCGTTCTAAAATGCTGTAGGAAAGCCAGGAGGCGTTGTTGAGTGAGGCGGTTGTCTCCTTGGCAGCATATCAAAATGCCTACAAAACAAAGGCAAAGAAGACCTCTGCGACTTGCATCTCAAAATGTTGTTGTTCCTAGGTAGTGACACCCCACAGTGGTTCTCCAGCTTGCCTCTCAAAACACCCTCAAAACTCCCATAGGCAGTTGCCAACACCTTGGCAGCATCTCAAAAGGCATTGAATAATTGTGGGCAGTTTTTCGAGCATATCAAGATGCTGTCTGTCCAGTTGTAGTAGAGGTGGTCTCTTATTTAATAGCATATCAAAATGCTGTTGTAAATCAATGGGCCATCGAGGATGCATTTCAAAATGCTACTATAAGTTGGCAGTTTGTATTGCAATCCAACTTAGTTTTGGTCAAACTTTTTGGCAGTTTTGCAAGCATATCAAAAGGCTTCTAGCCACAGGGTCGCTTGTTAGTGACACACACGAAGGTAAAAATAAACGATAGTGTCAAGAGCTTGAGATCGACAAAGAAACCAGGTGAAGCGAGAAGATACATGGGTTGCAAATTGCTGGGAGACGCACAATCCTTGTGCATACCATTTTCTTAGAGTACTCGGTACATTAAAAAAAAGTAAAAATTTTGTTTTTCCCTCTCATATACATAGATTTGTTATGTTTTGTCCTTTGTCAACACAATTATGTTTTTCAATCAAAGCCTCTTTAACCTTATCTGTTGTCAGTCATGACACGATACACATTTGTACGGGTTATAGACACTGCCACACCACATAAGTGGTAAGACCTCCCAAAAACATTTGTTCTCAACCCATTTTTGTTGCACTTCTCGTGAGGTTACTGGGTACGTGCCTTAAACCCAAGGTTTGGCAGTCAACCAAAAACTCCATTTATTGGTAGCTAATTTTTTGACCTACACCCTATCTGTTCAAGGGAGATTTACTATCATAGCACTAAATTATGGATACACGGAAAATCCTTGGTTTTGAGAGAACCTAAAACTCATGGTTGACGAGTACACCAAAAAATCAAGGTATCATGAGTGGCATGTCTAGTTTGGGATTGAGGGGGGGATTGTTGGGTTCAAGCCCTTTTTTGTACCCGTGGAAAACGCCTCTTAAAGGCATGCAGACCACTTGCAGTTTGCATGGAAACTTTTGGTATATATAAGGTTTTACAAAGGAGAATGATCAAGCATGGCGTGTTTTTATTATTATTCTATCAACTATCTTCTCTCTCTCTCTCTCTCCATCTCGTTCATTCACTCTCTGCTCTGCATGCTCAAGGAGCCATGGACCCTCACCATCACCATCAACCATAGCCACTGCACCCAACACAACTCATACGTTGCAAGGAATCTCCCCTTTACCTTCTCTTTCAGCGACGACCACAGGCCAGCAATGAAATGGTCCTTCTTTAGGAAATTAGGCACTCCTTCACCTTCCTCCAGTGAGGCAACCCATCGCTCCCACAAATCCACAAACTTGGATCCATAAGTGGCATACTCTAACAGACCTCCCTACATTAACTCTGTCACCAGCTACCAAAAATTTTCCTGAGGTTGTGCCTCCACCAAACCTCTTCACAAATGTAGCACGTAGTAAGTCCCATGCATTCTTGCTAGCTTGGGACAAAGCATTGTACCAAGACTTGGCCTTTACTTTCATCATTAGAGGAAATATTTGTAGTCGTGAGGCGTTGTCATCCTTGTTGAAAACCACACACGATGTCAACGTTATCAAAACATCGATGGTGATGTCTTCTCCCTTCTTGCCACTGAACGTGGGAAAAGAGACACTTGACATGGTAGTAAAGCAATGAGAAAACAATCACAAAATCTTTTGTGATTCATAAAGGTTTATACAAGGCTGGAAAACTAGAGTTGGATCTAAGAAGAGCACAAGGCTAGAATAGATTAAAGATGCTTACACCAAAAGAGTGGTATCAATCAAGAATGGGCAAGATGATGGAATATAGGGATCTAAGGATTTCATCAAGCATCTCCACTTTGAATAGGAAAATAATCTTTTGCTAGTAGAATATCTTTCTATCAATGTACACATTTAGATGCATGTGTTGCAAAGAAGCAAAAAGGAAAGAATTATGGCCTATTGTTATTATCCATGTTGGGTGTAGGGTAAGGCTTCGAAGACTAGAGTTGCATACCTTAAGTGTTAACGAGGTAGCACCTTCACCACATGCCTATACCTCTTGTTGAAGTTCACATAATCGTCCATATTGGGTTCAAAACAGACTAGGTGAGAAGAGTCTACCTCAATCAGATTTCCATTTTTCATGCAGCAACGAAGCTTGAGTGGTCGTACTTCACTTGAACTCTCTAGGCCTAGAGAGAGCATAGGCCCACTTGCTTCCCCCAAATGCTTTAGGATTTGTGGCTTGGAAATTGTGGTTGATGTAGTTGATGACTCTTCTCTGACCGTTGGAGAGAAAACACTTAGTGCTACACAAAGTCTAACTGATGTGAGAGTGTTGATGTGGTTCTCAAAAGAAAAACTCACCAATCTTTCTTCACCTCCTCTGTCAGCACTCATTGACAGAATTCTTTGGTTGACAAAAATGATGACATTCTATAGCCTCCCTCTTCATGCTCTTGATTTGCGATTAGCACGAGAAATGTGAGATAGGGAGCTTACCTCTTGGATATCGATGACGTTACAACCTGGTAGTAGCACTTCGATAAAGGCCTTGAGTGATTCTACAGTCTCCTCTTCTTCAGTCCTCCAATTTGAAAGCTCTTTTAGCCACTCGTCCATGATTGATGGCATGCATTGCTACTCTTTGTTGATTGAAGGTATTTGCAAAGCCCTCCTCCTTGGGGGCACCAAATGAGAGGTGGAAGCACAAAACAGACCCAGTGGCCTCTACACCAAGACTATACACAATAGCCTCACCATGGGAGGTACACAATAGGGGCACCACCTAGCTTGGAATGCGGGTAGGATGCATGGTAGGGGATTGTCACATAACACAAGGAAGATGTGAGAGAAGGAGAGAGAGGGAGAGGAAGAGATCATTATAGCTTCATTAATATAGACTTCATAAACACTATAACACAAGAAAGATGTGAGAGAAGGAGTGAGAGGGAGAGGAGGAGATCATTAGAGCTCCATCAATATAGGATTCATAAACACAATACAAACATTCACGAGGGGAATTTCACATAATCAACATCTCACAAATTCATGTGTGCATGGTAACTCAAACCTCTTGGCCATTAAGAAACCAAAACGAATGACCATGGGCAATACTATGCCATAGTAGAACTATATGTGCATAAATAAGGATGTACATATGAGAGCATGAGTGCTAGAGGCTCATTGTGTGTGTGTGCCAAAGCTTGATTGTGTGTTTGTCGGCTCACAAAAGAGAAGGCCTCCTTTTCTAGGCCAAGAGAGTGATTGGGAAAGAGATTATGAGCAACAGGAGTTATTACAAAGTAACCTCAATTTGAGGCATTCCCCCAATGAGAGAGCTCCATGTGCCCTGCTTATTGACCAATTTCCTCCTAATCACCTTCATCATGGTGAGCTTTGTCTCCATGTCACCTTCTGTAGCTTGAGTCCAAGAGTTTTCTTATAATATTTGAGAGATTCTTGATAAAATAAGAGAAAATAAATCAATAATGGAGAGAAACCTATAAGAAATTAAGTGTGTGGAGTTGGATAATCATGACTTCTTCCTATGTGAAAAGATAGTCCTTATCATTTCAACCATATCTTCCAAACCGTAGCTTTAGAAACAATTAAAAAAATAGGGGCAAAGGTTTGCTCAACCCCTACAAGTTGTTTGATAAAAACTTTTTTCAATTCGGAATGAAAAAATTAGAGAAAAATTCCACAAAAATATATATTCGTCTTTTCCCTTCCAAAAGTCTTCCCGGTGGTCCCCTCTTGACTCCATGTGCAAGCCTTGTGTCCACAAGTGAATTATCCTTGAATTTGATAATATTTTGTTGACTCCAACTCCATAATGCATAAGATTCTCCTCCCTTTCACTATTGACTCTTATTCTTCACCTGTATTGACCGTCACGTAGTGATCGTCACAGCAGAAGTAGAATCAACATCCATCAAAATTTTTGTTTTCATAGGGTTTGTTCCTACCTCTCCTTATTTTTGAGATCCAAATGTGTCAAAACCATAGCTATGTACAAAATAAGTACATATCTTTTTTGCGATTTTAATGCATCAAGTCCCTCCTCCTCCGCGAAGCCTTGAAGCCTTGCCATCAAGTGCATACCAAGAGAGAGGTGGTCCAAAATTTGAAAAGCAGCCCTCAACTTGTACCACTCCTTGTGTACAATGTATTTTATGATGGTGTACTTATGATTCATAGTTTATGGTCATCACTTGTACTAGACATTATGGTTGATGTATTTTCATCATGATGTTTATAAAGTCAATGACTTGTGGTGTTTACGTGTACCAAATTTTATGTATATTGATGTACATGTCTCTTGTCATTAGAGGTGTTGGATATTGAAGGTTCTACATGATTTATTGTATTCACATTCCACATGTACAATGTATTTTGATGATGATGTTCATTGCTTTTTTATAGAGGGCCATGTTACCTTACAGAGGCAAGTAATGCATCCTATTCTTTACCCCTATAGGTTTAATGGCCCTTGCTTACCGTCTTATTGGTCTAAGACTACACAAAGGCCATTTTTTTGTCATAGGATCCTTAGCGAGCTTTATGGGAAAAAAATGGCGATTGTACATCTCCATATCAATAACACAATAATTGAATGACATGAAACTTTATAGGGATAGGTAATGCACCCTACTCCCCCCTACAAAGTTTCATGGCTATCGCTTATTGTCTTGCCGGTCTGGGACTGTGCAAACACCATTTATTTTTCCACACGGCCCTCAGTGAGCCTTGTGGCAAAAAGTGGCAATTGTGTAGCCCCATACTGACTAGATGGTAACCAAAGGCCATGAAACTCTGTAGGGTAGGTAATGCACCCTAATTCCCATCCCTATAAAGTTTCATGGCCATCACTTACCATCTCTCTAGTTTAGCACTATGCAAACACCAATTTTTTTCCATAGGCTCGCTAAGGATCCTATGCCAAAAAAATTGAAGATTGTGCAATCCCTCTCTACCATTACAAAGATTCATGGCCATCACTCATCGTGTTGCCTATGTGGGATTGCACAAACTGCAATTTTTTGCCATAGGGCAATATACAAGCCCTATGGAAAAAAATTGACGATGGTGTAATCTGATACTGATGAGATTTTAATTGAAGGCCATGAAGCTTTGTAAGGGTTGGTTATGCAGCCTACTCCCCATCCATGCAAAGTCTTATGTCCATTTCTTACCGTCTCACCAGTCTAAAATTGTGCAAATGCCATTTTTTTTCATATAGGCCTCAACAAGCCCTATGGAAAACAATTGGCAATTGTTCAATCCCATATCCACGAGATGATAATCGCATGAAACTTTGCACGTGAACTTTGCAATGGTAGGAAATATAACCCACCATCCACCCTTGCAAGGTTTTATGGCCATCACTTACCATCTTGCTAGTCTACGGCTGCGCAAACGCCAATTTCTTGACATAGGACCCTCAAGGAGCCCTATGATTTTTTTTGTGGCAATTGTGTAGCCCCATACTGACGAGATGATAGCCAAAGACCACGGAAGTTTTTAGGGATAGGTAATGCAACCTACTCCCCATACCTACAATATTTCATGGCCATCACTTATTGTCTCGTTGGTTTGGGTCTGCGGAAATGCCAATTTTTTGCCATAGGACACGTTAAAGGGCCTATGCCAAAAAAAATGGAGATTGTGCAGCCCCATAGAAATGAAATGGTAATCAAAGGCCATGTTAATTTGTAGAGGTGGGTAATGCATCCTATCTCCCACCCCTACAAAGATTCCTGGCCATTTCTTACTGTCTCACTAGTGTGGGACTGTGCAAGTGCAAATTTTTTTCCATAAGATCCTCAACAACCCCTATATAAAAAATTGGTAATTTTGCAGTCCCATAACAATGAAATAATAAATGAAGGTCATGAAACTTTTCATGGTCTGGTAATGCAATCTACTCTCCACCCCTGCAAATTTTCATCAATCACTTACAATCTCAACGGTCCAAAAGTCTGCAAATATCATTTCTTGGCCACAGTGTCCTTGACAAGCTCTATGGTAGAAAATTCGCAATTGTGTAGCTCCATACCGAGATGAGATAGTAATTGAAGGCTATGAGGCTTTGCAAGGATAAGTAATAGAACCCACTACCCACTCCTATAAATTTTCATGGCCATCACTTATCGTCTCACCGGTCTGGGCTGCACAAACGTCAATTTTTTGGCATATGGACCTCAACAAGCCCTATGGAAAAAATTGATGATCGTGTAGTCCCATATCTACCCCTCTAAATTTTCATGTCTACGCTTAACGTCTTGCCAGTTTGAGCTATGCAAATTCCAATCTTTTGGCATAGGACCCTCAATGCATCCCTTTGGAAGAAATTAGCGATTGTGCAGCTCCATAGCGACGAGATAGTAATTGAAGGCCATGGAACTTTGCAGGGGAAAATAATGAAACCTAACCACATTTGCAAAGTTTCATGCCTTTTACTTACCATTTTCTTGGTATGGGACTCCTCGCCCTTACAAAGTCTCATGGCCATCGATTACTATCTCATTGGTATGGGGCTATGCAAATGCCAATTTTTAGGCATAGGATCCTCAATGAGCGCTATGACAAGAATTTGTTGATTGTAGAGTCCCGTACCAATAAGACGGCAATTAAATGGTGCATGAAACTTTGCAAGGATAGGTAATACAACCCACTTCCTACCCATGCAAATTTTTATGGCATTGCTTATTGTCTCACCGATCTAGGGCTACAAAAACATCAATTTTTTGGCATAGGGCCCTCACTGAGCCCTATGGAAAAAAATTGGTGATTGTGTTGTCCCATATATTGATGAGACGGTCATCAAAGGCCATGGAACTTTATAGGGGTAGGTAATGCAACCTACATCCTATCCATGCAAGGTTTTATGGACATAGCTTAATATCTCACCAGTTAGAATTGCGTAAACACCAATTTTTTTCCATAAAAGACCATGAAACTTTTCAAGGTGAGGTAATGCATCCCTCTCCCACCAATTCAAAGTTTCATGGCCATATCTTACCGTCTCATTAGACTACGCAAATGCCAATCTTTTTCCATAAGAGATCGAGTGAGCCTAATGACAAAATAATGGTGATTGTCAGTCCCATACCAATGAGACGGTAATTGAAGGCCATAAAACTTTTCAAGGGTGGGTAATGTAGCCCACTCCCCACCCTTACAAAGTTCATTGCCATCACTTACCATCTCACAGCTTTGGGACTAAGCAAACACAAACTATTTCGCATAGGGATGTCAACGAGCCCTAGGGGAAAAAAATGGTGATTGTGCAGCCCCATATCGAGGAGATGATAACTAAGTGCGATGAAACTTTGTAGAAGATGGCAGTGCATTCCACTTCTTACCCTTATAAAGTTTCATGGCCATCACTTATCGTCTCGCTGGTCTAAGATTGCACAAATGTCATTTTTTTGCCATAGGAGGGCACTCATCAGCTAGTCCTATGGCAAAAAATTGACAATTGAGTAGTCCCATACCAATGAGACCGTAACCAAAGGCCATGAAACTTGGCATGGATAGGGAATGAAACCCACTCTCTGTCTTTGCAAAGTTTCATGACCATTGCTTACCATCTCGCCTGTCTACAAGGCTATGCAAACATAGATTTTTAACCATAGGGTCCTCAACAAGCCTTATGGCAAAAAAATGATGATTGTGCAATCCCATACCAATGAGACAACAACCAAAGGCCATGAAGCTTTGCACAAGTGGGTAATGCATACTACTCTGCACCCCTACAAAGTTTCATGGCCATGGATTACCAATCTGTCGGTTTAGAATTGTGCAAATGCCAATTTTATGCCGTAAGACCATTAGGTCTCCCTAATCTCAAAAAAATAAAAATTCTTTCAAAACATATTAAGTGCATAAGTGAAGGGTGAGTTTAGGAAATGAAAAGATAGATGAAGGTGGAAAGTCAATAAACAAATGAAGGTGGAAAGTCAAAAGATAAAGGAAGATGGAAAGTCAAAGACCTTTTGTGTCCATACAAATAGGTGTTTCTTTGCTCTTTCATTTTTTCTTTAGCGATTTCTTCTAAGTTCTCTTTATCGTTTCTCTCTCTCTCTCTCTCTCTCTCTCTCTCTCTCTCTCTCTCTCTCTCACACACACACACACACACACACACAATGTTGTATTCATCTTTCTTATGTAAAATTGTTGCAAATCTATGTACTTCATCATTGTCTATCGTTACGTGCTATAGATTAACGCATCATTTTCCTTGTTTTTGGGTTGAATCTTTGAAATAGGAGCACCTTTTAATTGTTTTGAAGCCATTATAGACCATTAGCGAGCCCTATGGAAAAAAATTGGAGATTGTATAGCCCAATACCAAAGAGATGGTAATCAAAGGCCATGAAACTTGGTAGGGGCAAATAATGCAACCCACTCCCCACCCTGCAAAGTTTCATAATTATCACTTTTGTCTCACTAGTAGTCTAGGACTATGCAAATGCCAATTGTTTTTGCATAGGGCTCTTAGCAAGCCCTATGGAAAAAAATTGGAGATTGTGTACCTTCATATCAACACGATGATAATCAAAGTCCATGAAACTTGAGAGGGGCAAGTAATGCAACTCAGTCCCCACCCATGCAAAGTTTCATGGCCAATGTTTATCATCTCATTGGTCTAGGACTAGGTAATCACTAATGTTTTGGCATAGGACCCTTAGCGATCTCTATGGAAACAAATTGGAAATTATGTAGTTCCATAATGATGAGATGGTAACATAAGGCCATGGAACTTTGTAGGGGTGGGTAATGCACCCTACTCCCCATCCCTACAAAGTTTCATGGCCATTTCTTATCGTCTCATTGGTTTGAAACTGTGCAAATGCCAATCTTTTTCCATAGGGCTTGCTAAGGGCCCTATGGCAAAAAAATTGGCAATTGTGCAGCCCCATTCCGATGAGATGGATGAAACTTTGCAAGGACAGGTAATGCATCGTACTCCCCGCATATGCAAAGTTTCATGGCCATGGCTTATTGTCTCGTCAATCCTAGACCGACGAAATGATAAGCGATGGCCATGAAACTTTACAGGGGTAGGTAACACGACCCACTTCTTGGTCCTACAAAGTTTCATGGCCATCATTAGCTCTTACTGATCTGGGATTGCACAAACACCATTTTTTTTGGCATAGGACTCTTAGCCCTATGGCAAAGAATCAGAAATTTTGTAGCCCCATACCAACAAGATAGTAATCAGAGGCCATGGAAATTTATAGGGGTGGAAAATGTAATCTACTTCCTACCCTAGTTTCATGGACATTGCTTATCGTCGCGCCACTCTGGGATTGCGTAAACATAAAAAATTGGCAATTGTGTAGCCCCATACTGATGAGATGGTAATTGATGGCCATGAAACTTTACAAGGGCAGGTAACATACCCCACTCTCTACCCCTGCAAATTTTCATAGCCTTTGATTAATGTCTTGATAATTTGGGACTGCAAATGCCAATTTTTTTCCATAGGACCTTTAGCGAGCCATGTGGTAAGAAATCGGCAATTGTGTAGCTTAGATCAAACAAAAATTAATAGAAATTAAATAAAAATATATGAATGATAGACTTAGAAATGAACCACAAATGAACGAGAGAAGGTACAACTATGAAAAAACACTATAATATAGAAGATCCATGAACAAGAGTACACAAGAAGGGAAATAACTGAAGGGGAAAATAAAGTGGAATGATAAATAGAACCAATGAGGTTGTCATCACTAGGACTCATCATCACAAATGTCATTTTTGAAATTAGCACCAATTTCATCAACAAGATCTATAGCTCCTACTCTATTGTGCACAACCTCCATGAAGCTCTCACGATCATTTGGACCTAAACACCAACGAGATGCCCTCCCTATTTTTTTACTGACAATCCTTTGTAGCCGTAGATTCATAGCAAGGACTAGGTGGGAGCAGTGTATGGCCACCTTTGGCCATTGTTAAAGGTGGGAACCCAAAAGATCTAACCAATAGCTACCAGCAATCAAAATCAAGAATCAAGAAAAAAGCGGTAACCACGATAGGTGCCAAACAAGTTTCTTCACCACCAAGGAACAAGAGTCTCATGGCTTGGTTCCTCAATGGGACATCATTGAAAGAGGTGGAAAATTTAAAAATCACCAACCCTATATGCACTTTCAAAGAATTAGTTCAAAGAGACATGAAGATGGAGAAAAAAGGGACAAAGAAGTAGAAAAAGATACCAATTTGAGTGACTCCAACAACCTAGAGGATAGTATCAGTTTAGACGATGAACCAGCTAGCAAACGTTCAAGACAAGGGTCTAGGAGGAGGAACTTAAAATACTCAGAAAGAGGGTAGAGGAGATGTTAAGAGTACAAAGCAATATGCCAAAGAAGGGGGAAGCATGGTGTATTCATTGCCAAGAGAACAAGCATACAACCTGCGAGTGCATAAAATGTGACTAATGTGAGCATAGAGGACATGAATGGGAGGAGTGCCCCATTAGGCTCTCGACCTCAATAGTAAGGTTGGATGCACTGGCAACAAGGTAGCAAGCACCAAGGCAATAGGCAAAAACAAGGCCAATACCATACTCAAGACCACCCCCCAAGAAAATCACCTACAAGAGGTGTGGGAAAGAGGGCCACTTTGCTAGAGAATGCGTGAAACCATTGGATCCTTAGCAACCTAACAATCCCATCATAAATTTACTAGCAACACTTGACAGAGGAGCTGGGATATACATCACGTCAACAAAGGCTACGGAGCATTTGATTGGAAGTTAAACCCCATTCAAGCTGAGGGTGGCAGATCAGACAATCTCAAATCCCTTAGGAATGGTAGAGAATGTACTATTAGGATGAGAGGGCTCAACATTGAATCTTGGTTCCTAATACTAGAGGTAGGGGCTCGGGGGGTTCACTATGTGTAAAATACCATATCACGTACGTTCAAGACATGTTTGTAAAACCCCTTATCTGTGAATTTTGTTAACAATATAATGTACCTTTTTCTTTTAAAATCTGTAAGTTTTTTTCAAATTTGAAAAAATAATGCCCTTTTGTATATATATTTCTATAAGTTTCAAGAACTTTAAATGCCCTTCTGTTGAACTCACGTGATAGGTTACATTTTTATTAGGTGACCTCCAGGGGGTAGGGGATTCATACAACATGTTGCTTGAAGGACTTGGCTAAGAGGGCAAGAGAAATATACATGGTTGGAGTATAGATGAGTTGACAATGCAAATGGATAATAAAAAAATCACTATTTCAACGTCTTCTACAAGTGTTCCAGGGAGCTAGAGACCACGAAACCACTACATGGTCAAAATACTATTTTTTTTGACCAAAATGTGCATTTCTCAGCAGTACCCTCTATTCTACCTCTTCTCTCTTCTCTTTCTCCTTCTGCCTCCAAGATTTCCATAGCTGCAACACATGAGGAAGCTTTCCATAGCTGCACCACTTGTCTCCCCCTTTCATCCACACCATCCCTTTGAACTACTTCTTCTCCCCTTGCTCCCCATTAGCCACTTCTCCCCCTTCCGCCAAGCTTTCCATGGATGCATCACAAATGGAAGGTTTCCATAGTTGCACGACCTCTCTCCCCCTTTCATCCACACCATCCATTTGAACTACTTCTTCTCCCCTTTGTTTCCCATTCAACCATTCCTTCTCATTTCATTCCTGAAGCAATAGGCCTCTCTCTCTAACACCACAACCCTTTCTCTTCTGGTGCTACCATGTCAACCCCCTCCACTTCAAGGAAGCCAAAGGATAAGATAGAGGCGGTTTGCTTTCATAACTCTAGGGATTCTGATGGGGAATGCATGCCGCAGGTGTTTTCTAAAGGATCTTGGATCTTCAGTCAACCTGCAGCTATTGGGCCTCATCGAGTTCAAAACCGTGGAAACCTTGACAAACATTGGAAGGGGAGACTCCTTGGTTTCAAGAACCATAGAGTCAATGGCACAGTGGCCATTGTTCAACACGTGTACTCTTGGCGTTCCATGCGCTTGAGAAATGGAAGCTCAAGATATTTCCCAATACATTGTAAGTCGTAAAACATTGTTGCTTGCTGATTGTAAACGCTTGTTATTTGTTTTTCATTTAATAGTTTTTCGTGTTGTCATAGATATATTCCCATCTGACCTTGTTGAGGAACAACCAATCAAGAGTCTCACAGGAACCTTCAACACTCTTCATGCGGACATTGGTGTTATGATGCCTCCCAACTTGCCACCTTCGATTATGCTCTGCAACGCAGAATCTTCTTCTACTCACACATGTATGTAGAGCTGGCCTCAATGGATGGATATGGTAATATCGTTGCTGTTGACAAACCTTCATTACCGAGTCCCGAATGGGCACAACCCGATGCATGGTCACTTTTCTCAGTGAGGAGAAGATGCTTTTCGATATTTGCTCCTCATTAAAAATTTTGAACGCTTCTAGATCAGTAGGGCTCAGTTGGTGCTGCCCCGTGCATGTTTTTGTACACCTGTTCAAGACATTGCCATTCTGTGTCACATCTACTATGTTTTGTAGCAAGAATGTCATGTATGAAGCACTAAAATTGGTATTTGGAGATAATTGGGGAATGGTTGAAGGAGTGCACCAAGGAGATAAATGCAAGTGTAAAGTGGGTGCTACAAGTATGGGGATACAATATTTGAAAGTGTGCACTACTTTGTACTTATGTTTTCACTATGAGCGTTGGATGTGTTAGAGTGGAAAGTGGATTCCCTTACAATCTAGTGTTGCTAGTTTTGTGACATTTGACATGCCCGTTACTTTGTCAAATGGTGTTTCTGAGATTGTGCAAGTCAGTGAACACTAGACACTCACCAACATACGGGAACACATGATTATCTTGGGCTACGAAGAAATCAAAGATTCTTACTTTCGTCTCAATCGTCAAAAGGTCAGTTTAGTTTATATGTTTTCTACATGTGTCAATTATTAGTCTTATTAAAAGGATTTTTGTTGTTTCACATTAGTAGGCGGATGGAGGCAGTCATGGAAGTGCAAGAGGAGTGGAGGGTTGGCGGCGCACTGTCTTTAAATTGATCTAATAGATCAACGTAACCAGCTCTAATTCCACGTTGTAAAGCCTTCTATTTAATGGAAATTCAAAAAAAATTTGTCATTATAGTATCACCTTTGATGATAAAGTTTTTTAGATTTTTTTTGGGTGTTGATGTGCGTATCCATGTGTGTTTGTATGTATACCAAAGAGCTTGGGGATGGTGTCTTTTTCTACAGCGGACCGCGGGGGGAGGGGGTGGTATATAAAGGGGAGGGGGCTTCTTATTTTTTTGTCAACACTTGAGAGAGACAGAAAGAAGACACACACACACACACACAAAGAGAGAGAGAGAGAGAGAGAGAGAGAGAGAGAGAGAGAGAACAGCATCGGAAGATCCACACACCCCCCTTTTGCGGTTTCTTCTTTTCGTAGAGGACACCAAATATGTCGGATGCAGTGATCTTCACGGATTCTTTACCCCCATAATGGATTTACAAAAAACCATGCAACTCCACAATGACACTTTTCACGACATCATAGAGTATATGCATGTACATATACTCAAGTATGCTGTGAACTTTGAAGACAACGCCATGCTGTGGTTGCCATGTGATTTGCTTCGTTACATCCACAAAGGAGACACTTCATTTTCAAAGAGAGTAGCTCGCTTTGAGGTGATTGCAAAAGAGGCGAACCACTTCCGTCAAGTGACAAAGGAAGTTTTAGACTCCTTCAAGAAGCCAAAATTAGGCAATCTTTCTTGTCCAACATTTCCACTCTCTTATTCCTCGTCAATGAGGAGCCCTCGTTGGAGGAGATGGAGATCCCGCATTTGGCAGTGGGTGGGGTGTTGGTGGATCGTAAAGATCCCAAGGCCATGCCTAAAGATGTCCAAGGTGAGCGAAGACTGCAAGTTTCCGAATATCCCCACGGCTTAGAAGAACCAGTTGCAGTGAGAGAGTAGATTGCTGGCACCTCCGAGGTGCTAGACCCTGAGTGCCATTACCTTGCTGCAATTCCCAAAGTGGAGATTAGCCGTCTCAGTAGCATAATTATAGAAGATGAGGAGAATTTATTCTTACATGATCTTGAAAAGTCTTTTGGTGTCTGACTAGATGAGTGTCTTAGCCTCATATGCACCAAGATGGAGTCCCCCCTTGATCCTACACCAGAAGCTATAGATGACAAGCTGCTTCCATTGGGGGACTCTAGCGGCTGACACAATTGCACAAGTGACAGTGGATATTCTTGTTGCAGAGCAGAGTAAAGTCACGGAGGAGAAGTTCGTTGCCACACAAGCCAGGGTTGCTGCCAACCAAACTCCTATCCGCCTCGATCTGCCTGGTTCGCAGAGCCCCCGCAAGGTTGATGAGAGAAAATTCTCTATCAACCTTGAAGCCACACCAACTATGGATGATGAGGCCCTAAGCAACAAGAGGTAATACTAAGCATCTTCTACATTGATAATTCAACCTTTCTTCTTTGCTTTTGGTTAATTACAATTTTGCAGGATGTTTTGTACTTGGACCTTTGGGCTAGCCGGAAGGGGGGAGAGCGCACGGTGTTTGGGCCTCAAGCAGCCCTAGCACACTACATCGGCAAACTACCAATTCAGGATGTGTGCATCATACACAAGGATTTCTCTCCGAACGACCATTTTGTTTTGTGGGTGCTTAAGGCCGCAGTTAAACTCCTATGCTTAGCCACCATCCCTCAAACAACCCATGTAATTATTCTTGTGAAAAAATCACTTGCGATTGCCACTTTTGGCACTGGCTTCCGTGGCAAGGTCATGACACGCATAGCTCTTCGTCAAGCCCTGCGGGTTGATAGTGCCCAAGCTATAGCTGCTTCTGTACTTACATCCATTCTACCCAACACTATAGAACGTCGTAGAGAGGTTGCAAAACGCCTCCTGTCAAAAGATCGTTAAGCCAGATGTTCAAGCTTTTAAATGAAAATTATCTCTCTTCTTCATGATCTTTTGCAAAGTTCAATTTATTGTTTTTTTCATGGTCTATGACAAGGCAAACACTTTGAAAGTTAATTTTGTACATTAAAAAAAACTTGTCCAAAAAATAGCTTTTTTGGTACTAGTTGTGCCCTGCCATTGACATTTCATGCAATTCTTTATGTGTCCACAAGGCAGTGAGATTTAGCCCTACAAGACTTCTGTTTGGCCAATTCTTGCTGTCTTGTGGACATCACCCATTTGACAAGTTTTGCAAGTTTCTAGCAAATACAAAGCCAACATTTTACCTGATGGGCAATTTCAAGCCAAGCAAAAAATTTATGTAGCTTTGGTTGCCAATTGATCAGCCTTTTGTACAGTTGATTAGCATCTCACCTTCAACCATTTAACAAAATAAATGGACATTAAAATTGGACATTAAGTTAACATAGAGAGACAAAAAGAGATGGATTGTATTTGTCACAAAGTAAAAATACATTGAGTTCTCAAGAAAACTTGAATCCAGTACAAGGGTTCCAAAGTAAATTGATTCCAATACAAAAGTTAGTGACAAAAAAAGGTTTTGACATCAGAGGGTATCAGTCCTGCCTTAGGCAACATGCAAGTTGCATGTCATTGGCCATGATTGTTACACGCATGACATGGACAACACCTAAGAATGTATCTTCAAAGAGACTGACCAAATAAGTCTCTACAACCTCCTGAATTGATTCAAGGGCAATTGCAGACATCCGAAGCTCTGTGTTGTAGCTTTGTAGCACTTTCTTACATGTCCGTGCAAAAGGTTCTTTCCTAATAAGCAGGTCTGTTGTCTTCTGGTAATGCCAAATCTCAGCAAACGCTCGACAAAACCGTCGTGTTCTTTGAGGTCGGCATTGTGGGGGCCTCTGAGCTCCTTGTGGATTTTCTCTTTGGGGCTACCTATAGAATTTTGACTTTTGGTGGTGCTTGGGAGCTGGCTGGGGGGCATCTTCATTCGGATCATAATCGCGGGGAGATCACCTAATAAAAATGTAACCTATCATGTGAGTTCGACAAAAGGGTATTTAAAGTTCTTGAAACTTACAGAAATATATATACAAAAGGGCATTATTTTTTCAAATTTGAAAACAACTTACAGATTTCAAAAGAAAAGGGTACATTATATTCTTAACAAAATTCACAAATAAGGGGTTTTAGAAACATGTCTTGAACGCACGTGATATGGTAGTTTTACACATAGTGAACCCCCCGAGATCATAATCCTCATCTTCCCTGCTACGCTCATCAGTGTTGGGTTGATCAGAAGGCATGGCACCCATTCCTTTGGGTAGTGACTTGCCGGACATAGTGAGGCGACCTGGGCAAATGGCATCAGGCCCATTTGGCATGGCAACCTCTTCCCACCCACCCTATGGTTCATTGGGATGTCCTCCCCTTCCCATGGTAGGCGTTCATCGTACGTGTCCGTCTCTGTTCGATCCAGGTCAGCTAGCTCTTCAGGTTGTCGATTTTCACGCATCGTCTTCTTTTTGCAAGCCTCAATGGTCTTTAAATTCTTCTTTGCAGTCTGTTTTGTCCTTGCCATCGTGAAAGTGCATTTGGGGGCCTTCTTAGAGCTTGTGGTGTTCGATGAGGAAAGGAGTCTTATGTGTTTGGGGGGGGGGGGGGGGGGGGGGGGGGGGGGGGGGGTTACCTCTTTTCACATATGGAAAAGAGCCGCTAAAAGCACGAGAAAATAATCTTTTGAATGTTAAAACCACATGAAATTGGAGAACTATTGAAACACACAGAGCGAAACGTACACTATGAGAGATCGTGGTGTTTACCGCGGGCCATTACCGCAAAACAAGAGAGAGGAATTCAAAATGAGGAGAGAGAATCGTTTTGATGCAGAAGCGGCACTTTACCGCACATATTACCGCGCAAATATCCACGATTATTTCTGCAAACATTACCGCTAAGACAGGCTGGACCCCCTTCCCCCTTCCTCTCCCACGGGTTTCCATTTAAATCCAATACAACTCCTACACTCTCCAGAATGCTTGCTCACTTCACTTAATCTCTCTTTCACTCTAAAAATTCTTTACATAAATCATTGAACTCACAACAAAACCATTACAAATACTATTCATAAGCACATAACGAAACATTTGCAAATTAATCATATACTACACCAAGTGAAAGAATGGAGAGTTTTTTTAATTCTCATCTTGTATAAGATCTCTACAAGCACTAGGATCCATATTTAGACCCATAGTATTCAAATCAATAAACAAATTTAGAGATTCTTCCTCCTCTCCATCACCTCCTGTAGAATCATCATCACTTTCTCCCTCTTCCTCCTCCTCAAGATGACTATTTGCAAGGCTTGGCTGACCTTCTTCAACTTCTACTACATCTTCATCTGCATCTTGTGGTGATGGTATGATGGGATCAATTACTGGCTCAATGTCCGTCTCTGCAAAAATAGATCTACCCCACGGCGTGACTGGAATGACATACCAAATTCTTCTTTGAAATATACATGGCACATAAAAGACCTGTACGTCACACACTAAGAATAAGCTGATATACATAACTTAAATGTTTAATTTAAGTTAATTGCACATAGCCTAAATTACCTGCTCGCAACTACTAGGATACACCAAGTTGTCAGTTTTTCCCCCGATGGAATTGGGTGGAATCCACCATAATGAGCCCATTTTCATGTCTTTTGACCTCACCCACAAACCATCGACACTCAAAGAGGATTTTGTGAAAAGATCTGAAATCCACTTTGATTATTCTCTCTATAGTACCACAATATCTGACCTCATCTGTTGTTGTGTCAAAGTTTCCCATCACACCACAATCATTAGTGGTCCGATGCTCATCTATCTTGCGGGTGCGAAAATGTCGGCCTTCGGACCAAATGGAGTTGAAAATGAGACCCTACAATCACAATGCATAAGAGGTTACATTGCATTTCATTAAGTGATTTGCATACATGCATACATAAAATATACACACTCACCTTGCGCAAGCATCCTCGCGCATACTCCCATTCTTTAGGGCTTATTTGTTCTCCTTGTGCTTTGGCATTGGTCATGGCATTATGGATCCACTCTACTTGAATCAAGTCAGGATATTTTGCAAGCTCTTTAGGAAAAGGAGGTGCACGTCTACCTCCATGGGACCTCTTCCATGCATCTCTATCCCTTTCTCTAGCTGCGCGGGCTTCTAAGTACATATTGACCCATTTGGTCATGATAGTGGCATTGAGTAAAGAGTAGTTGTTGACTATGGCATGAAACTCTCTATCCATGACCAAGAGTGAGCCTTTTCCACTGGGAATGGTTGAGTGCTTCCTAGGATCCTCTTCTTCACTCCACAGACGAGGAAATGATGGATCCACTATGATGAGATACTGTGAGACATACACAAATGCCTCTTGCACCACCCAACCTTCTGCCATGCTCGCCTGAAAACATTAAAACCACATATTTTTATTAGTAACTCCATAGCGTTTAAATGCTATCTATATTGTATTTATTTTGCATACCTCCGGTTGTGACCTCAATCTAACAAAATCCTTTAAAGTCTTCAAGAATCTCTCCAAGAAGAACATCCATCTAGAGTGAACCACCCCACAAATGGCAATCTCCTCAACAAGGTGAAGCAATAGGTGTATTTGGCTAACAAGGATTGTACGTGGGAATGCATCCTCAATAGCACACACTGCCTCTACTGCTAGTTGATGGGCTACTGGTATGGCTTCTACTTCTATCTCCTTGGAGCTCACAAATCTACAGGGCAAACGTTATATAGTAGATGAAAAAAAATTCCAAAGTTCATGCATGCACAACATGATATAGTACTTGAAAAAAACCCATTACCTCACAATCTCACCCACTTTGAATATTGCAACCTTCACCTTAGTGTCCCCATAACCACTAATAGTTATGGGAAGTACAAACTACAAGCAATAAAACATCTTAGTGAATGTCAACCTATATATAAGGACACATAGACACCACAAATTGTTCTACTCTTACCTGAAGGATTTTATGCCAATCATGGGATTTCAATCCATACAATTGAGTGGAGCCACCCTTTTTGGTTTTTGTGAAAGCACCTTTGAGTGACCGCATATATCCCGTTGGAGTTCTGATGGATGCAATAACTTGCTTTGTCCGCTCTTGGTCTGCCTTTGACATTATCCACGGTGCTTTTGGGAGAATCATCTTTCCCCGCTCCCCCATGTGGGGCGTGGCTGAAGGGGGGAGACGTCTAATGGCTCTTAAATCTTCCCTAGTACCCAATGAATCCTTCTTGCCAATTATGTGATCCCATATAGCTTGCCCAACATTTTTGAATACATGCATAGGGTCCAATAAGTGCTGAATTTTCAACGAAGCCCAATAGGGGAGCGACAAGAAGATTGAGTACCTCGACATACCCTTTGGCAACCCATTGGGAGGCGGTGAGGTACCATGATGCTCCTCCCAATGCTTCGCCCAATCAGCCATGTTCCAATGGAACGGCTGCACTCCATTGATAGGGGGAGCATATCTACGATGTGAAGGATTTAGGAAGCGATGGTTGTTGGGATAGATCACCTTCCCAAGAAGAGGAGGTCTCTCTGTCACAAGGGAAGGGCCACAAGTGGGACACGCACTATGTCCAAATGTTGCCAATCCTGCCAAGAGGTAAACAAATGTTACACATGAGACGATAAACCTAAAGCAAAGAGTACAATTAACATGTGCATACTTACCAGATAACTCTCCAAATCCTGGGTAATCATGCATGGTCCACATGAGGATGCACTTGATGACGGCATTGCGGTCTCGTGGTGGCCGTGAAATGTCAATGACATCTATGCCTCTCCATAGTTCTTGAAGCTCATCAATAAGAGGCTGCAGATATACATCCATGTTTTTTACCTTGTGCTTTCCTGCAATGAGAAGTGATAGTAAAATTTTTCCCTTTTTTGTTGCCTCCCAAGGCGGAATATTGTAGTTTACAACAACCACCGGCCAAGTGCTCCATGAAGTAGAGCGGTGCCCAAATGGATTCACTCCATCACTAGCTAACCCAATCCTCAAGTGACGAGGCTCATCCCTGAACTCTGGCCATGTGTCCTCTATGTGCTTCCACGCTGGTGAGTCAACTGACACTCTCATAATACCATCTGTGAAGCGGTTTTTTGCATGCCAACTCAAAAGCTCGCTCGTACCCTTCGATCTAAACATGTGTTGGATGCGAGGGATGAGTGGAAAATGCCTCAAAACTTTACGTGGAATTCTATTGCTATGCATTCCTTCTTTGAACCTAGGCTCCCCGCACGATGGACATGTGTCACAATCGGCATGCTCATTACGAAAGAGCACACAATTGTTCACGCAAGCATGAATGCGATCATAATCCATCCCTAATGCAGTCACCACTTCGCGGGCTTTTCGTCTGTTCTCTGGCATGTGATTGCGAGCTGGCAGCATCTTTCCTAGCAACCTATCACAAGAAGAAAGTACATCTCCACAAGCATCCTTCACAATCTGTAAACATACCTCAAAATTGCGTCGACACTAGCATTGCTCCATCCAAACATCGCCTGAAGGTTAAGGACTTTGAGAGAAGCCCTTAAAATGGAGTAAGAGCATCTATCATATAGTGTGGTGTGTGCCGAATCGAGTAGCTCACTCCTCGTTCGCTCAAAAGCTTCTTCGCATGCACACTCTGGTTCATGCTCCTCCTCTCGTGCAAAGAGATCCTCAACCATTCTATACAAATGGTCGTCTTCTGCATCCACGTAAGGAGATGGGATGTGGTCACTCGGATAAGAGGGAGCAGCAGTACTTGGCTGATTTGATGTGCTTCCTACCTCTCTAATGGATTCCTGGCGCATGCGCTCTTCCACCCTCCTTTCCCCTCCTCCACCAACCACACGCCAATGTGGGGTGACGTCAATAGCCGCAACAATTTGCGGATCGTTTGTTTCCATCCGTGCACGCTTGCGAGGATCGTCCCATAGTCCATAATCTTCTACATGGCTCAAGTATATCCGTCGAAGTCGAGCAATGGCGCATTTGCACCGCACGCATGGGCATGGTAATCGCTCAGCCAACCACCGTGATCTATCCGGTTCAGTGGATGGGCCAAAATCATCCCAAGCAACCTACATTAATAAATTACATACACTAATTAAAATCAAATTACCAAAGAATGTTAATAAAATATCAGTAAAAAGTAAAAATTAACCATTTAGGTAAAAATGTCAATTTCAAAGTACTAGAAATACTTTCATTTTATATATATTTTATAAAAAACATAGTACCAATAGATTGTGAGGATCAATAGTAATAATGTCATAACGTGGCCATCTGTTTATTTGGCCCGAATTTGCGCCGCGATAATATACGCGGTAATGTTTGCGGTAAGAGACGCGGTAATAGGAGCGGAATATCAAATTTCAAATTTTTTTATAAATAGGGGCACCCGCGTGCCCCGCGAAGTTCAAAGCCCTAAAATTCGAATTTCATCGTCTTCTCCACAGAAGCCGAGAGCGCGAACCTCACAACCTTGAGCTCTACCTCCATCTCTACTCTTCTACTCTCCACCATCTCTACTCTTCCACTCTCCTACCCTCTCCCAACAAGCGCTTCAATTCCATGTAAGTTTTGTTGTTATGTTTTTTGATTTTTTCACACGCATACACTCATACACACGCATGCACACACATGCATACACACACACTAATTAGTGCATGTGTACGTTATTTACACACACTAATTAGTGTGTGCATTATTCTAATGCACACACTAATTAGTGTAAGTAAAGACACGCCAAAACTTAAATTTGTTAATTATTAGTTACTTGCAAAATCTAAACTTGTTAGATTTTATTACTTGCATAACCTAATATGTGAAATTTGGGATTAGCCATGCACACACTAATTAGTGTGTGTTAACACACACTAATTAGTGTGTTATTAGTGTGTGCATTGGCCAATGTGATTGGTCAATGCACACACTAATTAGTGTGTTATTAGTGTGTGCATTGGCCAATGTGATTGGTCAATTCACACACTAATTAGTGCTCATTAACACACACTAATTTGTGTGTGATTAGTGTGTGCATTGACCAATGTGATTGGTCAATGTACACACTAATTAGTGTGCTATTAGTGTGTACATTGGCCAATGTGATTGGTCAATGCACACACTAATTAGTGTGTTATTAGTGTGTGCATTGGCCAATGGGGTTGGTCAATTCACACACTAATTAGTGTGTGATTAGTGTGTGCATTGACCAATGTGATTGGTCAATGTACACACTAATTAGTGTGCTATTAGTGTGTGCATTGGCCAATGTGATTGGTCAATGCACACACTAATTAGTGTGTGATTAGTGTGTGCATTGGCCAATGTGATTGATCAATGCACACACTAATTAGTGCTCATTAACACACACTAATTTGTGTGTGATCAGTGTGTGCATTGACCAATGTGATTGGTCAATGTACACACTAATTAGTGTGCTATTAGTGTGTGCATTTACCAATGTCATTGGTCAATGCACACACTAATTAGTGTGTTATTAGTGTGTGCATTGGCCAATGGGGTTGGCCAATTCACACGCTAATTAGTGTGTGATTAGTGTGTGCATTGGCCAATGTGATTGGTCAATGCACACACTAATTAATTCTCATTAACACACACTAATTTGTGTGTGATTAGTGTGTGCATTGACCAATGTGATTGGTCAATGTACACACTAATTAGTGTGCTATTAGTGTGTGCATTGGCCAATGTGATTGGTCAATGCACACATTAATTAGTTTTGGATTAGTGTGTGCATTGGTCAATTGGATTGGCCAATACACACATTATTTAGTGTATGTGATTAGTGTGTGCATTGGCCAATGTGATTGGTCAATACACACACTATTTAGTGTGTGCATTGACCAATAGAATTGGCCAATGCACACACTAATTAGTGTGTGATTAGTCCAATTACACAAGCCAATGCACACACTAATTAGTGTATGTTAACACACACTAATTAGTGTGTGCACAATCTAATGCACACACTAATTAGTGTATGTTAAAATACACTAATTAGTGTGTGCACAAGCCAATTACACAATCCAATGCACACACTAATTAGTGTATGTTAACACACACTAATTAGTGTGTGCACAAGCCAATTACACAAGCCAACACTAAAACACACACTAATTATGTTAAATTAAACAACAATCAACACAAAAACAGAAACATACCTCCATGATTAAGTCGTAGGTGACGTATTAGGCCCCAATGACCGTCCAAGTGATCACGCAATCGATCACACTAATCATAAACACAATAATCTCTTATTAGTCAATACACACACTAATATCTTATTAGCACTCGAGGCTTTGCAAGACTCTTTTATAGGTTGTAGACACACATTGGATTCTTTCCACATTGGATACTCTAGAGAATCCAATGTTAAAAAATCCAATGTTTGAAAAAAATCAATGTGTAAATTTTTAATCATATATTCAAATTTTATAGCTTAGTTTAATTTTTGTCGTAATAAATGCAGACCATGTCTTCTTCTTCCACACCATGCTTTTGCAGCATTGAGGATTTCATGGCAGACGGGATGTCATATCCCGACGCTCTCTCTGCCTATCATTCACAGCCGTCGCCTCAGCAGTCATCATCAGGGTTTAGCTGGTTTCGGGACGCTCTAGGTGGGTCCACTGCCGTACCTGTGACCGATCCAGATGTGGAGAGGGCATTGCGTCTTCAGGCTGAGTGGTTAGGTTCACAGCAGACCCTTACACAGCGTTATTCACCGGCGCAGCTAGCAGCTTTTGAATTATCAGAGGTCTCTACTCCGACTGGTGGCACTCCATACCTGCAGAGTTTTCCAGCTACAGCTCCAGGTTCAACTTTTCCTTCACAAGGTCCGACGTCGTTGGGTGCGACGCCACAGGGTCCAACGCCACGGGCGTCCACCTATTCATCACCTATCCCACCTTCTGTCCCAGATTCACGTCGGCGCTCTTCTGGCAGTCAGCGTCAGGGTAGCTCGCGCGCTAGCGCCGGTCGATCTCGACGAGGGAGCGGAGCTAGTTTTTGTTTTTGGGGGGGGGGGGGGGGGAAGTACTACAGATTCTCCTCCACAGTCACCGTTCCCTGCTCCAGCAGAAGATGAGGACCATGACATGCCTTCACCAGATGCTCGCGGGTTATACTACCAGGTTCATAGAGGAGGTATGGTGGATCTCGGGACAGCACAGGGCAGGAGATTCCGCACACACGTCAACCAATTAATCCACTCCACCTATATCAATTGTTTTCTCAAATTTGATCAGCAAGATCCCTACAACCTCACATATATAGAGACAACCATGCACATGCGTTTCCCCAACCCTGAGGGGCAACAATTCTCAAGGCAATGGTTGCAAGAGCATGTCAAAACATTTCTGAAGAACAAAAAATCTAGTGTGAGGAGAGCGGCAAAGAAGACAATGGAGTCTCCAGAGCGTAGCTATCGGCCAGGAAATGTCCATGATGTGGAGTGGGAGACCGCTATGGGCGAGAAAGAGGACGAAAGGGAAACCGGTGCGAGGATGTATACGCGTCAAGTTGAGGCAAGATCCCATCAGACTCCTACGCATTATGGTTCGGAAGGAAAAACGGCTTGGAAAGACAAATATGTAAGTAAAAATATTAGTTTTATTGTAAAAAATCTAATGTTTTTCATTTAATTAATTGGTTGCTATTTTTTGTCAGTATAACATTACCATGAGTCGCCCGACCACAGAAGTGCAGAGATATAGAGAGAACCATACCGAGTATCAAACTTGGTGTTGGTTGTTTGAAAATCAAATGATCTCTCGAGAGGAGTTCGAAAATGCGTGCAGAAGTCTGCAACATGTAAGTTTAATCTTATCTAAATAATCAAATTGTTGATTTTATATCAAATATTAAATAACAAAGTGTTAATTGTTTCTTTTTTATGGTTTTGCAGAGTCAAGGAGTTCCACGTGAAATGCCGCCAACTCCCCCATGAGCATCCTCTATTTTGTATACGCGGGCCTCGTTTGCCCTATCCCACATGACCATACTCTATTTTGTACACACGGGCTTTTTTTGCCCTTTATGTAAATGCAATACCTATCATTTTTTGGCTCAATACCTCCCCCAATTGTAATTCCACTTATGTAAATGAAATTATCAATCTTTTTTTGGCTCAATGTATTGTCCAATTGTGATATTTTATTGTAATTAATAATAATTTTGTAAAATAACTAAAATAAATAAAAAAATAGATGACCTTTTGGATGGTCCTGCAAAGGACAATCCAAACGGTCATCTGTTTTTTTATAATAAATCCCTTCGCGGTAATGCTCGCGATAAGCCTAACGCCGTAATATGTGAGGGTATTGTTGCAGCAAAGCACGCGATAATATTTGCGGAAATATTGCCGCATCCATTAGCGCATCAGTTGCCGCTAGACCATTACCGCCAGCTTTGCCGCAGTATTTGCCGCGTACAGGAATTTTTATATTTCAAGTTTGTTTGTTTTTTTGCGGTAATGTGAGCGATAATACCACGCATATGTTATAGTGGTACACTTCTAAAATTGTGTAAACAATCAAACAATGCAAACACTTGATCCAAAAAAAGATAGCATCCAAGTGTAGTAGATTTTTCATTTTCACGAGATTCTAAATACATCTACTACCTTCTGACCCAAACTTTACCAACCCTAGTCCTTGATGCTAGCAACACTGCATGCCGTACTGGACTTTATGAGGATCTCCAGTGTTCTGAGGAACGAACATGGGCCAGTCTCAACGGGTTTCTTTTCCAAGCGTGATGACCTTGCACGTTCAATTGGCCCTAGCTAGGGCCATACTTTCTCTCATTACAATAGAGGGAAATCTATGGCCCTTGCGCTTATACATTGGCACCCTATAGCCCTAAGTCCACGTTCAATTGGCCCTAGGGCCATACTTTCTCTCATTACAATAGAGGGAAATCTATGGCCCTTGCGCTTATACATTGGCACCCTATAGCCCTAAGTCCATGGGATCTCTCATTAGAATAAAGGGAAACCTATGTCTTGTACTAAATCTAGAAACTATTTGGATTTCAATACAAATCCCTTCACTGTATTGTGGCAGTTCTCATTTGTGACAATTTTTAAGTTCACTTGTGGGTATGTTAGTTTATATTAAACAAGAAAACACACACACACACACACACACACACACACGTACGCACATTAATAAAGACACGTCATATCAATATTTGTATCTTTCCATGGCTCTCTTGCAAAATTCATTTGCTCACAAAAGTTTGCTTGTTGAATGATAATCCGACTTGGAAAAGATATTTTTCATCAGAAATTTGTGCGCTTATGTAGAGAGAAAATCAATTTAAAAGAAAGAAAAATAAAATCCATTGTTTGTTAGTTGGGTTACAATTTTAGATTCATACCAATATAAAGAAATTTTTGACTTTATTGTCATAATTTCTCGTATTGCTCAGTTTGTTTAAATATCATACGTATCTTTATGAGTCAATATCCACTTGGTAGATTGTTCCCGCAATTGGAAATTGAAGGTTATATCTTTTAATAAAGCCACGGGTGTCGAAATTTGAAGAAAATGGAGTAGTAATGTTTTGAATGCTCTCATGTTTGTGATCCTGCTCAATTGAAAATGTTAGTCCTTCAATATTGCAACCAAAAATTCATGATGTATTCTGCCAATGCACCGTAAAATGAAGCTAGAGTGGCAAAACCTGCATACCTGTTCAAAAAGAAGGTTATAGTACCGATGAACACCATAGGGAGAAGGGAAAAATGTCGGAGCTCGTGGCTCCACATACCTAAGAACAATCTCACCAGCTTCTGTTGCATCTGTGAACAAGTTTTTATTTAAAGACTTCTAGATTATGAGCAAAAACAAATTAAATGTCTGTGTACCTTATCCTTCAAGGCTGATTAGATACTAGAGTTTTACAAACCTAATTACAAAGCCATGCGTTCACTACTTAAACTTGCTAACCTGTCAAGATGAATTATCATATGCTATGTATTTGTATCTAGGCAACAAAGCATACATAGCATATGTGTACATGGGAGAGAGAGAGAGAGAGGCTTTTTGCACTAGCTGGCCTATCGAAATCTCTCAGATGTAACAATATATATATATAGAAGAGAGACCAAGAAAGCAGTACCTTGAGAGGGCGAGATGGAGCCGGGAATGTTTGAAATGATCCAATGGATGACGTTCTTGAGGACAGGGGTTGAAGGATTGTAGGCATCGGGGTCGAGGGTGAGCAGCGTGTAGGAGGATCCGGGGTTCAGCGAGGCCCCAGACAGGAAGACGGCGGGCTGCGCGCTGGTTTGGGCGATGGTGAGGAGGAGGCCATTGTTGACGAGCTGGCTGATGGGCGGCTGGCCGGGAAAGAGAAGCTTCAGCGTGATGTTAGGCGTCCCCCCGAAGACGTCCAGCCATGGCGGTATGGTGCTCTCTGTGAGTGCGCTCGACGCACTCGCGCTCGTTGCCCCCTCGACAATTAACACACACACAAGCCATAGCTGTGTCATAATCGTCGACGTCCTAGTCGACCAAAGAGCCGCTCTTCCGCACGCTGAGATGCAAGACGCTGCCATGCTGCATGCTCTCTCTCTCTCTCTCTCTCTCTCTCTGTGTGTGTGTGTGTGTGTGTGTGTGTGTACCATTCCCTAGCTCGGCAGCCTTCCTTATAAAAGCAACCACTGCACATGCCCCATGCACGTCCATTATAAAAGCAAACGCATCCCTCAATTAATCGACACAATTTATCAACACAAGCCACCAAGTGACTGTTGATTTTGGTGACTCACTTTAGAAACGGCTTCTAGCCACCAATTTCCAAATGTCTCAACTATCACATGATAATGTGACGTGCTAAGGGGTTGTTGCTCTTTTATATTATTTGCAAGACTGTTGAAATTGTTGTGAAAGCTTTGGGCTCATGATAATGGACGTTTCATAACTCCCCAATATGCATATCTGCGACGGTCTATTGGCGTGCCAAACCCGCCCTCTTTCCAATTTGGGTGGACCTCCCCAATCTTGTTGCGGGATACCTGTCGTTTGCCTATGTTACCTATTGTTGGCACTATAAAGATCAAGTTGAGATGGATAGAAGGTTTGTTTTGTGCTTGAATTTGGAAGGAGCTAGAAGAAATCCGAGATGACACAACTCCTAAAACAATGATGAAACAATCACCAATGAGTAGAGAGAGAGAGAGAGAGAGAGAGAGATGCAATGAAATGAAATAAAATGTGTATTTACATCTGCTGAAGGCCTAAAGGATCTTTGAGACCAAAAAATTACATCACCGGCATATGAGCTAAATGTCGAATATGGAAAAATACAAAAGACTAAGGTAACTTCTAACAAAATTGCACCATAAAGATACCTCATGTGATTCCACTCAGAACAGCCAAATCATACCATATATGCATCTCTCTTGCTCTAGGACATACTATTATATTATAAACTTTTCCAAAATCCACAAGAAATCATTTAGGATTAGAATAACTCTATCCGCTATCCATGGGTAGTGAAGTATAGCATCCTGTGTGTGTGTGTGTGTGTGTGTGTGTGTGTGTGTGTGTGTGTGTGTGTGTGTGTGTGTGTGTGTGTGTGTGTGTGTGTGTGTGTGTGTGTGTGTGTGAGAGAGAGAGAGAGAGAGAGAGAGAGAGAGATTGATTTTTATCATGGATTCTGATTATATACCCATTAGGATCAGCCTTTCAGCAAATACACTCAATTCCATTCATAACTGCATGGCCACTCTCGAGGCATGCTATTTGGTATGCAAAATGGTAGGATAAAGGTTGTTATTGCCATAACTTTTTGGACTACCTCAAAGCTGTCTTTCTTATGATGCTTATCCCCATGATTGTGATGGTCGCTCCCTTAGGAAAAGGTTTCTAAAAAGTGAACAATTTAAGGAATTGAATGAGGTGATTCTAGCATTGGCACAGACTCTTGAACCCGGGAGTCATCTGACAAGGAAATAGAAACACTCAACGATGCATTTTTTAACCAAAACAACAAAGTTGAACTTCAAGTGGGACATAGTAGATAAGAGACATGGAGTACCAGAGTCCACTCTCCGAAGCATTGTTCCCTCAACTAGGCACCCTTTGTGGTATTTCTTCATTCCAAAAGCTCAAAGTCATAGTTCATAATTGCTAAAGAGCTAGGCCCTCCCTTTGAGTCGACCACGAATCCATAGTCCACTAGGTCAGGCTCTAATGGAACTCTTTAACTCCGTTTATTAGGCACATGTCCAAAATCACCCCAACTGCAACCTCTAAAAATCATAGTTCTTTTTACGACTACAAAAGCATCGAAATCAATCGCTAACAAAATATACTTAAAATTGCTAAAAGTCAACACTTTTCAAAATTGATCAAAACAGACCTCAAAGAGCCATCCTCTCCCTTTTAGTCATTTGTAGAGTTGCATTACCCTAGGCCATGCTCTAGTGGCATCCCTAGCCTCTCTTTTATAGGCATCGGTCCAAAAGCTCCCCACAAGAGACCTCTAAATGTAACACTAATTATTTTTACAATTTCAAAAGCACCCAATTCAACTACTGCAGCAAGACTAATGCTTGAAACCATAAGAAAACCACTCTTTCCCTAACTCGTCAAAAAGACACATATCCACCATGTCAACAACTTTAATATGGACTACCACATTACCTCTATTCTCACCTAACTCAAAATTGCATAGCTTGCATATCCATTCCTTTGGGAATTATCCTGTTGTAGACTTTCTCCAAGTGGTTCAAGATTGTCTTGTGTTGTCCATACTCCAAATTTGGCCAAGCGCCTATCTTCAAAAGCAGTCAATTGACCCCATTAGTTTTAATATTGTGAAAGCTTATCCCCCTTTACCTTAAAATATAGGTTCTCAATGAAGGGAAGTGGAAAAGAAAAGTCAGATATGATGAAACAATCACCATTATGTGCTTCAAGAAACTCTGAGAGAGAGAGAGAGAGAGAGAGAGAGAGAGAGAGAGAGAGAGAGAGAGAGATGCAATGAATTGAAATAAAATGTGTATTTACATCTACTAAAGTAGGCTAAAGGGTCTACGAGATCAAAAAATTACATCACCGGCATCTGATCTAAATATTGAGTATGGAAAAATACAAGAGACTAATGTAGCAAAAGACTAAGCCAAGAAAATCAAACTATAGAAGATACCCCATGGGATTCCACTCAAAACACCCAAAATTATACCATCTATGCATCGCTCTTGCTCTAGGAAATATTATGTATTACTCTTTCTCGAGGCAATATTATTATATTATAATATAAACTTTTTCAAAATCCACAAAGCAGTCATTTAGGATTAGAATAGCTCTATCAGCTATACATGGGTGGTGAAGCATAGCAGTGTGTGTGTGTGTGTGTGTGTGTGTGTGTGTGTGTGTGTGTGAGAGAGAGAGAGAGAGAGAGAGAGAGAGAGAGATAGATTGCTTTTTATCATGGGTTTCGATGGTGTACCCACTCGGGGAGGTCACCTAGTAAAAATGTAACCTATCATATGAGTTCAACAGAAAGATACTTAAAGTTCTTGAAACTTACAAAAATATATATACAAAAGGCCATTATTTTTTCAAATTTGAAAAAAACTTACAGATTTTAAAAGAAAAGGGTATATTATATCCCTAAGAAAATTCACAAATAAGGGGTTTTACAAACATGTCTTGAACGGACGTGATATGGTAGTTTTACACATAGTGAAACCCCCGAGTGTACCCATCAAGATTAGACTTTGAGCAAATACACTCAATTCTATTTATAGTTGCATGGACCCTCTTGAGGCATGCTATTTGGTATGAAAAAATATTGTTGGAAAAAGGTTGTTAACACCATAACTTTTGGACTTTCTCAAAGTTGTCTTTCTGACGACTCTCATTCCCATGATTGTGATGGTCGCTCCCTTTGGGAAAGGTTGCTACAATGTGAACAATTTAAGACATTGGATGAGGTGGTTCTAGAATTGGCACAAACTCTATAATGGGTGAGTCACTTGACAAGGAAATAGAAACACTCAGTGACACATTTTTTAACGAGAACAACAAATTTGAACTTCAAGTAGGACATAGTAGACAAGAGACATGGAAAGTTGGAGTTCTACTCTTAGAAGCATTGTCCTCTCAACTAGGCACCCTTTGTAGTATCTCTTTATTTCAAAATCCAAAAGTCATAGTTTAAAACTTTTGAAGAGCTAGGTCCTCTCTTTGAGTCATCCACAAAGTCGTCTTTCACTAGGTCAAGCTCTAATGGCACCCTTCGCCTCCCTTTTTATAGCACAAGTGCAAAAGCACCTGAAAGTGCAAAAGAACCAAAGTCAAACCTCAAGTCAACCGTTAATAAAATCTATGCTTAAAAACACTAAAGGTCAACACTTTTCAAAATTGATCAAAATGGCTTCCAAAAATCCATGCTTTCCCTACGAGTCATTCATAGAGTTGTAGTCCCTACACGCCATGCTCTAGTGGCATCCCTAGCCTCTCTTTTAAAGGCATTCATCACCCCAAAAGAGACCTCCAAAAGTAACATTATTGATTTTTACAATTTTGAAAGCACTCAATTCAATTGCTAAACCATAAGAAAACCACTCTTTCAGTAACTCACCAAAAAGTTGCCTATCTACCACATCAAAATCTTTCATACGGACTACCACATTAGCATCCTCATAATCCTTTCCTCTATCCTCACTGGCACCATATTAGTGAATTTGGGAATTTCACGATTTCCACTTTCAAAATGAGCTTAAGATTTGATCACATGGACAAATCTTACCCAAATTTTTGAGAGCATGGTTTGGCCGAAGACCTTTTCAAGTACTACCTTTTGGAAATCTTTGGTCTTAAAAAACAGTTTGAGATTGTCCATACGGCCATATCTTCAAAGCAATGGTGATTTCCAAATTGGTTCTAGAGTCTTAAAATCTCTAATATGGTGTTAAATTTAGATAATTACTACAATGAATTTCAAGCAAAAAATAAGTCATTTTGAATTAATTAAAAGCAAAAAATTCTGAAAAAGACTCAAAAAAATTTAGATAAATAGTAGAGCTTAGAAACCCTATAAAGAATCCTAGGATAAAAATATCAGCTTACATATATATATAATTAGGAACTTACTATGTCAAGAAGTTACTAATTTTAGATTGTTTCCAAAAATTAGTCATGAATTCTTATGGTTGAACTAAGGTATAAAGAGTTACAAAAACGATATTAAACCACAAGAATCTTCTATAATGAACTAAATTATCGCAAAGGGTTTAAAAATTAGGTTATGGAAGTACGACATGGAATGGTAAAATCAGGTTTGATAATTTACGTAATGATTAGACGTCTCGTCCTTTTTTATAAGGATAAAAGTCATGGCTCCCAAGAGGACCCGGGTGAACCAGCCAACTAAAGAAGATGATAGTATTACAAAGAGGTCGAGTGCCTCACACGATCCCGAGGTTGGTCCAAGAAATAGGCCTATGGACGAGAGTGTTCGGGTCCCTGAGCTTCAACAAATACCTTACCATTCCCATGTGGGTCTTCGTTGTAAATTAACATTCTTTTTAAGTAATAACACTACATCCGTTAAAGAGTGGATAAAGACGGGAAATGATTAAATTGACCAAAAAACCGAAGGGTATCTTCCAAGAAACAATTGTACAATTTTTGTAAGCTACGAAAAAAATATTTTTGGTTAATCTGGTTGAATTAGGAAAGATATGATTGATCATCCTTAAGCCAACTTGTCTCAAGACACCTCCAACCCCTTGATATATTTTGATGAATAATGATGACTATAAGGTCACACATAAGTCGGTTACCCCCATGAATGATGAGTCTCTACTTTGTCATGTTTTGATGTTTCTACATAAATTAGGATACCATTTTTTATCATGGGAGAGTCGCCCAGTTGTATGGGGACCCCAAACTTTTGGTGATATTTTCACTCCGAATTATGAATAAGAAATGGGTGTCATTTTTCACCCTTAAGTGATCTTGAGACAAGAAGAGTATTGGTCATGGTTATTATGGTCAATGTTTTGGACAGTACCATGTCTTAAGTTTAAAGATGCTTGTTTGCTAAAGAACATTTTTCGATACTGATTTCAATATGAATCATTGTGTCGGAAAGTTAAAATGAACTAATATTTTAAATGTGAAACGGTTGTGGTAGTAATTAAAAAACAAAGAAGCATGTGTGAGTGCGGGGTGGTAAGTGGGGATCGACTAAGGTTGTCGATCATAGACAAGTGGATCTGATTAGTCAGGTAACTATCCATTCTTACACACTAACGTTAGAAAACTTCTTCAGTGGAAGAGTAGTCCACCAGCGGATGTGCCCTCACTCATGTAGAGGGAAAAAAGCATTGGATGAAGATACCTTATCCCATTTGCGGAAGTTGTAGGGTTGAAAAAGTTTTTGGAGCCTTTAGATTTTATTCCGTTTTTTCTTGGGAGACAGGACTATGTCTTTTTCTAGGGCTATAGTCCCAAGCTATTTCCAATGGCAAAGGTCTATTCCCCAAATTCTTCTTACTTGAGAACTTTAGTTTTCATTAGGCCTAGAGACCTGTCAAGGACCCCATCACGACTTGAGAGTCAGGGGGTTGAGGACCTCTCATTCAGTTAGGAAAATGTAAACCTTTAAATTCTTACAATGACTCATGTCAAAGGTAAGAACTAGGTATGAGTAAATATATTTCATAAAGGTAAACCTTTAAATTCTTACAATGACTCATGTCAAAGGTAAGAACTAGATATGAGTAAATATATTTCATAAATAATTTTGTCTCGTTTTAACTCTAAGATTTCTTTTTAATGCTCTTAAGTTTTTAAAGTGTATGCATACAATGAATCATGCTTGGGGAAGATATGTTTTTCTCAAGCACCAAGTAAACTTTGTCAATCTACTATGAAAGATGACTACTAGCTTAGTAATTCACATGCTTGCAGGTTCTTAGTCTCTCAAGCACCAAGTAAACTTTGCCAATCTACTCTAGAAGATGCAAGGGTTAAGTAACCACATGCTTGTGATAGGTGAGTCTTCCAAGCACCAAGTTGAATAAGTGACCATTGTGGAAGGATTTCAATGGGTAAAACAATGATCCTCTACCCAAAGTAAAAGGACTAGCTACGACTTATTTTCTCTGCTCCATAGTCAAAGACGACTATGATTTCAAGAGAGAGATAATGTCATGAAAATTGATGTTTAATTTTCTTTTTTTCTTTTCCATCTTAATTTGGTCACTTAAGTCTCGGAAAAATAAAAGAGAACGAGTGAAATTGGTTAAAGTGCTTATAGACTTAGTTTGTCAAAGGCTTGGGGGACCAAAGGAAAGAAGTCTATAAAAGAACGAGGATAATTGTCATTTAATAATCTCAGGTCATAGGTATAAATCAATAAAGAATAAATCTATCACGAGCAACCTTGATCAAAGATACAGAACAAAGGAGATTAATTAGAGCAATTACAGGAGTCTAAAAATAACATTTAACTTTGTAAATTCTAAGCTATCAAATTAACTCATTAAACTCTAGGTATGAAGTCTACAAAGACTTAGCGTAAAATTAAAACTTACTAGAGTTAGCTTATGTTTAGCAGGTTTTGAGACCAGCTTTGTAGTACCTCCAAAGGACTGTGCTAAGGTTGGGCACAGAAGGCGAATCTTTAAATCCGCAGGTAAGTTTAATATTTACCAATGTTCATTCTAATTTAGCAAGTTCTAAATTAGAAGGCTAACTCTAGCCTGGGTTAGCTTCATAGAGCCTCCAAAAGCCTCTAAAGGATAGCGCAAAAGTCTTGCACATGAGTTAGTTTGTTTACTTAATGAAAGGGAAATCCATCTGCTCCAATCTCTCACCCTGAAAACCACATGTAGACACCATTGATAGAAACCGTCGCCCCTATTTGTACCGCACCATCAAAACTGAACGTCAATTGACGGTGTGAACGGTCAGAAATCTTTGTTGCCTCTTAGATCTTCCTGTGCAGCTATGTGGAGTTGTTGGTACATCGTCGTCACCATCTTGCAAATGCAATGACAGGCAGCATCCAACGTCTTTGGATAAATTGCAAGCACCCATCTGCTCCCATCTCGCACACCCTGAAAACCATCTGCAGACACCATCGATAGCCACCATCTCCCCTCTTCGCACCCTAGGCGCATCAGTTGAACGTCAATTGATGACGTAAATGCCCTCTCCGTTGCAAAAGAGAATAGGGCTAGTTGCACTCACATGCGTTTATAAGGCGTCCTGGCAAGCCTCCCATATCCGCAAGCTCCACCTAGCCATCGCCACGCCGAGTTAGAGCTCTGAAATTTTGCGAAAAACCCACTAGACATCAGATCCAAATTTGGCTTTAGGCGGTGGATCCTTGGCTGCATGTCATGTGTTGCAACGAGAGTAGACGACCTCTGTGATCAGACTGAAGTTGTGAGGGTTTTGGCATCGGCAAGCCGTCCACTTCGACTATTACAATTAAGTAGGAATTGTTTCTCCGGTCCTCAAGCATGGTGATCTTGTGGATGAGGCAGAGCTTTGACGTTTCCCGTGATGGGATTGCACACAAACAACACCCGGCATTCAGTAAACAAAGGAAACTCCATGCTGATGCAATCATCGATGCATTCAACGACATAGGCTTGAGTCAGGTGAGCCACTTGCCAAGGGAGGGGCCATAAGTGCATGCAATTGGCCAATTGTGCAGAGAAAAAAACAGGGTTGTCTGATGTTGCTTGCATTCGACGACATAGGCTTGAGTCAGGTGAGCCACTTGCCAAGGGAGGGGCCATAAGTGCATGCAATTGGCCAATTGTGTAGAGAAAAAAACAGGGTTGTCTGCATAGAGAGCTCTTGGAGTGTGAGCTCAAGAACCTTCCTGATAGGAGCATTGAGTTCCATCATCGGCATTTTGCCCGAAATCGCACCATGCTAGTGAGTGGAAGCCATGGTTTATGATGACTTCAAATACTCCAAATACTCAAATCCATCACCACATTGTAATAACCACACCCTGTTGCGTTGAACCTATGTGTTGAAAAAGCCTAACAGTGAACTGCTTGCAGCCTAGACGGATAGGTAGTGTCATCAAAACTTCACTCACAAAGGACGTGAAATGGGCTTCTTCAAATCAAGGAACCTATTTGCATTGCGTTTTTTGCAAGGGCAATGCCAACAGACTTAAAAGATAGGAGAAATTTAGTGTCTATGCAGAGTGAATTTGCCTTTAAAATTTACCACACAGGCTTTATATTTTGTATTGAACAAGAGGCTAATGAACCATGGAGAGTGTTTCATTTTCTACTGCCACCTCTGAACCAACAAAACCAATCGATCAAGGAGAGCAGACAGAGGCACTGCAGCCCAAAACCTTCAGGACTTACACACCCATTTGCAAGCCTATGTCCTACAGTCCTCTGCTAAGTGTACCCTTGCCATTCTAAAATAGAAAGGGTCTATCACAAGAAGTTTTGGACAAATTCTCACAATAATTTCCACATTGTGACTTACCTCAACATCATGAGCTTCTGTGAGGGAGGCACCGCATACCTAGCTAGGTACGATTGGGGGCAGGGGACCGCCGGCCCGGTGGGGGTGCCAGCAGTCCCCTGCCCCCAATCGTACCTAGCTAGGTATGCGGTGCCTCTCGAACAGAAGCTCATGATGTTATTCATTGTATGAAAAACACTGGAAAAGACTCCATTTTCCTACATGAGAAAATTTCTAAAACTTCTTGTATATGTATCAATCGTATTGGAGCTCTTGTCATTGAACCTACTACCAGCAAGGCATTTTTTGTGAAATACAACTTCCAATACTTTCAGCTCTCTTTTCAAAAGCTCGCATAGGCAGGTAGTTGACGTGGCTACTAGTCATCACAATATAATCAGACGTCGATGACTTAGTGTTGGACATCACCTCCATCGGTGCCCAGTCAATGGCTTGAAACTGCAGTACCAGTTGGTCGTCCAATGTCTTTAACTTCACCAGCTCTCCAACGTCTTTAACTTCACCAGCTGGCCTCTCTCTCTCTCTCTCTCTCTCTCTCTCTCTCTCTCTCTCGTGGTGCGCACATGGCGTCGTTCATCCCTGCGTTCAAACGGCTGAGCTGGACGTCCACCTAATGGCCAAGATTTTCACAAAGTGTACCGGCCTCCCCCCCACGGCCAACTTTTGGGCTCGAGTGCTGATTGGAGGAGCAAGAGTATATTGCAGCTTTTCGTCAGACTGTTGCAGCTTTTCGTGAGCGTGCTGGCCATCCTGTGTGACACCCATGTCTCAGGCCAAGGATTTTTACAGTGGGACGTGGTGGCCATGAGCTGCCAGCAAAGCATGGCCGCCTGTCCCAGTGTGACAGGGGCCTGAGCGTGCTGCAAAAGCTACAGCGCTGTGGCGTGGAGCATCTTGATTGGTTAATTCACCTGCAACGCGATCTAAGCAATAATTGAGTTAAGCGTTCCTTCAACGACTGCCTTGCATGTGCACAAAGCTGCAATCGGCGAGCATCCGTTAGTGAACGATCTGGAAGGCAAATGGTACATGTGCACGCTACATCTCTCTCGGAAGGGACGCATCTCAATGCGTAGCAATATATGATTAGAGAAAACATGTGAGACAAACTGCTTCTACACAAAAACGCTGCCTATAATAATTTAGAGTATTGGGATGTTTAATAAGATGCATACCACCATTTTCTAAGTAGCTATAAAATAGCCAATCAATAAATAGGTTTTCCTTTGGGCTAGTACCTTGGACCTTAAACACCAAGAAGCGTAGAGCGTCAGCGTAGAACTACAACTGGACGAGGGCGAAGGGGGTGTTCGTGGGATGGGAAGAAACTCAAAGAAAAAACACTAAGAAGAGAGTGGGTTATGAAATAGCTGCCTCGAGCTCTTTAACAATGAAGCTGCTAAGAAAATGTAAAATTAGAACTTGATTGGAGGATCCATTCGAGTGCGGTGACCTGAGCCAATTTTTCATTATCAAATTTTAATTGAATGCAAATAAGGTTGGCAAGGCGCTTAATAATAAGTAGCCATAATTCTTCATTTCGTGGACCCTTGACATAGAACATAAATCTTCTCTTTAAGCTTAATCAATATCCTCTATCTTTTGTCTTTGTCTTAACTCCTGTTTTGTGTCTGACAGAGAGGACATGTATTCACAACAGTTGACGTTTTGAATGCACAAGCACGACTCCAGCTCAAGAACACCACAAGGTCCGTTATGTACATCCAATTCCCTATGCCTATGTGTTTGCTTGGCACAACACATAAATGCTACAATACAAGGCACGACTTCCATTTCTTATTATTTTTGGAGAGACCACAATGCCAATTCTCCACCTTACTTTTGTATCGTACTTCTGCATGATGTGCATTGTATACTTCGCATTTTCAATATGTGGCCCTTCATTGCAAGACGAAATGTTTAACTATCTAGATTGTTTTTTTGTAGCTTGACTCAAAGATCGGTGTGTAGCTTGGACAATCAAAAAACACATGTACAGCATTGTAGTCAGTAAAGCAAGTCATTTCTTATTGCAATCCATTGATGCTTTATTCATTTGCTCGTTTTAGAATTTTTCACATTGCTTCCTTCGATTTGGTTTACCTACTATCCATGCTAATCCGAACGGCTTTTGACCTTATCTTAAGACAAATTGTGAATGTAACAAGGGGTACATTGGCAGATCATGTTTGTTATAGCATTCATTGCTACAACATTGTATATCAACGCCCACCAAGCAAGACTAGTTGAAATAGGACGTGCTCATTATCAACATTTGAAGCACGGCAAAGACGATTGAGAGAAAGCGAGCAAGAGCAGCAAATAACCGCAAGCAAGAGAGAAGGTGCCAGAGACACGTTTGCAGAAGAGACGGGGAAGGCACTCTTCTGGCCCTTTGTTTTTTTAGTAGGAGGTGATAGTAGGAGGAGAAAATAAACACACTCAAATGAAGCAGCTCAACGTTGCTGAAACAATATTATTATGATGGGCAATCCAAGCCCCCTGAGTTGGAGAAAGAGGCTAAAGAAAAGGCTATTGAAGCTCCTATTCAAGCAGAGAACTGCCAATTTAAGGGAAGAAGGGAGAGCTCGAGAAAGAAAAGACTGTTGAAGATTCTATTCGGTAGAGAACTGCAAAGAGGAGAAGGGAGAGGAAATGAAAAAAATGGAACATGAGAAAGAAGCAAAGCAGAATAAGTGAACAAAGAGGCGGCCAAGAAAGGAAAGGTAAAGAGATAGCATCAAGAAGACACATATCCTCCCCTTGAAGGCATTCATTGTTGAAAGCCAATATGATCTAGTGGACAAAATATAGTACTTGTGTTGAGGGTGGTCAAGGCAATGGGACTAGCAATGAAGGATGTGGTATGGATGATTCTTTGACTCTTTCAAGGATGACAAGATAGTTTTGAGTATAGTTGATGTTATTTTTTATTTGAATGCTCATTGTGAAACTTCATGGAACGCTTAGATTGTCTTCAATTATCGTCGAATCTTGGAACGGTTTGGCTGAACATTCCATAATTGATTTGAGGCCCGAACATGGCATGGATACACTTGAATGTAACGTTGAAAACTTCAATTTTGGGGGTGATTCGAGGGAGGCCATGATACACCTGAGTTGAGGCTGAAAAGATTGTTTTAATAGATGAGAGTTGTAGGGCTGTTTTGAGGCCGAAAGCAGCAATGGATAGTGATGGTTGAAAATTGGTTAGTAACAAGGGCGTCTTTTGAGTTGATATTGGGGCATGGAGTGGCCATGTAGGCAAGTAAAATGTATTCATGGCCGAGTTGCATGCATGTATTCGTAAAGATTGTTGTGTGCCACCCAAGAGCCTCCTCTCCACTCATGGAAAAGCACCTAGTCAATAAGCTCATTTAATAGCTCAATCTTTGTGTTATAGATCATGTGCATGACATGGAGTTTATGCCCAAAAGGTGGCCTAACTTGGTTAATGTTATTGACTTATGGATGAGTTGTTTGAGTACAATGTATTGTTTAAACTTGGGCAAGGTGATCTATCTGATAATGTTGGTGTATGCAAAAGAGCGGTGATGCATAGGGAGTGAGCTTTTGTTCATATGTGCATCAAGGCTAGAGGTGGTCAATTTATACCACCTCGATGGAGGTTTATGGAGCAGCAATGGTACAATTAATGGATCAACTCGACATACCTTTTTGTACTTGCATGAAGTCATGAAATATGATGGTTGGGCATATGGAAGGGACACGATGAGATGAATGAGCCAAGAAAAAGAATCATATGGCTGATTGCATTGGGTTGTGACTATGGAACCATGGCCACTTATACTATCCATAAGAGAATGACCACATATGGAGTAATGTTTAACAACCAGTTGCAAATTGTAAGATCACATGTTAGCATCCCGTGCATGTAATGCATCTCTATATCTACAAAAGGTATAATTTCTTCTCATTTTTACTTCATACATTGGCTAACTCCAAGTCTCAATCGTGTCGTGAGGTCGTGGATGCTTCAAAGAAACTTCAAGAAGAGTCTGTACAAAGCCTTGCAAACAAGCCAAAACACATTATTAAAGGTACACTTATATCAACTTTTTTTATTTGTTTCTTAGATCCCAAATTGGTTTGAAAAAAATGTTAACTTGCAAAAATATCATCTATGTGGAAGGCATACAAAAGAAATTTACAAAAATACTCCAACTTAAAGATCCCCTAGGAGACACCAAAATCCAATCAAGCAATGTGATTGTCATATAAGTACCTTGCAAGTGCCACCTAAAAATTACCGAATGAAGATTAGGCAAAGAGCACGTCTACAATGGCTAGAGGTCCGACACAAATGCTCCACATGTGTTGCTACAAACCAACATCTATTGCACTATTTTCTAGAAAGCAACATTTAATTCACGAATGTCCATGAACTGAACTGAATTGCATTTTATTCATGAATGTCCCTACATCGAGCTGGCTTGCTTCTATTTCACGAACTATTGATTAATCATGGCACGCTACTTTTTAAACTTGTAAACATCCATAATAACCTCGCAAATAATACAGAAAGATCAAACATAGGAATAAGATTCCAACAAACATGGGTTTTACACTTAACCCATATTACAATAAAAGACAGCTATTGGATTTGGCATGGTCAAGAGAGCTATCAAGAAATATTTTGAGTTGGGAGCTAAGAACTTAGGAAAGCGACTAAAAATTTTAACAATCTTGGTGGGAAAAAGCATGAATAAGTCATAACCTTTTCCACATTTGGAAAATGGCCCTTTTTCTCACATGTCCTAAAATCAGTAACTTATCTTGTAGTTATTTATGTGTGGGCTCCCTTTCTTAAACTTGCAAGCAATAATGAGCCACTCGGGCGAAATTGACCCTCAACAATGGTTCATTTTCTATCCTTTTTGCAAGCAACACGTGGATTCATAGGGAAGAAAATAGAGATATGATGTTGTCAAAATCGACGATGCGGAAGCGTAGAGACCAAGGGGAGTGAGCATGAGAGAACGAGAGAGAGAGAGAGAGAGAGAGAGAGAGAGAGAGAGAGTCTCTTGAACCAATCAACCTTGGCAATGAATAATTGAATGTGTATACAATGGAGGCAAGGAGTTGCTTATATAGCAAGCCCAGTAAATTTCCCTACCCAAGACTACCCAAGACTTTGACAAATAAGTAAAATAAATACCTAGAAGCCAAACTAAATAATGGGATCACATTGGGCAACTCACTTGAGATGCCAAAACTCTAACACCCTCTTTGCAGCTCATAGTGGACATCAATAGTGAGACCAAGCCGATGAAGAAGCTACCATGGACACCCCAATAGAATGCCTCGGACTACTCGATACACCTCGGTGTTGCTCTCAACTTTGTACCTGAAAGTAATGCCATCTTGAGCATCGGTTGCCTTTGTAGAAACTTTGAACTGTAGACCATACTACGTCCAATAATCCCCATTCGTGAACTATGAACACACCACGTCCAAAATATAAAACTCCAAGATAATGTACTCTGGAACACATCCTGTCCATGATCCGACCAACAATGATGAATTGGCGCGCCCATCCATACTGTTTTAGACGTCTGATTGGTTCCCTACCAGATGCATGTGCATTGAATTCCAACCTATAGGTCCAAACACCAATAACTTGAACTCCAACATAAGGGTCCAAATTAATTATAGGGAGCATTGCTTGCCCCTCTCTGCCACTTACAAGCCTCTCTCTGGCTGAAGCTAGTGGTGACATCGATCTTTATGTGACTAGAAGGTGGGAGTCCGTGCCAGTGTAGTCACCGCCACGCCAGCAACCTCCTTGTTGTCCTTCCCTGAGACACTATCACTGCTTTCCTCTTGTTGCTTGCTTTTACCTTTGTCCTTTGTAGAATATCTGTCTTTGCCTTTGGATTTGCAATTCTTGGCCAGATGACCACGCTTTCCACATTTGTGACAACGGTACTGCATCCTCTTTTTGGAATCCGAAGCAGAAAGTGCTTCATCTTGTGCTTACACTGTCTCATAAATCTGAATTTTGCCTCGACTTACCAACACGCCTTCCTCCTCAATGAGAAAAGAGCTGAGATCATCAAATTCCAACTTTTCTTTCATGACTTGTAGCCGAAGTGTCCTAGCCACTGTTTCATACTCTTTAGGCAACTTCGTGAGAACCAAAGTAGCTAACTCGGTACTCGTTTGTGCACTCTTCATAGCCAATAGTTGATCATGAATAACTTTAGTCTTCATAAGAAATGATTGCATGGAACTTCCTCGTGGAAAGTGGATGGCAAATAACTGTCCACAAGAAGGGTGACTGCTTGCATCGTAGAATCCCGATCAAACATTCCTACGAGCTTGAACCGCATTTCCTTGGCAGTCTTCAAGGTCTGAATAGCTAGAGATCGGTCCTTTGTAAGAGATTCCGCAATGGCCCACATTGCCTTCGCATTAGCCGCATCCCAATCGACACACGATTTGAGATATTCAAGGCGGGTGTCCCTGTTTGGGGGATCCCTCTGGGAACGAGGCTCCGAGCCAGTTGACAACATCCGTGAGAACCAGAGTTGCATAATCAAATTCTAATGAGCATAGTTATTTCCGTTCAATTTGTCATTGGCGCTCGAGCAAGGGGGGACCATGATGAAGTTGCAAGATATGGAACTCCGGGAACCTTCTCGCACTCCAAGTGTGGCCACACTAACACCAAGCCGATGAATCTCCAATGCCGAACCCAACCGATCCACAAAGCTTTGCTCACAAGGCGCTCCAATACTCAACCCACTGAGGCAATGCCTAATCTCTCCCTCTTTGCACGTTGAGAGATAAACTCGACTACACACAACCCGCAGCGTTTCAAAACGTTGGGCTCAATGCAAAGGAGACCACCTGTCGCAACACATTTCAAAATGCAGCACAGAAAGAGAGCCACCGTTGTGCCTAGCAACGTTTCATAACACAAACGGACAGGGGGGGGAACTGTTGTTGTCGACGTCTCAAAACACGAAAGGAGAGAACACGCTCAAGCAGGTGAAAATGTTACCAAGCGCTAGCGTTTTAAAACGCTAGTGACTAAGGGAAAAAAAACGACGCCGATTTTGGGCAAAGTTTTAGAACGCTAGAGTAAGGAAGGGCAACGACAAGGGTTGGAGAGGAAAACACTAGCGACGAAGATAGTCTTCTCCTCTCAAGGAGCTGCTCCTCCACGCCAAGGGCTTCACACGCTAAGCTCCACCAAGAAGCTCTGTTACCATGTCAAAGTCGACGATGCGAAAGCGTAGAGACCAAGGGGAGAGAGAGAGAGAGAGAGAGAGAGAGAGAGAGAGAGAGAGAGACTCCTGAACCAATCAACCTTGGCAATGAATAACTAAATGTGTATACAATGGAGGCAAGGGGTTGCTTATATCATAACCTCAGTAAATTGCCCTACCCAAGACTTTGGCAAATAAGTAAAATAAATACCTAAAAGCCAAACGAAATAATGGGATCACATTGGGCAGCTCACTTGAGATGCCAAAACTCTAACAGATGTTCCTCTATTGAAATTAGAGAATCCTTCATTTATTAGACAACACATTTCTCCTATAAGATGTGGAGAAAACATACTTGACTTTCATCTTCTTTGGTACAATGCCTGGGTTTGGCCATGCAAGTAAGAGCCCTAGTAGACGAGCTAAGAAGGGTCTTCACCCTGAGATGCCTCCCTCGTGCAATAGCTAAATATAGTAATGATTGTTGCAAGAACAAAAAGAGAATGAAAGGCAAGAGTAACTAGCAAATTTAACACCCGCAGGATTTAGTGCGACACTCTACACAACGTAAACAAGAAATCACACACCCCACTCCATGTAAAAGCTTCTTAAAATCTTGCCTAATTGCCTACTTCAGCAACTGATAAAGGCCAAGAAGCAACACACACACACTTTTTATCAAAGTTCAACAGGATGAAAAATGCTGGACTTGAGCATTAGCAACAGCAAGGATGTGCTGACAAGCCTGCATGTAATAAATACAAGCGAAAGATGGAGCTATATCTGCATTGGTAAAAGGAGCACCATCCCTTTCCAAGCATTTACTGCTCGTGTTTTGGCGGTGGCCAAGCCTAATACAAAGCAGTCCCCAAACCAGGTTGTAAGTGAACTGGCTGAATTGCACACATCAACCTGTCATCAAGCCCACAACTTCTACAAAGCAATCATAGGTATAATTGCTCCCACAGCCGATGGAGATAAACGGAAGAAACAAGGCGCTACCTATGGAAGACTAGGATCCTGGCGGTGAAGAAAACTGAACAAACCACAGGGGCATAGGATCCTGATAGAAAGTGGATTCCATGAATCTTGCCAACATCCAAACTAAGTGAGGAGTTCGACGTCCACCGTGACCTTGGCCAGGCTAAAGGCCAAAAGCAGCCATAAAAAGCCTTCCTGCTCATGAGTTGTGCATATGCTTGTGCAGTAATGAAATGAGACACTTCTTTGCTAGTTCCAGCTTCTCCTCCCCTCCACTTGGTACATACCACTTGGACACAACTGAGACCACCTACACAAAAAGTAATAATAATTAGTGTGCATTAAGATGCCAGCTCAATGTCTGTTTGTTTCTTATGAAAATGTGCCTGCATGTAGTGTGACCACTTAAAACCAAAAACTTGTGTGCTGCATAATCCTGGTGTTGTTCATACCTGGCCAGTTCCATCAATATCAAACTTGGATTCTCCAGAGAGGCTCAATTCTCGTTGGAAACTTTCTTCACCTTCAAAAATAGAAGGATTCGCAGTCGATTGCAACTTTCCTGGAATCGAAAGGGTCCAGATGGCATATATGCAATCTTTGCCTGGAATACAAAAAGGCACAGTTTTCTCTGTGAAGTTGAAAGAGAAAAAAAGCAATACACTCCACTTTCACAAACTCTGAAAGAAGCCTCTGCCAGCAAAAAAGACCTCTCCCTTCCCTCCCTCCAAGAAAAACAACCCGAACAATTGCAACATGGGTGACTTACCAGGTTGTGTCGCAATCCTCTCAGCATATATATCAAGGAGGTTCAATTGAGCATTTGCGGCTGCCAGAGTTTGTAACCAGGCAAGCAACCTATTAAGACATTGTTTGACCTATGTTTAGACTAAGCAAATTACATTCAATATAATCTATACTATGGCAAGGGCGCACTTGTCCTTTCCTTGAAGACAGACAAGTGAGTCTTGGACCTTGACGTCATGATACACAAGCCTCCATGCCTCCAACAACTTCTCATCCATTCCGAATTTACAGACTGATCCAGGAAGCACATCTCTCAACATGTAAAGTACATCTTCTAATTGTTTGGTACGCTTCAAATCTGTGAAATCAATCTCTCTCTCTCTCTCTCTCTCTCTCTCTCTCTCTCTCTCTCATCAGCTGGAGATTGAGACTGGTAGATTCAGAGGGATACCAGCAGACAACAGGATATGCCGTTTATGCCAGCTAGAGCCACAGACAGAGCTACATTACGTATGTCATTGCACAGTGTACTATGAGATTCGGGGCCGTTTCCACTGCTTATTCAGAGAGGGTTTCGGTCCTTTCTCTAGGGTCATGAGTTATGAGGATCAGAGATGTCTTGGGCTATATCTACTTGAGTTACACAGATATAGAGACACTTTACTGGGGAGAGCTAGAGAGAGACAGTCCCAGAGACGGATTACAGATTTTTTTCTCACTAGATATGGGACAGCCAGAGGAGCAGCCATCACTGCAGAGCTCCGCCCACACTCATTCGACCACTACCGGCACTCTCATCGACCAAGCACTGGAGCTACGGAGATCCAGACGGCCACGATTGAGGAGAGGGTCTACACAGCATCGACGGAGACTACAGCAGAGGATTCAAGCCATACTCTCTCGACATCCAGAGTGCAGATGAGGATGGATTCTAGTAGTAGTACTGTAGTAGTAGTATTTTTGTTCTAGTCTTTTGTACCCACGCATGGTATCAGATTCACAACTTTGTAACAGTTTGGCCTCATAGGTCATTTTGGCCTTTTGAAGACGTTAATATAACATTTCATTTCATTTCATCTCTCTCTCTCTCTCTCTCTCTCTCTCTCTCTCTCTCTCTCTCTCTCTCTCTCGTGAAGAGACATACCTTTTCATATGTACCTATTCGTCTCCTATATAAGGAGCCCTTGTATCACACTTTCAATCAATCAACACAGAGTCTTCTAGTCTTGTTTCCGAGTACAGTTCAAGTTTCTTAAGTCTTAATCATGAGTTTAAGTAATTAATGAAAGATTTTTAATGAAGGATTAGCAACTAGAATCCTTACAGTGGTATCAGAGCAAAAAAAAAATCCACGACCCGAAGGTTGTGAGCCTCCCACCCTTGCCGCTACACTCTACCCTCTCCCGGAGTTGCATGGAAGCAGCAGAAAGATGGAATACACACAGACAAGTATGATGTAATCTGAAACCCTCTATTCTAAATACATATAGATAATGACCTACTGGAACACATCCTATCCATAATCTGACCAACAACAATGAATTGGTTAGCCCATCCATAGTGTTTTAGACGTCTGATTGGTTCCCTGCCAGATGCATGTGCATTGAACTCCGACCTACGGGTCCAAACACCAATAACTTGAACTCCAACACAAGGGCCCAAATTAATTAGGAAGCATTGCTTGCCCCTCTCTGCCACTCACAAGCCTCTCTCTGGGTGAAGCTAGTGGTGACACCTTGTTGGGTTAAAGGCCCAAATGGCCCCCTTTAATGTACATTTTAAAGGTTACTAACCTTTGGCCAAGTTCACATTGAACTTGGCCACTAACTTATTGAATGGTCCTTATACAATAATAAAGGGATAGTGAGTTTTTAAAAAACTCACTCACTTATCCCCTTGAGAAACTTACGTGTCCTCTCTCTTCTGCTAGCGCTTCCTCTCCTGCTTGCCTTCGCCTCCCTTCTCTGCACACACACTGCACTTCCTCGCGTGCTCTTTCACTTGCCCACACCGCTGCGCGCTCATCAACTGGTATCAAAGCCCGATTAGGGTTTGTCCCCAAACCTGCAAACGCTGAATTTCAGCCACAGAAGGTCAACTTTCACGCGAGATTTTGCAATTTCCTCGCCAAAGAACTCGTCCCCGAACACTAGAGAGCTCCCGGCAACCAAAATTGACCTAAAACAGGCTGAAATTAGGTCAAAAACAGGAAATTACAGGTTATGACAGCAAAATACAGGTTTTGCAAATGATGTATTAAGGTGTGGGGATATTTTTGCTAAGTCTCCGCTACCCGAAAACCCTGAAATTGCCAAAAAACAAGCCCTAAAACAGGTTTTAAGCAAATTTCAGATTTACGCAGGTTTTTGCAAGTGTTTTTATGGTGCGATTACATTGGGGAAAGTGCAAATAGATGCAATCCACGCACATTTGACAAATTTTGTCGATGTATGACCATCTGTGGCTCAATTTCATGCAATTTTGATGCTACAAATTGGGGCTTTTGTGCTTGCATGCTTCTAAAGGCTGTGTATTAGCCTTATGTATGTCTTCTGAGGTTAAAAACAACTAAATTCGTTGTTTTCGAGCACAAATTCGCTCGCTGAAATTTCTTGCGCATAAATTTCAAAAATTGAATTTTGTGCCCAAATCGTCCTATTTTGCCCCAAAGTGCTCCTGTGACCATTTGGAGTTGTAGTGCACATCTCTGTGAGGCTATACTCCGATTTTTGCGCATTTTGCCCAAAAATTCAGCGTATTATCCCTCTTATTTCCTGCAGCTATGGCCTCATCTTCTTCGGATGTGAAGAACCTCTTCGAGATTAGGAGGTTCGATGGAATAAGTTTTGATCTTTGGAAAGACAGGATTCAGGGAATCCTATTTCTTAAGGATTGCGAAGGGGCACTTGAACATGTGAAGCCACAGAATATGACAGATGAAGCATGGGTTAGCATGAACAGGAAAGCCGTTACATACATTAAAATGGCCATGACAGATGAGATCGTCATTGATGTGAAAGGTCTCATGATTGCTTTTGATGTGTGGGAGAAGTTAAGGAAATGTATGAAAATACAACGCCTGTCAACCAGGTGCACTTGATGCGAAAACTTGTTGGCACGCAACTAGATGAGTCCAAGAGCGCGGCAGAGCACTTGTCATTGTTCGCAGGTACTTCGTCGCAGTTACAGGATTTTGGCTTGCCCCCTTCTGATGATAAGCTGAAAGCTATATTCTTGCTTATGACCTTACTTGAGTCATGAGAAACTTTGGTGGTTTCGTTGTCCAATAACCCCAATTTGACCTTTGATGGTGTTAGGGGTTCTATCTTGAATGAAGAAATCAGGAGGAAAGCAAGCGGAGAGAGAGGCAGCTCTGCCAACATGGTTAGAGGCAGGACAAAAAAGAATGCTTATGCACAAAGGAGTAAGAGTAAGAGTAAAGAAAGGGGAAATGCAAGCAAAGGCAAGGGTGATGTGACTTGGTATCAATGTGGCAGGAAAGGCCACTTTGTCAGATGATGATGCTTATGACTATGATGCCTCTCTCAATGTTCATTCACAGGACATGCAGATCACCAAGAGTGATCTTATTGATGCTTTGTTGACTGTCAATGATGCATTGTCCCAGACTTGAATTGTTGATTCCGATGCTTCATTTCATGTGACACCTATCAAGGAGTGTTTCTCTACTTTTGATGTAGGCAAGCGTGGCCATGTATACCTTGGAAACAATCATGCTGTTCCATTGAGGGTATTGGCACTGTGCATCTCTCCATAGATAGCACAAATGAGCTTGTCTTGCATGATGTTAGATATGTGCCGGGAATCAAGAAGAGTCTGCTTTCTATTGGCCAGATGGATATGCATGGTTACAGCATCTTGTTTGAGAGAGGATCATGGAAAATGACCAAAGGCTCAAGGTTGATTGTAAAGGGCACAAAGAAAGGGACACTTTACTGCATGCATGGAAAGGCCGTGTTGGGCAAGTTTATTGCATTGGCTGAAATTAACTCTCACATGGAGTTGTGGCACAAGAGGCTTGGCCATATGAGCCAAAAGGACCTTTCTAAGCTTTGTACTTTGAACAAGCTTGATGCTAAAGGCACAAAGCTTGATTTTTGTAATGAATGTCAATATGGCAAGCAAGTAAAGTGTTCTTATTACTTTGGTGTCTCTCGTAAATCTTGTGTGCTTGATCTTGTACATTCTGATGTATGTAGCATGCCTACTAAGTCTATGGGTGGTGCATGTTATTTTGTCTCCTATGTTGATGATCATTCTAGGAAAATTTGGGTTTATTTGCTTAAGTCTAAGGATGAAGCCTTTGCTGAGTTTAAAAGATTTCATGCATTTGTGACCACCCAAACTGGTAGAAAGCTAAAATGCTTGCGTACAGACAATGGGGGGGAGTACACAAGTGCTAAATTTAACAAGTTTTGTGAAAATTTGGGCATTAAGAGGGAGCTTACTGTGCCATACAGCCCCTCTTCTAATGGTGTAGCTGAAAGATTCAATAGGACACTTTGTGAGACGGTGAGATGCATGCTGTCCACAGCTAATCTCTCTCATGGATTTTGGGGAGAAGCTTTGAAAACTGCAGTGCATATATGCAATCGATCCCCTCACATGTCTTTGAAAGGTGAAATCCCTGAAGAGGTTTGGTTTGGCAAGCCTGCTTCATAAGATCACTTATGCATTTTTGGTTGCGAAGCTTTTGTGCATGTTAGACCTGAGTTGAGGAGTAAACTAGATGCGAAGTCCATTAAAGGCCTCTTCATGGGATATGGTGAAGAAGACGAAATGGGTTACAGGATTTGGCTACCTCAGCTCAAAAGGGTGTACGCAGCCGGGATGTTGTTTTTAATGAGGCAAGGCTGCTTCAAAACAATTGTGCCTCAAAGCATGACCATAAAAGGGTGAAATTTCAGCATGACCAACCACCTGTTAGGCCTATTTTTGACCCTCAGGATGCACCACAAATGGCTGAAAATGTAGATGATCCAGTGGTGTTTGAGCCAGATGATATTGGACAGCAAATTGAGGCTCCTGAAGGGCATTTGCAGCCAAGAAAAAATGCTGAAAATGATGTACAGCAGCCCATTGTAGATGATTTTGTCGTGCCACCTGATGTAAACCCATTGCCGGATAATGTGGATCATTGGGTGAGGCGGTCTACTCGTCAAAGACGGCCTATGAGTCGATATGACCCCTCTTTGCATTACATTATGTTGACAGATGAGGGAGAGCCTCTTACGTATAAAGAGGCAAAGACATGTGAGCACAACGACAAGTGGGGGCTTGCTATGCAGGAAGAGATTAAAGCTTTGCATGCTAATCATACTTGGGATTTGGTTGAATTGCCCAAAGGAAGGAAGGCTATTCCTAACAAATGGGTGTATAAAATCAAAACTGTTGATGCAAAACCCAAGTATAAGGCAAGGCTTGTGGCAAAGAGATATGTTCAAACCAAGGGCATAGACTTTCAGGAGGTGTTCTCTTCTGTTGTGAAGATGACCACTTTGCGTGTACTGTTTACCATAGTGGCTGCTCTTGATTTGGAAATGGACCAAATGGATGTACATACCGCTTTCTTGCATGGTGATGTGGAAGAAGAGCTTTACATGAAGCAACCCGAGGGTTTTGTCATCCCTGGCAATGAACATTTGGTATGTATGCTCAATAGAATCTTGTATGGGCTGAAACAATCATGTAGACAGTGGTACAAGAAGTTTGATCGCTTCATGCTTAAACATGGTTACAAAAGAAGCCATGCAAACCATTGTTTGTATACCAAACATGATGAGGATGGCAGCCCTATTATCCTTGTGCTTTATGTAGACGATATGTTGATAGCTGCAAAGAAAAGAAGCACTGTTGATGCTCTTAAAGGGCAGCTGAAATCTGCGTTTTCAATGAAAGACCTTGGGGCAGCTGAACATATACTTGGAGTGCGTATTACACGGCAAAGAGACAAGCGCCTATTGTATTTGTCGCGAGAAAAGTACATTGAAAAGGTGCTGGACAGATTTAACATGGCTGAAGCAAAGCCTCTTGGTGTGCCATTACAGCCATATGTTAAAATCTCCAAGAAGGATTGTCCCAAGTCAAAGGAAGAAGCCAATGACATGCAAAGTGTGCCTTATGTTTCAGCTTGTGGTTCACTTATGTATGCTATGGTTGCTACTAGGCCTGACATAGCCCATGCAGTGGAGGTGTGAGCCGGTTTATGGCTAATCCAGGCAGGTTGCATTGGGATGCAGTGAAGTCCATTATGAGGTACTTGAAAGGGACTAAAAACAAATGCCTCTGCTATAGTAAAGGACCAATGAAGTTGAAGGGATTTTGTGACTCTGACATGGCTGGTGATGTGGATACACGGAAATCCACAAGTGGCTATGTATTTACTCTTGCTGGAGGTGCTGTTTCATGGTGTTCTAGATTGCAAAAGATTGTTGCATTGTCTACATCAGAGGCTGAATATATTTCAGCCACTGAGGCTTCCAAAGAAGCTATTTGGTTAGCACGCCTATGCAGTGAGTTTGGTTTGCCTGCCAAGGCACCTATGCTTGGTTGTGATAGCCACAGTGCCATATGCCTGACAAAGAACGCCATATTTCATGCACGCACAAAGCATATTGATGTGTGGTATCACTTCATACGAGAAGTGCTTGAGGATGGCCTTATTACATTGGTTAAGGTCCATACATCACAAAATCCAGCCGATGCTCTCACTAAGTGCTTACCCAAAGCACAACATCATCTATGCATAGAGATGGTGGGAGTCACGTAGCTTAAAGGCGCCATTTATGCCTTTAAGTGGGAGGTTGTTGGGTTAAAGGCCCAAATGGCCCCCTTTAATGTACATTTTAAAGGTTACTAACCTTTGGCCAAGTTCACATTGAACTTGGCCACTAACTTATTAAATTGGTCCTTATCAATAATAAAGGGATAGTGAGTTTTTAAAAAACTCACTCACTTATCCCCTTGAGAAACTTACGTGCCCTCTCTCTTCTGCTAGCGCTTCCTCTCCTGCCTGCCTTCGCCTCCCTTCTCTGCACACACACTACACTTCCTCGCGTGCTCTTTCACTTGCACACACAGCTGCGCGCTCATCACACCTGTCATGACTAGAAATCTGACGTCGAGGCCACTGTGGCCACCGCCACGAGTGCCATGCCGATCTCCTCTATCAAATCGTTATTACCGTAATCTCTGTCCAGCTTGCCTTTATCCTTGTCTTCCTGTGAGTTCATGCTTTTGCCTTTGGCTTCAAACTCTCGAGCCAAACAAAGCGTCGAATCACAATCATGACTGTGGTCGTACCTCCCGTGTATTGAGGCAGCTAACTAAGTACTGGTATTGCCATCCTTGTCCAACTGACCTTTGCCGCTGTCCTCTAGCGAACTCCTCCATTTTCTTTTGACTTTCACAAACTCGAGCCAAACAATTTGTCAGGTTCCTTGAGAACTATGTCGACGCATAGGCTCTAAATGGATGGTTGACGATCCGTTATCCATAGCTTTTGGTTGTCTTGGTCACTGTCGTCACGGGTGCTCGAGCAAGGGGATGCCATTTTGAAGTTGCAAGATCTGGTACTCGGGTACCTTCTCGCACTCCGAAAAATTGGTCGTACAAACCAAGCCGAAAAAGATCCAAGCCGCTTCAACAACTCCACCGCAAAGGGAACTCCACACGCAATGGGCTCCGCACAATCTGCTATCCCTCTCTGAAACCCGAAACTCTGTTCACCGATAGCCGCTTCGCACGTTTGCCCTGTGGTAGGTCTCAAACAAATCCAAGCTCCACAATAAACTGTGCATAACAAGGGCTAAGAGTTCCACCCAGGCCGATAAAAAATTGCCCAAGCTGCTCCGAAGGCTCGGCACGACCCCTCTTTGGGCTCCAATCTCCTCGCTCCAATCGTCCAAGCCGGTAAATCTCCAAGCAATTTCACTTTCCAAGCCGATCCACTCCATTTTGCACTTCTCCCCAAGAACAGGCCTCCAGAGACCCCTCCTTCCAGGCTGATCCTTAAGGATCTCTAAGACCACTGAGCTCCAAGTTGCCTTTGTAAGCAAAACATGGGCTTCAACTGTCCCTACCAATCCATGGAAACTTTGACCCCGTCACTGTGACAACTCTGGGGGTTGTCGTCGTCAAGTCAAACTATTGCCGGAGTGGGCAATCTTTAATGCCGGCGGAGAGGGGGCATGGTCGAGTTTGTCGTCAAGGGCACAAGGGGGTATGCATTTTAAAACGCAGAGCCTAGAAGGGGGAGGCCAAGGTGGTACAGGATTTTGAAAAAGCTATCGCTGCCAGCGTGTCAAAACGCTTACGGGAGGGGGAGATTCTACAGCGCAAGCAGCGTTTCAAAACGCGAAGGGGTGGGCAACGCTGCAGGGAGGGGTACTGCGTTTCAAAATGCTCTTTGCAAGGGGGTTACGGCGCCGCTATATTGCAGCGTTCTAAAACGTAGGCGGGCAGGGGGAGCTTTGTGGCAGGGGGAGCTTTGTGGATTGCCGGCAAGGGAGGGAGGCGCGTTGGGGGGAGGGGCAGCTTTTTGAAATGCTGCAATGCAAAGGGAGTCGACGACAACAGCTTCTCTTTAAGCCAACGTTTAAGAAACGTTGCAGGGTGCTGCTTCTTCTGCCGCTCCTCTTCTCTGTGCTGCTCCTCCACACCGAGGCCTTCAAGGAGCACACAACTCTGATACCATGTCAAAGTCGACAATGCGAACGTGTAGAGACCAAGGGGAGAGAGAGAGAGAGAGAGAGAGAGAGAGAGAGAGAGAGAGAGTCTCCTGAACCAATCAATCTTGGCAATGAATAAGTGAATGTGTATGCAATGGAGGCAAGGGGTTTCTTATACAGGAAGCCCAGTAAATTGCCCTACCCAAAACTTTGACAAATAAGTAAAATAAATACCTAAAAGCCAAACTAAATAATGGGACCACATTGGGCAGTTCACTTGAGATGCCTAAACTTTAACAGGGAATACACGAGAGAGAGAGAGAGAGAGAGAGAGAGAGAGAGAGAGAGAGAGAGAGAGATTGTTGAAACAACCAACCCTAGCAATGAATTGATGATAATACAATGGGGGCAAGGTGGTGCTTATATACTCACCTTCGCAAATTGCTCTACCCAGACTTTGACAAATAAGTAAAATAAATACCTAAAGCCAAAATAATATTGGGTTCACATTGGGCAATTTACTTGAGATGCTAAAACTAGATGCTCGTTGTCACCATACCATGAAGAGAAGTAGCTTCTGCCAATAGCACTTGTAGACGACACAACAGCACCTTTATCGAACATTAGCTTACAACACTAAGCCATGATGATGTTAGTGTCACAAACTGGTGATGTAGCTTCCTAGTACACACACACACACACACACACATGTCCTGCATTGTTGACGTGGCAGGCGTCGTACGGACGCCTCCGCAGACTGCACCGGAAAACATGGAAGCCGTACGGACATGCTGACTTGGCAGATTGCGTACGGAAAAAAAAAGCAATTGTACGGCAGCTTTTGGGGCTGTTTTTACTCTACGCAATTTGGCGAGAGAGAGAGAGAGAGAGAGAGAGAGAGAGAGAGAGAGAGAGAGAGAGAGAGAGAGAGCTTTAGTTTTGCTTTATTTGCCAAGCAATGGCTTGAGAGAGAAATTGCTTTATTTTTATGAAGCTTTTGGGGCTCTGCTTTTGGCATCCCTTGTAACTCTTCACAAGTGTAGTTGGGCTCCCAATCTGCAGAGCATCTGGACGCAGAGTCTGTGAGTGAGACCCAATCACTCCCTTGTACTTTGTACAACGGATTAATTCAAAAAGAAATACCGAAAGGGGCGCCAATCTTTGGGGCCAATATCTCTAGGCACCGAACTTTGCCAGGCCGGGTCGAATCAATTGTGAATAGTGAACTGTTTTGAAGTGAATTCCTGTTGTGTCGCGGTAGAATCTTGACTTGGAGTGTCCAAGTCTGTTACAGTGGTATCAGAGCACGGCCGATTTCTCTTCTTCCGGGAAATCCGATCCTTTAACACGGCACTTATGGATTCAGACAGAGATCAGTCGACTTCCTCTGCATCCGGAGATGCGCGAAGAGATCACGATGAAGATTCACGCGAGGAGCACGGCCCGCCTCGGCCTACTCAGGCGGAGCTTGAAGAGATGGAGCGTCGACGATTGATCGACAATGCAACAAAGATGATGCTAAATTTTGCGAAGGACCCGAAATTTGCAAAATTTATGACCCAGACCTCCTTCGATGAGGTGCACTCACACTGGTGGCAAACCACAAAACCACCCCTCAAACCGGCACTCAAGAAACCTCCTACTACAAGGATGTTTACAGAGCAAGAATTAGAAGAGGTGGTTGATACACGGATTTCTCAACTTTTTGACGTGCAGAACAAAGCTGAAAAGCACAACAAAAAGCAAAAGAAAGGAACTGACTTCCTGGGTTATTTGGGTCGGCAATCTGCTTTTGCCTTGGCAAGAAAGCAGAAAAAGCATGTCAGATTTGAAGGAGTATCCAGTTCTTCTTCTTCTTCTGCTGACAGTTCTTCTAGCTACTCTGACTCGAGCGAAGAAGATAGAAAAGGGAAAAAGCGAAGCAAAAAGCAAAGCTTTGGAAAGGGCAAGAAAAAGGCAAAGAATTCTAAATCTCGCCTAGTTTCGGACAGTTCTACTGAGGACTCGTCTTCGGATAGTTCGGACTATGTTGCCAAATTGGCTTTATCTGACAGAAAAATAATTCTGAATGAATTATTGGATTTATAAGTGAGAGGGTTTTCTCGCTTGGAACACCAAGGAAAAATAATTCTAAATGAATTATTGGAATTTTAAGTGAGAGGGTTTTTCTCACTGGAGACATCCGAGTACAGAGTATTCCTAGTGCGTCATTTAAAGTAATAACGGGAACACTGAGAACGGGAATATCTGTAAGGCCACCAGGAACGGGTACTTCTGATGCGTCACATCGGATGGGTGACAGGGAGCATCGAAAAAAAGTATCCGACCATCCAGGAACGGACATCTCTGATGCATCATAGGATGGGTGACATAGAGCATCGTGAAGGAGATTGTACCGTAAGTTCGGTAGGAAAGGACTAGGTGATGGGTATTCCTGATGCGTCACAAGGTGGGTGACGGGTGCATCGGAAAGGGAATATCCATAGTCGGGAGGAAATTCCGAACTGTGTTAGAATTGTGCACAAGGAAAAGCAAGCACTTGAATGAAGATGGGTTCAGAGGAAACTTTGAGGAAAAACAGATGCTTTCTGAGAAAGCGGGATTGCTTTTCGGGAAAGCAGATGCTTTCCCGCGAGGAAGTTTATGTTTGCATTGCAATTGTGCGTGTGATTGCATCCAGGGACGCCTGGGAAGTGCTGTGAAAGCATTGTTTTTAACTTATAAGGTTTTATTGAGTTTTTGGGCAGGTTCAGACTATTTTTTAAAATACGCCGGCCGCCCATTTAATAAGTGGGCAGCCATCTCATAAATAAGGCAACAGATCAGCCAGCGTTTTCTCTCTCTCTTTTTCTGGCAGAACGAAGAAAAAAAAAAACCGGCCGCGATCTCTACGCGAGCAGCTATTCGTGCCCGTGGCTAGGAGCTATAAAAGCATCACATGCCCTCACTCAGAGAGGAGGACCAATCTTTGCAAGGAGGAGATGTTGTTGCAGATTTCAGCCGTAAAGAAGACGTTGCCGGTGATGCCCATGGCTGCCCCAAGTGTACCAGATGTCGCCAAGACCCAGTGCGCGAGTTCCCTCGCGAAGAAGTGCCTACGAAGCGTGTTTCCATCGCGACAAGTTGCTGTTTTTCTCTGTTTTCAGCCCATAAACGTCGTAGACGGGGCTGATTTACGAGAAGGAACCCGAGAACACACCTCTTTTGTGTGTAGGATTGGAAGAGAGGATTTTCTATGGAGAGATCTCTTCCGGGGAATTGATTTTCGAGAACGGAGTTACGTTTCGAGCGTCGAGACTTTGAAGGTAACGATTTTCATGTTATGAACTCTGAGTAATTGTTTGCAGGTGTACTTCCTCTTAGTGAGGGAGTAGGAGCAGAGGAAGGTATGAGCCTCTGTAGGAGAAAAGCGCTCTGAGGAACTAGAGCCAGATCAGCCCAAGGGTTTCGTACTCGAGTTTGGGAAGTAGATCCACGGATCGGAGAGAGGTAGTCTCTCAAGTTGTGATCCGGAAGTTGGGATTCCCAAGTAAGGACTTCGTGTCCAGGAAAGTAGAGTTGTTCTGCGGGAAGAGGACTCTGGAAAGAGAGTTGGAAAGTTGCAGGGATGCCATGCCCTGAGTCTAGAAGGTGAGATCCAGAGGCGAGAACCCTGATTCTCGAGGAATTGGAATAAGGAATGGAAGTTCCTTGGAATAGGGTTTTGCCCTAGGAATCGGAAGCTGAGGCTTCCGGGAACCATCAAGTCTTATTCTCCTCAGTAATAAAAATACTATTACGGGGGGGGACCAACCCATCTTCTGGTCCCCAGTACTGTGTCGATCTTCTCACTCTCTATCTCTCTCTCTATTTATTTCTCTCTTTATCCTCTGGCTTCAGTAATAAGTGATAAATCCTATTTATCCGAATGTATTTTATATTGTTATGCGCTCCCGTTTGTGACAGTGGTATCAGAGCATGGTCTCCTCTCTTTCTCTGTAAAGGAGGACGACTCTAGGAAGATACGGGAAGAAGCCATGACAAGCCAAGAGAGAAGTAAGCAGGCGGAACCGTAAGTCCTGCAAGGAAAAGCTCGTAGAGTTGGAATTTTTTTTATTTTTTATTTTTCCTCTCTGCAAGAAGTCGACACAAGGCTTGGGATTCTCTGAGAAGGCGACAAGAGCATGATGCTCAAGAACCTAGAGAATCCAAGGAGCGGAATGCTCGAGATTCTTCAGAATCCAAAAAATATCCATGAACGTCAATCCAGAACTATAGCCATGAAATCCCGTCATTCCGGGAAGGATATGAAGGTCTCTAGACCTAGGAACACTTCCAATCAAGTTTGATACTTTTGACGGAAGGGAAGATGCCCCGAAAGCTACCGCATTGATTCGACAAGTTTGAAGTTGCCTTTGCAAACGGCAATTTCTGAAAAAGCGTCGAAGATGAGGCATGTGATTAAACACCTCAAGGGGATTGCAAGTACTTGGTGGTATACCAAAGCTCTGCAAGGAACTTACAACAAGACTTGGATTCAATTCAAGGCTGAATTTTTTGACAAATTTTTTTCCTCTATGCTTTGAAGAAGGCATCCAAGAAGATTGGGATCGGTTTGCCCAATAGGAACACGAGTGAGTCAAAGAAAGTAGTGGTTCACTCTTGCCAAGGTAGCTCCATTCTTGATCCTCTCTGAGGAAGGAAAGATGAACAAATTTAACGAAGGACTTTTGCCTGAATTTGTAAACCCATCTGCAAGATACTTTGCAGCAGATGGTGGAGTCAGCAATACAAAGCTGAAAGTGTACACCTTAGTGTACATAGAATCCAATCCCCGTGGTGGGACGGGAAACATTGAACACAGAAAGTTTGGAGTAAGGGAATTAAAGCTAACTCCTGAGTTCTTGAATAGAAGACCCTTGAACTTTAAGTGAGAGGGCAGGTTTTTAATCAAAGTTACATCTTTGAGGAAATCATAAAGTGCATTATGCTTGTTTGCTCTTTTGCACGAGGTATGGTTGTGTCTAACCAGGACAATCACTCTCGAGTGTTTATGAGAGTAAGGTTGAGTCAGAACATTGTTTATACGATGAACTGCTTTGCTTAACCATCCGGAAGGTCCATGATTGATTTGGTATCCGGCAGTTCTCCAACAAATTACCTGCTATTGCGGGTAGGAAATTATGAAGGAACCATTCTGAGTTTTCAAGCAAAGAAAAGCTTTCATGAAGCTTGAGTACTCTTTAAGCCCACACCCCCTACCCGGTAAGGGAAGATATGGTAGTGCTTTTTGCACAAGTGAATGAACACTCTCTTTAGGAGGGAAGGAACAAGCGACGACTACGGCCTGTGCTTGAGGAATCCAAGGATTAAAATCCTAGATTATTTGATGAGCGGGTTTTGCTCTAAGATCGAGCCAAGTGATCATCAAGTTGAGCGTCTTCGCTCTAAGGATCTTACGAAGGGAAGGTAATTTCCCAGGTTCATCGAAACTTTAACACAGCTTAAGAATTATGTACACTTTTGAGTACATGGATAACACACGAAGATGCAGACCTATGCCAAGGAACTGGACGAGAGTTTGTTATACTCTCTTGAGCGCCTTTTTGCGCGCAAGGATATTCCGACACGAGAATCTCTATTTGAGATGTGTTTGGTAGAAGGAATTTGAGTTTCTCTACGGAGAAGAGGTTTTCTGATGGTCGTTGATCATTGAGTACGCTATGTGCCTTTACCATTACAGTAGCAACTTTTGGTTGCGGTATATGTTTCTCCATGAGCAGGTCAAGTAGCATTTACACGCTGCTCGAATAAATTCAAACTATTATGTTCGTAAGAATATAGTTCGCCAACCGTTTCAAAATGGTAAGAATTACATATGGAAGAACATCCCTGAGAATCAAAGAGGGTTCGCTCTATTGTGAACGAGGTTTGAACGTACGTTCAGAAAATGCTATGGCTAGAATCCTATCTGCTTGAGATTTTGCAAGGCGTCATTGATGCTCGCAAGGTAAATCATTTTTTATGATATTGTAAGGAAGAGACTCTAATGGGCGTCGAGAAAACACTGCTGGTGGTAATAACTCGTAGGAGGAAAAGATTAGAAGAAAGTGCCGCCGTGCACAAGGAATCTTCGGATTGGAACCGTCCACCTACGTTGAGCGACGGACTGGAACAAGAACCTTCTCTAAGGTGATCGCAAACTTTGTTTGTGAAAGAAAGACATCGAGCTTAATGCTCTATGACTTGGGCATTCCCTATGTGGGAGGACACAAGAGGTTTAATACCCTCTGGACTAACAGCGCAGGATTATGCGCAAGGACAGATACCTAGATTGATTTCTAGGAAGATTATTCTTCTCGAATTTGAGAAGACGGAATCAAGTTAACAGAGTCTCGGATAAGGAAACTTTGGATCAGAACAATTGGCCTACCCAAAGCAAAGTAAGAACTTACTTTGGTAAGATAGCACACTTTGTCTGCCCACAGGAACATTCACATGAACTTAATGCTCTCGACATGCCCTATGTGAGAGGACACAAGAGGTTTAATATCCTCAGGACTAATAGCGCAAGGTTATGCGCAAGGACATAGACCTAGATTGATTTCTAGGAGGTTTATTCTTCTCAAAATTGAGAAGGTGGAATTGAGTTAACAGATTCTCGGATGAGGAAACTTCCAATCTGTTGGAAAGACGCGAATGACGAGTTCTTATATGGCTTGTAACTTTAATGAAGGGTGAGGGATATCCTCGAGGTCCTAGAGGAAAGACATGAACCGGTAAGGTAAGTATTGAATTATTGAATTTTTGTTTAATTAAATTTTTAAGTTCTCTTTTGAGAAAGGACTAGCTCAACTCACCATTGAGAAAGATTTGGAATTTTTCCGATTTCTCCTTGGCAGTTCAGTTGGACCTCTACAGTTGAGGACAACTGTTTATAAGTGAGAGGGATGTTGCCAAATTGGCTTTATCTGACAGAAAAATAATTCTAAATGAATTATTGGATTTATAAGTGAGAGGGTTTTCTCGCTTGGAACACCAAGGAAAAATAATTCTAAATGAATTATTGGAATTTTAAGTGAGAGGGTTTTTCTCACTGGAGACATCCGAGTACAGAGTATTCCTAGTGCGTCATTTAAAGTAATGACGGGAACACTGAGAACGGGAATATCTGTAAGGCCACCAGGAACGGGTACTTCTGATGCGTCACATCGGATGGGTGACAGGGAGCATCGGAAAGAAGTATCCGACCATCTCGGAACGGACATCTCTGATGCGTCATAGGATGAGTGACATAGAGCATCGTGAAGGAGATTGTACCGTAAGTTCGGTAGGAAAGGACTAGGTGATGGGTATTCCTGATGCGTCACAAGGTGGGTGACGGGTGCATCGGAAAGGGAATATCCATAGTCGGGAGGAAATTCCGAACTGTGTTAGAATTGTGCACAAGGAAAAGCAAGCACTTGAATGAAGATGGGTTCAGAGGAAACTTTGAGGAAAAACAGATGCTTTCTGAGAAAGCGGGATTGCTTTTCGGGAAAGCAGATGCTTTCCCGCGAGGAAGTTTATGTTTGCATTGCAATTGTGCGTGTGATTGCATCCAGGGACGCCTAGGAAGTGCTGTGAAAGCATTGTTTTTAACTTATAAGGTTTTATTGAGTTTTTGGGCAGGTTCAGACTATTTTTTAAAATACGCCGGCCGCCCATTTAATAAGTGGGCAGCCATCTCATAAATAAGGCAACAGATCAGCCAGCGTTTTCTCTCTCTCTTTTTATGGCAGAACGAAAAAAAAAAAAACCGGCCGCGATCTCTACGCGAGCAGCTATTCGTGCCCGTGGCTAGGAGCTATAAAAGCATCACATGCCCTCACTCAGAGAGGAGGACCAATCTTTGCAAGGAGGAGATGTTGTTGCAGATTTCAGCCGTAAAGAAGACGTTGCCGGTGATGCCCATGGCTGCCCCAAGTGTACCAGATGTCGCCAAGACCCAGTGCGCGAGTTCCCTCGCGAAGAAGTGCCTACGAAGCGTGTTTCCATCGCGACAAGTTGCTGTTTTTCTCTGTTTTCAGCCCATAAACGTCGTAGACGGGGCTGATTTACGAGATGGAACCCGAGAACACACCTCTTTTGTGTGTAGGATTGGAAGAGAGGATTTTCTATGGAGAGATCTCTTCCGGGGAATTGCTTTTCGAGAACGGAGTTACGTTTCGAGCGTCGAGACTTTGAAGGTAACGATTTTCATGTTATGAACTCTGAGTAATTGTTTGCAGGTGTACTTCCTCTTAGTGAGGGAGTAGGAGCAGAGGAAGGTATGAGCCTCTGCAGGAGAAAAGCGCTCTGAGGAACTAGAGCCAGATCAGCCCAAGGGTTTCGTACCCGAGTTTGGGAAGTAGATCCACGGATCGGAGAGAGGTAGTCTCTCAAGTTGTGATCCGGAAGTTGGGATTCCCAAGTAAGGATTTCGTGTCCGGGAAAGCAGAGTTGTTCTGCAGGAAGAGGACTCTGGAAAGGGAGTTGGAAAAGGGTTGCAGGGATGCCATGCCCTGAGTCTGGAAGGTGAGATCCAGAGGCGAGAACCTTGATTCTCGAGGAATTGGAATAAGGAACGGAAGTTCCTTGGAATAGGGTTTTGCCCTAGGAATCGGAAGCTGAGGCTTCCGGGAACCATCAAGTCTTATTCTAGAACGAACGTGGTAATACGTTCGGTTCAAGTGCTTGTATAGACTTCTCCTCAGTAATAAAGATACTATTACGGGGGGGGATCAACCCATTTTCTGGTCCAGTACTGTGTCGATCTTCTCACTCTCTATCTCTCTCTCTATTTATTTCTCTCTTTATCCTCTGGCTTCAGTAATAAGTGATAAATCCTATTTATCCGAATGTATTTTATATTGTTATGCGCTCCCGTTTGTGACAGACTCCAATGACAGCAAATTCTATGCAAAGAAGAAGAATTTCTATAAAGCCAACCAGTATGACTTTCTGGAGGATAAAAGCAAGAAAGTTCGAGAGTTTAAAGAAGGTGGACACTCAATTAATTTTGACACGGCATCTCGAAGGCTTTGGCCTTCATACAGCAGTTTGACATAGCTTTCTCCCGAGGGTGTTACTCAGAGCACTCCAAGATCCGGAGGGCTACCTCTTACTTCAAGGGAAATGCTCAAACTTGGTGGTCCACGCTTCTATTAAAGAAGACAACGCCAATTAAATGGCTGAAATTTAAAAGGCTTTTTATTTCTTCTCGGCTGACTCGGGAGTACGAAGGCGACATACGAACTCTTGGAACCATCTTCGGATGACCAAGAAGGATACATTGGACGCATATTGCGAGAGATTCTCGAGCTCTTTTCTACCAGCCTCTTCATTTAAGATCTCTTAAGCGGTTTACCTTGGGACTTCCTACAGAGATCCAAGATCACTGCTGAGAGCAAAAGTCAGATTCCATTCAAGAACTGATGAGTCATGCGAAATGGGGTTTTGCCATTCATTCAAGCAGTTTGACCTACCCCACAGATGAAATCATGACGCAAAGGACCGAACAGACTTCGAACAATGAAAGTAGAAAGAAGAAGAGCAACCAATAAAAGAAAGAAAAGGATGCACGACCCAAGCTCACTCTTCAAGAGAGAGCTCTTTACATCAAAGAGGGGAAGTGCTTTGGATGCGGGGAATCTGGGCACATCTCCGCGAAGTGCCCTAAAAACGCACCGAAAGAACAGAACGACAAAGATGAAGACAAGCCTAAGGGTTCGAAAGTAGCTGAGGAACGTGGACAAAAAGGCAAGATGAAAGCAAGACTTGTTCCAGATTGCATGGGTACTGACCCAAGCACGATTGACGAGAGTACAGAACTTTGTCGAGCTTGGGGCAAGTGAAAGACCAAGAAGCCCGGGTCTTCTTTGATGGAGGAGCCAAGGCCGACTTCATTTCACCTGAATTGGCGGCGCAGCTCGAGATCACACCCGATCGGATGGGATCACTAGCAGAGGCAGTTCTAGCAGCACCCGGCAGGGACGTAGCCATTACACCTGTCATTGGAAGAACTTAGGTTGCATTGTCAAGGGTATTTGGAGCACGAGGACTTCTACATAATGCCCTTGGAGGTTGTGATGTCCTCCTGGAAATTCCCTGGTACCACAAGAACAACGCCGCGGTCGACTATCGGACGTGAGAAGCGACTTTGACTACAGAGAAGGGCCGAACTATTGTACTTGATGTGAAACTTAAGGGCGAGGTTGTCCCTATTGTATCGGCTTCGGCTGTTTCCAAATTAATGAAATCCAATCTGTTTGTTTACTCGATCTTTTTGAGAGAGTTGAATGATGAGTATAGGACAAATATGTCTAAACTTGATAAAGAACGCCAAGATTTTCTCCACAGTCATGCTGATTGCTTTTCAGAGGGCCTGCTAGGCGAGTTACCACCCGCTCGTCCTGAGGATCATACCATTTATCTGCTACCAAGAAGCACACCACCGAACTGGCCACCTTACCGTGTGAGCCGGGCCTAGAACGAAGAAATTATGAACCAAGTGAAAGACCTCTTGGAAAAGGGTCTCATCCAGCCTAATACTTCACCGTACTGCTCTCCAGTGTTGTTGGTTTTGAAGAAAGACGGATCTTGGAGAATGTGCATCGATTATAGATCTCTCAACAAAATCACCATCAAGAACAGATTTCCAATTCCTAGGATCGATGATATTCTTGACCGACTATAGGGATCCTCATGCTTTAGCAGGATCGACTTAAAAAACGGATATCATTAGATCCGAATCGCGCTGGGAGATGTCTACAAGACAGCTTTTCGGACGACTTTTGGGTTATTTGAGTTTTTGGTGATGCCTTTTGGCCTAACCAATGCTCCAGCAACATTTAACCGGATGATGGACATGATTTTTCGAGAGTATAGACTATTTGTTGGCACTTTCTTTGACGACATCATTGTTTTCTCCAAGAAAGAGGAAGAACATAGGCAACATCTGCTACGTGTCTTTCAGGCATTACGAGATCACAAGTCGGTGATTAATGCGAAGAAAAGTAAATTTTTCCTACCCGAGATACACTTTTTGGGACACATTGTCTCAACAGCAGGAGTGCAAATGGACCCGGCCAAGATGGAAACTATCCGTGATTGGTCCGAATTGAAGAATGTTCATGAAGTTAGAAGCTTCTTGGGCCTGTGTTCATACTACAGGCGGTTCATTAGAAAGTTTGCAGAGGTTGCTTCCCCTTTGCATAGGTTGACGCAAAAAGGAGTCCCTTTCTCGTGGGGACCCATAGAGGTCACTGCCTTTTGGACATTGAAAGAGAAATTGACTACAGGACCAGTTTTGACTTTGCCGGATTTGCAGAAGTCATTTGAAGTATATTGTGATGCTTGTGGTCATAGTCTGGGTGCAGGAAGGCCATGTCATTGCCTACGAAAGCAGATTGTTTTCAAGGCCGGAATTGACAGCACAGATTTATGAGAAAGAGCTTTTGGCGGTTATCCATGCTCTTACTCAATGGCGACATTACCTACTCGGAGCGGATTTTACTGTCTTCACAGACTATCAGAGTTCACGCTACTTCTTGTCACAGAAGCAGCTATCGGAAAAGCAGATGCGGTGGGCGAACATCTTGTCACAATTTTACTTCCAGATTGTCCATGTGCAAAGAAAGAAGAATTTTGGTGGCAGATGCTTTGTCTCGGAAGCCGTTGGTTCTAGCTATTTCCACGATACATCATAGGACCTTCGAGGATATGGTCGATCAGTATGCCACAGATACAGATGTTGCAGATATTTTCACTCGGATGCGGAATGGGGAGATAGTAGCGGGATATTCCATTTGGGATGGCTACTTGATGAGGAAAACGATGTTGTGCGTTACACAACCGTTGAGGGAAAAGGTTTTTACCGAACGCCACTATCCACCTTTTACTGATGACTACGGCATTGCTACCACCTTGTAAGGTGTAGAGAGATACTTCTTTTGGCCGAGACTCAAGAAGGATGTGGACGATTTTGTACGCAATTGTTTGGTGTTTGACACGCATGAAGCATAGGGATTGTTACAGCCTTTACCCATACCGACCCGCCCCTGGGAAAGTATTGCAATGGATTTCATTTTTTATCTCCCGAGAACACAGAGTGGTCACGATGGTATCTGGATTGTTATTGACAGATTTAGCAAGCAAGCTCATTTTCTTCCAGTGAAGAAAACAGTCAAGCCGGATCACTTAGCGAGACTGTTTGTGGCCCTCGGTGGAATTTTCCTACAATAACATGATCCACTCCTCAATGGGGAAGCCGCCATTTAGGAATATTGAAGGTGCTACGAAGGTTCCACCCTTTCTAAGCACGAAAGATAAAATTTTTGAAGCCAATGAGTACACGCGTGACTTGGACACGGCTTTTGCCAAGGTCCGCGAGGCTTTGCAGAAATCTCAAGAAAGACAGTAAAAGGCAGCAGATCGCCATCGTCACGATTTGAAATTGAAGGAGAACGATTGGGTGCTCTTACGTTTTGAGAAGGCACGCCTGAGAAAGAAAAAGGGAAAGGAGAGGCTTTTTCCAAAGCTCAGTATGCGATACTACGGACCTTTCCATATTTCCGAAAAGATAAATGATGTCTCCTTTAAACTGAAGCTGCCCAATACCTGGAGAATTCACAATGCTTTTCACGTGAGTCTCTTGAAGCCTTTTAAAGGCGATGTGCCCGAAGATGGGGAGCCTGATGGGCAACCCGAAGTGGAAGAAAACGAGATCCTTGTTCCAAAACAGATATTGGCACATAAAGACGGAAAGATTAAGGGTAAAGTAATAAGGCGGTTCTTGGTTAAAGTCAAGAACTATCCTGCATTGGATGCGAAGTGGATGGAGGAGGACCTAGCAGATACTCTGTCACGAGGACGTGGAAGTTATTAACCATGTCACAGAGATGTGGCAACTGCTAACCTTGGTTGTTGGTTTCTTTCCAATGGGGTTTATTTTATTTGTTTTGAGACCCTCTTTTTGAAGTAGCAAACGGTCGGACATTGTATGGCCAATGTGAACGGTAGATTCACCCACAGACGGGAAGTGGTCGGCACTGGAATTCGTATGGTAAGAGGATGTCTAGGCTCAGAGCAAGATCATATAGGTCCCCCCCTCGCACTTAGCAAGTTGGTGGATACTAGGAAGTGAACTCAATTAAGGCGTAAAGTCAAGGTGGGACTACCAACAAAAAGTATCCGACAGTTGGGCCACATTGCACTTTTGGATGCGGCTCCAATGAGGTGGATGGTCAGAAGACCAGTGGGAACCCAACGGAAGCATCTCCTAAAATTTAGGGAACTGCTATTTTGGGCCGTGAAAAGTATTCGCGTCATTACCTCCGGTATGACTAGGGGAACATTGTATAACTCTGCCGCGAAGTCAACTGGGCAACCGGTCAGGATATTTTTAAGCGGCAAACCCGAAACGGGAAAATGCCTGAAAATGCGCCAAGTGTCACATTTTCGTGAACTTTCCTCTTGCAGAAAAATGGGCGCTGATTTTTAAGCTGGGAGAGGCCTCATTTGCAACCTATCACAGGTTAAGAGCTATGGAGTGCTTCCTTTCCCTCTCATGTACAGTGTGGTGCTAGGAGTGATGCCCTGCACATTACACACTACTCTCTCTCTCCCCTACGTGCAGTTATGTGATGCCCCACAAGAGGGCTACTCATTTGACTGATGTACAGTTGTGTGGGTTCATGCTTTTGTGCTGAGGCAAGAGCCTCCTTGAGCAGGAACAGGGGTAGCTAACTGCTGCTCCAAAGCAGGCACTGGTGAGGGTCATAACCTCACCGTACAGGTGCAAAATCAGCGCTGTGTATGCGCTGTAAATTCACTGTTTTTCAGCCATACGGACGTCGGGATCATTGGGAATCGTGCCCCACTGGCAAAGGACAGTTAGGGGACTGTTTGGGGCTGAAAACAGGGCAAAAACCAGTAAATACAGCGTGCTGAATTTACTGTTTTTGGACAGGAATCAGAGGGTATACGACAGTGCAAGCGAGTTCCAGCAGGGGAATTGGTTTCGCGCAAGTTTTGGGGCTGTTATGCTGCCGAAATTTGGCCAAATCAAATGGTATCTAGGTGGATACACGTGAAGGATTCCCAGGACCTTACTTTGTAATTTACCCTCCTAAAGAATAAAGAAATACCGAAAGGGGCGCCAATTTTGGGGCCTACAGGTTGTCGGCGTCTGCTCGGAGCATTCTAGCTTCCGAGCCGTGTGTGTATTCAAGTGTTAACTCCCGTCGCAGGTTCTCTTTGCAAAGTGCTCTGTGTGTGTGTATAAAGTAAAGAATTTCGGGTGAAAGCCAACGCCTACCGCCCTACGGGCCGGTTTCATGGTTCCGTTGCCGGGACATCAATCACTTTTTCCTCAAAGAGTGAGCCTCGATTGTTCAGGGTAAAGACACACAGTGCAAGAACACGGGGATTACACTATGGCCGACAAGGGGAAGGGAATTATGGAAGAGGGTTCCTCTCCAAAGGACAGGCAGGAGATTCCTATGGTTTTTGAGATTGGCAAGAGCTCACGGCCACGTCAGTCTGTACCTCCTGTCAATGTGAATGTCCCTCCAGTAGTACAGGGCTTTATGACAGGGCAACTTGAGGATGATGCGTTTAAGACTCAGTTAGTTGCCGCGGTGAATGTCTTTTCGCAGCTGGTGCTGAATCCGAAGTTTATGGAATTCTTGCAAGCGCCACCAGTGCAACAGCAAAATAGGCAACCTACGCCGCGTACGGAGCTTGTTGAAGCTCAAGCCCAGGTACTTCATGAGGCGCAGGAGGAAAGGGAACACTCGCATGTTGCGGAGTCGGGGGCTCCAAAGCAGGTTCCTCCCGTGCTTGAACAGGTGGCTAGAACGCCTATTCCACAGGTTATGCCAGTTCAGCCCGCCACCTTTCAGAGCCAGCATGCTGTCTTGAATGGACAGGGAGCTGGATACCAGGCTATGCACTCAGTTTTTCCACCACCCACGGTACATCCTGGGTATTTCGGGGGTGGATCAGTGTTCCAAAGTATGGCTGGTTATGCGTCTGGAAGTCAGCCGTACATGCCCGGAACAGTGTTCCGGGGAATGCAAGGCATCATGCCAAACCCCATGTATGGTACTATCGGCATGCAGCAAGGTTTCCACTGCAACCAGGGTCAGTTTGGGGTGCCACAGGGTCATTTTGGCATGGCTGGTTTTTCTGGACAGCAGCCAGATATCGCACCTCTGACGCAAAATGTGAATGGCCAACACGTGCCGATCATGCCTCGTACAGTGCCCATGTTGCAGACCATCCCGTATGACAACTTGGGGGCACTAGAGAAGCCGAAGGCTTACAAAGAAGGTGGTGCAGCAGTAAAGTTCAGTACCTTCAGTGGTTTCGAGGATAAGACAAAGGCACTCACTTTCCTCCAGCAGTTTGATACAGCTTATGCGGGAGGGAATTTTACAGAGGCCTCGAAGGTTAGGAAAGCTGCCACTTTCTTGAAGGACAATGCGCTGACATGGTGGACGACATTGTTAATGCAAGGACAGACACCCGCCACTTGGGTTTACTTCAAGAAAATGTTTGCATCTGCTTGGCTATCAAATGAATTTGAAGCCGATGTCCTGACAGATTGGCACCAGCTTACGGCAGCTTCGTGCAAGAGCTTGCTGGAGTACAATAGGAGGTTTTGTAAAGCGTTACTCTCAGTGACCTCCTACAGATTTGTGCCATTGACAGAGCAGATAGAGAAGTATTGTTGTGGGTTGCCTAAAGGGCTTCGCAATTACTGTACAAAGAATAGAGTGGCTACCCTTACTCAGCTTATGGAAGTTGCGAACACTGGTCTTGCCTTGTTGAAAGGAGAGGACAGTGGATTTCCGAGCAGTGATAAAGGAGGGCAGCAAAAGAAAAATTCAGCGAAGAAGCCCTTTGTGAAAACGGCTCCTGATGCGTCACAGGGGTCAGAACAGGCCACCAAGGACAAGGATTCAGCTGGGACTTCTGGAGCGCAGGCAAAGAAACAAAAAAGGAAGCCTTTTGTGCGCAAGTCGCTCGAGGAAAAGAAGGTCCTAATGGCTGAGAACAAATGCTTTATATGCGAGCAGCCTGGTCATATTTCTATCAATTGCCCACAAAGGAAAAGGCCAGCTGACTCAGAGGATAAAGAAGACCAAAAAGGCAAGAAGCCTTAACCCACGGCAGGTTTAGTGCCAGACATGGTGGGTGACAGGCCCAGCACAGATGCCAGTGAGTTATGCAGGGCATGGGGTAAAGTTAGGGATCAGACGGCACTGATCTTCTTTGATCCAGGTGCCAAAGCCAACTTTATCTCACCAGAGTTAGCTATGAAGCTGGGCATCAGAGCTGAAGAGATGGGGTACACCGCAGAGGCAGGGTTGGCATGTCCTAGCCACTCAGAGTGTGTTACTCCCATCATTGGAAAACTGCGTCTGCATATTCAGTCGTATGTGGACACTGAAGAGTTTTACATCATGCCGCTGGAAGGTTGTGACGCCTTGTTGGGGATCCCGTGGATGTTCCGAGTGCATGGAGTCTTGGATGCCTACAACAAAAAGATCACTGTACAGCATAGGGGCAAAACTCACATCTTGGATGTAAAGCTTAAAGGAGAGTCAGTCCCTATTGTATCTGCTTCTTCTCTCACTTCTGTAATAAAGAATCATCTTTCTGTGTACCTGATTTTTGCACGTGATGTCTCAGATAGTGATCAGTCAAATTTATCTGTGTTAGATAAAGAAAGGTCAGCATTTTTGCAAAAGTTTATTGACTGTTTTTCTGATTCATTACCGTCGCAATTGCCGCCAGAGAGACCTGAGGACCATCGGATAGATTTGGTGCGAGGGTGTAGCCCACCAAATAGACCTCCCTACAGGGTAAGTGCGGCGCAGCAGAAAGAGATTATGGGCCAGGTTGAGGAGTTATTAGAGAAGGGGCTGATTCAGCCTAGTTCTTCACCCTTTTGCTCCCCAGTGCTCCTAGTGCAAAAGAAGGATGGCTCATGGCGCATGTGTATTGATTACCGTACATTGAATAAGAATACCATCAAGAATAGGTTTCCTATTCCTCGCATTGATGATATTCTCGATCGCTTAGAGGGTGCTGCAATTTTCAGCAGGATAGACCTTAAGAGTGGGTACCATCAGATTCGTATAAGGCCAGAGGATGTGCACAAGACTGCGTTTAGAACGACATTTGGTCTTTATGAGTTTCTAGCGATGCCGTTTGGGCTAACAAATGCTCCTGCCACATTCAACAGAATGATGGACCGGATTTTCCGCTCGCATCAACAGTTTGTTGGAACATTCTTCGATGACATGATAGTGTATTCGAAGAATGAAGAGGAGCATAGGCGTCACTTGACCATTGTGTTCGAAGAGCTGCGCAGTCACAGGTTACTTGTCAATCCTAAGAAAAGTGAATTCTTCCTCGAAGAGATCCACTTTCTGGGCCACATAGTCTCAAAGGATGGTGTTAGAATGGATCCCGCAAAGGTCGAAGCTATCAAGACATGGCCAGACTTGAAGACTGTGCACGATGTCAGAAGCTTCTTGGGATTGTGTTCCTACTATAGAAGGTTTATCAGAAATTTTGCAGAGATAGCATCGCCTCTTCACGCATTGCAAAAGAAAGAGGTCACTTTTAGATGGACCCAAAAAGAGATTTCAGCTTTTAGTCTCTTAAAGCAAAAGTTGACTTCAGATCCAGTTATTGTTTTGCCAGACCTCAGGAAGTCATTTGTGGTCCAGTGTGACGCATGTGGCAGTAGCATCGGAGCAGTGCTAATGCAAGATGGACGGGTAGTAGCCTATGAAAGCCGAATTTTGCAAGGGCCAGAGAGGACTATGCAAGTCTATGAGAAAGAGCTCTTGGCTGTGATTCATGCGCTTTCTAGCTGGAAGCACTACCTCTTAGGTGCTGATTTTGTTGTCCAAACAGATCATCAGACCTTGCGATACTTCTTGACACAGTCAAAGTTATCCGAAAAGCATATGCGATGGGCAAACATTCTTTCCATGTTCCACTTCCAGATTATGCATGTGGAAGGCAAGAAGAATGTTGTGGCTGATGCGTTATCAAGAAAGCCACAAATTTCAGCTGTGTCAATTCCTTATCATCATGAGTTAGATGACATGAAGGAATAGTATACTGCTGATGAAGATTTTGCAAGGATCTTTGAACAGTTACAAGAGGGGCAACATCACGAGCACTACCTCCTCCGAGATGGTTTTATGATGATGCATGGCAGACTTTGTGTCACTAGGCCACTGCGACATAAGGTCATGGAAGAGAGTCATGTCCCACCGTATGCAGGGCATCGTGGCATTGATGCGACAGTTAAAGCGGTAGAGACGTTCTTCTATTGGCCTACCTTGAGGAGAGATGTGGATGCCTTTGTGCGAGCATGCATAGTTTGCCAAAAGGTCAAGTTTGACAGGCAAAAGGCACCAGGGTTGTTACAACCACTGCTGATTCCGGATAAGCCATGGGAAAGCATTGCTATGGACTTTATCTTTGATCTTCCAAGGACGCCAACAAGGAGTGATGGTATATGGATCATTATTTGCAGGTTCAGCAAGCAGGCCCATTTTATCCCTGTCAGGAAGAAGATAAAATCTGATCAGATGGCATGCTTGTTCATGTACAATGTGTTTAAGTACCATGGTATGCCACAATCGATTATCAGTGATCGTGATCCTCGCATGACCAGTTTGTTCTGGAGAGGATTGTTTGAGAACATGGGTACTACGCTCAAGTTCTCGTCTTCGTTTCATCCACAAACTGATGGACAGTCAGAAGAGGCCAATTCTACTGTCTTAGATCTGCTGAAATGCTATGTGTCAGATAATAAGGGCAAGTGGGAACAGTATTTGCCTATGCTTGAGTATGCGTACAATAATACGGTGCATTCGTCTACTGGCAAAGCACCTTTTGAAATTGTTGAAGGCGGAAAAAAAGGTTCCTCCCATTTTGCACACAAAGGACAAGATCTTTGAGGCAGATCGATATGTTGAGAACATGGATGAGATGTATAAGAAGATTAAAGTTGCCTTGGAGAAGACTCAGGCAAAACAGAAAAAGGCTGCTGATCGTCACCGTCGTGAATTGCTACTATCACCTGGTGATTGGGTTCTCTTAAGGTTCGAAAAGGCAAGGTTAAAGAAGATGAAGGGCAAGGAACGGCTATTTCCTAAGCTCAGCATGCGTTACTATGGGCCTTTTCAAGTGCTTGACAAGATCAGCGATGTGGCTTACAGGCTGAAATTGCCTGATGCGTGGAAGATTCATAATGCGTTTCACGTGAGTCTTCTAAGACCCTTCGTGGGTGATGTGCCAGAAGATATGCCAATTGAGGATTAGCCAGAAGTTGAGGAACTTGATGAGATCCTGGTACCTGAGCAAGTTTTGGCACATAAGGACAGAAAAGTTAAAGGACAAGTTGCAAGACGTTATTTGGTGAAGTTCAAGAACTATCCGCCTATGGATGCAAAGTGGATGGAAGAGCATGAACTGTCAGAGTCACCAAATGTATTGCAGCTTTACCTTGAAGCCTTTGGGTTACAGCCTACTTATGCCCCAACCCACCGTGTGCAAAGGTGGGGTAATGATAGAGCTAGTACATCAAATGTACATATGAATTCAGTGCCATAGATGGAAATGGCAAAAGTATGAAGGCCTCATTAAGTCATTTGTATCTATGTATGTTACGACCTTTCTTGCGGATACATGCGATGATAAAAGAGTGTTAATAGCACAAGATCATCAGTGGCGTGTATTTATGGTATGCAATCGAGGACGTTTGCGATTTCAAGAGGGGGGTATGTCACGAGGACGTGGAAGTTATTAACCATGTCACAGAGATGTGGCAACTGCTAACCTTGGTTGTTGGTTTCTTTCCAATGGGGTTTATTTTATTTGTTTTGAGACCCTCTTTTTGAAGTAGCAAACGGTCGGACATTGTATGGCCAATGTGAACGGTAGATTCACCCGCAGACGGGAAGTGGTCGGCACTGGAATTCGTATGGTAAGAGGATGTCTAGGCTCAGAGCAAGATCATATAGGTCCCCCCCTCGCACTTAGCAAGTTGGTGGATACTAGGAAGTGAACTCAATTAAGGCGTAAAGTCAAGGTGGGACTACCAACAAAAAGTATCCGACAGTTGGGCCACATTGCACTTTTGGATGCGGCTCCAATGAGGATAGATGGTCAGAAGACCAGTGGGAACCCAACGGAAGCATCTCCTAAAATTTAGGGAACTGCTATTTTGGGCCGTGAAAAGTGTTCGCGTCATTACCTCCGGTATGACTAGGGGAACATTTTATAACTCTGCCGCGAAGTCAACTGGGCAACTGGTCAGGATATTTTTAAGCGGCAAACCCGAAACGGGAAAATGCTTGAAAATGCGCCAAGTGTCACATTTTCGTGAACTTTCCTCTTGCAGAAAAATGGGCGCTGATTTTTAAGCTGGGAGAGGCCTCATTTGCAACCTGTCACAGGTTAAGAGCTATGGAGTGCTTCCTTTCCCTCTCATGTACAGTGTGGTGCTAGGAGTGATGCCCTGCACATTACACACTACTCTCTCTCTCCCCTACGTGCAGTTATGTGATGCCCCACAAGAGGGCTACTCATTTGACTGATGTACAGTTGTGTGGGTTCATGCTTTTGTGCTGAGGCAAGAGCCTCCTTGAGCAGGAACAGGGGTAGCTAACTGCTGCTCCAAAGCAGGCACTGGTGAGGGTCATAACCTCACCGTACAGGTGCAAAATCAGCGCTGTGTATGCGCTGTAAATTCACTGTTTTTCAGCCATACGGACGTCGGGATCATTGGGAATCGTGCCCCACTGGCAAAGGACAGTTAGGGGACTGTTTGGGGCTGAAAACAGGGCAAAAACCAGTAAATACAGCGTGCTGAATTTACTGTTTTTGGACAGGAATCAGAGGGTATACGACAGTGCAAGCGAGTTCCAGCAGGGGAATTGGTTTCGCGCAAGTTTTGGGGCTGTTATGCTGCCGAAATTTGGCCAAATCAAATGGTATCTAGGTGGATACACGTGAAGGATTCCCAGGACCTTACTTTGTAATTTACCCTCCTAAAGAATAAAGAAATACCGAAAGGGGCGCCAATTTTGGGGCCTACAGGTTGTCGGCGTCTGCTCGGAGCATTCTAGCTTCCGAGCCGTGTGTATTCAAGTGTTAACTCCCGTCGCAGGTTCTCTTTGCAAAGTGCTCTGTGTGTGTGTATAAAGTAAAGAATTTCGGGTGAAAGCCAACGCCTACCGCCCTACGGGCCGGTTTCATACTGCTCAGATTGTGAATCTTTACCTTGAAGCATTTGGATTAGCATAGTCTATTCTAAATGGAACCCCGAACTCAGCTTGGACGAAATCTAGTGCAGTGGGTATGCACAAGAGGGGAGTCGCTCCACCACTCCTTTGTCAACAAATTGCCTCGATTTTTGACATTAGTCACTGATGTCTCTTTGAGTTTCATTGATACTGTAGGTTGACAGTATTCTGTTGTATAACTTTATGAACTGGAATTCCCGATAATATGATATTGATTTGTTCTTGACTTGTTTAAGTGCAGGAACTGATAAACGAAATGACTGCAGCATTTTGGTCTGAACGATCTCGATAGACATGTTTGCAATAGGGATTAGTCAATCGGGCATCTATGAGCTCCTGAGTGGATCTAGATGCGATTGCTAAATACGTTGCCGAATAACCATGGTCTGAGATCCGAATGAATTTTGGATGTGATTTGTCATGTCACGTCCCGTGATGTCAAGTGATGTCCTGTGATGTCGTGTGATGTGACTGTCAATTGGTACATGTGCTAGATGTGTGTTCCTAGTGCGTCGGTACTAGCAGTCAGTGTCTGCTAAGACAGTTTATGGCTTTTGTCTGTTTTGCAGGGGTAATTGAGGGCGATTATAATGCTTTCAAGAGTGGGGTATGTCACAAACTGGTGACGTGGCTGCCTAGTACACACACACACACACACGCCATGCATTGCTGATGTGGCAGGCCTCGTACAGACACCTCCGCAGACTGCGTCGGAAATGCGGAAGCCGTACGGACATGCTGACGTCGCAGATTGAGTACGAAAAAAAAGCAGTTGTACGGCAACTTTTGGGGCTGTTTTTACTCTATGCAATTTGGTAAGAGAGAGAGAGAGAGAGAGAGAGAGAGAGAGAGAGAGAGAGAGAGAGAGAGAGAGAGCTTTAGTTTTGCTTTATTTGCGGAGCAATGGCTTGAGAGAGAAATTGCTTTATTTTTATGAAGCTTTTGGGACAGCTTTTGGGGCTCTGCTTTTGGCATCCCTTGTAACTCTTTACAAGTGTAGTTGGGCTCCCACTCTACAGAGCATCTGGACGCAGAGTCTGTGAGTGAGACCCAACCACTCCCTTGTACTTTGTGCAACAGATTAATACAAAAAGAAATACCGAAAGGGGCGCCAGTCTATGGGGCCAATATCTCTAGGCACGGAACTCCGCCAGCCCGTGTAGAATCAATTGTGAACTGTGAACTGTTTTGAAGTGAATTACTGTCCTGTCGCGGTAGAATCTTGACTTGGAGTGTCCAAGTCTCTTACAGATAGAGTTTTGGCATATCAAGTGAACTGCCCAATGTGATCCCATTATTTAGTTTGGCTTTCAGGTATTTGTTTTACTTATTTATCAAAGTCTGGATAGGGCAATTTACTGAGGTTGCTATATAAGCAACCCCTTGCCTCCATTGTATACACATTCAATTATTCATTGCCAAGGTTGATTGGTTCAGGAGATTCTCTCTCTCTCTCTCTCTCTCTCTCTCTCTCTCTCTCTCTCTCTCTCTCTCTCTCTCTCTCTCTCTCTCCGCTTTCGCATCATTGACTTTGACATGGTATCAGAGCCTTGGTGGAGGTGGACCTACTTGGAGAAGAGAGCTTGAGAAGATCGTCTTGTCGCCACCATCAATCTCTCCCCTTGCTGTCCCCAGTATTCTAAAACACTGCCCAACCGGCGTCAGATCCCTCCCTCCTCGCTAGCGTTTCGGACGGCATCCCTTGCCGGCAGTCCAAAAGCTCTCCCCTCTTCCCTGCATTTTGAGACGTTGGGTCAGCAGCCCACCCAACGCCGCCAGCAACACACCCACTGCAGCATTTTGAAACGCTGCCCAGCAGCGCGTGCTAGGCGGTTGTCCACTGCGTTTCAAGGCGCTTCTGGCACCAAGGCAGTGACAGCTACGTCCCCCCCCTACGCGAGCATTTCAATACGCCCCTACAGCTCTCTGTCGACACCCCAAGTTACCCACGGCGTTTTGAAACGACATCAGCCAGCAATGACCCACCCTCGAGTAGTACCTTGCTTCCATGGAGGTTGCTTACTAAGCGTTTTAAAACACCGATAGTGGCCATCCCTTAGAGAGGTTTGGAAATCTAGGAACTTGGTTGTGTCACGCGTCGTGAGATGCCGTGCATTGGAACAACTTGGAGTTTTTTGCGGGTTGGAGCAGCTTGGGAGAAGCAGAACTTGGAGCTCTAGAGAGGGACAGCAAGAGCGGCTAGGGAGCATTTTAAAGCTCAAAAATTATGAGCAAAGCTCGGTGGATCGGCATGGGAGACGAAGAGAACAGGATTGGCTTGGGATCGACTTGGTTCTATTTTCTGCATTGGTTATTTTGCAGCTTAGTTCATGCAGCCACCTTTGGAGTGCGAGAAGGTTTCCCCGACTTCCAGATCTTGCAACTTCATCATGGTCCCCCTTGCTCGAGCGCCGTCGACATAGACCAAAACCAACAAGTGGCTATGCATAGCAGATCCATCATCCAGTTAGCAGCCTATGCATTGACAAAGTTCTCAAGGAAACAGGCAAATTGTTTGGCTCGAGATTGTGAAGCCAAAAGCAAATGTTCGAGTTTGCTAGAGGACAGAGGTAAAGGCAAGCTTGACAAGGATGGCAGCGCCAGTACTCGGTTAGCTTTCTCGGTACCATAGCAACCACGGTACGGGATGGGACGTTTACTCCGTCGTGTACAATACGCGTACTAAACGTATTTTTGAGAATCAACTTTTTTAGATATGATACTTTTATTATGGACAAATAAAGCGGGTTATGCACCTTTTTAATGACTCTTCAATGTTTAATCATAGCATACATAAACAAGCACCATGAAGCTCTAAAGCATACTGCATCAACTAGCAAAAATCATTAGAATAGAATACGTTTTTAGCGAAAAAACGCTAGAATAGAAAACATTATGAGACGTACTGTACGCTTCAATACGGGACGTCCCATATTCTAAATAAAATACGCGTATTACAACTGCTATGCTCAGTACCCACGAGGTCTGACAACTCTTGTTATAAATGTGACACGACGCTTTGTTTGGTTTGGGAATTTGAAGCCAAAGGCAAAAGCACGAATTCATAGACAGACAAAGACAAAGGCAAGCTAGACAGAGATTACGGCAATAAAAATTCGATATAGGAGATCGGCATGGCAAATGTGGCAAAGGCCACAGTGGCCTCAACGTCATATTTCTAGTCGAAGGCACATGCATCTGCCAGTCAAACGGATCTAAAACACTAAGGATGAGTGCACCAATCCATTGTTGTTGGTCGGATCATGGACATGATGTGTTGTCACGTGCACATGGCTCTATGTGCCACATAGACATGCTTCATCGACTTCAAAAGCCAGTTTTCCCCTTCTTCCTAGATAGGGAAGTCTAGAATCCTAGGAGGATTAGTACCGGCAATTTTGTGAGCCTGTTCGCTGGACCTGCATGTCCGAGTTTATTAAATTAGGTTTTCCAGTTTTGGAACCCTCTTGCATAAATGGTTTGTACATGCGTTTTGACAGATGTTATTACACTACGGTGGGCATCTAGCACGATGAGCATGTAGTTTTAGGTTAGAGGAATCCAACGAGCCATTCTCGCGTCCATCAGATTCTCGGGCGGGCAGATGCGCGACACTTTCACCCGAAACTAGTATCCTTAGCTCAATTTTTAATAAATCATTTTTATGATTTATTTGTTGGGCGACCCGGTGGACAGTTGCCCTACCTCAACCTTATAATTACTTAAGGCCTATACCTCACCTATAAAGGGAGCAAGAGAGCTCCCATTCGTGAGTCAAGTTGCAGAGGAGCCTAGCGCTATAGAAGGAGCAAATCAACCTAGCGTTTTCAGCCCTGCAGTTCAACCAGCATTTTAAGGAAGAATCAGCCTACCGTTTTGCAGATTCAGCCCAAGCGCTAGCTTCAGCCTGCAGATCAGCATAGCGTTTTCAGTTTTCAGCCCTTCCGTCGCCGGGTGGTGTGAGATCTGCTAACGCTATCCTTTGCAAATGTGATCCGGTACTTCAGCAGCCCATTGAGCCCTCCCCTCAGCCATTTCCTCGCCGGCATCGAGTGCTCCATTGTTGCCCATTATCGCCATCATCGAGATCTGCGTTTTCAGCCCTGCTTTACGCGATAGATCTGCTGCGTTTTTCACCGCAGATCTGCGTTTTTGCAGCCAGCGTTCAGCCCTTCATTCCTCACATCGGGAGCGCAAACCAGCCCCAGATCTACCCTTGGAAGTTGGTGGCCATCCGCAATCCCACAGAGAAGGATCCAAGGTGCATCAAATCAGCCTCGGAGGTGCCTCTTCCTGAGGAGTTACCGCGGCGATTGTGTCAGTAGAGTCTACATTGAGGTATTGGATTGTGTGCACATTCCATTTACACAATCTAAAGCAAATACCACATTGGTAACGGTGTGGGGGGCCCTTGCGAGGGTTCGTTGGGACCCCATCAGGTGTCGCTCTCTACTTCTCTTCTTTCTCTCTCCCTTTGCACATCTCCATTGCATTCTCTCAGCCCCTCTCTTCAAGGGAAAGTAAAAGGAATCATCATTTAAGCACAAAGGAATCACTAACGCAAGGAAAGAAGTTGAAGGATTTGTGGAAATATAAAACTAGATCTTCACCATTTCAATTCCGTTGCACCTGACATTGGTATCAGAGCTTTGAAGATTTTGCACTTATCCGCTAATCTCTTTTTTTTTTTCTTTCGAGTGTTTGTGTGTTCTAGCGTTTTGCCCAAGGACGCTTCTCTCACTGAGGAACTGCACGACTTGCCATTGTACGTAGGACCGTGCCCCTTGAGCGTAGGAAATACAAACACCGTATGCTGGGGGTTACAGTTGTGGTGCACCTGCGAGAGAGTAATTGACTTAGTTTACGCGCTCGACCACCTCGACATAAAGAATCCTAGAATGGATATTTGCAGCCATAACTTCTTTTGACACGACAGATTGCATCATTGAAGACATGCATTGGACATATGAAGATGTTGATTGAGAATATCAAGATTTGTTAGTAGCCTATGACGACAAAGGAAGGCGCCATCTAGATCAACCTATTGGCTTTGGAATCTTGGTATTTTTTAGAGAACCATCTCTCCCATCTTCTTGGATAATTCCATCATTCGAGAAGAGGCATTGCACTGTCATCGATCTATACACATCTTTGGCAGCACATCAGGTCCACACCATCTGCATCTTCTTAGCAATCGGTAGCCATCAATCCAGAGCCAAAGGGTTCCAATCCGAGGCAACCACCGCAGGAGTTTGCACGCATCGTGTGCCTACATTAGCAGCCACATTCGTTGAAGAGACAAGGACTCATCTAGAGCTTCATCATACGGCAATCTAGTCGAAGCCCCAAGAGGAGCCTCTTATCTTTGTTGCCGGCATCAAGTGCTCCATTGTTGCCCATCATCGCCGTCATCAAGATCTGTGTTTTCAGCCCTGCTTTGCCCAACAGATCTGCTCCGTTTTTCGTCACAGATCTGCTTTTTTTCAACTAGCATTTAGCCCTTCATTCCTCTCACATCGGGAGCGCAAATCAGCCCCAGATCTACCCTTCGTGGCCATCCGCAATCCCACATCGAGAAGGATCCAAGGTGCATCAAATCAGCCCTGGAGGTGCCTCTTTCTAAGGAGTTACCGTGGCGATTGTCTTCATTCGAGTTAGTAGAGTCTGCATTGAGGTATCGTATGTGTACATTCCATTTACGCAATCTAAAGCAAATACCACATAGGTATCGGTGTGAAGGGCCCTTGAGAGGGTTGGTTGGGACCCCATCCAGTGTCGCTCTCTGTCACAAACTAGTGACGTGGCAGGAGGTCCCCGGACACACCATGCGGCAAAAAATGCCACGTGGAAGCAGTCCCCGGAAAACGTGCCGGAAAACGCACCGCCAGGCTGACATGGCAGTACGTACGTACCTCCGCAATTTCCGCTAACATGCTGACGTGGTAGTGTACGAATTTCCGGAAATTACGCAGCTGCTTTTGGGCTGGCTGAACTAGCACTGGCAAGCTTTTGGGACAGTTTGCTTTAATTTTGAAAGCTTTTGAGTTAACTTTTGGGGCTCTGCTTTTGGGGCATCGCTTGTAAGAATAAATAAGCCTCAGGGGCTTACTTCTCTGGGCATCTGGACGCAAAGACCGAGAGTGAGCACCCGCGGGCTCTTGTACTTTGCACATAGATTAATATAAAAAGAAATACCGAAAGGGGCGCCAGTCTTTGGGGCCAATACCTCTTGGCACGGAACTACGCCGGGCCGTGTCGTCTTTTGTGAACTATTTTAAAGTGAATCTCTGCGATGTCGCGGTAGAATCTTGACTTGGGTGTCCATGTTTGTTACAGTGGTCTCAGAGTGCAGCCGCGGTCGATTTCTCTGCTACCGGGAAATCCGATCCTTTTCTCGCGACACTTTTGGATTCCAAAAAGAATCAATCGACTTCTTCTGCATCTGTTGATGCGGGAGGAGATCACGAAGAAGATTCAACTGAATTAACAGAGGGAGAGTACGAGCACCTCGGCCTACTCAGTACGAACTTCAAGAGATGGAACGTCGACAGCACGTTAATGAGTGCACGAGTCAGATGATTAAATTTGCAAAGGACCCTCACTTTGCAAAATTTTTGTCTCAGCAATCTATCGCAGAAGTGCACACTCAGTGGCAAAAAGCCACCGAACCACCCATCAACCGGCAATCAAGACCTCCTTCTCCGAGGATGTTTAAAGAACAAGAACTACAAGAGGTGGTTCAGACTCAGATTAGTCAGCTTTTGGACGCGAACAATCAATCCAAAAAGCAAGTGAAAAAGCGCACGCAAGAAGGGGATTGACTACCCTGGTTATTTGGGCCGTCAATCTTCTTTTGCATCTGGAAGAGAAAGCAGAAGAAGCATGTACATTTAAAGGATTACCCAGCAGTTCTTCTGTTTCTTCTTCTTCTTCTCTTGATAGTTCTTCTAGCTCTTCTGACTTGAGCGAGGAGGACAGAAAAAGCAAAAAGCAAAGCTTTGGGAAGGGCAAGAAAAAGGCAAAGAAACCAGATTTCGCCTAGTTTCTGACAGTTCTACAGAGGATCATCCTCTGACAGTTCAGACTCCGATGACCATATGTTTTATGCAAAGAAGAAGCATTTTTACAGAGCCAACCAATATGACTTCCTCGAAGACAAAAGCAAGAAAGCAAAAGAATTCAAAGAAGGGGACAGTCGATTAAATTTGAATCCTTTTCTTGGTTCCGAGATGCTCCAAGAGCTTTGGCCTTCATTCGGTAATTTGACATAGCCTTCTCTATGGGCACTACTCAGAGCACTCCAAGATTAGGAGGGCTGCATCTTTTCTTAAAGGCAATGCTCGAACATGGTGGTCCACTCTTCTTCTGAGGAAGGAAGCTCCAGTCAAGTTGTTGAAATTCAAAAGGCTCTTTATTTCTTCTTAGCTGACTTTGGAGTAAGAACGAGGTATACGAACCGCTTGGAACCATGTTTGGATGACCAAGGGAGATTCTTTGGACACTTATTGCGATAGATTTTGGGACTCTTTTCTACCGACCTCTTCATTTAAGAAGGTCTCTTTTAAGGAACAGATTGAGCGGTTTTGCTGCGGACTCCCTACAGAGATCCAAGACTACTGCCTAGAACAAAAGTCAAATTCTTTTCAAGAATTGATTGGTCATGCGAAACGGGGTTTCTCGATACATTTGTGAAATTTGACTTACCCCACTGATGAGATCTTGGCTCAGAGAACTCGACAGATCTCCAATAATGAAAGTAGAAAGAGAGAGAGTTCCCAAGAAAAGAAGGAAAAGGATACTCAACCCCGGCTCATTCTTCCAATTACATTAGAGAGGGGAAGTGTTTTGGCTGCCGGGAACATGGGCACATCTCCGCAAAGTGCTCCAAAAAGGCACAGCAAGAACAGACTGAAGACAAGCCAGAGAGTTTGAGAGCAGCAGAGGAACGTGGCAGAAAAGGCAAGATGAAAGCAGGACTGGTACCAGATTGTATGGGTGCTGACCCAAGCCTGATTGATGAAAATATAGAACTTTGCCGAGCTTCGGGCAAAGTGAAAGACCAAGAAGCCCTGATTTTCTTCGATGGAGGAGCCAAGGACAACTTTATTTCACCTGAATTGGCGGCGCGGCTCGAGATTAAAGCCGACAGGATGGGACCGCCAGCTAGCGGCACCCGGACGGGACATAGCCATTACAACTGTCATTGGCAAACTTCGGTTGCATTGTCAGGGGTATTTAGGGCATTGCCCTTGAAAGGTTGTGACGTCCTCCTAGGAGTCCCTTGGTACCATAAGAACAACACCAGACAAGACATAGCCATTACAACTGTCATTGGCAAACTTCGGTTGCATTGTCATGGATATTTAGGGCATTGCCCTTGGAAGGTTGTGACGTCCTCCTAGGAGTCCCTTGGTACCATAAGAACAACGCCGTGGTCGATTATCGGGCAAAGAAAGCAACTTTGACGAACGAAAAGGGCCGAAAAATTGTACTTGATGTAAAACTGAAGGGCAAGTCCGTCCCTATTGTATCGGCTTCAACCATTTCCAAATTTATGAAATCCGATCTCTTTGTTTACTTGATCTACTTGAAAGAGTTAAATGATGAACACAGAACGAGCATGTCTGAACTTAATAAAGAACGCCAAGATTTTCTCCACTCTCATGCCGATTGCTTCTCTGAGGGCCTGTCAGGCTAGTTGGCCCCATCTGGACCAGAGGATCACACCATTCATCTGATTCCTAGAAGCACACCACCGAACCAGCCACCTTACAGTGTTAGCCGAGCCCAGAATAAAGAGATCATGAACCAAGTGAAAGACCTTCTCGAAAAGGGTCTTATCCAGCCAAGTACTTCACCCTATTGCTCTCCGGCGTTGTTGGTATTAAAGAAAGACGAATCTTGGAGAATGTGCATTGTTACAGAGCTCTCAATAAAATCACCATCAAGAACAGATTTCTGATTCCAAGGATCGATGATATTCTTGACCGACTTCAGGGATCCTCTTGTTTCAGCAGGATTGATTTGAAAAGCGGATATCATCAAATCCGAATCGCGCCGGGAGATGTCTACAAGATAACCTTTCCGTAACAAACTGATAAGTGTCAAAGCACTGTAGAATGGAGCCAACTTGCAGATGCCGGTCAAGGGGCCTAAATAGAAGAAGCAGAAGCAACAGAAGAAGAAAGCAGCAGATTTCTGCCGGCCTGTTGACGTGGCAGATTGTACGGATTTTCGAAAATTCCGCTGATTGCTGACGTGGCAGAATTGTACAGACTTCCGCTTTTTACGCTGGCAATGCTGACGTGACAGGACTGTACGGATTTCCATGATTTACGTTGGTAGCTTTTCGGCTTTGCTTTTGGACCAGATGAGCTTCGTGCTCAGACTCCAGACTTATTAGGCACTCCCACCCTTACTTCATCGCCCATCGGGCGCGCTCGTGTCTTCACCGCTCATGTCTTACATGGCATAAGCCAAAAAGATCACTTGCAAAGAAGGATCCAAGATTTATTTCGAGCTGTTGTTTTTCTTAGAGGCAGTGCCATGCAGATGTTGATAGCTACCAAACAGCATACTCCAAGTACTTGGCAAGCTTTCAAGAAAGTGGTTTCTGACATCTTCCTTCGGAGTGCAACTTCTGGCAGAGGGGTATCTTGAAATGCTTGCCATGGAAACCCTAGCAAATTATAACTTGAAATTTCTCGACATCTCCCAGTAGATGTCTCTTCACGAGCAGATGACCTTGGAGGTTTAGTGTGATTGCTATCTTGGGACTACCATCGCCGCCAAAGAAACATTGTTTGTCCAAGAGCTAATGGACCATGCTGTGCTCGGCTACAACCTTATGGAATGAACCTAACCCTAATTTTTTGGTGCAAGTTTCAGGATGGAAAGTCAGTCGACTTTTTGAGCTCGACTAATGTCGAGATTGCTTTTTAAGTTTGACTTCTGTTTGAGAACTTGTTTAGTGATCTTGTTTGAAATGGATGGTATCTATTTTGAACCTGTTTTGGTGCCGATTTGAAATGACTCTGGTTTTAATACTGGTTTCATTGATTGAGGATTTTACTCCCGGATGGAGAAGCGAAAAATATTGTTTTGGTAATGTTTGAACCTTGGAACGACGCAGGCCGATGCCTGGGGAGCGTTCCGTTGTATGTTAAAAACCTACGAATGACGTGGGCCAATGCCTGGGGAGTGCTTGATTGTATGCTTGTAAAATAATTGTTGTTGCGACTACCGGCCCGGACTTGGATGGTTGTGCGGGAGGAGTATTAAGAAGTCTGAGCAATGGTTACTCTCAGCACCTCCAAACGACGCAGGCTACGGTATGGGGGGGCGTTTGGTTGTAAAAGGCCTCTATATCTCCCGGCCCGGACCTTTTTAGGTTATGCGGGAGGAGTGATGAGGGAGTCGTTGTATATCTCCCGGCCCAGACCTTGTTAGGTTATGCGGGAGGAGTGTCCATCGACGACTCTATGTTTCTATGTCTTGTAACATGCATATGTGAGCATTTGTGTTGCATTGTGATGTGCCAACCACTGAATATTCCTAATTGGTTGAGATTGCCTGGGTATGTAATTTTAGTGCATCAAGACAACCGTGGAAGATCAGTACGGTCTGGGTGTGATGGCTAATTTTACTACACGGAATATCAAGAGTTCCGATCTGGACGAAAGGCGAAGCTAACTCCTTGATCAAAAGAGCCGAAAGGAGAAGCTAACTCCTTAACAAAAAGAGCAAACTGAATGTCCCTCGGAATGACCCTCGGAAATTTTTTACTTGAGTTGTTTTGCAAATATACTGTAATCGCGGACGATTACTCTCTTTCAAGACGGCCTTTTTGTAGCAAACTGACGAAGTGTCAAAGCCCTGTAGAATGGAGCCAACTTGCAGATGCCGACCGAGGGGCCTAAACCCTAGAAGAAGCAGAAGCAACAAAAGAAGAAAGCAGCAGATTTCCGCCGGCCTGCTGATGTGGCAGATTGTACAGATTTCCCAAAATTCCGCTCACTGCTGACGTGGCAGAACTGTACGGATTTCCGCTTTTTACGTTGGCAGTGCTGACGTGGCAGGACCGTACGGATTTCCATGATTTACGCTGGCAGCTTTTTGGCTTCGCTTTTGGACCATATGCTTTTGAGTTTGAAGGCTTTTTACTGTAAACTGCTTTGGGGCCTAGGGCCTTTAAATATGAGTCCATGGGCTCATTCTCTGGCATGCTTCCTAGAGAAGGTGCAGAGTCTGGAGTACCGGCTTGTACTGTGTTGCTGCAATATAAAGAAATACCTAAAGGGGTGCCAAGGTTTGGGGCCAATACTCTCTAGGGTGGAATTCCGCCACTCCGTGTCGCGTTTCATCTCTCTCTCTCAGTTCAATTGTTATTGAAGTGCTAAAAGTCTATTCAGTCTGTTCTTTTCTATTGGCACGTGGTGCCCGTCTTGTGACACTTTCGGAGAGCTTCCGTTTGTATGGCCTTACCAATGCTCCAACGACTTTCAACCGAATGATGGATAGGATTTTCCGAAAGCATAGATCATTTGTCGGCACCTTCTTTGATGACATTATAGTCTTCTCCAAGGATAAAGCAGAACATAGACACCATTTGCTACAGGTCTTTCAGGCATTGCAAGATCACAAGTTAGTTATCAATACCAAAAAGAGTGAATTTTTCTTGCCGGAGATGCACTTTTTGGGACACATCGTCTCAGCAGCAGGAGTACAGATGGACCCGGCCAAGATTGAGACTATACCTGATTGGCCCGATTTGAAGAATGGAGCAAACTATGTTCTTACTACCAGCGGTTCATTCCAAAGTTTGTAGAGGTCGCTTCCCCTTTGCACATTCTGACACAGAAAGGAGTCCCTTTCTCATGGGGACCCACAGAGGTGAGTGCCTTTCAGACACTGAAAGAGAAATTGACTACTGAACCAGTATTGACTTTGCCGGATTTGCAAAAGTCATTTGAAGTATATTGTGATGCTTGTGGTTGTAGTCTGGGAGTGGTCTTAATGCAAGAACGCCATGTCATTGCCTACGAAAGCCGATTGTTTTCAAGGCCGGAATTGACAACAAAAATTTATGAGAAAGAGCTTTTGGCAATGATTTATGCTCTTACTAGGGACATTACCTACTTGGAGCCAACTTCACAATCTTCACTGATCATCAGACTTTACGCTACTTCTTGTCACAGAAGCAGCTTTCGGAAATACAGATGCGGTGGGCTAACATCTTGTCACAGTTTCACTTCCAGATTGTCCATGTTCAAATACAGAAGAACTTGGTGGCAGATGCTTTGTCTGGAAGCAGCCAGTCTTGGCTATTTCCGCCATTCATCATAGAAGCTTCGAGGACATGGTTGATCACTACGCCACATATCCGGATTTTTCTGATGCATTCACTCGAATACAAAATGGGGAGGTAGTAGCGGGATATTCCATACGGGATGGCTACTTGATGAAGAAAACGATGTTGTACGTTACACAGCCGTTGAGGGAAAAGGTTTTGATTGAGTGCCATTGTCCACTTTTTCCAGGTCACCGCGGCATCGACACCACCTTGAAAGGTGGGGAGCGTTACTTCTTTTGGTCGAGACTCAAGAAAGATGTGGACGACTTTGTACGCAGTTGTTTAGTATGCCAGAAGGTCAAATTTGACACGCATAAGGCACAGGGATTCTTACGGCCTTCCCCCTTTCCCACCCGCCCCTGGGAAAGCATTGCAATGGATTTCATTTTTAATCCCCCGAAGACACAGAGTGGGCATGATGGCATTTGTACTGTCATCAACAGATTTAGCAAGCAAGCTCACTTCATTCCAGTGAAGAAAACAGTCAAGCCGGATCATTTAGCGAGACTGTTCATTGCACAGATTTTCAGACTACATGGCATGCCTGAGACAATAGTCTCCGACAGAGATCCCCGATTCACGAGTTTGTTTTGGTGGGCTATTTGGGAGAACATTGGCACAAGGTTGCAGTTCTCGTCATCTTTTCACCCGCAAACAGATGGGCAATCTGAGATTGCAAATTTAGTTGTACTGGATTTATTGAAGTCTTACATTTCTGATTAGAAGACTCAATGAGAATTTTTTTTGCCATTGGTGGAATTTGCCTACAATAACACGATCCACTCTTCGACGGAGAAGGTGCCATTTAAGATCATTGAAGGTGCTCCGAGGGTTCCATCCTTCCTTAGCACAAAAAATAAAATTTTTGAAGCCGACCACTACACAAGGGACTTAGTCGCTGCATTTGCCAAGGTCCGGGAGGCTTTAGCGAAATCTCAAGAACGACACAAGAAGGCAGTAGATCGACACTGTCGCGATTTGAAATTAAAGGAAGACGATTGGGTGCTCTTACGTTTTGAGAAGGCACGCCTAAGAAAGAAAAAGGGAAAGGAGCGGCTTTTTCCAAAGCTTAGCATGAGGTATTATGGCCTTTCCAGATAAAAGAAAAGATAAATGATGTCTCCTTTAGACTAAAGCTGCCCGATACTTGGAAGATTCATGATGCATTTCATGTGAGTCTATCGAAGCCTTTTAAAGGCGATGTGCCCGATGAGACAGGGAGCCAGATGAGCAACCCGAAGTGGAGAAAAGCGAGAAGATACTCGTTCCAGAACAAATATTGGCACACAAAGACAAAGATAAAAGGTCAAGTGATTAGGCGGTTCTTGGTTAAGTTCAAGAACTATCCTGCATTGGATGCGAAGTGGATGGAGGACCTAGCAGATACTCCTTAGATTTTGGAACTTTACCTTGAAGCATTCGTTTTAGCATAGTCTACACCGATAGAACCCCGACTTCAACGAGGGTGAAACTAGTGCAGTGGATTTACACAAGAGGGGAGTCACTCCTCTCCTTTGTCAACGGATTACCTTGATTTTGAATAGAGTCACTGATGTCCCATTTGGGTTTCAGGGATACTAAAAGGCTGAGTAGTATTTTGTTGTATGACTTTATAACTGGAATTCCCGAAAATGAAAATGATTGATTTGTACTTGACTTGTTTGAGTGCAGGAACTTAAAGACGAAATGACTGCAACATTTCAGTCTCATAAATCTCTATAGACATGATTGCAATAAGGATTAGTTAATCGGGCATCCATGAGGTCTGGAATGGATCTAGATGGGATTACTAAATACGGTGCCGATTGGTCATGGTCTGAGATTTGGAATGAATTTGTATGTGATTTGTCATGTTATGTCAAGTGATGTTCTGTGATGTCCGGTGATGTGACTGTCGTCTTGTACAAATGCTAGATGTGTCATGTCTAGTACGTCGGTAATAACAGTTAGTGTCTACTAGGACAAGTTATGGCCTCTGTCTGTTTTGCAGGCGTAATCAAGGGCGATTACAATTCTTTCAAGAGGGGGGTATGTCACAAACTGGTGACGTGGTAGGCCCCAGCACACATACACCATGCGACAAGAAATGCCACGTGACAGCAAGCCCCGGAAAACGCGCCGGAAAATGCGTCAAACGACAGGCTGACGTGGCAGTACATATGGACCTCCGCAATTTCCACTGACATGCTGACGTAGTAGTGTATGGATTTTCGAAAATTACAGTGCTGCGTTTGGGCTGGCTGAATTAGGGCCGGTACGCTTTGGGGACAGTTTGCTTTAATTTTGAAATCTTTTGAGTTAACGTTTGGGGCTCTGCTTTTGGGCCTTCCCTTGTAAGAATAAATAAGCCTCAGGGGCTCAATTCTCTGGGCATCTGGACGCAGAGATTGAGAGTGAGCACCTGCGGGCTCTTGTACTTTGCGCACAGATTAATATAAATAGAAATACCGAAAGGGGCACCAGTCTTTGGGGCCAATACCTCTTGGCACGGAACTAGGACAGTGTCGTCTTTCGTGAACTGTTTTAAATTGAATCTCTGCAGTGTCGCGGTAGAATCTTGACTTGGGGTGTCCAAGTTTGTTACACTCTCTTCTCCTCCCTCTTTCTCTCCCCCTCTGCACATCTCCATTGCATTCTCTCAGCCCCTCTCTTCAACGGAAAGTAAAAGGAACCATCATTAAAGCACAAAGGAATCACTAACGCAAGGAACGAAGTTGAAGAATTTGTGGAAGTGTAAAACTAGATATTCACCTTTTCAATTCCGTTGCACCTGACATGTGTTCCACAGTTCATTATCTAGGAGTATTATATTTCGGGCATGATGTGTTCACAGCTCATGAATGGGGATTCTTGGACCTAGTGTGGTCTACAATTCAAAGTTTCTAAAAAGGCGCAAGATGGCATTCTCAGGTACAAAGTTGAGGATAGCAAATCCGAGGTATATCCCGCATTACCAATGTTGCTGGGGTGTCCATGGTAGCTTCTTCATCGACTTGGTCTCACTCTTGATGTCCACTATGAGCTGCAGAGAGGGTGCTAAAGTTTTGGCATCTGAAGTGAACTGCCCAATGTGATCCCATTATTTAGTTTAGCTTTCAAGTATTTATTTTACTTATTTGACAAAGTCTAGGTAGGGCAATTTACCGAGGTTGCTATATAAGCAACCCCTTGTCTCCATTGTATACACATTCAATTATTCATTGCCAAGGTTGATTAGTTCAAAAGACTCTCTCTCTCTCTCTCTCTCTCTCTCTCTCTCTCTCTCTCTCTCTCTCTCTCTCTCTCTCCCTTTTGTCTCTACGCTTCCGAATGTCGACTTGATAGATGAAGCAGACGGTGGTTTTAAAATCCGCCCACATAAAAAATTGGGGAGGATTGTGCAAACTCCTCGTGTGAGGAAACTTGCACGTCTTTCATTTTTTCCAAAACATAAGAATGGAACAACATAAAACAAGAATGACCTCATTAAGAAAATCCAGCAGCTCTTAGCTTAGATCATCTTTAACCATTTGCACATGTTCTGTGTAAGGTACAATATAAAAACGAACATTAATCATACCACTCCCATTGGGAAACAATCACATTATCATGCAGTTGACTTAGATTGCCCTTAACCGTTTGCACATGTTCTTTCCAAGGTGTAACGGGATGGCACAATGTGCCAACGAAAAAGAACACACTGAACAAACTTTCGACACTTCAAAACAATAGAGTTGGACGAGAGAGCACGACACAAGAAATGCGAAATGGCAGAGATCCACCCCCAAGAGAGCACTGACCCCAAACCTTGGCACCCCTTTCGGTATTTCTTTATATTGCTTCAACACATTACAATTGTTGAGGGTCTTGCTCTGCTTCTGCTCTTGCGAGAATGCTAGAGAAGAGACCCCCATGTTGTATTTAAAGGCCCATGGCCATTCAATAGCAGTACATGAAAAGTCACAAGTCAATGTGAAACGCGGGCATCCGTACACATCATCAGGTTTTTACGCAAGTTTTGAGTGTGTGTGGGTGTTGGCTTTGCTTTTTGAACTTGGGCCCCATCAGACGGAGTCCCATAAGTTGGTGGGAGTTAGGAATTTAATCCCAACCCCTTCTTTAATACTTGGGCCACTTGGCGAGGAACTCTAAGCAGGTAAGAACTTCTCCTTTTGCTCCTGCTTCTAGGTTAGGCCCCTCGGCCGGGATCTGCAGGTTGGCTAGGGTTAGGCTCACGGAGCCCTAACCCAATCGGTCTTTAGTGGCTTGACACATCAGCAGTTTGTGACACAAGATACAATACAAAATGGACGTTGATTGTACCCCTCCCATTAGGGAACAATTACATTATCACAAGGACACCCAAAACAGACATAGGGTACATAATTGTTTTACACATAGTTACCCAGAACGGGAAATCGGAACGAGGAACGGGGAACAGCAACATGCATGAAATGCCATTCCCTGTTTCAGATACTCACGTTTGAAACACGGAACGGGAAATTGATTTGGAAAAAATGGCCATTCCCTGTAACTATGGTTTTACAAGCTTACGCAACAGTCACATTCCTCAAGAGTAGGAAGGGATCGTCACATAACGAACTTGTCGTAGCTCTCTCTCTCTCTCTCTCTCTCTCTCTCTCTCTCTCTCTCTCTCTCTCTCTCTCTCTCTCTCTCTCTCACACAAACTGGTGACATGGAATGCCCGGACACACTCACATTGGCTGACAGCAAGGTACAGGTCCGCGAGCGCCGACAGGCTGACGTGGCAGGATGTACGAACTTCCGGATTTTGCGTCGCGTCGTTTCACGCTGACAGTGCTGACATGGCCTGTCGTATGGATTTGCTGCTTTTGCACTGGCTAAAATCGTACGCTGCCTGATTTTGAAGCTTTTGGCTCAATTGCTTTATATTTACAAGCTTTTAAAGTTGACAGCTTTTGGGGCTCTGCTTTTGGGCATCCCTTGTAACCAATAAATAAGTGGGCAGGGCCTCACTTCTCAGAGTATCTGGACGCAGAGTCTCAGAGTGAGCACCTATCCACTCTATTGTACTTTGAACACAGATTAATTTAAAAAGAAATACCCAAAGGAGCGCCAGTCATTGGGGCCAATATCTCTAGGCACAGAACTACGCCGGGGGACCGTGTCTACTCAAGTGTGAATTGTGAACTGTTTTGAAGTGAATCTCTGTTGTGTCGCGGTAGAATCTTGACTTGGAGTGTCCAAGTTTGTTACAGTGGTATTTGAGCGCGGCCGATTTCTCTTCTACCGGGAAATCCGATCCTTTTCTCGCAACACTTATGGATTCCGATAGAGAACAGTTGACTTCTTCTGCATCTGGGAATGCGAGAGGAGAGCACGAAGAAGATTCGCATGAAGAGTATGGCCCACCTCGGCCTACTCAGGCAGAGATTGAAGAGATGGAACGTCGACAATTGGTTGACGTCGCAACAAAGATGCTGATCAACATTGCGAAGGATCCGAAATTTGAAAATTTTTTGACTCAGACATCCTTCGAAGAAGTGCACACCTAGTGGCAAAAGGCCACAGAGCCACCCATCAAACTGGCACTCAAGAAACCTCCTGCTCCGAGGATGTTTACATAACAAAAATTAGAAGAGGTGGTTGATGCATGGATTAGTCAGCTTTTGGACGTGAATAACAAAGCTAAAAAGCATGACAAAAACCAGAAGAAAGGAACCGACTTCCCAAGTTACTTGGGTCATCCATCTACTTTTGCATCGGCAAGAAAGAAGAAGAAGCGTGTACAATTTGAAGGACTATCCAGTTCTTCTTCTTCTTCTTCTCCTTCTCCTTCTGACAGTTCTTCTAGCTCTTCTGACGCGAGCGAAGAAGACAGAAAAGGGAAAAAGCGAAGCAAAAAGCAAAGCTTTGGAAAGGGCAAGAAAAAGGCAAAGAAGCCTAAGTTCCGCCCAGTTTCTGACAGTTCTGCAGAGGACTCGTCCTCAGATAGTTCGGACTCCGACGATCACAGATTTTACGCAAAAAAGAAGCATTTCTATAAAAGCCAACCAGCATGACTTCCTCGAAGATAAAAGCAAGAAAGTTAGAAAGTTTAAAGAAGGTGGACAGTCAATTAAGTTTGACACTTTTTCTGGATTCCGAGATGCTTCAAGGGCTTTGGCCTTCATACAGCACTTTGACATAGCTTTCTCAGGAGGGCATTACTCAGAGCACTCCAAGATTCGGAGGGCTACCTCTTTCTTCAAGGGAAATGCTCGAACATGGTGGTCCACCCTTCTACTGAACAAGGAAGCTCCGGTTAAATGGTTGAAATTCAAAAGGCTTTTTATTTCTTCTTGGCTGACTCGGGAGTACGAACGAGATACACGAACTGCTTGGAATCATCTTCGGATGACCAAGGGGATTCTCTGGACGCGTATTGCAAGAGATTTGGAGCTCTTTTCTACCAGCTTCTTCATTTAAGAAGATCTCGTTTAAAGAACAGATTGAGCGGTTTTGCTGCGGACTTCCTACAGCGATCCGAGATCGCTGCTTAGAACAAAAGTCAAATTCTATTCAAGAATTGATGGGTCGTGCGAAACGGGATTTTGCCATACATTCAGGCAATCTGACTGACCCCACTGATGAGATCTTGACTCAGAGAACACAACAAACTTCTAATAATAAAAGTAGAAAGAAAAAGAGTCCCCAAGAAAAAAAAGATAAGGATTCACGACCCCCACTCACTCTTCGAGAGAGGGCCAATTACATCAAAGAGAGAAAGTGTTTTGGATGCGGGGAACACATGGGCACATCTCCGCAAAGTGCCCCAAAAAGGCACAGCAAGAATAGATTGAAGACAAGCCAGAGAGTTTTAGAGCAACAGAGGAATGTGGCAGAAAAGGCAAATGAAAGCAAAACTGGTACCACATTGCGTGGGGCCCGAACCGAATCAGATGAACGAAAAGTATAAAACTTTGCCGCCCTTGGGGCAAAGTGAAAGATCAAGAAGCCCTCATTTTTCTTTGATGGAGGAGCCAAGGCCAACTTCTTGAATTGGCAGCTCGATTTGGAATTACGCCCGACAAGCTGAGGCCACAGGCGGAGGCGGACGGGATGTTGCCATTACACCAATCCTTGGCAAACTTCGTTTGCAATGTCAGAGGTGTTTAGGGCACGAGGACTTCTACGTAATACCCTTGGGAGGTTGTGACGTCCTCCTCAAAATCCCTTGGTACCACAAGAACAATGCCGTGGTCGACTATCGGGCTGAGAAAGCAATTTTGACAAATGAAGGACCAAGAGATTGTACTTGATGAAATTCAGTTTCTTTACTCGATTATCTCGAGAGAACTGAATGATGATTGAAGGTCGAATATGTTTTGACCTCGAAAAAGAACACCACGAGTTTGTTTTGGAAGGCTATTTGGGAGAACATTGGCACTCGGTTGCAGTTCTCATCATCTTTCCACCCGCAGACAGATGAGCAATCTGAGATTGCAAATTCAGTCGTACTGAATTTGTTGAAGTCTTCTTCTTTGGATCAGAAGACTACATGGGGAAAGTTTTTGCCCTTGGTGGAATTTTGCCTACAATAACACGATCCACTCTTCGACAGGGAAGGCGCCATTTGAGATTATTGAAGGTGCTCCGAAGGTCTCACCCTTCTTAAGCACGAAAAATAAGATTTTTGAAGCCGACAAGTTCACGAGGGACTTGAACTTGGTCCAGGAGGCTTTAGAGAAATCTCAAGATAAACATAAGAAGGCAACAAATCGACATGGTCGCGATTTGAAATTAAAGAACGAATGGGTGCTCTTACGTTTTGAGGAGGCACACCTAAGAAAATGAAAAGGAAAGGAGCAGCTTTTTCCAAAGCTTCGCATGAGATACTATGGACCTTTCCAGATAAAAGAAAAGATAAATGATGTATCCTTTAGACTGAAGCTGCCCGATACTTGGAGAATTCACAATGCTTTTCATGTGAGTCTCTTGAAGTCTTTTAACGGTGATGTGCCCGATGATGGGAAGCCCGATGAGCAACCCGGAGTGGAGGAGAACGAGGAGATACTCGTTCCAGAATCGATACTGGCACATAAAGATAGAAAGATAAAAGGTAAAGTGATGAGGCAGTCCTTGGTTACATTCAAGAACTATCCTGCATTGGATGCGAAGTGGATGGAGGAGGAGGACCTAGCAAATACTCCTCAGATTGTGAAACTTTACCTTGAAGCATTTGGTTTAGCATAGTCTACTCGATAGAACCCCGATTTCAGCATGGGCGAATCTAGTGCAGTGGGTATGCACAAGAGGGGAGTCACTCCGCTCCTTTGTCGACAGATTGCCCCGATATTTTGATTTGATATAGAGTCACTGATGTCCCTTTGGGTTTCAGGGATACTGCTGAGCTGACAGTATTCTGTTGTATGACTTTATGAACTGGAATTCCCGATAATGAAAATGATACTGATTGATTTGTACTTGACTTCTTTGAGTGCAAGAACTAATAGACGAAATGACTGCAGCATTTCGATCTCATAAATCTCTATAGACATGATTGCAATATGGATTAATTAATCTGGCATCTGTGAGGTCCCGATTGGATCTAGATGCGATTGCTAAATACTTTGCCCATTAATCATGGTCTGATATTTGGAATAATATTTTGAATGTGATTTGTCATGTGATGTGACTATCGATTGGTACATGTGCTAGATGTGTTGTTCCTAGTGCGTCGGTACTAACAGTCAGTGTCTGCTAAGACAGTTTATGGCCTCTGTCTGTTTGGCAGGCGTAGTCGAGGGCGATTACAATGCTTTCAAGAGGGGGGTATGTCACAAACTAGTGATGTGGCATGCCCGAACACACTCACATTGGCTGACAGTAGGGTACGGGCCCGCAAAGAGCATCGACAGGCTGATGTGGCAGGATGTACGGACTTCCGGATTTTGCGCCACGTTTCACGCTGACAGTGTTGACGTGGCTTGCCGTACAGATTTGCTGCTTTTGCGCTGGCTGAAATCCTACACTGGCTGATTTTGAAGCTTTTGGCTCAGTTGCTTTATTTTTACAAGCTTTTAAAGTTGACAGCTTTTGGGGCTCTGCTTTTGGGGCATCCCTTGTAACCAATAAATAAGTGGGTAGGGCCTCACTTCTTAGAGCATCTGCACGCAGAGACCGAGAGTGAGCACCTACCCACTCTCTTGTACTTTGAACACAAATAAATACAAAAAGAAGTACCGAAAGGGGTGCCAGTCTTTGGGGCCAATATCTCTAGGCACGGAGATACGCCGGGCCGTGTCGACTCAAGTGTGAATTGTGAATTGTTTTGAAGCGAATCTCTGTTGTGTCGCAGTAAAATCTTGACTTGGAGTGTCCAAGTTTGTTACACTCACTCTCACTCTCTCTCTCTCTCTCTCTCTCTCTCTCTCTCTCTCTCTCTCTCTCTCTCTCTCTCTCTCTCTCTCTCTCTCTCTCTCTCTCTCTCTCTGTGTCTCAATGCAATTCACTGCAGCAAACGAAGCACTCTAGTTATTTTGGTGAGACTACCATCTATGTCTCAGGTCACATGACATACTTTTCACTCATAGTTGATTATAGTATTGTTTCTGTAGGTTTTGTGGATTGGATGGAGTCTCGTTTGTCATCCATTGCGTAATATAAAGTTTTTGGAGATTGTTGTTGTTGTATGTATATTTGAAAGGTTTGAAGCTTTGTATTTGTTGTTCACTTCTAACTGTTAAGTATTGGTCCTTGGATGTCTCAAGTGATCGCCAATATCTCTCAATCGTACGAAAGCCTCAGATTTATAGTTTATGGAAATCTTGGTTAGTAATTTTAACATTTGTGGAGTGATACTTATGAACTTATCATAAACCTTCTAGAGTATTGTAGATTTTAAGCTTTTTTAAAATAACATCTGAGTTTTACTATCTAATAAGTCAATCCATTCAACCCTACGTAAAGGATGTACCAAACACTATGTACCTTATCACCTTGTCCCTAACTATTAATTAAAAGTTAGAATCCTCTTGCGCTGTATTTCATCCGATTACTCACTGGAAGGACATAACGTTTCATTATTGGTAGCAGATTGTTTTGTTCCCCTCTTGTTTCTCTTCATCTACAGAAGTTGCTACTTACATCTGTATCATTGACGTTCAATAGTAAAGGACTCATAGGATAAATGATGTGCATAGCAATCACCTTCTTTACTCTTCAAAATTACTTACTTCAAAAACTGTCAAAATTAGGAGAATCCTTACAAACATAAAATGACAATTAGAGACAACAAATGCAAAAGAGGATAAACTAACCAGCTGAATTTTCAGCAGGTGCTGGAATGTACTCTGAAGGATCCTCTTTGTCTATGACAGACGAACTCGCGTCATTGAATAGAGAGGTAGAAAACCCTAAAATAGGTAACAGGCCTGTCAATTCTTTCATTCATGACATCATTCACCATAGGATAGCAAAAGCAAAACAAGAACAGCTCCCTCAGCAACAAAAGCCAAAAGGATTGTTATTCTTTGCTGTCTTATATAAGTGGCAGGAACATTAGTAATGCCTGCGTGTCTCTTGCGCACTATTCTTGCTACCTTATACATGTGGCTCAACATAGGAGAGGAAGTTTTGCTGAGTGATGCCCATGTGTCACTTGCATGTTAAAATGATTTACTCATCTTGAGCTATGCAGACTAGTTAGCATGAGACAGAAGGCATTCCGAGCATCATTATGTGTGTGTGTGTGTGTGGTCAAAAGCCACAGTTAGGCATCCCCATAGCTAATACGAAGTGAACCATGCTCGAACGGCTCCTCCGGTGAGTAGAAACTACTCAAATGTGGCGACTCCAGTGAGTAGAAACTCTACGAAGGGCAGCACCACCACAGAGAGCAAACATGTGTAAGAGGTTCCAAGGAGACCTGGCAACCTTCTTGTTTATGAAACTAAATGCCTTTACCATTACGCTAACTCACTTTGGACGACGAGACGTCATTAGATTGCTCATAATTCATCATAAGGCAGCTCACTAAGAGAAGATAGTAGCAGAAACAAGACATCAGCCTGTATTGTTCATTCCTAATGCATTAATCATGTACGCTAGTGTCAGATTGAAAGACGTGTCAAAGAACAATGTCTTACAGCTAAAACTAAGAGACTGTTGACTTACCCAACAAGCTTTCTGATGACTCTGAATAGGCTCCATATTCGCCCTTAAGAAATGCAGAGAGAGAGAACCACGTGTCGTCGGAGCCCAACGACTTCTTTGTGTTAGTTCGATGAAGTGCACCCTCGTCCATGGTGCCCATGCCTGACCAATGTCGCGTATTAATGACGAAATCAATCTCTCTCTCTCTCTCTCTCTTACAAAGAGAAGCCCAGTAGGAGCGGCGCCGGATTGGGGTGACGACGAAGGAGCAGGAGATCGTAGGGGATGGGGAGCTGCCGAGCATCCATGGGTGAAAGGCTTCAGTTGCCACCTTGCGTGAGAGACCCATACAGTCTTGCTCAGTTGGCCTTGCCCCAAATAAATTTGCCGATAATGATATGTAAATGATGTGTTGATGCGGTTTAGTATTGATATGTTGGCAGTTAGAGAAACCTTGTTCACACAGTGGATTGTATTGATATGTTGTTGCCAACCTTGTTTACACATAGTGGATTGTAGTGTACTGACATGATCATTGAGTAGGTGAATCATATCATAGGAGTATGCAAGGCAAACAACATTGTTTTGTCAGGATATGAGAAAACCATATGAGTAGTTAAACTTTTTGTCATGCAATAAGGAAATGACATTAATTGCAGACGATTTATAGTGCACGTCATACAAGAGTGTCATACAGAAGTATGGTGGAGAGTTGGCATTGTCTCTCCAAAAATTATAAGAAATGGAAGTCCAAGCAAACACATGGACATGGACATGGACATTTGGATGTAAATGATGAAACTTTATAACTTCTTGACACAAAGTTTTATCCATCGGTTTGTAGACACTTCTGTTGCGATTTTCTCCCGTTCTTATGGACTACTCTAACCAACTCGTTTTTCAGCTTTGTAACTTGGCAGACTTTGTCTTTGCTCCTTTATTGATAACTTTGATCGCCGCCGCTGGCCAAATCTAGTTGCCTTAACAAATGCATCATGCCAACATGTCATACGTAGAGAGTCCTACGCCACGAAGTTCTTAAGCGAGATGTCACTCTCCTATTTTTTGCATGGGATCTTCCCAAGCATGATTCATGTCCTTTGGAATCGAATCAAGCATGTACATATGTTGCTACTCTTGCAACTCTCACCTCTTTGGCTAAAACAGATTATATCATTGCAGCTCGGAAGTGAACCATCTAGATTTCATATGACTTTTAGAGATGACACATCAATGGGGTACTCAAAAGAAGGCCGGTTCATCCTCATTGAGCTTAGTCTCAAGGTCCTCTTTAGCACCTGTATTTTGAAACAGGATTCTGAATCCATTAATATCATAATTAGGGTAATCCATCATATCCAAGATCCCTAACGTTATTAGTTGCTTAGCTCCCCATCTCCCCAATAAACTCTTTCTTAGTGTTGCCTAGAAGAGCCATTTTCATCTCCTTTGTGATAATAATCTTAGAAATCGTCTGGAGATATGTTGAAGTCTTATTCATACCAAAGGGATTAGATTCCACATCCAAAGAGTTTTTTTAATCGGTCTTGCCATGTCTTTTGGCCCACATCCCTCACAAAAAGACTAATTGTATTCCCAATTATGGAAACAAACTTACCCCATAGCTTTTATCTCTCTTCGCAACATCTTTTACCTCAACAATCATACATGGGGCAATTTGCAACATATGCACAATCCCTTCCTTAATTTCACTCATGAAAGCCTTCAAGTTGCACAAAGCAACCATAAATCATGACAACTGAAATCCTACCTCGATAAACATTGAATAGCTCAAGTGCATGTGGTTGATGTCGCTTTAAAGAGCTAGGGTGTCAATCATCTTGATCCCTCCTATTTCGGTCTTTCCATTCATCATCTTGCTCCGGTCTTTGTGTTCATCATCGTTGTTATTACCAACATATCCATTGTATTTATCTCTGCGATCATCATGCTCTTTGTGAGTCATTTGATAACCTCCACTATGGTTGCAATCATTGTGTCAATCATGTCTATGTCAATCTCCATCATCGTCTCTTTTGCCACCTATGCCCTTTGTGTTGACTATTGCACTCACTTTTGCTTTCATGTTTACCATCACTATTGTTTTTGTGGTGTTCATCTTCTTTCAACTTAGCCTCGTGTTCAAGCCTCTCATGAAGTTGAGCATGCATTCCCTAAGAGTCTTTATCGGCATAGCGTGCAATAGAACCTACATGTTTTTCTTATCATGAGCCAACCACCGTCTTGCCTCCTTTGCATCATCCACAACCTTGCTCCCTGCACCACCTTGCTGATTGTGCAGCGTGTGTCAAGTGGGGATGATTAAATTATTGTAACAAGTGTTAAAGCATGCGAATTTGCAGCGTGTATCGAGCCATGGAGAAAAAATCGGAGCAGGCTCTGGATTAAACTAGGATGCTCAAAAATCTGGAGCAGTGTCTGAATTAAATCAAGTGAATCAAAGCAATCTTTGTCGGTGAGTTGCAAAGAAAAATTGGAGCAACACGGAGAAAAACTCGATCAGCATTCAAACTTTGGATTAAAGCAGTAAACCAGCCTATGTTGAGCTATGTTGATTGAACTAGTCTTGCTTGGTTGGCCTTGTCGTGACAATTTCATTTCTCAAGATATAGTAAAATACTATTGGAGAATATTTTTTAGCAAATAATACATCAAGATGAACATAAAAGTTTTTTTCGAAACATAATTTTTAACATGAAAATCAAATTGTAATCATTACATTACAATCGAATACTCTCTTATGTATGCATCAACATAAAGCACTCATCTTATTTGTATTGGTTTCATTTGAATAATCACGCACTTCAAAAATCTTTCCTTTGATGAACTAAGGGCAAAAGTTGAAAAATGTTAAACTTTCCATATCATGAAATTTTTAAATTATCAAAAAATGAGATAGTGCACGGTCTACGTGAGTGCCGTACAAAAATATGGTGGAGAGTCAACAATGTGTCTCTCCGAAATTTATAAGAAATGGAAATTGTGCCTTGCCCCGTAGTCCATTTCCCACTACAAAGGTTGGGTGTATGCATGATAACGTGTACCCAATTTCAGTAGTTTCTTCCTACAGACCTACCAAAAAACAATATGGTTTTTTGACACTACTATGTATATCTGGCTTTGTTGCACATACTTTGAAGAGGAAATATTTGGTGGCCACACAAAACACATAGTGTTAAACACTATGGAAAGTTTGATCTTCAATTTTCCAAACGAAAATGGCAATTTTAGTGTGCAAGGACTACTTTGGTTCAACCTGTCACAACATTGTGCCCTTGATGAACAAATACCTATATCTTTATATGAACCTTTAACACCTATTTAGAAAAATAGGGAAAAATTCATACATTTGGGACGATTCTTTGTGTCTCATGGACTTGAGGTAAGGTTGTATTGTACTAGGTTGTTGCACATATGAAAACTGAGATACAATGTTTAGTGGATTCTTATGAGTCTGCAAGATCCAATATGGTCCGTTTTCAACAACCATACTATACACTAGAGTGTTTTTGCACATGTTAGTTTACAAATACACACGCGCGTGCGCACGTGCACACACACGCACACAAACATGCTCATGCACCCAAAATTTTCTTCCCACACATGCTTCATTTGATAAAACAATTAAAATGTAAGTTGCAAGAAAAACTTGGGTGACTAAAGTGAAAAAAAACACCATTCATATTGAATAAGATTTCTTGAAGATTACAAAGGTGGGATTCCATTATCAATGTTGATAATGACCATAGCTGTGGGTGGACTAATTGGAACCATTGCTAGAAGATTACAAAGTTGAAAGGCGGATGCTAAGCGATCATTCCTCTTCATTTGCATTGACATTTGATGGTGCCTCATGTTCATCAAGTTTCAACTGACTCTCTTTGGCCTTGAGGATTATTGCCTTTGGAATCCTGATTTTTTCAGGAATTCATCCACCCTTGGGCTTCCATGCCCAAATGATGCAGCTAGTGTCTTCCCAACGTTGAGGATCATTGATGTTCTCTCTCCAATACTTGTTCCAACAATCCTTGTAAACCTCCACATCACTTGCATTCTTCTTCTTTGAAATTGGTGCCCAGTATTGTATCTTCACTTGAAGATAGGTTGCCAAGTTATTGTTCTGATCAATATCTATTGCTGCCACTCCTAACCAAATTGGGTAATTTTCATCACAAGGTTGCACAAGTACAAAGTCTCCCTTTGCCACATCAAGAGTTGGGTTGAACTCCTCAGCAGGTTTGTTGTGCAATGGACCACAATAGTGGCCCTCGATTATGCCAAGTGCTTCATCTAGACCATCTTCCAATGGAACTTCAAGAGGATGATCTTGTTCACGCATACTCCTTGGCCAAAAGTCATCAAATAAAGTGTTTTCACTTTGTCCAGGGTTTTGCATAGCTTGCATGAGATTCTCCCAGTACATAAGAACTGGGTTGATCCACCTAGCATACTCACTTTCATCTCCTTTCTCTTGCAAGTGATCTTTCCACCAACTAACATACTTCTTTATTCCTTCCATAACTTTCTCACTATCTTTAACATACTCAAAGGGTGATAATACTTTTGGAACACCTTCAGGAAGCTTGGCTCCTCCTTGGTCATTTCTCTTCCATAACTCTATACCATTTTTGGGTAACGGATCCACATTTTTAGGGTGTACTTTGTACTTTGTACTTCCATAACTCTATACCATTTTCGGGTAACCAATCCACATTTTTAGGGTGTACTTTGTACTGCATCAAAGGTATTCCATCACTCATATAGAACCTAAATTGCAATGGCTTTGAATGACCCACTAAGCTATCTGCTCCATCATGTAAGAACCCCTTTACAAATCCTTTAAAGTCTGCCACCTTTTGTAGGAGAAAAGGTGTTGGATGCATGCTAACACACTCACTGAAGATCTTCATCAAATGTGGAAATGTAAAAATGGCTTGTTTTCTAAGCTTCTCAAAAAAGCGACTGAACAATGCATCAATGTCTTCATGAGTGTGACCAACCATAAGAAATCCAAGTTGCACAGTGTCATACACTCCTCGTGCAACCAACAATGGTAGGTATGCAAACACATATCGATTCTTATTTTCTGAACCACAATTGTCAAGTTGCAACAGCAATGTTCTTGGCAACCTCTTGAACCCATATACATTGCCATCCTCCTGTACATGTGCATTAGTAGCAAAGATTGATTGCATCCTTGGACAATCATTTCCCTGTCTAGTAGCAAAATTCTCAGTGTCCACATTCACATTTGTGATTAGATCAATCTCTGCTTCTTCATTCTGAGCACTCTGTTCCTTGTAGTACTGGTTTTTCTCCTTAAGCACTTTCATATGGTGATAGAGAGAATCTGTAGACAAAACACAATAAAAAATATTTGTTCGTGGTTCTACACTTGCGTTTTCTAAGCTCAAGTCACCAAACGTATGTTTATCTCTTCTTTCTAAGTTTCTTAGACATTTTGAGAGAGATGCAATTGTGAAGCTGGGATCACTCGGCCATAATCCCAATGCAAAGTGACCATAAGCTGTTTGTCCATGTCCATGAGTGAGCATTCCTGTCAAGGATACTGAAAGCCTCTCAACTCCATTGAGAGATTTTGGAACTGGTTTAATTTGTGGTATAGCAATCTTACTCTGGTCCATTTTGTCATGTATAATGCACAAGAACTTGGTTGGATTCATTTCTGAAGAGCTCCTCCAAGCATAATACAGATTTCTACAGCTCATTTTTTGCAACATGTGTGCTCTCCTCTGTGCCATGTATCTAGCACACTCCACCTGATTTTTGGTAGACTCCAGCTTGACCTTTATGGATGTGCAAATGTCACATTTAGAGAATGTGCTTGATTTTGATAAAGTGACTGTCTTGAAGACTGTGTTCCACAACCTTGAGAATGTTGGCTGTGACAACGTTTTGTATTCCATTGTGACAAGTGTGTCGTTTACTTCCCTCAAAATGTCCACTTGTTTGTACATCGTTGGTAGAACACGTTGAGTTTCCCGAGTTCCATGCATGGTTGTCCTTGACTTATGTGGCATTTGATCTGCATTATTATCTATGAAGCCTTGTATGAGTGCTTTTGCCATCTCAACATGTGTCAAGCTCTTCCTTATTATTCCAGTGTTTCCATGATTGCCATTGCATGCTCCATCCAATAATTTTTTACGCAGCCTGTAAAATGTTGACTTTCCTATTCCATGCATTACATACCATGCTTTACTACATACCTTCTTTCCATCAAAAGTAAACTCAAAGCATTCCTCTTCTTGATCTTTTCTATGAGCCATGCTCATACAATCCAATACAAATGTGCATCGGCTAGTGTAGCTTTGTCCCCAAAAGTCTGCCCTCGCTTGCATGATTTTGGATCTGTTTCCAATCTGGCAGCATCGCATCTCACAACAATCAATTGTTGCAACTTTGTGAATGTTTGAAACATCACATTGTTTTTTGAAAGCATCAGCATTACCTTTTTTTTTTCTAGGCCTAACTCTATGTACATAACTCCTTTTCTTACCTGTCCCATGTCTTATATCATAGTCACCGGCAATGGCATCCTGCTCTCTATCATTTTGAGTATGAAGAAGAAGACCTAGTTTTGTACTGGTGGTATCTTCTTCAAAACTAGTTTCAGTGTTGTTATCTATGCCATCATCCTCATAGTCATCACTGGAAGCATATAAGTTGTCAAGGGAATCTCCCGTTTCTTCCATGAGGAAATCTTGAATACCCTCAATGGCAGAAGAAGATCCAGTGTCTTTGATCAAGGGCTCACCATTCTCAAATGTGAGCTGCCTAATAGGCCAGCTTACCAAATTCAAACTTGAAATATCACTTTGATGTGGATGCATCGACCCATAGGGACTATGTTACATTGCAGAGGCACCCATGGAATTTGATAGGAGGATGGAGCCTTTATGCACATCCAAGTGCTAGAAATATATAGCTCACAAGAGTTACAAGATGGATCTCGAGTTATATTGAATCAACCCATTGGGGTGTTGGGGTATAAAGCCCAATGTGGTCGCCAAGGTAAGTGGGCGGGCTGCCAGGTATGTACACATATTCTTTTGTAAAAACCTAATAAGAACTCACTATGCTCTACACATTACAGTAGAGCGAGTTCACCATATCGTCTTGCTCTTCTTCTCGCACTCTCTCTCGCGTCGCACTTCCGCTCGTACTCCTTCAACTGGTATCAGAGCTCAGATCGAGGCTCGGGGCAGCACTGCAGGAGGCTAGAGTCACCAACTCAGATTGGAGTGAAATTCGACAGGCGAAGACACGGCCCCAAATCTCGTGGGTGAACCCAAAGCGCTCGGTGTTGTCAGAATTTCATTCTGAGGTCATCTCGGCCATCGTTCGGCTTCGACAAAGGTCTGCGCAGGCCATTTTCGACTACGTGGTCTCGACGGGTGCAGATCCGACTTTGCAAATTTGGGGTTTTCGGCCTACGACTGCAGGTCCTGAGGATATCGACACTCCCAGAGTGTTGATTTGTGGCTGTCTACACATCGAAGGACGGCTCACAGTTCTTGGAGGCGTGTCACATACGACACGGGCGCATCTACACACAGACTGTAGGCGACATCCACTAGTTCATCAGGTAGCTTGTGTTTGCTGCTTGATATTCCAGATTTCATCCTGACATTGCAGGTACTTCCACATGGGATGTATTGTCAGAGATGATGTATGTTTGTTGAGGGTTTGCTGGTTGTGAGTCACGCAGCAAACAACCGCCGCAGCGGTTACAGCATATAGTGGGAAATTTGTGGATGTATGACTTTGTGGGAAGTCTATGTACTGTCAGATTTACTGCAGCCTTTGTTGAGGGTCGAGTGAGGTTTTATTGAGCTGGGGGATTCTCGAATATTGAGATCCTTTCGGTGATACAGGTCTTGGAGCGATCCCTCGAGCACCCTTAGATAGGCAGCTAGGATGTATTGACTGTGAGTTAGATAGTTGGGATTGCATCTTTGCTTTACTGCCATTGAGGCATTGTCACAGTCTATGCTTACAGGACAGTGACAGGACAGTGAGAGACAGTACAGGTGCAGGACAGGTTTACCCACAGCTTACAGTGTCAGAGAGACAGTGTTTTTTGAGCTGTTTTTTGGTCTATTTTTAGTACACCAGAGCCATTTTACAAAGGAGACTCTGCCAAAATTTCTGCAGAATCTGAAGCTTTCTTGGTTCATTTGACAGGTTGATATTGGTTCAGAGGTCAGTTTACAGGGGAAACTCTGCCGAATTTTTCCCAGGAAAGTAAACTACTGTGAAGCGTAGCTATGGCTCGATCACAGGACACTGCTCTTTACAATATCAAGAAGCTGGATGGAACCAATTTCCCATTGTGGAAGAAGCAGATTTGGCACGTGTTGGTACAAAAGAAGCAGATAAAACCTATAAAGCTCAAGGGGATAAAACCAGAAGATATGGACGAAGATGAATGGATGAATTGGCACTTTCTACCATTATGCTGACTTTGGCAGAAAGCGTTTACTTCAATGTAGCAGACAAGATGTCGGCTTATCAAGCATGGTTAAAGCTGAGTGATCTTTATGAGAAGCAGAGTGTAGCTTCACAGGTATACTGGCTTAAGAAGCTTGTTGACTTGAAGATGAAAGAAGGGACACCTATGTCCAATCATCTGAATGAATTCAACACAATCTATAGTCAGTTGTCAGCTCAAGGTGTCAAGTTTGATGAACCTGTTAGAGCTATGTTCCTGTTGATCACATTGCCGGAAAGTTGGGACACTTTTCGCACAGCTTTGAGTAATTATGCACCTCCAGATGGTTTGAACATAGCAGGTGTAGAAGGAAGTCTGCTTACTGAAGAAACCAATAGAAAGACAATGGATAAAGGCAAAGGAACAACCTTAGTTGTCAGGGGAAGGACCAAAGAAAAGTACAAAGGTGGAAAGAGGAATCAGTCTCGTAGCAAGTCTCGCAGTGCTAAAGGCAAGAGTGACATAGAATGCTACCATTGTGGCAAGAAGGGTCACATGAAAAGAGACTGCAGAGAATGGAAAGCAGAAAAAGGAAAAGAGAAAGCTGAAGACCATGGTGAGAAGAACAAGTCCTCAGTGAAGATTCAAGAAATAAATGTGACAAACACTGTTGCAGAGGATGACAGTCTAGTGTCAGGAGACATCTACTTCTTGAAGAATACAATGGACTCAGCTCTTCTTACAGCATCTGATGGAAATGCACTGAGTGACTGGATTATAGACTCAGGGGCATCACTTCATGTGTCTCCAAACAAGGAGTGGTTTACCTCTTATGTGACCACTAAAGATCATGTTCGGCTAGGCAATGGGCAGACATGTGAGATCTTAGGTGTTGGAGATGTTCAATTGAAGTTTTAAAATGGCTCTTCTTTCACGCTGAAGAATGTGAGACATGTTCCCGCAATTACAAAGAGCTTGATTAGCACAGGTTTACTTGATGATGCTGGCTACGTCACCACTTTTGGAGAGAACATGTGGAAGATATCCAAGGGTTCTATGATAGTAGCACATGGAGTAAAGTCTGGAGGACTTTACATGATTTATGTACCAAATGTCTCTAAAAATGTAATCAATGTAACCGAGCAGCCGAATGTTTCTTTGTGGCATAGCCGGTTAGGACATATGTCCAAGAAGGGAATGGAAATCTTGTCTCGTTCTGGTTATTTGCTTGGCTTTTCATTTAATGATTTTGAATTTTGTGAACATTGTCTGTATGGTAAGCAAACACAGCAGCCACATAAGCATAGAAGCAGTAGAAGAGATACACAATTGGCACTTGTTCATAGTGATTTGTGTGGACCTATGCCTAACCTATCTCTAGGGGGAGCTTCTTATGACATTTATAGATGATTACTCGAGGAAAGTATGGGTTTACTTTCTCAAGCACAAGGATGAAGCGTTTAGTGTTTTCAAAACGTTTGTGACACTTGTGGAGAATCAGAGTGGCAAGAAGCTTAAATGATTACGCACTGACAATGGTGGAGAGTATGTTTCAAAGGCCTTTCAGGACTTTTGTGAGTCAAAAGGTATAAAACGTGAACTTACTGCTCCCTACAATCCTCCTCAAAATGGTGTTGCTGAGAGGATGAATAGGACCATACAAGAGAAGGTCAGAAGTATGTTGTCTAATGCACAGCTGCCAAATGGGTTTTGGGCTAAATCTGTATCAACAGCTGTTCATCTTGTAAATAGATCTCCTAGCAAGGTTTTGCAGAAGGATTCAGTGCCAGAGATGGTATGGTCAGGCAAAATGCCCTCATACAAGAATCTCAGAGTCTTTGGTTGTGAGGCATATACTCACGTTCCAAAGGAATTTAGGAACAAACTTGAGCCAAAGAGTAGAAAGTGCATCTTTCTAGGCTATGGTAATTCTGGTGAGATGGGGTACAGACTTTGGGATCCCGAATCCAGAAAGGTTGTCCGTAGCAATGATGTTCACTTTAATGAATCCAAATATCATTCTAAACCAGAGAGGGTTGAGGAGATTAGAAGAGTTGTCTTCCAAGAAGATGGACCTGCACGTGCAAGACAAAATGTTAGGGCTCAAGAGGAGCAAGGATAGGATAGAGTGGAACCACAGGTTGTGGCTGAGCCTGAGCCACCTATTGTGCGTAGATCTGGACGTGTCACGCGACCTCCTGATAGGTTTGTTCCATCTATGAACTATGTCATGTTGACTGATTGCAATGAGCCTTCATGTTACAAGGAAGCAGTGCAAATGAAGGACTCCAGGAATTGGCAATTGGCCATGCAGTCGGAGATGACAGCTCTGCATAAAAACCAGACATGGAAGCTAGTTAAATTACCACGGGGCAAAAAGGCTCTACCCTGTAAATGGGTTTACAGGTATAAGATCACCACTCATGATAGTCAGCCAAAGTACAAAGCAAGGCTTTTTGCCAAGGGCTTTAAGCAAGAACAAGGCATTGACTTTGATGAAGTCTTCTCTCCGGTGGTCAAGATGACTACATTGAGATGCTTTCTTGCATTGGTTGCCAGATTAGATTTGGTGTTGCACCAAATGGATGTCAAGACAGCGTTCTTGCATGGTGATTTAGATGTGGAAATTTACATGCAGCAGCCAGAAGGGTTTGTTGAGAAAGGCAAGGAAGATTGGGTATGCCAGTTGTTAAAGAGTCTTTATGGCTTAAAACAATCACCGAGGGCATGGTACCATAAATTCCACAAGTTTATGCTTTCTCAAGGCTACAAACGTAGTGAGTTCGATCACTGTCTATATACAAAGAAGGCTAAGGATGGCAGTTGGCTGATCCTTATTTTGTATGTGGATGACATGTTGATTGTTGGCAAGCACTTGGAAGAAATTTCAGCTTTGAAGTCAAAGATGGAAAAATCGTTTGACATGAAAGACATGGGTGGGGCAAGTCATATACTTGGTATGCGCATTGAGAGAGACAGATCAAAGAAGTTGATTTGGTTATCTCAAACAGAGTATATTGACAAGGTTTTGCAACGTTTCAATATGGAGAAGGGAAAGGCATTGAGTGTTCCATTGCCACCATATGTGAAACTTAGAAAACAAGATTGTCCTTTGTCTGAGGAAGAATAGGCTGAAATGGATAAGATTCCATATGTGTCTGCAGTGGGTAGTTTGATGTATGCAATGATTGCTACTCGCCCAGACATTGCATTTGCAGTGGGAGTAGTAAGTCGATACATGTCAAACCCAGGCAAGAAACATTGGGAGGTAGTGAAAGGAATATTGAGATACCTGAAAGCTACAAAGAGTATGCGTATATGCTATGGGAGTCAGGAGCTAAGTGTAAAGGGTTTTACAGACTCAGATTATGCAGGTCACTTAGACAACCGAAGGTCTACGTCAGGGTATGTCTTTACATTGGCTGGTGGAGCAGTATCATGGCGTTCTAGATTACAAGATTGTGTTACTCAGTCTACTACAGAGGTTGAATATGTTGCAGCATCAGAGGCATGCAAAGAATCAATTTGGCTTAATCGACTAGTAACACATTTGGGAATCAAAGAAGAGATGCCTGTGTTATATTGTGATAGTCAAAGTGCTATACAATTGGCTCGCAATCCAGTTTATCACTCAAAGACAAAGCATGTGGATGTGAAGTATCATTTCATCAGGGAAATGCTCGAGGATAAGCAACTTCAGCTTGTCAAAGTTCACACCACAGAAAATCCTGCTGATCTACTTACAAAAGGACTTAGAGCTTTGTGCATTTTCGCAAGCAGTTAGGTGTAGGGTAGTACATCACTTCTCTACATCTCTTGTATATTAGCTTGTATAGTAGCTTCTCTCACACTTAAAGTACCACATTGGACTTTAAGTGGGAGGTTGTTGGGGTATAAAGCCCAATGTGATCGCCAAGGTAAGTGGGCGGGCCGCCAGGTATGTACACATATTCTTTTGTAAAAACCTAATAAGAACCTACTATGCTCTACACATTACAGTAGAGCGAGTTCACCATATCGTCGTGCTCTTCTTCTCGCACTCTCTCTCGCGTCGCACTTCCGCTCGTACTCCTTCATGGGGATGGTAGGAGGCTCGAGCTCAAGTTTGAGCCTAAATGTATATCTAAGTGATAGAAATCTAAAGCTGAAAATAGGTCCAAGATGGTGCCTAAGTTACAATGCCGGAGCATAGATGGAGCCTAAATGTAGGTCTAAGTGCTAGAAATCTTTAGCTTAAAATAGTTGCAAGATGGATCTCAAGCTATATTGAGTCAACCCGCGCATGACACTAGGAGGCTCAAGCTCAAGTTTGATCCTAGATGTACATCTAAGTGCTATAAATACCTAGATAAAAAGAGTTTCACAAAGCCAAAGTTTCATAGAGGCAAGCATGGAATTTTGCAGGTCAAGTTTGAGCCTAAATGTACATCCAAGTGTTAGAAATCTATACTTGTCACACGGGTTGCAAGATGTAGCCCAAGTTACATGGAGGCACCCATGGAATTTGGTAGAAGGCTCAAACTCAAGTTTGAGCATAGATGCACATTCAAGTGTCAGAAATCTACGAGCAACAACAGGTGTGAGAAAAAACCCAAGCTATGTTAAAGTAGCCTTGAATTTGGAAGGAGACTCAAATTGAAGTTTGAGCTATATTATACATTTAAAGAGTTGTAAAGTGGAGCCAAGGTAATGATGAGCTTTACATCAAACCTAAGTTTCCTTGAATGACCTATCAAAAGAGTCGGAGCTTCCAAGAAGGACCGGCTTCAAAGTAGTTGCATGAGTGGCTCAAAATTAAGTTCGAGCCTAGTTAGTCATATAGTTTTCTTTTAGGATAGGACATTAGTTCCAGTATAGGTGGCCTTGGAGATTATGCTATGAAAATTGAGCCTTGATGGACATTCAAAATATAATGAGGTTTTTTCCTCAGTTGTTTATGTGTAAATCAATTCTTGGTGATTATAGTCCTGGTGTTTTACGTGTTGTAGCAGGACAATTTTACATGAAAAAAGGTGCAATGAAATCGGTTAAGGAAGAGGATTGGTGGAGGCAGGTCCCTCACTCATTGGTCCTAAGAGGTTTTAGCCAAGGGAAGTCAAAACTATGTCCAACTTGTGAGTATTATTTTCCCAAAACTCTCAAAAAACTAGTTCTAGACACCCCTAGCTTTGTCGAATTTTTTGACCCATTAAATGTCATTTTTTAAAAAATTGTTCATAAAACATGTTGTGTAACAACAGGTTTTTTGAACAGGGTTTGTTCAGAAAAGCGTAGAGCCGCTCTCAAGCTACAGGCTCATAAAAAAGGTTTTGCAATCGGACTCCGTATGTGAAAGTTATGCTGATTTTCGTGAAAAGTTTTTTTTCCACTTCTTTTAACCATCATGAAAACCATTAGTTTTGATCCACGCATGTGAGTTTGCTAATTTAACCTTGTTAGGGTTGGTGGGAAAAGCTATTAAAGACTTTTTAATTCTTTTAAAACCTTATATATTATAATAGGTTTGGATTTTTCTACAGACTGTGACAAATTCGACGACGGCGCGATAGGTGATATTCTTTACTCCTGCATCTCCTCGTCGTCTGCGAATCTGCTCGCGGCCCCACAAGGATCTTTTTCACAACTCTATATTAATTCTCTATCTCTCTCCCTCTCTCTCTCTCTCTCTCTCTCTCTCTCTCTCTCTCTCTCTCTCTTCTACATTAAAACAAGGTTTCGGTTTTGTGCAGACTGTGAAAAAACTGACGACGACGTGAGAGGTATGGCTCTTTACTTTCCCATCTCCCTCTCCTTTATGAATCTATTTGCAGTCCCAAAACGCTCTACATTAACTCTGTGTATGTATATATATTTCTCTTTTTGATTACAGGTGAAGATCTGATTGTAGTTTAGATTTGAAATTTGAATTTCAAATTCAAAAGGTTTATCCAGGTGTACTTCTTTGTCTCTCTCTCATGTGTGTGTGTGTGTGTTATCTTCTTCTAATCTTTCTGTGTAATTACCCTCATCTCCTCTTAATCACTCCCTAACCTCTCTGTGTAATCTCCCTTGCCTCCTCTTAATCACTCCCTCCCTTCCTCTTAATCTCTCCTAAACCTGCATCTCAAAAATTTAGTCTTCAATATCATTCTATTAGTTTCTAATCTCTATTTAATCTACTTCTAATGACTACATATACTCATTATTGTTTGCTACCGTCTCCTTGATACACCTTTTAAACTCTATCATTAAGTTAATCAAACCACAACTACATCTAAAATCACGCTCTATAAATTGAAAGTAAGTGGCTATTCTTTAATTAGAGTACTTAATCAATAAGTACTTTAATTAACTTTTTTAAAAACTGTAATTAAGTAATTAATCTACTTATAGAAAAAGATAGATAACAACACTTACTTGGTTGGGTACTGAGTGTGACATTTCCACTTGACGTAGATTCTTTTCTTTTGATATTTAGCTCGTTTTTGGTGCCTTGTTTCCTTGTTGAGAAACTAGAACAATGAGCTGATGTAGCTTAAACCTCACCTTCTAATGCTCTCAAAGCACTAGCATATTCCACTCTAGTGTGACCTCATGAGCTTATTGTGGATATTTTAGCATGATAGCGTTGCCTCATGCAAGTGCTTGAGACTTAACCAGGGCCAGAGCATAATAGCTCTAGGGAAAGCGGCTCAAATTTAAGTTTGAACCTCGCCTACATATGCTATTGTAGCAAGTCTGGCTTAATGGCATCCTTGTCGCTACTTAGGGAAAGAGGCTCGAGCTCAAGTTTGAACCTTGCCTACATATGCTAATATAGCAAGTCTGCCTTGAACTTAAGTTTGAGCCTCAACTGTATATGTTACTTTAGCACTAGGGTGTACGGTTAGCCTCATGACATCTGTGTGGCTACCAATGCCAGTAGGCTCAAACTTAAGTTTGATCCTCACTTGCATATAGTAGAGTAGCACCATCATGTAGGGCTTGTTGCTACCAAGGGCATAGAAGAACATCTTTAGGCTCGATCTTAAGTTCGAGCCTCAAGTGCATATTCTTTAGAACTAGGATGCAAGGCTTGCCTCCTAACATCCTTGTAGCTACCAATGGAAAGAGCCTTGCTTGCTGTGTAGCCCTAATATGCAAGGGCACAATCTCTTGACATCCTTGTGGCTATCAAGGACATGGAAAAATATCTTTAGACTCAAGCTAAAGTTTGAGTATTTCATACTGTAGCGCTAGGGGGAAAGGTTAGCCTTGTGAAATCCTTATAGCTACTAAGGTCATAGAATAGCATCCTTGTGGCAAACAATGGGATTAAGCTTGCACTTAAGTGTAGACCTTGCCTACAAATGTCAGTATAGCACTACGATGCATGTATAGCTTCATGACATCCATGTGGATACCAAAGGAAAAGAAAAACACTTTGAGGCTCGAGCTTAAGTTCGAGCCTAGCTATTGTAGCACTAGGGAGTATGTCAAGACTCATCCTTTAGAGATACTAATTCCAAGAGGCTCGAACTTAAGTTTGATCCTCACTTGCATAGGCTAGTGTAGCACTAGAATGCAAGCCTAATGCCATCCTTGTGGCTACCATGGGTATAGAATAGCACCTTAAGTTCAAGCCTCATTTTCATATGCTAGTGTAGCACTAGGATGCAAGGCTTTCCTCATGACATCCTTGTGTCTACTAAGGGCAAGAGGCTCGAACTTAAGTTTGAGCCTTGCCTACATATGCTAGTATAGCATTAGCATGAAAGTCTAGCTTCATGACATCCTTGGGATGCCAAGGGAGCAGAACAACACCTTTAGGTTCAAACTTAAGTTTAAGACTCAATTGCATATGATATTGTAGCACCAGTGTGTAAGGCTAGCCGAGGGATATCCTTGTGGCTACTTAGGGAAAGAGGCTCGAACTTAAGTTTGAACCTCGCCAACATATGCTAGTATAGCAAGTCTAACCTAATGACATCCTTGTGGATACTTAAGGAAAGCGACTCAAATTTAAGTTTGAACCTTGCCTACATATTCTATTGTAGGCTATCTTAATGGCATCCTTATGGCTACTTAGGGAAAGAGGCTCAAACTTAAGTTTGAACCGTGCCTACTTATGCTAGTATAGTAAGTCTAAGTTAATGACATCTACTTAGGGAAAGCGGCTCAAATTTAAGTTTGAACCTTGCCTACATATGCTATTGTAACAAGTCTGGCTTAATGACATCCCTGTGGCTACTTAGGGAAAGAGGCTCGAGCTTAAGTTAGAACCTTGCCTACATATGCTAATATAGCAAGTCTGCCTTGAACTTAAGTTTGAGCATCAACTGTATATGTTACTTTAGCACTAGGGTGTAAGGTTAGCCTCATGACATTTGTGTGGCTACCAATGCCAGTAGGCTCAAACTTAAGTTCGATCCTCACTTGCATATACTAGAGTAGCACCAGCATGTAGGGCTTGTTGCTACCAAGGGCATAGAAGAACACCTTTAGGCTCGATCTTAAGTTCGAGCCTCAAGTGCATATGCTTTAGCACTAGGATGCAATGCTTGCCTCATGACATCCTTGTGGCTAGCCTTATTTGCATATGCTATTGTAACACTAGGGTGTAAGGCTAGCCGAGGGACATCCTTGTGGCTACCAAAGGCAAGAGGCTCAAGCTTAAGTTCGAGCCTCACCTAAATATGTTATTATAGCACTATCATGAAAATCTAGATTCACTAAGTCCTTTTAGGATTCATGCAAGAATTCTAGCCTCATGGCATCCTTTTGGTTACCAATGACAAGAGGCTTAAACTTAAGTTTGATCCCCACTTGCATATTTGAGTGTAGCACTAGCATGGAAGGCTAGCTTGATGACATATTTGTGGCTATCAAGGGCATAGAATAGCACTTTTAGGCTCGATCTTAAGTTCGAGCCTCAAGTGCATCAGGGAATAAAAAATCACTTTTAGGCTCAAACTTAAGTTTGAGCTTCCTCTCCATATGCTAATGTAGCACTAGGGTGCATGCCTAGCCTCATGACATCCTTCTAGCTAGAAAAATCATAGAGCTTCACTTTTAGGATCAAATTTAATGTAGCACTAACTTGCAAGACTACTCTCATGACATCCTTGTGGCTAGCAAGGGTACAAAACAACATCTTTTGGCTCAAACTTAAGTTCGAGCCTCGCCTACACATGCTAGTGTTTTTTTTATAATTATACTATTTAACTTAAACATATGCTCCTTGTTTAGGTTATAACATTGTTCTTTTTGGTTGTTTCAGGAATGGAGGCTTCCAATGTACCAAGTATACCAGAGCAGGGTGCACAAGTCTTCACACTCGATGTTCTTGGAATGTCCACTCACGCCAAAACTACTGCTCCAAGAATAAAGGTTGACAAGACCTTTGAGTTAACAAAAGAAGAAGGAGTGAAGTGGTTTGTGGATACCTACGATATAGATGCAAACTACAAAGGTGACATCCATCTATATTTTTCACAAGGTGATATGAAATATGGAGACATGGGGATTGTTGTGGGTGTCAAAGATGATGTGGATGCAACAGCAATGCCATGCTTTGCATGTAATGTGCTACCTATTGGAGAGACCACAAAGGCAAACAAGTTTTGCTTATCCTTGGGCACTTTTCATGTAGCAGACATGAATGGTAGCAAACTAGGAAAAGAAAATTCTATTGTAAAATTAGGATTGAAGATCTCAAGCTTCACTAGTTAAGAAGACTCGGGTGTGGACTGTGTGGAAGACCTAGTGAAGGCAGTGAAACATGCAAAGCGAGTCTTGAGTTTACCAAAGAAGATTGTACCTGCAAAGAAACCAATAGGGGCACTACCTAAGAAAGTTGTGGAGAAGGCAGAAAGTCCCCGAGGGATTTACCATGGAAAACTTATCGCACCACGTAAGTGCAGGAGAGGGGGGGTTTTTTACAAGTTACACAAGCGTATAAGTTAGGGGAAGGCCCCCAATATTTATCTCCCAAGCTTAAAAATAAGAGAGGGGGGTATCATATTTAGGGGGGGGGGGGGGGGGGGGGGGGGAGCCTAACCCGGGTTGATTACTTGTAACGATTGGTCACCGATCTACACTAGAACTCGGATGAATTTAGGGGAAGTTTTTTAATCAAGTCACACATCAAATTTTGCATCAAGTTGGTCAAAGTAGATAAGAGCTGATTTGGAGCAGGTCAAGGTTTGATTTACACCAGCTTTAAATGGGTCAAAATTGGACGAGCAGCCATAGTGCAGGTTGATCGAGCACATAGTTTGAAAGTCAAACTAAGACACATTGAGGGTACATCTAGTTATCAATAGAAGTGATTCCTTAGTACGTTGCAGGTCATTATGCTACACACTCTTCGACTAGTTTTACTCAGCTAGATCATGTGAAACCTGAATTTTATATGTAAGTTAGGGGTATGATAGTTTTTCTCGTTGATTGTCGTGTAAGCGTAGAAAGGGGGTTCATATTCCCTAATATGAGTCGTATATAGGGGTTTTATCAAAGTTGTTCGCTTGCAGGTGGAGTCTTGTTTTGTATATAGAGTGAATCCCCCGGGGGAAAGCCATAGTTAGGAGTGCACTTGCAGCATCAAGAGGTGCCCGTGCAAGTGCTTCAACACATGTAGAGAAGATCACTGCCACCATTAATTTAGAGGAGCAAGAAGGTTCACAAGGGCAAGATGCACAAGGACTCATAAGAAAAAGAAAGGCAAAGGATGATTCTACTCTTGAGGAAGATAGACAAAAACTAGCAAAGAGGAAGATGAAAAAGAGTGCAGAAGAAAAAGAGGTTTCTGAAGAGGAGTTGATGGACATGGAAACTCCATCCAAAGATAACAGGGCACTGACCTCTTTAGAAATCAAGAAGGGATTCTATCCTTTTGGGATCAATGAAGTCTTTAGCATTGACGTGACAAGGTGTTTTCCTGCTCCATCAAACTATGTGTACAGAAGATTAAATCTAGATTGGGTCAGGATTGACTTTAGACTTCATTCAAGAACCAAAGCAAGAGGAGATACTAGCAATTTTGATGCCTTGTGATCCTTCCAAAAAACAACCTCTTGACAAACTTGCCAAAGAGGATGTTCGCAATGTTGATTACTGGATCATCTCTGGACAACACTCCATTAGTGCTGCAAAACTTTTGCAGGGTGCAAACGTTGCAAAGGTTACCCCTCAATTGCATCAACAATTCAAATATAGACGATTCTCAATTGCCCACCAAAGATCTCTCGTGAAATCTCTAAAGATGCGAATCTATCTGTTGCAATGTCAATGCAAAAGGAGCCATTTCTTGACCAACTTATGCAAGCGCGAGCACAATGGCATGCAAATGGTTATCCTTCTAAGCCACCACCTAGTGTCAACCAAACCAAGAAGGACTTTGAGGCTTGGAAGGTACTTGTTTGATTCTTTGAAAACATGGATGTGAGTCTTTTTAATCAATATCTATTTGTAAACTAGAGTCTATCATAGGCTCAAGCAAGACCTCCATGTGCTCATTTAGAACTTAAATTGAGGTTTTAACTTAAGATTTAGTGTCACTTGCATATGAGGCTATAACACAAACAAGCGAGGCTCGAACTTAAGTTTGAGCCCCACTTACATATACCCATGTATTTTGGACTTTGCATAGATGTATGTGAGCATATAAAGAAACAATTCAATCTAGCTAGGCTTGAACTTATTAAGTATGTGTCTCAATCCCACAAGTTAGAGCCTTGTCAATATTGATGTTGGAATTTTCAATTTTGTAGACCTTTGTTGAGACAACAGAGCACACACTTCAAAAGGGATTTGTCAAGAACGACTTGCATTTGCTTCTATGTGATGAGAAGATATGGAAGAATTGGGTCAAGATCATGAGACAATATGCTCGAGGCTTGCTACCAAATACAAAGGGAGAAAATTGAAATTTAGTTTGTAGGCTCGAACTTAAGTTTGAACCTTGCCTCCACATGTTAGTGTAGCACTACTATGTGAGGCCGAGCTCATGAGCACTACCATGTTAGGCCAATCTCAAGAGCATTGTAGTAATATAACCTTCCAAATAGCAATACTTACGGATCATGAAGTAAAAAGGATCATACCTTGAAAAATTCATAGTTAAGAGGTTTTTTGAACAGGCCCTAGATGTGCACAATATAATAATTTTATACACAGTGAATGCATCGAGACTAGACATGGCTTGAGATTTAAGCCTTACATTTTAAACATAAGATTAAGGTTAAGACTTAAGCCTTAGGCATGAACTTAAGTTTGAGCCTCACCTCCAAATGTGAAATAGGTAGCATGTTAGGTGAGCATAACGTGATCATGTGTATGAGTTTCAACAACAAAAGTCCTTGTCATAGAATCCCACCTCAATACTTCCAAGTGAAGCTCACAATTTCATATCCTATTGTAACGATTACATATGTTAAGAAAGAGTCATAATCTATAACAAGAAACTGAAATTTATTTTGTAGGATCGAACTTAAGTTCGAGCCTTGCCTTTGTATGTTAGTGTAGCACTACCATATGAGTCCAGTCTCATGAGCATTGTAGCAAAAAAATGTTACAAATAACAAAATACTTATAAATTATGAAGAAAATTGGATGATACCTTGAAAAATTCATAGATAAGGGGTTTTATAAATAGGTCTTCAGTGCACATAGTATAAAAGGTTTTCACATAGTGAATGATGAAGACTAAAAAGGGATTAGGACTTACATTTTAAACTTCAAACATAAGCATAAATTTTGAGACTTAAGTTTTAGGCTTGAAACAAAAGCCTAAACTTTGAGACTTAAGCCTTAGGCTGGATCTTAAGATTAAGCCTCACTTTCAAATGTGCTTTAGGTATCATTCTAGGTTAGCATTTTTGTGTTAATGTGCTAAATGGAGCCTTTCTAACATAAAACGTCTGGGTTAGATGATGGAAAGGAAATGGATTCTATGGTTATTGAAAATCCACTAGACTATTTTCTAAATAGGTAAAAAATTGGCTTTTTTCATCTTTCAGATGAAGACAACAAAATAGAAGACGGAGATAACATATCTCAAGTAGCACAAGTGCTACCCACCATTGTTGGAGAGACCCAGTTTCATAAAGGTGATCTTGTAGAGCACAAAAGTGATCTTGTAGAACAAACCTCCCAAAAAACTTCAAATGACATGACTAAAGAGAGTGAGAACATGCTACCTACAATTGGAGAGACCCAAATTCATGAAAGTGACATTAGGAATAGTGAAGAGGAGATGGTGGTGGTAGAGCATCAAAGTGATTTTGTTGTGCAAAATTCTCCAAAACCTTCACACAACACTAACAACATGCCTCAAAGAGATGAGGATGCAGAGGGTAGTGAGAATAAGGGTGAAGCCAATGAAGAGCTCCAAGCGACTCTTGCAACCAAGGACACACAAGAAAAAACTGACAAAGGGAAAGGAAAAGCGACACCAAATACAAACAAAGTCCAAAGCATTCAAGAAAGGGAGCAAGGGATTGAAGTTGGTGAGAAAAACAAAGGTACTTATTTGTCCAATGTGATTAGTATAGATATGGCCCTTTTTGGAAGATAATACAAAATTCTATTATGTTGTCTTCGCAGGTGAAATTGACATTCAAAATCAAGGATCTAGTGTGCCACAAGTAGACATCAGCGTTGAGGAGCTATGTCCTGATGCACGAAAACGTAGGCCACTTGGAAGCTTATATTCTTTTGAGAGAGATGGAGATAAACTAGTCTTTCAATCTTCCCACATCAATAGAGAAATGCAATCACTTTTAGGAGACATCATTATAGATGAGTATGGGAGTATGAGATGTAAATAAACGTGTGCAATTTACAATTATGTGATGCAAATATATGGTCCCTTGTTTTGAGATTTATAAGTGCAAAAACCTTGTACGTATTGGAGCAATACATGAGAAAACGCAAAGTTTAATGATATATTTATAGTCATTGAGCCTCTTGACATAGTATCATTTCCTCGGATGAGTTGTACAATACTTGGATCCATGTAAATATGTGAATTGGATTTTATTTTTTATCTTGGTGTTTCTAAACACCACACTATTTTGAGGTCCCTTCAATTCTAAAATTTGTTTTTGATTCTTGTAGAATCTTTTTATGAGTGTTGATATAGCCAATTATTTAACGTCAATGTCTCAAATCTGAGCTACTGATTCAAAGAACTTTTTCTACATGAATAATGTTGTATAATGCAAATTGAGTTAGTGCCATGCTTCTCTCATTCTTTTGATGTCATTGTAGTTGATGCATATAAGTATGTATATAAATACACATATCCCTATAGATATGTGTTAAGGGGTATATGAAACATAGAGTGTAACCGTGAATAGATGATAGCTCAAACTACACAAAAATACTAAATTTTTAATAGCGTTATAAGAAATGGGACTTGAATAATTCCCAAAATTCCTAAATAGGTCTTCTTTGCTTAACTTTCCCATTTGCACATCAATTATTCACTTAACAAGCAATTTGACTTGATTTTTTTTTTTTTGTGGGTCTCTACATAATTATTATTTATTTTTCCTTGTTACAATTATTGTCTACAAAAGCCGTAATTTTTTACATCACATATCTAATGATGTATAGATTATTTTGCAAGATCCAACAGTCATATGATAGAATTGACCATGCAAAAAAGTGAAATCTTTAACGATTCATTTTTTAAAGATCTAGCTCAAAAAATAACAAAGATTGCTTAGAGGACCTTGAGAGAGTTTTTCAAAAAAATCTAAGGAATAATGTACATTGCCACTCATTTTGATTTTCATGTATCTCTTACCATCTCCTTACCATAAGGTCCTAGTAGAAAAAAAAAAGAGTCAATTTGGACTGGGGTAAGGCGCTTTTCCATTGTTTAATTTTCTACACTTGCACCATTCACTGAAGGTGTGCCTCCTTAGGTTTGTTAAAGTGCTAAGCTTAGAAATGTTGACAATTGTCCATATACCATGGTTTGGCTACACATCACCAAAACTCCATGTCATCACCCCATCTCACCTTCCACATCACCATAGTCAAAAGTTTGACCTCAGTACTTGGCTTGCCACGTCACCTAATCACCACGTCATCCACCACTCTCAAGTGCCACCTTGCATGTAAGCCCTAGGGTAAGACCAGGCAGCAGGCCAAGAGCCAGGACGGACATGCAGTATAGGGGTCCCTGTTATTAGCAATGCACGACCTATATAGGCCACGACTGGGTGAAAAGTGGCATGCTCTAGTCCCCTCAATCTCACATTGGTATTAGAGCTCAGGGGAGGGGGAGTTATGGAGGAAGGGGGAAAGCCTTGCAGCCTTGCATGGTGCATGAATGCCCTCTCTCTCTCTCTCTCTCTCTCTCTCTCTCTCTCTCTCTCTCTCTCTCCCCCCCCCCCCCCCCCCCCCCCCCCCCCGCGCGTAACTGACGCCTCATGCCATAGCTCAAGGAGATTAATTTCACATGAAGCCGCCCTAGGGGAGAGGACCTTTGGTTTAAAACCCACTTAAGGGAACATGCACACACAGGCATGCCCCCATCTCCTCTCCTCTAAGAAGCCGTTGAGTTAGAATCCGAAGAAAGTGGAGGTCGAAGCACAAACTATGGCACAATTTTCCCAATCTTAGAAAACTCAAAAAATTGTAGGAGTACAAGCAGCCCCATTCAGCAAGCCGACGGCCGACAAAAACACATGTCAAATCCATGCAAGGCATGGTGGTAGTGGAGAATCATGGGTCTCCACGAACGTTGATTTTCAACCTCAAATCTTTGCATACGTCCTTCTACGTATGCCATGGGGCTTGCATGGGAATGGACGGTATGCATAGTTTTTTAATGGCTAGGCTAGGACAAGGGGCCATGTGAGGGTTGTGAAGGTCGTGCAAGCTGATGGAGAAATCTATGCAAGGCATTTCAGAAAAAAATCAAATAACACCATGCTCATTATGTATAGGCAAGGTCTGCGGTATGTAGGGCAAAGATATTCGGCATGGCCGATTAGTTGTGTTTCATTTACAAAGCTACAACAAGTAGAGGACATTTGACCAAAGGTATGTATTGAAGAAAGTTGCAAAATGCCAAAGCATTCGTGGTTTCCTTATGGTCTCAATAGCATGCAAGGCATGCTCAAATTTGAACCAAGCCAATACGGCATGGCAAGTCAATGTGAGTACTTTAGAAGGTATGCAGTAGCTTTCGTTTTGTTTGACACAATATTCAAGCACATGCAAAGAATCTTGATCCAAAGCGGTCACGAATCAAAGGCAACAATTTGTAAGTTATCTAGTTGTAGTAAAGCAAATACAAGCAAGGCTTATGATTTATAAGATATAAGTATTCGGCGAGGCTGATCAATACTGACAATTCAAGACATCAATAGGAATCTTTCTCTCTACTGTGGAGTTTTTTATTTTTTAGGGCATGGCCCCTAGGCAAGTTATTTGTCCTTGATGAAGTCATGCATGGTCATGATCATCCCATTCTCCACAAGTCGGATCCAACAACTTTTCAAGGGTAATTGACAATTACTACGGTTATGCTTTGTTTATAAAATCCAGATAGTTATTGCTTGTTGGAGAACAGCAAGCACAATTTTCTTTAAACTTTGTCGCAACTTTGAGTCTGAAAACAAGGTAACATATGGGCGTATCGGCAATGAAGGGTCATAAGATTGGAGCACAGCTCCGTACAACTAGGGTACATAGACCATGCTTTGCTTATGGAGTACGACTCCGTATGAGGCTATCGATGAGCAAGGCTTGTGTAGACAACTGTTGTCTTACTGCTTCCAAAAAAATTGAATCTTGTGCCTCCAACATGGTGTAGACGACCAAGCCATTGAATGCTATGGAAAAGCAAGGCGTTTTAGGATTGAGGCTACAAGGATGCAAGGCCATTAAGGCACACTCATGTCACAGGGTGCTATGACTTTCGCTACCAAGGACAATGATTACAAAAATTGGTAAGTATGTCACTTCTAAGTTTCAATTGAGCTTATTCACTTTTGCAAGGTTTTCTACAATGCCAACTTGACAAGCAAATGTTGCTTTGATCAAGTAAAGATTGACAGTAAGATGAAACTTGATAGCTAAGCTTTTTGAGCTATTTATTTCAAGATTGGGCAATTTCTAAGGATTCTCAATAAGATGTATACTTCGGCAAGGCTGATTTTCTTTACGAAATTTTGACAAGGTCAACTCTTTTTTGCTTTGACATATCTGTGTCACCAGGAGAACCTGCTAGCTATGAGCACTCAGGCTATGTTCTGTCTCATCTTTTTGATGAACTTGTGTGAAACAAGGCTTCACTTCAGATCACCTTACATAGAAGTTTCCAAAGTTTGGAACAATGCTATTAGCATACGAACTTTGGGAAATTTGGCACCATGTCTATCTAATTTTCTCTTGGAGGTCGGTATGACCCAAGCCACGATGGCATGTAGGGTACATCCGATCGCTTTAACTTTTTTAGCATATAAGGTTACGAGACAACTTCAAAAGCATACGAACTTTGGGAAATTTGGCACCATGTCTATCTAATTTTCTCTTGGAGGTCGGTATGACCCAAGCCACGATGGCATGTAGGGTACATCCGATCGCTTTAACTTTTTTAGCATATAAGGTTACGAGACAACTTCAAAAGAAGACAACCGCTCTCAGAGAGGCAAAAAAGTGCTTTGCCAGCCTACATGCAAAGCAAGGCTTCTATTTTGTACCAAGGTACTATCAATTGACTTTATGTCAAGAATAATGCCACACATATTGGGCATTAAGTGGATATAAGATCACAGTTTGGCAACGACACACTATGATGTATCCAAGTAGTGTAATTGTGCAAGGCACATATAGAAGTAGCTCACAAGGTTGAAACTATTAGGGCTTATCAATCTATTTTTCTCATATGCATGCATGGCATACGGATAAGATGGTAGTATCTCCACTCCATCATTGTTTACGATTCCACAATAACATCGAATAGTCTGTCCAAGAAGAATTGAGGCTCGTAGATGGGCTTCCAATTGTTGTGTACATGTATACGTCTATGAGAACTTTACGTCATTGGCTCTATGCACAAGGTACAACCAATCCTAATGATGGATTTTATGGATAGCAAGTAGGCATGGCCTAGCTATCAAGCAACTAATTCATGGCACCAAATGGATAGATTAAAAGACTCTCCCACAGGTAATATCTTGTGTGAGCACCTCAAAAAATCTAGTGTGACTATTTCTTTGGGGGTATTTGACATATTTTTCCTTTGTTCATGGAGGGAGAACATTTTATCTACAACTTAGTTGTGAGTAAGATTCCAACTGAAGAAGATCTGTTGCTTAGCTACCAACTGAAGAAGATCTGTTGCTTAGTTGCACCACCAATTAGGCCTCTAGGAGTGGCATTTTCAGGGGTATGGCCCCGCTAATATACAATCAATCCATAGGCGTTTGAGAGTCATGATTTGAGCTCATCACAATTGTACTTTCAAGGAAAGAAGTTCGCAATCTCCCAAGGGGTTTGCAAAGTGCACGTGAGTACGGGTAAGTGACGTTATATGTTCAACCTTGAGGTATGCATATGATTTGGTCTTATTCCCTTTTTGAATATGCTTTGCTTGATTTTTTCAAATCGAATGAATAAGCTTGAATGCTTTCATCCATTTCGCTTGTCAGAGACATGACAAGGTCATGTAAGAGCAAAGAATATTGGGCCGCAGTGTCCCAAATACATTTTAGCATTATGTAATTATGGACTCATATGCAGGGTTTTCTTAGGCACATGTTGCCACATGGGATACAACATGGTCAAGGAACTCAAGGAGTTCGGTTTAGCCAGCGTGGAGTAACAGTAATGAGGGTCCCTCTCACTCATGTCGTTGAGTGTTTATAGTTACCTCCAAACACAAGTACATCTTGTACTAGAAGGATGTCCTTTTTTCAAACATTGAGATATATTTCACACATGGAGAATATGAGTCTTTGGGACTGATATTGACGCCCGCTATTTGAATTATGTCTCACGATAGTCCCTAGGTGTTGTGGTTAAATCCATTTTCTAGACCATTTTGAACACATGATATCGGAACAATTTCAGTGGCTAGAAATTGTAGGATACTTAGAATGACTTGTTAAGGTTACAAGTACTGCTAAACAACATTAACAAATGGTTGTTTATGCATATAACAAGGCTATGTGTTGTTAATAAAAATGTTTCATTGTATGTACCTAAAAGTGACTCATATTTCACATTCTAGTATGGTTCAAACGTTTTAGCGAGGCTTGCAAATGATTGCATTAGAAAGTATTTAATTTCTTTTCAGAACTATTTGTACTCCTCTTTCATGAGTGCTATGAGCATCATATTTGCCATAAAGTATTGGCAAGTATGGTCATGGATATGCAGGCTCAAATTTGTTTTTGCTAAATGCATGCACATTCAGTGTTATGGGCCCTAATGTTTAGCAAAGGCTTATTTGGAGCAGCATGTACATTCATGACATAGATCTAACAATCACCAATATAGGTCATGGCTTGGTTTGGGTTCTTGTGGATCTTTCCAGTTAACCAAGATGGTTATTTAAAACATTGTTGATTCCTCATCCATGTTGTAAGGCACTGTGATCCCTGTTTACCAATCATTTTGGGAAACTATCTCTAAATGGTGGGGAAACACATCTCAATGTTGTCGTTTATCCAAAGAGGACAAGCAAATTATAAGAGTAGTCTTGTGCTAAAGGATATGTGAAGCGCGCACGTTAGCACCAAGCAATCCAATTAGAAAGCAAGTATTGATCTAGTTGGAGTTTGCTAACCATAAGGTAAAGCATATTTGCGACTAGGTTTAGTCTCTTCATGTTGAAGCTGGGTTCTCAACCTTGAATACTAGTTATGGTGGGTTTGCTTATTGATGCGATAAGATAACAAGTCAAGGAATTATACTTTCCTGATGAGTTATCATCCAATTACTTTCATGGAAAGTGAAAAGAAGTACTCTTTTGGGTATATCTTAGTTGTGATAACTCGTTTAGCATACTCAAGTGAGTCTACATGCTATGTTGTATATGCCGGCTACACAAGACAGTTGCAAAGGGACAACATTGTGAAAAATCAAAATGGTATTCTTGATTTCATGAAACTCCTATTGAGATGTGTTCCAATCAAACAAGCAGATGGATCCATGAAGGATGCCACATTGGAAAACATTAGTGTTCTTATGAAGATACAACCAATTTTGTTTCCGAGGATGAAAACACTTCTCCAAGGGGGGAGTAACGTCAGGCCTAGGGTAAGATCGTGTAGGTCAAGGCCTAGGAAGGACAAGCAGTATAGGGGGTCCCTATTGTTAGCAAGGTTAGGCCTATATACGGCATGGTTGGATGGGAAGGTGGTATGCTCCAATCTCCTCAGTCTCACAGCATACCACCTCATCAGGGATTTCACTGATGTGATCATGATAGTGTGATCACATAAATAATGCAAGTAATTACACATAAAAAGGACATGATCATATTAATTGTTAACGTGATCTTGATGGTGAACTACAAAAACCAATAGATCTGGTAAGCTCGCCAGGTTGTTGCATTTTCTCTATGGGCCCACCGAGCTTCATAGTTTTCCTTGCAGGTCCGTTAGGAAAATGGAAAAGCCTGATGGGCCTAACTGTATAAAGTAGACCTCTTCTAACTTTGGTATTTTGACTAGGCAAATCCCTGGGGAGTGTATCTAAGCGTTGGGTACAATTACTCCTTGTGAATTGACCTAAGGGTACGGACTCACAGGTCCTTTTTTTGGGTCGAACGCGATTCTTAATACGGTAACCACTTCTAAAGATATTTAGATCCTTCATAAAAAACAAAGGTACAAAGCCAATTGAAACTTTGTAGAGTTTTTCTCATTGTGATGAAGCCATTGGTCCATAAAAGGGCCAAAGTTGGTTTAAAAAGATGAGCATATTTAAATAACTAATTGATAGTCAAGGGTCAAATGCCCTGTGCTAGTGTACTGGGTATATATATTCTTGAATTCTTGCATTTTACACTATCATAGATTTGAACTGATATACATTGTCACTGCACAATATGAGAGCTATAATCCTTAGTTGGGTGAAAATAGCTTTTATATATTGAATTGGATGGATAAGTGGGCTACAATCCTTAATTGGATACAAGTAGTCCTCAATTGTGTAATTGTATTGAAGATTTCATTGCCTTGTTTTATGCATTGGTTTATATAGGGAGTGCATTATGTATTATGAAATATTGTTAGTGCATGAGATGGCCAATCATAAATATTATTGCTTCCGTGTGTGTTTTGCAGATGATTATCATTGTTTCAATGTTGAAATTGATTATTCTTTGTAGCATGTGAAAATAGATGTGTCTTGCATGACAGTGCATTGCAATGTGTATGTTTGCTCACAACATATGTGGTTGATGTGTGAATCGACTAGAGTGCATTGCAAATCTCATACTATGTAGATTTGATTGCTTTCTTAGTGATTGTTTTTCTAATATATATTGAAAAGAAGAAAAATGATTTTAAAATTGAACATCTAGTTCTTATGTCTTCAGTATTAAATTGAAAAAAACGGAGCAAAATGTCGGTACAAGTGGTACAAAGAAGACAAAAAATAAAAAAGCACCTGGCAAAAGAGTGGGATTATGCTCAAAACATATGTGGTCGATACATGGAGTGGCAATGTAAATTTTGCTTCACCAAAAATCAAGAGATGCACCACGTATTACGGACCATTTTTTGGATAGCCTTACAAAGAGTTGTAAGAAATATGATCATCCTCAGGTGCATGCAATTGCAAAACTTTTGAGAGAAGAGATCGCCAAAAAGGGTGGCAAGAAACAACGGGTACATAGATTTGTTATGGATGCATGTCAAGAGCAGACATAGTCAAATATCAGCTCTCCTAATACTATGGTAACACCAACTAACCTTGCAGAACAACCCGTGTAGGGAGAGGAAATGCCAAGCAGTGTTCCTTTTAAGTGCCACAATGAAGGTGAACTTAGGAAAATATGTCAAAAATCATTGCATCAGAGCTTTCAAATGCAGTTGTTAGAAAAAGCACAAAGTGCACTCGCCAAATAATTTTTTTTCACTAGAGTGCTCTAGTCATGGTAGACATCAATCATTGGAAACATACATGGAAGAAAATCAGTGAGTTCAGACCATGATTTTTAGCCCCTTCGTATCACACGGTACAAAATGATCTCTTGGACAAATGTTACATCAAAGTCAAAGAGTGTGCTTCCAAAATAATACTTGGGAATATATCGCTTTCAAAATGCACAATTTTGAGTGATGGTTGGTCTAATGTTTAAAGAAGACCAAGGGGACACACGTTCATAAAGGCAGTTGACAATTCTGGTGCAACTAAAAGTGACAAATACATTGCTAAGGTCTTGATTAATGTAATTAAAGAAGTTGGTACTAAACATGTCATTCAAGTAGCCATGGACAATGCAAAGAACGTGCTAACAACCATTTGTTGTTGATCATCTGGCACTATTTTTGTACCACATGCTTGCTCTTCATTAGTCACAGTATCTTAAAATATAGTGGAAAAATATATAAATATTAAATATCTTTGACAAACGTTTGTTCTCTCGATTCAACACTCTCAAAAATACCACAGTTGACTAAAGACAGTTTAGTCAATTATTCTGCAATTGATGCGAAAAACAAAATCACAATTGATCCAATTGTACCACAAGACAATTGACTAAAGACAACTCATCCAAATATACTTCAAGTGAGGTGAACCACCCAGAACATAGACTTCAATGCAAATAAAATACTCAGACAACAAGTCAATATCAAAGTACAAAATGTTCAAGCTGGGTAAAAAGACGGCACAAGTCCAATAAGCAGTCACTGGATAGGATTAGGGTCTGTCTTTGAATGCTCTCTAAAGAATAAAAAAATATCTGATTCCTTTCTTTTAGCTTCACACCCTCTTAACTTTATCCAATAGTCCACTTTTATCTAAATAGTCCTCATGGGATCTTGATCAGGGTGGTAAAATACTTCTTTTGAGTATGCATCTGCACACTATGGATCATATATTTTTGGAGCAATCCACAACTGCTTTACAAGCTGTCGTTCCCCTATTTCTTTTCCTCCAAAATTGCAAAGTCCAATTGAGCTGTAGGATGCAAAAAAATGTTTGATATGCGCTTGGCTAGCGTTCTGAGCATCATGCCCCAATCCATAATGCCAACGCGGGGTTTATTTGTGCAAGTGAAATCTAGCATTATGTTGTAGGGATGTAAGTCATTGTGCACTATACTAGTTGAGTGAGCATCCGCAACACCATCAATAAGAGCTTGTAAGATTGTTGCCATCTGCTTAATCACTGCTTTGAGATGTGTAGTCTGATCTATCGTTGGTAAGTACCGATTTACTGGTAGAAAATTCCTACAACCATATTGTAGCATGTGCATGCAGCATCTGAACGCTTCATATTGTAGCATGTGTATGCAACATCTGAACGCTCCTTGGGCAAATGGCAATCATCACATCATGTCTCCCAAGGTATCCCCATTGTGGTATGGGAAGATTGTGATCCAGGAAGTAGGAGCCTATGTGGTAAATCCAATGCATCTTACAATGGAGGGGTGAAGTGCTTGCACTCCTTGTTCTATCTGGAAGCTATCAAACTTTGCCTCATTCCCTCCCTTGTAGCATTTTCCTACATATCTAATGTGTTCTGGATGGAAAGAAATGCTTTTAATGGTGTATAATGTGCATACACCAAAAGAGCATTCTTCATTCCTTGCACCTTCCTCCGAGGCTTCATGAAGAATGCGGACTAGATGTGCGCACTTGGCAATCAATGCTATGTGTATGATTGTGCTGATGCCACTAACATTTGATCGACCACCTACGGCAACTTTCCCATCTTGGATCATCTTCAATCGCTTGGGTAAGGAGGCTTGGTCTTGAACTCTCACCCAATTCATCTTTAACGTCTGCTCCTCCCATTGTTTATCTCACAACTCTATTTTTGCCATATCGCAAGTGGGAGGACACGGATGCGTCTGAAAATTGGCCTAGTCTGGGTAGGTCTAATGCCGATGGAAGAATGGAGGAAGGAAAAATGGATCCATGAAGGGATCAAGATAAGGGAGGCGAATGTGATTTAATTAAGAAACTCTTCTAATTGTTTTGTAAACAGAACCTTGGAAAGGCTAGGAACCTAAATAGGCTATTCCACAATTGTCCTCATCAGCCAGACGTTAACACTCAATTGGAATGTCTTCTTGAAAGCATTATATGGACAAGAGTGTCTTACTCCACTCAAATGGATAGACCCTCTCTATTGAATGAAAAGATCAAAATGGAGATTTTGGAGCCTTCTTGTGCTCCATACTCAAATATGTGGTTCATAGTTTCAAAGAAGAATGGTATTGTACGCTTCATCCAAGATATGCAACCAGTGAACAAGGTGAAGATTAGAAATGTAGGTACATGTCTAATTGTAAATGAGTTTGCAGAGGAATTTTCAGGGAGGGATATCTACTCAATGGGTATAATCAATTTCAGCTTGCAATTGAAAACAGAGACTTGAAAGCCATGAGGAAACCTTTAGGTTTGGTAAGAATGTGTTTCTTGCCATAGGGATCATCCAACTCGGTTGCACATATGGGATGAATAAGGTTTTACATGAATTTATTCCTCAGATTGCAATGCCTTTAATTGATAGTTTGCCTATCAAAGGATGTGAAGAAGTGAGAAAGATGAAGCTTTGGGTCTCGGGGGGTGCCGCAGATTTGTGGCAATCACATAAATGATTGTGATAAAATCTTGTCTAAGTTGGAGGAAGTGAATCTTACTTTTTCAGGGAAAAGTTCTATGTTTGGTGATAATGAGATGCTAATTGTGGGGAACATGTGTGGGCCATATGGTAGGAAACCTTGTCCAAAAAAGATAGATGCCATTCAAAGAATGAAAGAGACATGCACTAGCATCATTGAGGCTAGAAGGTTTCCGGGAGCATGTATCTTTTACGTTATTTAAATTGCACATTCTGCACCTGTAGTTGATTCTCTTTATCAATTTCTTAGAAAGAGTCAAAAGTTTAAACGGACAGATCCACATGTAAAAGCCATGAAAAAGGTAAAGGAGTTGCTCCAATTAGCACCAACTTTGAGAAAGGTAGACTATGAGTGTAAACTCGGGGGGTTCACTATGTGTAAAACTACCATATCACGTGAGTTCAAGACACAAAGATGGTTATAGTTGATAGTTGCAAGATAAAAGTACCATTCTAGTTGGTGCCCATCCATGTCTAGCTAAAGCAGTGTGGATTTTATCATTGCAAGTTTGCATCATATCCTTGGTTATGTAGCTCCTCATAGTCCATAGAGTGTGGTTGTTATAGAAGTGCTTGTCAATTCCATGTCTTGGTTTTTAGCTAGTAGAAGGGTAAGTCCCCTATAGTACTAGAGCTACAATGTATATCTAATTCTTGCTTCTAATATAATAAGCGATATTAGGCACTTTTCATAGACAACACATATAGAGACACTTGAACCAAAATAGACATAAAAACTTTGTGTTATGTATTTTTCACTGAGAAACTTCAAGAGAGATAATCATTGGGTCTATAAACGACAAAGCAGAGAACCACTACATGAAGTCAAGGAGAAATGCATACAAAGATAAACATGAATTTGAATTAGCTTTATGAAAGCTTTATATTATAAGGAGTGCTATTATAAATAGCCTCATATGCTTTTGGTGACATCAGGAATCATTCTACCAAATAGAGATTTTCTTTTGGAAACTTAATAGCTCCTACAAGGTGGGATTGTAAGATAGCTTCAGGCGTACTACACAATAGCTTGAACTCATATGGATTTCATTTTGCTGTTTGTACCAAATTCCCTTGACCATAAGTGAAATAGTATGGAAAACATTTCCCCATGCATCTCTTATCAAGACCTTAGACCTTTGCTTCTCAGCAATAAATTTCAAAACTAAGAAGTTTACAAGATCCTCATTGTCATGAGGATCTATGACAACAAAATTGTCACCGACGTGAAGTGCATCACTTAAAGCATCGTGGTGCCCTTCATATGCAAACTCTTCAAAGTTGTCATCAAGTTGGACATATTTTGAAGGTTCAACATCATCTGACCACACCCAATGCTCCTTCACTAGTATGCGAATCTCCTTTAACCACCCATGATGGAGCATGAAGCAATGCTGAGCAAAATGGGTATCATGTGTTTTACCATAAAAAATATAGAAGCGATAATATTTGTGGAGATTACTTGCAATTTGAATGTACCTGATGTGGATAAATAATGTAGCATGGCTAGAAAACCAATGAATTGATTCTATCTCATTTTGTTTTTTGAATGTGTTAAGTTTTTTAGAAAAGACTACAATTGATCATTTTGTAAAACCCCTTATCTGTGAATTTTGTTAAGAATATAATGTACCCTTTTCATTTAAAATCTGTAAGTTTTTTTCAAACTTGAAAAAATAATGGCCTTTTGTATATATATTGCTGTAAGTTTCAAGAGCTTTAAATACCCTTCTGTTGAACTCACGTGATAGGTTACATTTTTATTAGGTGACCTACCCGAGAGTGTAAAAGGCCAGTGATTGTGATAGTAGACACCAATCCTACAATAATTGGATGGGAAATAGGGCAAGATGATGAACAAGGACACATGTATGTGGTGAAATTTGGAGCAAAGGTAATAAGTGATCACCGAAGAAACTATCCACATATAAAAAAAGATTAATGGGGTATGGTTACAACCTTGAAAAATGGGAAAGAGTCCCTAATTGGTGCATATGTGGTTGTAGAAATAGATTGTCTACCACTTCTTGGGATGATTACTGTAATGGGAATGGCCTATGAACTTAGAGAATAGCGGAATTAAGAGAATTAGAGTGAGCAATTTTGAGAGCATAGAGGGTGAACTTAATTGGTAGTAGCAACTCTATCATAACACTTAATTAACTAGGCATGAACAATACTTTTACAAGAGAGAGAGTGTAGAGAATATGACAACAGTTGAGGACCGGATTTATGTGGAGCCGGTCCCCCCTCCAAAAGGCATTTGTATTATAGATTCTCTCATTAAGAGAGACTTGGTACAATACAATCTTTGTGTTCCTTGAGACCTCCTTGGCAATATGAAGATGGAAGGTTCACACACCAAGATTTTGCATAATTTCAACAATCAATCTTAGCTTGGAAACAATCAAGAACTTGTGAACATCATTAATCTTTGTGTTCCCTAAATCATTTGAGTGCATGAAGATGTATAATTTTATGCATCAACTTGTGCTTAAAGCAATAATTAATCTACCTTGCAATACAATTAATCTACTTGCATTAAGTAATTAATCTACTTGCAATAAACCATTAGTCTTCATTTGGGCTAGGGAGCTGACATGTGTCCCTCATTCCCTTTGTGTAAAGGGAGCTTGTGTGTGTGTGTGTGTGACTTTCTCTCTCATCCCCTACAAGGAAGGCTCGCCCCCTCCTAAGTAGGGATTTGTAAAGACTTTTTTGACACACACAAAGCATCCAATTCCCCCATGGTTGACCTTTGGACACAACCTTTGAATTTTGGAACCTTAGCATTTTGGAAGTCTTAATGGGCTGAACCTTAGGGTCTTTTTAGCCCATTGTTGCACATGGCTCTTTTGCAGATGGCCCCCCCCTTTGGATCCCTACTGTGGCCGGTCTGCTAGCTTAACCAATATTCTAGCTTTTTCTCCCCTGGCACTTCCCCATATTAAATGATCAGTTTAACATGAGAAAATCATTTAGGAGAATTAGATATTGATTATTATGTCAGGTTCCCACCAAGGGAGGGGAGGGAGAGAGAGTGAGAGGGGTTGGGAGGAGGTAGGGTAGAGAGAGGATATGATGGGGGTTAGAGGGGAGAGAGAAGATAGGGTGAGGGAGATTGAGGGAGGGTGAGGTGATAGTTTCCCTAAGGCCCGCCATGGTTACTTCCAAGAGAGAGGGGGGGGAGAGCTAGGTGTAGATAAGGGGGAGGGGGGGGGGGTACGGCCCGAGGAGGTGGGGGTACGGCCCGCCGGGGTTGGAGAGAGAGAGAGAGAGAGAGAGAGAGAGAGAGAGAGAGAGAATATTTGGGAGAGAGAGGGAGGATACTATATATGGTGGCCCGCCGCGGGCTGAAGTGTGGCAGAGATACCAACGGTGCCTACCAGCCGGATGATGCAGCAGGTGTGTAGGAGAGAGAGAATATGGGCGGGACCGGGTAGTGAGAGAGAGAGATCGCCTTGTGGTGATATTGGATGGAATCTGGCGGCCCTCCACTGGTCGCTAACCTTGGGGGGGGTATGGTGAATGGTAAAGACCCTTCTTTGCTTGTTTTTTTTTGTTCTTTGGTAACAACCCTTCCATTCCTTAGGGTGTGGTTCTCACGGGCATTGTTTCGACAGCCGGCCATCATTAGCTGTCCCATCTGACTAGAGGCATTCATGCTTCTAGCCCTTCCTCTGCATCTTCAGCTGTGGAGTTAGAGGTTCTCCCTCTTCTGGAATATCTAGCATAAATTCTGGATGAAACGTAAGAAAATACCTTTTCAGTCTCCATCCATTGACCCTAATCTTGTGAATTCTCCCATCTGCTTCCAACAGCTTATAGCTGCCATTGTCATAGCGTTTCTTCATGATGAATGGCCCTTCCCATCTAGGTTGAAATTTCTTGTCCTTCCTGGTATCAAATCTGCTGTCGTATCTCAGCACTAACATACCTTTTTCCAGTCCCTTTTCTTTAAGCCCTTGATTGAAAGTGAACCGGCGTCGTTCTACCTGCACTGCATAGTGATTGATTGCTTCTTCCCTATCTAGATGGAGTCTCTCTAGATCCAGGATGTGGTTTCGAAGATTTACAATTGGACGATGTATCTGGCTAGCCAAAACTCGTAAGTTGGCTATCTGTACCTCAATGGGTAGAATCGCCTCCTTCCCATAAACTAGATGGAAAGGGGTGAAACCTAGTGATGTTAGGAACGTTCTTCTGTAGGCCCAAAGAGCTGCCATGAGATGTTTATCCCAGTCCCCTGTGTGATTGTTCACCTGCTTTGTGATGATTTTGCAAATCATTCCGTTTACCTTCTCTACTAGACCATTGCATTGTGGATAGTATGGTGTGGAATGTCGGCGTGTGATGCCTAACATCTTCATCAGTTCTCCCACCAAATCACCTATGAATCCTGGTCCTCTATCCGATATTATCTAAAGAGGAGTGCCAAAACGGCAACAAATATGCTAAAAAATGAACTTTGCCACCTCTTGGGTTGTAATGCGGGTGGTGGCTGTTGCTTCTGACCATTGAGTCATGTAATCTACACCCACTATGATGTATACTTTACCTGATTGGGCCCTTGGTAAAAAACCGATTGCATCTATTCCCCATTTCTCAAATAAACCATATGAGATGATAGGAGTTTGTGGCTCGTAGGTTAATGTGCGATCATTGGCCACTTGACAAGCCTTACATATTTTACACCAATGGTGTACATCCCTGTTCAAGCTAGGCCAAGAGTATCCTCCTTGTAGAATCTTCCTACTGGTGATATCTAGAGCAAAATGACCACCGCAGACGCCATCATGGCAACCCCACCTGAGAATTTGATCCTTGCCCTTACAATACAAGTGGTCATTTACAAGGCGGTACCTAGTAGCCTTCCTTACCAGCCACTATTTCTGGCCTTTGGCGTATCCTTCCGGACATTCTCCTATATCTAAAAAACTGATGACATCAGGCATAACATCACTACCTTGAAAGAGGGGTAGCTTCAGTTTGATTGCTCCTACAAGGACGTCTTGCATTCTTTCTTTGGCTAGAGCATCTGCCTCCTGATTTTCTACTATGGGGACATGAAATAGTTTCACTGCTTCAAACTTCTTTAAAAGGTCCTTAACTTGGCGTAGTTGACCAAGTAAAACCTGATTCTTACAATCCCATGTGCCATTTATCTGCCTTATCAAAAGCAAAGCATCACCAAACACATTTAGGCACTGAATTCCTTGTGAAATACATTGTTCCAACCCAAGAATTAGGGCTGCATATTTTGCTTCATTGTTGGAGTGGGAGTGTAATAACCGCCCGATGGAGAACACTCTTTCTTGTTGTTCATTGAAAATGAGTATGCCTGCAGATTGATCCATTGTTCTCTTGTATGCTCCATCAAAGAAAAGAGAGTGAGGGCTCGTCCCACTTAGGAGGTGAAATAGTGGGAAGCTTAGCTAGGATTTGCTTTACCTCAGTAAACTGTTGCTCATTCTCTTCACTCCATGAGAAGACATCCCTCTGGGTGAGTTGTTGTAGGGGAAGGACCACTTGAGATAGCAAGTGAATGAACCTGCTTAAGTATCTTACCTTCTGAAGGAAAGAAACCAGCTGCTTAGCGGTGGTGGGTGACGACAAAGATACCAGGGCTTGAACCTTGCTAGGGTCAGCCTCGATCCCTTTTGCTAAAATTACATGACTAAGGAGAGTGACTTTGCTTTCACCAATATGACACTTATCCACGTTGAGCTCGCCACCCAAGGTTTGCAGCCTGGTTAAGTCATCATAGACTTTGCTTAAATGAAGGGCTCGTGAACTATAGATGCAAAAATCATCAATGAAAACCCGTATTGATGTTCCAAAGTAGGGTTGGAAGACAAAGGTCACATAGCCCTGAAATGTGGCCGGGGCGTTAGTGAGGCCAAACGGCATCACTATGTAGGCAAAACATCCCCAAGGTGTGATGAAGGTTGTCTTCTTCTGATCTTCCTCCACAATGCTAATCTGGAAGTATCCTGAGTAGCCATCGCACACTGTGTATCGTTCGTGACCTGCCACTTCATTGAGAATTTCATCCTGGAATGGGAGGGGAAAGTGATCCCTCTTCGTGGATGCATTGAGAGGTTTATAATCCACACAGACTCTTCACTTACCATTTTTTTTTGGTGTGACTACTACTGGGGAGACCCATTCTGAGTCTTCGACAGGGTAGATGAAACCTGCTTGTAGCAAACTTTTCACTTCTTTAAGCAGTGCCTCTTGTTGGATCACTCCAAGTCTCCTGAGCTTTTGTACTACGGGTTTACTGCCTTCCTTGAGTTTTATGTGGTGTTGCACTACTGTGATTTCTGTGATCTTATCATAGCCATCAATGAACAAAGTAGTGAAGTTACCTAGCATGGAGACATACTCCTTCCTTTCTTCATTGGTTAACTCATTTGAGAGCATTTTCTGTAACTTACCTGCATCCTCCAAGGACTGCATACCTGATGATTCCTCTTGGTTTATCGGGGGTGTTTTAGATTGTGTCAATCTATTTGGTTCTTTAAGAATGACCCCCATCACGTTGATGCTACTGTCACTTCCGTCGGTGGTGGTTGTCTCTTCTCCTGAGGTAGACGAATAGTCGCTGGTGGACTCATCTTATGAAGCCTCCAAGATCATGTTGCGCTGCTTTCCAGTCCTCATGTCGTAGAATATGGACTTTCCTTTAGCGTCCTTCATCTGAATCATCCCGGTGCTCCAGTCTTGTTTAGCTTCCATAGCCATAAGCCAAGGCCTCCCAAAAATGATGGGGTAGCCCTCCCCTTTGTGTCGCATGACGAAGATGTCTACCTCCACTTCTGTATTGAATGCTTTTACTTTGACCGCAGTTACAATGCCCACGCATTTCACTCTTACATTGTTTTCCATCTTGGCTCGGCAGGGTGCCGGCCTACTTACCTCTAGACCTAAATGGTGCATCATCTTTTCACTCATGACGCATATTTGTGCGCCACCATTTATGTAGACATTTGAGATTCGTTGCCCCTTGATGTGAGCATCCATGGCAGGAAACCTTCCCTTCACCTTCTCTTTAAGCGGCGACCATAAATCAGCAATGAAATGGCCCTTCTTTAGGAAATTAGGCGCTCCTTCGCCTTCCTCCAGTGAGGCAACCCATCTCTCATAAGTCCACAAATTTGGACTCATAGGTGGCATACTCTAACATACCTCCTAGCTTTAATTCTGTCAGTAGCTGCTATAGCTTCTCCAAGGTTGTGCCTCCACCAAACCTCTTTACAAAAGCATCCCTTAATACATCCCATGCATTCTTGGTAGCCTGGGGCAATACATTATACCAGGATTTGGCCTCTACTTTCATCAGTAGAGGAAACATTCTAAGTCATGAAGCGTCCTCATCTTTGTTGGAGACGACACAAGCAATGTCGAAATCATCCAAAAAGTCGGTGGTGAGATCCTCTCCCTTCTTTTCACTGAACGTGGGCAAAAGAAACACTTGCCATGGTAGTGACTCAGGAAATTACAAACCCTTTTTTTTTTTTTTAACATTAACAACAGTAGCGGCTCATAGCGGCTTTTTACAGGGGTGGGTGGATAGGTTAAAACATGATAAAGATAGAAACATTAAAGGAATGATGGTAATCCAATATGGGGAGAGTGATAGGGTTCGGGGAATTGAGGATTTCTCCTAGTACGGCCGCACCGAATAGGTATATGATCTTCTGTTGGTAGAAGACTTTCCTATCTACATAGATATTCACATGCATATGCTGCAAGAATGTGAACGAGAATGCCGTCGGCCCGTTTTCCATCATGCACAGAGGGTGTAATACTTACTTATACTCTTACCGTGCCAGTGTTGATGAGTCGACACATCCACAAGAGGTCGTTGCCTTTCATGGGCTCTACCTTTCCTTCGTTGCTCAGTATGTACGGGGTGATGGCGACGCGTCTGAACACTCCCAGCCTCTTGGCTAGTAGCAATTGCAGATAATTTCCATAGTCGGCGTGTTGCATGAATTCTACTCCATTCAGTTGCAACTTGTCCCCAACCCACTGGGTTTCACCCGTGGTAGAAAGCTTCTTCAGGATAAGTTGTACAGGAGAAGGAGGAAGATCCTCCACTCGCTTTCCAAAACAGCGAGACCAGTAACCGAACCACTCTTCCCTAGGACATGGAAATCTTCTTGCCACTTCTTCTTTAGGATTGTGGAAGTGGATTGGTAGCACTCGCATGCATCGTGAAAATCGGTAGGCGACCTTCCGCCGCTTAGCTTCAAAATTCCTCTTTGGCAAGCTGGGTACAACCCGGCTTTCTGAGCTTGAAGCACTTGCTTGGCCAGATGCTTCTACCTTCGGGGTCATGTGTTTCCAGACTGGCTTATCTTCTCCTTACATTTGGTTCGAGCAGCTCTTTCAGGCCACTTTGGAGTTATAACTTTGACTGCAGTTTCTTTAGGGAAAAGAGGCCTCACTGTTTTCTTCCTTCTTTGATGTGAATGACTTCTTCGCGATGAATGTCGATGTAGACGATTTCAGCCCTTTCGCTGCCTTCGTTGCTGGCACTCATTGACAGTGTGTCTTGGTTGACAACAATGATGGCACTTCATCGACCTCCCACCTGATGCTCTCAATTTATGGTTAGAACGAGCAACACGAGATGGAGAATTTACCTCTTGAATACTGACGACACTGCAGCCTGGCAGTAGTACTTCAATAAGGGCGGCTAATGCCTCCTTCGTCTCCTCTTTTTCCGTCCTCCAGTTAGAAAATTCCTTCAGCCATTCGTCCATGATTGATAGTGGGCACCATTTTCAGCATTGTAAACCGAAGGGTCTTAGAAAGCCCTCCTTAGTGGGGGCACCAAATGACGGGAGCAAAGCGAACCCCGAGCCCCGACGGCCTCTAAAACGCCGGGGACCGAATGGCGCGCCTTGAGCCTGCCACGATAAAGCGAACAGGGGGTACCACCTAGCTTTGAGCGGCTAGGACGCAAACCGCAATGATATGCACACCACAAACTTACACACTGAGAGAGAGAGAGAGAGAGAGAGAGAGAGAGAGAGAGAGAGAGAGAGAGAGAGAGAGAGAGAGAGAGAGAGAGAGAGAGAGATTTGCAATGATGAAAACCCTCGGGGGTGTGAGGGAGAATTATTTCTGCAGTATTTACAAATGGCACGACGTGGTGGTAGAGAGGTAGGGAGAAAAGATGGTGCAACCTACTTGATGCGCTCTCTAAGACGACTCAATGATTGTGAAGCTTGCTATCAAGAGCGTGTATACGTGTGTGCATCGACCATTGGAGTCGAGAGGTGGACGTGGCTCCCTTCGCATGGTGCAATTCCCAAGGCAAGCCCAACACACAAGCCCCCTCCCTGTGATGGTGATAGTGTCAACTCTTCCCACTACACTCTACCAAGCGCTGACTTCTCATGAACTCCCCCCCCCCCCCCCGATAGTGACCTCTCAGTGCCAATTTATAGGTGTTGGCTGCTTGGATTATGGTAATCCCGGTGTGATTAGGGTAAGCTTAATCGGGGAACAAAGCAAGTGGTGGGCCCGGTGTGGTTGACCCTTGCTTTGTTTTGGGAAGTTATTAAAAGATGAGAATCTCTAGGTGGGCCTTTGTGACCATCACCTAGAGAGAGGAAATTTACAAAGTGGGATTTTTAAACAACAGCTTGGTGAAAACTGAAGAAATAATGAAAATAACCTATAAATTACTGAAATTGGCGTTGTGCTTGCGTGTTGCTCGCAAATGGTGTGTTGCCGGTGCGTCGGTGTAGAGCGTACTTCTTTTCGGGGTCGACTGGGGCATGCCTTCGGCGCATTTCTTCTTTTTGTTGTTGGCGGCGCGTGCTTTGAGTCCTCCTTCTTTTTTGTTGTCGTCGTAGTCGTGGAATCCTTTGTTTTTTTTGTATTTGTAGTGCGTATATGCGTGTGTGTGGACGTATGTGTATGTGGGCGGATGTGTATGTATATATGTATATGTGTGCGTGCATGCGTGAGTGTGTGTGTGTATTTGTATGTGTGCGCAAGCGTGCGGTGGGAACAGGTTTGTATGCAATATATATATATTTATATTTATATTTATATTTTTTTTCTGATTTTTGGCAGTGCAAACGATGCAGAAAATGGGGGGGGGGGGGGTGAGGATGGTGAAGAAAAGGGTGTGTGTGTATTGAGTGTGTGTGTGTGTGTATAAGCATGTGGGTGTGTGTGTATTGAGTGTGTGTGTGTGTGTGTATGTGTGTGTGTGTGTGTGTGTGTGTGTATATAAGCGTGCGGTTGCGGCAATGTAGCGGGTGCGCGAGCTTGCGTTGCTGTGGAGCCGGATAGGGCGCGGACGAGACAGAGCGAGAGAGGGAGTGAGAGTGGGGGAGGGGGGGGGGGGGGGAGATGGTGAGGGAGGAGATGAGGGAATAGGGTTGGGGTGCGGTGTATGGCAGAACCGTGCGCGGCAGGAGGGAAGGAGCGCAAGGCCCGGGGGCGGGGGTAGTGGACATCGGGCGCGACAAGGAGGGGAGAGGGGGGGGTGTTTTAGTCAACGAGAGGAGGAGAGAGAGAGAGTAGATAGGGGTGGTTCCCACCAAGGGAGGGGAGGGAGAGAGAGTGAGAGGGGTTTGGAGGAGATAGGGTAGAGAGAGGATATGATGGGGGTTACAGGGGAGAGAGAAGAGAGGGTGAGGGAGATTGAGGGAGGGTGAGGTGATAGTTGCCCTAAGGCCCGCCGTGATTACTTCCAAGAGAGAGGGGGGGGAGAGCTAGGTGTAGATAAAGGGGGGGGGGGTGTTTTTAGGCTAATGGTCTGCCAAGAGGAGGGGGGGGGGGGGGGAGGGATCATTGAGGACTAGAGGAGGTGGGGGTACGGCCCATCGGGCTTGGAGTGTGGAGAGAGAGAGAGAGAGAGAGAGAGAGAGAGAGAGAGAGAGAGAGAGAGAATATTTGGGAGAGAGAGGGAGGATACTATCTATGGCGGCCCGCCCGACTGAAGTGTGGCAGAGATACCAACGGTGCCTACCGGCCGGATGATGCAGCAGGTGTGTAAGAGAGAGAGAATATGGGCGGGGCCGGGCAGTGAGAGAGAGATCGTCTTGTGGTGATATTGGAGGGGTGTGACCAATCTGGCGGCTCCCCATTGGTGGCTAACCTTGGGGGGGTATGGTGAATGGTAAAGAACCTTCTTTGCTTGTTTTGTTTTTGGTAACAACCCTTCCCTTTCTTAGGGCGTGGTTCTCATGGGCATTGTTTCGAAAGCCGGCCATCAATGAGTACAACAATATCTTCATGGACCTGACTTTGTTGCAAACTAGAATGGTAGAGTTCTACGATATCACATTCGAAGAGACAAGTGGCGTTCTACATTTTATTTTGAAGCTAGATGAGTGTGAGATTCTTAAAGAGAAGAAGCTAGAGTGATTTACAACCACATTAATGAATATGGCTCTTTCCAAATGTCCCACTGATGACCCTTCATACTTCAGGGTTCAGTTAGAAACAAGCATATGGTGTCTTCTTGCATTTCAGGTAATCCAGTTATTTCCAATTTTGCAGCTCTAGCAAGACCTCTATTGTACCTACCCTTCTCATAAGGATTATCTTGCAGGTAAAGAAAGAAGACCATGACATTTTATTTTGGGTGTTCCATCAAACCCCTATTTCAGATATCATTGATAGGCAGATGAATCGAGGAGAGGTATTGGCTATAGATGGGAGAGGAGACTTTCAAGTTCAATGGCATCTTGTAGGTGACCTCAAAACACTGAAGTGTATGTATAATTGTGGAATGGGTGCCATGGCAAAGTCTCCATGCTTGTATTGCATGGAGCCTGCAAAGATGATGGACCCAAAGTGGTGGAGAAAGGCCTACTCATCACAATCAAGACTCTAATTTCCAACCAGTTCTGGATATACCACTTGCTAATGTCCATATTTGTACAATGCATGGTCTCTGCCGAATTGTAGAGAAGTTGACATATTTGTACATTGGTTTTGCTTGGAAAATCAAAAAGTCAGCTAAATAACAGGTCGCTCTCAAGGCTTTGGAACTAGTTTTGTCAGATATTGGTCTACATTGGGGCAATGTGAAAATCCAGCGGGACAAAAAAAGGTCAACCAATGAGAAAGATGTACCCTGCAAACCATCCATAGGTGGGGTCAAGGCACACCGTTTTCTATCTAAACCTCAAGGTATGAAAGATGTGAAACTAACAAAGCAAAGGGAGAGTATATCACTCTACCCACATTAGCAAAGTTAAATATATGCACTGGAAAAAACTTCATTTAGCAGTGAAAGACCAAGAGCCAACGACTCGCAATGCGAAGGGTGATGTGTGGCATTCCATTGTCACGTTATTTCAAATGTATGAGAATGATGATTGGTCGCAGGATAATCTCAGCAAGTTTAAACAGAACCTTTAGCTATACTGAAAAAATCCTTCAAGACAGCATGGATTGACACTCAAATCACTCATTACATGGTAAATTCAAAGCACCTCAGATAGTCAAAGTACTAAGTTTGTGTTTAAATTTCTAAATAAACTTCTTCTTTTGCAGCATATTATTTTTAATTGTTTCCCATACTTCATCCAAAAGTATGGGAATCTAGGTAACACCTAGGGCTTGGAGAAGTCTCATTACATGGCTAGAAATGCCTACTGTAGACAAATACAACATGGAGGCTCTCGAAATAAGACAAACAGTCTGAAGGAGTTATTTTAGTGGTTTTAACGCAGAATCATTCACCGTATGCAACAAAAGCAAGTATTGGCCTCTTCAGCAAACTGTATAGGCAATCATACATTTGCAACTTCAAAAAAGAAAGCGAGCAAACGCATTCAACAACTCAATTGCTCTTGAAAGTCAAATGAGGTGGAGGGAGACAATGAGGTGGAGGGAGCCTCCATTCAGGGATTTGTAGACAGTGATTATGCAGGCTGTGTTGACAGTCGTAAATCAACAACAGGTTGGATTTACAGGGTCATCTTGAAGGGGATCGGGGAGCACCACAGACGGAGAGTGAGAGAGAGAGAAGGAGACACACACACGATGTGGGTGGGGAGACACCAAAGAGTGAGCAGCCCCCTATACACTTATGCTATGTATAAGGTATACAAGTCAGTGGGTGCCCAGACTCTGGGCGGCCGGGCAAGGCAAAGACGCCTATACCCCAACAACCTCCCACTTAAAGGCGACTGTGCCTTTAAGCAAGAGAACCTAGTCTAAAGACTACAAAAGGCGAGAGAAAACCGCTCTCAACCGATGCCCACTGGCTGGCTGTGATCGTGTGCATTCGGCTGTCCTGCTCCCGTGTAAGTCTATACACCACCAGACGTACCGCACACGTACTGCAAGTATGTATGCAATACCTGCATATCTCCCTCGTGCACTATGCCATCATCAGTCAACAAACGACTGACAACCCCAACTGCAAATGCTCCCACTGTAGCTGCGATATCTGGTCTCAAGATCAGCATCTCATACATGAGACCACCGAATGCCGATGCAATGCTAGCGGGCCCTTCTAGCTCTACGGAGCATGCATCAACATATATATCTCTGGCAATAGGCATCTCTGACTGACAAGGCGTGTCAGCCACATGTATCTCCTGACTGTCTGCAAAAGACGCATCACCCTGTCGTGCAACCTGAGAGCAAACCAGCTGCTCTAGGTGTCTGCTGGAAGACATATCCTGCACAACTATATCCCCATGCTCACTGTCGAGCATAGAAAGGAATGATTGCATAATCGTTGATATCTCAGTCTCCTCTGCAATCATCCACTACAAACATGACCACTCAATCTGCTGTGACTCACTAGAGCTCTCATGCTCTAACTCCGTATGCATAGACTCTTGCACAACGTCCTCCTGTCGTGACTCACTAGAGCAAGACCGCTCTATCTATCTATCCTGCGTAGAAGTATCTAGCACAACTGAGTCTCTGCTTTGCTCAGTCACTAGCAAAGCATGCATGTTTGACTCTGTCACCTCTCTATGTGACTGCTCAAGTCGTGCCCCAACTGTGTGCACAACGAGCTCACTACTCTGCACTCCATGCAAAGCATCCTGCAACCCACAAGCAAAAGAGACTCGCCTGCTCTCTCGCTCTCTACCTGGCTGCGTGATCACAGAGACAACACCGTCTCTCCCGTGATCCACATGCAATGGGTAACCTGTACCACTCCTGGCATCTCTCGCAATCACTAGCGAACCCAAATGCATCACAAAATCTTGCTCTCGAAGCGAAATCTGACATCCACTATCCCGTAACTGTCTGACTGAGATCAAATCCCGTCTCAGATCTGGCACATAACGCACATGGCGCACGGTAAATCTCATACCATTGGGCAAGGACAAACATACGTCTCCTGCACCTTCAATGTCATACACAACACCATCAGCCATGTGCACACAACCAAGTCTCCCACTAGAAAACGTGCTAAACCACTCACGATGCGACGTGACATGGAAAGTAGCATCTGAATCTAGTAACCAATGTGAAGACAATGTGCAATCCGATATGCAATCCGTAGACATAAGATTGTCTGAAGACGAGCTAGATGTAAATGTGACATCGCCGTCACAAGCATACTCAGTAACCACAGTACTGATCTCACTAGCATATGTCGTGCCCAAATCTGCATCACGCATCTGTCGCCTCCGTTGTCTCAAACGCCTGAAACATCGACGCCTAATGTGCCCTCTATGTCCACAATGCCAACATGTCAAGTCTCTATGTCGTCGAGACTTGCGTGTCGGACCAATCTCTCCCATGGACATAGAAGTGGGACTAGACTCCCCTGTAGACATGGATGTCGCGTACATAGCATGTAAACTCTGCCATAAAGCATGAGTTGCAGTCTCCCTCGAGACCTGCCAGTAAACAGACTCAACCAGATGCAAACAAATCGTAGACATGGCTAACTCATCAAGATCCTGCCAATCATCATCACGCATAGAATTGGGCTTCACCGATAAACCACGCAAGGGTTTATCCTGCCCCAAATCCGCCAATGCAACAAGCATATGCTCCTTCCAAGCAACAAAATCTGCACCATCAAACTGTGTCAGACCATAACGCTGGAAGTCAAATGAAAAATCAGCCATAATGCTCGCAAAAGAGCAACCAACAATGAGTAGCAAATGTCAACCAAATAAGCCCTAAACTGGCTCGAATCGCATCAACAAAAGTCTGCAAATATGGCTGTAAGATATGGCTGCAAAACAGCCCCAAAAAAGCCCCAAAATTCAGCTCTTAAACAGCTGCATAAACAAGTCACAAACGTGTCCCAAATCAGCCTACAACTGAGCCATACATGGACACCTGCAAAGAGGAAACAATGGCTGAAAATTCAGCGCCCAAATAAGCCCTCAAACCTGCCTGTAAACTTATAAACCTGTAGCTGAATCTTGCTGAAAAACCTCAAGCCATTAGTGCTCGAATCCGGCTACCTAGCTCGTAGCCACACAAGCATATATCACAATACTCACTCCTGTGAGTGTGCCAAGATAATTGTACGCTTGTCAAACCGTGAGCGAATCACCAAGCCGACACTGTGCGGTATCGATGCATACACACGCACAAATCTCCCACCTGCAGAGAACACCGCACGCAAATGCTGAGTGCAACCCGCAATCTCTACCTAGATCGCATAAATGATGCGCATAAAACTCCTGGGAAAATTTCGCCAGAGTTTCGTCAGTAAAACGGCCACAAAACCAGTAACCAAACTGACTGCATGCTCAAAACCATGAGCAACCAAAGCGCATCAAACCGCACTCCAAATGCATGCACCAATCTCCACACTTTGCATACATCATTGCAAACACCTGCAAATCTAGTACACAAATATCTGCTCTACCTGTGACTGCCAAAAACCATGCTCGAGGCATACATTGCCGAGCTCAAAATGCAATCACATTAGTCTCCCTGAGCATCAAACCACATAAGGCATACATTATATCCTCCCACCTGTGAGGAAACTTGCAGCAAATATCACTCACATTTGAGAGCAAACCATGTGTGGAATCTTCGACACACAATAAACAACTGCTGCTGCAGAAAATTCAGCGTTCAGAATTTTAAAATTTTGATATGACGAGCGCATTCGGAGCGTACCAAAACCCCAAGGTAGACTCCTGGATCACATGTATCCGAGTCCTGGTGTGAAAGCTATGCCAAAAACCTCCGTTTTGACCCAAAAACGCAGCATAAACTGCCAAAAAGAGGGCTGAAAAATGCAGCTCCTCAATCGTAGCTCGAATGAGGTTTTTGATGGCTCGAATGGTTTCGAAAGGGCCAAAAGAGGGCTGAAAAATGCAGCTCCTCAATCGTAGCTCGAATGAGGTTTTTGATGGCTCGAATGGTTTCGAAAGGGGGGTAAAACGCCAAGACGCCTGGCGAAAACACTCTCGAAAAACTGAACTTGCCGATGCCGAAGTCGAAACCCTATTTGCACTCTTGAAAATGCGCGCGCGCGGACGCGATTTCGGGAATGAAACTGGCTCTCCGCTGTCGTCGTGACTGTGCACACGCGCTTCCTCCGCACCTACGCTCTGATACCAATTGAAGGGGATCGAGGAGCACCACAGACGGAGAGTGAGTGAGAGAGAAGGAGACACACACACGATGTGGGTGGGGAGACTCCAAAGAGTGAGCAGCCCCCTATACATTTATGCTATGTATAAGGTATACTAGTCAGTAGATTCCCAGACTCTAGGCGGCCGGGCAAGGCACAGACGCCTATATCCCAACACATCTAAGTTGGAAGAACCTCTCTTTAAAACTAAACCAGTCCCATAGGCCAGCCTTTAGCAAGTTGGCGGGTGGGCCAATTGTTTAAATTACAAAAGAAAGAATAAAAGTGAATCTTGTGATTGTATTTCACTGCTCATTTAGAGGGCCGTCAAAAATCGAGAGGGTGGTTAAGGTGAGGGCCTTTGAACACACCCAAGTGGTTCAACCTCCGCAAAAGAAAGAAAAAAGTGAATTTTGTGATTGTATTTCACTCCTCATTTAGAGGGCCGTGTAAAATCGAGAGGGTGGTTAAGTGAACACACCCAAGTGGTTCGACCTCCGCCAAAAAAAGAATAAAAGTGAATCTTGTGATTGTATTTCACTCCTTATTTAGAGGGCCATCTAAAATTGTGAGGGTGGGGAAGGTGAGGGCCTTTTGAAGAGGACAGTCAAAAATCGAGAGGGTGTTTAAGGTGAGGGCCTCTGAACACACCCAAGTGGTTCAACCTCCGCAAAAGAAAGAATAGAAGTGAATCTTGTGATTGTATTTCACTCCTCATTTAGAGGGCTGTCTAAAATTGAGAGAGTGGTTAACGTCCTCACTATCTCACACGGGCATGGGATGGATGGATCAATGGCCCACACCCATTTCGGGGATCAGGTGCGATATGAGCCGTCCCATGCAACTTGTGTAAATTCTGGAAAACAGGTAAATTCATGTGCACCAAAACTATAAAATTCAGGCACCCCCACCCCCCTACCCCTCTCATTCCCAGGACTCGAACCTCAACCACCACCTTCGCAAGCCTATCACCTTAACCACCTCACCTGTGTGTGCTCGTTAAAAGCGTGGGATAAAGGTTATTTTTATGGTAAACCCGTCGTGTAAATTTGGGTCAGCTTTAGTAAATTCGGGACGCATCGCGAAATCAACGGCCCAGAATGCCCGCGCTCCCCAAAAAAGGCATGGACCATTGATCCCATCCAACCCATGCCCGTGTGAGATAGTGTTGAGCGATGGTTAAGGTGAGGGCCTTTGAACACACCCAAGTGGTTTAACCTCCGCAAACGAAAGAATAAAAGTGAATCTTGGGATTGTATCTCACTCCTCATTGAGAGGCAGTCTAAAATCGAGAGGGTGGTTCAACCTCCGCAAACATGTGGTGTGGGTGAGTGGCCGTAATCTCTTAAAACTAGCTTGCAATTAAAAAAATGTTTTTTTTTTTTTGGAAAGATGTGCATCACATGTAATGCGTTGTGGAAGGTCTAAATGCTATACCATCTAAAAGTGGATGGCTCATCACACTCAGCAGGTGGCCCCTCAGGACTAAGTGGCCGGCTGTGTGCACTTTTGGCTGTGTATGTAGTCCCTCTGAAACTGAAGAGGTCAGCACTCCACCAACCTACGGATGCAGTTGGGCATGAGTCAGCACGCATGCTAGAGGGTGGTCAATGCACAGGCTGAGTGCGTGAGCGCAGGGTAAGGCGTATCATTCCATTGGTCCAGCTAAGAAAATTATTATATGTAGCATCTAGGAGTAGTCTCTTTTTGATCGGTTTACTAGTAACTATCTAGCAATTATTATATATTTTTTATTCTATAGTAAGCTGTCCTTGTGCAGGGTCTGTCATTTCATTGGTCCAGCTAAGAAAAAATTGTGTGGTGGCCTTGCCTCAGCCCCTTGTGTAATGCCACGAGCAAGGGCAAATACACTGGCGCAAACACAATAGAACATCATAGCTTTTCATCGTTGGTGTGCCTCGAAAAAGAACGTCAAGAGAAAAAGACATCCATTATAAATGAAGACATACACACCCTCGTGGGTGTAAATATTGGGGGAGGGGGCGGGGCGGTGGTCCCCCGCCCCCAATCGTGCCTAGCTAGGTATGCGGTGCCTCTCGAGCAGAATCTCATGATGTTATGCATTGTATGAAAACTCGTACAAAAAACATTGACAAAGACTCCGTTCTCCTACATGAGAAAATTTATAAATCTTCTTGTGTATCTCCCTCCGCCTTGCAGACATCTATCATAATTGGCTAAAATTTTGTGAAATTTATAGTTCTGATGGAATCTTCCACATAGCCTGCAGCAAATTGCCATGGGTCTATCAGATCGTATCGGCTTGTACGTGGGAGGTGGAGACGAGGCTATGGCAAATGCTCGTCGGTAGCATCTATGGCACCACTCACCTCCACCAGCTCCACCTCTACAGGATCTACATGGGCTGCTCCACTTATTTCCAAAGGGAAGGTCCATGAGTACAGCGCGAAGCATGCAGTGAAAACCGAACACATTAAGCCCACCCAAAGTGTAGCTCATGTCACCTTCTCCAAAGACTGATGCACAGAAGACAGGATCCATGTTCATCACCCCTATTTTGTGCAAATTCTCAATGCTGCCTATGCATATCATCACTACCAGGCTCCGAACGCCCAGCGGTACAATACAATCCCCTCTGAACATGTACCGCTCACCCATGTGCGATAACCACACATCCATTTGCTTGTAGCGCATCAGATCATGGATGCTGACACAGCTTGGGATGCAAATGCCGCCATCGCAGTATGGCGACCAGGCCTCATCTCGCTGATCCAACGCTGACCGGCCCCGGTATGTCACTATTATGCCACAGCTATGTGTAGCACCCAGGAAGACATTTGCCTCTAGTTCCAATTGCAACTTTTCACCACTGCGGTTGAGACCTTCCGGGTGCGCAGATGCAGCCTCAATGAGGCATTTAATGTGGGCATGAGAGAGCAGGCCTGAAATTTGATTATCCTTTTCTGGGCATGGTCCTTGCGCACTTTTTGAGGTGGACCGACATGAGCTTGGAGAGTCATTACCATGAGCTGAACTCGCCTGAGCTGATCCATCACCGGGGCAAGGGCCCCCCATTCCAGTCAAGGTTGAATGACATGGCATACAAAAGCTGGCACAACTGCTAGCATCATGCAAATGGATTGAGCTGGGATCAAACATGAGACGTGCCCTTGTAGCCTTTCCACATAGTCTCAGAAAGCCTTCCGGAGTCACTGCCTCCTTCTGAACAGTAGCCCTTATCCTGCCCGTCTGAATCGGCTGGTGGGTTATTGGGAGGTCTATGTGAGCAACAATATTCGAAACTGGAATCCATGAAAGTCCATCCTCGTGCGGATGCATGCAGTTTATACAGATTTCCACCAACAGTTGCGGGCTTGCGATATGCGCCAGTTGCACATACTGTTCAAACAGTTCCTTCCCAGTTCTCACCTGCATACTTCCCTCCATGCCCATCAGTGTAAGAATCGACAAGACTTTATCCTCCTCGTGTGTCGCAACCCTGCCTTTCATCCCATCTAGGAAGAAGCCTTCCCCTCTACCAATGTCATGATTTCTCACCACCCTCTGAAGTGCATTCACTCTTCCTTCCCATGACCCATCTCTTCCATATGCTGGCAGACTTATACTTTGCAACATTGCCTGGTTCCCAGGAGGCAAGAATACATGGTTTATGTAGTCATCTGCACAAATGATAGAGTGATGGAAGCAGCTAAGTAGAAACCCATAAAAGCTCCTATCAATAAAATAAAGTGGAGTTTTGCATCCCAATCTTGTGAGTTTCACCTTTCGAATAAATGATAATTCGCCGCATTTATCGCATGGCACATCAATGTCAGACCCTATCATATCATTCCCTACTTCAGCATTTGGATCAAAAAATTGGAGGTTGTGCAGAACGCTAAGCAATTTCTGCTCCAACTCAGAAAGGCTGCATCTGCACACCATACTATGAGACGTACTACTAATACAATGGTTCACCATCCGCTGGACCCTTTTGGGTATACACTCAGTTAGAAAGATCATTCGATGTGGCAAGACATACTCCTGAAATGTCCAAGCTCTGCTGAACCAGCGGGCAATGCCAAAACCACCACCCTTGAGCCTAGTAGCAAGCTTGTAACCCTTTCCAATCCCGTGTTTAACAACATAGCATGCCTTGCTATGCTTGTAATAAGCTCCCATATGTGCTATTTCCTTGCCCTTCTCCTCATCATCCCTCTGATTGATACAGAGTGCATCGAACCACACATCCTTGACATTATCGCTCTGTAAAATCTTGAAGAACTCCATCATACTCTTGTATGCTGGCTGTGCACTAAAGTCCCCCTCCTTGAACAACTCCTCATAGCTAGAGGTGAAGCCACTCTGCTCGTTTATATCTGCGATGGTTTTGGAGAAAGCCCTGACGTCTTCACTCCATGTATGGGATATGACATGGAAATCCCAACTCTGTGCCTGTTTGAAGACCACTCCACCATTAGAACAGAGAGTTTTCTCGATGTCGATGAGACGGAGGGGTTTCACATCATCGAAAATTGAAGATAACGGCTTCGAAGGTGGAGGCAGTACATAATGGGGCTTAGTCTGTGGACTTAATACGACTGCATCTACAGAAAATGGAATGGAAAACTCAATTGAATGCAGTAAAATAGAGGAGTGCGAAGTTCTCCATTCATCCATGTGAGAAGAGCTAGGAGTGGCGAGTCCGGGTTTTAATTCAAAATCGAGTGTAGGAGGTAGACTTGAGGTGGGAGAAACTGGCCCAAAAAGTACCCTTAGAAATAACCTGTAATTTGTGACAGGATGAAACTTAAATGGCCAGAGAAAGATAAGCATGGTTGCTGACTTATCAAAGTAAAGCACCTCTTCATACCTGCGCATTCGGAAGAAGGAAACATCACAAGAAGATTTAGAAAGTTTCTCATGTAGGAAAACAGAGTCTTTTTCATTGTTTTTCATACAATGAATAACGTCATGAGCTTATGCTCGAGAGGCACTGCATACCTAGCTAGGTACGATTGGGGGCGGTGGACCACCAGCCCGGTGGACATTGTTTTTCATACAATGCATAATGTCATGAGCTTGTGCTCGAGAGCACCACATACCTAGGTAGGTGCTATTGGGGGCAGTGGACCGGGCCGGGGGTCCCCTGCCCCCAATCGTACCTAGCTAAGTACGCGATGCCTCTCGAGCATAAGCTCATGATGTTCACAATGTGGGAAGAATTTGTCCAAAACTTCTTGTGTTTATCATACAATGCATAACGTCATGAGCTTATGCTCGAGAGGCACCGCATACCTAGCTAGGTACGATTGGGGGCAGGGGACCACCGGCCCCCCCACCTCATGATGTTGAGGAAAGTCACAATGTGGGAATTATTGTGAGAATTTGTCCAAAACTTCTTGTGAATTGATATTGCTGCATGTATGAGAACACAGAATAGAGAGAGCTAGAGGTGGTACATACCAAGCAGCTTCATATGAATGTCTGGCCTTCACACGCTTGAAAGAGCCCTGCACAACCTCCTGGAACAGAAGAGTGGCGGGAAGAATCTGGTACCAGCACCCATTCTTTATCTCCTGCTCTCGATCAGCACTCCAAGCGTTGAATGAATAATTATCCATCGTTGAAGACAATTAGTGTTGATTAAGCTGTAGGTATCCTGGGTGTGTAAAGTTAGAGGACCTTAGTGAGGCTTTGTTAGCAGCTGGGAAGAAAGCAAGCTACCGCTGCACCCTGCAGAGAACTTATTATAAGTATTATATTACACTTGCATGATGCATCCAGCACGAGTGACTGCCTTCATGAGTGTTGAACATGACTACTGTTTAGCGTGTGCGTGTGCACGCGCGCGCAACTGTGTGTGTGTGAGAGAGAGATAGAGAGAGAAGAGTCCCTCCCGAATGACAGAATCATCTATCTATTTCATTCTATTCTACTCTAATATCCAGAGTGCCACGTGGCTTCACAAGACTTGCACCGACTCACCGAGTGGTCATGGAAAAAGAGAAGGGTGGGCCATTTGGATGGGAAAAGAGAAGCTCAAGAGCCATGGGTGGCCTCACGACTAAGTGGCACGGGCATGGGAGTGTGGGATCACGGCGGGAGCATTGTGAGCCGTAGATCTCAATAGCGGCGCCAAAAGTAATCTAGGGTACTTTTGGATGTCGCCCTTGTGCATACATGTTTTAAGTAAATTAGGGCTCCCACGTTTCACAACGCGCACATGGCATAGTGGTTAGGGTGTGCCTCTCTTATGGGTGAGGTCACGGGTTCAAAACCCACGCCCTCAAAAGTGGGTACCTTAGATTACTTTCAAAACTCGCGGGGTACCCTAGATTACTTTTGTAAAAAGTAATCTAGGGTACCCACATTCCAGATCTACGGCTACGGTCCACAATCCCCGGCCGTAGATACCACCTCCCATGCCCGTGCCACTTAGACCCGAGGGGGGGCTGGGAGGAAGATGTAGACGTGTGGCTTTCGATAACTAAGGATAAGTTCAAATGCTGCGGAGGAAGAGAGAGGGGCAGGTACGTGGACTGCGGGTGAACTACTCCGCTAATGTGCCATTGAAATGTCTGCTATTGTTGTGCTTTAATTTGTAAACAGGTGGTTGTTGGGGTACCTTCACAAAGGTTGGGAATGCAATTTTAGATAGTCTAACAAGTTGTGGTGGCTTGGAAATGGAGTGTGAGCGTCTATAACGGCATTGTATCAACATTGATCGGGACAAGAAATTGTTCTTGGCACATGTTCAACCGCAACAACGACTTCCCATTGGTCTAGGATCGACTCTTCATGTGGGCGAGGTCTCTTGTAGAGCACAGTCACATCCACCCCTATCTCCTTTACGACTTTGCCAAGAGTCGGTTGGGCCATATACTCCTCCTCTGAGTAGACCTCTAGCCATAGTTCCTGGTTGGCTATGGTCAACCGCTCTATTGGCCTTTATTTCTCACAGTACCCATGGCCCCCCCACCTGCACACGCTCCAACTAGTGCAACCCTCACAGGATTTTCAGCCACCAAGAACCTAATTCTCGCCTTGTATTGATTACTTCATATTATCTTATTTCTATGTAATGGTACACCGGAACTTACTGGTTGGTCATACTATGTTTCAATTTTCGCTTAATCTGATATGTGTTTGCTCTATGTTGATTTTTATTTCTGTAATTAGATCTATTTTTTGAAGGCAAGTCAATCGATGGTGGTTAATCTTTCAGTTTTTTTTTGTATGCGTATGCTATGAATAGAGAATACAAGCTAAGGGTGAAGAAAATTTGAAAAAGGATAGAAGTATAACCCCTAGCCAGAGATGCAACTTTTCAAATTTGAAGCCATAATAGCCATCTACGTACCCTGAACATCCATGAATATGAGTTTTGGGGACAATTGGACAATGATAGCTCATAGATGGTCATCTATCGTGAATGATGTCGTATAAGGCCTTTTTGAATCAAGTTACTAACTTGGGGAATTAACTAGGGTTTGTCACGCTTTAATCAAGTCATATATCAAGTAGAAGCATTATAATGATTGACACAGCACACAAAAACTTACAGTGGCAGATGCGACTTTGATCACCTTGATGGAGGAACCAAGGACTCCCCAATGAATAATTTAATTAGAAGATCAAACACAAAAGGTTGAGAATTGAAGGCTCAAAGCCATTAGTCATTCTTGCAGTTATAGTAAGGCCGACAAGCACCGGCGAAGTCAAAAGAGATTCTAGTAAGGAATTTACAAAGTCATCCAAAAGACAATGTACAAGCAGTGGAGAAAAAAACAAACAAAAAACAAAAATTGAAAATACCGCAACAACATTGACAATCAAGTCATGTCAGGGACGAGAGTTTTGAAATGATACGGATTATGGTTAAAAACATCATTTGTAATGAGTAGCTATTCTAGTTGCAGAAGTTAGGGTGCGATGGCACTTCTAGATTGTAAATAAAAATCCATTTGACCCATTGAACTCTATTTTTGAACCTATGGTAGCCTTAGCATATAAGGTACCTAGGTCATTTTGTAAGGAGAATTTTTATCTTAATCAAGGTTTGGAGCTTCCGTTGACTATGTGTGAGAGAGAAAGAGAGAGAGCGTGAGCTTCATCCTAACGCTACTCCTTGCTCCCTCATTGCATTGGAGATTCGACTGCACCAGTGCGATAGGCTCAGAGAGAGTTACGCAACGACGCCAAGAATTCCACGCAAAATGGAGCCCAAGAGTTAACGCATCTACGAGCTATTTGTGGTCGTAACTGTATCAAACAATGTCTGTTTTTTGCGTGCAAGTAGTCATTAGAAGTGTGGCAACATAAGCTACACATAAGTACTCATAGATTTTAGTCCGCACACTTTTAAAATTTTGCTCTGTCTTCATATGCATTTGTTGCAGATGGATTTGGAGTGAGGATTTTGAGTCTATAGGCTTTGGGGTAGTGAGGGGATGGTGTTCCTTAAGTTTGTACAATTCTTTTATGATTTGGTGAGTTTCCTTTTGTTTGTGTGTATGTGGGTTGGGTGGTGTAGTTAAGAGCAGTGAGATTCTAGATTTTGGTTTAGTTTGCCTTCTAGAGTGTTGTATGTGTAACATTTAATGGCCTAAAATCTTATGTGTAGCGGAAATTAGCATGAACATAGTGGGCATTTCATTAGAATAGATTCCTAATGAGAATTACAAGAGTGCTTGGGTGGAGAGAGCAACAAAAAGCATAACACCTAGTTAGATAGCATCGACAATACTTTCAAAAGAGAGAGCAATTAAGCTATTGACAACAGTTGAGGACCGGATTTGCATGGAGCCGGTCCCCCCTCCAAAAGGCTTTGTATTATGGTTTCTCCCATCAAGAGAGACATTGTACAATACAATTCTTTGTGTTCCTTCAAGACTAGCTAGTGCAATGAAGATGGAAGCTTCATACACCAAGCAAAACACTTAATCAAACACAACTTGAATTATCCCCGTTCTCAGACCCAAGACCTCACACACCTTCGAAGATGGTGAGAGCTAGCAGGGTATGAGAGTAGATTGAGAGGAAAAAGAAGTATCTTACGAGAAAGAAGTACATCTCCTCACATAATCACTCTTATTAGCATAGCTTAGCTTAGTAATTAGCTTGGTAGAGAAGATGAGCATGCATTGAAGCTTGGCTCTTGGTTGGATTTGCATCCACATGCCAAGAGAGTGTTGATGTAGGCTTCTATCTCACAAGCTTGGAGTAGGTGATGAGCTCTCCATTAAAGCTTGGGAGGAGATAGAGTATTTTCCCTTCACACATGGTCAAGTGTGAGAGTGTGTGTGTCAATGCCAAGCAAAAATCAGCCCCCCCTCTCTCTTGGGCGAGCCCTAGCTGCTAAGTTAGTCTGCCTTTTGCATCATTGGACCTCCCCAGGTCAAGCCAATAGGGATTAAGCAGCATAAGTGATAGCCTTCTGACATGTGTCCCCCTTTCCCCTTTTGTGAGAGCTTTAGGTAATTAAATAATTAAACTAAACTCTTATTGGACCCCTTTGCCTCCTGGCCAATAGGAATCAGGCAAGCCATGGGGCTCCTGAATGCTCATTGGACCCCTTGGGAGACTGCCCAATAGTCTTCTAGGACACTTAATTCTTATTGGTTTCTTTTATTAAATGTTTTTAAATTAATTAAACTAGATTTACTCTATCTTAATTCTCATTGGTCCACATCAAGGGTCTTCCAATAGGAATTGGGTACACCTTGTGGGCATCTGGCCTAGGGAGCTGACATGTGTCCCTCATTCCCTTTGTGTAAAGGGAGCCTGTGTGTGTGTGTGTGTGGCTTTCTCTCTCATCCCCTAGCTTTGGGGCTCGCCCCCTCCCATGTAGGGATATGCAAAGACTTTTTAGGGCACACACTAAGCATCCAATTTTTCCTAGGGTTGACCTTTGGACACAACCTTTGAATTTTGGAACCTTAGCATTTTGGAAGTCTTAATGGGCTGAACCTTAGGGTCTTTTTGGCCCATTGTTTCACATGGCTCTTTTGCAGATGGCCCCCCCTTTGGATCCCTATTTTCCCTCCTTTGGATCCCTACTGTGGCCGGTCTGCTAACTTAACCAATATTCTAGCTTTTTCTCCCTTGGCACTTCCCCACATTAAATGATCAGTTTAATATGAGAAAATCATTTAGGAGAATTAGATATTGATTATTATGACATTACCTCTCTCTTGAAATCATAGTCGTCCTCGACTATGGTGTAGAGAAGATAAAGCATATGCATGAGTCCTTTTCTTAGCGGGTAGAGGATCCCTATGTTACCCTACGACATCATTCCATAATGGATGACTAGTCCATTTGGCGCTTGAGAGCCTGAGGCTGCCGCAAGCATGTCTGCACATTAGTCCTATCAGTCTTCCATAGTAGAGTGACAAGCTCTACTTGGTGTTTGGGAGACGTCGTCTCCGCAAACTTGATCTAAGCATGCATACTACTTCATTTTTGTGCACAAATAAAGAAAAAGGAGTCTTATAAGACAAAAATTTTTGTTCATTTTTAACATTTTGTACATTTGCTTACTCTTGGGAAGCATTGTAAGCATTGACAAGGTTTAGGTTATCCTTTAATTGTATGCCTTGCATCCATCTAGCATCTTCAAAAGGATAATTCTTAAACTTAATAAGATATCGTCTGATAGTCTTACCGCCTCTTAATACCTTGTCTTCATGTCGGAGAATGGACTCGGGCTGCAGCACCTCCTCGTGGTCCTCGATCTCCGGTGGGTCTTCAATAGTTGGTTCTTGAGGTGGCTCTCCTTTGTAAGGCTTTAAGAGGCTCACATGAAAAGCATTGTGTATGAGCCAATGATTGGGCAACTTAAGTTGATAGGCCATCTCATTGATTGGCCTAAGAATCTGGAAGGGACCATAGTACCTTTTTGCTAGTTTAGCATAGTACTTTTGGTGGCCCGTAGGATTCTTGCCCGTAGTGTGCCTTAATCGAGCCTTGGGAAACTTTAACAAGACCCAATCGTTTTCTTTAAAGGCTTGGGCTCTTCTGTGCTTGTCAGCAGCAGCCTTTTGCCTTTGCTGTGAGATAGAGATAGCATCCTTAATCTTTTGGAAAGATTCTTGTAGGTCTCGGCTATACTCATCTGCAGCGAAGATCTTCCCATGTACCTTAAGTAGCAAGGGACTTTTTGATCTTCCCTCAATTACCTCGAAAGGTGCTTTTCCTGTAGAAGTATGTACAGTGTTATTGTAAGCATACTCTACTAAGGGTAAGTACTTCTCCCATTGGGATCTTTGATCTACTTCCGTTACATAGGCTTTTAGTAGATCGAGAATAGTTAGGTTAGCTATTTCACTTTGGCCATCAGTTTGTGGATGATAGGCCGAAGAGAAGTTTAGCCTTGTTCCTAAATTCTCAAAGAGACCCTTCCAGAAATTACTGGTCATTCTAGGATCTCTATCCGACACTATGGACATTGGCAAGCCATGGTACTTGAAAATTTGTGAAATGAAGAGGGTTGCCATTTGATGGGCTTTGATAGTCTTTTTGACAGGTATAAAATGAGCTTGTTTACTGAACCTGTCTACTATCGTCCATATTCCCGTATTCCCATGGATAGACTTAGGCAATCCAAAGATAAAATCCATGGATATGCTCTCCCACGGTGAATTAGGGATTGGCAAGGGTTGAAGCAATCCAAGTTGCTTCCCTCTATCAAATTTTGTCTTTTGACATACCACACATTTGGAAACATACTCATGTATGTTCACTTTCATGGTAGGCCAATAGAAATATGTTTCAATTCCCTTTAGGGTAGACTGAATCCCTCTATGCCCCGCATATGGGGGAGCATGAGATTCATACATTACTTTCTCACGTAGTGAGTTAGTAACGCATAGTCTATTGCCATAGAGAAGATAACCATCTTGTAAAGTAAATGGTTCTTCTTTCTTCCCTAATGCAAGGGCTGAAATCACATCTCTAAAATCGGGATCAATAGCATACTCATCTATCATTAAAGATAGATCATTGTGAGTTGCTATGGAAACCGCATTCACTCTCGGTCGTCTTGAGAGTGCATCGGCTACTTGATTATGCTTGCCAGCAATGTGAGCAATATGAAAATGAAATTGCGAAAGGAAATTTGCCCACCTCATTTGTTTGTCGGAGAGCTTGGTCTGCGTCATGAAGTACTTAAGACTTTGGTGATCCGTTCGCAGAATGAAAGGAGTCCCCAATAAATAGTGCTTCCATGAGTCTAAGGCATGTAGAACTGCAAGGAGTTCTTTTTCGTATATGCCTAGAGCTTGCTCAACAGGGTCGAGCCTTCGACTCTCATAGCCTATGGCGTGCCCTTCTTGGAGCAAAACAGCCCCAAGGCAATCACCACAAGCATCACATTGGACCTCAAATGGTTTTGAGAGATCCGGTAGTGTAAGCACAGGTTGAGAGATAAGCTTTTCTTTAAGCTTTTCGAAAGCATTGTTCTCCTTAGCAGACCACGTATACCTAACATTTTTCTTTGTTAGGTCATGTAATGGTCCCGCAATTTGTGAGAACTTTTCTATGAAGCGTCTATAGTATGCACACATACCTATAAAGCTTCTTAGTTCATGAAGATTCCTTGGTTTAGGCCATCCTTTTATTACCTCTAACTTGGATGGATCCATTTGGATTCCATCTTGAGAGATAATGTGACCTAAATATTGAATCTCTTGCAAGAAAAATTCACTTTTCTTTCGATTAACATAAAGTTTATTCTCTCTTAAAACTTGAAATATTACCTGGAGGTGTTGCTTGTGTTCCTCTAATGAATTAGAGTAGATGATAATATCATCAAAGAACACTCCAGTGAAGGTTCGATGAGGTCTGAACAGCTTCTCCATCAAGCGGTTAAATGTGGCTGGTGCATTAGTCAAGCCAAAAGGCATGACAATGTATTCGTAAAGACCAAATGTAGTACGAAATGCGGTCTTTACAATGTCTTGATCAACTATCCTTATTTGATGATAGCCACTTTTTAGGTCAATCCTACTGAAGTAGGTCGATCCTTGTAGCTTATCAAATAGGTCTTCTACCCGTGGAACGGGAAACCTATTCTTGATAGTGATCCTATTTAGTGCTCTATAGTCGACACACATACGATATGTGCCGTCTTTCTTTTGCACTAATAGCACAGGTGAGCAAAATGGAGATGAGCTAGGCCTAACCATGCCCTTCTCAATTAACTCATGCACTTGCCGCATAATCTCCTCTTGTTGAGCTTGAGAAACTCTATAAGGAGGTTTGTTAGGCGGTGAACTTCCTGGAAGAAGTTCAATTGCATGGTCGTCATTACCTCGTTTAGGAGGTAGCTCACAAGGGATGTCGTCAATAAAGACATCTTGATACCCCTTGAGAAAATTGGATAACTCTAATTCCTTTTGGTTGCTTTTATTTTCTTTTGCTAAAGCATTAGGTTCATTTTGAGAATCTTTAACAAAAATCATGTACACGGAAATAGAGCTCTTTATTGACTTGTTGAAAGCTGGTGTATGTACAATGGGGATGGTGTTACCCATCTCCCTAGCATCTATATACATGTCCTTTTCCCTGAACTTAAAGGAGATTCTCCTTTCAGGAAATTTAACATGGGCAGCCAGACGGTCAAACCATGGTGCCCCTAGGATTACATCCTCATGCTTGAGAGGAGAGATAAAGAAGTCCTCTTTGTCCACATAGCCTTGGACATGAAGCCTCAATTTCCCGATTAAGGGAGTGACTGAAGCTTCTTGCCCCTTGAAGGCACTGTCTGCGGGTAGGATATCTCCCATCTCGTAGGATTGTATGCCTAGCTTGGTGGCTAACTCCATAGATATAAAATTGTGAGTAGAACCAGGGTCAAAGAGAATAAAAGCATCATGTTCTCTTACCTTTCCCCAAGCATGGCATAGAGGAGATCCTTTGTGGTGAGTTTGGTGAATCTCCTCCTCTTGGATTTCAACCAAAGAAGCTCTAGGAGGATCTTGGCGGTTGTTCTTTTGGGGACAAGCGCGGTACGCATGCCCTTGTTCGCCGCACTTGAAACACCGGTTATCTTTACGATAACGCTCAAGCTCTTCAGGAGAGAGTTTATTCTTTCCTTTGTAAACTCCCTTCTCTTTAGCTTTGTTGGAATTGCCCTTAGGAGACTTTTGGACATTGTCCTTCCCCTTAGGCTCATTGGAACCTTTGTTTTCCAGGGGCTTATTATTTCTTTTACCCCCCGTTTGGAAATTGATTCGCGAGGCCACCATAGTATGGTGTATTACCGCCGATATGGTACGTGGCCTTTGGGAGTTGACATACTCCGCCATTTCTTCGGTTAAGCCCGCACAAAATTGTTGCTTTTGCTCTCCAAAATCCAACTTTTTGAAGACAGTGGCTTTGAGTTGTAGGTCCCAAAACTTGTCTACATATTTGTGGATGGATTCATTGGGAGAGAGCTTTAAGCTTCGCCATTCGGTGAGTACTTTGTCTTTGGCATCGGTGGCCAAAAACTGCTTCATAATGGAAGCTCTTAAAGCCTTCCATGTTCGTGGAGCTTCACCGTTGGCTCGTAGGCTAGACCACCATTGTCTGGCGGACTTTTGAAAGTGCATAGCTACATGGCGTAGCTTAGAGGACTCCGTGAAGCCCTCATCTCCAAACGCCGCATCGAATTGCTGGATAAAGGCCAAAACTTTGTCTGTAGCACCGAAGGTGCCATCATAGGTAAGGAAAGAGATGCTCTTCCCTCCCTCTTTGAATTTCTTCAGCTTGGACGACCTCTTCCATGCGGCATAGGATTTCCTATGGCCTCTTCTTTTTGATGGTTCAAAAGTTGCACCATCACTTTCTTCAGAAGATGAAGAATTTGAAGAAGGTGGAGAAGAGGGTGACCTCTTTCTCGCCTTTTTCTTGTCTTGATCTTTGTCGTCTTCACCATAGCTTTCATAAGAGGAAGAGGATAAAGAAGATGGAGAAGAGGGTGTCCTCTTTCTCGCCTTTTTCTTCTCTTGCTTTTTATCATCCCTCTTTGAATTATGGCGTGGAGAAGAGTGTGATGGTCTTCTCCGCTTTGGTGGTGATGGAGAGCGTTTAGCCCGCCGTCTTCGTGGAGCCATCTCCGCCGAGGTGGCGGGAGACTCGCTTCTTTCTCGTTCCTTCGGTGGAGGCTCTTGAGTTCTCCTTTGGGAAGGAGATGCATCATCAAGAAGTAAGTTCTTGAGCCCTTCATATGGATTCTCTTCTTCTTCCCGAATCGGAGAGAGACCTCTTTTGGTAGTCTCACAAGGAGGCTTCCTAGGTGTTCTCTCGTCATGGTGATGAGCTTGGAGAATCCCGTGAGCACGGAGCTGCCGTTGCACTTCACTTTGGAGAGATGGATTGCCCATGGCTTGTTGAAGCCTAGAAACAAGATAATTAACAAGCATTGAAGCATCATTAGTAGCTTGCTCATGAGCAAAATCAAAGTTATCAACATTAATTTCACTCTCTTTACTATTGTCAGCCATTCTAACAACTTTTAGGTGTAAACTTTTTAGGTGTACTTTGGCACTTCAAGCCCTAGTTGCTACTCCTCTTTACCCCTTTAGAAAAAGCACTCAAGCTACTGTACCCGCGGCTCGAATACCATTAATTGCAAGGAATAGAAGAGAGGGTCTTTCGACACCAAAACAGCACCGGCTCCTGTCAAGCTTCTAATAGCTCAATAGTGGTTAAGCCGTAGGCAAGCCCCGTAGGACTCCACTATTAAGACCATAGCTCTCGACGGTGATGCCCCGTTAACTGCACAAAGGCAGGCGCACTGCAAGGCTGAAAAATCCCTATTCTACTTACTCACAGGCAATTAATAATACCAACCATTTGTAGCTAGCTTGAGGACCTCCCTTCTTGAGCAAGAAAAGAGAAACCTTGAGCTCTGATACCAATGTAACATTTAATGGCCTAAAATCTTATGTGTAGCGGAAATTAGCATGAACATAGTGGGCATTTCATTAGAATAGATTCCTAATGAGAATTACAAGAGTGCTTGGGTGGAGAGAGCAACAAAAAGCATAACACCTAGTTAGATAGCATCGACAATACTTTCAAAAGAGAGAGCAATTAAGCTATTGACAACAGTTGAGGACCGGATTTGCATGGAGCCGGTCCCCCCTCCAAAAGGCTTTGTATTATGGTTTCTCCCATCAAGAGAGACATTGTACAATACAATTCTTTGTGTTCCTTCAAGACTAGCTAGTGCAATGAAGATGGAAGCTTCATACACCAAGCAAAACACTTAATCAAACACAACTTGAATTATCCCCGTTCTCAGACCCAAGACCTCACACACCTTCGAAGATGGTGAGAGCTAGCAGGGTATGAGAGTAGATTGAGAGGAAAAAGAAGTATCTTACGAGAAAGAAGTACATCTCCTCACATAATCACTCTTATTAGCATAGCTTAGCTTAGTAATTAGCTTGGTAGAGAAGATGAGCATGCATTGAAGCTTGGCTCTTGGTTGGATTTGCATCCACATGCCAAGAGAGTGTTGATGTAGGCTTCTATCTCACAAGCTTGGAGTAGGTGATGAGCTCTCCATTAAAGCTTGGGAGGAGATAGAGTATTTTCCCTTCACACATGGTCAAGTGTGAGAGTGTGTGTGTCAATGCCAAGCAAAAATCAGCCCCCCCTCTCTCTTGGGCGAGCCCTAGCTGCTAAGTTAGTCTGCCTTTTGCCTCATTGGACCTCCCCAGGTCAAGCCAATAGGGATTAAGCAGCATAAGTGATAGCCTTCTGACATGTGTCCCCCTTTCCCCTTTTGTGAGAGCTTTAGGTAATTAAATAATTAAACTAAACTCTCATTGGACCCCTTTGCCTCCTGGCCAATAGGAATCAGGCAAGCCATGGGGCTCCTGAATGCTCATTGGACCCCTTGGGAGACTGCCCAATAGTCTTCTAGGACACTTAATTCTTATTGGTTTCTTTTATTAAATGTTTTTAAATTAATTAAACTAGATTTACTCTATCTTAATTCTCATTGGTCCACATCAAGGGTCTTCCAATAGGAATTGGGTACACCTTGTGGGCATCTGGCCTAGGGAGCTGACATGTGTCCCTCATTCCCTTTGTGTAAAGGGAGCCTGTGTGTGTGTGTGTGGCTTTCTCTCTCATCCCCTAGCTTTGGGGCTCGCCCCCTCCCATGTAGGGATATGCAAAGACTTTTTAGGGCACACACTAAGCATCCAATTTTCCCTAGGGTTGACCTTTGGACACAACCTTTGAATTTTGGAACCTTAGCATTTTGGAAGTCTTAATGGGCTGAACCTTAGGGTCTTTTTGGCCCATTGTTTCACATAGTTCTTTTGCAGATGGCCCCCCCTTTGGATCCCTATTTTCCCTCCTTTGGATCCCTACTGTGGTCGGTCTGCTAACTTAACCAATATTCTAGCTTTTTCTCCCTTGGCACTTCCCCACATTAAATGATCAGTTTAATATGAGAAAATCATTTAGGAGAATTAGATATTGATTATTATGACAGTATGTGTGGGATGATCTCAGCCTGATAAGCTATAGAGAATTCCTATGTGCATATATGCCATTTTTGTCCTCAATTGACATTATGTTGATCTAGGTAATGTTGCATGCACTTTATAAGTGGTGTGATTTTCTCCCACAACAAATGTTTACATAAAGAGTTCACATGACCTAGAGCTGGATACCTTAATCTTGCAAGTAGAAATGGATCCATTGTTGATGATACGGTCAAAACTTCTACAAAGATATGATCAACATCAAATACTTCTGGTTTAAGGATATTGCAAATCATTAGATATTTTTGAAATCTCTAGTGATGCCCATCCAAAATTGATAGACCACCAGACCAAAGTGTATTTCCAATACACAGACCTAGGCTTGGTCTAGATTGATGAACATGATTGATTTTATTATTGTAGAGAGCCCCAAGGCACAAACCCTATCCATAATCTCCTAATTTCTATAGCTTAGAGTGCACCAAAACACAAAAATATAAGGGACTGATTGGGGCAGTATGCTGGTTCACGCTGAGTATGATTGGCCAAGTTTCACACCCTATAGAAATGCCAAGTCTAGTAAGGAGAGTGCAAGGCTTGTGAAATGAGCCTTACAAAAAATTTGGGTTTCATAACCAATAAATAGTTCTAAGGACTAAGCCCATTTAGCCGGAAACACTATTGGAGCCCATGTCAAGTTGGAGAATTTCTTCTTTGATGCCACACGTTCCTAAGGCTGATCCTACTCTAAATTGGGATAGAGTTGCCCAATCAAATACAATTACAAAGAGTCAACACATTTAACCTCAAGTAGAATCATCTATAGACAAGATCACAAATGCACAAGACATAAATCTTAGCAAGCCCATCAAGAGTGTTGGAATTAGGGTTGCAGAGAAACACACACAGCTTGGAGAAGATGAAGGAAGCTCAAGGCACACAATAGAGAATGTATTACTTAGTGTGCAATGGAAAGATAGATAGCCCTAGAGTGATGGGCGTATATACAATGCATGGGGGAAAAACCTCCTAAAGAGGGAAAAAATGCCTCGGTGGTCCTAGTGTGTTCACACACATCACTACCACATGTATATGGTAACAAATCCCCCCTGGAGTGATGCGGGGAACGAGAGCTGGCACATGAGTAAAGGGAAGTGCCATGCCCTGAGGACATGATCTTTTCACAAAGGGGAGTAAGCCCAAAGCTTTGTGGAAAGCTTCAAGCTTCTCACGAGACAATGCCTTTGTGAAAAGATCTGCAAGGTTGTCCTGTGTTGGCACATAAGCCAAGCTGATCTCTCCTGCTGAGAGCCTCTCCCTGACATAGTGGTAATGCACCTCAATGTGCTTTGTGCGAGCATGAAAAATTGGGTTCCTTGCAACTTCCAATGCGCTCTGACTGTCAGTGTAGATAGTGTTGGTAGTGTCCTGTCCAACACCCAAATCAACCATAAGGCGTCTGAGCCATACACACTTAACTGTAGCTGTGAAGACTGCCCTATACTCAGCCTCACAACTCAAAGTGGCCACAGTAGGTTGCTTCTTGCTCAACCATGATATACATGAACTGCCAAACATGAAACAAAAACCACTTGTGGACACTCGCATGTCAAAACAGCCAGCCCAATCTGAGTCCGAAAAAGCATGTAAGTATGGCGGCAATGATCCCCCCTTGGGATAAAACAAGCCAAGGTGTAAAGCGCCACTGAGGTAGAGAAAAATCCTCTTGACAGCCTGCCAATGCTTAGACCCTGGGCTATGCATGAATCTGCTGACCTGTGAGACTGCAAACTGAATATTTGGCCTCGTGTTGCATACATAAATGAGGCAGCCAATAGCAGTTTGGTAAAGAGTGACATCAGCAGGATGGCCAGCATCATGTAGACTCAACTTCAAACCTATTTCCATGGGAGTGGCAATAGGTTTGCAATCCTCAAGTCCAAACTTACATAGCAATGTCTCTATGTAACTTTTCTGACACAAGGCAATACCACCATCACACTACTTAAACTGTATACCCAAGTAATGATGCAACAGCCCCAAATCTTTCATCTTGAAAGTAGCATTCAAATCAGCCTTAAATTCAGCAATATGTCTCTCATTTGGTCCAGTGATCAGCAAATCATCGACGTAAAGAACCGCAATGAGAAGTACATCACCCTCAGGCTTTACATACAATGTGCTTTCTGTTGGACTGTTACGAAAGCCTTGTTTGACCAAATGAGTGTCAACTTTCTCATACCAAGCACGAGGAGATTGCTTCAACCCATACAAAGCCTTCTTACATCTGTACACTTTGTCCTCTTGTCCTTTTATGACAAAACTGCGAGGTTGCATTACATAAACTTCCTCAAATATGTCACCATTCAAGAAAGCGGTAACAATGTCTGATTGATGTACATCCCAACCAAAATGAGCTACCAATGCACATAGAAAACGCAAAGTAGTCATACGACAAGTGGGAGAAAAACTCTCTTTATAATCTATGCCTTTTTGCTGTGCATAACCCTTTGCAACAAGTCGAGCCTTATGGCGTTCGATCTCACCATCCGGCTTGCGTTTCAACTTGTAAACCCACTTCGTACCAATGGCCTTTTTGCCAGGAGGCAAATCACATAAAGTCCATGTGTCATTTTCTATAAGTGCATCATATTCTGATTGCATGGCAGCCATCCAATTTTCTGAAGTTTGTGCTTCATCAAAAGACAGAGGCTCCTCAACATCATGTAAACTAGACACAGCCAAAGCATAACAATCTGATGCATAAGATGCATGGCGAGAGCTTGAACGAGTACGAATAGACAAAGGTGCATCCAATTTACTGTCACGCAAAGTGTGCACCAGCCATTTTGGCATACCTCTAGCCTGCTCATTTTCAGCCCTTTCCTGATCAAGTACATCATGTACATCTGCATCAGTAATACGCTGATCTGTAACATTTTCAGAAACCCCCATAGGCTGTACATTTGCCTCATTGGAAATTGCATTCGTATTTCCACCACTGAAAAGAGGCAACAAAGTGTCATAAATGTCCTGTGAGCTTACATTACTGTCTCTAGTACATGACAGCAAGGGCTGAACAAAATCTTCAACAAACACTACATCCTGTGAAACCAGAATACGTTTTGTTTGCGGATGATACAACCTGTAACCTTTTCTTTCAGCACTATAACCAACAAAAATACATTTGACAGCCTTATCATCAATTTTCTGCGTTGTGTTTGTGGCACCAAAGCATATGCCAAACAGCCAAAAACACGCATATGCTCAATAGAAGTCTTTCTATCATGCCATGCTTCATATGGAGTAATAGACTGCAAAGCTTTCGTAGGACACATGTTAAGTACATAAGTGGCACACATGATGGCCTCAAGCCAAAAAGAATGCGGCAAAGCTTGACTTTTGACTATACATTGTGCCATTTCCGTCAGTGACCTGTTTTTCCTCTCGGCAACACCATTTTGATGAGGTGTATAAAGCACTGTACATTGGTGTTTTATCCCACAACTAGCCAGAAATGCATTAAATTCATGAGACATATACTCCCCCCCTCGATCGGAATAGAGGGTGCCCATAGTACATTTCAAGACATTTTCAGCCATAGCCAGAAATTGTTTGAAGCACATAAAAACTTCGGACTTCGCTTTAAGCGGAAATACCCATGCATGCCTGGAGTAATCATCAATAAAAAGTCACGAAGTAAAGGTAATTGCCCAAGGACGGAGTTTGCATGGGCCCACAAACATCACTATGCACAAGTTGCAACCTGCATGTGGCCCAAACTGAACCATCCTTTGGAAACTTAGAACGTTGCATCTTACACAAAATACAGCCTTCACAAACATATTTGACAGGTGCTTCAAGAAGCGGCAAAGAAGCAACCATATCAGATTTCTGCAAACGCAGCAAACTGGCAAAATTCAGATGACCAAAACGTGCATGCCAAAGTTTTGCATCTGAAATAACCCTTGAATCTGCAACGGCATTTGCAAAATTTTGTCCACACACTTGTCATACAAAGTGAGCTTATACAGCCCGCGGCACAAAAGGCCAGATGCAACAATTTCATCACCAAAACTGAGATTATGAACTGTACATCTATCATCCACAAATTTGACTACAAGTCCAGGTCTAGCAAGTGCAAATACAGACAAGAGATTCTTCTTGATCCCAGGTACATAAAGTGCATCAACAAGTGTGAAAGAACTGCCATTTGCAGCAGTAAGCACGATCTTTCCAACTCCCTGAACAGGATAAGAGGCATTGTTGGCACAAGTGACTGAATTCCCATGAGGGACAGACTCAAGAGAGGTAAACAATTCACGATGTGAGGTAATGTGCTTTGTAGCACCAGTATCGAAATACCACACATGTGAATCTGCAACAACTGACAAGCATGCATCATGGACAACAAGATTGTAAGTGCACTCTGCACTAAAAGACCATTCTGCATCAACATCAGCATTATAGTCTCCTTTCATAGAAGACTCAACAATGGCTGCATTTGTAGTGAAACCAGCATTTGCAGTGGAACCACCCTCTTTCTTCTTAGCCTCTTTGGCCTTCAACTTAGGACACAACTTGATCAAGTGATCATTAGCTTTACAATAATGGCAACGCATCTTGTTTTTGCCCTTATCACCAGAATTTCCAGACGAATTTCTCCCAACAGAAGCATTAGGAACATAATTTTTGCCACTCATAGCAGAACCATAAGAAGTGGCTGCATTGCTGTTACCACCCTTTCTTTGAGAAGCAATAAAAGCCTGTTCAACTGCATGCTATCTAGTCCTATTTTTTCTAGAAAGTGACTCTTGCAACAGCAATGTGCATAATGCATCAAACTTGACAACTCCAATATTTCCTAGGGTCATCAGTCTCTAAGTACTGGCAAAAGTCTGGTAGGAATCTGGTACGGCATCAAGAACAATCTGCACAAGGGAACTGTCTGAAATGACTTCACCTGCAGAAATAAGTTGCTCATTGATATCCTTGACACTAGCAAGGAAAGCGTCCATATCATCTTCCTCATGCATAATCTTCGACTCCAGCTCTTTACGCAGCAAAGCAATTTTAGCCTCATTGCGGCTTGCATAAAGACCTACTAGAATATCCCAAGCCTGTTTTGCAGATTTTGTTGAACGGATGTGAGGAACAATGGTGCGCTTCATAGAAAACGCAATCAATGCATGAGCCTGCGCATCCTTTACATCCCAACGAGCTTGTTCTGCCGTAGGCAAAACAACTCTAACAGCAGCAATCCTTGCAGCAAGACTTGCAACATCCTCAACATCGCCTACATCCTCAGAACCAGGACGTACATCAATGCCCTGCACAATGTTCCAAACGCCCTTTGACACAAGAACATGTCATCATATAAGCCCACATAGGGTAGTTGTCCCCATCCAACCTCTCCTCAACAACAAACATCTTGAATACATCTGTGTTGTTGTTGTCAGCCATGGTAAATGCTGTACCTGATGTGAAAACTGTCCGAAAATAGGAGAAACGGAGCGGGAACAATACGTGCTATATAACACAAACCGTAGAAGACTATAAGGCACCTATTATGCAGAAAATGACACTGACAGAAATTCTGCACAAAATGACAAAATAGCGTGTGCAGTACTGCCTGTAGTGGAAATGGAGGCCGAAATGAGCCCAAATAAAAAATCTGAGTAGACCAGGCTCTACGAGTTCCCTCAAAATATTTGTCGACCTGTGAGCGCTCGCCAAAGATCACTGAAATCGGAGAAAGTGAGCAGGCGTGTACTGGAGCAGCTGGCGACTAAGCCCGGGAGGACGCAACCTGCTCTGATACCAATTGTTGGATTTAGGGTTGCAGAGAAACACACACATCTTGGAGAAGACGAAGGAAGCTCAAGGCACACAATAGAGAGTGTATTACTTAGTGTGCAATGGAAAGATAGATAGCCCTAGAGTGATGGGCGTATATACAATGCACGGGGGAAAAAACCTCCTAAAGAGGGAAAAAATGCCCCGGCGGTCCTAGTGTGTTCACACACATCACTACCACATGTATATCGTAACAAAGAGCACCCAATAAAAAAACACCACCATTGGGAGAAAAGGATCCTAATAATATCTTGCAAAGAGATCATAATGATAAGGAGCTGAAGAAAAACCAAACCCAACATGCAAATGATCAAATACTAAAAATTTGGTATCTAATAACCCAATACTAGTTATAGGTACTAGCACAAACTTAGATTTGAGTTCCAAATGTCTAGAAAGGTAGATGGGAAGCTAGAACATCCTCTTATGCCTAAATTCTAGCTATAGTAAGACCTAATCCTAGGCTGCCGTGAGTTAAAAACTTTTTTCATTCTTAAACCCTGAACCTTTGGCTAAGGTATTAAAGCCATTTTTTTGTAGAACCTAAGGGAGAATTTTGAATAATAGGAGGTACAATTTACTTTCAAAGCACTATGTACTCTCCTTCTTCTTTCTCAAGCTAATAACTCCCTTGTGAATTATCCCTTTGAGGTACCGTCGTTTGGTTCATTGCGTTCACAAGTAAGAGCTCTTCATGACATTGTGCTTTTCTCGTGGTAAAATTGTGTTTTTGTTGTTGCTCACCTACTCCTTAATCTACTCATAGCCCACATACCAAATTTATGGCCTTGTGTTGCATACATAAATATGGCATCCAATAGCAATTTGGTAAAGAGTGACATTAGTAATAGATCACCAACATCATGAATATTCAATTTCAAACCTAACTCCATGGAAATGGAAATAAGCTTGCAGTCCTCCAAGTCCAAACTTACATAGCAATGTCTCTATGTAACTTTTATAACACCACAATCACACTACTTAAACTATGTTGACACCCTTTGACACACCTTATATGTAATGATGCAACAGCCCCAAATTTTCATCTTGAAAGTAGCATTCAAATTAGGCTTAAACTCAGCAGTATGTGCCTCATTTGGAACAATGATCAATAGATCATCCACATATAGAACAAAAATGAGAAGGACATCGCCCTCATGCTTTACATATAAGGTGCTTCCTGTTGGATTGTTACAAAGGCCTTGTTTAACCAAATGATTGTTAGATTTCTCATACCAAGCATAAGGAGATTGATTTAATTCTTACAAATCTTTCTTACATTTGCACCTTTTATCTTTTGGCCCTCTTTAATGGCAAAACCGTGAAGTTGTGTGTCGAGCTGGGTGCAGAGCCCGAGTGGTAGGAGGTGTAGATAGCTATAGAGTGAGGGTGAGGCCGACTAAGGGCGAGGAGCTGCGGAAATGGATTTTGGGCCGAGTGCAAGAGGTATGGCGCAGTTTATGTACTAACGAGTCTTTGATGAAGATAAGGACTTGGGTAGCCAGGAAATGATAATATCCTCCAATTAAAAAATCTCTCATTAAATGAAAAAATGCAGAACCTCTTGACTCTTGGCTCTCATGCTTTCCATGCCACTTATCAGAACCTAAATGAGACACCTAGATATGAAGATGCTTACACCTAGCATGCATGTAGATAGAGAGACACTTAAAAATAAAAAAGAGTAAAAGATAAAAAATTTACAATAAGTGATAATGCTAGTATAAAGAAATTGATTCGATCTCCTAGTTAGAAGAAGAACTAGATAATCAAGCACGGGGATTATGCCTAAGTAGCTTAGGACCTAATATGCTATGATACCAGTTGTAAGGCTCTAATTAAGGTGGTTTGCTGTAAGTTGCATTCATGCTTGACATATGATTATGAGTAATTACACTTAATTAGAGAGACAAGATATGCAAATGGAAAAATACAAAATAAAGCTTGCAAAAAGGATTGATTGTATAAATGTACAATGGTGCTCTTATATAGAACAACCATACAATGACATACAGGGTGACATCATAGGTAAGGTGGTGGAAATATCCAAGATATTATTTCTAGCATAGTGCCACACAGGCTATTAGGCTAGATATTATGCCACACAGGCTAATAGGGCTAAGAGGTGTTACATATGCCATAGATAAGAATAATAGGAGGTGCTCACCCAACAGCAAGGACCTGAACAAGTAGACTAGACAAAGGTGCATCCAATTTATTGACATGCAGAGTATGCACCAACCATTTTGGCATACCTCTAGCCTACTCATTCGCATCCCTTTACACATCAAGTACATCATGTACATCTACATCAATATAATAGGCTGATCTATAACATTTTCAAAAACCCTCATAGGTTGTTCATTTGCCTGATTTGAATTTACATTCAAATTTCCACCACTGAAAGAGGCAACAAACTATCATAAATTTCATGTGAGCTTACATTACTTTCTCTGGTACATGATAGCGAGGGCTGAAAAAAATCTTCCACAGACACAACATCTCGTGAAACCAAGATACACTTTGTTTGCAAATGGTACAACTTGTACCCTTTTCTTTTAGCACTATAACCAACAAAAATGCATTTGGCAACCTGATCATCCAATTTTTTTGTGCTACATATGTGGAACCAAAGCATAAGTCAAAAAAGAAAAAATGTTCATGTGATCAATAGAAGGCTTTTAATCATGCCATGCTCCATAAGGAGTCAAAGATTGCAAAGCTTTCATAGGACATTTTTAAGTTAATAAGTGGCACACTTGATAGCCTCAAGCCAAAATAAATGCGTCAAAGCTTGACCATTGACCATACATCATGCCAGTCTTGTAAGAGACCTGTTTTTCCTTTCAACAACACCATTTTGTTGAGGTGTATACATAATTTTACATTGGTGTTTTATCTCATGACTAGCCAGAAATGCATTAGATTCATGAGACATATACTCCCCCCCTCCATCTAAATGAAGGGTGCCCATAGTACATTTAGAGACATTTTTAGCCATAGCCAAAAATTTCTTGAAGCACAAAAAAAAACTTCAAACTTTGCTTGAAGTGGATATACACATGCATGCCTGGAGTAATCATTAATGAAAGTCATGAACTAAAGGTAATTCCCCAAGGGAGTTTGCATGATCTTGAAGCACAAAAAAAAACTTCAAACTTTGCTTGAAGTGGATATACACATGCATGCCTGGAGTAATCATTAATGAAAGTCATGAACTAAAAGTAATTCCCCAAGGGAGTTTGCATGAGCCCACATACATCACTATGTATAAGCTGCAACTTGCATGTAGCCCTAGCTGAACTATGCTTTGGAAACTTTGAATGTTGCATCTTACACAAAATACAGCCTTCACAAACATGCTTCATAGGAGAAGAGGCAAAGAAGAAACCATATGAGATTTCTACAAATGCAGTAAACTAGCAAAATTGAGATGCCAAAATGTGCATGCCAAAGTTTTTCATCTGAAATAGCCTTTGAATCCACAACTACATTTGCAAAATTCTACCCACATTGTCATACAAAGTGAGCTTATACAACCCATGGCATAAAATTCCAAATGTAACAATTTCATCACCAAAACTAAGATCATGAACTGTACATTTTTCATCCACAAAAGGTTCTTTTTTATCCTTGGTACATAAAGTGCATCGACAAGTGTGGTATGCCCACATTGGGAAATTGTCCCCATCCAATTTATCCTCAGTAAGCAAATATCTTGAATACATTTATGTTGTTGTCAGTCATGGAAAATACTTGCATTTGATATGAAAAATTCTCGAAAAGAGGAGAAATGGAGTGGGACTAATGTTTGTTCTATAAAACACTCGGAAGAAGACAATAAGGGACCAATTATGCAAAATATGGCACTGATGGAAATTTTGTACAAAAGGACAAAATTATTTGTGTAGTACTACTTGAAGTAGAAACACATGCCAAAATGAGCTTGAAAAGCGTATGCTCACAAAAGCTTACTAAAATTGAAGAAAGTGAGTAGGTGTGTGTGGGAATACTAGCAACTAAGCCCGAGAGGATGAAACCTTCTCTGATACCAATTGTTGGAAATAGGGTTTTAGGGAAATGCACATAAGCTTGGGGAAAATGAAGGAAGATCAAGGCACACAACAAAGAGTAGTATTACTTTGTGTGCAATGGAGGAATAAGTTAGTCCTAGAGTGATGGGCTTCTACAATGTACAAGGGGGAAAACCTCCTAATGAGGGAAAAAATTCCCCAATGGTCCTAAGTGTGTTCACAAACATCACTACCACATGTATATGGTAACTCCGACTCAAGTTTTGAGATGAATTACTGTTTTAAGAGATTGGAACCTCTCTCACGTTCAAGCACATTTTGAGCTTCTATAGGACTAACAAGCACGTGAATCGAATTTTATTTGGATCCTAACGAGGTGATCATATGGTTTGGAGGTTAGGGCCAACAAGCAAGAAACATTCTACATGGACCAAAACAAAGTGCAATACCTCAAAATAAAAAATCCGAACATTGTAGATCAATGGGGGTTGGAGGTTGATACTCCGATTCCAAACATGCTGTAAACGAGGGATCGTTGTGTTAGAGTTAGAAGGATACGACTTGATAGATACCAAACCTCTAAAGTGCATACCTATTGACAACCCACGGATTCGAGTTTATTGTTTGAAGGACAACAATGCTACTAGCTATGTCTTAATGGTTGGAGGCACAACAGTAAGTTACGCTTCAAAGCTGCTAAAAGTGGTCTCACTTTCTACCACAGAAGCAAAATATGTAGCAATGACAGAGGCAAGCAAAGAAATTCTATGGCTTCATAGATTCTTGGAGGAGCTGGGATACAAACAAGACAATTGTGTCTTGTATAGTAACAGTCAACAAAGTGCCATTCATCTTGCAAATAATTTAGCCTTTCAGTCAAGGACAAAGCATATTGAGGTGAGATACCACTTCATGCATACTCTTTTGGAAGAAGGACAGCTAAAGCTAGGAAAGGTGTACACAAGTGAGAATCCTAGGACCTATGAACATGTTTAGAAAGGTACTCAAAAAGGAGAAGTTGAGCTTTTGCTCATCTTCAATTGACAATCAAGGATAAGAAGCCAATATGGAAAGCAGTCATAGTTTTGGTGTGGAGATCAATCTCCAAGTGGGAAATTGTTAAATATGGAGCTTAATTACCCCTTGTAACTTTTAGTCCAAAAAATGCATATTTGTAAGGCCCCTATTATGAGAAAGCAGTCATAGTTTTGGTGTGGAGATCAATCTCCAAGTGGGAAATTGTTAAATATGGAGCTTAATTACCCCTTGTAACTTTTAGTCCAAAAAATGCATATTTGTAAGGCCCCTATTATGAGAAAGCAGTCATAGTTTTGGTGTGGAGATCAATCTCCAAGTGGGAAATTGTTAAATATGGAGCTTAATTACCCCTTGTAACTTTTAGTCCAAAAAATGCATATTTGTAAGGCCCCTATTATGAGGAGAATCCATCGAGATAAAATCACTCCTTGAAAAATCCAAAATACACACCGTTCCGAAATATCCCTTTTGGTCGGAGTATTATGGTAGGACGGCAACCAAAAATGATTGGTTGGAAAACGGCTGATCGGTTGTCTGGTTGCGAGTAGTCAATGGTCGGTGACCGACGGTTAAAAGTCAATGGCGGATGGCCGTCCAATGGGTGAATTAGAGAGTCCAACTTGGACTTTTCTACACAAGGGTGGCTACACTAGTTGTCTCTCATGAGAGAAGGCAACCCTTTTGGCCTATAAAAGTAGGCCTCTTCTACACACAAAATGCATTCTGAAGTTGATGAAACAAGGCGTGTGTGAGTTGGTGAGAGTGAACCAAGGTAGGATCTCGGGGGGTGCACTATGTAATCATGTTAATGTATAACGTGAGTTCGAAAGAAGGGGTTTTAAAATGCAAAAAATGTAGGCAATTTAACAGATATACATTAAAATAAGGGGTTTTTATATTCGTTTTTGGAAAAAATTCCTAAAATAAGGGGCATTTTATTCATTCAAACATGTTAAAAGAGGGGCTTCTTAAATACCCCGCGAACGCACGTTGATGGATTCCAGATTTTCCTCCGTCAGCGCATCGAAGAACTGGTCAATCCAATAATTGGTCATTTTTGTTAGTGCCCACACATGTGGTAAAGCACATTCGAGGGCAATCTTCCACCAGTCTTAGAGAGGGCATCGTGTCGGGTGGGTTCATTGTCTTATTTATGCAGTCAGTGCCTTGGAATATGCACGGCTCAGTAGGATGATTGATTTCTTATGAAAGCCCTCAATGGGGAGCATCGATGTCAAGATACTTGTCTATTGTATATGTCTGTCCTTCTTGCAGAGAAGTAAGAGAGGGACCGACTTGCAAGAAGGGATAAGGGGCTGCAAGTGGCAGGAGGAGGCCAATTAATTACCAGGGATGGTGATCCGCCAAGCAAGAGAATTTTTGAATAGACTATTAAACATAGTAGAATTCTCACTAAAGAGGCATGAGGGCCATTCTGCACTTGCCTTGATTGACTGACCTTGCGGATTTAAGCTGGTAGCGGACCGCGACGGGTGACCTTACTATATCAAAGAGGTGTTTCAAGATGGCATCAAAAGGCCGGTGCCGCCCTTTACTGGCTTTATTTAAGGAGTAGTTTTTTTTAAAAATAAATGTATACAAGCTCTACAGGGGAATGTCATGCACGTGGGTCACCGTCGGCAAGAAAAGGAGGCAGTGCCACAAGGAGTTTTAGCAACTTTCTTAGTTGAAAATCCTAGCTTAGACTTTTATCCAAGTTTTTTTCACACATGAGAGAAAGTATCCTTTATGAGAAAAGTGATGAGAATTTTCCTTGGAAAAACAAAGCTCATATGAGAAAGATTTTCTCACGTAGTCATCCACACATGAATTTTTCTCACATTTGGATTGACAACTACACCAGACTCCAACATGAGAAAACTCACATGAATTTTTTCAATGTGGGAAAATTTTTACATGTGAGACTTTTCTCATTAATATATTGCTTAAGAGTTAGGTCGCACCAAAGATTACCAACAGTTGTAGTGGGAAGGGAAATGGTGATCACACTCAAGACATAAGGGGAAAGTGCACTGAATTGCGCTACTTACATCTTGATTTATCATTAGCTTAATCTACTCATATTTGAGGTGATGAGATACATATTAGAGAGCTCAAAAAGCCACATTAATAAAATAGATTCCCTACCTTGCTTCCCATGAACGCAATAGTTCTCTTGTACAAAATAAATTCTGGTTTCATTATAGTTTTCAAGCTAGCATCCCATAAATCAAATAGTGCTTGCAATATTGGAAATTTAACTCTCAAGCATGCTCACAAAACATACATGTGGCCAAAACTACGTTCACAACAACATCTACATTCATGCCCAAATTTGGATCTTTCACTTCTTAGATAAACATACCCGTACCGTAGTCAACCCATATTCAGCTACATTCACATTTACAAAACCACTAACTTCCAAATTCAAGTCTTAGCATGATTTACGCGCCTCATATGGGTAAACCACTTCTTGCACCCAACTCTAAGAGTAAACACACCTTCACAACTTTGACTTATGAAGGCAATAAATCATGGCAACCCAAAATAAGCACATTATTCGTAGAACATGAGTATTCTAGACCAAGCTTCACAAACTCAAAAACTTGAACTTACGATAACATAAAGGAGCATTCTTGGCCTATAGTACTCTCAATGTTTAAAGAAACAGAAGCATTAGACATAAAAGATTTGATTGGTTTGAATAAAATGATAATTTTCAAACACACAAGCTCATATCATGATAACATTGAAGCCATCATCAATCAAAAAACATCCGTACATAGCCCAAAGAGACATATGTCAACAAAGAGCAATTCCATTAACACTCTCTACATAGAGGCGATAATTCATTAGTCGATCCTAACTATCAATTCGAAGGTCCCAATGCCACTTGCACCATTGATTCAACTTTCAACACCTCCAACTCTTGCTAAAACAAAAACCGTTACCTTACATAGGAAATGATAATTGCAACTAGTAGTACATATCCTTGTAGTGTTAATGGGAATACAAAAACAAAGTTGCATATCATTAAAGATTGTCCTTGTAAGAAAGCAAGCCACTTTACACCTCATGCAAATTTTCTCTAATTCTTCAAAAAAAGATGGTAACCAAACTTATTACAAAACATCAAAGAAACCAGAGAAAATGATCCCTTAAAATTGATGCACATATGCAGCAAACAAAGTTATGCAAACTAGCCTTAAATTTAACAAACAAGAATATTTCAAACTAGTTACAAATACCTTACCCACCCAAGTGTTCAAAAAACCCTTCGACACAACAAGACTTCTAAACTATTGAATCTCGCTTTCAATACTTTGGAATTGTCCTAGCCACTTCATTGATTGCAATGTCTGTACGTCGCTTCACTTGTGTTGATGCTAATGACATTAATTGCTTGATATACTTCTGAAACAGGTTGAGTGATAGTTTATGCATTACATCATATACAAGGCCTTTGGATATATCAAATGCATACAGATGATAGAGCCTCTAAAGTATAGATTCACCTGTCAAACCTCCATCTCTAAGTGTCTTTCAGTCTTATCTTTGGTTGGACATATTTTGGCCATCCTGACAGCTTCCCACATATCATCTACATCTCTTTTCAAAGGCGGATATCTGCCTTGTAACCCATTATCGTTGTAGACATACCGTTGAAAACCATTGGTGTCATGTACCAACTCTGCCTTTGCCCTGTCTCTTCTGCAAAATGACATGCCTCCATCCTTGACTTGTCCTAGATTTCACTGGGTTCGATGGTCTCCTCTGCAAGCCATAAGTAAGCACCTTATCCTTGTTGATTCTCTTTGAAGATTCTCACAAATAGTATCATTGCCAATGGCATAATTGACCTCAAATACACTAAAGAAAGATCTTTAAAGCTCACTTATCAAGGGATGAAGAAACAAAGACAGTACATCACTATATTGCTTCTGCAAATCTTTATGTGACAAAGGTAAGAATAGTACTGGAATAGATCCAAGAATAGATCTTTTTCCGCCATTCAAGATGATGATCTCTACAACGGCACTATCTTTCTGAGTTGTAGAAGCCGCTTGAAATCCATCCTGTGCCTGGCTTGGGTGACTTGGCAACCTTCTTTGGCAACATGAATGGTAGCTTGAAAGGTGAGCTAGGTGCCTCCCCCTTACTGTTCTTAACTGTACGATGCTTTTGAACCTTGAATTTCAATGGTGAGTGGAATGGATGGCCCTTTGTATCTGCTCTTTTTTTTGCAGGGATCTTCTTCTTGGTGGGACTCTTCCCCTTGGCAGTCTTCTTGGTGGGACTCTTCCCCTTGGCAGGGATCTTATTCTTGGTGGGTCTCTTCCCCTTGGCAGGACTCTTCTTGGCATGGCTCTTCTTCGTAGGACTCTTCTTCTTGTGATCCTTTTTCTCTTGTATGGATCTTCTTTGCACGACTTTTCTTCTTCTGATCCATTTTCTTTGCATCCAAACCCTTGGTGGCTCTATCTTTCTTTGGTGGCAAAAGAGATTCTGGATCATTTAGATTTATTGATCTTTCCAAAACCATAGAAACGGCCTTCTCTCTCACCCACGTGACCCAAGACTCTGGATAGTCATGCAACAGAAACAAATAGAAAAAGGAATTAAAGGACATGAGTACATACATACATAGTTAAGACATCAAAATAAATACATGAGCCACACACTTACAGTGAGTGTAGTCATCCGGCACCTTGACTCAAGATATCTCCATGCATTGGCAAGCACCCTCCATCCACAAGACGCTGAGTCTGTTTGTAAAGGCACTTTTTGATTGTAGTACTTGAAACCTTCTATATTGTAATCCTTATTTGTGGTACTCAGGTGACCAACAATAAGTTTGGCAGCACTACAAGAAGACATTGAATCAAAAAGCTACTAATAGAAAACAATGGGCCATCAAGCATAGATCATACTTCATACTTACAGTTTACTTCTCCCATGGATACTTGACAATGAATTCATAAATATAATATCTTTCTCCAAAAGATTGAAGATAATAAGACTCCAATGTCCTCTACAAAAAATAACAATTAGCTAGGAATACCACAAAATGTTAAAAATAACATGTACGGAGTTAAGATTTACCCTTCAACATAGGGGTATATTATGTAATTGTAGGTCAGCATGTTAAAATCTTTTAAAAAACTTGAAAGGCTTCCTTGCTTGTTAAAAAGGGACTCGGTCACTAGAGGGTCAAGTATGGAAATTTGCATAGCTAGAGCCTCTGGAAGATCCCTCATAAGACACCTGAAAAAGAAAACACACCCCCCAATGAGGCCCTTGTGCCTGCCTTGCACATGCACTAATAATTAGCAAAGGAGCAACACATACCTGAGATAGATAAAGAGCATAGTTTCACCAAGCTCAATGTTGGGGTTTACAAGCATACTTGTGTCTTGAGGGAATATGTCCAAGTACACCTCATTATCTCCAAACAAGGAGACATCCACCACCATTTGGCCTGTAACTTTTTCATAAAGAAGAGAGTTGGATGCTCTTAAAATTTCTGCTTGCTCTTTAAGTCCTCTGATATCATGTCTTGCTCCCTCTCAACCTCCTTTCCTGCTTTGATATCCTCGGCCTTTCTTGTCTCATACTCATGTGTAACATCCTCAATGACAACCCCTGAATCTTTCTGGTGCCTGGAAGGAGGGATATTTAAAATTTGGAAGGCTCTAAGATCCTCACTAGGAATAAGCTCAAGAGCCTTATCAAAATTGTACCTCAGTCTTGACACAAGCACAAAATCTTTGCTCATAAGTGTGACCCTATGAGCAAATGCAGCTGCAATGTAGCTATCATTCATAAAGTCTATGAGAAAATCCTCAGCAGCTTCCTGAGGCACATCAAATCTTGATATTGCCACCTTACTGAGACAAAAGTTTTGATATGCATCATGCTCACAAGTCTATATGATATCTCTTTGACAACTCTCATGAAAGGTAGCCTTGGAATCAGTAGAGACAAGTAGACTTTTGTGTTTTTCTTATATCTCTTAAAGATTTGACTTGATAATTCAACCTTTTTCTAGCAGTGGGCCTCTGACGAGGTTGTGGAGGTGTGGTTTCTCTGGATCTTTCTCTAAATCATCTTTTTCTGGATCATTTGGGGCTTGGTAGACTTTTCTTGCAGTCTGCTTCGTCCTTGCCATCTGGGTCACAAAACACCGCACGACGTAGTAGCTGGGTCACCCACAATCTACAAGCTGTCTGTATCACGTTGTATGTGAAGCTAATGATTTTGGCTAAGAATCATGGAGGGCACCTGCACGACGCGATAGCCGGGTCACCCACACTCTAGAACATGTCTGTATCGCGTCGTATGTGAAGCATTTGACCTTTGCAATGAATCAAGGAAGGACACCTGCACGACGCGATAGCCGGGTCACCCACATCCTAGAACAGGTCCGGATCGTGTCGTATGTGAAGATGTTAAGCCTTGGCAATGAATCAATGAAGGACACCTGCACGACGCGATAGTCGGGTCACCCACATGCTAGAACATGTCTGAGTCGTGTCGTATGTGAAGCTGTTGATCTTGGCAATGAATCGGGAAGGACAACCGCACGACGGGATAGCTTGGCCACCCATTGTCTAGCACTTGTTCGTATCGCATCGTACGGGATATGAATAAGAAACAATCCGGAAGTGCAAAGAATTGGGCGAGGATGGGTAGCGCGGGTCGATGGAAGAAAGAGATAAGACTTGCACAAAGGGGATGTGCGGGTCGTTTAGGAGGTACAACACGATGCGAATGTGTGGTTTGGGAGAAGGTAAAAAATGAGCACGTGAGAGAGCTTTATATACAGCAGACCGTCCGTACGATGACCGTTGGAAGCATGCCATGTGGCACGTCTGCATGGCTGACACGTGTCCATAACGGTAATTTTTTGCACCTTATATAAAGCTTGATCTCGATTTTAATTGGTGTTATACTTTTACTTGTCCAGCACGATGCGAGAAATTGCCTTTATTTTACTTCCCTCCACTAGTGCTACGCGTTGCTTTGGTCCCTTCGTCTCACAGGACGCGACGGTACCTGTTTGCAAACCCTGAGTGGGGCCTCTATCGCGTGGTTCGGGCTTCTACGTAGATCCACTAGGCAGCTCCCGCACGACGCGACCGAAGCAGGTTGCACATCTTGGAACCCTCCCCTATCGCTTCGTTTGGGCGTGCTAATGAGGATCTTAGACACCTTCACCCTGTGCCCGGAGCGCTTTGCTCATCGTGTAACCCTCCCCCCTTATCGCTCTATATATCACGTTGGCGCATACTTGTCGACCTAGGTAGCTTCACCGGTTTGATTTTTTCTCTACCATGAACGAAGGTCGGGAGGAGATTTTGGAGGAGAGTCCAAGTGAGAAGCTATTGGTTGCTGTAATGGATGGTGGTGACATGGAAGTGTACACCAAAGCATATGAAATATTCAACCCTTTGTTTGATCTTGCAGTTTTGTTAGACAATTTGAAAGACTTTTTGTCAGAAGAATTCAAAGAGTTTGAAGAGGTAGTTGAAGGCAAGTATTTGGTTTTAGATGGTGAGGCGTTCCGGGGCGGGCAACAAGAAGAGTGGCCTCTAAGCACTCTTTTAGGCTCCCGTGCTGCTCAATTGGGTTGGGGTGGGAAAAAACAACAAACACACACACAAACCCGCAACCTAACCCTACACAAATTTGGGGCACCACCTAGTTTTGGATGCGAACGAGAGAGAGAGAGAGAGAGAGAGAGAGAGAGAGAGAGAGAGAGAGAGAGAGAGAGAGAGAGAGAGAGAGTGCTCGGGCTACTTTGAAATGTATCGGTCGTGATCAAGCAAACACAATTATATATGTAAGAAAGAGAGAGAAAGGGGAGGGGATGCTTGTTGCATTAACACCTTCTTGCAAATCTATCACGACCAATCAAAGTGAGATTAGTATTTGTTCAACATAGCTTGAGTAAATTACACCACAACACATCACAAGAAAAGCCACCCCAATCACTGTCTTAAGGCCAGGGGAGTCCTTTCCACCCTGTTGCCCTCTTACAGTATGTGGAATTTATGGATGAATTGATGACAACACCCAGAGACAAGCTATCAAGAACTTAAAAAAACACCAAGACACTTACACATCATTGTTGTCCATTACTTCACGTTGGAAGAGAGACAAAGTATCCAAGCTTAGTCCAAATCCACCCTCCTTGATTCAACAAATGTTGGGCTTACACTAGTAGGAGAAATGATAGATTTCCTACTCTCAATTGAATTATCACTCTCTCTTAGAATGGCATAGAGTTCCCTTGCTAATCACCCCTAATACAACACATGCATATGCATAAGACAATGAGCTTCCACTCAAGAGCTCCTTCTAGAGAGGTTGAGCTTGGCTTCTCAAGCTATAGCATAGTGATCTTGCTTATGGCTCCCCCTTTTGTGCTAGCTACACCCTCCTTTTATAGCAATTTTGAGGGCTAGGATTACTCCTCTTACCATAGTTGGGTTAGATTTTCAGCACTTATCTAATTTCTTTTTCTTGGAATTATCAAGAAGTTGGTGGGGATAGATGAAGAAGAGAGAGAGGAGAGAAGTGGAGGTGATAGGACTTTTCATCATAGTAGGTTAGTGTTAGTAAATTAGTAGAGTTAGTATTTTTATTGATTTACAAATGGAATTGGATATTTAAAATAGGAGTATCCAAGTAGGATACAAATAAGGAAGAAAAAACTCTTAATAGGTAAGAAAATATGGATTTCTTACAATGTTGATGCTCCAAGTGTCTTGAGTATGGTCAATTTCGACGCTTGTTGACGGTCCACTAGCTTTGACGGTACGTTTTTTCTCCACTCTTGACCTTCCTTGAGAGCCAAGGTAAGTGAACATGAGTAATCAATCACCATGATGCTGTCTTTCAAGAGAAGAGGCTGAATCTTGTGGTTTTTATTGATAGATATGGGTAATATGGATGAGGAAAAATGAGACTAGGTGGTCAATTTTGGAATGGAAGTGTGTGTAGGAGACATGAGTTTACCATGGTTTCTCTTATTCTTCAAGGTTGAGAAGAAGGTGAGTAGGGTGCAGAGAGGAGTGGTGAGAGAGGTGGGGATGATGAGTGGAGAAGTGTGTGTGTGAAAGAGGAAAATGATAAAGTGGAAGAGGGAGTGTGGCTGCATAGCATGGGCAAAGTGGGGTCCACCAATAAAATCATAGCTCACAGCTCGTAGCTCAAAAAAATATGAAAAAATTTGAGGTAAAATTTTAGCCCACGAGATACAACTTTTGTTTGTATCACCTTTTCAAATTCGGGGAGCATGTGATCTTTAAAAAATCAGCAAAACCGACTGTTTTTTTCCACTGCACAAAGTCCTTGTGAGGTCTTTCTTTGGATGATTCTTTTGAATCCTCCAAGAGTGAGCCCCCCATAGTGCATGCATGCATGCACATACCCTTGAACTTATTTGGTAGGTCTATAATTGAAGATATTGTTGAGATCATGATATAAGTGAATAGTACAACTAAGAAAATCAAATATTGAGGGGTCTAAAAAAATATGTACATGTCAAATATAAATAATATAGGTGAAAAAAATATAAAGGGGTCAAAATAAATCTCTCTCATTATAAGTCTACAATAAAAAGATGAATATTTTTGGTGGTCTAATTTATGAGAGTAATAGAGAATAGACGTAGGAAGGAAAAAATCACAATAGTGAAAAAATATAGAACTAGTTTTTTTGGATTTTTGTTGGGATGGAGTTACACCAAAAATAAGAGAAGCTTGCATGAAATTATTTTTATATGGAATAAGGAGTATGCAAAATGGTAAGAAAAAATATGGTAATGGTGAATCAATGTACATAGCATAAATAACACACCATAGGTAAAACTATTTAAATAAATACCAAAATAATTATGAAAAATCCTTTTATTTAGGCCCTAAATACAATGAAATATTTACACACAAATGGGCCATAATATACTCATAATTTTTATTTTTTATTTTTTTAAATTTTTTGGCTCAACTAGCCCAGTGATTAGCTAATTGAGGGTTTTTAAGAAGATATGGGAAAAGTCCCCTAACTCACACACACCTATATACAGTGAAATGGTAGGGATAGCCACAGTGTTTGGATGATTTTGGTAGGGTGGGTTGACTCACTATGGCAATTACGGAGAGCCGAAAAACGGCTATCAATGGCAAGACTTATTGCCATCTAACCGAATTTACTACCAATTCAATTGAGAAAGGCAAAGTAACAAGGAGGTTTGGAAGATTTTGTCCACCTACCATTTCTTGTCAATTACATTCAAAGCCTTGCAACCTTGTTCCAAAAGAAGTTGCCTTTCTTTTCTTTTTGTTCCTTAAAGTTGACATGTAAGGCAAAGCTGATGAAGTGAAATATACAGATGAAGAGGTAACAAATATAAATGTTTCCATAGTTTTGCAGCTTGAGAAAAGTGAAATTCTAGAAGAGGAGGAAGTTGATGTTGCAGTTGAGGAGCAGGAGAGTGCAAATTTTGATGTGGCTCAATTTAGAGCTAGTACTGTCATTGATGAGCCAACAGATGAGGTAGAAGCGTCTGAAGCTTCCCTTACTATTCCAAACCTCACCTACTTCTATATCAATGGAAAAGAGTATATCCCTCTCCATCATATCCAATGTCTGCTTAATATGAGGGAGGACTACTGTATTGCAACCATTTCTGAAGCTTCTGAGGTGGCCAAAGATTTTATTGACACAGAAGAAGAGTCAAAAGAGGAGTTTTTGGCACTTGATCTTCAGACATCCAATAAAAATTTTCTGCCTGCTCCTGATGCACTTGCCCTATGCATGAGAAGAGTGGAAGAGGAGAAACCTTCCCTCAAAGGTGAGGATTTTGAGAAGAAACTTGTTGAGCTTGGCATCCAATCTTTTGGCAAAGACTTTAAGCTCAAAAAAATTGGAAAGGAAGTTGACATAAGAGAGATGACCGGATCATGCAATCTCCTTCAAGAAAAAGTCATTGCCGAAGATGAGTTGCAAAAGGTAGATTTTCACCTTGATCTCCCTTCTGAAATCTTTCTTTTTTTTCAAGTTTGTTTTAATTACTCATTATGTCTTGTTTTGCAGATTGAACTCCTTGACAAAGACAATTTTCTTGGGAGAGCTAAAGGCTCGAGAGGGAAAGCAATAGAGGGCTCTTCAAGAAGAGATGCCTCCTCTCTCATGCACTACATGCCTACATTGGATAGTGCCACCTTCTGTGCTTTTCACATGCAGTATTCTGAAGATCCTGAGTTGCCAATGTTTGCCCTGAAGATATTGTCACGGTTTTTAGGGTACACTCCCCTTCAAATCCATGCAAATAAGATCATGCTACTTGAGAGAGCATCAACACTTAGAATATTTGGATATGCTGCAGGATTGAATGCCTCAAGATCAGGATACTTTCTTTGCTACTCTAGCTATGCAGCAGCAGTTGAGGAGACAAATGTCAACCTTCTTGGGGGCTATAAAAGAAGAAAGTTTTTGAGATATAGGGGTGACATGCCTAGAGATATGAAAAAAATCAAAAACTGATGTAAATTTGACAATTTTTTGCACCAAAATATCTTTTTTGAATTTGGATCTCTTTAGAAAGATTCGGTACAAAGTTTCAAAGTGAAGCATTAATCTCCATCTGTGGTTGAGCAGCATGGTTGTTTGATCTCATCCGTTGTAATTGCCTCCTATAGAACCAATTGAATAATTCCTTTAGTGCATTGCTCCTTCTTTGTCCCCCTCCCTTTCTCGTACATTTGAAAAAAGAAGTCCTCGCTTGATAGTGAGATTTTTCCATTCCTTGAGTATTCCATGTTGCAAGGGGTCCTTGTTTTGCAAAATATGGTCCATGCAAGTACAAAATATGCTAAAAATAAAGAAAAAGTTAGTTGAACTCAATAGGATGCAATGTAAAATACTATCCAGACTTTAGAAAGTAATTGAATACTCACCAAGTAATATGTGATGTCTTTTGCTCCCCAAGCATCTGTAATAGCAGTTATTAAAAGCTTTACTGTCTTTTTAAAGTCATCTGCATAAGTAGCAGAGCTAACTTGTTGTCTCAAAACTTTCAAAAAATTGTCAAGCTTCTTCCACACTTCCATGCGTTTGTTGGCTACATCTGGTCTACTTCTGACATTAATTGTTATTACACAAAGATCCTTCCAGGAGTTCCACATAGCATCAACTTGTTTGTTGTCATGGTTACTCAAAAATCTTTTGGCTTTTGCTCCACCCATTGAAACATCTTGCAAAACATCACCCGTTCCTTTTGAAAGAGTAGGATCTTTTTTTAGATGCACTTGACCACCATGAAAACCCATTTGAGAGAGCAAAGCCTCGCATTTTTCTATGCACTCGTATACAAGTTTAGTTGGATTAATAGAATATGCATAATCAAGATGGAGTCGAAGCAATTTGTCCAAGATTCTAATCTCTGCATGCATTGTACATATATGTACATTTTTTAAATCTATCGTTAAAATTGGATCCCAAATCATAGAAGACGATGGGTAGTCGATGACGTTCAGACACTATTTCTCAATGGTGGTTTTCCAACCTCATGTTCTGCAAGCCATCCTTTTGTTCCAGTGCTTGCCATGCAATATAGATATGGATACTTGGTATTGGCACCTCCACATACACCAAGCATGCACTTTAAAGCTTTTAGGTCGGCACTCAAGTGCCATTCTACAAAAAAGTCACCCATGCCATCTATATAGAGTTTTTCACCTGCATTTTGGTCTTGTATAACATAAGGGATATTGGCCTGCAAAAACATCTATTTCAATGTATCGTGATTTTCTACTGGTATTTGAGCTGCTCCGATCCACCAAAGCTCCATTTCTGATTGAGTTTTGTGGTATGGGGAATCAAGCTTACCCTGGCTATAGTCCAATGCTCTATTCATAAGGGATATGGATACTCTTTCCATTTTTTGACATTTTTGAATTTGAGCTTCATCCAATTTCATAACAAATATAAGTTTTCCTTCACAATCTACTTCTTGCATATTATAGTATCTCACCATAGCAGATTGAACATTTTTTATACTCACCCAAATGTTATTAAAAACATTATACTCAAAAGAAGATTTTTTTTTTGTTTTTCATATGGCATCATTCCTTCTATATGATAGTACTCTCCAAAATGTTCGGGTATTTCTTAGTTTAACAGAGTCCTAACTTTTCAAACATTGTGAGGCCTAGGCAACCCAAAAGTTTTAATCTTGTAATACTTTAAAACCTGAAACCAGAGTTTTAGAGATGGCCCTGTAACCCCTTCTACTCACCCCCACTGTGTCACAAACTTCTTGCATTTGAGAAGGTTGGACCAGTAAACCCATATCTTTCAGTAAATTTTGAAATACCAATTTCTTTTGAGTTTGATTTTCAAGAAGTTTCAAAAGTTTAAGAATATCACTTTTGTTCATTACCTCATTCAAAAATCTCACCCTTTCTTGAACATTGGACAAATCAAATCCTAAAAGACTAGTCACATGTTCTCTAGTAATCTTTAATCTTTTTTTTCTTTGTCCAGAACCTTCTGTTAAGTTTACTACGTCTCTCATTCATTTTACGCGTGCTCTTAATCCTATTGGAGTTTCTTTTAAAGTCCGAAGCTGGTGATTTTCTTGTTTTAGAGATGCTATTTGGTTTTCAATTTCTAATATTCTTGTTGCATTTGACAAAACAGTTTTGAGATATTGAATGTAATGTGTATGATCAATGTGTAAATGACATAACCTAGAACTATATTCTAGTAAGCCATCAACCCCATCACCAACAAATCTCATCAAATCATGAGGTGTGTGAAAATATGGATACCTTCCAGTGCTAGGATCCGGTGGATACAAGCTCCCATCTATCCATATATCAATGTGTTTCTTTCCTTCGTTGCGAAGTTGTTGTGCTTCATTTGCAGTTGTATCTTTGATAGACACTCTGCGTAGTAGCATATTCCTGGCTTAGCTTAATGTTCAAGAGAAACTTGCGGTTATCACTAATGGAAGATGTATTAGTCATTGTAAGTAATGAAGGAGCAAAAAGTATCATGAAATAACATAGCAACAGAACAAGGTGCATCAGAGAAGAAGAGATAAAGCTCGCAAAAGGTGAGAGAAAAAAGAGAGCTTCAAAAGTGGAAACAACTATTTGCTGCCAAGTGAAGTAAATGAAAACAAATTTCGAGGTGAGCCACAAAGGAATGTGAAGAAAACGATATCTTTTTGAATATTTAGAGATATGTACCTAGATACACTTTAAATTGCATAGATATGCTTTAAATGACCAAAACGGACAAAATTGGAGCCGTTTTGACCATAAACGGCTCTGCTAATTAGTAATTTAACCAATTCCTCACACGGCCCTTTTTGAGTTGTTTTTGGCCCTAATGTGTCACATGTCGAAGTGCCTTACTGCTAGAGAGAGAGAGAGAGAGAGAGAGAGAGAGAGAGAGAGAGAGAGAGAGAGAGAGAGAGAGAGAGAGAGAGAGAGATGGTTTTCAGTCGTCACTGGAGGGAGGTGGACTCTGCAATGGAAACGGGCTTGCAGCCTTACAACTGTCAGCTGGTCAAAACATAAAAATAGTCATGTCTGCAGTGCTCAATAATGAGGATACAGTCTGGCGTACGGTTTTTTAGGCTGAAAACCTCCCGCCAAAGAGATAGAATCTAGCTGTGTTAAGAGAGAGAGAGAGAGAGAGAGAGAGAGAGAGAGAGAGGGCCTGAGATGGAGTGACTAGCTAAGAAAATTTCCTTGTAGGAATGGCTTTGTCATCTTAGTCGTTGAGGCGAGCCAGCTGAAGGAGGGCGTGAGACAAAAACCATGCCACAAACAGGGCCTCCAATTATGCATTATGCATGTGCAAGTTGCAGCTAGCTAGAGGTGCAACTAAATTTTTTATTAATATACATAACACATTTGATGCTTGATATTCACATTCAAAATCATGAGGACTTATCATTCCTACTTGCTCTCATTATATTATATTCGATTCGATTATTAGGGAGATTCATCCACTCTATGTGATGCAATAAACCATCGTGACATACCAATACAAGGTGAAGGAGACCTGCATGTCCGTACTGCATGTTAGGTTATGATTTTGTGGGCCACCCTCTTTTCGACGCATTCTGTCTTTTCCCCTTCTCTACTCGCCTCTCTCCTGCTGAGTAAACTCTAGACTCCCCCAAGGGGGGAGGCCGCCATGTCTCTCCATGAAGCTCTAGTGAATGGGATGCTTGTGCTTTCTTCTGCGAGTACTTCTAAAGCTCAAGACCTGCCATACAAAGGATCATCAATCGTAATTAGGCGCAAATAAGCCCCATTTCCGCCCATGTAGGCCTTCAGACAGGCCCAATGCTCACTCAGTTTCTACCTGCCCATACAAGGAGCTCTCTAGAAGAACCTATCCGCCCTCTTATGAGGGGAAATTCTCTACACCCTCAGCATCTCTTATTGAATATCAGTCATGCACCCCACTTGTCCTATGCTGATGCCATCAGAGGTCACGCAAAAAGGTTTGATAATCTGCTCTTTCATCCATCTGACCAAGGTATGGGATTTATGCCTTCTTTTGTGCATAACAATGACTGGATGGGAAATATTACTGCTGACATGCAATTTCCCTCTGTCCCTAGAACTATGGGAGCTAATAAAAGCGGTATGTCCTCTTCCCCCTAAAATGCCCCTTCTCCTGTTGTCTCTGACGTAGAACAACATCATCTCGTTCTAGTTTATCCAGTTTATCAGCAGTCATGGCAGCCATCTCTTGTCATCTAGTCATCAAATCCTTGCTACTTTTCCATTGCCACTTTCCTCTACTGGCTGCTCGTCGCGTTATTTCCACGCAGCCTCGCCATGTACGGTATTTTGGGAGATTTTGCTTATTAACGCATTTAACATTTTGCGTATATGTAGTTGATCAATATTTTAGAAATCTCTAGGAATGTATAATTGGAAATATAATACTATAATTTGTATTATCATTTATAATATGATCTGAACATATATGATAATTTACCCCAAGGTTACGATTATATACAATTTATAATATGATGTGAGCATATATGATAATTGGCCCCAAGGTTATGATTATATATGATATTGTAAATTAATACAAGGACAAAAGTAATGCTCAATATAATTGGTTATCAGATAGGATCTGGTAATATAGATTCTAGTATCAATATATTTCCAATTATTTGTTCCTAGAGATTTCTAAATTGATCAAGCGTACTGATGGGAGTCTTAGATAGCATGTGGAGCAAGCTAGAAAATATTACAACATACCCATGTAGTTGTGATTTGGAACGATCAATTATAGTCAGGCTATAAGATTAGAAATACCCATAAATTGCAAGATCATGGTCAACGCTCTATTTTAGCCTTCATCATAACCTCCAAAGTTTTGACATTTACAACATTATTGAGCAATTAATTCCTCCAACATAGACATTTATACCTACTCACGACATACAATATAGGCAAAGAGAAACATCTCTTAGCTCGTTACATCTGTCGTCCTACTCTACATGTAATTTATATCGAGTCATATTAGTATGTGAGTTATATATATTTACTCATATCGAGTTATTCATATTTATTCATGTCCATATATTGCACGATCATGATGAAGGCTAAAATATATTGACATGAATATATGAATTAATTATTAAGCAATTAATTCCTCCAACTTAGATAAGATACCTAATTGGACCATATATGATCTGAGCATATATGATAATTGGCCCCAAGGTTATGATTATTTACGATATTGTAAATTAATACAGGACAAAAGTAATGCTCGATATTGGTTATCACATAGGATATGATATAGATTCTAGTATCATATTTCCAATTATATGTTCCTAGAAATTTCTAAGTTGATCAACTACAAGGAGCTAGCTTGCATTTAACATTCTATAGTAAGACCTATGTAGTTGATCGAGTTAAGGTTTCCTAGGAGCATATAGTTAGCAATATAATACTAGAATCTGTATTATCATTTATAATATAATCTCAAAAAATTGGATAACTAGCCCCAAGGTTATGCTTATAAACAAAATTGTAAAATGATACAAGGCCAAAAGTAATGCTCAATATCTGTTATCACATAGGATATGATAATTAATTATATCCACTTGAATCTATAGGCCCAAAATGTATGTCCATTTATTTTTATGGCAGCTAAGCCAATACCTCCAGCAATCTAGGCTTTGATAGCCTAATTCATCACCTACAACAATCCAAACTTTGATAGCCTTCATCACAATCTCCACTAACTTAATTGTCTTACATTGTTGTATATGTCGTAACCTTGTGTCTAAATCATTGTATTGTTATCATAATCTAATAATATTGATGGAGGTGTTGCTAATATCTCTACCACTCTAAAATTTGATAGCCTATATCATAACCTCCAAGCTTATGATATTTACAACATTATGAAACAACTAAGCAACTTAGATGACATGCCTAATTGGATCATACAAGACAATGAAAAATTGACCAAAGAGTCCATTATGGTGGCTATATATATGAGAGCTATGATGATATAATTATTATGGTCGCTATAGGCGTCGCTATATAGCTACGCCTATAGCGACGATCATAGCGACGTTTACAGGCCACCTATGGCGACGTTTATAGCATGCCGCAGAGCCTTATATAGCGATGGTCATAGCGACGCCCGAGAGAAAAAAACATTGGTGGTAGGGAATTGGACGCCCTACCACCCATCAATCATATTGAATGTTTCAATAATTGATTCACCTTTGAAAGAAAGTGCAAGCTTAGATATAGACCCAAAGTAGTCACCCACAAGACAATATAACCATTAACTTCATCATCCATAATATTGTTTGCAGAATAAAGATACCAAACTGACAAAACTAAATTTCATTCTCAGAATTTCATTCTGAGGTCATCTCGGCCACCGTTCGGCTTCGACAAACTCTGCGCAGGTCATTTTGACTACGTGGTCTTGGCGGGTGCAGATCCGACTCTGCAAATTTGGGGTTTTCAGCCTACGACTGCAAGTGTTGAGGATATTTGCACTTCCAAAGTGCTGATTTGTGGCTGTCTACACAACGAAGGACGGCTCACAGTTCTTGGAGGCGTGTCACATACGACACGGGCGTGTCACATACGACATCCACTAGTTCATCAGGTAGCTTGTCTTTGCTGCTTGATATTCCAGATTTCATCCTGACATTGTAGGTACTTCCACATGGGATGTATTGTCAGAGATGATGTATGTCTGTTGAGGGTTTGCTGGCTGCGAGTCACGCAGCAAACAACCGCCGCAACGGTTGCAGCATACAGTGGGAAATTTGTGGATGTATGACTTTGTGGGAAGTCTATGTAGTGTCATATTTACCGCAGCCTTTGTTGAGGGTCGAGTGAGGTTTTATTGAGCTGGGGGATTCTCGAATGTTGAGAACCTTTCGGTGATACAGGTCTTGGAGCGATCCCTCGAGCACCCTTAGATAGGCAGCTAGGATGTATTGACTGTGGGTTAGACAGTTGGGATTGCATCTTTGCTTTACTGCCGTTGAGGAATTGTCGTAGTCTATGCTTACAGGGCAGTGACAGGACAGTGAGAGACAGTACAGGTCCAAGACAGGTTTACCCACAGCTTACAGTGTTAGAGAGACAGTGGTTTTTTGAGCTGTTTTTTGGTCTGTTTTTGAGTACACCAGAGCCATTTTACAAAGGAGACTCTGCCAAAATTTCTGCGGAATCTGAAGCTTTCTTGGTTCATTTGACAGGTTGATATTGGTTCAGAGGTCAGTTTATAGGGGAAACTCTGCCGAATTTTTCCCAGGAAAGTAAACTACTGTGAAGCGTAGTTATGGCTGGATCACAGGACAGTGCTCTTTACAATATCAAGAAGCTGGATGGAACCAATTTCGCATTGTGGAAGAAGCAGATTTGGCACGTGTTGGTACAAAAGAAGCAGATAAAACCTATAAAGCTCAAGGGGATAAAACCAGAAGATATGGACGAAGATGAATGGAGCGAAATGGATGAATTGGCACTTTCTACCATTATGCTGACTTTGGCACAAAGCGTTTACTTCAGTAGCAGACGAGATGTCGGCTTATGAAGCATGGCCCAAAGCTGAGTGATCTTTATGAGAAGCAGAGTGCAGCTTCACAGGTATACTGGCTTAAGAAGCTTGTTGACTTGAAGATGAAAGAAGGGACACCTATGTCCAATCATCTGAATGAATTCAACACCATCTACAGTCAGTTGTCAGCTCAAGGTGTCAAGTTTGATGAACGTGTTAGAGCTATGTTCCTGTTGATCACATTGCCGGAAAGTTGGGACACTTTTTGCACAACTTTGAGTAATTCTGCACCTCCAGATGGTTTGACCATAGCAGGTGTAGAAGGCAGTCTGCTTACTGAAGAAACCAACAGAAAGACAATGGACAAAGGCAAAGGAACAACCTTAGTTGTCAAGGGAAGGACCAAAGAAAAGTAAAAAGGTGGAAAGAGGAATCAGTCTCGTAGCAAGTCCCGCAGTGCTAAAGGCAAGAGTGACATAGAATGCTACCATTGTGGCAAGAAGGGTCACATGAAAAGAGACTGCAAAGAATGGAAAGCAAAAAAAGGCAAAGAGAAAGCTGAAGACCATGGTGAGAAGAACAAGTCCTCAGTGAAGATTCAAGAAATAAATGTGGCAAACACTCTTGCAGAGGATGACAGTCTAGTGTCAGGAGACATCTACTTCTTGAAGAATACAATGGACTCAGCTCTTCTTACAGCATCTGATGGAAATGCACCGAGTGACTGGATTATAGACTCAGGGGCATCACTTCATGTGTCTCCAAACAAGGAGTGGTTTACCTCTTATGTGACCACTAAAGATCATGTTCGGCTAGGCAATGGGCAGACATGTGAGATCTTAGGTGTTGGAGATGTTCAATTGAAGTTTCAAAATGGCTCTTCTTTCGCGCTGAAAAATGCGAGACATGTTCCCGCAATTGCAAAGAGCTTGATCATCACATGTTTACTTGATGATGTTGGCTATGTCACCACTTTTGGACAGAACATGTGGAAGATATCCAAGGGTTCTATGACAGTAGCACATGGAGTAAAGTCTGGACGACTTTACATGATTTATGTATCAAATGTCTCTAAAAATGTAATCAATGTAACCGAGCAGCCGAACGTTTCTTTGTGGCATAGCCGGTTAGGACATATGTTCAAGAAGGGAATGGAAATCTTGTCTCGTTCTGGTTATTTGCCTGGCTTTTCATTTAATAATTTTGAATTCTGTGAACATTATCTGTATGGTAAGCAAACACAGCATCCACATAAGCATAGAAGCAGTAGAAGAGATACACAGTTGGCACTTGTTCATAGTGATTTGTGTGGACCTATGCCTAACCTATCTCTAGGGGGAGCTTCTTACTTTATGAAATTTATAGATGATTACTCGAGGAAAGTATGGGTTTACTTTCTCAAGCACAAGGATGAAGCGTTTAGTGTTTTCAAAACGTTTGTGACACTTGTGGAGAATCAAAGTGGCAAGAAGCTTAAATGCTTACGCACTGACAATGGTGGAGAGTATGTTTCAAAGGCCTTTTAGGACTTTTGTGAGTCAAAAGATATAAAACGTGAACTTATTGCTCCTTACAATCCTCCTCAAAATGGTGTTGCTGAGAGGATGAATAGGACCATACAAGAGAAGGTCAGAAGTATGTTGTCTAATGCACAACTGCCAAATGGGTTTTGGGTTGAAGCTGTATCAATAGCTGTTCATCTTATAAATAGATCTCCTAGCAAGGATTTGCAGAAGGATTCAGTGGAAGAGATGGTATGGTCAGGCAAGGTGCCCTCATACAAGCATCTCAGAGTCTTTGGCTGTGAGGCATATACTCACGTTCCAAAGGAATTTAGGAACAAACTTGAGCCAAAGAGTAGAAAGTGCATCTTTCTAGGCTATGGTAATTTTGGTGAGATGGGGTACATACTTTGGGATCCCAAATCCAGAAAGGTTATCCGCAGCAATGATGTTCACTTTAATGAAGCCAAATATCATTCTAAACTAGAGAGGGTTGAGGAGATTAGAAGAGTTTTCTTCCAAGAAGATGGACCTGCACGTGCAAGAAAAAATGTCAGGGCTCAAGAGGAGCAAGGACAGGATAGAGTGGAACCACAGGTTGTGGTTGAGCCTCAACCACCTATTTTGCATAAATTGGTACGGATCTCACGACCTCCTGATCGGTTTGTTCCATCTATGAACTATGTCATGTTGACTGATTGCAATGAGCCTTCATGTTACAAGGAAGCAGTGCAAATGAAGGACTCCGGGAATTGGCAAGTGGCCATGCAGTCAGAGATGACAGCTCTGCATAAAAACCAGACATCGAAGCTAGTTACATTACCATAGGGCAAAAAGGCTCTACCTTGTAAATGGGTTTACAAGTATAAGATCACCACTCATGATAGTCAGCCAAAGTACAAAGCAAGGCTTGTTGCCAAGGGCTTTAAGCAAGAACAAGGCATTGACTTTGATGAAGTCTTCTCTCCGGTGGTCAAGATGACTACATTGAGATGCTTTCTTGCATTGGTTGCCATATTAGATTTGGTTTTGCACCAAATGGATGTCAAGACAGCGTTCTTGCATGGTGATTTAGATGTGGAAATTTACATGCAGCAGCCAGAAGGGTTTGTTAAGAAAGGCAAGGAAGATTTGGTATGCCATTTGTTAAAGAGTCTTTATGGCTTAAAACAATCACCGAGGGCATGGTACCATAAGTTCCACAAGTTTATGCTTTCTCAAGGCTACAAACGTAGTGAGTTCAATCACTGTATATATACAAAGAAGGCTAAGGATGGCAGTTGGCTGATCCTTATTTTGTATATGGATGACATGTTGATTGCTGGCAAGCACTTGGAAGAAATTTCAGCTTTGAAGTCAAAGATGGCAAAATCGTTTGACATGAAAGACATGGGTGAGGCAAGTCATATTCTTGGTATGCGCATTGAGAGAGACAGATCAAAGAAGTTGCTTTGGTTATCTCAAACAGAGTATATTGACAAGGTTTTGCAATGTTTCAATATGGAGAAGGGAAAGGCATTGAGTGTTCCATTGCCACCATATGTGAAACTTAGCAAACAAGATTGTCCTGTGTCTGAGGAAGAAAAGGCTGAAATGGATAAGATTCCATATGCGTCTGCAGTGGGTAGTTTGATGTATGCAATGATTGCTATTTGCCCAGACATTGCATTTGCAGTGGGAGTAGTAAGTCGATACATGTCAAACCCAGGCAAGAAACATGGCAGTGAAAGGAATATTGAGATACTTGAAAGCTACAAAGAGTATGCGTATATGCTATGGGAGTCAGGAGGTAAGTGTAAAGGGTTTTACACACTCAGATTATGCGGGTGACTTAGACAATCGAAGGTCTACGTCAGGGTATGTCTTTACATTGGCTGGTGGAGCAGTATCATGGCGTTCTAGATTACAAGATTGTGTTACTCAGTCTACTACAGAGGCTGAATATGTTGCAGCATCAGAGGCATGCAAAGAATCAATTTGGCTTAATCGACTAGTAACAGATTTGGGAATCAAAGAAGAGACGAGTTATATGTATTTATTAATATGAAGTTATTCATATTTTTTCATACCCAAAAAAATTGCACGATCATGGTCAACGCTCTATTTTAACCTTCATCATAACCTCCAAAGTTTTGACATTTACAACATTATTGAGCAATTAATTCCTCCAACATAGATATTTGTACCTGCTCACGGCATACAATATAGGCAAAGAGAAACATCTCTTAGCTCATTACATCCGTCATCCTACTCTACATGTAATTTATATCCAGTCATATTACTATGTGAGTTATATATATTTACTCATATCGAGTTATTCATATTTATTCATATCCATATATTGAACGATCATGATGGACGCTCTATTTTAGCCTTCATCAGAACCTCCAAAGTTTTGATATTTACAACATTATTGAGAAAATAATTCCTCCAACTTAGATAAGATACCTAATTAGACCATATATGATCTGAGCATATATGATAATTGGCCCCAAGGTTATGATTATATATGATATTGTAAATTAATACAAGGGCAAAAGTAATGCTCAATATTGGTTATCACATAGGATATGGTAATATGGATTCTAGTATCATATTTCCAATTATATGTTCTTAGAGTTTTCTATATGATCAAGCCTACGGATGGGATGCTTAGATAGCATGTGGAGCAGGCTAGAGAATACCACAACATACCCATGTAGTTGTGATTTGGCACGATCAATTATGGTCATGCTATAAGGTTAGAAATACCCCATAAATTGCACAATATTGATCGATGCTCTATGTTAGGAGCTAGCTTCTTAACATTTTATCAAAACACTTATGTAGTTGATCAATATTTTATAAATCTCCAAGAACGTATAATTGGAAATATAATACGTTAATCTGTATTATCATTCATAATATGATATTCTGAACGTATATGATAATTCATCCCAAGGTTACAATTATATACGATTTATAATATGATCTGAGCATATATGATAATTGGCCCCAAGGTTATGATTATATATGATATTGTAAATTAATACAAGGACAAAAGTAATGCTCCATATTGGGTATCACATAGGATATGGTAATATGGATTCTAGTATCATCTTTCCAATTATATTCTCCAAGAGATTGCTAAATTGATCAAGCTTACTGATGGGAGGCTTAGATAGCATGTGGAGCAGGCTAGAAAGTATCACAACATACCCATGTAGTTGTCATTTGGCAAGATCATTTATAGTCAGGCTATAAGGTTAGAAATACCCCATAAATTGTACGATATTGATCGATGCTCTATGTTAGGAGCTAGCTTCTAAACATTCTATCAAAACACTTATGTAGTTGATCAATATTTTATAAATCTCCAGGAACGTATAATTGGAAATATAATACGTTAATTTGTATTGTCATTTATAATATGATCTCAAATATATCATAATTGCCCCCAAGGTTACGATTATATACGCTTTATAATATGATCTGAGCATATATGATAATTGGCCCCAAGGTTATGATTATATAAGAATTGTAAATTAATACAAGGACGAAAGTAATGCTCCATATTGGTTATCACATAGGATATGATAATATAGATTCTAGTATCATATTTCCAATTATATGTTCCTAGAGATTTCTAAGTTGATCAACTACAAGGAGCTAGCTTGTAGTTAACATTCTATCGTGTAGTTGATCGAGTTAGGGTTTCCCTAGGAACATATGAATCGCAATATAATACTAGAAACTGTATTATCATTTATAATATAATCTCAACAAATTGGATAACTAGCCCCAAGTTTATGCTTATAAAAAATATTGTGAATTTATACAAGGCCAAAAGTAATGCTCAATATTTGTTATCACATAGGATATGATAATTAATTATTTCTAGTATCCAATTATATCCACTTACATCTATAGGCCCAAAATGTATTTCCGTTTATTTTGATGGCAGCTAAGCCAATACCTCTAGCAATCCAAGCTTTGATAGCATAATTCATCACCTACAACAATCCAAACTTGAATAGCCTTCATCACAACCTCCACTAACTAAATTGTCTTACATTGTTGTATATGTCATAACCTTGTGTCTAATTAAACATTATATTGTTATCATAATCTAATAATATTGATGGAGTTGTTGCTAATAGCTCTACCAATCTAAAATTTGATAGCCTATATTATAACCTCCAAGCTTATGATATTTACAACATAATGGAACAACGTCTAAGTAGGACCGGACGACCAACTTAGATGACATGCTTAATTGGATCATACAAGATGATGAAAAATTGACCAAACTTGAGTCCATTATGGTGGCTATATATGAGAGCTTTGATGATATAATTATTACGTGAGTTGCCATTTTGGCTATCTGTTAGCAACTGATGACGTACAATATGGGTAAAGAGACACATCTCTTAGCTCCTTACATCTATCGTCCTACTCTACATGTAATTTAAATCTAGTGATAGTATTCATGTCGAGTTATATGTATTTATTTATATCAAGTTATTCATATTTATTCATACCCAAAAAATTGCACGATCATGGTCAACACTCTATTTTAGCCTTCATCATAACCTCCAAAGTTTTGACATTTACAACATTATTGAGAAATTAATTCCTCCAACATAGATATTTGTACCTGCTCACGACACATAATATAGGCAAAGAGAAACATCTCTTAGCTCGTTACATCTGTCATCCTACTCTACATGTAATTTATATCCAGTCATATTACTATGTGAGTTATATATATTTACTTATATCGAGTTATTCATATTTATTCATATCCATATATTGCACGATCGTGATGGACGCTCTATTTTAGCCTTCATCAGAACCTCCCATCAGAACCTCCAAAGCTTTGATATTTACAACATTATTGAGCAATTAATTCCTCCAACTTAGATAGATACCTAATTAGACCATATATGATTTGAGCATATATGATAATTGGCCCCAAGGTTATGATTATATATGATATTGTAAATTAATACAAGGACAAAAGTAATCCTCAATATTGGTTATCACATAGGATATGGCAATATGGATTCTAGTATCATATTTCCAATTATATGTTCTTAGAGATTTCTAATTGATGGGAGGCTTAGATAGCATGTGGAGCAGGCTAGAGAATATCACAACATACCCATGTAGTTGTGATTTGGCACGATCAATTATAGTCATGCTATAAGGTTAGAAATACCCCATAAATTGCACAATATTGATCGATGCTCTATGTTAGAAGCTAGCTTCTAAACATTCTATCAAAACACTTATGTAGTTGATCAATATTTTATAAATCTCCAGGAACGTATAATTGGAAATATAATATGTTAATTTGTAATATCATTTATAATATGATATTTTGAACGTATATGATAATTGGTCCCAAGGTTACGATTATATACGATTTATAATATGATCTGAGCATATATGATAATTGGCCCCAAGGTTATAATTATATACGATATTGTAAATTAATACAAGGACGAAAGTAATGCTCCATATTGGTTATCACATAGGATATGGTAATATGGATTCTAGTATCATGTTTCCAATTATATTCTCCTAGAGATTTCTAAATTGATCAAGCTCACTAATGGGAGGCTTAGATAGCATGTGGAGCAGGCTAGAAAATATCACAACATACCCATGTAGTTGTGATTTGGCAAGATCATTCATAGTCGGGCTATAAGGTTAGAAATACCCCATAAATTGCACGATATTGATCGATGATCTATGTTAGGAGCTAGCTTCTAAACATTCTATCAAAACACTTATATAGTTGATCAATATTTTATAAATCTCCAGGAACATATAATTGGAAATATAATACGTTAATCTGTATTGTCATTTATAATATGATCTCAACATATATGATAATTTCCCTCAAGGTTATGATTGTATACAATTTATAATATGATATGAGAATATATGATAATTTGCCCCAAGGTTATGATTATATACGATATTGTAAATTAATACAAGGATGAAAGTAATGCTCCATATTGGTTATCACATAGGATATGATAATATAGATTCTAGTATCATATTTCCAACAATATGTTCCTAGAGATTTCTAAGTTGATCAATTACAAGGAGCTAGCTTGCAGTTAACATTCTATCGTAGGACCTATGTAGTTGATCGAGTTAGGGTTTCCATAGGAACATATGATTAGCAATATAATACTAGAATCTGTATTATCATTTATAATATAATCTCAACAGATTGAATAACTGGCCCCAAGGTTATGCTTATAAACAATATTGTAAATTGATACAAGGCCGAAAGTAATGCTCAATATCTGTTATCACATAGGATATGATAATTAATTATATCTAGTATCCAATTATATCCACTTGAATCTATAGGCCCAAAATGTATGTCCATTTATGTTGATGGAAGCTAAGCCAATATCTCTAGCAATCCAAGCTTTGATAGCCTAATTCGTCACCTACAACAATCCAAACTTTGATAGCCTTCATCACAACCTCCACTAACTTAATTGTCTTACATTGTTGTATATGTCATAACCTTGTGTCTAAATCATTGTATTGTTATCATAATCTAATAATATTGATGGAGATGTTGCTAATATCTCTACCAATCTTTATTATGACAAAATATCTATTATGTAAGTGACATTTTTATACATACTCAAGTGATAGAAGCATCAACATTAACAAGCTCACATAAACAATATTTGTTACATTGTATCGTCGACAATACTTCTTGCTATATTCATGTGTGTGAGAGAGTGATTATAGCTTTGATTTTGTAGGAGATGGGGTGCTTTAAGTGTGAATTTAGGTAATGCTTATTGATGGGAGGCTTAGATAGCATGTGGAGTAGGCTAGCAAATATGACAACATTCCCATGTAGTTGCTGATTTGGCATGATCAATTATAGTCAGTCTATAAGGTTAGAATGCCCATAAATTGCACTATCATGATCGATGTTCTATGTTAGGATCTAGCTAGATTCTTAACATTCTATCAAAACACTTATGTAGTTGATCAATCTCTAGGAACGTATAATTGGAAATATATTACTAGAATCTGTATTATCATTTATAATACGATCTGAACATATATGATAATTGACCCCAAGGTTATGATTATATACGATTTAAAATATGATCTGAACATATATGATAATTGGCCCCAAGGTTATAATTATTAGCCGAAAGTAATGCTCAATCTCTGTTATCACATAGGATATGATAAATATTTATATCTAATATCCAATTATATCCACTTGAATCTATAGGTCCAAAATGTCAATTCAATATCAATTACCACATAGGATATGATAATTTACATCTAGTATCAGCTTATATCTACTTGAATCTATAGGCCCAAAATGTATATTGTCCATTTATATTAATGGTAGTTAAGCAAATACCTCTAGCAATCCAAGCTTTGGTAGGCTTTATCACCTCAACAATCCAAACTTAGCTTCGATAGCTTGCATCACAACCTCCCATTAAACTTAATTGTCTTAAATTATAATAAATATCATAACCTTACATCGAGCAACAACTTTGATAGCCTTCATCAGTACATCCAAGGTTATGATACTTACAGCATCATTGAACAATTTAGTGCTCCTCCAAGGTTCAATTTTAACTATTGTAAATATCATAACCTTGGAGGACTCAATTGTTCAATAAGGTTGTAAGTATCATAACGTTGAAGATTACGATGAAGGATATCAAAGCTTGGATTATTGCTAGAGGCTAGTATCGCCTTAGATTACAATGGCAATGTCCATGACCAAACTGATTGGAAAATTAAAGTTGAAAAAGTAGCTTGATATTAACAAAAGCTTGGCAAACCTACAATAGAGAAATCTTAGCGATAAATTAACCAAATTTGAAGTTAATTTTTACACTAATTCTTTCTAAATAATTTGGTATAGGCAAATCTCAAAATTTGAAGGTGTGGTTCACTAAACCTAGTTTTCCTATAGCAAAGAGTTGAAGTTGGGACTCGCAATGCTCGAAAAAAACCTAGGCTGAGTGTAATCCCACCTACAAATTTTAAGATTTAACTCTAAGTTTTATATTTGAAGGTAAGAAAACCTACAAAATTTTAAAACAATTAGTGTAATTTGGTACCTTCAAATTTAGTCAGTGCACTACTATTGTTTCTTATTGTAAGATTGCCAATTTTTTGGAAAAAAGTTTTTTTGTTTTAGCACTGGTTGCGAATTAAGTTTGAAACATGGAAGTTGTTAATGTTCCATTTTTTCATAATTTATAAATAGCTAAGGCCCACCTAGTTGGCTGCTACTTTATTGCTCCAGCTCGTCAAGCCTCCAGGTCCAGGTCTCTGGCAACCTATCACTGCACCTCCATTATGTGGCCACTTCTGTTACCTGTACTATCTCAAACCCACTCCCACCAATCCTAAGCTTCATTGAGCATTTGCTAACTCTTTAAGGCATTGAGACGGCAGTGACCATGTCCATCGCAGCATCCAGAGCTTTCAATGGCTTGTAGACAGCTTCAGGCTTCAACTATCAGGGATGCTCTACCAGAGGTACTATCTTATGCACCATCTCTCTCTCTCTCTCTCTCTCTCTCTCTCTCTCTCTCTCTCTCTCTCTCTCTCTCTCTCTCTCTCTCTCTCTCCCTCTCCCCGCACGGTGCACTACATGCATCAGCAAGGAGTGCTTCTAGCAGAGCTACAACTAGTAGCTAGACGTCGATTGTGCCACTACTATTTACTATCCCTTTTTCTCTCTACACCATGGAAATTGATTTAATGTGTAGTGTGGATGTTAAAACCCTTTTCGAATGGGATGTGGGTAAGGTTGTTGAAGTTGTTGAAAATCTTTGCGATACAATCGAGTATTCACATGCTATACAACGACATGGAGTGAATAGTAAGGCCTTGGCTTTTATGACTATGGAGGGATGGGTGGAGTTAGGTGTGAAGTCCTTACCTCACAGCCCGGGGATTCACCATGGAAAACTTACCGCACCTTGTAAGTGCAGGGAGGGTTTTATTTTTACAAGCTGCATAAGTGTATAAGTGAGGGGCAGGTCCCCAATAATTTATCTCCCAAGCTTAAAAATAAGGAAGTGGTTATCATATTTATTGTTTGGGGGGGGCGGGGGGAGGGGGGGGGGGGGAGAGAAGTGAGAAAAGGAGAAAATGAGAGGAAGTTTTTGTGTTTCAAAATCATGGCTTTCCAAAAGAGTTTGGGGCCTCAAACTTGTGAGGAGTCAATAGCTACAAAGATACATGCAAGAACTAACACTTGTTTGTAACAATTTCTTGTTTTGTGATTATAGTTCATTTATTAGAGGGGTTAAAGCTATAAAGAGTTTGTATAGATGCAAATTTGCATGGAAAACCTAACACAACTTTAGAACCATGTATTTTGAGTAATTAACATGGGTCAGAATTGGACGAGTAGCTAAAGTGTAGGTTGAACGGGCAATAGTTTGAAAGTGAAACTAAGATACATTGAGGATATATATAGTTATCAACAAAAGTGGTTCCTTAGTACGTTGCTTGACACTATGCTACACACTCTTGGACTAATTTTACTTAGTTAGATCATGTGAGACTTAAATTTTATATGTAAGATAGGAGAATTATATTTTTGTGTATTGATTATCGTATAAGCGTAGAAAGGGGGTCATATTCCCTAATATGAATCGTATATAAGGATTTTATCAAAGTTGTCCGCTCGCAGGTGGCGTCCCGTTTTGTATATAGAGTGAATCCCCCGGGCCACACAGGCACACCTTGACAGGATGGTGCCATGCTACTTTAGTGCGTGGTAACAATGGGATGTTGCCACAAGAAAGTACCTCCACATTATGAGAAAGAAGTGCTATCCATTCTCAACATATTTACATTACCTAAGTATCCCTCCATGGATCTTGAAATTGACCCCGACTCTATTCCTATTACATATGAGTGAATATTTAGGCCGCACTAATGCAAGCACTTATATCCCATCCTTGGAAAGGCTTTTCTAAAAAAGTACTATTCAAAACAACATTATACTTATTGTAGAGGCATGGATAAGATTAGGGAGTGTTGTTGGAGTGGAGACTTGACTGAAAATATGGGGGTAATGGAGTTTTCTCATGTAAACTTACGAAAAGACAATAATAAAAAAAGGGAGCTTGAGTCATGGATAGAATCGAAGATTAATGAGCTACCAAAGTTGCATTTCTCTAAAGACCAAATTTATCCTTGGGAAGTTCAGATGCATACTTAAAAGGCATTGGGTGGAGAAACTACAAAAGATATAAGGCTCCCGAGCCTCGAGAGAATTGGGTGGGAAATGCTCATGAAGTCCGCATGGTTGATACCATGAGGAGAAGATGATACGCCATGGAGGAGGGAATGTCTTCTCCAAAGGATGTGAGTACTTCTATGCTTTAATTTTCATGTGATATTTCTCCATTTCATCATAGTTAAATAGGTTGTTTGTGTTTAATTGTTGTTTTCTAGGCTCAAGAGTATTTTCCTACTGTTCAAGAGGATGTCTTAATTCATTATGAGGCAAGTATACATCGTCATAGAGATTGAGTTTCTTAGCACTTGTACGTATCTCTAACTTGTAACATCAATTCACCCATGGGTCTTTATAGCTCAAGTTGCAAGATCAGAGTTGATCTCTCATAACAACACAAATAGCCAACATGTGCCAAATAAGTCTATGGTATGAAAGTTTACTAAATCTTGCACTTTTACTTTTTGAATTGGCTTACGTTTATGAACTTAATGATAAATATTTCATGTATCTATTGGTAGACTCATGTGTTCCTAAAAGCATAGATAAGGATTGTGGATCAAAAGATCAAGGATTGTGTATCCCTTTCTCTCCTTAGCGACATTAGTATATGTCTTGAAAAGGTTTCATTGATATTTTTTTTTTGGTTGATTTGCTAAGGCACTAAGAGAAGTGGCAAATGAGGTGACTACCTCAAACATCAGAAGTGTTGCACAAGTATGATTCTCACGGTTAATGCTATTTGACTTTTGATATATTTTCTATCGTAAAGTACCTTTGTTAATAAAGAACATATGCTCAATTGATTGTAAAATTTAGGGGTCCCTATTATCAAGATCTTGTAGACCAATCAAGCGGCCTCAAAGAGCCTCAAAGATATGTGGAGAACAATTGTGAAAAGCCAAGTATAAATGATAGTTTTGTTAGTTCTATATATTGTTAACATTAATCATCTTGTGCAACCAGGTAAATGAACATTTTTTGTTTTGGATGGTACTAGGAGAACAAAATGGAGCATGAAAAGAAATGTAAAAAGACATCTTGGAAGGGAAAAGAGCTTGTGGGGTGTAAGGTAAGAAGTTCTAAAGGTACAAGAAAGAGGCATCGGGTTCGATCGTTGCTCAAGGTGCAGAATGGCTAGTGAAGACCTATCCCACCTTTTCATGGGATGCCAGGCAATTAGGAGCATGGCTGGGAAATTATGCAAGTGGATTCAAAGGACATGGAAAATTAAGTTCTTCAAGAATGATCTGTTTTTTGGTAGTAACAGGTTGGGAAGTCTTGCTCTTCTGGTATGCACTCAAATAATCAGGTACTTCTTGCACCATATTTGGCAAGCAAGAACCACCGCATGTTTGAGGGGGATATGGTTGTGGCAAGATTTTGTGAAATCATACAAGAGAGCAGAGTGACAATTCACATGATCGGAGGCAAACAAGCCTCAGAGGATTGGTTTAGAACACTACATAACATCTTGTAATAGGGAAAGCCTAGGAGTGGTAGTGGCTTTTCTTCCAAGCAGATAACGTGCGATCTTGGGACCCTCGAGGCTCGGTTTGAGCTCAAGATTGTTGTATATTGCTGATGTTCTTAATACTATCCACTCACAATTGTGAGTTTTGCGCGCAGAAAAAAAGAAGAAGTTCTAAAGCTCTCCTTTCTAGATGGTACCAATTATTCTTTCATTGCTAATGCTATTTTGTGTATTGAATATAGGAAAATATGGCATTGGTTGATCTAGATGTGGAGGTGATGGAGCCTATTGCTATGGAGGCAATGGACATTAGTGATATAGATGAAATGTATGGCAAATTATGGCCATGTATGAGAGAGATAAGAAACTTGAACAAACAATTTTTTAGGACGTGCTCTAGCACATTCGACACCACCGACCTTTTGCGATGTTATGTCATGTGGGTGCTATCTACACGCAACACCTCAACGTGCTGTCTTGATTTTCTCCCATGGCCAATTTGATGCTTGAATGATCATATTTAATCAATGCTTGAAAAGAATGTAAAAACTGATTATATAAGTTTATTCAAGTATAGCTTGTGCGAGATGATATAAGTTTTCATTGGAAAAAAGTGCACCACTTTCTCATGTAAGAATATTTAGAAGAAAAGTTCTCACGTTTGGGGTCGTTCATAACTCAGAAAGTGTCTCATGTGAGAAACGTTTTTCAATGTTAGTTTCAAATATTAGAGAAAGACTAACCGATTTTCTAATCTTGTATATAATAGATAGTTGATTTATCACAATAGACATTTTTCTTATCAAGTTTGTGCAAAGTTGGAAAATTTGTGAGAAATACACCAGATTTACAACGTTATAATGTGTCTAAAACTCCTTATGTGTGTGCGTGTGTGTGTGTGAGAGGAAGGGTGGCGCCAAGCGGAGCATGAAGGCCACGCTAAGAACCCTCTCCACGCTCCCACTTGCAGGACACTATAAAGAGGATGCGGGGGACTCAGAAGGAGCGCGCGGCAACCGAGCGAAGCTACCATGCTCAAGGAAGGAGCCCAGGTTTCTTGGAACCAGAGAAGCTGGGGGACACTACTTAAAGGCAACACGAAGGAGGGGAGCTTGTGAGAGAAATACTGGCTCTGATTCTTCCGCTTCAATTCTCTTATTTATGGTAAGAACTTCATACTTTAGGAGAGGGTATGGGATTGAGGGTTGCATCCACTCTTCCCTAAGCACATTCGTGGCTAGCCCTTGGACTCCAATTGAGTGTATCATCCGCTTTTCCCATTCCAAGGCTGCCTTATGGTCTTCTATTGTGGCTTGTTCAATCAAATTTTTATCCTCTTCTACCATCAGTGGTTGTTCTTCATCTCCTAGCATGTGTAAGTGCTCCTCTAGGTGTTGTAGGTCATCTGCATCTTTAGGAACCTCCATAGGTGCATAGTGTGCATGGATGCCAAGGTCACTAGGCCCTAGATCCATCTCTTGTTATCTTGCTTCTTCTACTTCTTGTTGGAGACTCAAGAACTGTTGTTGCGCCAGGTTGTTTTTCCTTGTGGCCTCTTCTGCTTGATCTATTAATAGTTCTTGTAGATTTTCTAGGTGGATTTTGCGTTGTTGCTAGCCAGCTATCAATCTTTCTTCCGTGGCTAGGGAACCTTTTTCCATATGCATTCTTTGTCTTTGTTCTAGCTGTAATTCTTTCTATAGTGCAATGACTTGGGCTTCCAAGGCTTGTATAGCCTGGCTATCTGCTCCTGTACTTGCTCAAGAAGCCCTTGGGGTTGCTCTAAGTCTCTGTATTGTCAATTCTTGGAGCTCTAACTTGGATTTTAGCTCCACTGGCTCATCTTTAGTTTCTTCCAACTCATCCTTCATCTTTTCCTTTTCTTCATGCAAGCTCTTTACTTTGCCCAAAATCACTGCCCTCTGCAGTGTAAGTGTGTCTCATTCTTTCTCAACATCCCTTAGAGTTTTAATGAGAGCCTCAAGCTCTTGTTCTATCAAATTCACTCTTTGACTCATTATTTGGGCAGTTTTGGTGAGGGTTTCATACTCTTCTTGCATATTCCCCTCCTTGGTGTGTAGCATGTTGTTCCTCTGCAAGTGTAAGAGATTGCATTTTTTTTTTGTCTAGATTATTTGAGGAGATTCTCTCGCATCTTCTTCATTAGCAGCTACCATGTTTCTTGCCGTTGGTCTGGGGAGTGGACCTGAAAATGGAACCTAGTGTCCCATGCTTAGCAATACCCTCACTAGAGGAGATCTCCCAAGGGCTGGCCAGGGATCTCCATTGTGGTATTGGTGGAGCATGTACCAATCTTGGTACTCCAGGTTGTGGTGACTATATTTATGGTGGTCTTCTCTGTGTATCCTAGTCTCTTAGCTTTTCTTCATTCTTCTCTTTGTCCTTTGCAGCCCATGGTGGGATAGAGGTGCCATATACAACCTCAGACGTATCCTTAGATGAATATCTAGCTTTGAGGAGGTCTTCATATGTGCATATCTTGGCCTTTTCTTTCCCTTCTCGCATTAGTTTAGACTTGGTTTTCTTATTTGGTAAGTCCCTCTATTGAGATTTTGGAGGTTTAGGGCTTGGAGCTAGAGAGCTAGGCCCCGGGGAAGGCTCAAGTGGCGGTGTACCCCCTCCTTGCTCACTTTCTTTGTCATCCTCCTAAGGGATTCACCATGGAAAACTTACCGCACTACGTAAGTACAAAGGGGGGGGGGGGGGGGGGGGGGGTTTACAAGTTACATGAGCGTATAAGTTAGGGGCAGGCCCCCAATAATTTATGTCCCAAGCAAAAAATAAGGAAGGGGGGTATCATATTTATTTGGGGGGGTGGGGGGGGGGAACTAATCCAGGTTGATTACTTGTAATGATTGGTCACCAATGTGCACTAGAACTCCAATGAATTTTGGGGAATTTTTTTATCAAGTCACACATCAAATTTTGCATCGAGCCAATCATAGATTGTTAGGAAATAAGACGTAGCTAAATAGATAATTGAGTAGATTACTTAATGGAGAGAGACAGATTTATATACACGAGATTATAGAGTAGAGTAGAGAGAGAGAGAGAGAGTACACACGATATACGTGGTTCACCCAATGTGGGCTACGTCCACGGGAAAGCAGCCACTCAATGGCTTTAGTACTTCAAAACAAGAAGTAGTTTACAAAGGGATTATACCCTTAATGGAGCTCCCGCCTTGCTTCACTCTCACCACCTCACACTCACCTTGTTGCATCAACTTCACACTATATAATGTGTGTAGAAATGGCCTCCTTTTATAGGCAAAAAGGGTTGCCCTCTCTTATGAGAGACAGCCATGTGTAGCCGCCCTTGTGCGAATAAGTCCAAATCGGACCCTCCAATCTGCCCATGTGTGGCCGCCCTTGAGAAGACAAGTCCGCTATTGAATTTGGCCACCGGCCATTGAATTCGGCCACCGGCCACCGGCCATTGACTTCCGACCACCAGCCACCGGCCATTGACTTCCGACCACCGGCCATCGGCCATTGACTACCGGCCACCGGCCAACTGACCGGTTGTTTTCCGACCACTTTCCGGTCGCCGTCCGGCCATAATATTCCGGCGAAAAAGAATATTCCGACGAAAAAAAGTCTTGGGGGCCTCCGCCCCCGAGGCCTTTAAAGTTGCCCCTGATTCTTGTCCGTGAAAATTTTGGTTTCCGGTGAGTGATTTTTCTTCATGCACGATGGCTTCTCCTCATAATGGGGGCCTTACAAATGTGCGCTTTTACCACAGAAAATTACAAGGGTAAATCAGGCTCCATACTTAACAATCTCCCACTTGGAGACTGATCTCCAAACCAAACCTGTGACTGCTTTCCATTCTGGCTTCTTATCCTTGAATGCCGATTGAAGATGAGCAAAAGCTCAACTTCTCCTTGTTGACCACCTTTGTAAACATGTCTGCAGGATTTTCACTTGTATGCACCTTTCCTAGCTTTAGTTGTGCCTCTTCCAAAAGAGTGCGTATGAAGTGATATCTCACCTCAATGTGCTTTGTCCTTGAATGAAAGACTGAGTTCTTCGTAAGATGGATAGCGCTTTGGCTATCACTGTACAAGACACAATTGTCTTGTTTGAATCCAAGCTCTTCTAAGAATCTGTGAAGCCACAGAATTTCTTTGCTTGCCTCCGTCATTGCTACATACTCTGCTTCGGTGGTAGAAAGTGAAACCACTTTCTGCAGCTTTGAAGCCCAGCTTACTGCTATGCCTCCAACCGTGAACACATAGCCAGTAGTGCTCCTTCGAGTATCTTTGTCACCTGCCATATCTGCATCAGCATACCCTTCTAGAAAAATATCAGTTCCTCCAAAATACAAAGCATTTGTTGTTGTCCCTTTTAGATACCTAAGTATCCACTTCACAGCTTGCCGATGCTCTTTACCTGGGTTGTCCATGAACCTACTCACAACTCCCACTGCATGTGCAATGTCTGGCCTTGTCCAGACCATAGCATACATTAGAGAACCTACCACTGCAGCATATGGAACTTTAGACATATAGGCTATCTCCTCTTGTGTCTTTGGACACATATCCTTCGTTAGTTTAAAATGACCAGCCAAAGGTGTAGAAACTGGTTTTGCATTATGCATTGCAAACCTTTCTAGTACCTTCTTGATGTAATCTTCTTGAGATAGCTTTATTGTCTTCTTCGTCCTGTCCCTTGATATTTTCATACCAAGTATCCTCTTTGCAACACCTAAATCTTTCATTGAAAAAGATTTGGACAGCTCCTCTTTTAGGTCTTTGATGTCCTGCATGTTAGCACTTGCAATCAACATGTCATCAACATACAACATTAGGATGATGAATTTTCCATCTCCCAAATTCTCCGTGTAGACGCAGTGATCCGAGTTGCATCTTGTGAATCCATGATCCAACATCCATCGATCAAACTTCAAGTACCATTGTCTTGATGCTTGCTTTAAACCATACAAGCTCTTCTTTAATCTGCAAACCATTTTCTCCTTACCTTTTACTTCATACCCCTTTGGTTGAAGCATGTAGATTTTCTCCTCTAAGTCACCGTGAGGGACTGCCGTATTTACATTTATTTGCTCGAGATTTAGATCATGAGCAGCCACAAGGCTTAAGACAAGCCTAATTGAGTTCATTTTTACAACAGGAGAAAATATTTCATTGAAGTCAATACCTTTCTTTTGAGAAAAACCTTTTACCACAAGCCTAGACTTGTACCTTTTCTTCCCAGCTTCTTCTTCCTTTAGCTTGTACACCCATTTGTTTTGAAGTGCCCGCTTACCTTTAGGCAACTCAACCAACTCCCATGTTTGGTTGCGATGTAGTGAGTCCATCTCCACTTGCATGCTCTTCGTCTATTCTTCTTTGGATTCATGTTGCATAGCTTCTTCATATGATTCCGGCTCTCCAGAATCTGAGATCAAGAGATGGTTGAAGGAAGGAACAAACCTTTCTGGAGGTCTACTTGCTCTTGTAGATCTTCGGGGAATAGGTTGAGGCTCCTCATTTGGTTGACGTTGCTGCACATTGTCACCGTTTGCAGTCCTTGAGTCTTCACCGTCCTCAAGCTCCATGTACTCATCACCTGTTTCTTTTGTTTGTTTTCTTTCCAAGTAATCTTTGTACATATTTTGTTCGTTAAAAATTACATCCCTACTCCTTAAGATTTTACCATCTTCAGGATTCCATAGGCGATACCCAAAGTCTCCTTCTCCATAGCCAATGAAGAAACACTTTTTGGACTTTGCATCTAACTTTGATCTTAGGCTTCTATCTATGTGCATGAAAGCCTCACACCCAAACACTTTGAGAAATGCATAATTCACCGGTTTACCTGTCCATGCCTCTTCTGGAACTCCCCCATCCAATGCCGTTGAGGGTGACCGATTGATTAAGTACACAGACGTACTTACAGCTTCCGCCCAAAGCTCAAGCGGTAGGCCTGCATGTAGCCGCATGCTTTGTACTCGTTCCATGATTGTCCTGTTCATCCTTTCCGAAATCCCATTTTGTTGAGGTGTCCTTGGGGTTGTCCTTTTCCTCCGAATGCCATTGCTAGCACAAAAGCTTTCAAAAGCTTGGCTGCAATATTCGCCTCCATTGTCGGATCTGAGGCATTTAACCTTGGTACCTGTTTCATTCTCCACAAAGGCTTTCCACCTTTGAAATATGGAAAATACATCGGATTTATTCTTCATGACATAAACCCATGTTTTTCTAGTTGCATCGTCTATGAATGTTACATAGTACAATGAGCCACCAAGTGATGGTGTACTTGCAGGACCCCAAACATCAGAATGAACCAACTCAAGTTTTTTATTTTCTCCTTCATTTCCTGATTTTTGAAATTTTACCCTCTTTTGTTTACCATAAACACAATCTTCACAGAACTCTAAGTCCACTTCTTTCAAACCTGGTAGAAGCTTCTTTGTTTGAAGGATTTGCATTCCTTTGGCACTCATATGCCCAAGTCAGTAGTGTCACACCGCACTGTCAACTTCTGTAGTTGCTGCACAAGCTGAAGGTTGCGTGCTAACAGTACACAAGTAAAGTGTACCGACCTTTTCTCCTTTGGCAACCATCAAAGATCCCTTAGAGATCTTCCACCGTTTGTTTCCGAATGCAATGTTGTGACCTTCATCGTCTAATTGTCCTGTAGAGATCAAATTTTTGCGAAGAGAAGGAACATGCCTAATATCTTTAAGCTTCCATTCATTTTCGTTAGCAGTTTTGACAGAAACTGTACCTTTGCGGACAATCTCACAAGCTTCATCATCTCCCAAGTATACATACCCAAAATTACCTTTGGTGTAGTCTTGGAAATGTTGTTTGTGTGGTGTCGCATAGAATGAAGCCCCGGAATCTACTATCCAGGATTTAGACACATTGTCTAATGAGAGAATTAGAGCATCTTGCTCTACTTTACCTACCACATTGGCCTCCAATGTTGGCTTGTTGTCTTGAGACTCTGTCTCCTTCTTCTTCTTGGACCAGCAATCCTTCTTGACGTGGCCCTTCTTGCCCAGCAGTTCCAACATTCAAGAACTGACTTTGTGCGTGACTTGTTCCGTCTTGAGCGATCACGACCCTTTTGGCTTTTGAACCTCTAATTAGGCCTTCCTCTTGTTTCCACTGACAATGCAGCGCTTGATGATTCTCCTGTGCTTCTCCTTCGTATTTCCTCGCTTAGGAGAACACACACAACATCATCAAACTAAAGATTATTTGTACCAGAGATATAATTACTTACAGCCATCACAAGGTTGTCCCAACTACCCTGTAGAGATGATAGTATAAGGAGAGCTTGCACTTCGACATCGAAATTGATTTTCACCGATCGAAGTTGACTTATGTTTGTGTTAAAGTCATTTAGGTGTTCTGCAACTGAACCATTCTCTGTCATCTTTAGATTGAACGGGCGCTTCATAAGAAATACCTTATTGGATGTCGATGGTTTCTCGTAGAAGTTGTCAAGTGACTTCATCAAGTCCTCCGTGGTCTTCACTCCAAAACATTGAAGGCCACCATTGATGCCAAGCTTAACCGGATTGTTCCCAGGGCCTTTCGATCAAGGACAATCCATGCTTCATCTGCCATCGTTGCGGGCTTCTTTGCAAGACCGCTTAGTGGCAAATAGAGGTCCTTTTGGTAGAGATAGTCTTCAATCTGCATCTTCCAATGTTGGTAGTTTTTTCCATTGAACTTCTCAATCTTGAGCTTCCCTTCCTCCGCCATAACTCCCACTCAATTCAAGGAATCCTTTCCTTGAGATAATTTAGCTACGAGCAAACCTTGCTCTGATACCAGTTGTTAGGAAATAAGACGTAGCTAAATAGATAATTGAGTAGATTACTTAATGGAGAGAGACAGATTTATATACACGAGATTATAGAGTAGAGAGAGAGAGAGAGAGTACACACGATATACATGGTTCACCCAATGTGGGCTACGTCCACGGGAAAGCAGCCACTCAATGGCTTTAGTACTTCAAAACAAGAAGTAGTTTACAAAGGGATTATACCCTTAATGGAGCTCCCACCTTGCTTCACTCTCACCACCTCACACTCACCTTGTTGCATCAACTTCACACTATATAATGTGTGTAGAAATGGCCTCCTTTTATAGGCAAAAAGGGCTGCCCTCTCTTATGAGAGACAGCCATGTGTAGCCGCCCTTGTGCGATTAAGTCCAAATCGGACCCTCCAATCTGCCCATGTGTGGCCGCCCTTGAGAAGACAAGTCCGCTTTTGAATTTGGCCACCGGCCATTGACCACCGGCCACCGGCCACCGGCCATTGACTTCCGACCACCGGCCATCGGCCATTGACTACCGGCCACCGGCCAACCGACCGGTTGTTTTCCGACCACTTTCCGGCCGCCGACCGGCCATAATATTCCGGCGAAAAAGAATATTCCGACGAAAAAGAAGTCTCGGGGGCCTCCGCCCCCGAGGCCTTTAAAGTTGCCCCTGATTCTTGTCCATGAAAATTTTGGTTTCCGGTGAGTGATTTTTCACAGGTGAAAGCTCTTTGGGACATTGTGCATTTCTCATGGTAAAATTGTGTTTTTTATTGCTCACCTACTCTATATTCTACTCATAACTCTATATCTACATTACAAAACTACATTTTATGCATTAGAGGGGTGTAGTGGTTTCATTGCTAAGCTCTAGGATGTATTCAAGGCCAAAAACAATGATGTCGAATCTACCTTGCAGATAATAAGCACATTGTTGTCAAGTGGTCAAAAGGAGGATTTTAGAGCCCATGTGTCTTTTGATGTTATTAACCCGTCTTATAAGTTTCATCTTGATTAGATTTTGTTTTCTTGGTGAACCAATAAGATTTATTTGCACTATTGTCATTAGATTTTGTTGCTCGCATGCAGTAGAGTGTAGATTTGGGCTAGACAAGTATTGAGTGTGTTTCTTGAGATATTGACAGCCTTCTGTAGCCTCCATGCACTAGTCAAGTTGACTCCATCCCACGATATGACATTTATATTTAAATTTATTACTGTCACTACAATAAGATAGCAAGGCTTGGAAAAAGGGAATTTACATAGACTGGTTCTAGACTCTAAGAATTATGGCCTCTTTGATTTCCTTTTCTCATGATCCTAAGTGATTTGAGTTTCTAGTTTCCTCCTTTCCAACTACGCGCATCCATTTCTTTGGTCTTTCCCTTAGTCTTCCATATATTCCTTAGTCTTTGGTCTTTCCCTTAGTCTTCCATATATTCCTTTGTATCTCTTAATTCTCAGCCTCTTTGCTTTGCTTCATTTAAATGGTTAGCTTATCTGATAGTTCTTTTATGACAATCCCATTGCTCCTAGTGATTACGCGCATTGGAATTGGCTCTACCACATTTTCCTTGGCAACTTCAACTTTTAAACTATCGAAACATTTTGGTGCAAAGTATCCATACTTTCCACATACGTAGCAGCTAAAATTAAAATGACATATGGAAAAATTAGTTCTACCAATATGGAGGCATTGTAGCAATGTCCTAATCGTAACCCACACAAAATTATCAATCCGTGGATTGGCAACCTGGCTAGCGCTTGGATGCACAAGCATCATAGGATGCATTGAAGTAGAGGATTCAAGGGATTCTTCTACCCATCATAGAGAGAAGCCATGGAAGGGGCTTCCTCTAATCAACCACACAATCCTACTTATTAATCACTTTGCATGCAATCATTGTTTTGAATTTAACCTCTCACATCAATCACCCTAATCACAACTCCTAGTCATACAACTACACAAGATGCAATTATCATACCTACTTTGTATTAGTGTGGCCATTCCAATCGAGCCCCTCAATGCTACTACATACGCACATATACTAATCACACATCTTGTAGAGAGAGAGAAACATAAGGAAGGCATAGCCTTCACACACCATGGTCAATGGTGTGGATAGAAGAGATTAACTTAAAAAGGGACTAGAGATCTAACATCACACTAATACAATCTCACTTCACATAATCAAAACAAAGAAGACTAATAAAAACTAAAGTGCAATTGATTGTTAGGAATCAAGAGCTACATGGGCATGAAACTCCCATGAACCTCATGACCATCCACTCTACAAAGAAGAGAGCTCACCATTTAGCGTAGTTTTGGGCTTCAAGCCCTTCAACTATGGGAAAAAGTTGAGCCCTTTAGATTAAAGCTTATATAATTTGGAACTCTTAAATGAGCCCAAGGCCTTATACAATGAATAGGAAATAATGTGCACAATAACACATCCCTAGCTTGGTGCATAATTGGTGTAGCATGTGTTTGCCACTTCTAACATTCTCCCCCTTCTAATTTGGCGCACTCACTTATGTGCCGTTGAAGCAAAGCACAAAGACATGGTAGAAAACAGGTCCATGGAGGAATGTTGAGCTGAAAAACATAAGACAATTCATGAGTATCTAAGGCCAACAAAGATTAATAAAACATGAAGTGCAATGAAAGATTATGCAAAGTAAATTTTTACTTCTAAAAGATGGATCAATTGTAGCCAAAAACTAAACAACATTAAAAAAAACACCTAAACTATACGAAGATTAAACCACTAACTATATGAAGATTAAACCACTAAAATTTTTAGATTTATGCATGTAACACAAGCAATCAATTATGATCCTAGGCTAATGCAAGTTCATAAACCTACTAGCCTAAAAACCATATGATCAATCTTAAAAAGCATCCAAGTCTATCATGTCTATGACAACAAAGAAGCTCCTAATCTATTAGTACACTGTCACTTAGCTTTTTAAAGCTCATGGAAGATTGTTTTTGGCATTTCATAGAAAAAAGTAAAACACATCACAAGACGACCACCCCAAGGCAAGTCAAGCTACAACTCTTGGATCCTTGAACCCTCAAGGAGGTGTTCCAAAAGCCTATTAGCCTACGAATGCAACGGCTAACCCCTATCGACCTAGGGCATCGGTTTAGGGCCTTGACCAAGTGAGCCAAGGTGATTCCCCTCGCATACCAAGTGCTAATAAGACGCTAGGCCTCACATGGACACAAACATAGCATATAAATTTCATTTTCATGTGTCTACTAGCACTTTTGATACTCTTTTTGGACACCTTTTTTTTTACCATTGCTCATTTTTTTAGCACTTTTTAATTGCTTCCATAATGTGCGTGCTTGTGGAAAATGGACTAAGAGACTAGAAGCCTAATCATAGCCCTATGTCATGTTAGAAATGAATGGAGTATTAAGTTAATCACTACTAAGAGTTTAGGACTAATGAGCAATGATCTTACATTAACCTAAGGTCAATGTCAATTACCCATGATTAGCAAACATAAAACCAAATTTTCAATGAGTTTAATATTCACAAAGCAAAGTGTTGAAACTTTAGTATGTCTAGCTTTTGGAAATGAAATAAAACATAGCTTAGAAGAAAATTCACTTAATCCAATCATGAAGAATGGAGAGATTAGCAAAAGAGCATAGCATGGAAGGATTTCACCTATTCATGCTCTTTGAGCATCCTTGAGCAAAGCAATCAATTTTGTATAGAGGCCCCTTGATTCCTTTTATTTGCAAGCCAAGCTCTTGAAGCTAAGTGTTAGCAAATACATGCTACAAAACCTATTTATTCAAAGCCAAGAAACACACAAAAAACATTATTGAAATCCTAAACCATAGTCTTGCATACCCAAATATGCCAAAGGGAAAATAACCCTAGGGGAAAAAAGTACCTTTGGTTATGCACATGGTTCTCCTTAGTAGAAATTCTATATCATACACATCAAAAAATGAGAGAGAGAATTCTTCTAAAGAAGCACATTTTGCAACTTTTACAATCTATCATGCATGATTAAAAGTTGATTAGTTGCTAGCTCAATTGAATCGTGAAATTTAAAACAAGCCATGAGCTAATGCAACTTTAAATGAAAGAAGTGGCTCTTGAAAGACAAATTTTAAAATTTATCTCCAAAAAAGTTGACTAACAACTAGCTCACATGAAATTTTACGATCGTAGTACAAAGCGGTGAGATAGTTATTATACAACTTGAATCAAATGAATTGGAATGGCTCTAAATAGCCACGTACTGCAATATATTCTTGAGGGGGTCTCTAAGTGTAAAACTACCATATCACATGCGTTTAAAACACGTTTGTAAAACCCCTTATCCGTGAACTTTTTTAGGAATAAAATATACCCTTTTCTTTTAAAATTTGTATGTTTTTTTATATTTTGAAAAAATAGTATCCGTATGTATATATATTTCTGCAAGTTTCAAGAACTTTAAATACCCTTTTTTTGAACTCATGTGATAGGCTACATTTTTCTTAGGTGACCTCCCCGAGAATATATTGCAATTCCAGGTTCATGCCAGTATTCAATGCTTTGATGTGGCTGCTCTCTAGTTCAGTTAGAAGTAGGGAAAATTTCTACCAACCAGTACAATAATGATGTTCCCAATCTCAAAGAAGTTTTGACTGTAGAAGAACTCAAAAAAGAGAGCAAAATACAAAGACCATTAAGGAGTTACAATAGAAAACATAGAATCTGATGTTGCTCCAATCCAACCTCAATGTTGTTGGAAAGTGGAAACTCACCAAAGAGCTCACAGAGCACAAATCTTTGTTGGTGGACTAGAAAATGGTAGTCTAGAGGAGGTCCACACCATTTTGAATCACTCCATTCTAGACAAAAATAACTATCAATCCTTGGTGGGCATTATTGATTCACAAGGCAACCTCACATTCAACCTACAAAACCTAGTCACAAACATAAAAGAGTAACTGGAGGACAAAAGAACTAGATACACTAGTGCACTATCCAATCACACCCTATTAGAGTGCATTAAAGTAAGCTAGATTAATGATGAGGAAGTGGATGATAATGAGAAGGATGATGACCAAGGCGAATATAACACAGAGGGAAAACCAAATCTAAATAAAGACAATGACGGTGATGATGATTATGCAAATGCTCTAAACCAAAGTCGCCAAGGAGGGGGTTATGTTCAAATGCTCAATCAATCACATTAGCCACCTAACTAGATCCCACACAATAGATAGGATCAGACACCTAGGATCCAGACAAATCAAGCATTAGACTAGTAAATTGAGCTCCATCAATAGCAAAGGGTCTTTACATGAAGAAATTGTCAAGAGATAGAGAAGGAGAGAGCTTAAGCACTCGCAAGCACCCACACAGAGAGATGGAGTTAAAAGACCGTACTTCTTCTTCTTCACAAACTCAAGATAAGAGGTCTACAAAAATAAAAGAAAATACAACATAAAAAGGGGAACAAGTACAATGGTCTAATATAAACCACTAGTGAGTGAGGTGAGTAGATAAGTGTGCCATAACTTTGATAGGTAGACCAGCTCGGTGTAGTACAGCTGTAGTATTTTTGGCAAAGATATGTGTATCCTACAAGGCACACCAGCAATGATGACTATTGGTATTAGTCATCGAAGAGTTGAGCTTAACATCTCAACACTCCCCCTCAAGCTCAACGCCATCTCTCATATGGCAAGCATCACTTAAAATTGTCATAGCTTCTCTACTATAAGGGCCTTCATGAAGATATCTCATTTAATGGCCTAAAAACTTGTGTGTAGCGGAAATTAGCATGAACATAGTGGGCATTTCATTAGAATAGATTCCTAATGAGAATTACAAGAGTGCTTGGGTGGAGAGAGCAACAAAAAGCATAACACCTAGTTACATAGCATCAACAATACTTTCAAAAGAGAGAGAAATTAAGCTATTGACAACAATTGAGGACCGGATTTGCATGGAGCCGGTCCCCCCTCCAAAAGGCTTTGTATTATGGTTTCTCCAATCAAGAGAGACATTGTACAATACAATTCTTTGTGTTCCTTCAAGACTAGCTAGTGCATGAAGATGAAAGCTTCATGCACTAAGCAAAACACTTAGTAAACACAACTTTAATTATCCCCATTCTCAGACCCAAGACCTCACACACCTTCGAAGATGGTGAGAGCTAGCAGGGTATGAGAGTAGATTGAGAGGAAGAAGGAGTATCTTACGAGAAAGATGTAATAATCACTCATATTAGCATAGCTTTAGCTTAGTAATTAGCTTGGTAGAGGAGATGAGCATGCATTGAAGCTTGGCTCTTGGTTGGATTTGCATCCACAAGCCAAGAGTGTGTCGATGTAGGCTTCTATCTCACAAGCTTGGAGTAGGTGATGAGCTCTCCATTAAAGCTTGGGAAGAGATAGTCTTCTCTTTCTTCACACATGAGATTGTGTGAGTGTGTGTGTGTGATAATGCCTTGCAAAAATCAGGCCCCTCTCTCTCTTGGGCGAGCCCTCTTGCTATTTGCTCTTGCAGGCTCCCCATTGGACCTCCCCAAGTCAAGCTAATGGCGATTAAGCAACATAAGTGATAGCCTTCTGACATGTGTCCCCCTTTCCCCTTTTGTGAGAGCTTTAGGTAATTTAATAATTAAACTAAACTCTCATTGGACCCCTTTGCCTGCTGGCCAATAGGAATCAGGCAAGCCATTGGGCTCCTGAATGCTCATTGGACCCCTTGGGAGACTGTCCAATAGTCTTCTAGGAGACTTAATTCTCATTGGTTCTTTTATTAAGTGTTTTTAAATTAATTAAACTAGATTTACTCTAGCCTAATTCTCATTGGTCCACCTCCAAGGCCATCCAATAGGAATTGGGCACACCTTGTGGGCATCTGGGCTAGGGAGCTGACATGTGTCCCTAATTCCCTTTGTGTAAAGGGAGCCTGTGTGTGTGTGACTTTCTCTCTCATCCCCTAGAAGAAGGGCTCGCCCCCTCCCATGTAGGGATATGCAAAGACTTTTTAGTTACACACAAAGCATCCAATTTCCCCTAGGGTTGACCTTTGGACACAACCTTTGAATTTTGGAACCTTAGCATTTTGGAAGTCTTAATGGGCTGAACCTTAGGGTCTTTTTAGCCCATTGTTGCACATGGCTCTTTTGCACATGGCCCCCCCTTTGGATCCCTATTTTCCCTCCTTTGGATCCCTACTGTGGCCGGTCTGCTAGCTTAACAAATATTCTAGCTTTTTCTCCCGTGACACTTCCCCACATTAAATGATCAGTTTAATATGAGAAAATAATTTAGGAGAATTAGATATTGATTATTATGACATTGCTCATCCATCACCACATACTCTAGGTCAATGTTGCTTGCTAAGACCCTCTCTGTGAAATGGTAGTGCACCTCAATGTGCTTTGTCTTGGCATGACACACTGGGTTTTGTGCCAACTCTATGCTATTGAGGTTGTCATAATAGATGAAAATAGGTCTCTGTACCTATACTCCAAAGTCGTGAAGTAGAAATCCTAGCCATGCTACCTCACATGTCACCATTGCAGCACCCATGTGCTCTACCTCTATACTCAAAAGAGAAAATGTAGATTTATTCTTGTTGCTCCATGTGATAGCAACACTCCCAAGTGAGAACATGAATTTTCTGGTAGACCTGCGATCGTATGTATTAACAGCCCAATCCATATCTGTGTATCCATAGAGTTGCAACTCCACATCAGCCTTATAAAAGAATGCATAGTCCAAAGTAACACTCATATAGAGCAAACTGCACCTCACTGCATCAAAGTGTGGTTTCTTGGGAGGCTGCATAAACTAACTTACCAATCCAACTGTGTAGCTCAAGTCTAGACATGATATAGTCAAATAGATCAAGTTGCACACAATCTTCATGTACATGGTAGCATTCTCAAGAACTTTACCTACATCATTTTCCAACTTTAAATTTTTCTCTAAGCACATTTTAAATTCAATGCCCAAGAAATACCGCAAGTATCCCAAGTATTTCATGTCTTGTATAAGTAGAGCCTGCACACTCTCTACTTCAGCCGCATTATCAAAGCATCCACATAAATGCATATCGCCACAATTCCTACCTCATTCTGTTGCACATATAATGAATGATCTGCATCAGACGTCTCAAAGCCCAATGAAATGAGGAATTCCACAATCCTCTCATACCAAGCTCTAGGTGTTTCCTTCAGCCCATACAACAATTTCTTCAACCTACATACAAGGTCATGTAGCCTCATATTTTCATAACCTTGTGGTTGTTCCATATAAACAATTTCCTTTAAGTCTCCATTCAGAAATTCATTCTTTACTTCCATTCGCTTCAAGGCCAATTTTAATGCGGCAGCCACTGCAAAACGGTAGCCATCTTGGCTACGAGGTTGAATGTCTCCTCATAATCAATCCCATAAGTCTGTGCATAACCTTTGGCTACAAGCCTAGCCTTGTAGTTGCTTGTTGTGGAGTATACCATGGTGGAAACTGCCTTTGAATTCCATGCTTTCTCAAAAAACCATTGAATTCATTGGAGAAGTATTCTCCTCCTCCATCTGACCTCAGGCACTTTACATGCTTTCCAGTTTGTTTTTCAACCATAACTTTGAAGTTCATAAAGATCTCATTTTTTTTCTTATCATGAAATAGACCCATACCTTCCTCGTATGGTCATCAACAAAACTCACATAATATCTACATCCATCCAAAGATGCAATCTGTAATGGAAATTTGTATATAGCTTTTCACTGCAGCTGATAAGTGGAAAAGGCTTGATCGGACTAAAGCCTATGTGAATGTATATAACATTTATGTATATTTCATTATTCAAGTGCTCTTTATGAGCTTTAGCCATTTATCAGCTGGCCAGTTTGTACTCATTTTGAGCATTCAAGAAATCTATAAGTAAATACGTGCAAGAGGAAAATGCTCAATCTCACACAAGGGGAGACTGCACCCAATGTCTGTATTATTCTTCTCTCCTCCTCCCTCTCCTCTCTCATTGTGCCAGTGTAGCACTCTGCTCTAGGAGGTGCATTTGCACATGCTCTTCTACTCTCTCTCTCTCTCTCTCTCTCTCTCTCTCTCTCTCTCTCTCTCTCTCTCTCTCTCTCTCTCTCTCTCTCTCTCTCTACGTATAGCATGGATTATGCATTGTGCGATTTGTCAGGTATGCCGATTTGTCTGTTTATGGGTTGCAGTGTGCTATTTTGGGTATTTTGCAAGGTCCCCCTCATATCCGTTTGTAGGACCCCTCCATGGGTTCAATTTGTAAATTCTCTCTTCCACGACTTCTCACTCTTACACCAACACCTATGGATTTGTCTTCGCCCAACAAAGCAACCTTCTCCCTGGCATCCTCCAATCCGTGCAGGCTGAGCTCACACAACTTTGTTGAGACTACGATCGCTTGGGAAACCGTTTTTGAAAGCTTTGCTTTCAACTTCTAGACGTGCAAACCTCTTTCAACAACCTCGGCTCCATTTTAATCAGCCTCACCAAACACCTCCTCGGATGCCCATCCTCCATTGACACCAAGAAACCTCGTCTCAACCTCCCCTAGATCTACTTTTCTCCACCCTATTCCATAGAGCAATTTTTATTGTAATAAGCCTATCCAGGCTTCCTTTTTTTCAGTATATCTCTAGTGTAGCACAAATGTTTTTAGGATATTGCAGCATCTCTATCATATCTCTTATTTTTTGATTCATAGCTTGTCTCTTGGTTTATTATTAGTTACCCTTTTCTCATGTTGTCAGCACCTCTTGTAGCACAAGCAATATAGCATTACTTTCATGATTATTATTTTTCAATATGTACGTAGTACCATATTCTCAAATCCTTTGCAATCTTGTCCGCATTATATTTTAAGTTAGTTAATGCTTTTACTTAGCACAAGCTAGTACAAAATTCTATCTGCTCATATCTACAAATATTCATACTGTAATCTTGAGTTGTAACCACTTTCTACAACGTGTATGATGATACTACACGGTCTTTTGTGATTTATTTCACTAATTTAGGTTATTAAAAGTCATGAACACATTTGTAGGGATTAAAATTTGATGCACTTACAAATTGATGAAAATTTTCTTGCTAAATTACTCATTCTCCAATTCTTCTACTTCTTAACTATAGTAAATTTGGCCCCAACACCATTATCTTTACCACACTTTTAGGGCAATACAACTATCTGGCTTGCTTGCGTTCACCCACATGATTTGATCATCATTTTAATTTTTTATTATTTTTCCTAACTTGTTTTGTGTCTAATCATTCCCAAAGAGTTTCGTATACCATAATGTGGACTATTTCCTTTTTAAGTTTATTATAAGCACACCATTGAGGGCAACCGTGTGTCATTCAATAACTCATGTCTTTGTTTTAATTTTGCAACATTATTTTACAACTTTGGTTGGGTGCCTATTTGGTTGAGTAGACTAACCCTCTTACACAAGACTCGGCCCAAACTCTTTGTTATAGCAACTACTTCTATTCAAACAGACCAATACAGGGAAACATACTCAACTTAGTTGGATTGTGTATCACCTTGATAATAATCTATTTCTTCATTGAACCTCTAGGAATTCTGTTTACAACACCCCCCCGAATCCAAATTATGAATCTTTCAATTATACCTCTCTTTGCACGCACACACAGGTACATATTTTTTCCAATGCACCATGCTATCCAAGTATATACATCAAATACATCAGTCATCTTTTCATATTTTCTTTATCTACATTTTCTTATACTATGTGCAATCAAACACTCATATTCAATAAAATTCTAGATACTAAGTGACCATCCTATCCTTCTCACGTATATAAACTATTAATGTGGAATTTTCTTTTATTTCATGGCCAATTATTAACACAAAATTAGCACATTTCAGATTTGTTATCTGTACTTTGGTGTAATTTTGATAGTTGTATCTTTGTCCTATTTGTACCTCTCTCTACACGCACACAGTGGTGTATACATTCTCCAATACAGTATGTCACCCAGATACGTACATCCACTACCTCCCTCCTCTTTTTAAATTATCTTATGAGCTATGAACCCATCCATCTCTCATATTACGACTTAAACTTTGCACTAACTAGAGTTTTTAATGAGATCATCAAACATTACACCCGGGGTGTCCACTACAAAATATGTAAGGTAGCATGTGCGAACAAAATAAAGGATTTATAATTAGGTACATTTACATAAAAATCTACTTACATAAAGGGTTTTTAAATTGAGAAAGTGAACATTTTCATACATAAGGGCTAGTTTTTTTACAAAAATGCATACATAAGGGGTACATAAAATACTTAAAATATACAGGTAAGGGATTATTTAAATACCTCTTGTTCGCACAAGATATATGCAATTTTTACATAGTGGGCTCCCTAGGACATTATATAGCTACTCACATGAGCTAAGGTATTTTGGTTTCATCAACAACAATTTGTAAGTACTTTTCTATACTGCAAGGTGGTGTCAAGCAGATAGTAAATATATTTCTCTTTTATGTTTTTTCGAGTCCATTGGTCACTGCACACAGATTCACCGATTTAGACAGTGTGTACATCCTCATCCTGGTTTAGATTTGCCGATTTAGGCAACACCAATTATCCACGCAGATCCATCGATTTCGGCAGCACATCAACGAATTACACATTCATTAATTCAAACAAAAATAAATGCTGATCCATTTAGGCAGCATTAGTACAGATTCATCGATTTAGGCAGCACGTTTTATTGGTGTAGATTTGCCGATTTAAGCAACACCGATCTCAGAATCATGCTGGAGTGGCTGGCTACCATTTTCCCTAGTATGATTTTGTTACCCGGGTATATGTTGGCATCAGATATTTGGATTTGGATTTATATTTTGGATTTGGAATGGGTATATGATGATTTCCTGTCATGACAGTATTTATGGAATTGAACTTGAGAATGATCATAATTGAGTTAATGCATGATGAGTGTGACCAATGATATCTTGCTTCATCAGTGTATGACACATACTACTTATTCTAGTGGTATGGGACATTAGAATACGCAGTATGTGGATGACAACAAGCATAAGAAAATTCATTTGTTTAAATTTAAGAGTTTTCTTTTTTCATAAGTGATTTTAACCATTATTTTTGACAAGTATGGTTTGCAGGTAACTTAGCAACTGAGAACAGTTGCTTTCTAAGGGAGAGGTATACAATCGAAATTGATATATAGCTTTTTACTACAATTGACAGGTGGAAAAGGCTTGATCAGACTAAGGCTTATGTGAAAGGATATAGCATTTATGCATATTTTATTATTCAAGTGCTCTTTATGAGCTTTGGTCATTTATGTCTGGCCGGCCAGTTTGTTCTCATTTTGAGCATTCAAGAAATCTATAAGTAAATATGTACAAGAGGCAAATGCTCACTCTTGTACGGGGGGAGATTGCACCCATTGTCTACGTAATTCTTCTCTCCTCCTCCCTCTCCTCTCTCGTTGTGCCGGTGTAGCACTCCGCTCTAGGAGGTGCATCTACACGTGCACTTCTACTCTCTCTTGCTCCTTGTCTCTCTATGTTCGCATATAGCATGGATTATGCATTGTGCAATTTGTCAGGTATGTAGATTCGCTTGTTTATGGTTTGCAGTGTGCTATTTTGGGTCTTTTGAAGGGGCCCCTCGCATCCCTTTTTAGCACAATCTTCAACGGACTCCATACATCTATATGCACTAAATCCAATGCATTCTTGCTTATCATGAGGAAGGATGCTTTTGCCTGCTTTCCAAATTGACATGCTTCACGAAGTTTTTTCATTTCATCATTAACTCTAAATGTAGGAAAACCTGTAACCATCTCTTTGATTTGCATCAATTTTAGCCTTTGCAAATCTACATGACCAATATGTTTGTGCCAAATCTCAATGTCTGGAACAACACCGGCACCTCGTGCAAACATGGCAGCATTTATCTCGGGCACATTTACATTCAAAGTAAACATTTCTCCCACTTTCTTCCCTTCTGCAACTAGCCTTTCATTTTTTTTATGCTCTTCAACAAACAGACCATCAGTTTTAAACCTAACATGCAAACCCTGCTTAACCATTTTCCCAATAGAAACAAGATTCTTTGTAATGTTGGGTACAGTACATCCGCCAGGTACTTCACTTTACCATTTGTCATACACAATGGCACATTTCTTGTATGCATAATAGGATGTGCAGTATCAATCCCATTCTCTACATAAGCAGGACTTTGTAAAGTTTAGATTTCCTTGAACCATTCACCATGATTGGTCATGTGATTTGATGCACCAAAATCCACATGCCAGACATTATCACTGGATTTTACCACATTCGGCATGTGCTACACCACAAATAGCCTCCCAGGCTCAAGGCTATATTCTTGCTAGTGATCGCATTACTATTTTATTTCCTACAATCTCTTCCCCTATCTCTACATAACCGGGACTTTGTAAAGTCTGCATTTCCTTGAACCATTCACCATGAGTGGTAATGTGATTCAATGCACCGGAATCCACATACCAGACATTAGATTTTTACCACGTTTGCAGACATAGTATTCAGCATGTGTTGCACCACAAATAGCCTCTCGGGCTCATCTACATTCTTTCTAGAGGTCGCATAATTGTTTTGTTGCCTCTTGTTTGGACAGACACATTCAAAGTGAACATGTCTTCCACAAACCCAACATACTATATTTCCATGTTGACCTGCATTATTGTGTTGCGCATTTCCACGACCTCTTGGACTACCCTTGCCTCAAAAGTTCCCTCGACCACCACCTATGTTCTGACCCTAATTATTGCTTTACTATTGTGCTTTGTGGTTGCCTCTTCCTCGGCCTCGTCCACAACATGTACCATGTCCTCTTCCTCTTCCTCAATTGTTGAAAAGGACTTGCTCAGAATTGTTTCCACCCTACGTAGAGGAGTCTTCTTCAAGTTCCTTCTCTTCCATAATCAATAAGGAAACCAAATCTATAAATGAGAGAATGTTTCCCAAATATGGATGCCAGTTTTAAATGGCTTGTATTCAGGAGCCAAACCTTGTAGAAGGACTTCTACTTTATCATCATGATCAACTATACACCAATCGATCAAGTGGATCATATATGTTCTTTATCTTCATGGACAGGTTTTTCTTCTGCATAGTTTTCAGTTGAGTCTTCAACTACAGCTTCCTTGCCTTCGTGTTGGTCACATCCAATGACAACCAAGTGTCCCAAGCCTCCTTAGGAGTATGAGCATCTTGTATATGCCCAATCTTAGTGTCATGTACACCGACAGAGAGCCAACACATGAGTTTTTTTAGCTCCCTATTTTCAATATTTACATTTCTTAATTTGCGCAGCACTCGTACCATCCTCTAGCAATGGTCGTGTTGTCTCATGCTCTCCATCAATGTAGTCCCAATAACCTTTGCCCTTAAGGAAATTGGTCATTATGAACTTTCAAACATGGAATTTTTTTCTTCTTCAACTTCTCACTGACAATCTGGTGAAGCCCATCATTGTTGGTTGGACGACATGTTTCCAACCCTTCACACAGTCTCTGAGAAGCCTACTAAAAATAGTCGGCTATCAATTGTAACCACAATCTACGTGCATATACCTGTTTCAATGTGCTAAATAGTATCTATGCACATTGTAGCCAAATGAAAGATTTTTGTAGCACCTATATGCAGATATGTAGAATCTAAAACCTTAGTGTTTCTGCATGAAAATGCGCTCGAACTCCAAAATAGGGGTCAAAACGTGCTCGAAATTGAAATCTGGCTGCACATTTATAGTTCAAAGGACTAAAGGCACAAGTATAGTCCAAATGACTAAATATAACCCTAAGATGCACAGCCTCCAAGTGGAATCACCTCGATCAAAGATCGTTGACGATGGCTCTCGGGAATACCAAAGCCGCTTCCTAGAGACTCCTCCTACTTGCTGCTCCAAGCTCCTCAAAAACAATTAGGCTCTGATACCATGTCAAGAGATAGAGAAGGAGAGATCTTGAGCACTCACAAGCATGCACACACACACATAGAGATAGAGAAGGAGATATCTTGAGCACTCACAAGCGCGTGCACGCACACACACACATAGAGATGGAGTCAAAAGACTGTACTTCTTCTTGTTCACAAATTCAAGATAAGAGGTCTACAAATATAAAGGAAAATACAACAAAAAAAGGGAAACTAGTACAACAGTCTAATATAAACCGCTAGTGAATGAGGTAATTAAATAAGTGTTCCATCACTCCAATAGGTAGACCAGCTCGATGTCGTACAGTTGTAGTATCACTGGTGAAGATATGTGTATTCGCCAAGGCATGCCGGTGATGATGATTGTCGATGGAAGTCATCCAGGAGTTGAGTCTCAACAAAAAAAATGGGAAAGCCACCTAGGAAGAGCCAGACTTAGATCACACAAATCGATTTTTCCAAGCAATGTCTGAGTCTGAGCAAAAGCTTAAGGAAAAATCCAAACATTTCTTTGGGATGATGATATGTATATGGATCTAGAGAGGTACCAGATGCTTTATACACAATATCATCATGGATTTGTCCATGACGAATAGCTTCACTTAAAAGCTATGGGTGGTGGGTTTTACCTGTAGCCTAATACTTGGATCAAGGCCCACGGATAAAATCCCACACCTTATGAATCTCAGTTATACCTTCTAACTTCACGATGATCTCTTTGTAATTAGCTTTGTATTGCGTAAGCATGAGATTGTCCATCACACACTCATCCCAAGCATCCCATTTCAAATCTTGTTCATTTTGTGGAAGGAGTTCCTTGCAGAATGTAGTTTCAAAGGATGTCCAAGTTTCTAGCTTATGAGATGGTTTGAGACTCATCCATTACTTGTAGGCCTTGTTCCTTCAGAGATAGACTAGTCTCTAACCCTTTTTCCTTTTCAAGTGTGTGCCTAAACCTCTAAATATCCCCACTTTTGGAGAAAGGTTTCCATGGAATCCTTATTCCACTCACATTCTTCCCCCTTGTATATTTGTGCTGTCATGTTTTTGATTGCCAGTATCTAGTTGCAAAGAGGGAATCACATCATCAGGTAGCACATCACTTGTGCGGATGCAGGGGGTATTCCTTGAGATTCACGCCCTTGGACTGAATCCCTTTGCCCTTGTGCACCGTATGCAGCCATGTTTAACCATAGCTTGATTTAATAAAGTATATAATGCAATAATATTGGCATTTAATAATGAAAAAATATTTGTTAATACAATCTAGAGCTAGCTAGAGATTGAAATTGTGATACATGATCACTAGCCAACTCCTCTTTAGCATGCCCAATAGACACGTCGGGAGGATCTCAGTGTCGGCTCACAATTAGACGATCGACACTCATAATCAAAAGAATGCTCTATTGGAAGATCTTGTGCCATATCTAACATGTGTAAATTGCTAGAAGATGGGATGTAGGATGGTTGCATGGATGCAAGAACGGTCGGTAGATAGAGTAGAGCTGAAGCCGCTTTGATAGAACTTGATATGTGGAATTCGATTGCCATGGCTATTGATCATGCTATGTAGAGAATTGCCAATTCCGCTCACCAAAAAAGCCGATTCATCAATTGACTCCAAAACTTCATTTGATGTCAAAACTTTGATTTACCATCGATTTTTAAATGTACTAATTTCCCTATGTGTTTTGCATGTTTCAAAATTCTATGATTGCTCAAAGTTTCAATGGCCGTACGCAAGAAGATTTAGAAATTTTCTCATGTAGGAAAGCGGAGTCTTTTTCAATGTTTTTCATACAATGCATAACATCATGAGCTTATGCTCGAGAGGCACCGCATACCTAGCTAGGTACGATTGGGGGCAGGGGACCACCGCCCCCCCCCCGCCCCCAATCGTACCTAGCTAGGTATGCGGTGCCTCTCTCACAGAAGCTCATGATGTTGAGGTAAGTCACAATGTGGGAATTATTGTGAGAATTTGTCCAAAATTTCTTGTGCACTAAGGTTCTGTGAGAGAGGCACCGCATACCTAGCTAGGTACGATTGGGGGCAGGGGGCCACCGGTCCTCTCTGGCCCGGTGAGGGAGCCGGTGAGGGAGCCGGTGGTCCCCTGCCCCCAATCATACCTAGCTAGGTATGCGGAGCCTCTCGAGCAGAAGCTCAGGATGTTATTCATTGTATGAAAAACACTGGAAAAGACTCCGTTTTCCTACATGAGAAAATTTCTAAATCTTCTTGTGATGGGGATCGTGCATTGGCTAACATTTCCTTGTAATCAAGTGACTTGTCGTGACCGATGGATGCCGGAGCCATTGGGAGTGTGGATTGCAGGGAAAGGTCATTGAACGACCTTTCCAGACCGTCAATTGGATGCAGCCGATGCAGCCTCGCCGTATTCCAGCTGCTGAGGTGTCTCTCATCCAGCACCTCTACCCCTTCATTCCACATAGTAATCGTGACTAAATGGAGGGCTAAGATCTCCTGCCCCCCGACGCCCGACTGTGACGAAAAGGAGTGAGCCTTGAGGCGTTGTTAATGTCATATTCTTGTTGTCATTGTGGATTTGTTGCCCTCTTTTATAATGGACAGATACTATTCTAAGCTTGAAGTAGGTTATGCATGAGAGCATGTTAAAGAAGAGACCGGTGCAAAGCATGGAACAGTAAGTGTGGACGGTGGATAAAGCTTCTCGATTAGAGCCACATGGCAAGCTAATGGTGAAACATGTTTTTTTTCTAATAAGGACATTTAGGGTAAAGGGGCCGGTTAGGAGACGGTGAACAGAAGAAGGGTGGACCCCACCCCGATTTAGAGGCAAAAAACTTGGAATGTGTCAACATATAATTTGCTGAAAAACGTACAATCACTGAAGGTTCATCGACTGTAATGCCTGGGAGGCTTTATTTTGCATTAAAAATCGCGCTTCTTTGCAAAATATCGACCATCATTGTCAAAGATTTCTTCAACAGATGTCCCTCTTCAATGCGCATCTTTTGCAATTGTACTCCGGTGAAGAAAATGCAAGGAATGGCCAATACAAGTTAATCGTCTCTGTACTAGTCCCTTTACCTTGCTAAGCATTCACAAGAAGTTTTAGAAATATTCTCATGTAGGAAAACGGAGTCTTTTTCAATGTTTTTCATACAATGCATAACATCATGAGCTTCTGCTCGAGAGGCACCACATACCTAGCTAGGTATGATTGGGGGCAAGGGACCACCGGCCCCCCCCACCGGGCCGGCGGTCCCCTACCCCCAATCGTACCTAGCGAGGTATGCAATGCCTCCCTCACAGAAGCTCACGATGTTGAGGTAAGTCTCAATGTGGGAATTATTGTGAGAATTTGTCCAAAACTTCTTGTGATTGTCTTATGTAGAATTCGAGCCCTATGAGTGATTGTTAACATTTTTTTACCTGGTTCTACAAAGAGGGGCATCATGCAAAGGGTCACACATTCTCTCTCAATCTCTGACTTGTTATCTTGTTCTATTTTTGCACTTTACTGGTTCTTCTTTGTTCTATTAAGTAGTTATTGTAACCAATTCCTCAACTCTTGCTGTGGTTATAAATGCACTGAAGCTAATCAAAAAAAGTACAAATCATTAGTAAGAATTTGTACTAAATATTATACAACTTTAGACACATCACCTGATTTGGGAAAGATAGCATTGCCATCTTGCATTCAAATTCATTTGTACCTTTAGATCTTACTAAGTCCGTACCGGCACATCATCTTAAGACAATTGCACTTACGACATTATTAGTATCACACTGAACTATACTGATACAAGTTTGTAGAGCCTTTCACAAGCTTTGTTCCACAATAGCAATCTCTTTCAAAATGACAGATTGCTCTTGTACATCTGGTCCTGCCAGAGCAGTAATCGTCACTTACAAAAATAAAGTCGACTTTTCCCTCAAACTGTAGGGAAGTGTCACATGAACACATGTTTCCTACCTTCAAAACAAAACACGAAACGCACATAATATTGAGAAACAAACTAGAAACAAGGGGGACGAAACGCATTTCTCAGGTGCAAAAAATAAGGTATGATTTTCAAAGTTCAAAGTTTGCCATATGGTGTAATAAGATATGCAACATATTTTACCACTTGTATGATGCTAGGCAGACAACTCGCCTTAATTCACTTCTGAAAAGCACACTATCAAGTCCCTGCCCAGCCAGGGAAAAAAAAAGAGCACCAATTCAGTACTACAAGATTACCCTGCATGCCAAGCTCAACTCCAAAAGTGACTAAAGGATGATCCAGTTTACACACAGCCCCAAGAAAACCACAGCAATAGCACGACCTTTCAACAGGCGGCACCAAAAAAAAATTTCAGGAAATCACAAAAATGTGGGGAGTGTTACAGCAGAGTTGATTCTTCTTCCGACAACTGTCAGATGATATAATGGTAATCACTATACTACATCTTTTATGCTGTCTCTAAATACATGAGTTAATACCTGCACTCCTCCAGCACGGGAGCCATATGAAAAAATTTTCATAGCCAGAGAAGCGCACAAAGAGAGCTGCTGGTCTACCCTAATCTTCGAATATTACCACAAGCGCTGGTTTCACCATCGCTCTGCAGTGCTAACAAATTCCGCAATCTGTCGCTCTCTCTCTAAGATTACCAAAGGCCTCCTTGGCGGTGTGCGGCCATTGGAATCCAAACCCAGTGTTGAGCCTTGTTCTTTACTTTCTTCATCAAAGTCACCTTCTACCCCATTATCAACAGACAAATCTTCGTCTTCGTCATCATCATCATCGTCAACAAAATCAGCTTCGTCCACGCCACCAGTTGCATATCTCCTATCTTCAAATTCCTGTTCCCCTTCTGCAAGAAGCATATTAAGCTTCTCTTTCAGCACAACAAGAGGCTCTTTCTGTATCAATTCCGACCCTCGATATGCTTCTCTGAGAAAAACGGAGTCTCTATCCCCTTTACGTGATACATAAAAGAGCTCCGGGTGCCGCACAAGCATGCCATGAACCTGCTGCGAAAATTTGTAATCTCTCCTAAAGTGTGTCAGAAAGTCGACATTGAGCCTCTTCTCGAGCGTCATAGACAGAATTTCATGTACAACGGCACATGCATGTCGCTCCGCTTCACGGGAAGCTGGGTTTATGTGAGCAAACTCAATATATGGAGAGAAATAACTCATGTCATGAAACCTTCTGATAGACTCTATGTCTTTTCTCTTCAGAAGGAAGTTTCCATGACGCTTGCGGCCACCCCTGTTTGCGCTTCTAGATTTGGGATTGACTCTGACCTCAGTGTTCATTGTCCCCTTTTCCACATTCCTCTCCCAAGCGGATACAGCAAGCTCAGAATCCCAAGAAGTGAGTTCAAGCGCAGGACCGCTCTGGAGCTCGACAACCTTGAAATACTCAGGGTATTTCTCAACCAGATTCTTTCTGAAATAATCAGGCAAGCCCAAATCCCTCCTCAAATGCGAAATTTTAAACATAAGCAAGGTCTTGTCGACCGACATCATAAGCAGTTTCCTGATCTTACAAACAAGCGAGTTCTCCATCTCCGCTTTGAGCTTCTGCTCTTCAAGAAAGAGAACTTCTGCTTGAGGGGTGAGTCGATAATAGTAGTTGCTGACCCCTTCTTCGAAGAGCTCGAAAATGGCAGGGTATCTCCTGATCAAAACAACCAGTCTTCGGGTTTCTGTGAGACCTAGCTTCTTTCGGTAGCGGCCAAGTTCGCGCAGAGACATGCACATACCTGGCTCATTCACGAGGAGGTCTTTGAGCTTGGTGACAAGTCTCACCTTTTTCTGGCGTTGGATGACCTCGTCCAGGTGTTTGTCCTTTGCCCATTCTATGCGAGCGGCGATGGAGAGCTTCCTCTGCTTTTCCTGCTCCGGGAAGGGTTTGCAGAGCAGAGGGCTGCTAAGAAGAGGGTTTCTGAAGGTGTTGCTGAATGAGAGGCTTAAGCTGGAGGAAGGGGCTATCATTCTTGCTGAAAAGCAGCACGCGTTGCCATACCGCCTCTCCCAACCCACAGACACACCGAGCTCCATGGCTGTTCCTGCCGCATTTCTATCTACTAAACAAAAATCTTTTTTAGCAGTCCAAATACTTTAAGGCTGCTCTTGGTTTAATGGATAGGGCAGTTTTCTCCAAGGGAAAATTACCAAAATACCCCTCTGATTTGTGGAAATTCCCAAAATACCCCTCAAATTTCAGAAATTCCCGAAATACCCTTGTATCTATTTTAGTAGGTTTGTTCATGATTTCCTAATCTTTATTCTTTTTTGACAATGGATATCCGTTTTTTAGTGCTTAGCATGTAATTTGTCACAAATTACCTCACAAAAAAAGACACTTATGTCTAAAAATAATGAAGCAATTTATCTCCAAAGCCTACATAAAACCAGCTCAAACTCTAGTTTTAGTATCTTGTATTTATAGACAATCAGTCTTCTTATGAAAAGCTTTTTAAAAAAATATCTTTGGATAAATTTACTTTCACAACCAGGGGTATTTTGGGAATTTTGGAAAATTTGAAGGGCATTTTGGGAATTTATGGCAAAATATGAGGGGTATACTGGGAATTTTTGAAATTTGAAGGGTATTTTGGGAATTTTCACAGATTAGAGGGGTATTTTGGTAATTTGCCCTTTCTCTAATGGCAACAGCAATTCGGCACAACTCTCTCTCTCTCTCTCTCTCTCTCTCTCTCTCTCTCTCTCTCTCTCTCTCTCTCTCTCTCTCTCTCTCGCTGGGTTCACATTGGGAAGGTGGAAGAGAACCCCTAAAATGCCATCTTCCGGGTGGAGGGCGTGCATTATCCACTCTTCCACCGGCTAGTTCACATTGGGGAGGGTGGAAGAGTGAAGAGGGGTTGTTGTTTTTTTTTTAATGTTAAGCAGGAATGTTTGAGGGTTGAAAATGGAAGGATGAATTGCCAACTGGGAAAATGTCAAGCTAAGTGGAGGTGGAAGTGGTATTGCCCGGGGGGGGGGGGGGGGGGGGAAGCAAACCAAGCTTTTTCTTCCATGTGCTGGCACTTGATTTAGCTCATTGCCGCCGCGCACTGTGAACAGGCATGCTGACGTGCGTGCATATCATTGGCTGCTAGCGCCCTGGGAAGTTGTGTCGTCGCCCACTATGAACTCGCCCTAAGGTCGGGTTCAAACGAGCACGGCGAAAACCTTCGAGCTCGTTGACTACCTCCAGGTAGTTGTTCACAAGAGGCAAAAGGAAGCAATGTAGGGTAAAGTGTCGAACAAGTTGGCATTCAATCAGCGCTAGGCTAGTGGTTGTGCTGCAGTTAAGCACCCAAGATCAACCTGCGCTCTCCGCAATTTTCATTGAAAAGTGCGCAGTAGCACATCGTTTTCAAGAGGGGGGGTCGCCCAAGAAGTAGCGGCTCCGAAAATTCTTGGTATTGTTCCTACGATGTTAAAACTTCTCTTCCCCCCCCCCCCCCCCCCAACACCAACACCAACAATCTCTCTCTCTCTCTCTCTCTCTCTCTCTCTCTCTCTCTCTCTCTCTCTCTCTCTCTCTCTCTCTCTCTCTCTCTCTCTCTCTCTCTCTGTGTGTGTGTGTGTGTGTGTGTGTGTGTGTGTGTGTGTGTGTGTGTGTGTGTGTGTGTGTGTGTGTGCGTGCGCGCGCACGTGCCCGCGCGCAAGAGCAACAAAAGAGAATATGATATAAACAATATACACTTTGTCTCAAGGCACATAAATAGTTCATAACATTCAAGAAGACATCTTTTGGCCAAAACAGGTCTCAAAACCATAGAATAGCCTATCTCAGTCAAGGTGCAATCCTCCTACTCTCGAAGCAATTTCTTCCAGAAACTTGGAATGCTCACTAACACTTGGACTTGACTGAGCATAGTGTAACATCCATCACATTGTGGAGTTAAGATGTTTTTGGGGTCCTGCTAAGCTCAATATAGTCATGCCACACAAGGTTCCTCTTCTTTTCTAGAGAACAACACTAGTTTTGGGATTTACTCTGCATGTGGAGAGTAATTGTACCCATGGACTTAGACATCAGGTGTTGCACTTTTTTATTTATCTACAAAATATTTGAACCTACATCCCTCTACTTGAAAAATCTTTGCCCATATGGTTGGACAAGCCTTCCAAATTGAGTAGAGATGTTGATGGCGTGTTTCTCATTGGACCAAATGGGGGACATATTGCTAATTTCAAAGCCTATTTGACCACCTCTTTTGAGATGTCCAATTTGGGTTTTTTGCATCATTATTTGTGCATACCCTTTAGCAAGTTGATGGAGGTATTGCTTTGTGTCATACAAAGTACATTGAGACATTGTTGCATAGATTTAGCCTTGAAAATTGCAAGTCTATTGCTAGTCCTATGGAGAAGGTTTGAAGCTCAGTCTTCATGATGCTTGAGACTACTTTGATGTCATTCTCTATCAACACACTATTGGTTGCCCAATGTATATATGCATAACGAGGCTACATAATCACTATGTAGTGTCACAAGTGAGAAGATTTATGCATATCTTAGGTCTATGCATTGGAACTTGGATTAGTGGATCTTTTACTACTTGAGTGGCACTATACATCTTGGGTTGTTTTATCTCAAGAAGGGATATTGCCACCAGGTTTACATGCTTTTTTTAAACTCGGATTGGGCTGGTTTCTATAACACACGAGTGTCAAGTAGTGGTTTTTGTTTCATGTTGGATTGCTCACACATATCTTGGTTGAGTAAGAAGGAGCCTGCAATGGCCACTTCTAATTGTGAGACTGAGTATATGGAAACTTTCATGAGTCCTATTGAGTGTGTTTGGCTCATATGCTTTTTGATGGACTTGGTTGTTGGTTGCCATGACGATCTTCATTGATAGTCGGGGAACCTAGTGTTCCATGTTGAGCTACATTGTCATTATGTCAGGGGAGACTCTCTTTAGAAGAGGTCAGCTTGGTTTATGTGCCTATGTAGGACACCTACTAATTTTTTCGCAAAGGCTCTACCTTATGATAATTCCAAAGCTTTTTGCAAAGTTTTGGGGTTACTCCCCTTGGGACTAATCACATAAAGTCTAGCACTTCCCTATACATGAGTGCTAACTCATGTTCACTACATCACTCTCGGGGGGAGTTGATGCAACATTATGGTTGTGATGTATGTTAACATGTAATGTATATGAAGAGGCATGAGAGGCATGCAGCCAATAGTTGCAATGCACAATATAGAGAACCAAAAAGCTTGCGGAAAAAATAATGTACCCTAGAGGCCCAATAGAGGGAAAACCTAGAATGGAGAGCAAGAGAACTCTGCTTCTACACGGTATTGACAATACCCAGAGCCCTTAATCATGCCACGTTCACCCCCATGACTCTCTCCAAGGCGGCGATCAAGCAATAATCCTTATCATCCTTGGCAACAAGGCTATGAAGCTCCTTTGGTTGTGTGTGCAAGATAATTGTTTTCTTAGACTCAATACTTCTTGGGTGACTAGATAGAGAAAAGTCCAAGGGTAGTGGGAAACTTACAACAATGGATAACTCATTTTGTTTTTACTATGCCCTGCTTGAGAATTGTTTGCATGATTTTTGAAGGGCTATCTGAATGAAACTGTGGAAAAAATGAATAAATGGACCTTGATAATATGTGTAACATAGTATGTTAGTAAGTAGAAAACGAGAGGAATGGGTTACTGGGATGTGGAAACTGGGAGATTAGTGTCCAATTGGAACTATGTTTAATGGGAAGACCCGATTAGGCATGGATGATTGGGGTGTGGAAAGTGGGAGACTAGTATCCAATTGGAACTATGTTTGATGGGAAGACTCGATTTGTTGGGTACTTTTTAGAAGACTAATTGTTAATTAAGGATAAGTTAGCTACCATACCTAGGAATTTATAGATGGCGGTTGTGCCTCTATCGTCTATAAATCCCAAGTATTGACACTTTAGTCTAACTATAATAGGATGTTAGTTCACATCATAACCTTTGGGCTATCAATTTGACTTGTGTTGTAGGACCCTCACATTCCACGATCGTGAAGAATAGGGCATCCCTCACTTCTCTTTCTCGTATCCTTGCTTCTCTAAATTGGGCCGAGGTGTTGTCAATGTAGCTCAAAAACAAAGGAAGACCGAAATATTGAATCTCCCTAGCCTTTAGGTTGGGAAACTTCTAGAACACATTTAGGACTACTGGGGCACTTTATTCCCTTGATAGGAGGTTTTTATCCTTGGCTTGTGTATACACCCATCACTCTAGGTCAAGTCTTATCTTTTACATGAGCACATTCTACAATACTACTTCATGTGTTGTTTACTCTTAGGCTTCTTCTTCATCTTCTCCATCTTCATGTGCATTCCTATAGTTGTAATTCCAATAGTTGTAGCTAAGGGCCTATGAGCACCAAGCAAGAGCAGCAAAAGAAGTAAATGAGGGTACAAGTTTAATTATCTCTTACTCTCTTTATTCTGGCAATACATAGCCTTGGGAATTTTTATAGCCATGGATGACGATCTTTCTATGTATATGCTTTTTTACAAGGTTGTGTGGCTCAAGATTTTGTGGAGTCAGATATTCATTTAAATCCATTTTCTATCGGTTATTAGAATCAATCTCATAGGTGTATTTCTAATAGTTACAACTAATCAGTCGTGACCTTGTCTTGATAGCCAGAAGAAGTAGCAAAAGAAACAGTTGAGGGTACGAGTTTCACGATCTCTTACTCTCTTTGTGCTAGTAATACATAGCCTTGGAAATTTTTAGAGCCATGGATGATGCTTGTCATAATAATCAATATCTAATTCTCCTAAATGATTTTCTCATGTTAAACTGATCATTTAATATGGAGAAGTGCCAGGGGAGAAGAAGCTAGAATATTGGTTAAGCTAGCAGACTGGTCACAGTAGGGATCCAAAGGGGGGGGCATCTGCAAAAGAGCAATGTGCAACAATGGGCTTAAAAGACCCTAAGGTTCAGCCCATTAAGACTTCCAAAATGCTAAGGTTTCAAAAATTCAAAGGTTGTGTCCAAAGGTCAAGCTTAGGAAATTTGGATGCTTTGTGTGTCCCAAAAGTCTTCAACCATCCCTACATAGGAGGGGGCGAGCCCTAGAAGTAGGAGATGAGAGAGAAACTCACACACACAAAAGCTCCCTTTACACAGAATGAGGGACACATGTCAGCTCACTAGCCCATATGCCCACAAGGTGTACTCAATTCCTATTGGAGGGCCTTGGAGGTGGACCAATGAGAATTAAGCTATAGTAAATCTAGTTTAATTAATTTAAAAACACTTAGTAAAATAATCAATAAGAATTAAGCTCTCTAGAAGACTATTGGATAGTCTCCCAAGGGGTCCAATGAGCATTCAATAGCCCAATGGCTTGCCTGATTCCTATTGTCCATGAGGCAGAGGGATCCAATGAGAGTTTAGTTGAATTAAATAATTACCTAAAGCTCTTACAAAAGGGGAAAGGGGGACATGTTAGAAGGCTATCACTTATGCTGCTTAATTTCCATCGTCTAGGCCTGGGAGGTCCAATAGGGTTGTAGCATGAGCATTTAGCAAGGGTGGTCGACCAAGAGAGAGAGGGGGCTGATTTTTGCAAGGCATTATCACACACACACGCACACAATCTCAGGTGTGAAGCAAAGAAGACTCTCTCTCCTTCTCAAGCTTTAACGGAAAGCTTACCACCTACTCCAAGCTTGTGAGAAGGGAGGCCTACACCAACAACTCTTGGTTTGGTGATGCAAATCCAACCAAGAGCCAAGCTTCAATGCATGCTCATCTCCTCTACCATGCTAATTACTAAGCTAAGATATGCTAATACGAGTGATTATGTGAGGAGAATAGTGATTATTCAAGCTAGCTATAAATGGTTGGTACTATTAATTGCATGTGAGTAAGTAGAATAGGGATTTTTCAGCCTTGCACTGCGCCTGCCTTTGTACAGTTAATGGGGCATCACCGTCGAGAGCTATGGTCTTAATAGTGGAGTCCTATGGGGCTTGCCTACGGCTTAACCACTATTGATCTATTAGAAGCTTAACAGGACCCGGTGTTGTTTTGGTGTTGAACGACCCTCTCTTCTATTCCTTGCAATTAATGGTATTTGAGCCACGGGTATAGTAGCTTGAGTGCTTTTTCTAAAGGGGTAAAGAGGAGCAACAACTAGGGCTTGAAGTGCCAAAGTACACCTAAAAAGTTGACACCTAAAAGTGTTAGAATGGCTGACAATAGTAAAGAGAGTGAAATTAATGTTGATAAATTTGATTTTTCTAATGAGCACGCTACTAATGATGCCCCGATGCTTGTTAACTATCTTGTTTCTAGGCTTCAACAAGCCATGGGTAATCCATCCCTCCAAAGTGAAGTGCAACGGTAGCTTCATGCTCATGGGATTCTCCAAGCTCCCCACCATGACAAGAGAGCACCTAGGAAGCCTCCTTCCGAGATTTCCAAAAGAGGCCTCTCTCCGATTCCGGAAGAAGAAGAGGATCCATATGAAGGGCTCAGAAATTTTCTCCTTGATGACGCATCTCCTTCTCAAAGGAGAAATCAAGAGCCTCCACCGAAGGAACAAGAAAGAAATGAGTCTCCCGCCACCTCGACAGAGATGGCTCCACAAAGACGGCAGGCTAAACGCTCTCCATCACCTCCAAAGCAGAGAAGACCATCGCATACTTCTCCACACCATACTTCAAAGAGGGATGACAAAAAGCAAGAGAAGAAAAAGGTGAGAAAGAGGACACCCTCTTCTCCATCTTCTTCATCCTCTTCCTCTTATGAAAGTGATGGTGAAGACAAAGAAGATCAAGGAAAGAAAAAGGCAAGAAAGAGGTCACCCTCTTCTCCATCTTCCTCAAATGCTTCATCTTCTGAAGAAAGTGATGGTGCAACCTTTGAACCATCAAAAAGAAGAGGCCATAGGAAATCCTATGCCGCGTGGAAGAGGTCGTCCAAGCTCAAGAAATTCAAAGAGGGAGGGAAGAGCATCTCTTTCCTTACCTATGATGGCACTTTTGGTGCTACAGACAAAGTCTTGGCCTTTATCCAACAATTCGGTGCGGCATTTGGAGATGAGGGCTTCACGGATTCCTCTAATCTATGCCATGTACCTGTGCACTTTCAAAAGTCTGCCAGGCAATGGTGGTCTAGCCTACGGGCCAACGGTGAAGCTCCACAAACATGGAAAGCTTTAAGAGCATCCATTATGAAGCAGTTTTTGGCCACCGATGCCAAAGACAAAGTACTCACCGAATGGCGAAGCTTGAAGCTCTCTCCCTACGAATCCACTCACAAATATGTAAACAAGTTTTGGGATTTACAACTCAAAGCCACTGTCTTCAAGAAGTTGGATTTTGGAGAGCAAAAGCAACAATTTTGTGCGGGCTTAACTGAAGAAATGACGGAGTATGTCAACTCCCAAAGGCCACGCACCAAACCGAAAGTTATACACCATACTATGGTGGCCTCTCGAATCAATTTCTAAATGGGGGCTAAAAGAAATTATAAGCCCACGGAAAACAAGGGTTCCAATGAGCCTAAGGGGAAGGACAATGTCCAAAAGTCTCCTAAGGGCAACTCCTAAAAAGCTAAAGAGAAGGGAGTTTATAAAGGCAAAAATAAACTCTCTCCTAAAGAGCTTGAGCGTTATCGCAAGGATAACCATTGTTTCAAGTGCGACGAACAAGGGCATGCGTACCGCGCTTATCCCCAAAAGAACACTCGCCATGAACCTCCTAGAGCTACCTTGGTCGAAATCCAAGAGGAGGAAATACACCACAAAGGATCTCCTCTATGCCATGCTTGGGGAAAGGTAAGAGAACATGATGCTTTTATTCTCTTTGACCTTGGTTCTACTCACAATTTTATATCTATAGAGTTGGCCACCAAGCTAGGCATACAAGCCTACGAGATGGGAGATGTCCTACCCGCAGATGGTGCTTTCAAGGGGCAAGAAGCTTCAGTCACTCCCTTAATTGGGAAATTGAGGCTCCATGTCCAAAGCTATGTGGACAAAGAGGACTTCTTTATCTCTCCTCTCAAGCATGAGGATGTAATCCTAGGGGCACCATGGTTTGATCGCATGGTTGCCAATGTTAAATTCCCTCAAAGGAGAATCTCCTTTAAGTTCAGGGAAAAAGATATGTATATAGATGCTAAGGAAATGGGTAACACTATACCCATTGTACATACACAAGCTTTCAACAAGTCAATAAAGAGCTCTATTTCTGTGTACATGATTTTTGTTAAAGATTCTCAAAATGAACCTAATGTTTTAGCAAAAGAAAATATACACAATCAAAAGGAATTAGAGTTATCCAATTTTCTCAAGGGATTTCAAGATGTCTTTATTGACGACATCCCTTGTGAGCTACCTCCTAAACGAGGCAATGATGACCATGCAATTGAACTTCTTCTAGGAAGTTCACCGCCTAACAAACCTCCTTATAGAGTTTCTCAAGCTCAACAAGAGGAGATTATGCGGCAAGTGCATGAGTTAGTTGAGAAGGGCATGGTTAGGCCTATCTCATCTCCATTTTGTTCTCATGTGCTACTAGTGCAAAAGAAAGACGGCACATATCGTATGTGTGTTGACTATAGAGCACTAAATAGGATCACTATCAAGAATAGGTTTCGCGTTCCACGGGTAGAAGACCTATTTGATAAGCTACAAGGGTCCACCTACTTCAGTAGGATTGACCTAAAAAGTGGGTATCATCAAATAAGAATAGTTGATCAAGACATTGTGAAGACCGCATTTCGCACTACGTTTGGTCTTTACGAATACATTGTCATTCCTTTTGGCTTGGCCAATGCACCAGCCACATTCAACCCGCTTGATGGAGAAGCTATTCAAGCCTCACCGAACCTTTACTGAAGTGTTCTTTGATGATATCATCATCTACTCTAATTCATTGAACGAACACAAGAAACACCTCCAGGTAATATTTCAAGTTTTAAGAGAGAATAAACTTTATGTTAATCAAAATAAAAGTGAATTTTTCTTGCAAGAGATTCAGTATTTAGTCACATTATCTCTCAAGATGGCATCCAAATGGATCCATCAAAGTTAGAGGTAATAAAAGGATGGCCTAAACCAAGGAATTTGCATGAGTTAAGAAGCTTTATAGGTATGTGCGCATACTATAGACGCTTCATAGAAAATTTCTCACTAATAGAAGGACCATTACATGACCTAACAAAGAAAAACGCTAGGTACACATGGTCTGCCGAAAAGCTTATCTCTCAACCTGTGCTTACACTACCGAATCTCTCAAAGCCATTTGAGGTCCAATGTGATGCTTGTGGTGATTGCCTTGGAGCTGTTTTTCTTCAAGAAGGGCACACCACAGGCTATGAAAGTCGAAGGCTTGACCCTGTTGAGCAAGCTCTAGGCATATATGAAAAGGAACTCCTCGCAGTTCTACATGCCTTAGACTCATGGAAGCACTATTTATTGGGGACTCCTTTCATTCTGCGAACAGATCACCAAAGTCTTAAGTACTTCATGACGTAGACCAAGCTCTCCGACAAACAAATGAGGTAGGAAAATTTCCTTTCGCAATTTCATTTTCATATTGCTCACATTGTTGGCAAGCATAATCAAGTAGCCGATGCACTCTCAAGATGGCCGGGAGTGAATGCGGTTTCCATAGCAACTCACAATGATCTATCTTCTATGATAGATGAGTATGCTATTGATCCCGATTTTAGAGATGTGATTTCAGCCCTTGCATTAGGGAAGAAAGAGGAACCATTTACCTTACAAGATGGTTATCTTCTCTATGGCAATAGACTATGCGTTACTAGCTCACTGCGTGAGAAAGTAATGTATGAATCTCATGCTCCTCCTTATGCGGGGCATAGAGGGATTCAGTCTACCTTAAAGGGGATTGAAACATATTTCTATTGGCTACCATGAAAGCAAACATACAAGAGTATGTTTCTAAATGCGTGGTATGCCAAAAGACAAAGTTTGATAGAGGGAAGCAACCTGCATTGCTTCAATCTTTGCCAATTCCAAAGTCACCATGGGAGAGCATATCCATGGATTTTATCTTTCGTTGCCTAAGTCTATACATGCGAATATGGGAATATGGACGATAGTAGACAGGTTCAATAAACAAGCTCACTTTATACCTGTCAAAAAGACTATCAAAGCCCATCAAATGGCAACCCTCTTCATTTCACAAATCTTCAAGTACCATGGCTTGCCAATTTCCATAGTGTCGGATAGAGATCCTAGAATGACCAGTAATTTCTAGAAGGGTCTCTTTGAGAGATTAGGAACAAGGCTAAACTTATCTTCGGCCTATCACCCGCAAACGGATGGCCAAAGTGAAATAGCTAACCTAACAATTCTCGATCTACCAAAAGCCTATGTAACGGAAGTAGATCAAAGATCCCAATGGGAGAAAGACTTACCCTTAGTGGAGTATGCCTACAATAACACTGTACGTACTTCCATGGGAAAAGCACCTTTTGAGGTAATTGAGGGAAGATCAAAATGTCCCTTGCTACTTAAGGTACACGGGAAGATATTTGCTGCAGATGAGTATAGCGGAGACCTACAAGAATCTTTCCAAAAGATTAAGGATGCTATCTCTATCTCACAGCAAAGGCAAAAGGCTGCGGCTGACAAGCACAGAAGAGCCCAAGCCTTTAAAGAAAATGATTGGGTCTTACTCAAATTTCCCAAGGCTCGATTAAGGCACACCACGGGCAAGAATCCTACGGGACACCAAAAGTACTATGCTAAGTTAGCAAAAAGGTACTATGATCCCTTCCAGATTCTTAGGCCAATCAATGAGATGGCCTATCAACTCAAGTTTCCTAGTCATTGGCTCATACACACTGCTTTCCATGTGTGCCTATTAAAGCTTTACAAAGGAGAGCCACCTCAAGAACCAACTATTGAAGACCCACCGGAGATCAAGGACCAAGAAGAGGTGTTGCAGCCCGAGTCCATTCTCCGACATGAAGACAAGGTACTAAGAGGCAGTAAGACTATCCGACGATATCTTATTAAGTATAAGAATTATCCTTTTGAAGATGCTAGATGGATGCAAGGCATACAATTAAAGAATAACCTAAACCTGGTCAATGCTTACAATGCTTCCCTAGAGTAAGCAAATGTACAAATGTTAAAAATGAACAATGTTTTTGTCTTATAAGACTCTCTTTTTCTTTATTGTGCACAAAAGTGAAGTAGTATGCATGCTTAGATCAAGTTTGCGGAGACGACGTCTCCCAAACACCAAGTAGAGCTTGTCACTCTACTATGGAAGATTGATAGGACTAATGTGCAGACATACTTGCGGCAACTTTGGCACTCAAGCGCCAAATGGACTAGTCATCCATTCTGGAAAGATGTCATAGGGTAGCATAGGGATCCTCTAATCGCTAGGAAAAGGACTAATGAATATGCTTTATCTTCTCTACCCCATAGTCGAGGACGACTATGATTTCAAGAGAGAGGTAATGTCATAATAATCAATATCTAACTCTCCTAAATAATTTTCTCATGTTAAACTGATCATTTAATATGGGGAAGTTCCAGGGGAGAAAAATCTAGAATATTGGTTAAGCTAGCAGACCGACCACACTAGGGATCCAAAGGAGGGAAAATAGGGATCCAAAGGGAGGGCCATTTGCAAAAGAGCAATGTGCAACAATGGGCTTAAAAGACCCTAAGGTTCAGCCCATTAAGACTTCCAAAATGCTAAGGTTCCAAAAATTCAAAGGTTGTGTCCAAAGGTCAAAGCTTAGGAAATTTGGATGCTTTGTGTGTGTCCCAAAAGTCTTCAACCATCCCTACATAGGAGGGGGCGAGCCCTAGAAATAGGAGATGAGAGAGAAACTCACACACACACACACACACACACACACACAAGCTCCCTTTACACAAAGGGAATGAGGGACACATGTCAGCTCCCTAGCCCAGATGCCCACAAGGTGTACTCAATTCCTATCGTAGGGCTTTGGAGGTGGACCAATGAGAATTAAGCTAGAGTAAATCTAGTTTAATTTATTTAAAAACACTTAATAAAAGAACCAATAAGAATCAAGCTCTCTAGAAGACTATTGGATAGTCTCCCAAGGGGTCCAATGAGCATTCAGCAGCCCAATGGCTTGCCTAATTCCTACTGGCCAGGAGCTAAAGGGGTCCAATGAGAGTTTAGTTGAATTAAATAATTACCTAAAGCTCTCACAAAAGGGGAAAGGGGGACACATGTCAGAAGGCTATCACTTATGCTGCTTAATTTCCATTGGCTAGGCTTGGGGAGGTCCAATAGGGCTATAGCATGAGTATTTAGCAAGGGGGGTCGACCAAGAGAGAGAGGGGGCTGATTTTTGCAAGGCATTATCACACACACTCACACAATCGCAGTTGTGAAGCAAAGAAGACTCTCTCTTCTTCTCAAGCTTTAATGGAAAGCTTACCACCTACTCCAAGCTTGTGAGAAGGGAGGCCTACACCAAAAACTCTTGGCTTTGTGATGCAAATCCAACCAAGAGCCAAGCTTCAATGCATGCTCATCTCCTCTACCATGCTACTTACTACGCTAAGCTATGCTAATATGAGTGATTATGTGAGGAGATGTACATCTTTCTTGTAAGAATACTCCTTCTTCCTCTCAATCTACTCTCATACCCCGCTAGCTCTCACCATCTTCAAAGGTGTGTGAGGTCTTGGGTCTGAGACCGTGATGGAACTGATGTTGTGTTTGATAAGTTTTTTGCTTAGTGCATGAAACTCACAACTTTTTGAACTACTCATTGGTCAAAAATTTCAAATTGTGCTAGTAATACATAGCCTTAAGATTTTATAGAGCCATGGATGATGCTCTCAAATTTAGATTCTTTCTGTGGAAGATTATACAGGTCAAGATTTTGTGTAGTTGGATCTTCATTTTGGTCCATTTTCTACTAATTATTTGCATTGTAATTGTGCATTTAAAGTTTGGAAGTTTTGGAGATCTTTAGCATTTTCACAAGCCCAACATATCATTGATGGATAGATATATACTCTTCTAGGATTGAAAACCTTCTAGCTTATACTAACTAACCTAAGCAGCTATGCCACTCATGTCACTAAACTATATAAGCTCCTCTCATTGTACACGCAAACATAGTGGTGTATGTTAGAGTCTTTCTCTCTCCTTCTATTGGTATAACAATGAGATTAGTTTGGAATTAGTCAAAGCCTTAATTTTCTTATCTTAATCTTAGTTTACCAACCTTAAATAGGTGTTTTCTTATCCTCTAGGGTTGGGGTTACTATCTATGAAAAATGATAGGTTATTACCATCATGGACATTCTCTCCTCATCCTTGTTTAGGAAGTAATCTCTTAGTGTATCCCCCCATCAATTTAGTTATTGCATGTTTCTTTGAGAATGATAGTCATCTACATGCAATATACCCTTACTTTGATGATAATTTTTTGCCTTTTTCTCTGATGATGATTGCGATCTACATGCAAGATGTCCTTTCTCCCACTCTTTTGGGATCTTTTATCACCTCTAATCAACCACCACTCATTCTCTTTAACCAAATTTAGCATGCATGCTATAACGATAGCATGATAATAGCCATCTATGCAATATACTCTTTCTCTAACTCTTCTTCAAGATTTAATTACCGTTAATTAGCCACCACACATTCTTCTTAACCAAATCCAGCATGCATGTTATAATTGGTTACAAACCATGCAAAATAACCTTAAAAAGCAAGCCTTAGCTTACTAACATTTCAATGTGGGTAGATTCTTGATTGTAGAATCATATTTTTTTTAAACAAAAATCAAAAGGTACACTTGCTTTTTGAAAATCACTTTTACTTTTTTTATGAAAAAATTATACTAGTTCCCCTTTATGTTATATTTTCTCTTTCATGCATTGTAGACTTCTTACCTTGAGTTAGTAAAGTTGTATGTATATCAAGGGACTCTTGGCTACCAACTCCTTGCATACATGAATCAAGATTTAGTTTGAGACTCGATGAAATTAAAAGGTATTCCTAATGGCTTCAAAAAAATTTAAAGGTATTCCTAATTCAAAGATTCCCTCAATAACAACAGAATTGATGCACTAGTCTATAGCACGTAGCAACGGGAAATGGTGAAGCACAAAGATTTGCAATAGTATTAGTTGGGAAGGACAGATACAACATTGAGAGAGAGAGAGAGAGAGAGAGAGAGAGAGAGAGAGAGAGGACACTCTAAAGAGAAGAAAACGCTAAAGGAAAAATAAAGGAGAACAGAAACACCTCTTTATACGGACACAAAAGTTCTTTTGACTTTCCACCTTCACATGTATTTTGACTTTTCACCTTTATCTATCTTTTCATTTTTTAAACTCACCCTTCACTTATGCACTTAATATGTTTTGAAAGAATTTTTATTTTTCTGAGATTGGGGAGACCTAATGGATGACTAGCAACTAAGATTGAGTTTTGGAGTATAGTCTCGAGGGGTTCACCGTTCAATACCCCCCTATATAACATGCATTCGCGGGACATTAAAAAACTCCTCTTTTAACATGTCTGAATGAATAAAATGACCCCTTATTTTAGGGATTTTTTCCAAAATTGAATATAAAAACCCCTTATTTTAATGTATCTTTGTTAGATTGCCTAAAATTATTGCATTTTAAAACCCCTCCTTTCAAACTCACGTTATACATTAACATGATTACATAGTGCACCCCCCGAAAGTATAGTCATGGCTTTGAATGACTGGCATATTTGTGTGTGCACAAAGGGCTTACATGTGCTTCTCTATGTGGGAGATAGAAAGAAGAAGAAGACAAAGGGGGAGAGAGAGAGAGAGAGAGAGAGAGATCGATCTAAAGAAAAAGGAAGAGAGAGTGTGACATTTTATAGAAAACAAAAGAGAGGAGAGAATGATAATAAAAAACTTTATGTGATTAATCAAGTTTTCCCTCTCTTAAAATTAAACATAACAAGCCCATTAGGATAAACAAGCCCTTCACCCTTTACCTTTCCAAATACATTCCACCTCCTCTTTAAATCAAAAGAGGGGGAATTGAAAATTAAGCACTCTTTCTTGTCACATTTGTTTATGTGTGTGTGTGTGCGCGTGTGCGTGTGTGTGAGAGTACACATATTACCTCTCATTGCAAATTTAATATTCTTATTGAGAAGGTGGACTCACAATGGGACACCAATTGGAAGAGTTTCTTCTCTACATTGAGCTCTAAAAGAATGGGTCTATATCAAATTGCTTTTTAGCATGCACTCATATCATAGATTGGGTCTAGTGTGTCTAAGATTTATTTGTTTGGATTCTTGAAACTTAATGGATAGTCTTAAAGTAGCCTCATGGATTCTCTTCGACAAAAGGTTTTCTTCTATGAGTTTGGCATGAATGCCATGCATGTGATACTAATGCTCAATATTAAGAGTAAGCCTCGTAGTGTAATCATTATTTACAACTACTCATTCTAATAGTTCATTGTGAACCTCAGAGCAACATCATGGATATTGTTTTCTACTCTAGAAATGGACAACACTTCTTTTTCTAATGAAAACATCAATTTGAACTTGCAATCGTCAACCCCTTCATCTTCAAGACTTACCCAATGAAAGAACACACATCTTCATGTTGATGTATTGTAAGAGTACGCACCATTGCAAAAACGTAGGAGAGAGTGTTTCTTATCCCAATAGGAGAGAAAGAACTTAGAAGGACAAACAAGGAACATCATTTGGATTTGTGGACTGATGGGTCTATTTATCCAAAGGATCCTACAACAAATGCGCCACCTCCCTTTGCTAATATCACTAACCTTTTACATTTCACATGTGATGGCAAGGATGGGATATTGGGATACACTGAACATTTGGAAATGCAAGGATTGAATGCGGAAAAGCAAATAGACCTCCTAGCGATGGAGAACATGTAGCTAAAGAAACTTATTGAAGCATGCGCTCAAAAAAATTCATCAAACAGAGAGACAATCCAAAGCCTTGAGAAGAAGATCACAAGTTTGCATATGAAAGACACCGTGCTTGGGAGTCGGAAAAGAAAATGAGATCTGTGCAACATAGAGAATATGAAGATTGGTAGTGGTGGTCTGAAAAAACGAATACAAGCTTTAAAGTAACTTGAAGTTTGTTTCTGCTTTTGTATCATATATATGCTTTACACTTTCGTATTACTGATCATGATGAATGGTGCTTTCTTTGCATGTCTTTGCTATATCTAAACTCAAAGGGAGTAGGTTCCAATGCCGGAGTGCATTAGAGTCGTCTAGTTCCAAAACAAGCAGTTGAAGAAATGATAACTTAGAAAAAAATTGATAAATTAAAAGGGAGGCTCCTTACCTCCTTCATGAAGGAGAATCAGCTAGAGCCAATGGAAGTGCAAACGATGAGGTGTTTGAGAAACTTCGATCACCATTCCACATTGAAGCAACATTCATAAGCAAGGGTGGGAGATATGTCTAGTACAACGAGCATAGCATTGCAAAGGTATGCAGTTCACTTCTTTGATATGAGTCGAGAGGAGTGCAAGGGGGTTCTCAAGTTTTCTTTGAAGCTCAACGAGTGCGAGGTCCTAAAGAACAAGAAGCTAAACAGAGTCACCATTACCCTCATGAACAGAGCTTTGGATCCATCAATAACCAAAGAGGACCCACGATACTTCACCGTGCAGTTCGAAAATAAAATTCTGACGCTAGGATCATTTGAGGTATACTTGGTTCAATCTATAATAACAAAAATATTGCATGTATGGTTCTTGGATTTATGTTCTTTTTTTTTCATACAGGTTGATAAGGAAGATTATAAAATCCTCCATTGGGTTTTTAGTCAAATCCAGATTCCTTCTATCATCAGTGACCAAAGAAACGGAGGTGTGCTTTCAATGGAAGGATTTGGTGACTACAGAGTCAAATGGCACATGGCAGGTGACTTAAAGACTCTTAAGTGCATGTATAACATAACACACGGTGCAACTGTGACAAATCCATGTTTATACTGCATGGCCAATGCACAATCTCTTGAGATTGTCCAATGGAGTAGATCTCCCAACAGACATCTTCAAGATAAATCTTTTTGGCTAGTGCTTGATATTCCTCTGTGTAGAGTTCACGTTTGTACACTCCATGCACTCTGCAGAATAATTGAAAAGGTTCTTAATTTGTACATATGTTTTGCATAGACCTTAAAGCCAGTGAGTGAGTCAAAAAGAGTCATTCCAGTTTCTGAAACCTTAAAGGTTGTAAAAATCTTAATCAAATTGATATGATTATTGAAAAAGCATGGTAGAATTGTCCGACCAAAACATTAGAGGAAGTGCTCTCAGACATTGGTTTACATGGAGGAAATGTCAAAGTCAAAGAGGACCCTAAGATGTCTCAAGGTTGTTACAAGGTACCAAGGAAAGAATCGATAGGCGGCGTGAAGGCCAGAAGGTTTCTTGGGTTTAGCCTCAAAGATTCTGATAGAGAGGAGAAGAGAAACTTGTTCAACAACTGGAAACAGTTGCATAGAGTGGTTAAAGACAATGCTGGTGGTGGGACAATCCAAAATCACAAGGCAAACGTGTGGAAATCACTTGATAAATTCTTCCACTACGTTGAGCATCATTCAAGTGACGAAGAAGTCAAACCTTGCAGGGTGGGGTGGGAAACATATCACTCATTACATGATGGGTTAGCATGTTCCATATGCAAACAACATATGCTCCATAAATCCCTACTCTACTCACCATTTTTATTTATTCCAATGCAACACATATTGTTCAACCATGGTCCATATTCTGCCAAGACATATGACTCATTGTCAATATGGTCCACACAAGGCATGGAAATAACCCACTACATGGCAAGAACAGGTTACTTTAAGCAAACTAGACATGGGGAGGCAAAGATATAGCCAATAGCCTATTAGAGTTGCACCAATGGACTTATAGACGACTTATACATAGAGCAAGGCAGAAGGAGCTTCTTAAGAGATCAAAACTTACACGTTCTTTACAAATCATCCACAAAGAGAAGAAGCAAAGGTCTTGGGGAAACTCAAATGCGGGGGAGCGCCATGCGAGGTGGCGGCAGTCACGAGTCCAGAGTGGGATAAGATGGGCCTGATCCCGTTGTTTTTATTCTCTTTGTTGTACCCCCTTATTACTCACTGTGTGTCATAAAATCTAATATCTAACCATCCCAAATGATTTTCTCATATTAAACTGATCATTTAATGTGGGAGAATAAACGGGAAAAAGGGTTAGAATATAGACAAGTGCTTATGGATTTGTCTCATCACAGGGCCAAGGTTAAAAGGGTCCAAATGGGAGATGGTATGTTAAAGAGCAATGCTACCTAATGGAGCTTATAGACCTTAGGGTTAGCTTTATTAAAGACCTCCAAAAGTTAGTGTTAAAATGTCATTTGACCTTGGGCTAACCTTGAGGTGGGAATCCTACCCAAGCATGAGGTGCTTGTTGGCTTGTTAACTAAAGTGCTTAAGGTGTTTGTGGGAACCTTGCCCAAGCTTGAGGTGCTTCTCATGCTTAAATGACTAAGGTTCTTGAAGTGTTCAATTAAAACATGATCTCTCAAGAGGCATAAACTATTTTCATGCTTAAATGACTAGGTGCTTGAAGTGGTCAATTCAAACATGATATATTAAGAATCATAAAATACACATGTCAAGATCCTCCCCATGTGGCCCTCATGATGTTCTTGAAACCTATTGGATAGGCTTTAAAGGGGTCCAAGTATAATTTAGAAAATAAATATTTAAGTTCTTTTTTTCAAAGAGGAAAAAGAGGACACATGTCCAAATGATATAAGTTAATAATACAAAAGAGAGAGAGAGAGAGAGAGAGAGAGAGAGAGAGAGAGAGAGAGAGAGAGAGAGAGAGAGAGGGAGGGGGGGGGGAATCATGAGAGGTGGTATACTGTCCCACACACACACACACTCTTTCTCTCATTATGTGAAGTGAAAAGTGCAAGAGCTCCATCTTGTTCTCCAAGCTTGTTGAGAAGTTGAGAGTCTACACCAACACTCTTGGCTATGAAATGCAAATCCAACCAAGAGTCATACTTCAATGCTTAAGCTTGTCATCTTCTTCATCTTTATTACTATGATATTATGCTATGCTAAACAAGAAGAGTGATGATAAGTGAGGAACTATTTCTTTCTCCTATGAATGATTCTTCTTCCTCTTTCCTACACTCATTCTCCGCTAGCTCTCTCCACCTTCAAAGGTGTTTGAGGCCTTGGGACTGAGGCTTGGGATAGTTAATGATTTTTGCAAAAGTTTATGTTATGCTCGTGATGCATGAAGCTTTCCATCTTCATTGCATCACCTAGGTCACAAGGAACACAAAGATTGTATTGTACCAAGTCTCTCGATGGGAGAATCCATAATACAAACTCCTTTTGGAGGGGGGACCGGCTCCAAGTAAATTTAGTCCTCAACTATTGTCATGTTCTCTAATAATCTCTCTTGCAAAAGTGTTGTTTATGCCAAGTTAATTAAGTAGTATGCTCATGCTTCTACCATCAATTAAGTTCACCCTCTATGTTCTCAAAGTAATCTCACAAAAATGCTCACTCAAATTCTCTTAATTCTACTATTCTAAAAGTTCATAGGCCATTTCCATTACATTGGTATCAAAGCATTTGGTTTCTCTTTTCTTGCTTAAGAAGAGAGGACCTTAAGTAGCCTATTGATGGTTGATTTTGTTAATTATATTAGGGTAAGTGGGACTGGGATCTATTATTGGTTTTGTTGAGCCCACTATGTGGGATATGGTGTACACTTCGAGAGATTTGGTCTTAATAATGGGGTCTTTTTAGACTTGCCTATGGCTTTATCATTATTGAGTCATAAGAAGTCATAAAGGAGCTATCCCTCGACAATTCTACTATGTTAGACCCACTACTCTCTATAATTAACCAATTTGAGTCGTGGGTGTAGATACTTAAGTGCTGATTTTCAAAGGCTAAGAGGAGTAGCAAGTAAGGTTTTGAATTGCCAAAGAATACCCTAAGTAAACACATAAGTATAATTAGCATGGATGACGATAACCAAGAGAGTAGAATGAACATTGATAACTTTGATTTTGCACATGAAGGTGCTAAAGATGATGCCCCCATGTTTGTCAATTATCTTGTTACTAGGTTGAAGCAAGCTATGGGCAACCCTTTTTGACCGTGGATCTACTCACAACTTCATATCAATGGAGTTGGCCACCAAGTTGGGCATTCAAGCTTTTGAGATGGGAGATACTATAATTGGTGACATAGCTTTCAAGGGACAACAAGCCTCCATTACTCCCTTGATTGGGAAGTTGAGTCTTCATGTCCAAAGCTATGTCGACAAAGAAGACTTTTTCATCTCTCCTCTCCAACATGAGGATGCTATCCTAGGGGCACCATGGTTCAATTGCATGGCTGCCAACATGAAGTTCCATGAAAGAAGAATCTACTTCACCTACTACAGGGGAAAGAGCATGTATATAGATACTAATGAGTCTGGTCGCACTATACCACTTGTAAATTCCCCGGCTTTTGATAAGTCAATGAAAATCTCGGTTTCTACGTACATGATTTTTGTCAAAGAATCCACCAATGAAAATGGTAGTAATCAAGAAGAGTTAGACTTGTCTACTTTTCTAAATGGATTCCAAGATGTTTTTATCGATGATAGCCCTATGGACTTACCTCCAAATAGAGGGGATGATGACCATCAAATTGAGCTCCTACCAGCAAGCTCATCGTCTAACAAGCCTCCTTGTAGAGTTTCCCAAGCTCAACAAGAGGAGATCATGAGGCAAGTACAAGAATTGGTAGACAAAGGGATGGTTAGGCTTAGCTCCTCTCCCTTTTGTTCTCCAGTCCTTTTAGTGCAAAAGAAAGATGGTACATATCAAGCTGTGAAAATTATACTATAATTAATTAAGCTTAAAAACTATTTTTCTTCATAAATTAACCTAAAATTAATCATTTTTAGCTTAATATACAGTAATTAATTAATTAGATTATTGATCAAGCTTAAGAATTTAGTGATCAATAGTCTAATGATAATTTAGAGAGTAATTAATAATAGAGAATGCTTAATCTCCTTAATTAATAGTTTAATTAGGAGAAATTAATCAAAACTTAAGCTATTTTTCTAATTAATCAAAATTAAACTAATTACCTCGATTAATTACAAAGAGTTTTTTCTCTCTAAATAATTTGTGAGAGGAGTTCTCTTATACACAAGAGAAATCTGCCAAGACTCCGAGTATGCCTTCAATTGTGAAGAGGGGCGGGGCTTTTTATAGCTTTTTAGGGCTCCTAGGCTGTTTCTGGCAGTTCATTGCACTTAATGCAACCCCCAGCTCCCCCCTAGCACCACCTGTTGCTAAATCAAGCCTGGGCAAGTTCATTACTGTCCCACACAGCCCCTAGATACACCAAATCGTATTTTGCCTTTTTTCAGACCTATTACAACTTAATTTGTAAAATATATGTAAATATCTAGAGAGTTCTTGCAACAATGATTACCAAGACTTTACAATTTACTTAGTTAATTTAGTTAATAGTAAAAACTTCCAGTGGCCATAATTATGTCAATTTTTGTCAAAATTTAGTTCTGAAAATTTCTAACCATAGTAAAGTCATGATTATGGTTCCAAAAATACCAATATTTGCCATGGTCTGACAATTCTACATTGCTTTCTTAATAAACATATCAATTTGATTAAGCTTTATACAATTTCTAAGGTTTCAGGAACTGGAAACCTTTGAATCACCCAAACTTAAGGAATTGAGATGTCCTCATCTCAACTGAAATTGGGAAAATCTTTGAGAAGTGATACTTCATCCTCCCATGTGGCGTCTTCAGTGGGGTAGTCCTTCCATTTTACTAGATGCTCTTTGATTACTCTATTTCGTAGACTTCTTTCCCTAGTATCAAAAATACAATCTGGTTGGAGTTTAAGAATTCCTTGTTTTTGTATCACAATCTGTTCGTCGTCTAGAGTGTGATTGGGGTTTGGGATATAAGGTGTTAGAAGACTGATATGGAATACATTATGAACCTTGAGGTGTTTAGGTATCTTTAGTTTGTAAGCTTGATCACTGATTACCTTTATCAATTCATAAGGTCCACAATATATGGGGCTAAGTTTTTTGAATTTTCCCAAAGATAGATTGCTTATCTTTGGCCGGACTCGAAGGAATACTTTATCCCCTTGCTTGAAAAACCGGTCATATCGTTTTTTATCAGCATAATGTTTTTGGCGGTCCTTAGCAGCTTGAATGTCTTGTCGTATGGCCCTAGTTTGGGCATCCATCTCTTCCAGCATTTGTTTTGAAGCTTCTACTCTTGTAGTGGGGTCAAAAAAATTTAGGGGTGATATACATTCATGCCCATAAAGTGCATTAAAAGGTGACATCCCAATGCTTTTATCGAATGAAGAATTATAGGCGAATTCCACCAAAGGAAGAAATTGTATCCATTTTCGGGGTTCTCTACTACAGTAAGCTCTAAGGATGTCTTCAATAACCTAATTCACTCTTTCTGCCTTAGGGTGATAGGCTGAACTGAACATAGCTGGGTACCTAAGGCTTCAAATAAAGCTTTCCAAAACTTTGAAGTAAATTTTGCATCTCTGTCACTGACTATTCTTTTTGGAATTCCGTGTAATCTAAAGATCTCTTTGACAAAAAGACGGCTTATGTCTGATGCAGTGTAAGTTGTTTTCACAGGCATCAAATGAGACACCTTGGTCAGCATGTCCACTACCACCATAATGGAATCGTAACCTCCTTGAACGGTAGGAAGGCAGATTACGATGTCCATGCTAATGAGTTCCCACTTCATTTGAAGAATGTCAAGGGGTTGAAGCTTCCCTGGCATCATTACCCGTTCAGCCTTAATCCTTTGATAGGAAAGGCATTGTTTGATGTAGTGAAGTATATCTCCTTTCATACCTAGCCAAAAATAGCTTTTCCTCATGGAATTTAGGGTCTTTGCATAGACAGGATGGCTGACTGCTGGAGCGTTGTGTCCTTCATAAAGGATCAACTCCTTCAAGGTTGAACTCCTAGGAATGTAAAGTCGGTGCTTGTAATAGAGAATTCCATCTTCAAGTCAGTAGTCCTTGATTCTGTCCTTCTCTTTCTCCTATAGGTCCTTTTGATTGATAACCTGAGGAATTGTAAACAAACCTCATCTTACAAGGCGGCTTCCTTGACCTTGTCTAGATAGGGTTATTGACTGTGGAAATGGCCCCAAGAAAAACCTTGCGGTTAAGGGCATCAACAACCACATTCTCCTTACCTGCTTTATACTTTATTTCAAAATCATACTCTTGTAAGAGTTCAATCCATCTTCGTTGCCTCATGTTGAGTGTTGCTTGAGAGAAAATCCACTTGAAACTTTGATGATCAGTGATTAAACTGAAACTTTCCCTCTAGAAGATAGTGCCTCCCGAGCTTGCGAGCATGGATGACGGCTAGGAGTTCCAGATCATGAGTTGGATAATTCAGCTCATGGATTCTCAATTTCCGAGAGGTGAAGGCGACTGGTCGGCCTTCTTGGTTTAAGACTCCTCCTATAGCAAGGCCGCTTGCATCGGTTACTACTTCAAACTCTTGAGTGAAGTCAGGGAGTTTGAGTACAGGGCTTGATGTGAGATTTTGTTTTAATTCGAGGAAACAGTCCTCCTGCTCTTTTTTCCATGTAAGTTTGGTTGTCTTTTTAAGTAGCTGAGTCAAAGGCGCAGCGATGACTGGGTAATCTTTGACAAAGATTCTATACCATCCTGCAATGCCCAGGAATCCTCGAATCTCGCTGACTTACTTGGGTTGTGGCCAATCTATTATGTCCTTAATCTTTGTGGGGTCTACAGAGATTCCTTCAGGGTTTATAATAAATCCAAGATAGCTAACTTCAGGAGTAAAGAACACACATTTGCTCATCTTAGCATATAACTGATGTTGGCATAGAAGATGAAGTACTTTACATACATGGCCTTCATGCTCTTTTTCATCTTTGGAGTATACCAATATATCATCGAAAAATACCAATACAAAATCATCAAGATATTCTTTGAATATATCTTGCATGAGTCGATTAAAAGTATCCGGAGCATTTGTAAGACCAAAAGGCATCACGAACTCATAATGCCCATATCGGGTGTTGAATGCGGTCTTATAAATATCTGCTTTTTTAATCCGGATTTGATGGTAGCCTGATCTGATACCAATTTTTGTGAATACCTTGGCCCCATGTAATCTATCAAGTAATTCATCGATACGAGGAATAGGATACTTATTCTTTACAGATACCTGGTTAATTCCCCTATATTTGATGCAGAGACGTAAAGATCCATCCTTCTTCTTTTGAAATAGAACTGGCGCTCCCCAGGGTGAAATACTAGGTTGTATGAATCCTTGTTAATAAGTTGATGAAGCTGTTGTTTCAATTCAATAGCTTCAAGGAGTGATATTTTGTAGGGTCTCTTTGAAATTGGTTCACTACCTTGGAAGATTTCTATTTCATGATCTATGTATCTTGGGGGAGGTAAATTTGAGAGATCTTCCAAAAATATATCCAAGAATTCCTAAATCCATCCTAGAGTTGGGTTGTCCTTTGAATCATCATCCTTGTTGAGTTTTACTACAAAGATATGTTGCCCTTTGCGTAACCCTTTCAGAAGTCGACTAGCTTTAACTAAATGAGCCTTAGGCTTCCCATTAGATCCTTGTATTAATGTTTCTTCACCTAAGTGATTTTTGAAGGATAGGTTCCCTTGAGCACAATGAATGTGGGCTTGATTTTTGATTAACCAATCCATTCCTAGAATACCATCATAGTTTCCTACTGGTAGGGTCCGAAAGTAAAATGAAGTAAGGGTTCCTCCTAGTTTGAATTCTACTTCTCTGGTTGTAAATTGAGATAGAACCTCGTTCCCATTTTCTAGTTCTAATATTAATTTTGTTGTCGGGTATTGGTTTAATATGAGCTTCCTTAAGCATTTAGGGGAGAGAAAAGAGTGTGTACTACCACAATCTATAAGTAGTTCAAATTGTTCACCTTGTTTATTTGCAGTGGTTTGGATGATTGCATATTGTTGCCGAGCTCTAGGGTTATCAATGGCAGAAAAAAGAGTAGCTCTTTCATCTTCTTCATTCATCAAGGTTGGCTCTCCCACGGCAGCATAGGCTCTAGCTCCTCTACCTCTTCCTCTGCATCGTCCTCTATTTCTTCCTCCTCTTTGATTATTTCATTGGCCAGTCTAAGAGTGAGGAATGGTCCCAACAACGACTCTGGGGTTTTGTTCCTCAGGACATCTACTCCTGTAGCACTCCATTCGATTGCATCCATAAAATCTGACATTTGGAAAAGTCTGTTCTATATTTGTTGCAGTTATTACTGCCCTTCATTGATTTCCTTGGTTAAATTTCCTCTCACCCTCCCTCTGAAGTTGTTGTAGTTATGATAGTTCCTTGCAGGGGGGTTTACTTCAGCCGCAAGAGGTTTAGCTCTGAGAAGGGCATCTTGACTTGATGGTGGGCCTCATAGCTTCTAAGCATGTACTTAAAGTTTTATTAAGGCCCTGACAAAAGCGAGCAATCTGTTGTTCCATTGTCGTCGGTGGTGCATAGCATCGTAAGGACACATATTTGGGGTAGTATTCCTCTAAAGTAAGCCCTAATTGTCTAAGGGTAAAAAATTAATTCATTCTTATAGCTTGATGTGCCGGAGGAAGATATCTCTCTTTTACTGCCTGTTTCATTTTCTCCCAGGAGGGACTAACGAAAGGATTATCCCTACAATGCTGTTTCCACTAGAGTTTAGCATCTCCAGTGAGTCAAAACATTCCTAGCATTGCTTGATTTTCTGAAGCAGTTACTAACGCTAGGAAATAGTCGTCCATGGCGTCAAGCCAAGCTTCAGCATCTTGTTCTAAGTTAGGTCCCTCGCCCTTGAAGGTCATGAGTTGGACATGTTTTAATAATAGTTTCTTCTCTTGGGTGGGAGTGTAAAGGCTTTTTGCATTGCCCTGAGATTTTAATTAATGAAATTATTTTAGTGCCAAGGAATAATTTGTTTTGTCATGAAAATTTTCAATCTATGTATATACTTTCAAACTTAAATGAAAACAAAAATCCAACAATCACCATAATCATTCCATTAAATTACAAAAAACATGACATTTTCATAAAACCATGGTATATACAAGAGTTAATACAATCACTGACTCATACTATGTACAAGATGGACTCATACTATGTACAAGATGGTAACACTCCTATACCAAAATCTTTTGAACTATTGGTGGGTCCGACAGGGGATCAAAAAATATAACATCTTTTGGTCCTCTAAACATAGGGCCTACCCTCATGGGTCTTATCCTACCTGGGTATACAACTTTAGGTACCTGATCAAATACCCACTGGTTGTGAGACACCCCTATCCCATCTATAGTAATGGTTTGATCCTGATCTTCAGTCCCGTTGAAAAAGTAGAGTTCGATGGTTTGAAGTGTTTTCGCCCATTTGAGTCTCTTCAAGTTTAGTGCCAGGTCTTCTATCTGTCCCGCATCAATAAGGAAAATTCCGCCAAACTTTGACCAGCTGATTCTTCACGTAGGAGGAGGAGAAAACATCTCTTCTAGTAATTGCATGATGCTCTTGCAAAATAGAAAATTTCTGGATTTACAAGTAGCCTGGAACATGACATTGTAGATCATAAACTTCTGGTAGGCCTGGCGGACATTTTCCTCTATTGATAGGGAAATTCTCATTTCCTTACTTTCAAAATATACTACAATCATAATTACAAAATTACTTATTAAACCCTCATGTTGTTATCCTTTTCCCCTAGGTTCAGGACCTTAGTAACTCATGCTCTGATAGCACTTGTGATGTCCCCAACCCTCCCACACAAAAGGGGATGGGGTCCTTGACAGGTCTCTAGGCCTAATAAAAATCCGAGTCTCTAAACTTTAGAAAAATCCAAGGTATAGACCTTTACCATTAACAATGGCTTGGATCTATAGCCCTAGAAGAAGGCCTAGTCCTGTCTCACAGCGAAAACGGGACAATAATTGAAAATTCTAAAACTATTTCGGTCCTATAACTTCAATAGTTTGGGCTAAGGTATTTTCAACCAACGCTTTTTTCCCCCTAACAGATGTGAGGGCACAGCCACTGGTGAACTCCTCTTCCAATTGGAGAAATTTACTAAATGCTTTTAGTGCACAAGAATGGATAGTTACCTGACCAATCAGGTCCACCCGTCCATGATTGACAACCTTAGTCAATCCCCACTTACCATCCTCGCACTCACACATGTTACCCTTTATTTAATCACTACCATGTTCTTATCACAATTAAAATAATGATTCCTTTTATCTTTCATAATTGTAATTCATTAAAACAATCCTTAAAAGAAGTATTGAAAACATTCTTTTACAAACAAACATCATTAGACTTAAGACAAGGTCATGTCAATCTCAAGTATCTCTGACCACTACTGGCTTGTCTCAAGAACACCTATACAAGGGTGAAAAACGGCACCCATTCCTTATTCATAAAAATCGGGCTGGAAAAGACCTCACCCAAAGTACGGGTGCCCATACGCCAATCAGTTTCCCATACAACAACGCGGTTCCTCTAGGATAAAAACGCTATCCTAAGTAGTATCCATAAACATAGACATGCACGGGGTAAAGACTCCACATACACAGAGATAACCGACTCATCCATGGCTCACTTGCCATCATTACTCATCACCTGGAGTAAAAATATTCCAAGGAATCAGAGGTGTCTTGAGACAAGCTATCTTAAGGATGATCAAACATTCTTTCCTAGGTCAACTAGTCTTAGCCCAAACAATTCTTTCCTAATTACAAACAATGCTCGTTGGTTTTTGGAAGTTACCTTTTGTTTTCGGCCAGTTATTCCTTTTCTGATTCTTACTTACTCCTTATGTATGTAATGTTAACTTATAAAAGAACTTAAACTATAAAAAAACTTAATTGATAAATGGAAACCACCCAGGATTGATCAGCCATCTGCTCTTGCGCTGGCGCCTAAAGACTCTTCTCTGTAGGCCTACTACAAGGCCCAGCCTCATGGTCATGGGACGCCCTAGCCCTCTTGTGAGTTGTATTGTCCTCATCGGACTGAGGATTTCCCTTGGTCCTCTTCAGAGCCATAGTGGTAGCCTTATAAAAGGATACTTAATCGATTAGAGAATGAATTGAATAATCTCTCTTATTTCTTCTACCCAAAAATAGGGATTTTTGAACTAAGTAAATATCTTCGATAAATATCTGGGTGAGATATTTTTTCTTAACTTCCTGGTAGTATTATTGTGCTTCCATAATTATCCTATAATTATCGGAGCTGTTTTACTAATTTTCCTATTTAATTTCTTCTCAAAAATACCCTAATTTGGCTTTAGTAATTTATGAATTACTTATCTGCTTATGGGATATTTATCCTAGGTGGATTTTGATGTATTATAACCCTGGTAATTTTATTGCTAACTTATAAATTGATTTACTAATTTTCCTTCTCAATTTATATTCAAAATCAGATAATATTAGCTAAACTGATTATCTATACTTAAGATAATTATCTTGACTTCCTAATGTTGTTTTCCATCTTTGGTAATTACTATATAATTATATAAATTAATTTACAAGTTTTACTTTCCAATTTACAGTCAACATCAGACAATATTAGCTAAACTGATTATTTGTGCTTAAGATAATTATCCTGACTTCTGAATCTATTTCTTATTTCTTGTAATTACTATGTAGTTATATAAGTTAATTTACTAATTTTCCTTTCCAATTTATAGTCAAATTCAAACAGTATTAGTTAAGATAATTAGCTAAACTAATTATCTGTGCTTAAGATAATTATTCCAACTTTCTAATGTTGTTTTTCATCTCTGGTAATTACTATGTAGTTATATAAATTAATTTACTAATTTTTCTTTCCAGTTTACAGTCAAAATAAGACAATATTAGATAGGATAGTTAGCTAAACTAATTATTTATGCATAGCCTAATGTTGTTTTCTAGCTCTGATGGTTATTATATAATTTTCTAAGTAGTTTAGCTAATTTTTCCCTTCAATTTATGCTCAAAAACAGATAATTTTGGCCTAATTAATTAGATAAACTAATTTTTTGTGCATGGCCTAATTATCCCGGCTTTCTAACATTGATTTCTAGCTTTGATAATTATTGTATAATTATCTAAGTGAATTAGCTAATTTCTCCCTTTAATTTATACTTAAAAATAGATAATTTTAACCTAATTAATTAGCTAGACTAATATTTTTTGCATGGCCTAATTATCTTGGCTTTTTAACAGTGATTTCTAACTTTGATAATTATTGTATAATCATCTAAGTGATTTACCTAATTTCCCTCTTTAATTTATGCTAAAAAAATAGACAATTTTAACATAATTTATTAGATGAACTAATTTTTTGTGCATAGCCTAATTATCCCCACTTTCTAACATTGATTTGTAGCTCTGATAATTATTGTATAATTATCTAAGTGATTTAGCTAATTTTCCCTTTTAATTTATGCTAAAAAATAGACAATTTTGGCTTAATTAATTAGATAAACTAGTTTTCTGTGCATGGCCTAATTATCCCGGATTTCTAACATTGGTTCTAGCTCTAATAATTATTGTACAATTATCTAAGTGATTTAGTTAATTTCCCCTTTTAATTTATTCTTAAAAACAAATAATTTTAGCCTAATGAATTAGCTAGACTAATTTTCTCTACATGGCCTAATCACCTTGGCTTTCTAACAAGGTTTCCTAGTTCTAATAATTACTGTGTAATTATCTAAGTGGGTTAACTAATTTCCTCTTCATTTTATGATTAAAAACAATTAATTTCTTTCTAATTAATTAGGTGGATTACTCAAAAAATTAAGATCTTATTTTCTTGGCCTCTACACAGTATAACCAAGCTCTAAAAATTATACTATAATTAATTAAGCTTAAAAACTATTTTGCTTCATAAAATAAACCTAAAATTAACCATTTTTAGCTTAATATATAGTAATTGATTAATTATATTACTATTCAAGTTCAAGAATATAGTGATCAAGAGTCTAATGATAATTTAGAGAGTTATTAATAATAGGAAATGCTTAATCTCCTTAATTAATAGTTTAATTAGGAAAAATTAATCAAAACTTAAGCTAATTTTCTAATTAATCCAAATTGGACTAATTATCTCGGTTAATTACAAAGAGTTTTTGCTCTCTGAATAGTTTGTGAGAGGAGTTCTCTTATATGCAAGAGAAATCTGCCAAGACTCCGAGTCTGTCTTCAATTGTGAAGAGAGGGGACCTTTTTATAGCTTTTTACGGCTCTTAGGTTGTTTCTGGCAGTTCCTTGCACTTCAAGGCAGCCCCCAACTTCCCCCTAGCACCACCTGCTACTAAATTAAGCCTATGCAAGTTCATTACTACCCCACACAGCCCCCAGATACACCAAATCGATTTCTGCCATTTTTCAGACCTACAACAACTTAATTTGTAAAATATCTGTAAATATCTAGAGAGTTCTATGATAAAAGTCTTTTGCAACAATGATTACCAAGACTTTACAATTTACTTAGTTAATTTAGTTAACAGTATAAACTTCCAGTGGCCATAACTATGTCAATTTTTATCGGAATTCAGTTCTGAAAATTTCTAACCATAATAAAATCATGATTACAGTTCCAAAAACACCAATATTTTCCATGGTCGGACAATTCTACATTGCTTTCTCAATAAACATATCAATTTGATTAAGCTTTATACAATTTCTAAGGTTTCAGGAATTGGAAACCTTACAGCCTAGTAGATTGTGCAAATATACACAGCTCAGCTGGATAGGACACACCGGATGTGTTTCCATGATTACTTTGGGTACAAGAAGGCAATTGTTCACACCAAAATGGGGGTACCTGTAATGAAAAAATCGCTTACTCAACAATGGTATGACTCACATGCCAACGAAGAAATGTTCCAACCAAAGATCAAAAAGGATTACTGAGATCACCCATCCGATATACTCAAGGAATTGGACAACTATATTCCATTGGTGGAAAGATGTCACAATGGATATTATCGAGTGCATTATGTTAGAGCCATTAGGATGTATTAGAAGCTTTTCAGGAGACACTTGTAGACTTTTCGAAAACCCAAAGTTTTGTGATATAAAAATTGGATTAAATTATTCGTTATTCTTTCTCCTATTTCTCTCTCATCTTATCTTCAATTGTCTATTCTATATGATTTAAGAACTTCGAGCGGATTAGAATATTTTACTAAGTGTGACCTTGGTTGATATGGTGCAGTAAGTTACCATGCCTCCTAGAGGAAACGTGGTTGTTGCTAATGCAAATGCACCTATTGTTCCTCAACACACCATCATCGATAGAGACATAGATGCGATGCTTCGCAAGTCTCAACTTGGAAATTTTAGCGGGGGGAAGGCAAAGATGTAGGTAAAGTTCTTGAAGAATGGATTGAGCGCGTGGATGACTACTTTGATTTGGCTCATTTGTCAGCAGTAATCATTGCTTAGTTGAAACTAGAGAAAACAGCCAAGCATTGGTGGAGAGACCATTGCATAGAAAACACTATTGATCCTAATGCTGCAACTTGGGATTACCTAAAAACCCAGCTCAAGAAGAACTATCAGAACAAAGTCTATCATTCAGATCGTATGAATGAGTTTTTTGATTGTACTTAAGGAACTAGACATCTGGAATCATACTAACAACATTTCTTAACCCTTGTCAAGTATGCTCAAGTAGGGATGATTCAAGAGGTCAAAGTAGCTCAATTTGTGTCAGGGTTACATAATCCTATGAAGACTAGACTCCAGAGTCTTTGTCTTACCAATTTTGCCAATGTCCTTGATGCAAAAAGACCTCAGATTAATAGAGCTCAAGGGACTAAAGGTGAAGGAAATCAGGGAAGCGCGTATGTTCATGCTACAATTGAACATCAGGGAGTGAATGAATAATTTTCAATGATTCAAACCCCAGCGGAGTATCAAGGTAACCATTTTACCTTAATGATTGATTCAGGGAGTATACATTCTTTTATATCTCCTAAGTGCATCAAAAATATCATTTTGCATGAACACCTTGATACAAACCTTACAGTAGAGTTAGCTACGAGTAGAAAGGTTAGATCTTCTACTTCACTGGGTAACTTTAATTTTGTTTTGGATGCTCAAAAAAATTCTGCAAACTTCACAGTCTTACCCATAGAAATCTACGATGGAATTCTAAGAATGGATTGGCTTAAAGCCAATGATGCTCACATGCATTGCAAAGACGCTTCATTGACTTTAAAAAATGACCAAAACTCTAGGGTTACAATTACTGGGAAACGGGGAAGGCCTAAGCTCAGACTAGTGAACTTTACCAAACTTATGAAGAGTCATAGGAAAAATGAAAGGATTTACGTAGTAAAGATTAACCCTAAGGAGAAGAAAATAGATTCACCTGAACCCGAATGGATAACAGAATTTGATGATGTATTTCCTGAAGAACTTTCACAATTACCACCCAAGCATGATGTTGATCATGCAATAGAGCTTACTCCAAGAGCTCAACCAGTTGCCTGTAGACCTTACAAAATGTCAATACCTGAATTTTCAAAACTCAAGGAGCAATTAACTCAACTTCTTGAACAAGGATTCATTAGACCCAGTTTTCTCCATGGAGTACTCTTGTTCTCTTTGATTAGAAAAAGGATAATACTCTACGTATTTGTATTGATTATCGTGTATTGAACCAGGTGACAATCAAGAATAAGTATGCAATGCCAAGGATTGATGAACTGCTTGACCAATTACATGGAGCTTCTATCTTCACAAAGATTGATCTTAAGTTGGGGTATTACCAAATCCGAATCAAGGAGGAGAACATACCAAAGACACAATTTAATACTCGTTTTGGATATTATGAATTTACAGTTATGCCTTTTGGACTTACCAATGCTCCTGCAACTTTTAATCATCTCATGACCGACGTGTTTCGAGAGCATCTTGATGATTTTGTTCTTTTCTTCTTTGATGATATCTTGGTTTACTTGAGAAACGGAGAAGAACACGAACAACATGTATGGTGAGTACTTGAACTTCTCCGTCAAAATCAACTTTATGCCAAACGTAGCAAATGCACCTTCTTCACTGACAAGGTGGAATATTTGGGATTTATTGTATCCAAGGATGGTGTTTATACTTATCCAAGTAAGATCGAAGCTGTTATAGCTTGGCCTACACCAAAATTAGTACGAGAAGTACGCGGCTTTCTTGGTTTAACAGAATGGTATCGTACATTTATTCAAGGCTACGCGAAGATTACATCTCCATTGACTAATATGCTTAAGAAGGCTAAAGTGTTTACTTGGAATGAACATGCTCAAGCTAGTTTTGAGAAACTCAAAGAAGCTTTCGTGAATGCTCCAATACTACAACTTCCAAACTTCTAAAAGACATTCACTGTGCTCACTGATGCAGCAATTGGTGGCGTTCTGTTTCAAGATGGAAAACTACTAGCTTATGAATCTCGTAAGTTACGTATACATGAGTTAAATTATCCTACACATGACTTGGAATTATTGGCCGTTGTGCATGCTCTTAGAGTATGGTGACATTATCTTTTTGGAAGGAGATTTGAACTACATACCGACCATAAAATCTTGAAGTGGATCTACACCCAACGTGACCTTAATATGTGGCAATGAAGATGGATGGAGTTGTTATGCGAATATGATTTTGGGATTGAATATAAACCTGGGAAGGAAAATCTTGTGGCCAATGCCTTAAGCAGGAAGAGTATTGTAGCGGCTGTCACAACCTCTACTACCTCTTTCATTGACCTTATTCGAGAAGGTATGACTCAAGATCCCTATTACATAAAAATCTGTTACTTGATGAACTTAAATAATTGCACGGAGAAGCAGCAGAGATAAATCAAAGGCTTCCACATTGAAGGAGATGACCTTTACTTCGGTAACCGTCTTTGTATTCCAAATCAAGGTGGAATCAAACTTCAAATATTACAAGAAGCTCATGATATACCTATAGCAGGACATCTAGGATACATTAAGACTTACACTACTGTAAGAAACAGTTTATTTTGGCCAGGACTGAAGCGTGATGTGTTGAACTATGTTACAAGATGCTTAACATGTCAATGTATTAAAGCTAAACATATTCGATATCCCGATAAGCTTCAACCTATAGATGCTCCACAAATGACATGGGAATGCATATCCATGGATTTTATTACAGGAATTCCTATATCCCTAGGACATGACTCTATTTTTGTGGTTGTTGATATGCTTACAAAAATGACCCATTTATTTCTACTCAAGACAACGTTTACGGCTAAGGATATAGCTCAAGGCTTCATGAAAGGTGTTTTCATGTATCACGGTTTACCTCGACGGATAATTTCTGATTGTGATGCAAAGTTCACCTCTAATTTTGGAAAGCTTTATTCTCAGGTACAGGAACCCGGTTAGCCTTTAGTATTGCTTATCATCCTCAGACTGATGGATAGACAAAAAGGAAAAATCAAATCATTGAAGACATGTTGAGAGCTTACTCTATGCATGAGCAGAGTAAATGGAATGGATATTTGTATTTGGTTGAATTTGCATATAATTCCTCATTCCAATGTTCAATTGGAATGTCTCATTTTCAAGCATTGTACGTACAAGAGTATCGTACTCCACTTAAATGGACATACCCTCTCATATGAGTTCAAGTATTCAAAGAAATGTTGGATGAAATGCAACTACAAACTGATCTTATACAATAGGATATTAAGACTGCTCAAGATAGACAAAAGAGTTATGCTGATCCTAAACAATCTGCCAGACTTTTTGAAGAGGGAGATATAGTATTTCTGAGAGTAAAACCCAAAGGTAGTTCTTTATCAATGAGTAAGTGTAAGAAGCTAAGTGCTAGATATTACATCATGCTTGGGCGGTAACAGTGAAATTTCTTTGAGAAATACATCATCAAATTCTGTTATCCATTCGAGTTTATGTGAATCTATCTTCTTCTCCTTAGGGTTAAGCTTTACTGCATAAATTCTTTCATTTTTCCTATGACTCTTTATAAGTTTGGTAAAGTTCACTAGTCTAAGTTTTGGCTTTCCCCATTTTCCTGTAACTGTAACCCTAGAGTTTTGGTCATTTTCAAAAGTCAATGAAGCGTCTTTACAATGTATGTGAGCATCATTGGCCTTAAGACAGTCCATTCGTAGGATTCCATCGTAGATTCTTATGGGTACGACTCTGAAGTTTGTAGACATATTGTGACCATCCAAAACAAAATTCAAGTTACCCAACTGAAGTAGAAGATCTAACCTTCCTACACGTAGCTAATTCCGTTGTAAGGTCTATATTAGGGTGTTCAGGCAAAATGACATTTCTAATGCACTTAGAAGATATGAAAGAATGTGTACACCTTGAATCAATCAGTAAGGTAAAATGGTTACCTTGATACTCCACTCCGGTTTGAATTACTAAAAATTGTTCATTCACTCCTTGATGTTCAATTGCAGCACGAACATACGCGTTTGCCTGATCTCCTTCACCTCTAGCCCCTTGAGCTCTTTTAGCTTGAGGTCTTCCTTGAGGTCCTCCTCTTGGACGAGGTTGATGGTTAACATTTTCATTGTTATTATAGTTGGCAGGCGGTTCATTCCAGACAAAAGGTGGATTGCCTGGTCTAAAGTTCTCTTGGTTTTGAAGTTGTCTTTAACTTCGGTTAAAGTTCTGTTGATTGAAGTTCCTTTGAAATGTAGATGGTCTAGGTCAAAAATTTGCAAAATTTTGATTCAGGTTGAAGTTTCTACGTTCATAATTGTCCACCAATCATGTGAAGCTTGAATTGTTAAATGGACAATCCCTGGACTGATGACCAGGATCAAAACAAGTGTAGCACAAATGATCCTGTCTGGCCTTCATACATAATAAGTTCTATCTTCTTTGCTGTAGATTTCTAGACCTTTGTTCCTCCTCGAAAGGAGGCCTTTTGATTTCACAAACAAGAGCAAGTTCTGGTTTCCTCTTTCCAATAGTGGATAACTCTATCTCAATGGGCATGCATCAAGGACGTCTACAAAATTGGTAAGACAAAGACTCTAGAGTCTAGTATTCATAGGATTATATAACCCTGACATGAATCGAGCTACCTTGACCTCTTGAGTCATCCCTACTGGAGCATACTTGACAAGGGTTAAACAAGGTTGATAGTATGATTCCAAATCTCTGGTTCCTTGAGTACAATCAAGAAACTCATTCATACGGTCTGAATGATAGACTTTGTTCTGGTAGTTCTTCTTGAGATGGGTTTTAAGGTAATCCCAAGTTGCAGCATTAGGATCAAAATTGTTTTTTGTGCAATGGTCTCTCCAGCAGCAGTTGGCTGTTTTCTCTAGTTTTAACTTAGCGATGATAGCTTTGTTTACTGCAGACAAATGAGCCAAATCAAAGTAGTCATCCATATGCTCAACCCAATCATCAAGAGCTTCTTTTCCTTCCACGCTAAAATTTCCAAGTTGAGACTTGCGAAGCATAACATCGATGTCCTTATCAATGATGGTGTGTTGAGGAACAATAGGTGCATTTGCGTTAGCAGCAGCCGCATTTCCTCTAGGAGGCATGGTAACTTAATGCACCATATCAACCAAAGTCACACTCAGTACAATATTCTAATCCGATCGAAGTCCTTTAAGCCAAATAGAATAGACAGTTGAGATAAGATGAAATAATAACAAATAAATTAATCCAATTTTTAGATCACAAAACTTTGGGGTCCCAAAAAGTCTACAAAGTGTCTTGGAAGCTCTAATAAATCCTAATGGCTCTGACATAATGCTTTTAGTAATATCCATTGTGACATCCTTCGACCAATGGAGCATAACTATCCCATTTTTTGAGTATATCGGATGAGTGATTCATACATCTCGACCAGCGGCAATGCTCTCTTCCCCACCATGTTTTCTTGTGTAGTGGATATTGTTGCTTTCTTGGCACTGCCCTGTTGATTGCATCTAGAGAAACACCCTCACTTTGGCATCCACACAAAACATGAACCCTAGCTTTATGAAGTGCACCACATTTGACATACATGTCGGGCAATGCAATGCCCAACATGATGTTTTCTTTCAACAATCCCTAATAAACAATATCATCGTGAATTCTGTTGTCCATATCATGCTATTATCAACATCTTGTGTAATGCCACATGCCTTGAAGGTGCAAGTGTACGTGATTGCATCTAGAGAGATGCACTCTTCCCCTCCATGTTTGCTTGTGTAGCAGATATTTTTTCTTTCTTGGTGCTACTCTACTAATTGCATCTAGAGAGACACCCTCATTTGGCATCCGCAAAAAACATCCCAATGTTTCTTGGCCAACTTGGGCATGGCATATTCCACAATCAATGAATTCCAAGAGACAACATCCTGCACAAGCTCGTGCACAAGAAGCTCCTCAAGAACTTTTTGTGCTTTATGAAGTGCGACACATTTGGCATACATGTCGGCCAAGCCAATTATGTAATGGCACATGCCTTCAAGGTGTAATTTTACATGGTTGCATTTGGGGAGATGCCCTCTCTCTACATCTGGTGTAAACAACCTAGAGATTCTTGACCCTCACCCTATTGGACATATTATGCAATCAATGCACTCCATGAGACAACATTACGGATATGAAGCTTGTCAAGAACCTATCGTACTCTTTTCTTCCATGTTTGCTTGTGTAGTGGATATTGCTGCTTTCTTGATGCTACTCTCTCCATGGGATGAGTTTGTAGGTGCCTCTCTAAAGCGCAACTGCTACAACGTTTGAGGTCTCTTGGGATTGTTCCTACGACAATACAAACTTATTCTCTCTTCTCTTTTGTTTAGTTCTATTGGGATTCTTCCCACGATAGTAAAACTCTCTCTCTCTCTCTCTCTCTCTCTCTCTCTCTCTCTCTCTCTCTCTCTCTTCCAAGATGGTTTGAATTCCAAACTCATTTTCTTGGAAGTTTCGAATGATAAGGTTTTTACCCTCGTCAATTAGTGATGAGGCTCGCCCTCGTCACTAATTGACACACCCCCTAGAGAGGTGGGATCAATGGCCCACATAAGGTATCGCAAGGCGGGTGCAATTTGGACCAAGTCACCTCCATGCAGAGCAAGATTTATTATAACATCTACTATGGGATTATCATTGACAGAGTTGAGATCTCCCACTGAATTAGCGGCATTCTAAATCTATTGACTTCTATCCAAGCAGCCACTTTGGGGATGTCCTAATTGCATACGGCTGGAGGTAGGGAGGGGTTTGCAGCTAGAGGAGCTTACAAGGGCGAGGAGTTTGCATAGTAGCAGCGAGTAGCTTCTCTAGTTGTAGGCCACGTCGGGCTATAACACCACTTGCTACCTAGGAATCATGACCTTGCCACTCCTAGCTTGGTGTTAAAGCCTGGAGGTTGCCTAGCCACCACAAAACTCACTTTGAAGGCAAAGGTCAAGATTCAATGGCAATGGTTAGAAGGAGAATTTGTGGGACTAGAGTCAGGCGTTGTAGCTTGCATAGGTCGAATGATGATTGGCCGGTGAGCAAGAGGGTGGATGAACAGAGCAGATGTCGAGTACTTACTATCGATGGCGAAGGGATTCTATGCTAGAGCTTCTTAGAAAGCACCGATATAGAAGAGACATGTGCATTGAAAGCTAGCACCCAAAAAAAAAGAGAGAGCAAGAGAGGATGCACGGTCATGCACCTGTGCATAGTGCATTCAAATGTGCGCGGTGCATTAAAACTGCTACGAGAGCATCAAGTTGCGGAAGAGAGTGTTTTGGTACTAAGGGCCTGTGAGGCAGGCCAAGCAGCACATCTCTCTCTCTCTCTCTCTCTCTCTCTCTCTCTCTCTCTCTCTCTCTCTCTCTCTCTCTCTCACACACACACACACACACACACACACACACACACATTGTATCTACTATCACATGTCCTTGTGTCATTGGACTACAAAGGTCACTCACCAAATCCAAGAAATAATGCCACGTGGGGGGAGGGGGCTAACAAAATCCCTTCTCCCTTTATATATAGTATAGATGTCATAGTCAAGCTTGAACGTGTAAGAAGCCATGGCGATCTCTTCTCCCTTTAACTCATAGTCCAAACTCGAGCTAGACCCTCCACTAAGATTAGATGGGAAACCACTATTATAGAATTCATTCACTAGCTTTAAAAAATGAGCCAACATGAGCTTGCTGATTGCTACAAGAGCAAAGCGGATGTTTTCCATGGCCATGCCAATGGGGATCCCTTGAAAGTCACCTCCTTGCAGAGATATATCTTGAAACATCTACTATGGGATTATCATTGATAGAGTTGATAACTCCCACTGAATCAGTAGCCTTCTAATTCTACTAACTTCTTTTTCGGCAGTCACTCCGAGGATGTCCTAATTGAGTACGTCGGGAGGTGGGGAGAGGTCTAAATCTAGAGAGGTTACAGAGGCCAAGAGTTTCCACGGTAGCAGCAAGTAGCTTCTCTGGTTGTAGGCCATGTTGGGATGTAACACCATTTGCCGCCTAGGAGTCGTGACCCTTCCACTCCTAGCTTGGTGTTAAAGCATGCAAGTTGCCTAGCCACCACAAAACTCAGTTCGATGGCAAAGGTTAGGATTCAATGGCAAAGGTCAGAAGGAGAATTTGTGGGAGTAGAGTCGGGTGTTGCAGCTTGCATAGGTCAAATGATGATTGGGTGGTGAGCGAGAGGGTGGATGAACAGAGCAAATGCCGGGTACTTACTACTGATGGCGAAGGGATTCTATGCTAGAGCTTCTTAGGGAGCACCAATATAATAGAGCCACGTTCATTGAAAGATGATGCCCATAGAAAAAGAGACAGAGCGAGAGAGGATGCATGATTGTTCATCAGTGCATAGTGCATTGAACTGTGCACGCTGCATTCAAACTGCTGCAAGAGCATCAGGTTGTGGAAGAGAGAGTGTTTTAGTATTGAGGGATTTCCAAGCAGCACCCCTCTCTCTCTCCTCTCCTCCTCCTCCTCCTCCTCCTCCTCCTCTCTCTCTCTCTCTCTCTCTCTCTCTCTCTCTCTCTCTCTCTCTCTCACCCGCATTGTATCTACTATCACATGTCCTTGTGTCACTTTTCTATAGAGGTCACTCACCAAATCCAAGAAATAATGCCACATGGGCGAGGGGGCTAACGAAATCCCGTTTCCCTTTATATATATTATAGATTTCGTACTCAAGCTCGAACGTGTAGGAAGCCATGGCGATCTCTTCTCCCTTTAACTCATAGTCCAAACTCGGACTAGACCCTCCACTAAGATTAGATGGGAAACCACCATTGTAGAAGTCATTCACTAGCGTAGAAAAATGACCCAACATGATTGCTGCAAGAGCAAAGCGGATGTTTTTCATGGCCATGCCAATGGGGGCCCCTTGAAAGTCACCTTCGTGTATGCACGCTTTGCCGTACGTGTCGAAGCTGGGAACTTGCTTGGGCACTATGTGCGAGCCTCAAAAGGCTGCAAACACACAACTAGAAGAGCCTAGCAAGCTCAAAGGGGCAGGGGTGTGTCACTCACCGCTCAATGCTTCTGTCATGAAGGAGCCTGTGCTGCGAAGAAGAAGGAGCTGTCGTTGATGCTGCGCTCAACCGCCCCACCGCCGCGCCAATGCCACTGCAATGCTCAATCTCTCTCTCTCTCTCTCTCTCTCTCTCTCTCTCTCTCTCTCTCTCTCTCTCTCTCTCAAGCACACACACACACTTGTGAGTACACGAAGGAGAAGGAGACAGAGATGGAGCAAGAGCACTTCTTAGCTTACACCTCGGAGAATGAGGATTTTTAGGTCAAATGGACCTTTTATAAAAGTTCGACCCATTCACACATGGGCACCCACAATGGCCGGTTGTTGCAAACATACTTTAAAAATAAGATAAATGGTGTGCCTCTCATCGGCGATCACCTACACACCTATTGGACCGACAAGCCTGGTCCATGACTCAATCAAATAAATAATATGCGTCCGTCGAAGGTGATAGGGTATCCATGAGGCTTAACATTAAACTGTAATATAATCAAATGCATAAACAATTTTAAAGGTAAAAAACTAAACAAGTTTGGGGTCCCTATTTTAACAATCGAAAGGCACTAGAGGTCAACTATTAATACCATGGGCAAGCTTCTCAATTTTCTCTGGTCAATTGAGCTGTTTAATCGCAAGAGCCAAGTATCTCATTTCCAAGCGCTGACTAGAGGGTATACCTAGAAGACCTTGTAGTTAAGCTATGATAAAAAGAATTTCTCATGAAATCATCGCTTGAATTATTTGCTTTTCTTTGACCCCTCAAAGTCTTTTCACGTTGATTCAATTTTGATGTGTGTGCTTATTTTTTATGCCTGGGGTTTTTTGCTTTTCAAGGAAAAGCGCCCACACTGGGAACCTCTAGGGCTCTAGTACCATAGGCAATATAATCAAGCTGGGATTTCTCTTCCAACTTAAGATTTTACATTGTGGCACTTTCAATTTTTTTGTTTGTTCGTTTTCAGCATTTTAATTTTGTAACGCTGGGGGGTCATATTACATTGTTACCCTCCCCAGGCTCATCACACTAGTAAACTCCCTTTATAATACTTAAGCTAAAGGTCAATAGGGATTAAGCCCACTAGAAAGCCCTAGTACATTGCACACAATGATGCCTAAATTGGATTAAGAACCTAAAGTAACCATTGATTATTAGGAAGGCATTCCCCATGGTATTAAGAGAAGATCTTTGACTCCTAACTTAGTCAAACTAGCTTAGTCAGACTGCTTGATTTTGAAACCTAGACAAGGGATTATGACAAAAAATTATATAGGATGTAATGTTTAATCTAAGCAAATATGTGGAATATTATGCTACCAATCACATTTAAAGCAGAAAAACATGGATCAAAAAACAAAGACAAGGAAAATGCTAATGGTTAAGAAACACATGTTTGTGTTGATGATCGCGCTTGATTTGAAGAGTGAATGAGAGAAATATTCCATGAAGGTCCAAATCCTAACAATAGCAACACGTTCCTATACACACTAGGAAACACAAAGAATACCTCTAAGAGGCACATCAGTGGGAAGAGGCACCAACCCTTATTGAACACAATCAAACAACATAAGGAACCCTAACCTAACTATTTGCATCCCCCCCCCTTAGAGAATCAAGGGAAAAAGATATTGAGATGGGGAGGTAACCTTAAGGCTAAATCCCTATCCTCATCATCATCGAGAAAAACAAAGTCATCATCCGTGAGACCACATGTGCCATCCGTGTAATCATGTAACTTTTCCTCATCATTAGAGGCACAAATGTTCACTAAGAACATCATTAGACGTCTATAGTCATCTTGGTCAAGAGGGCAAGTTTGTGCAATCAGAGAGACTCCTTCTACTAAGTATGGATCAGTCGTGGTCAAGAGACGTATCAGCCATTCTAACTCCTCAAAATTCCTCTCACACGCTAGCGTATCTACCAAATCCCATTCACATGCAAGCACTGGGTAGACTATGTGAAACACTTCTGCAAAGTAAAGAGGGTACCTATCACCCAAGGTAGGAGTGGATGACTCTAGCGATCTAGCCATGTCTGTACACACATATAAATGAATGTTAGAGTGCAAATATTATAAGGGTCATGTCAAAAGGTCGTGTCCTTGTGCATAATGTGTTTTTATGATTTTGTGAGATTATTGTTTGGTGGCTCTTGCTCTTTTACTTTTTTATCTTATTTTTGTGAGTATAAGGCTTTATATATACATTCCCAAAGATTGGCAGATTGGGAGGTTGAGAGGTCAGGGAGGAAGGTTGAGACAGGAGTGAGTGAATGATGAATGTCAACAAACACTCCCCCCTTCCTTGGGGAGATCATACCTTTTGGAATGATGTCGTCACCTTTGGAAACCAATCGTTCCAAGTGTCATGGGTGAAGACTTTGACCAATAGTTTTCGGCCGTCCTAGGAATTTTATCTAGTTGCAAGGGTGGTAAGGTACTCTCCCATGATTTTATTTGCAACGTTGTTGTAGGTGGTGAACTTACAACGGGAGGTAAAAACTCTTTCTTGTTTGTCTGGATATGTACAATGGTAGGTGGAGGTTGTGTCCAAGCTTCTATTTCCGTATATAAACTACATGAAGAGCAAGAAGCTTCATTCGTTTTTTCTATGGTTGAGCTGAGCAAAACAAGCCTTTCTTGCTTGGGAACCCATACTAGCTCCAGATCCGGTGTATAGTGTTCTGTGATTTTTTCTTTCCCACGATCTTCCATCGGCTTTGTCATCACAGGATTTGACTCAGATGGGTCAAGTGACAGGTAAGAACACAATTTACGTTTTGGCACCCAGATTTGATGATTTCCTTGATAGTAGCCTTGAGCTTCCAATAGTTGTTTAGGAATCCAACGCAACGTTTTCTTACATTTCTGGGAGCGAGTGGACCGTTTCTTACAAGGCTCCTATGTTTTAGCATCAGCCATGGTCACTAAAGAATCTTTAGGGACCCACTTGTATGTTTTCTTTGTTCTATTAGGATGCACCTTGTGTGTCTCAAGCTTTGTTTCAACTACAGAAGCTGAAGCTCCAGAGAGTTGGGCTATAGGGACATATGGTTCAACCTTCTGGACATGCATTGTTTTTTGTTTTATTTCCTCATCTCAGGGACTATGGCTTGAGTGACAAGGCTAAGAGGTTGTTTCTGCGTTGTGACACTCCATGTCCCCCAATCAATAGTGCATTTGGTCGCTATCATCCACGTACATCCTAGGTTTAGATGACCTTCCGTAGTTCCAACAAGCATGAACAAAAAATTTTGACCCACAACCCCGTTGTCATAACTGACAGAAGTGTGCCAGATACCAAAAATTACAGTTTTTTTCTTGTTGACACCCTTGACTTGGATAGTACTCTCAGATAGGGATGGCTTTCCCAACTGACACCACACTCCGTATGACAATGGATTATATTTAGCACCCGTGTCTAACAAGGCATTATATAGCACTTTCCCATAGGTTCTATTTAGTTCAATAGGGTATATTAGAGGTGTGTCAAAGTCCAACCAATCATCCTCTGTTTCAACGTGGAATGCATGTGTAACTCCAAGGTTGGCCTCTCATTGGCGTCTTATGCATTGTTGTTGCTCCTTAGCCTCAGCTTGAGCTTGTATCTTTTTCAATGTTGTTTGTGACTTGGCTACCTTTTTTTATGGATGGCACGTAGCCCCTCTTGGCTTAAAGGATCATAGTATCTTTTAAATTTTCTCCCATTAAGGAATCTAATGGTTTCAACTCCATCACAACTCTCCACACGAATGGTACCCTATGGGGTGATTTCACATACTCTATAAGGTCCTTTTCCCACATATTTTAACTTTTTCTTCTTGTTTTGCACTCCATACATAAGGACTTTATCACCAACATTGATATCTTTGTTCTTTAGTTGACGGTCAAACCATTTCTTGCTCCTATCTTTCTCCACAAGTGCGTTTTTCACAGCCAATTGTCTTTCTTCATCTAATCTCTCAAGGATATATAAGCGTTCAACTAAAGGGTTACCATCCCAACCTTCTTGTGAAGCTACACGCAAACTAAGAATTACAAACTCCCATGGCATAACTGCTTCTTGGCCATATACCATTTTGAATGGTGTACGATTAATAACAACTTTGTAAGAAGTACAGTAAGCCCATAGAGCTAATGTCAGCTTCAAATCCCAATCTGTGCAATGAGCTTCAACTGTTTTGGTCAAGATAGAAATTAAGGTCTTGTTAGTGCTCTAAGCTTGGCCATTTTCTTGTGGATAATAAGGTGTGGACTTATGGTGGGCTATCATGAAGTTTGTCGTGAGTTCCTTTATCACTCCATTTATAAAATGAGTACCATTGTCACATCGCAAAGGGACAATAATATTCTCAAAGAGAAACTTGGCAGTTGACCTTGCATCAGTGTTACGTGTCGCCCTGGCTTCCGCCCACTTTGTCACATAGTCAGTGGCAATGATAATATATCAAGATTGAGTGCTACGAGATGCCGGACCAATTGGGCCTACAAAGTCTAAACCCCATTATTCAAATGGTTGAGTCACTTTAACAGGATGTAAGGGCATCTTATCCTTTCGTTATGTGATCTTGTAACATTGGCATTCATCACATCCTTTTGCAAAAAATGATGCATCCTTGAATAAGGTAGGCCACCAATAGCTTGATTGCAACACCTTTCTAGTAGTTAGTTCCCTTGAGAAATGTCCGCCGGGTATTCCCATGTGGGCTTCTTACAATATGTATAAATACTCATCCTCATGGGCCACAACATTTAAGAATATCGTCCTTCCCTAGCTTGTAGAGAGTTCCTGCAATGAGAGATTAAGGTTCATATTCTTTTAACAGTTTTGAAGCTATATCCTTTACGAAGCTCCTTGGGTGGAAAACCATTAACTAGAAAGTTCACAATCTTCTCACTCCATTCAGGCATAGTCTCGACGACTAGAAATAAGGAAATATCGGCCAATTCATCATCAACTCCAGTAAGGGCTTCAAATGATCCACCATTGGGTATGCAAGACAAATGATCCACCATGACATGTCTTTTACCAGGTCTCACCACATTGGTGAAATCAAACTCGAGAAGAATTAACTTACTATCCTATAATTCTTCCCGTGGAACAAGGTTTATTTACTAGATACAACAAGGCTTGATGATCAACGTTCTCTTACTCTTCTTGTCTAATTTTTTATTATGGCCGATCTCTAGTGAAGAGTCACTAGATGAATTGCTACTTGTGCCTTCTACTCTTGTGGATAGATTGTCATCTAGGGTACCACTAGGCCTTGAATGGTTTGTCCCCAAATTGGCATTAAGATTTAACTCAGATTCTTCGTCCTCAGGGTCAATTTCAATTGATGATTCTGACTCCGAATCATGTGGGCTATAGTCTTGTGAGACGCTACTGGTTCCAATGTCAGTCAAGCCTTCATCTTATAGGTCCTCAGAAGCTATATGCATTGCTTCTATCATATTTAAGGGTACGAGTTGTGTAATTTTATCCCCGTCAAGTGTTACCTAGGTCGTTCCCCTTTTTTCCCAAGTGTCTATGGTTGCTACTAGGTGGACCCAATCCACATTGTCAGACTCAGTCATCCCAGGTAGAACATCCATATAAGAAGAATCTTCCCCAACATCAGTGTCCACTTTATATGTGTAACAATATTACAATGGGGCCGAGTGAACTGTGGTGTCAGATCTATGATCAATTATAAACCCGTTTCCCAGTGGATGTGCTCGACCAGTTATAAGATCTAGCTGAATGACAGAATCTTGGAACTGCAAGTAGACATGGGTTTTAGACCAGTCATGCACCATTTTTTCTTCCCTCATGAAAGGACGTCCTAAGATCATCTCAGATGACATAGTGTGCTTGGAGAAATCCATAACAATGAAGGTATTCCTTTTTTTTGTGTCCAAAGACCTTGATCTTGAGATCTTCTAGCATCCCCATAGGTTAAACAATAGTCCCATTGGCCATCTTTACTACTATGTTTGTGGTCCCAAGGTGAGGTCTTCCCATAATTTCCTAGAAATTTTAGTCAAAATGCTAACCCCGGCGCCACCATCAAGGATTCCCTTCACAGTTAATCCCTTAGTAGTGATTGATATGGTCTCATTGGATTCATTGCCTTCAAAGTATTGTCCCAACTTGTTAACAGGTATTTCTACATCAAAGTTCTCATCTAGGTTGGGTTGTGGATCTAAGTGTTCCTCCTCTATTGGCATCTCCCTAGCCTCATCCATCTGTGAAAATTGTGGTAGCCCTACTTTCAGTTCTCCATTGAGGAAAGCTCGAAGAGCTAAGAATAGCTAGGGGTCTCCATATAGTTTGGACATGATGGTGGTTCTAACTTCTGAAGCCATGAAATCCATCAATTTGGTAATATTTAATGGCACCTTTGGGCTTCAGTCACTTGACGTGGGGAAGATGGGATCTCCATTTCTTTGATATGGTCAGGTAGTCCCTCTGTAAACATTCTTTCCAACAAGAAGTGAGTACACCCACTTTCACATGACTTTAAGTCGCTTTCTTCTTGGATGACACTAGGTATGGCTAGGGGTCTATGGACTTTGTGAGGTTGTTGTTGCGTAGGGAACATTGTGTCTGTAATCTGGATCTGTCTAGGTGCTGGCTCTAGATCCCTTTGGGTCTCTTCTACCAAACTCCTTATTCACTTGACTCGCTCGATCTCCTTTGTAGGGTTTGGGTAAATTATTATCTTCTTCTTGGGTCCTGGCCATTGTGGCTCATGAAGATCTTCCTTGTTGGTTTCTTTCCTAGTGGTCCTTTTGCTCTCCATGGTCTCACCTGAATCAGAATCCTCTTCAACGTCGTTCATATATACGGGGTCTTCACCAGTTCCTATGTTGTTCTTTGAACTGGGATCTGACTTCGCTGCTTTTTGCGATCTCTTCCTTCGTGTTTTCTTCTTCTTCTAAGATTGGGCAATTGATACTGTGCTTCTTTCTTCAAGAATATAATTTTGTTTTTGGAGCATCGATCGTGTGAGTACATTTATTGGACCACAAGTGTACTTTGTGTTGGCTCCTTGGTAACCTCAATCAAGTTTAATGGTGTGATCTTTGGTGCATTTGGATTATTCAAACATTGGGAAATCAATGATCTATGCCACATCAATTACACGAGTATCGGCATTGTAGATGTGCTCGCTTGATTGGTTTGCATTAGTGTAGCATTCTTTTGTAGCCTAATAGGACACCCGGCTACACGATGTGGACCTCCACACTCATAACATTAAAGAGATGGTCTCTTGGCAGTGTAATTGATATTTTGACCTCTTGCAGCAAGAGCAGCTACTTGATAAACATGTTTGACTTGTCCCCAATAGTCCTCCATGTAGTATTGTGGGCTTTCTTCAAGTGCATCAATCCCATAGGCAATATTAGGGTCTATATCTTCCTCACAACCTTCCAAACAAGCAATAGATGACTCAACCCACTTGATTCACAAAAGTGATTCTCGGATGTGGTGGTTGCGGTCCTAGCACTGGAGGTGGTAATGGTGTTGTTTGAACAACATTTTGGGCCCTAGGGACCATGTGTTGTGACGTTTGTTAAGAGGTGGGGTCGACATCAATGCAGGCACTCGAGGTGTGTCCATCCATGCTGAGGTTGGTCTATTGGCCATCACGCGCTTAAATACTATGCAATCCTTAGCTTGATGACCATACCGGGCCACAGGCATTGCAACTCTCATTAACTTTTACTCTAAAAGTAGGGAAATCACTAGTACTATGAGGACCATAGCAAACTGAGCACCATTGTTGCTCCCTTCTCGGATACATATGATTTTTTTGCGAAGCACGATTGTCTCTAAGACTCTCTTGAATGGCCTTGGTGAGATATGATAAAGTCATCTCAGATACCTTTGGCTCCTTAGCAATAGGCTTTAGGGTCATTAGTTGATGCCCCGATGCTTGCGAGCTAGTAGATTAAGGCTCAACAGACAGTCTTTCTCCTTGAATCATTAAATTATCCTCCAATTGGATCGCATTGGTGCTGACTGCTTCCTAAGTGGTGATACCTCTAATGACTAGGCCATTGTAGATATCCTAATGAATCTATCAAGCAATTGGTTATTATTGAAGAACTCATTTGGATTACAACGAGAATTTGAATGCTTCAAGCGACTAATAAAGTCTCTCACCGACTCTCCTTCCTCTCGTTGGGCTTTGTGGAGCTGAGATGCTACACCCCAAAGCACTCCCTCTTGTATGTATTCTTTTAAGAACAATCTCCTAAGCATAGGGTAAATCGTTTTTTCTTCCACCCTTAGGGTTCTATACCAATCCCCAGCCTTCCCACTTAAGGTTAGGCTTAAAGAATTACTCTTATGCAGGTCATTGTGTTCTCCTAGAGAATCGCATATTTGTTCAAACACTTCGATATGCTTTCTCACATCCCCATCTCCACTAAATTTTTGTGTGAGCTTGGCTATTTGTACTGCCTTACTTCTAGGCTCCCTGTCAGGCGTGTTATGCATATTCTCAACAATAGATTGACCAATAGCTTGAGAAAATGTTGCCAAGTCACCTAAGTAGGCACTGTGAGTGAAGGCGCTCCAGAGACTACATGTGGAGTAGGTATTGGCATTGGGGTTGGCGCATAGGAAGTCCTTGGGTTTCAAGTTTGGTACGGTGTTGTGCCATGTGGCGGTCCAAAGTTCATATGTGTGGCCCTAGGCATAGCAGATGTCGGATGTGACATGCTAATGCTAGCGGTATGGTCCCATTGAAATAAGAGCTTGGATGTTGTGGTTGTGGAGCATAGGTTGTTGAAACAATGGGAGGGGTAGGAGATACATGAGTATGAGGATCCATAGGTATATATGATTGGTACACACGTGTAGGTATTGTTGCAGGCATTGAGCTCCCATGTAGCGGTGCTTTACTAACAAAAGAGGTCCATGGCGTGTTTCTTGGCATGCCCATCACTGGGGTAGGCATGGTAGTCGTGGTGTCATCAAGGGAAAGATGAGCTAGACTTGGAAAGGTAAAGCTAGCACGTGTGGGCTCAGATTGCACTGACACCCCTAGCAAAACAACATATGGAGGATCCATCGGACTTATCGAGGGAGTCTCCATTTACGATAAGGTTGGTTGTTTAGCCTTCCCTGTATCCAAGAATCTCATGAGACTCGTTGAAGGCATGTGGATCCCCTTGTTTTGTCTCTCTAGCTCAATAACCATATGAATGACCTCACAAACTCTTTGTTGTTGATCCTCTACACTAGTAGCACCCATTGTGGATTGTACGACATCTAACCAACCCACGTGATAGGTGTGACCTGTGTATAGGTCAATTAGAGTTTTTGTTTGTAATTCGTACTCCCACTTATCATTTAGGAACGCTCCATCTAGGATTGAGGTGCTAGGGGTGTCCTTTGAACTAGATGCAATGTGGCTCTCTATGGATTGACCTTTAGTGGTCGCTAATTCATGAGCACTCGATTGCTTGCCTGGCATGGATGTTGACATAGGGGCTTTTACTTTGATCTTTCTCCTTTGCTCTGCCTTGCATAAGCTCTTGATTTCCTTTTCCCTAGGTGCAATGATATACCGCTCAACCTCTTGCACTTTGACAAGGCTTCTACCATCGGGTAATATAACCTCGGAGAGGAATAGCTCTGAAGAGTCAGGGGGTGTAGTGAATGGAGTATTCACATACACACTCTCCAGGAGCATGGGGTCTACGTTGGTCATGAATGGCGAATTTACTTCCCCATCCCCCCTCATTTACATCATTAGCCCCATGTTCGGAGCGAGTGCCTCTACTAAAGGTTTCATTCAAATTGCTAAGCACGCTCGGCCCAGAACGTGGGCCCATGGCATACATGTCTTGGCTTGAGCTATCAAGATTAGGCATCGAGTAACCTTCCATGACGTCGTAGTGAGAGGAAGAGTCACTAGACGCAATATGTAGGTCCTGAGTGGTACTTACTACCTTGGGTTCCCGCTTAGGGCCTAGAGCCTAAGGTAGAGGAATAATGAGTGCCCGTGTAAACAGAAACACTCTCGATGTACTCGTCCTCTAGCACCACGACCAGAGCGTAGGTGCATGTGACCTCAACACTCTAGAGGTGTTGGTGAGTGCCAGTGAACGCCGCTCACCTAGTTTTTTAGGTGTTTACAACCCAATTTTTTTGTTTTCTTGGTCCCTTTTGTTAACCGAGCCATGGAATATGGCATGTGACAGCTCAAAACGAGCATCTTGGCTAGGGGGACGTGTCGTGATTTATAGCCCCCGATTCGGTTACATACAACCCTCGGAATCCTAAAACTAGTCTTTTCCTAGGTGAGGAGAGGGGTAGAATTAGTAAGTCCAAAGGGTGAGTGTGAAGGGGATGGTGGAGGACTTGAGAAACTTGTCCCACATGCCCTCCCTTCAATTGAGGTCGTAGTCTTTATGTATGAAGTGGTGTGTATAGTATATCATAGGACTGAGGCATGAGGCCTGGGATCGATCCCGATCCCTTCCTTTTAAGATAAGGTTTTTTTAATTTTTGTTTTGAGTTTTCTTTTTAGTCCCAAATATACCGAGCATTTTTTTTATTTTTAATTTTTGATTTGAGTTTTCTTTTTAGTCCCAAATATCCCGAGTGTTTTTTATTATTATTTTTTAAACATTTTTTCTTTTTTCTTTTTTTCTTTTTCCAAGGATAACGTGACCGCGTGGACGTCAAGCTCCCACACGCACACATCAGCTCATGCGAGCTGTGTCTAACCTCTTTTCAACTAACAGAGCTAATTACAACTAATTATCGTTAACTACCTATGCTAACACACTGTCAAACACAGTACTCTACACACTCATAGACAATCAACTTTACTTCTCACCGTCTACATTCACTAACATATCTACTATAACCTGCTCATTACAGATCTTGCAAAACTAATAAAAACAGTACAATGCAACACTAATAGAGCTTATAGTCACTTAACAATAGCTAACAAAAACCTGCTAATGTGCCCATCGCAGCCACTTAACAGTTCTCACAAACACAACAAAAAACAAAAAACAAAAGGAAGGAAAGCTTCCAGAGGTAGCACTAAATGCTCCTCAAGCTTAATGCAAGTCTTTCCCCGACAACGGTGCCAAAAATGTACGCTTTGCCGTACGTGTCGAAGCTGGGAACTTGCCTGTGCATTGTGTGAGAGCCTCGAAAGGCTGCAAACACACAACTAGAAGAGCCTAGCAAGCAAAAGGGGCAAGGGTGTGTCACTCAATTCTCAATGCTTCTGTCGTGAAGGATCATGTGCTGCAAAGAAGAAGGAGCCATCGTCAATGCTACGCTCAACCGCCTCACCGCTGTCGATGTCGTCGCAATGCTCTCTCTCTCTCTCTCTCTCTCTCTCTCTCTCTCTCTCTCTCTCTCTCTCTCAAGCATACATACACACACACACCTACCTGTGAGCACACGAAGGAGAAGGAGGCAGAGATGGAGCAAGAGCACTTCTTAGCTTACACCTTAGAGAATGAGGATTTTTAGCTCAAATGGACCTTTTATAAGAGTTCGACCCATTCACACATGGGCGTCCACAGTGGTCGATCGTTGCAAAACTACTTTAAAAAAAAGATAAATGGTGCGTCTCTCATTGGGCAATCACCTACACACCTATTGGACCGATAAGCCCGGTCCATGACTCAATCAAATAAATAATACGCATCCGTCGAAGGTGATAGGGTGTCTGTGAGGGTTAACATTGTAGAGCAAGATTTCTTGAAACATCTACTATGGGATTATCATTGGTAGAGTTGAGAACTCCCACTGAATCAACGGCCTTCTAAATCTACTAACTTCGATTTGGGCAGTCACTCTGGGGATGTCCTAATTACGTACGTTTGGAGGTGGGGAGGGGTCTGCAGCTAGAGGAGCTTACATAGGCAAGGAGTTTCCACAGTAGCGCAAGTAGCTTCTCTGGTTGCAGGCCGCGATGGATTGTAACACCACTTGCCGCCTAGGAGTCATGACCCTACCACTCCTAGCTTAGTGTTAAAGCATGCAGGTTGCCTAGCCACCACAAAAATCACTTTGATGGCAAAGGTCGGGATTCAATGGCAAAGGTCAGAAGGAGAATTTGTGGGAGTCAGCTTGCATAGGTCGAATGATGATTGGGTGGTGAACAAGAGGGTGGATGAACAGAGCAGACATTGCGTACTTACTATTGATGGCAAAGGGAGTCTATGCTAGAGCTTCTTAGGGAGCACGGATATAGAAGATCCATGTGCGTTGAAAGTCGACGCCCACAGAAAAAGAGATAGAGCAAGAGAGGATGCACGGTCATGCACCTGTGCGCAGTGCATTCAAACTACTGGGAGAGCATCATGTTGTGGAAGAGTAGGTGGCACCCCCCCCCCCCCCCCCCCCCCCCCCCCTCTCTCTCTCTCTCTCACACACACACACACACACACACACACACACACCCGTTGTATCTAATATCACATGTCCTTGTGTCGCTGGACTGCAGAGATCATTGGTCGGATCCAGGAAATAACGCTATGTGGGGGGAGGGGGCTGTCGGAATCCCTTCCCCCTTTATATATAGTATAGACTCTACACTCTGCATGTGATTAGTGACCGGATTAGCTATGTACTCAAGCTCCGACGTGTAGGAAGTCATAGCAATCTCTTCTCCCTTTAACTCATAGTCCAAAGTCGGGCTAGACCTTGCACTAAGATTAAGTGGGAAACCACTATTGTAGAAGTCAATCACTAGCTTAGAAAACTGAGCCAACATGAGCTTGCCGATTGTTGTAAGAGCAAAGCGGATGTTTTCCATGGCCATGCCAATGGGGGTCCCTTGAAAGTCACCTCCGTGTAGAGCAAGATTTCTTGAAACATCGACTATGGAATTATCATTGACAGAGTTAAGATCTCCCACTGAATTAACGGCCTTCTAAATCAATTGACTTCTGTCTGAGCAGCCACTCTAGGGATGTCCTAATTGCATATGGTTGGAGGTGGGGAGGGGTCTACGGCTAGAGGAGCTTACAGGGGTGAGGAGTTTGCACACTAGTGGCGAGTAGCTTCTTTGGCAGGCCACGTCGGGTTGTAACACCACTTGCCGCCTAGAATTCATGACCGTGCCACTCCTATCTTGGTGTTAAAGCATGCAGGTTGCCTAGCCACCACAAAACTCACTTCGATGGCAAAGGTCAAGATTCGATGGCAAAGGTCAGAAGGGGAAATTGTGGGAGTAGAGCCGGGTGCTGCAGCTTGCACAGGTTGAATGATGATTGGGTGGTGAGAGAGAGGGTGGGTGAACAGAGAAGATGTCCGGTCCTTACTACTAATGGCGAAGGGAGTCTATGCTAGAGCTTCTTAGGGAGCACCGATATAGAAGAGCCATGTGCATTGAAAGTCGACGCCCACAAAAAAAGAGACAGAGCTAGAGAGGATGCACGGTGCATTCAAACTGTTGCGAGAGCATCAGGTTGTGGAAGATAGATCGTTTTAGGCCTGTGAGACGGGCCAGGCGACACCTCTCTCTCTATCTATCTATCTATCTACTATCGGGTGTCATTGTGTCGTTGGACTGCAGAGGTCACGGGCCGGATCCAGGAAATAACGCCACGTAGGGGGAGTGGGGGGGTCGGAATCCCTCCCCCTTTCATTATTACTAGTACAGTCGACGGGCGAACCCACCTCTGTGTGTGTGTGTGTGTGTGTGTGTGTCACCTTGCACCCGGAGGTGCAAGGCACACCTGCCGCTTGAAGGACATTCTGACGCGTGGCAGGGAGAGGGAACCAAAATTCCCTCCCCCTTTATCCTTAGTATAGAAATATACATATAGATATAGATAGATATAGGCTAAATTTCTCTTTATCTTCAAAAGATGCTTGCACTTCAAAATAAAGGAGGTTTCAATTAGTGTGCTCAAGTACTCTGATGAAGGCACAAAGAAGCACTAATGTGAAGACAGTGAAGGGCTCAACGGTTATCTGAGCCTGGGAAGAAGCCTTAATTTTGGTGTGACTCGTGAGGGGATGTGAAAGCAATTACCTTTGAGAAAGAGAAGAGGGTCATGCAAAGCACACAGAGCTTCCTCCGCCCACACACGCACACACACATACAAGCAAGCTTCTTTGAAAATACAAGCCTCCCCTATTACTGTGTAGGCATACACACATCAAAAGAAAATGGGTGCTTTCTCTATCAAATGACACACACAAGCTTCCTCTTTTCCATGATCTAGGGTGCTCTCTCTCTCTCTCTCTCTCTCTCTCTCTCACTCACACACACACACACACACGCACGCACACAAGCTTCCTCTTTTCTATCAATGCTCTCTCTCTCTCTCTCTCTCTCTCTCTCTCTCTCTCACACACACACACACACACACACACGCACACAAGCTTCCTCTTTTCTATCAATGGAGACATACATCCATCAGGTGCTCTCTACATTAAGTGATACCATGACTCAAAGAGCAGGACACAGAGTTGGGTGTGCATTTTCTCATGATTGTTTGCATGGATTATCATTCCCTTTTCCTTCCTTGAAGCCATGAGTTTATGGCTTGCCTCTGGACAAGCTCTATACAAGAGTACTCCATTCAAGCTTCAATGGTACACCATCATCGTAGCTCTGGCTTTTGTTTAGCTCATCTGTATCATGCGTCTTAACGGTAGCTAGCAGATGGATGGCTCTCTTGGATCGACTAGGCAGCCCCTGGCAGATTGTATATGCACCTGCTGCTGCTAGCTATGGAGAGCTCAAAATTTCGATGTTACCGCCATGCTTCCCACAACTCTGTCGGCATTTGTCCCGTTTGCCTGACGAAAAGATTGCTTCAACTCATGCTTGAGAAGGATGAGTACATCGAGTCTGCACTACTATGTCACTCTGCCTGCTTCGATCATGTCAAATCCGTGCCCTCGACGACGAAATTACAAGGGAGGGTCAACTCCAATGCTATTGCTCACCATGAACAAACCTTCAAGTCTACAGCTCAGCATGATCAAAACAGACAATTTTCAAGGAAAGAGTTTAAGGTGAAGGGTGATATTGATGACCTCTGCAGGCATTGTGGTTTGTTTGCACCCTCTCGTAATTCGGCGCAATGCGAGCAACATAACTTCTCGCTCCCGCCTTCCCCTTTGCATGATTCTTGTCATAGAAGAGAATCCTGCTGCTATCTCCGGGCCATCGATGACAATCTTAACACAGGGGGATGTCCACCGTTGCATAATGGTTTCTGCAAGCACCCCCTTTCAAATGGTAATGTTGCTGCCCAAGGTTACAAGATCAACTACACCTTTGACAGTGATCAGATCAAGAGAAATAAATCATCTCTATGGACTTTTTTGACAAACAGAAGAGCTCAGCTGCATGTCAAGGGAAATGGAAGCAAGAAAAAAGATAAGGATGCTTTTCTTTCCAGCAGAATAGAGCAAGACTATGGAAATGCACAACACCAAGGTCAAAATCCGGCCAGACCGCCAACCACAACAGGTTTCTGGCTTTCTTCATTTCTCCCAAGGAAAGGGAAAAACAAGATGCCAGTGCAGAGATTGGGCCGACGAGCAGACTATTATACATCAGTCAAATGTGAGCATGCATACGAAGATGAGGAATGGCTATACGGGAGACATTCGCTGGATCAATATGCTCCGCATTGTCCGCTGGGTGCAGCACCTTGTATTGCTAAGGGCGACATTAGAGCCATGGCTGGCCATGTGGAAAGGCAGAGATGCAGACGGCTGGACACAGACCAGCATACCCTAAAGTACATGCAACATGAAGATATCAACCCTGACATCAAGCTGCTGATGAATGCTCGGCACTCTATCGATCACTGTGATAGTTCTAATGCGGTTATACGATGCGAACCGCGGCTTTCTTTGGATGGATGCTCAGGCAGTCAATGTGCAAAGAATCCCAACAAATTAGCTGAGAGGTTCAGCAGTAAGGGATTGAAGGTAAAGGGAGCAGCTATGAGCCCTGCAAGAATGCAGACAAGTCCAATGAATCAATGTTGAAGCAACCAATGGCCATGATTGGATTGGGAGCACATTGAGGCAGCAGAATGGGACATGCATATTTGATCTTAGATATGTGTTTTTATGGTTAAGCATGCATGGGTCTTGTTGTAGATTCTATGCCTCCCTTATTGTAGCCCAAGCCTCAACTGGCCATTGGCCGGAACCTCGTAAAGATGAGAGACCGGTCGGCAATCCCCGCGCAGGGCCGATGGTAAACTTTCTAGCTTCCATGGATGCTCGAAACCCTTGAACTTAGAATAATCTTTGCTCTGCATGGCCCATTGATATTGAAACTTATCATTTTGTTTTGTGTAATGCAAGTGCATGTGTTATAACAATTGGTTCTCTCAATATTCTTTAAGGGGAGTTTCACTAATCAACAAAATCAGTTTAATGGTACCTTAAGGCTTTGTTAGTCATATATACTTGAAGGTTGTGAGCTCAAGTCCCCTTCACAATAAAATGGACACCTAAATTCACTTGCAACACCAGGGCTCGCCCTTCAATACTTGAGTAATTTATCCTCCTTGGGTAGAGATGAGCTCCAAGGTGAGCCTCTTAACCGCAAGCAGTGCGCTCAGCTTTTGTCCTCCATGGTGGGTAAGAAACACTCTTTTCAGAGTGTCTTGATGTGCTAAGAGAAACTTCCCATTGAAGCTTTCACATCTGCGGCATGACGGTTTGGCAAGGTGGTTGTTGGTGCGCTTCATTTAGAACAACGCACAACGCCAAACAACAATCGGATTGCAATGTACTTCATACATCATGTTTTTGTACAAGATATCTTTGGACGACTAAGCAGACAAACCACACAATGCAGGTGTGGGCTTGGGAAGGTCGAAGGAAAGGGGTCCCAACAGCAAAGAGAAGAGGCGACCCCTCCACGAAGAAAGAGGCATATTGTTCTCTTGCTAGAGGAACATGACCAAATGTTGGAGATGGCCACCCAAGGGACCACATTGGAAAGTCAAGGGGAGAATGCAGCTTCTCTAGAGGCCAAGCTTACAGAGAAAGGGCCACAGATAGTAGAGCTTGAGTCTACCATGGCACGATACGAAGCCAAATACGACATCAAAGAGCAATGTCTTTGGCATCAATGAGGTACTGGCTAATGAGTATGAGGCCAAATATGAGCCTCTTTCCCCAACAACTACATCCGAGAACAATGTCTTTGGCATTGATGAGCAACTACCTAATGAGTATGAGCGCCAAGACATATAAACCACCGTATGTTGTAATGTAAATGAATCATGACTACCATTGAGTCCTTGTTTTTAATTGTAAGTGTTTATATAAATAGACAAATCAATTTGACAGGTCTCGGTTCTTTCTATCAATTTGTACATGTGTGCACTAATTGATTTGAAGATTTAACAAGTCAAAGAGTTCTCAACATTTCTATTTAAAAACCAGGAGCATGCCATTACAAAGTTTTCTCGACACCCATCTATCACAAGCACTAGATCATTGATCTCATCTTAGTAGGAATTCTTTGTTGTCCCTTCCCAATCCATTTCATCGTGTTGCCTAACGCATATTGTAAAAAACAAACACGATATCTTTGGCTCGCTCAAGATGAGGAAAATTTCTACGCTTGGAGTAAATGAAATCATAGGCATACCAATTACATTCGCAATTGTCACTAGAGGCAGCAACCAATAACACTTGAGTGGCACATGCTAGAGTTTCGCATTGTCTTGCCCATATTCTTCCCACTTTGTCTCCCCCCATATTCTTTCCATTACACTAGAGTTGAATGCTTCTTGACTACTTCAATGTACTATGGATCTCCAAAGCGACCTTCTTTATTAGCATAATCAACACATACATCAAAAGCCTATCAACCCTCGTCACCTGGGAGCAACTCTTCACATGCCTTTTGGAAGTCTCCCATGACTTCTCTATTAGAGCTATGACCATGTAGTTGAAATTTGGGGTCAAAAAATGTCGTCCCATGCAAACGTGTATGCATTCGAGGCCAACATCTTTCTGCAGCCCCTAGTACTTGTGCCTTTTCTCCTACGTGGTACCCTTAACTTTATCAACATATTCTGTACGCATTTTGTTATAGTCGGGTAAGATAAACCCTTTTTTGTAGTGGACATCAAAGCATCCTTAAAAAGTGAATTTCTAATGACCTTGAATGAAATTTCACATGCCATGAAAGCCTTCGCCCCCTTTAGGTGCAATGTGTGCAGGTCTTGCTTTTGGAAAGTTACTTGCATAGTTTGCAGGGTTGTGTGTTCACTCCCTGCACTTGGGATCACTTGTGTTGATGCATACTTATGTTGTCGTCTTCAGCATCCTCACATACTTTCCTCGTTGCTTGGTTAGAGGGTCCAATAGTTTCTGACCCAACCTTGCATTTCTTAGAAAGACATTCTTTCTCTCTTCACTGCTTCACGTAGACTGCAAAGTGAACCCAAGTATCGGTTGGCGGTGCTCCATAATCTGACGCATTTGTGTCAACATCAAACAAGTTCTCTTTGATGCGAGTTGCATTACCGTTGAAGACATGGTCATAGGTGTTGCATTGAAGCCTAGAGACAAATTTACCACAATGAAGCTTTTGCACATATCCACACTCCTTTTCTCGCACCATATTCTTGAAACTTTACTACTACTTTAAGCTTTGCTACTGCTTCCTACAATGTTCATGGACCGTAGGTTTAGTTTTTCCATCCATAAAAGTGTTATAACTAAGTGCATGTAAATCTTGCAAAAGTATAATGTAATTTAGGGATACTGGAGTTTCAAGTATTGAAAACATTCACCAATGGATATTGATATATGAGGCTATTGGAGATAGAACAACCAACAAGCACCCGTTGGCAATCCACTATCTATGTCTCTTGGAAGTATGAGTGTAAGTTTATAACACCAAGAGACCCTAAAAGCATAACTCTATGTGAACACGGAAAAGTTCAAACACAACCAAGCTACGATTAATTTCTCAAATCATGACCTTTTCTTCCCTAAGAGGTAAGAGAAATTGGTTCAAATACATTATTGAATTCTGAGTAAGATACCATTTATGCTCACTTACCAGTAAGAGCGTTTCTCAAAAACAACTAAGCAAACCCTATTGTATGTCCTAACTAAAAATAGAGCTTACTTGGAGGTAAAAGTACCATGCATAACAACCAAGAGGTTTTTTTGTTGCATTGCTCTTGCCCACTTGGAAATAAGAACGAAGGTTCAAAACAACCAAGAGAACTCCTTGAACAAACCAACCTTAGAAGTAAGAGTAAGCATTCAAACAACCAAAAGGACAATTAGTACATCATTGTTATTCAAAAATCATTCTCAAGGGGCTAACTAACTTACTATCATAATCCACAAAAATAACTGAATTACTATCTTAATCCCTATCACCCTAAACCTACATAATGTGTTAACTTTAAAACCTAGCACATGACCTTAATGCTTTAATTACTAGCAAACAAAGATTTTCCATGCCACATTAAAGAGAGCAATTGAAAAGAGATGGAGCTAAGATTTTCAAAAGCTCATCTATTTTCAAAACTAGAGTATCCTATATTCAGGCCACATTTAAGCAACCAATTTAGGGATTCCTTTCTAAAGATCGATTTAATGAATTTTTTTTAGTAATTCTCTATACCTTTCATTGCTTGGGTTAACCTTGCAGCTTACAAAAGGTGAGAGACGCTAAAGCGGTTAGATTTTAAAGCTTTTATACTCACATATACTTGATTGATATAGTATCGATCGATCGATATGTACAAAAATATTTGAAATTTTGAAAAACAATGATGTGTCATCATATATTACCTTTGAATGTGGGATATTTCCAGGCGAGCAATTTTTGGTGAGCGCTTTTTAGGAATCAGGTGAGCAGATTTCTAAAAAGATTCTCTCTTCCTCCTTGTTGACTCTTTCGCCTTTTTCATATCTCTATCTCTGAGAGAGAGAGAGAGAGAGAGAGAGAGAGAGAGAGAGAGAGGGAGTTATTAGGGAGGTTGAGACATAGACAAAGATATGCGAGCTAAGGGTACTTAAAACAATAACATCCATTAATAATAGAAAGTTACATTTTATTGCACTTGCATTACATAGGCCACAAGCATTCATCTTCTAGAAGGCCCGGTTTTAGGAGTAGATATACTACCTTCGAGTGGCAAAAGAAGATTCACCGCGTTCCCTAGCTGCTGCGTCATTTCCTCCTCATCGTCCTCTGTGATGAGCCCAATCTTCTTCCAGCAAGAGAAAGCGAATTGTCCCTTCTCGACCAAGCTAAGTAAGGTCCGCATATTGAGTTCCGTGCGACAATGATAGAGGCAATACACATTGACTGTTGCCTTTAGAGCCTCCCTAAACCAATCGACTCCATGCAACGCCTCTCTGTTGGGAATGGCTTCCATGGCATCCCACGCATACTTAATTTTATTCTCAAGATCGTCGATCATCGTGAAAAGTAATAGAGGTGTGCAACGGAAGCTACTGGACGCTTTTCCATAAATAGATTCAAACAATGGTAATTTATAGCCATTGTGCAAATATTATATTACTTTATTCACGATTTGTTAAATAAACAACCATTTCCCAAATTTTAAAAAATCTGCAAATCAATGTACCAAAATGTGGCCATCATAAGATAAAATTAGAAATTGGTACGTTGTCCATTTTGTGAAGCATATAAACAAAAAGTGAGAAACGACAAATACTATGCATCCATGCCTGGATAGGTCCAGCTTCGGCTCAGTGCCGTGAAGATATCAACATCTGCCAGAATTGGTTGATGAATAAACATGTTCTCATTTTGACTTAACCCTAGCACACGTAGATAAATAAAATACACATGTAAGATATGGTTTTTGCTTTGACACCCGTTCCATGAAGTCTGGACATGTGCACGATGGCTGGTTGCAAATACAAACTTTGTATATCCCGACATGACCATCTTCAAATTTGGTCTCTACTTTGAAGACCTCATTAACACCATCTGCTGCACATATCTCTTCTATGACCTTTGCTCTCAGGACTAGTGCTAAACTGATCTTGTGAGCAACATCCTCAGAAATGGAAGACCAATACCGTACACGCACACCATCTCGCACTGTGGCTCTTGCACTGCCTTCAGGAGTGGATGTATCTTTTGACTTGAAAGGAGAGTTCGTCATATTTTGTGCAGGAACAACCGGCGTTTCATTAGATATTCCTTCTTTGCTAAGCTCCACTTGATACCCCCCTTCATGCAATATTTACACCTCATCCTCCGATAGGTTGGTGCCCACATGCACAGGCCAAGTGTGTGGTGGATGCTGAGGCTGCGGGTCAATGTTCTGGTCTACTATATGGCAATGCAAGACATGATCTAGACAAAACCAAAACCATTGATGCACCACACCATTTGGATGCTTTCGATATCCTTCAAAAGATGGGGCCGATATACCAAGGCTAGAACCTGCAATACTGCATCCACACCTTCGTCCTCCTCTTGGTGTGCCGCTACATGTGACCCTACTACCTTGTGGATTTCGGTGTATGACCCACATTGCCTCATTGACCTTGCGCTCAACTACATACTGCCCACCAGAACCTATACTTCGTTTTGAGGTTTATGATATCCCTTCTTCTGCAAAGTTGATCTTACGTGGTCTTCCACACTTCTTGCGATCTTTGGTGACCGAGTTGTACTCAGGCCTATGTGATGCATCATCTTCCACGTTGATAACCTTATTTGGCTTGAGTTTTTTCCTTGATGTCTCCTTATCTCCTGTCAATGGAGTTGGTTGTTTATACATTGGAGTGCCCTCAGTAGCCTCATTCACTACTCTTATCACTTAGCTGGGACGTTTTTCATGGCGTTCCACAAGATTTTGTATTGATGGACCCTTCCCAATGTGTTTTCCATGGCTGTATGAAATGGCCTTTGTGCTCTGTAAGATGGAATTTGCAAGGTCGGTTGTACATGCATCATATAATGAAATGCGTTTACGAAAACCCTCCCCTGCTAGCCAGCTGCCATGCTTGCTCTCTGCAAGGTTTATGCGTGGAGTGTTTGGTCCATCAGAGCTACTTTCTACGCAGGTCATAATGCCACCCCAATGTGCAATACGAATTTCCCACCAACTAAGCCATGAATCCATGTTGGAATGTTACGGTCTATGCAATGATCGTGATGCCACCATTGGTGTATCAGACGAGCCTCTGCTGCTGCAGCCTCTTTTGTTGGTGTTTGCCTCCACTTCTCATGCATTTCTTTGTGTGTGTGTTGAGAAGCTTGCACCACATACTTCATTGTGTGTTGATTCAAGATTTGCTTCCAATGGAAAAGACAAGAACGCTCTCGATCGCTTATTGTATTGGTCTTGTCACCACCATTGAAAACAATTCGAACTGCATTCCAATTTGCTTGAGCTTCATCCGCCATGAAGCCAAAGAAATTAGCTCTGTCACACCCACATGATATCATTACATCATTGAGGTACTCCCAAAACAAACATTGCGTTTCCATGTCTTCCTGTTTCATTTCACAAGTTGCAATAGTCAAAAGGTCCTGCATGCTGCAAACAAATTGTTTTAGAGAGAGTCAAAGGCAACCCACAAGCTATTAAGGTGCGCCATGTACCTTGGATCATAGACATGACAGGCCATAGTCACCCATTCGTTAACACGTATGGTGTGATCAAACTAGATCGACGCACGTCGAAGATCGCCATCCCGATCTTGTCTCATTCGGTTCACCAGGTCCACACCAGATGCTGGACCAATTGTGGACATTTTGAAGACATAACATTTCTTCCCCTCCGTACCTTGACCAGGAAACCGGCTTCCATGGAGAAAGTCATATGTGCAGTCTCGCTTCAGCTTTAGGAGTGCATCAATGCCAAAAGATTCTTTGTCAACCCCTCTACGTAAAATAGATACTGACCTTCGAAACCTAACAACGTTCAAAGTGTTTAGATAAAAAATAATTTAGCATAGAGTTTTGCATCGAAATAAGAATCTAGGAAATGCTCATACCAATTATCTTGCACCAATGGCCCCAACTCCTCAGCGATTGCAAATAGCTGTTGCTCGCCTAAAATTCCTTCACTGGTGTTGTTGCAAAGAAGTGTTGTACGTATAATTTCTTTTGCCAAACACATTTGAACCTTCCTGGCTCCTGCGTGTGGGTCAACAGTCAAAATCCTTTGCACCATTACCTTGGTGTTGTCCGTTAGTGTTTTGGATGTGAGGCTGCGTACATCATGTCGATGTGTGCCACGATGAATCATGACTCTAGTGGCAGTCTCATCGGATGGCATGACATAGTATCCTACACAATCACATGTTGCAATACAGAAAGAAATTGCCTTACAAAAGTGGCATGTAAGGCTCTTATCTCCAATCTTACAATATTTTCTAGGTGCAGTTGCCTTTTGTATGTACCCATTGAAATGACTTGTATTGGGAATATGATAATTAACCAAGCAGACACATTGTTCATTCATGCACGTGAGAGATCCTATGCAATGACTAAGACGCACTACACCTGGAAAAACTATATTGGACGTTTGTGGCTTCGACCACAAATGAGGATCATACGTATGCTCCATTGCATCCATATGGTGCAACTTCCCCATGGTAGGTGGAAATTCTAAAACAAGATCACCATTGTAAGACCTTGGAATCTCTCTAACTTGTTTCACTTGTTGTATTTGCATTAAAAGCTTTGTCAATGTGCCCTTCTTTTCGGCCTGTAAGAGTTTTTGTCTTGTACTCCTTTTGAAGCTATTTGAGAGCAAAACTCGAGGCGGAGTGCATAGATCTATTAACTCCTTTTGAGAGAATTTCACCTGTGAGACGGACTATCCACAATGGCAATGGGAGTCGTGCTAGGTGAGCTTGCATATTGTGTTTAATGGGATACGTTGACTTTGTATTTACGTGAAAGTTGTTCATCTAGTACATAGATGAATTCACCCAAATTGTTGAGCGTCCTTTCAAGAGGCAAATTCATTTCAATATCACCAACTTCGATGACTACATGTAAAGTTCTAAATTGCATTGGAGAAATTAATTCTAAAAGAAATGATTCTGATATTATAAATTTACCATTGTAAAAAGGATAAGAAAGCTCTTTACACAGGAAAAATAAAGAGCAAGCCATAATAATATGCTAAACAAATAATTAAGCACAAAATAACATTGTATAAACTAACAAATTGTTTATATACTCACGTCTAATAATATGGCCATTATAAATTTAAATTTAGTAATATTTTATTATTTTATTAAATTTATGTAAAAAATATACAAAATATTTAATTAAAAAATATTCGTGTGTGACTGTGTGACTGTGTGAGCACGTGAATATTAGTCTAGTGCAATAAATAAAAGGAAAAATTTCGTCCAAATAATTATTTAAAATTTTTATTTTCAATGTTTGTGTGTATGGGGGATGTGTGAGCGGTCGGGTATGCTAACGCGAGGGGGCAAGAAGCTGTAAGTCGAAGGGTTGGGGAGGCGGGGGCATGTAGAACGGACTACCGGGGAACGGGGCATGAACGGGGATAGTACAGGCGGCCAGAACGGTGGGAGGGGGGTGGGGGGGGGGGGGGGGGGGGGGGGGGGGGGGGGGGTGGGGGGGGGGGGGGGGCACTGAGGGGGGGGGGAGGGGGGGGGGGGGGGGGGGGGGGGGGGGGGGGGGGGGGGGGGGGGGGGGACGTGTGCACTAGCACTACTGGGGGCGTGTGTGCAGGCGCGGGCGCTACCGAGGGCAGGGGCCTGTGTATGGGGCCCGGACACGGGGGGGGGGGGGGGGGGGGGGGGGGGGGGGGGGGGGCTCCTTTCTATGCGGGCTGTCATGGACGGCAGCCACGCGCCCCTGGCTAGCGCGTTGGCCATGGGTGGCCACACGCCCCCATGCGGAGGCGTGTGTCCGTCCCGGGCCGACACGTGGCCAGCAGCAGTCCACACACACATGCATGCACGCCAGCGCGCGTGTGTGTGTGGACACACGCGGCAGTCCACTTGGCCACAGAGCGACCACGCAGGCTGCCTCATGGCCACGTGGATTTGCCACATGTACTTCGTCAACCGACAGTACATGTGGCCACGAGGCGGCCTACGTGGCCGCTCCGTGGCCACGTGGACTGCCACGTGTGTGTGTCCACACACACACACACACACACGAGTTGGCAAGTCCACGGGTGTGTATGTGTAAACACACACACATGTTGGCGTTGTGTGTACACGCATATACACACACATCAACGCGTGTGTGCATGTTGTGTGAGACTTCTTTCAAACCCCGCCATCCGTATGCATGATGACCATGTGATGGATTTGCAACTCTCCATTGCAAACAAAAGCTACCAACGAACCATGGAAAGATTTATTGTTAGTGACCGGATTCCTAGGGAGGATCATAAGCAATTTTCTCGTCGTGGTCACACTTCGAGAGATCTTGCAATGTCATATGATTTGGATGAGGAGCTTCGTCAAATCTCCGAGGTTAGTCACATGGTCGAGAGGTACTTTGTGGTTTGGGATGGTAATCACAAATTGGAGGCATGGATGCAGTGGATGAACGAGAATGCCATCCCAATTGAAAAGGCACCAAAGGTGGAGTGCGTTCTTGTTGATTTTCAACCCCATGAGACAGCGAAGTTTCTATTGGTTTTGGGAATGATCAATAGGTAAGCCCAACTGTTTTTTTGCGAATGTAAATGCATCTTATTTTTTTGTCAATGTAAATTACAATCGAGTGTTAAACAGGGCCACAAGGGTTTCAGTGCCTCACACAACTGCTCATGATATTTTCATGATGAGAAAGCTAGGATTGGCGGACCCTACTTCACTTTTGTAGAAATTTCCTGAAAGAGCGCGTCTGGCAGCAGAAAGGGCTTTGAATTTTAGGGGTCCAAACAAATCAAAGTGGCTAAAATTGCCAATGGCTGTCCTTGCGCAACTCATTTGGAAGGTATGCTTGAAACCAATGCTAAATGAGAATATATTTTGATTGCGAAATCTTATTATGTGTATTTTAATTGCGTCCTTGGAAAATGATAGGAAGAGTTCAATGCTATGTATAGTAGTAAAACAGAAGGGCTGCCATCAAAAGGGATTTTTGACTCTACGAGTTGGCACCTGACACATACGAGGAAAGCATCAATCTAGCGCTATCTCAAACAAAGCAATATTTCACCGCAAAGGGCTTGAGATAGCAACCATTGCAAATCCAGAGAATGACAACGATTTTTTCGAGAAATGTATATCATTTATAGATTGGGGCGAGAAGACCAACAAAATGACACCCTCGAGAGTGACAGGTTGCGCGTGCACGCATTAGCCCGAAAGAGTAAGTAAATGTTATTTAAATCATTCGATATCTTTCTCTTTTTATTATGTAGCAATGAAAAATAAGTCTCGTTTTTCCTTTTCTAGGAAGTGCCGCTTGATTGATTTGCTCCAAGGTGGTGATGCATCCTTGAAGGAGAATGGCATAGGGTTGACGGAGAAGGCCTGGATCCAGTGGCTTCGATATCACGTGTATTGGTGGGAATTAGAAAGGTTAGATTTAGTGATTATGTGCACCAACTAGCAATTTGTTGATAATCTAACTTGTGACCTATTATTTGTTGTAGGAGAGTGCTTGAGATGGCCGAGAAAATGGAGGGCGAGAATCATAATGTTGCTATGCAACACAAGAAGGCTGAAGGGAGGCATGGTTGCAAACTTGCCCACACATTACTAGCATACAGACGGAAGCACTTTGACAAGGCCTTCAAGAAGTGGAGTGCTCGGATCAAGTCCACACAAGATCCCGAAGAGCAACCCCACTTTGCTTGCATGGCACGACGCTTGTTGTACAGGTTTGACATCTTTAATTGACAAATTAAGAATGTAGTAGGATACACTAATCTTGTTCTCGGTGGCTCAAAACATTGTGGTCTGTCTTGTAGATGGTGGAGAGATGCTCTTTTCTTCCCCATTCCCGAGCACCCCAGTGATGCATGGTGCATGTTAGAGAGAGAGAAGATGGGCTTATATCCTGACGTGAGGATAGATGACTTGCAGCCAAAGGGAGCGTGGCTCAAGTGTCCTTGGTGGCTGGACTACCCGGACATAGGTATCATACTATATCGTTTTTACCTTTGCCATGCAGCAATACAACATGGGCTCAATAATTGTTCTTTTTTAATTAATAGCGGAGCATACTGCGTCACGGAAGAAAGCCATTGTGATAGAGAATGCTCTATCTCCAAACACATCAAAGAAACCGGACAAAAAGAAACAGGCCTCAAAGAAAGACCCGCAAGCACCATTGGCTGACCGGCAACGTGGGAAGAGAAAGAAGAGGGCTGTTGTTTCTAGTGATAGTGAGAGCGAGCATGTGGTTGAGGAGTATTCTGTAGAAGTCAGCGATAGTGCTCATAGCCTTGGTGCTATGAGCCACAATGTACCGACACTTTCCTTCACTCCAAGACCAGTAGGGGGCATCCAGGAGTCCCCTCCATGTTCACCATCACATGGCAGGGCTGTAGAGGACCTATCAGACATGGCCAGAGTTATGGGAGAAAACCCTCCAGGTACGTGAAAATGGTTAATGTTGTGTTGTTCTCTTTAGCATTGCTTGAAAGATATATTTGATCTTATGTTGCTACATACAGACATGCATGTAGAGCCACGCCACCTTGCAGTGCATGCTAGTGTCAAGTGCTTGGAAAAAGCTATTCCAGATGTGTTGTGCAATGACAAGTAAGCCACGCTAATTTACAATCAAAGTTATGTCCACAATTTTAGTGCTAACAAAGATTGCATGCAGTTCTATGCAGTCACTACGTAGATTCTTGGGCTCTCTATCAAGAACACGGCAGATGAACCCCAACTTGAGATTGGGTGGCGTACGTTTGATGTACATGGCCTTTCCCTTACACACTAGGCCACATGCAGCTAGCGCGGGTGGGGTTCCTTTATGGAACCAATGGGATAGTGAGCTCGTGGATGCTGCATTCCTTCTGGCAACCGAGTTTCTTTTGGTTGATGGCATGGTTGTGGCGACATGTTGTGTAGAACATCTGTCCATTGTCACTTTGAAGGCAGAGGGAGCTCATTTCCAGTTGTTGAGGATATTGTACATACGGCTGTCGGAGTCTAGTTGCACGACTGTTCAGGACTATGTAGAGGGGGTATGTTATTGTTTGTTTTGATATTGAATAGTAACTTCGATGTTTGCATTTCAAAATAACAACGTTTTACTGTTATTTGTAGGTTGGTACTTTGTTGCTTGTCATTTTTTCAGCCCCTAGAACCGGTGGGTGTCGTCTTCCGAGGTATGATCGAGCGGATGGAGAGATTGCAGCAAATGTACGTGGCTTCTCTGTAGATGACGATATGTTGTGGGAGAAGCTACCAGGTACAGATTCGACACAGTGGACGCTTTGATCGTATGGGCATGCCTTATCGTAGAGGTGTTGAGAGGAGTCCAACGTTTGCCAGGTGGTAGAAACTGTTTGGAAGTTTTTCTTCATGTTCTTATAAAATTATAGGTATAACAAATCTAAAGATTACTTTTTTTTTTGTAGATGGATACTAGGTACCTTCACAGACCTTCATAGACATGGGAGATGCTGTGTTGGATTTTTTTGCAGGAGTGGGGATATTAGCAGCATAATGTTTACTACTACGCAAGCATTGTATCAGTTGTGAGAAGGATTGGTCAGTTTTCAGTGCTTGTCTAGAGCCAGCTCAACGCCTGCCTTCTGATTTAGGCTCGACATGATGTTTCATAGGAGTGACAAAGCTTAGGTAACTGAGCACCGAAGCAGGTGACAGAGAAGCTTCATCCACTGGAGCCACCTTTCCCGACACCACTCATTAGTCAAGGCGGGGCAGTAGCAGCTCCGTATCCCACTTTCACGGTCCCAGATTTGGCATGGCGTGCAATTTGACCATCTCCCAGTGCATTCATTGCCTCCACATTTGAGGCCCCGCCTGGAGTTCATCCATTGCCTCTTTCACTACCTACACCCCCCCCCCATATAGTTCGTATCCTCTGCCATTTGGAGGAGTTCCCCCATCATTTGGTGCATTGCCCCCATTTGCACGACCTTTGTTTCCTCCCAAAGAATATGGCCCCCCACCACCCTTCTTTCATCCACCTCACCCATGATGTATCCCCCCCCATATGTATTTACTTTTGATGCAATGGAACACATAGATTTGGGGTTTGCTATATGAAATAGACCATAATTGTGTGTAAGGAACTTCTGTTTGTCTTCTTAATAGTGTATTGAATGCATCCATGGTGTTTTTTGTTTGAATGTAAGTTGGTGGTGAACCGACAATCAAATTTTAGTTGAAAAGATAGAGAGAGAGAGAGAGAGAGAGAGAGAGAGAGAGAGAGAGAGAGAGAGAGAGATGGGTAGATCATCCCTTCTTTTGGGAATCCACTCGCCCAATTCTTAAAAAGCGCTCGCCAGAAATTGCTCGCCCAAAATTGTGTCCCGTTTGAATTATATTGTTGAACTTATTATACGGTAATTCTTCACGCTTCAAACGTTTTACGAATAACATATCATGCAACTTATACATGTAGATTCAATGGAGAATAGTCTGAAAGAACCCAAATACAATCACCTATATCAGCCTAAGATATGGCATGTAAAAGGCAAAGAAACTTGACAAGGCTCTTACCATCCCAACTCAAGTGGAGATAGGGGATGCACCTCATATCCCCTTGCCTACACCCGCATGATAGATGGCTTGTTAAAGGCAAAGTTAGACTACAAGGCTATTCCCATACTAGCTCAGATAGAGAAGTAGGAAAGTATGCCAACTATAATAGCATGTTAGATTGCTTACTAAAGGCCAATATGGCTCTTGAAGCTTACACCAAGGCAAGGGTTGGCATATGTAAAACCACGAGACAAGATGTGCACCTTTGTAGGAAACACATGATGGGTTTCTAAAAGAATGGTTAGTTCTGGAGGAATGGAATTCTTGTAACACTATGTGCTTCAATCCTTTGAAATGACGTGATTTTCATGATCTAAATGTGAGAATAAATCTTTGTCTAGAGAAACACCAATGCTCAAAGTTATAAACTAAGAGAAATTTATCCAGATCACATGAAGTTTTTTGTATTTGTCTTCTTTATGGAGGTTCTTCTTCTTTGCACACTCCTAGAGCATCAAAAGTACAAGATAAGAAGAGGGTTTGCAAGCCAAAGGTCTCCATATTAAAAAAAGGTGCAAGGAGGATGTAGATGACGATGATGAGGAATTGTGGGAAGACAAGGAGCAAATGGATAATATGAATGGACGTGATGTCCAGTGAATGGGGACATGACCAATATAAGAGTACACTACAACTTGACCATTCACTCACAACAATGAGGAATTCATGAATCCGTGTGTAGTTACAGCTACAAGTTTCCTTTTGGGGCAATTCTACTTCTTCAAATAAAAGAAACATTGGTGGAGAAAAGTAGGATGTAGATAACAATGACGACCCGGACCCGAATGAGTGGATGGTTACCTTAGTGCCTATGACGTGTGATGAATGGACATATGGAGGATAAGCTACAACATAGTATCCATATCAATGGGAATCTCACAAGTCTAAGCAAGTTAAACGTAATTTTTCATTCCATATGCATGTACAAATGTTTTTTATAAGAAATCCCCTTCAACATTGGAGCGCAATCATAAGTCCCCTTTCAATAATGGAGGGGATAAAATCAATGGGTAAAAGGTACATTCCCTATGGTACTATTATAAATGTGGAGAATGGTGCCAACTCCACACATACATACACCATACACATGTATGTTTCTATTTTTTGAATGGGCACAAGTGTCCCAATACACAAAATGAATCTCCAAAGATTAGAATGTGCAAATTTTCTCCTCCAAACATCAGTTGTTGCCAAATTTGATTTGTGTTGCAAGGTCATAGAGCTTTTGGCAAAAGATTCAAGGAGAGATGCAACAAAACCTAGAGCATAAGCAATGATATGAGGTGAAAGGTACAAGACTATTCTGAATTTTTATTTTTTTCATATTTCCATCATTTCCACAGTGAAGCAATCAAGGCAAACTATTTGTTTACCTTCTCATTACTTTTCTTTTCTTTTTTACACATAAAGCAATCCTTCTAGATGTGACCTTTCTTGCAAAAATGGTAGCATTCAATGTTTTTCCTTCGCACTTGCTATGCGATGGAAAAGCCTGATCATCGCCATGGAGGGACTCCAATGTAGGACCCTTGCTTGACATCGTAGAGAACCATACAAAGGTTTCTTTCGCTAGGCTAGAGATGAAAGCAAACCTTACCACTTAGGTGGACCATGTTTTGGAAAACCTCACTCATTGACAAACTATCACCACATATCCAAAATATAGGGATGTTTGGAAATTGTTGTAGAGATGCCTTCTTTTAGAGACCATTAAAGTTATTGATATGAAAATCCTAGGCCATTCACGCTTATTGGATAGAATGTATGAAGAGCCGACACTACATGGTGACAGGGAGATCGTGCAGCAAAAGAAGAGAGGGACAAGCAATGTCGTTAGTTCCCATCGCCCAAAATATGTAATGGAAAGAAAACAGCATGAACTTCAAGGTCATCCACGACAAATTAGATTTGAAACTATGGACTCAAGTAGTAGTAAAGAAAGAGATTGTTTACCCGAAAATGAGCATTTGACATGCAATGCAGTCAGCTCAATGTACACAGATGAAGCTGAAGTTCCCCACGAATAATGGGCCTTACGCAAGATGCCTACTCATTGTGTTAAAATATGCTTTGGTGTTGTGAGCTAGAAAAATTTGTGACAACACTTCTAAAAGTCATGCCACATGTTTGTCTGTACCATTCTTTTGGTCAAAAAAATCCTACAAAGACAAAACCATAGTGAAATGGCTACGGTTCTGCAATCATGATCTGGAACACAAAAAAGCTATATAAAAACAAGTGGAGGCATACGTTGCCCCTATATTATGGCCTATTGCAAAGGGGACCTTACAATGGTGGGGTTTCAAGTTGCCAGTAATGCTACACCAGATTACAAGGAAAAAAAGGGTTCTATTGCAACATGAAAAAGGAGGTTCAAGTAGTAGATGACGAAAGTGGCGACACGGTATTTCCAAAGAAGCACAAAAAGGGATTGAGGCAACTGTTGAGATGGATGCACCTTCCTAAAGGAAATCCTTATGATTTCTAAACAACATGTCATGTTCCGTATACTCATTGCAAATTGTTATGATGTCCACATCAAAGGAGAGCCAAATTGCACACGTCTAGATTTCCAAAAAAATATGGTAGCCCAAACATCATTCGTTGCTTGTAAGCACATGTATTACGTGTGTGTGCACACTGAGCTATAGCCCAAAGAACACATGGTAATCCATCAACCTACACTAACCCCTATGGATGTTACCTTCATACTTAGCCAACCTCGTATTGCCCCCCCTATTTTGTGAACCCGTGGCCTCAAGTTTCTTATCATACAATGTAGATTTAGTGTGGTTTATATGTTGAACAGTGTAGCAAGAATGTTTTGTGTTTTTCTTGTTCATGGCATTTAATGCACTGACAATATCCTCGTCCATTCACATACTACAAGCAGTTGCTTTTGGTCCCATTGTTTCGAACAAGCATGGTTGCTATGCAAATAGGATTTCTTGTACTTCCTAGAATTTGACATGCTAGAAAACGGCTCACAAAAGCTCGAATGAGCCACTATATTTTAAAAGTGCACAAAAGTTAAATCTCATAAGAAAAATGCACTCATGAGTTTGTTGTTGAGCCCCAATGTAAGCGAGTGTCAGTCTTATCAACCCTATCGATCCAAGGTCAATTCACTAACTTAGCAATCATACTGATTTTGTAGATTCAATATAACCTTTGGTTTAACCTCATGAGCCAAACTTCTTTACGTACAAGCATCATTCTGGACGTCAAGTATGTTCAAGTGGAGAAATAGGCTTGAAGAGGATTTCCTTTAATATCCTATCGACAAATTTGTGGGTGAGCAACTTCGTCAGGTCATTTGGCAAATCACACCCACATCTAATGGGCATGATCTACCCACTAGATAAAGCATACCCACTTCTTATGGAGGTAGCATGTGCCATCTCCCAATCCTCTCACTTCATTGTTATTTTGATCTTTAGAATGGCAATTCAAAGTTCTATAGGATCTTTAGCTAACCTAATAAATGGGGATCCTTGAATGTATCCACTAGTTGGGTTGGCTCTGTGATTTGATTGAAATTTTTTTTCAGAAAAACACAAGTGATGAAATTATGCAGTCAATAGTTACAACTAAGGCCTCAAAGGTCGGAAAAGTGATTTGATACTTTTGTACCATAGACAGCTCCCCGAAAGTTGTTCCCAAAACTTCCGTAGTTGAGCCTCCTCTTCACGGAGTTTCTCACCATTACCATCATTGTAACTAGCTAGAACATGGGAATATAACAAAGCACAGCCAACATCTTCAAAGAGCTCATACGCATCGCGAGCATGTGGTCAGCTATCAACTACTAATTGATAAGTTGCATCCGAGACCACCTTCTGCAGTTGCCTCAGGATTGCAAAGAAGGGCTCAAGGTAAATAGCTGACCACATGCTCATACTCATTGCAAGCATGTGGTCAGCTATCAACTACTAACTGATAAGTTGCACCCAAGACCACCTTGTGTGGTTGCCTAAGGATTGCAAAGAAGGGCTCAAGGTAAGAAAAAACCATAGTCTAGCATCAGGCTCTCCCATATTTGAGGGAAGAACAGCTTATATGAGGCCATGAGAGAGAGAAATCCAAAACTGACCACAGGGCAGTGGTAGCTATGCTAGTGAAAAGAAAAAATTAAGGGACCCAGAGTACAGAGGAATCGAGGGAAAGAGTAAGAAAGAACACTTACACTGGTCAAAATGGAGGTTAGTGACCGCAAACCAACCTTGAGATAGATGAAGGTTAGAGCTCTCCTACACAAAGGTGTTGCAAACCAAAGTGTCTAGTAGGAAATCCTTGGCTAGCCTAGTAGCTAACATAACAGGCCAAAAGTAGAGTTCACCGAGCTATTCATCATGAGGATTTAGTCAAATTATCTTTTCACCACCAAAAGATGAAGAGTAAGCTTTCTGTTAAACGTAAGTTATGCTCTTACGTATTCGCCAGTTTGCAAGATGAGTATGAAAACTCACACACAAAAAAGACCGAGAGACGATTACTAAAGAAACAGAATAAGATACACATTACATTAGCACAGTACACATAGTTTTTGCCTCTCATTGTTGTCCTCCATAATTCCACTGTGTTAGCATGTTTTTAATCCTCCAAGGTTTCTGGACCCTTCAAAAACAACATTCCCATTTTCAATTGTCCATGAGTTATGAGAACTTTTTTGTTTCCCTGTATATACCGAGCGGGATTGACAACGTATTTAAACTAAACTTCCCTGATACAAAACGATTGAAATAACTCCCCTGATACAAACAATTGAAATTGCTCCAGCAAAGAAGCTGATTAATGGGCGAAGCTAGAGCAGCTAATGAAAACATTAACGTGCTTATGTGTAAAGGTAGGATTCAATGCCTACCTGAATCACCAGTAAGGGTGAGGTGAAACAAATGTAGTCCACATTGATCACATTTTTCATGGCTAGACCACCAAATAACTTGTTCTTTCTCTTCCCTGGAATGGCATCTCAGAGGTTTCTAAAACATTTGTCCAAAGCAAGCGTGCTGCAATTCTGATGCCCTTGATTTGGCCCTGCATCTTCTGGTTGAAAACAATCAAATGGGCTCACCCTAGAATTGAGCGGCAATGGCCGTTTCACCACTGCAGAGTATGCCAAGGTAATTTTTGATGGAATATTCCCAGCTTCAGCAACATTTTACAACTTGACCTGCAGCACTCATGGCAATTGAGACTTCAATTTAGAATTCTGGTAAGCAGAGAACAGCATAGCTCTCAATTAATCACCATTCATTACATCAAGGCAAGCTGTGATCCACTCTTTTTTGACCTGTGCTACAGCAACAACAGCCAAGTTTTCATCTTCTGGGTAGTATGCTATTGGGTCGGACAGAGTAGGCGTAGGAAGATGTAAAACACCCTCTATAGTTGCATGCAGACAATAGGCTGAATATGTTATATGATATCCACCCTCTTGTACAAGCAGCACTCGACCATCACTATACAACTCTGCCTGATCACGAACAAGTTGCCCCAGTCGACAATACCCTGCCATTGTTAGGCATTGTCTTCCATTTGGATCAAACTGTTCACATGAATCAACAAAAAAACCACATTACGTAAGTATTTATCAAACAATATCTTCAATTTGACACCAATATTTGCATGGCAAGCAAGCCTAACAGCCTGCCAGCATTGTATTCCTGACATTGATCGAAAACTCAGTTCTGTATTTATTGAAATCTATGATAGAAATAGAAACTAAAAATCCCAACACAAAACCCCTTTGAAACAATGACAAAGAAAAATCAAGTTTTTGAACATTCTAGCCCACAGAAAAACATCAAAGCAAGTTTAAGAGACAAGCTTGAACGTACTGCACTTGAATCCTGACCAACAACCATCACTATGATCTCTGGTCTGAATTTAGCCACAACAGGAATAGCCATTTCTTGCATTGCATATTCATAGCCTTTGTCTCCGCACCCGTTTGGCAAAGGAATGTTCAGATTGAAACCTGCTCCTTTCCCTTTTCCAACCTCATTGGGCAATCCAGTTTGAGGATGTGAGGGTCCCCAAGAGCCATGATTCATGTGCAAAGATATGGTCAAAACGTCATCTCTGTCATAGAAGCCCTCTGCCGTTCCATTTCCGTAATGCACATCAATATCTACAACTGCTACTCTCTTGATGCCAGATGCTATGGCAAGCTGGACAGCAAGCCCTGCATTATTGAGAAAGCAATATCCATCAGCCTGGGTAGGCTGGGCATGATGTCCAGGCGGACGTATAAGGGCATATGCTAGCCGGTTCCGTCCTTCAAGGATGCTTTTCATGGCCTCAAGTGTAGTGCCAGCAGCAAGAAGAGCTGCATTCAATGACCCTTGAACCAATTTAGTCCCCGTGCTGAACACTCTACCTCCGTGCGCATCTGCATCCAGCAACTCCTGAATGTAGTCTGCAAATACAATGCAGAAACTCCCATGATTCAACACAGAATACAATTACAATCAAAGGGAAATATTAACTTGCAATGTAAACTGCGGCCTGGAACTTGTAACAAGCTCCTAATACCGTTCTTGACCCAAGGCCGAAACACTGCTCAGACACACCGAAACGCGTTTTATGGTGACCGTGCTGCTGACACACATGAAGGGCTCCGAACACACAAAATAGATTTGAAGGAATTCTAAAGAGTATGAACCTTGGGAAAAACAATTTTATATTCTCCTAAGTAGGACCTCCGAGTGTGTTTACCCCTGACCCAATCAGTATCAATATAGCTAATAATGGTATCATCTCCAACATAATTGCACTATGATCGATAGTGCCATGACTATAACCAAGTACTCTCAATGCTGTTTGCCAAAGAGAGTGAAGAAAATTGGTGTGGACACGTATTGACCAAATAAAGTAGAAAGACAAAAAGCTGCTGATACTTATGTAGGAGATATCATCATTCTTGGCCAACATGATATTAGGATCCATAGGACAAGAAAGAGAAGCACAATGTTCCATTGCATGCTTCTCACGTATCTTAATCATGAGATAGAAACATGTCAATAGGGAATCGACATACTTTCAAGCCTACTTCTGACATGGCAAACTTGATTCTAACACTACTTTGATAGTGTTAGCAATCACCTTGCCACCCTACATAGGATGTGTTCAAGTTTAGGTCTGCACCCCACTCTCGGTGGTTCAGGCATTTCCTTCTTTAGTACCCTTTTTCCAATTCTTTCTCATGACTTGTGATTCATAAAGGGGATGTTGCATGCACCTGGGCTCTACGTGCCACATGGACATGCTATGTCTAAACCTCCTCCTAGGGCCAAACTATGTCCAAAGAGTTTGATGGGTTTCATACCAACATGTTGAATTGTAAAGAAGCACTCTGCTGTACAGGGCACTTACAGCTTGTAGTTGCTTTAGAAAAAGGCAGAAGGCCTATAAATAAGAGGCAAGGCCTCAATTATTTTAGGCAGCTAAGCATCAACTGTCACGTGACACATCCCAATCCTATGTGTCCGTGGAAAAGCTACACCACAGCAGGGTTCAATCAGTTCAGTCAAGTCTAGATTAGCTGTGATCTGGCACTTTTGTGAGTCTATTCGTAGACCGTGCATGTCCAATCACTTAGCATAGACGCATATCCTCCGGTTGCGCACAGCATGATCATCGGAATTCCCATCAGAATCCATTAGCATCAGTTAGGGGAATTTTCCAGTGCATTTAGCCTATTTTCCTATTTTTGGTTATTTTCACTTATTATTTTTAAGTGACTTTCCAACAAAAGTAGGTAGGGCAATTTTGCTAAGTTAATATATAAGCAAACCCAAGTTAGCACTTTCTGGCAGAAGAGGCAGCAAGAGCTTCCCGCTCAACAGGCAACTTCTCAGCAGTACCCCCTCAGACCATCTAGCGTTTTTTGCATCTCCACCCCAGCCCTGGCGTTTTCCTTCCACAGCAAGCCTTCGCCATCAACATCAGTACCCTAGCGACTGCAGGTTCTCATTGTTGCCAGCAGATCCAACTTTGCTAGCGTTTTTCCCAGATCAGCCTTAGCGTTTTGCTAGCATTTTTGCTCTGCTGCAGCGCTTTGTTTTCAGCCTTCATCTACAGCAGATACACAGCGATTTCAGCCTATGACACCGTAGCAGATCAGCACCCAATCGGTTGCAGAAGTCCCCCCAACTTTAGCCATAAAAACGCAGCCAAAACAGTCATTTTCAGCCACCGAAACAGTATCGAAATTCAGCAATTAGAAGATCCCAGATTTCAGCCATCAAGTCGTCGTCGTCACCACCGTCGTCGTCATCGGCATAGTCCAAGCTGCATCAATCCATTGCATTCGCATTGTACACCTTTGTGCAATCAAAGTAGACCACTCTCGCCGACGAGAGTGGGGCCTTCGGAGGAGGGTTTTACAACCTCTCGGGTATCGTATCTCTTCTCTCTCCTTCTCTCAGTCTCATTCACTTGCACGCACAATATCCACTCACTTTGTTCGTGATCATAGCACTCTCCATAAGACGGAAAGCTCTCTCTTTCCCTAAGAACTAAAAGGAACCTTGAGCAATAAAGATCACTAATCTTGAGAAAATACAACATTCATTCCGCTGCACATAACATTGGTATCAGAGCTTTGGAAGTGTTCTGCATTACTCAAGGACAGAACCACAAGAACCACAAGAATTTTTTTTGTTTGTTGTGATCGCACGAACCCAAGTTTACTTGGGCGTGGCGATTCCTAATCGTGTTTTGTTGAAGAGTGACAGGAATCCCAAGAAAGAAGGGCTTGTCCAACCTCCCCTTGTATCTCTTTTCACTCATTGAGAGCGGACCATGCACTTAGCGGCCGGCCAATCAACGTGAGGGGGGAAAAAGCAACCTTGGTGTGAGCGCAAGGCCGCCAAGGGGGGCGCCCACAGAAAAGGGTAGAACTCGGGTGAAGAGAAGATCCTTCTCCACCATGATTTGCAAGCGAAAGAAAACCTCAATAACCTCAAGATCCTCAAGAACCCAAGAACCAAGACCCTCAAGAACCCAAGTTCCTCGCAAGCTTAAGACCCCAAGATCATAGTGCATGGTCGTCACCCGAAGCGGCATGGATACTTCGCATTCAGGTGATGAGCATGAGAGAGGCGACGAAGGATTCTCCCCACCCGGAGATTTTTCCAACCCTCCCCCTTCGCCATCTACGCCAAACCCTATGGAGGCAATGGTCAAGCAGATGATGGCCATGATGGATAGACAGGAAGACAAGCGCCTTGCTTTAGAACGCGAGCGCCTTGCTTAGGAGCGTGAGCGCATTGCTCTTGCCGCAAAACAAGAAGAAAATCGCCTTGCTCAGGACCGTGAGCGTGACGACAGAATTGCAAGAATGGCCGCAGATCAAGCAGCCAAGGACCGCGAGCGCGACGAAAGAAACGTAAGATTTGCCGCACAACAAGAAGAAAATCGACTTGCTCTCGAACGCGAGCGCGCTAAACGAAATGAACGAAAAGCAGAAAAGGAGGCCGAGCCTGAAGCTCAAAGGGAGCTTCGCAATCAAGAATTTATTGCCCAAATCCTAGCCTCGAAGACCGAACCACCCAAAGATCGTGAGAGTTCGTCAAGTGGCGCAAGCCACGATGCGGATTCACACAATCCAGTCACAGAGAAGTTGACTTTCAGTAAGTATGACGGTAAGATGGATGCTACTGTTATTCATTCTTGGTTTCATCAATTTAATGCTTATTTTGCAACAACTAAGAAAACAGGCAATAGCAAAGTTTTGACAGCAGCTATGTACCTTGCCGGTGATGCCATAAATTGGTACCAGGCATGGCAAGAGGCACAGCTAGCCGCGCACCTAGAGGCAGCCGACGATCTCACGCCCCTGTCTTTTAGTTGGGTTGATTTCCAAGACAAGCTCAAGGCGCGGTTTATGCACCTCGGTACCTTGCATGATTGAAGGACGATTGGCGAGCTCTCAAGCAAAACAGTATGTCAATTATGTCTTTCTCTAATCGTGTTTTGCAGCTTGGCACTCAATTACGCAAATCGGATACGAAGCGCAAGGAGGCATTTCTTTACGGATTGGACAAGTATATCAAGTATGATGTGGAGGTACTCGATCCAATAGATCTCAACAAAGCGGTAGCAATTGCTCTCGCCCACGAGATGAAGCACAACAAAGGAAAGCCTAAGGAGAACAAGACTTCCACAAGTACCTCGCAGACTTCGCAGACTACTCAGAACGGTAAGAACGGTAAGAATGGTAAGAACGATAACTCTTCTAACCAATCTTCCAACATTATCTCAACAAAGAATTCTTCCAATGAATCTAAGGGTAAGGCTAACACAATTGCTAAACCTAAGCTTACTCCAGATGAAAAGGTAGCACAAGGAATTGTAGGAGGTTACATCACGTCGGAAGAACAAAGCACTTATTCTAAGGAAGGTCGTTGTTTTCATTGTCACATTAAGGGTCACATAAAACGAACATGTCCTAAGGTTGAATCGAATGAATCTAAAGAGCCCACAGCACCCACTACATCTGTCAATGCAATGAATGATAACACGATTGTGCCCAAAGTTTCTCAGGACCCTCCCATTGATGATTCACTCATTAAACGTTATGGTCATACGTCGAGGCACCGTTTTGTCATATTGTTTGGCCCAGGTAGTATGCATGATGTGATCAGCCTCTCTCTTGTTGAGAGAGCCCGCCTCGAACTTAGTCCGAGATCTCCTATCGAGGTCTCTGGCTTTCGTCCTGGTATGGACGCTCTCATCACGAAGGAGTGCCTTGATGTGTTGTTTGCAATTCAACAGACTGCCTTCACTAGAAGATTTGTTGTTTCTCCTCTCTCAGGATGTGATATGATTTTAGGCATGAAATGGTTTCGTGAAATAAACCCTCTCGTTGATTGGGAGGCTAGCACTTTAACTCTCAATGCCAAAAGTGATTCTCCTACTGTCTTTCATGGAGTGGATACTTCTCCTTCTCCATCTCTCATTGCTAATATACAAAACAAGGTTGAAAGGATTCGAGATAAGGAGACTTTCTCAGTCTCTTTTTCTCCACAGCATGACACACAGAACTTACATGAGTATGAGAAGCATGATGATTTGAAGGATAATGATTTGCATGATGATTTGGATGCTAAAGACAAGTATGATGAATTGCATGAACAAGATGTGATTGTTCACAAGGAAGATGTGTTAGTTGATGCTTTTTCTAGCGACGCTAACCTCATTGTAGATTCGATCAATCACCACGAATCGATCTTGGCTTTCGAGTCGAGGTCCACAGATCCCCCACAAGAAGATTCGATAGATCCCGAAGAACCGATCTTGGCTCTTGAGCCTTGCTCCAAGGAACCCTCACAGGAAGTATTATGTGTTCACATGCTTGATACGCACGCATTCTTCGAGTGTTTCATTCGTGAAGGTTTCCTGTATTTTAGTCAGCATCATTATGTGATCCCTTTTACTAGGCATGACATATTGTATGTTGAGCACGTTTCTCTCATGGATGAGCACGAATGTATGCGGATTGTTCATGAAAAGATGAAAAGTTTGTATGTCAGAAAGTCACATTCCATGTCTCTTCCTTGGCATGACAGTTTCCGAAAGAGCACATGATTGTATGAGCACCAAGCATGGGCATTTCCATTGTGATTTGCCACAGTTGATTGATTTTGATCAAACAGGAAAGATTCGATCGCATTGTTTGCATGTGTTTGATGAACGGGTGGTCACTCCGTCTATTTGTTCATCTACATTGCATGCACAGTCTTTAGAGATGACAAGAATTTTTTCCTTCACTTTACATGGAATGGGTATGTTCATGGTTTTGTGTTGGAGATGGTTTCAGGAATTTTCAGCCATGTAGATTCTTGAAGATGAAAGAAGCAGGACTCTACACGAAGTAGAAGCAAGAAAGGAGATTCAGAAGATTTTGTGTCGCTTTCGACGCGGCCCAAAGAAGCAAGCGTTGCAGACCTTTATGAAGTTCAAGTACCGCGCGACCCACACAGCAGAGTGGGCCGGTAAAGAGTCCCTTCCAAGATTCCAGATGCTGTTGGCGATCTCCCTCGACGCCATACAGTTCGGTACCAATACCTCACTTTGAAAAGGAGGGGATGTCACGTGACACATCCCAACCCTATGTATCCGTGGACAAGCTACACCACAGCAGGGTTCACTCAGTTCAGTCAAGTCTAGATTAGCAGTGATTTGGCACTTTTGTGAATCTATTCGTAGACCCTACATGTCCAGTCACTTAGCATAGATGCATATCCTCCGCTTGCACACAGCATGATCATCGGAATTCCCATCAGAATCCATAGCATTAGTTAGGGGAATTTTCCAGTGCATTTAGCCTATTTTCCTATTTTTGGTTATTTTCACTTATTATTTTTAAGTGACTTTCCAACAAAAGTAGGTAGGGCAATTTTGCTAAGTTAATATATAAGCAAACCCAAGTTAGCACTTTCTGGCAGAAGAGGCAACAGGAGCTTCCCGCTCAACAGGCAACTTCTCAGCAGTACCCCCTCAGACCATCTAGCGTTTTTGCATCTTCACCCCATCCCTGGCGTGTTTTGCATCTCCACCCCAGCCCTGGCATTTTCCTTCCACAGCAGGCTTCGTCATCAACATCAGCACCCTAGCGACTGCAAGTTCTCATTGTCACCAGCAGATCCAACTTTGCTAGCGTTTTTCCCACAGCAGCCCTAGCGTTTTGCTAGCATTTTTGCTATGCTGCAGCGCTTTGTTTTCAGCCTTCATCTACAGCAGATACACAGCGATTTCAGCCTATGACACTGTAGCAGATCAGCACCCAATCGGTTGCAGAAGTCCCCCCAACTTTAGCCATAAAAACGCAGCCAAAACAGTCATTTTCAGCCACCGAAACAGTCCCGAAATTCAGCAATTAGAAGATCCCAGATTTCAGCCATCAAGTCGTCGTCGTCATCAGCATAGTCCAAGTTGCATCAGTCCATTGCATTCGCATTGTACACCTTTGTGCAATCAAAGTAGACCACTCTCGCCAACGAGAGTGGGGCCTTCGGAGGAGGGTTTTACAACCTCTCGGGTGTCATATCTCTTCTCTCTCCTTCTCTCAGTCTCATTCACTTGCACGCACAATATCCACTCACTTTGTTCGTGATCATAGCACTCTCCATAAGACGGAAATCTCTCTCTTTCCCTAAGAACTAAAAGGAACCTGGAGCAGTAAAGATCACTAATCTTGAGAAAATACAACATTCATTCCACTGCACATAACATCAACCCACACATTTACATGGGTAGCAGAGTAGCCCAGAGCCATCTCAAAGCTCACCCACTGGTAAAACATGGTGGGTTTTCGGCCGGAAAAGATAGAAACATATGGACAAGTCTGATGTAGGAAAAGCATACGGGCAGGCAACAATGTACTGCAAGATTTTTTAATGTGGGTTGATCTTTGGTGCTGGGAAACCTTGGGGATAAAGTTTTGAAAGCAATCGATTATTGTGGCTTTTTCGTAAAAGCTTTTTATTGTGCCTGTAAAAAAAACTAAATAAGAGGCAAGGCCTGGATTGTAAAAACAAATTAGTGTGTGGTCACAGAACAGTTGTGAATGCTCTATTGATAATTAATAAAGAAATACCACAAGGGGCACTCCATTTAAGGGTCAAAACTCTTCATGTCCACTACAAAGTGCAAGCAAGATCTTTCCATTTCAATTCAAGTATTTTAGTTACAATTCTACGTCTTCGAGTGGATCATTGGTCCAGTGGGTGATTCTAGTGGCGTTAGAGAATCAGTCTTCGTATTCTCACAAGAAGAATGATCACTTCCAATGGAGGCTAACACTCACCCCACCCCGACTTTGGCAGAGGCAACCAAGGGAACTTGACGGAAACCTCCTACTTCCGAGACTCTCATAATGATTCCCTTTGATTGTGAATATTTTGGTGAGCTTTGTTCAAGGATTGCATATGATTATTACTTCTAAGCTGTATGCACCTTATGTGGAAGGTAAAGGTTTCCACAATCTTTATGAGATTTTGGAATTACTTTACCTTGGTCGATAATTTCTTCTAAGCCTCAATCATCTGTTGTGACATCTCTCCCCCATGTTCCTCTTAAACCACCAATGTTTATGGGATCTTTGCCTCCTCACATGCCCTATTATACAATTCCAGCCCAGAATTTTATTGTCCTCCAGTTTCTACTCCTCTTACTCCTCCTCCAGTCTTATTTGATTGGAGGTGTTTTCTGTACAATGGCCAACGAGAATCCTACTTTGTAGATCCTTCTTAACTCTTCGGTTTCTTCTTCTTTACCATCACCATTCCCACCACCACCTTAACCCTCGTATCCTCCTATACCAAGACCTTAATCAATGTATCTGTGCTATTTTCCCTATTATCCTTCCTCATGTTTCCAAGTCCCAAACCATTCAAAGATGGTGGTTCTACGGTGAACTTTTACACATTCAGTGGAGTTCACAATAGACCAAAATCTTTACAATTTCTCCAAGAATTCGAGATTGTCTTTAATAATGAGAATTATACAAAAGACTGCAAGCTTGCTAGAGTCACCAGATTTCTTAAAGGCCCTAACTACGAGCCCTTGGGGTATTTTTTTATATTATTGATCTTCACATATACAACTGCCAGTGCGAGTCTGCTCCAACCGGATGACTAGAACTCACACAAGGCTTCTCTTCTATAGGCCCTTTGCCTTGCTTTTACAAGAGCTAAAAGCTCCGAAATCAATTGTTATTCAAAAGCTGGCACTCGTCAAATGCTTTGAAACTGGCTCCCAAAAGCTCCAAGTTCACAATGTAACACCATCACCCATCCATACAAGTGCCACCTTACCTCCTAGAAAACATGTCGTGAATCGCACTAGATTTTCCACCACATTTCTCGCTAGGCTCTGATTTGGGTCCACCTTCCGGGTCTAATTGAGCTCTTTCTTCCCACTTCCAATTGGGTCGGATGGCACGTCACCAAGTTGTGACATACCCCCTCCCTTTGAGAAAAGTAATCGCCCCCCATTACAACTAGAAAAAGCAAGGCAAACTGTAATGTGCAGAGGAAGTGATTGATGGTGAATGCCTCAAGATGAGTGCTCAGTCGTACTCAAGGTTCCTTATGCTTCATGAGAGAGTTTACTTCATGAGAGATGTACAGAGACTAGAGAGAAAACAGAGAATGATACTGTGAAAGAAGGTTTTGTGAGTGATAGAGAGGTATTTGCTTTAGATTGCATAAATGTTGATACAATGGTCCTAAATGCTAAGATGCTGACGGGATCTTGTTGCCGGTACTTGGATCTGCAAGTTTAAGGGCTGAAAATGCAAAGCGCTAGGGGTGTTGAATGGGATCTGCAACTACGACGAGGCTATGGGCTCATCTGTTGTCGCCGAGGTCAGCAATGGGCTGAAAACTGAAAAACGCTGCCTAATCTGAGGGCTGAATTTGAGAACGCTTGTTGATCTGCTGTCTTCGGCAGAAAACTGAAAATGCTAGTACTAATGGCTGGATCTGCGACAGTGCGACGAGGTTATGGCTGATAATTGAAAGCACTGGTGTTGATGGGCTGATCTGGTGCAAAAACGCCAAAGATGTTGAGGTACTGCAGGTACTTGCTACTGTACTAAAGGTACTTACTCATGCTTGAGAAGTGACTCCTAGGGTCATTTATACATTGGAGTAAAGCTAGGTCGAGCAGTGCCTGTTTGTTGAATGGACTATTTTCTTATTTTTTTGAGTAATTTCTTTTTATTGAACTTAGGATATTTAAATGTGTGCACTTGAACCGTAAGGTTAGGAACTGTAAATCTATTGGAATTATTAAAAGCCATCAAGAACGGACAACTCTAATGTGTCATATGATGGGTGACATTAAGCATCGCGAAGGGGTTGTACCACTAGTTCGATAGGAGAGACCGGGGAACGAATATTCTTGATGCGTCATGTGATGGGTGACGAGAGCATCAGAAAGGGAATATTCCATTGGTCTAGCAGGAAACCCGAACTGGAAAAAGGAATATGTGTAAAAACGCAAGCACAAGAATAAAGATGGGTTCTGAGAAGCTAATTCTAAAAAGCGGAATATTCTGAAGTGTTTTCGTGGAAGAGAAAATGCTTTCCCGCGAGAAATCTGTGTATGCATTGCATTGCATCCGGGGACGCCTGGAATGTGATTGTATAGCATCAAATTTCAACTCACTAAGTTTCATTGAGTTTTGTCCAGGTTCGCATTTTTTTTAAAGTGACCGGCCGCCCACTTAATAAGTGGATACTCCACTTAAAAATAAGCCAAACCTCAATCAAAAAAGGCCATCGCTAAATTCATACGGCTGAGAATAAACAGCAACAATCTCTCTTCCTTGCGCTAAAAACTCAACCGCCTGTCACAAACTGTTGACGTATCAAAGCCCTGAAGAATGGAGCCAAGTTACAGATGTCGGCCGAGGGGCCTAAACCCTAAGAAGAACAAGTAACAGAAGAAGAAGTCCTAGCAACTTTTAGGGACCCCGTCCGATGGGGCCCCAAGTGACATAAAGAAAATAAAGCACGACCCACACAAACACACAAGGAAATTGCATAGAGTTTGATGGCGTGGCAGCTGTACGGAAAACCCTGATTTTTCACTGACTGATGATGTGGCAAGCTGTACGGAATTCCGCATTTTGCGTTGACTGCTAACGTGACAGCTGTACAGATTTCCATAAATTACGCTGGCAGCTTTTTGGCATTGCTTTTGGACCAGAAGCTTTTGAGTTTGAAGGCTTTTCATGTAAACTGCTTTTCATAGGCCAAGGGCCTTTAAATATGTGTTGAGGGCTCATTCTCTGGCATGGTTCCTAGAGAAGGTGCAGAGTCTGTAGTTTCGGCTTGTACTGTGTTGATGCAATATAAAGAAATACCAAAAGGGGCGCCAAGGTTTGGGGCCAATACTCTCTGGGGTGGAATTCCGCCACTCCGTGTCGAGTGTGGTCACTCTCTTTCAGTTCAGTTGTTATTTGAAGTGCTTAAAGTTGTTCAGTCTATTCTTTTCTATTAGCAAGTGGTGCCCGTCTTGTGACACCGCCAACCTCCTCCTCCTTCCAGCCCTACCTGGCTACCCCTATTCCAACCGGCTCCGCACCGGCTATTCCTGCCGGGTGCGAGCAGGGAGCCTATAAAAGCAGCCCACGCTCTCTCTCAGTCTTCCAGGTGGTGCCAGCGCTAGTAGCAAGAGTCCATCCGGCGAAGAATTTGCAAGCGATCAAGAGCAAGCCAATACACGGAGTTTGCTTTCCCGTACTCGGAGCAACAAGTATCCATTGTGAATTCGCCACATAAGAGTTGTTGTTTCGTGTTTGTGCTACTCCATCACGAAGAAGGAGCAACGAGGCCTCGGCCTATGCTCAAAGATTCAGAGAACAGAATCAGGAACGGTCTGTAGGGCTTCACGCTCTAGGAGCAAACAAATACAGAATTGAGAGCTCGTCTCTCAGGAATTTCCCACACGGGAAGGAATTGACCATCGAGTCTGAGAATTAGAACGGAGGAGTTACTTCGGTTCTTGTGCTTGTAAAAAGATTCTCCCTAATAAAGATTTTCTTTAAGGAGGGGGGACCAGCCCATCTTCTGATCCCAAATACTGTCAATCTTCTCCCTCATCTCTTTTGAGTTGAACGATGATTTATTTTCAGCTTGTTGATTATTCATGTGCGCTCCCATTTGTGACAGTGGTATTAGAGCTCGGATTCCTCTCTTTCTCTGCAAAGGAAAAAATTCCGAGAAGGAAAGGGAAAGAACAATGACGAACCACGGAAGAACCGCTAAAGACAACTTCAGCAAGTTCGAGTTCAACTCGCGCAATTACAACAGCTGCTGACACTGCCGACTGTCCAAAAGGCTTTGGAAGGAATCAAAACCCGCAAGGAACAGATGCCGATGGGTGTCAGGAAAAACCTATCGGCGGTAGCAAACAGTAGGAGGAAGATGCGCAAAGAGGTGTCGAAGTGCACAAGGGATCTCCGAATCGGGACAAACGGCCTTCCAAGAGCAAGGGCCAAGAAAAAGAACTTTCTCTGCTTAATGAGAGCAAGGATATCTCTATCTCTTCTCCATCATACTCTCTTCATTATACTACTACATCTACTTCTCATACAATATCTAAATCTTCTCCGAAGAAGAAAACTCCTACTACTACCCTACGTAATACTAAAGAGAAGCCCAAGTTCAAGAAGGATAACCACAAGCGTCACCGCAAGATGGGGATTTTCAAATCCGGTGACAAGGATGTCAAGTTTGACAACTATACGAGACAGAAAGACATCTCCAAGGCATTGTCTTTCATCAGGCAATTTGAGGTTGCTTTTGCCAATGGGAACTTCACGGAGAAATCCAGGTTGTGTCATGTTGGGATGCATCCCAAGGAGATAGCAAGCGACTGATGGTTAGCCAAGATCTGGAAGGTACACAAGCCTGAACATGGACTCAATTCAAAACTGAATCTTATGAACAATTTCTTCCGCCCGACTTCGAGAAGGACATTCAGAAGGAATGGGACTGACTCGCCCAGAAGGAACATGAGAAAGTCATGGCTTATGTTGACAAGTATTGGTCAGTTCTTCTGAAAGTTACGCCTTTCATGAAGATTTTCGATGAGGAAAAGATGCAGACGTTTGAAGCAGGCCTTCAAACCGCCGCATCGGAAGAGTATGAAGGTGTACCCCCACAACACCCTATAGCGGATGAGGGAGTCGGCAATCATCGCCGAGGATCTACATTCCACTAGTACCCCAAGACAGATGGAACATAGCACATACCTTGCAAGGCAAAGAGCGTTTTATGGTGACCATGGCGACCAAGGCAAAAAGCATCCCCCAGAGGACACGGATTAACCTAAGAAACCAGAGGGTACCGGCAAACGGTTCAAGTATCTCACGCGAAATCAAGTACAAACCTTCAAAGAGAAAGGAAGCTGCTTCTACTGTGATGAGAAAGGACACATGAAGACCGATTGCCCGGTTCGGTAGCAACAGCACGAACAAGCATCGTTGAAGAAGGAACAATCAAAGAACCTCTCTCTCTCTCGCTTCCGCACATGCACAGTCTCACAATAATATTTATCAATTACTCAATCAATCACGTACATGCATCAATGGCACAGACCACATGGCATGCATCACATGTATTTATCTTGAACAAGTCCCAGTTCAATCTCGAACACTCAGATGCTCCGTATGCACTAGAATCAATCAAATTTCTATCCAACAATCTCATCCTCATCAGAACTTTCAATATCCTGGAGTAGCAATATTAGCCATCACATCCAAATCTGATCGATCTCTGGCGAATGTCTTGATGCACTAAAACCACATACCCAGTTCATCTCATCCAAATTGAAACTGTGATACACTAGATTTATCCATACTAATCATCACATCCGGTTCTAACTCGAACTCCACGGATGTCTCTAATGAATTAGTACATCATCAAGATAGAATGCTTCAGTCATTCCATCCAATCATACTCAATCAAATAGTAAGACATTAATCAAAATGAGAGAGTAAATCATTCTTGTTACAAATTTCGTCAAAATACATAGTGACGACAAAATGTCGTCAGCTCAACATCCCTGAAAGGATAACAACTGATCAATAAAAAACACTATCAATCATTTGTGTTGATCTGTGACAAGAGAGTGGAGTAGCGCTCCTCTATGAAGTAGGCCCTGCACCAGACTCAATCGTCGAACCATCCTAAACTCTTGGTGCAAGGTAGAAGACAATCCAAAAGCCACAAGGTAAAGCTCTAATAATTGAGAAGTATCTTCCAAGTCGTCCTCCATCCATTTGGCATCCAAAACCGGATCACTCCGAAACTTGACCAAATATTTCCGGATTAGCTTTTCTTTTATGTTTACTTTCTTGTGTGCCAGTATCTGTTCATGTTGAAGGATTCCTATGTTCCTCAACTTCAAATTGCTCATCCACAATCATATCCTCTGGCACTTGTTCTTTAAAAGGACGTAGAAGACTCACATGAAAAGCATTGTGAATCTTCCAATGATCTAGCAGCTTCAATCTGAAAGCAACATCATTGATTTGCTCCCTAACCTGGAAAGGACCATAGTATTGCTCAGCTCTGGATAAAGCCTCTCTTCGCCCTTTTTCTTTCTGTGACGTGCTTTCTCAAACTTGAGTAGCACCAAATCATTCTCTCTAAGCTACATGTCTCTGCGATACTTATTCACTACCTTTTTGTGTTTTTCTTGAGACTTCTGCAAAACCTCCTTAATCTTGGAAAATGCGGTATGAAGATCCTCCACAAAGCGCTTTGCCTCAAATAACTTATTTTTCGTGCACAAGATAGGCGGCACTTTCTTGCCACCTTCAACAATCTCAAATGGGGCCTTCCCTGTCGATGTATAGACTGTGTTGTTTTAGACGAACAACACCAATGACAAATATCTGTCCCACAACGATTTGTGATCCGAAACATAACACTTTAACACATCAAGCACAACTGAATTTGTGATCTTTGATTCAAGGTGGAAAGGTACGTAGTGTACGGTACATAATCAGTACGTAAGGTACGTACTTCTGTATGGATCGGCCTTTAAGGTACGGGACCAGTACGTAACACTGAGAACTTGGTAGAACGGAGAGTCTCGCGAGAAGAACGCAGAGTCACGCGAGAGAACATGAAAGAGGGAACAGGAATACCTTGGAGAGAGTGGGCACAAACTCTGGAGTCTGCAGAAGCTGAGACTCGAGAGCTCTGAACTAATAAATTTGAAACGCACTGCGCAGATGTCTGCAAAACGCACGCAAGGCTGATTCGCGAGAAATCACTGATTTTTTATGCTTGAGACCCCTAAGGTAAGTGCCCCCTTATCTACTAACTCTCAGCGCTGTCCTACCTGTGAGTCGATTTTTCGCCAGGGAGTCGATTTTTTAAAAAGGTGAAAATTTGCCATACAGTACCTACCAGTACGTAAAAATTCGTACCGTACGGTTGTACCGTACGGATCCGTACAGTACGTACCGTACGGTTGTACCGTACGGATCCGTACAGTACGTACGTACGGATGCAACCTTGCAAGTTTGATTGCCCATCTATTTGAGGATGAAAAGAAGAAGAGAACTTCAATGTAGTCCCCAAATTCTCACTTAAAGCTCACCAAAACCAATTGGTCATCCTAGAAACTCTATCTAAAACAATAGAAGAAGGCATCCCATGGTACCTAAAGATATAAACAATGAGAAACTCTACTTTAATCGTCTTCTTTACAAGGATAAAATGAGCCTGCTTACTGAACCTGTCTACAATAGTCCATATGCCATCATGCCCACCCTATGTCTTTGGAAGATCAAAAATAAAGTAAATAGCAAAACTCTCCCATGGTCGATTTGGAATTGGCAAAGGTAGCAGTAGCATACTACTATCGCCTGTCATCCAACTCATCTCTGAAAATCGAGATCTGTAGCATACTACTGTCGCATGTCATCCAACTCATGATAAAAACTAGCAATGACTACAAAAATTTGCGGTTTGCCAGATAAAGCATCTGCAACCACATTCTTCTTCCCCTCTATATAAACAATTTGAATTTTGAAAATAAAAGAGAGACAAAAGATTTACCCATCTCATTTGTCTGTCAGATAGCTTCGATTGTGACAAGAAGTATCTCCAACTCTAATGATCAGTATGAACTGTAAATCAGCTCCAAGAAGGTAATGTTTTTTAGCAGATAATGTATGAATTACTACAAGAAATTCCTTCTGTGCAACTCTCTCAGCCTTAGAGAATAATCTGTTGTCATAGGCTATCACATGACCACGATTGAAACCGGCCCCGTAGGGCGGTAGACTTTGGCTTTCACCCGAAACTTACTTTAGACTTTAGGACAGAGAAACTTTGCAAATAAAACCTATAACTAGAATTAACAGTTTGAACACACAAGGCTTGGAAGCTAGAGCGCTCCAAGCAAACGCCGACAACTTGTTGGCCCCAAAGACTGGCGCCCCTTTCGGTATTTCTTTATTCTTATCAAGAAGGGAATAAGACCTACGATTTCCTACAAGCTGTCCCGCACAATCCGGGCTGAAAAAGACATGTTCTGGCCCGATTTCGGCAGCATAAATGTACTAGGAAACTTCACAGACAAAATCCCCACGCAATGAATGACTTTCCCGGCGCATACGGGCACTTTCCCAATTCTGGCGAGAATGTGCAGCACGCTGAATTCTCTGTTTTCTGCCCCGAAAATGCACCAGATCGCATGTACAACGGTCCCCTCATTTCCCTGGACCTCCTAGGGGTATTAGAGACCTATTAGGGCCGAAACCCTAAACCTGAAAATTTACACAGCAGGCTGTAATTTCCTGTTTTGAGCTCCGTTTCGCATGCCGATCGCATCCATAGCAAGCCCTCGAGCTCTCGCACATGTAGGGCTACTTGCCTTTGAATCAGACGAGATTTCTCGCGAGAAATCTCTCCAAATTCACATGTACCTGTGGGGGATTAGCAACTAGCTAATCCTGTACCTGTGCAAGAGGCTCTTGCCTACGGCAATCGCGCATGAACCCACACAACTGTACATATAGATGAAAAGCCCTCGCGCGGGGCATCACGTTTCTATATTCAAAGGGGGAGAGAGATGCACGAGAGTGGAATCATCGCGCTACATAAGACAAGGGAGAAGGCAAGCTTTCCATTAAAGCTATGAGACCTGCACCCACTACTCACCCACACTCTGTAGTAACTCTATGAGCCGAATTCAGCTCCTCTCTCAAAAATGGGCGCCCCCTCTTCCAGCTAGACTGGGAAACTACATGAGAAGCCGCCAAGTGTCCACTTAGCCTCTTTTGAATTAATTCCTAGTACCCACAGACTCATAAGTGTAGCGAGGGGGCCTAAGTGACTTTGAACTAAGCCTAGACATACTTTTACTACTCGAATTCCAGTGCCGGTCGGCCCACCAGCTCGTGGCTGCAAGGCCTTCCCATGGTCGTAACACATAGATACAAATGACTTAATGAGACCTTCATCCTTTTGTCATTTCCATCTATGATAGAAGTGAGCATAACTCCTTTAACACTTGAAGAGCGATGCACACTTCTATTGCACTGAATCCGTATGTACATTTGATGTGCTAGCTCCGTCATTACCCCTCTTTTGAGCACGTTGAGTTGGGGCATACGTAGGCAGTAACCCAAAGGCCTCAACGTAGAGCTGCAATACATTTGGTGATTTCAAAAGTTCACTCTCTTCCATCCACTTTGCATCCTTAGGTGGATAGTTCTTGAGCTTCCGCAAATAGCGTCGTGCAACTTTTCCCTTAACTTTTCTTTCCTTATGTGCCAAAATCTACTCAGGTACCAAGATCTCATCAAGTTCCTCAACTTTTGGCTGATCTTCATTTGGCATATCTTCTGGCACATCACCCACAAAGGGTCTTAGAAGACTCACGTGAAACGCATTATGAATCTTCCAAGTGTCAAGCAATTTGAATGTATACGCAACATCGTTGATCTTCTCAAGCACTTGAAAAGGCCCAGAGTAACACATACTGAGCTTAGGAAACAACCGTTCCTTGCCCTTCATCTCTTTAACCTTGCGTTTTCAAACCTCGATAGAATCCAATCACCAGGTGAAAACAACAGTTCATGTCGATGACGATCAGGAGCCCTTTTCTGCTTTGCCTGAGTCTTCTCCAAGGAAACTTTGATTATCTTATACATTTCATCCATATTCTCAGCTGCCTCAAAGATCTTGTCCTTTGCATGCAAAATGGGAGGAACCTTTTTGCCACCTTCAACAATCTTAAATAGTGCCTTGCGTGTGGACGAATGCACCGTATTGTTGTACGCATACTCAAGCATAGGCAAATATTGTTCCCACTTGCCCTTATTATCTGACATTTCAGCAGATCCAAGACGGTAGAATTAGCCTCTTCTAATTGTCCATCAGTTTGTGGATGAAACGAGGACGAGAACTTGAGCGTAGTGCCCATGTTCTCAAACAATCCTCTCCAAAACAAACTCGTCATGCACGGATCACGATCACCGACAATCAACTGTGGCATACCATGGTACTTAAACACACCCTTGTACATGAACAACCGTGCCATCTGATCAGATTTTATCTTCTTCCTGACAGGGAATGAAATGGGTCTGCTTGCTGAACCTGCAAATAATGGTCCATATACCATCATTCCATGTCGACGTTCTTGAAAGATCAAAGATAAAATCCATAGCAATGCTTTCCCATGGCTTATCCGGAATTGGCAGTGGCTGTAATAACCCTAGTGCCTTTTTGTTAAAGTTTTGGCATCTCAAGTGAACTGCCCAATGTGATCCCATTATTTAGTTTGGCTTTTAGGTATTTAGTTTACTTATTTGTCAAAGTCTTGGGTAGGGCAATTTACTGGGATTGCTATATAAGCAACCCCTTGCCTCCATTGTATACACATTCAGTTATTCATTGCCAAGGTTGATTGGTTCGGGAGACTCTCTCTCTCTCTCTCTCTCTCTCTCTCTCTCTCTCTCTCTCTCTCTCTCTCTCTCTCTCTCTCTCTCTCTACGCTTTCGCATCGTCGACTTTGACATGGTATCAAAGCTTGGTGTAGCTCGTGTGTGAAGAGCCTTGGCGTGACGAAGCTGCTCTAGGGAAGAGCTCGTTAAGGACAATGAAACCGGCCAGTAGGCGTTGGCTTTCACCCGAAATTCTTTACTTAAAACACACACGCAGAGCACTTTGCAAAGGAGACCTGTAACGGGAATTAACACTTGATCACACACACGGCTCGGAAGCTAGAATGCTCCGAGCAAACGCCGACAACCTGTAGGCCCCAAAATTGGCGCCCCTTTCGGTATTTCTTTATTCTTTAGGAGGGTAAATTACAAGGTAAGGTCCTGGGAATCCTTCACGTGCATCCACCTAGATACCATTTGATTTGGCCAAATTTCGGCAGCATAACAGCCCCAAAACTTGCGCGAAACCAATTCCCCTGATGGAACTCGCTTGCACTGGCGTATACCCTCTGATTCCTGTCCAAAAACAGTAAATTCAGCATGCTGTATTTACTGGTTTTTGCCCTGTTTTCAGCCCCAAACAGTCCCCTAACTGTCCTTTGCCAGTGGGGCACAATTCCCAATGATCCTGGCGTCCGTACGGCTGAAAAACAGTGAATTTACAGCGCATACACAGCGCTGATTTTGCACCTGTACGGTGAGGTTATGACCCTCACCAGTGCCTGCTTTGGAGCAGCAGTTAGCTACCCCTGTTCTTGCTCAAGGAGGCTCTTGCCTCAAGACAAAAGCATGAACCCACACAACTGTACATCAGTCAAATGAGTAGCCCTCTTGTGGGGCATCACATAACTGCACGTAGGGGAGAGAGAGAGCAGTGTGTAGTGTGCAGGGCATCACTACACACTGCAGAGCAGTGTGTAGTGTGCAGGGCATCACTACACACTGCAGAGCAGTGTGTAGTGTGCAGGGCATAACTGCACGTAGGGGAGAGAGAAAGCAGTGTGTAGTGTACAGGGCATCACTCCTAGCACCACACTGTACATGAGAGGGAAAGGAAGCACTCCATAGCTCTTAACCTGTGACAAAAGCTGAAATGAGGCCTCTCCCAGCATAAAATTCAGCGCCACTTCTTCTGCAAGAGGAAAGTGCATGAAAATTCGACACTTGGCGCATTTACAAGCATTTGCCCGTTTCGGGCTCGCCGCTTAAAAATATCCTGACCGGTTGCCCAGTTGACTTCGTGGCAGAGTTGTAAAATGTTCCCCTAGTCATACCAGAGGTAATGACGCGAACACATTTCACGGCCCAAAATAGCAGTTCCCTAAATTTTAGGAGATGCTTCCGTTGGGCTCCCACTGGTCTTCTGACCATCTATCCTCATTGGAGCCGCATCCAAAAGTGCAATGTGGCCCAACTGTCGGATACTTTTTGTTGGTAGTCCCACCTTGACTTTACGCCTTAATTGAGTTCACTTCCTAGTATCCACCAACTTGCTAAGTGCGACGGGGGGACCTATATGATCTTGCTCTGAGCCTAGACATCCTCTTACCATACGAATTCCAGTGCCGACCACTTCCCGTCTACGGGTGAATCTACCGTTCACATTGGCCATGCAATGTCCGACCGTTTGCTACTTCAACAAGAGGGTCTTAAACAAATAAAAAAAAACCCCATTGGAAAGAAACCAACAACCAAGGTTAGCAGTTGCCACATCTCTGTGACATGGTTAATAACTGCCACGTCCTCGTGACATACCCCCCTCTTGAAATCGCAAACGTCCTCGATTGCATACCATAAAGACACGCCACTGATGATCTTGTGCTATTAACACTCTTTTATCATCGCATGTATCCGCAAGAAAGGTCATAACATACATAGATACAAATGACTTAATGAGGCCTTCATACTTTTGCCATTTCCATCTATGGCACTGAATTCATATGTACATTTGATGTACTAGCTGTATCATTACCCCTCCTTTGCACACGTTGGGTTGGGGCATAAGTAGGCTATAACCCAAAGGCTTCAAGGTAGAGCTGCAATACATTTGGTGACTCTGACAGTTCATGCTCTTCCATCCACTTTGCATCCATAGGTGGATAGTTCTTGAACTTCACCAAATAACAACTTGCAACTTGTCCGTTAACTTTTTTGTCCTTATGTGCCAAAACTTGCTCAGGTACCAGGATCTCATCAAGTTCCTCAACTTCTGGCTGATCCTCAACTGGCATATCTTCTCGCACATCACCCACGAAGGGTCTTAGAAGACTCACGTGAAACGCATTATGAATCTTCCACGCATCAGGCAATTTCAGCCTGTAAGCCACGTCGCTGATCTTGTCAAGCACTTGAAAAGGCCCATAGTAACGCATGCTAAGCTTAGGAAACAGCCGTTCCTTGCCCTTCATCTTCTTTAACCTTGCCTTTTCGAACCTTAAGAGAACCCAATCACCAGGTGATAGTAGCAATTCACGACGGTGACGATCAGCAGCCTTTTTCTGTTTTGCCTAAGTCTTCTCCAAGGCAACTTTAATCTTCTTATACATCTCATCCATGTTCTCAACATATCGATGTGCCTCAAAGATCCTGTCCTTTGTGTGCAAAATGGGAGGAACCTTTTTGCCGCCTTCAACAATTTCAAAAGGTGCTTTGCCAGTAGACGAATGCACCGTATTATTGTACGCATACTCAAGCATAGGCAAATACTGTTCCCACTTGCCCTTATTATCAGACACATAGCATTTCAGCAGATCTAAGACAGTAGAATTGGCCTCTTCTGACTGTCCATCAATTTGTGGATGAAACGAAGACGAGAACTTGAGCGTAGTACCCATGTTCTCAAACAATCCTCTCCAGAACAAACTGGTCATGCGAGGATCACGATCACTGATAATCGATTGTGGCATACCATGGTACTTAAACACATTGTACATGAACAAGCGTGCCATCTGATCAGATTTTATCTCTTTCCTGACAAGGATAAAATGGGCTTGCTTGCTGAACCTGCAGATAATGGTCCATATACCATCATTCCTTGTTGGCGTCCTTGGAAGATCAAAGATAAAGTCCATAGCAATGCTTTCCCATGGCTTATCCGGAATCGGCAGTGGTTGTAACAACCCTGCTGCCTTTTGCCTGTCAAACTTGACCTTTTGGCAAACTATGCATGCTCGCACAAAGGCATCCACATCTCTCCTCAAGGTAGGCCAATAGAAGAACGTCTCTACCGCTTTAACTGTTGCATCTATGCCACGATGCCCTGCATACGGTGGGACATGACTCTCTTCCATGACCTTATGTCGCAGTGGCCTAGTGACACAAAGTCTGCCATGCATCATCATAAAACCATCTCTGAGGAGGTAGTGCTCGTGATGTTGCCCCTCTTGTAACTGTTCAAAGATCCTTGCAAAATCTTCATCAGCAGTATACTGTTCCTTCATGTCATCTAACTCATGATGATAAGGAATTGACACAGCTGAAATTTGTGGCTTTCTTGATAACGCATCAGCCACAACATTCTTCTTACCTTCCACATGCATAATCTGGAAGTGGAACATGGAAAGAATGTTTGCCCATCGCATATGCTTTTCGGATAACTTTGACTGTGTCAAGAAGTATCGCAAGGTCTGATGATCTGTTTGGACAACAAAATCAGCACCTAAGAGGTAGTGCTTCCAGCTAGAAAGCGCATGAATCACGGCCAAGAGCTCTTTCTCATAGACTTGCATAGTCCTCTCTGGCCCTTGCAAAATTCGGCTTTCATAAGCTACTACCCGTCCATCTTGCATTAGCACTGCTCCGATGCTACTGCCACACGCGTCACACTGGACCACAAATGACTTCCTACGATCTGGCAAAACAATAACTGGATCTGAAGTCAACTTTTCCTTTAAGAGGCTAAAAGCTGAAATCTCTTTTTGGGTCCATCTGAAAGTGACCTCTTTCTTTTGCAATGCGTGAAGAGGCGATGCTATCTCTGCAAAATTTCTGATAAACCTTCTATAGTAGGAACACAATCCCAAGAAGCTTCTGACATCGTGCACGGTCTTCAAGTTTGGCCATGTCTTGATAGCTTCGACCTTTGCGGGATCCATTCTAACACCATCCTTTGAGAATATGTGGCCCAGAAAGTGGATCTCTTCGAGAAAGAATTCACTTTTCTTAGGATTGACAAGTAACCTGTGACTGCGCAGCTCTTCGAACACAATGGTCAAGTGACGCCTATGCTCCTCTTCATTCTTCGAATACACAATCATGTCATTGAAGAATGTTCCAACAAAATGTTGATGCGAGCGGAAAATCCAGTCCATCATTCTGTTGAACGTGGCAGGAGCATTTGTTAGCCCAAACGGCATCACTAGAAACTCATAAAGACCAAATGTCGTTCTAAACGCAATCTTGTGCACATCCTCTGGGCTTATACGAATCTGATGGTACCCACTCTTCAGGTCTATCCTGCTGAAAATTGCAGCACCCTCTAAACGATCGAGAATATCATCAATGCGAGGAATAGGAAACCTATTCTTGATGGTATTCTTATTCAACGCACGGTAATCAATACACATGCGCCATGAGCCATCCTTCTTCTGCACTAGGAGCACTGGGGAGCAAAAGGGTGAAGAACTAGGCTGAATCAACCCCTTCTCTAATAACTCCTCAACCTGGCCCATAATCTCTTTCTGCTGCGCCGCACTAACCCTGTAGGGAGGTCTATTTGGTGGGCTATACCCTCGCACCAAATCTATCCGATGGTCCTCAGGTCTCTCTGGCGGCAATTGCGACGGTAATGAATCAGAAAAACAGTCACTAAACTTTTGCAAAAATGCTCACCTTTCTTTATCTAACACAAATAAATTTGATTGATCATTATCTGAGACATCACGTGCAAAAATCAGGTACACAGAAAGATGATTCTTTATTACAGAAGTGATAGCAGAAGCAGATACAATAGGGACTGACTCTCCTTTAAGTTTAACATCCAGGATGTGAGTTTTGCCCCTATGCTGTACAGTGATCTTTTTGTTGTAGGCATCCAAGACTCCATGCACTCGGAACATCCACGGGATCCCCAACAAGGCGTCACAACCTTCCAGCGGCATGATGTAAAACTCTTCAGTGTCCACATACGACTGAATATGCAGACGCAGTTTTCCAATGATGGGAGTAACACACTCTGAGTGGCCAAGACATGCCAACCCTGCCTCTGCTGTGTACCCCATCTTACCCCATCTCTTCAGCTCTGATGCCAAGCTTCATAGCTAACTCTGGTGAGATAAAGTTGGCTTTGGCACCTGGATCAAAGAAGATGAGTGCCGTCTGATCCCTAACTTTACCCCATCCCCTGCATAACTCACTGGCATCTATGCTGGACCTGTCACCCACCATGTCTGGCACTAAACCTGCCGTGGGTTTAGGCTTCTTGCCTTTCTGGTCTTCTTTATCCTCTGAGTCAGCTTGCCTTTTCCTTTGTGGACAATTGATAGAAATATGACCAAGCTGCTCGCATATATAAAGCATTTGTTCTAAACCATTAGGACCTTCTTTTCCTCGAGCGACTTGCGCACAAAAGGCTTCCTTTTCTGTTTCTTTGCCTGCGCTCCAGAAGTCCCAGCTGAATCCTTGTCTTTGGTGGCCTGTTCTGACCCCTGTGACGCATCAGGAGCCGTTTTCACAAAGGGCTTCTTCGCTGAATTTTTCTTTTGCTGCCCTCCTTTATCACTGCTCGGAAATCCACTGTCCTCTCCTTTCAACAGGGCAAGACCAGTGTTCGCAACTTCCATAAGCTGAGTAAGGGTAGCCACTCTGTTCTTTGTACAGTAATCACGAAGCCCTTTAGGCAGCCCACAACAATACTTCTCTATCTGCTTTGTCAGTGGCACAAATCTGTAGGAGGTCACTGAGAGTAACGCTTTACAAAACCTCCTATTGTACTCCAGCAAGCTCTTGCACGAAGCTGCAGTAAGCTGGTGCCAATCTGTCAGGACATCAGCTTCAAATTCATTTGATAGCCAAGCAGATGCAAACATTTGCTTGAAGTAAACCCAAGTGGCGGGTGCCTGTCCTTGCATTAACAATGTCGTCCACCATGTAAGCGCATTGTCCTTTAAGAAAGTGGCAGCTTTCCTGACCTTCGAGGCCTCTGTAAAATTCCCTCCCGCATAAGCTGTATCAAACTGCTGGAGGAAAGTGAGTGCCTTTGTCTTATCCTCGAAACCACTGAAGGTACTGAACTTTACTGCTGCACCACCTTCTTTGTAAGCCTTCGGCTTCTCTAGTGCCCCCAAGTTGTCATACGGGATGGTCTGCAACATGGGCACTGTACTAGGCATGATCGGCACGTGTTGGCCATTCACATTTTGCGTCAGAGGTGCGATATCTGGCTGCTGTCCAGAAAAACTAGCCATGCCAAAATGACCCTGTGGCACCCCAAACTGACCCTGGTTGCAGTGGAAACCTTGTTGCATGCCGATAGTACCATACATGGGGTTTGGCATGATGCCTTGCATACCCCCCAACACTGTTCCTGGCATGTACGGCTGACTTCCAGACGCATAACCAGCCATACTTTGGAACACTGATCCACCCCCGAAATACCCAGGATGTACCGTGGGTGGTGGAAAAACTGAGTGCATAGCCTGGTATCCAACTCCTTGTCCATTCAAGACAGCATGCTGGCTCTGAAAGGTGGCGGGCTGAACTGGCATAACCTGTGGAATAGGCGTTCTAGCCACCTGTTGAAGCACGGGAGGAACCTGCTTTGGAGTCCCCGACTCCGCAACATGCGAGTGTTCCCTTTCCTCCTGCGCCTCATGAAGTACCTGGGCTTGAGCTTCAACAAGCTCTGTACGCGGCGTAGGTTGCCTATTTTGCTGTTGCACTGGTGGCGCTTGCAAGAATTCCATAAACCTCGGATTCTGCACCAGCTGCGAAAAGACATTCACCGCGGCAACTAACTAAGTTTTAAACGCATCATCCTCAAGTTGCCCTGTCATAAAGCCCTATACTACTGGAGGGACATTCACGTTGACAGGAGGTACAGACTGACGTGGCCGTAAGCTCTCGCCAATCTCAAAAACCATAGGAATCTCCTGCCTGTCCTTTGAAGAGAAACCCTCTTCCATAATTCCCTTCCCCTTGTCGGCCATAGTGTAATCCCCGTGTTCTTGCACTGTGTGTCTTTACCTTGAACAATCCAGGCTCACTCTTTGAGGAAAAAGTGATTGATGTCCCGGCAACGGAACCATGAAACCGGCCAGTAGGGCGGTAGGCGTTGGCTTTCACCCGAAATTCTTTACTTAAAACACACACGCAGAGCACTTTGCAAAGGAGACCTGTAACGGGAATTAACACTTGATCACACACACGGCTCGGAAGCTAGAATGCTCCGAGCAAACGCCGACAACCTGTAGGCCCCAAAATTGGCGCCCCTTTCGATATTTCTTTATTCTTTAGGAGGGTAAATTACAAGGTAAGGTCCTGGGAATCCTTCACGTGTATCTACCTAGATACCATTTGATTTGGCCAAATTTCGGCAACATAAGAGCCCCAAAACTTGCGCGAAACCAATTCCCCTGCTAGAACTCGCTTGCACTGGCGTATACCCTCTGATTCCTGTCCAAAAACAGTAAATTCAGCACTCTGTATTTACTGGTTTTTGCCCTGTTTTCAACCCCAAACAGTCCCCTAACTGTCCTTTGCCAGTGGGGCACGATTCCCAATGATCCTGGCGTCCGTACGGCTGAAAAACAGTGAATTTACAGCGCATACACAGCGCTGATTTTGCACCTGTACGGTGAGGTTATGACCCTCACCAATATTGGCCTGCTTTGGAGCAGCAGTTAGCTACCCCTGTTCTTGCTCAAGGAGGCTCTTGCCTCAGCACAAAAGCATGAACCCACACAACTGTACATCAGTCAAATGAGTAGCCCTCTTGTGGGGCATCACATAACTGCACGTAGGGGAGAGAGAGAGCAGTGTGTAGTGTGCAGGGCATCACTCCTAGCACCACACTGTACATGAGAGGGAAAGGAAGCACTCCATAGCTCTTAACCTGTGACAAAAGCTGAAATGAGGCCTCTCCCGGCATAAAATTCAGCGCCACTTCTTCTGCAAGAGGAAAGTGCATGAAAATTCGACACTTGGCGCATTTACAAGCATTTGCCCGTTTCGGGCTCGCCGCTTAAAAATATCCTGACCGGTTGCCCAGTTGACTTCGTGGCAGAGTTGTAAAATGTTCCCCTAGTCATACCAGAGGTAATGACGCGAACACATTTCACGGCCCAAAATAGCAGTTCCCTAAATTTTAGGAGATGCTTCCGTTGGGCTCCCAATGGTCTTCTGACCATCTATCCTCATTGGAGCCGCATCCAAAAGTGCAATGTGGCCCAACTGTCGGATACTTTTTGTTGGTAGTCCCACCTTGACTTTACGCCTTAATTGAGTTCACTTCCTAGTATCCACCAACTTGCTAAGTGCGACGGGGGGACCTATATGATCTTGCTCTGAGCCTAGACATCCTCTTACCATACGAATTCCAGTGCCGACCACTTCCCGTCTACGGGTGAATCTACCGTTCACATTGGCCATACAATGTCCGACCGTTTGCTACTTCAAAAAGAGGGTCTTAAACAAATAAAATAAACCCCATTGGAAAGAAACCAACAACCAAGGTTAGCAGTTGCCACATCTCTGTGACATGGTTAATAACTGCAACGTCCTCGTGACAGACAAACCCGCTTGTCGTTGTCGTAACCCTCCCTCTCCTGCCTCTGCGTTTTAAAATGCAACCACTTTCCGCCGGTGTTCACCACCCCATGCATGCCTTGGCGCCACTTAGTGTTTCCCCCCGCCTTGCGACAGCGTTTTAAAATGTTGTCGAAACCTTCCCCTCTACTGTCGACGACGCACTCCCCCTCCCATCTGCGTTTTGATACGCGTTGCAGAGGCTACCCTATGTGGCGCCACCTTCCCTCTCTAGCCCGCCTGCGTTTTGAGACGCCGGCAGCACCTGCTCCCTCCACTGCCCACCGGTTCTGAAGGCGTTGTGGCCAGTGTTTTGAAAAGCTAGGCCAGTGGCCGCTTGGCGACACCTTCCCTATTTGCAGTACCTGACCCTCCCTTTCCCCAAAATGCAGCTAGCATTTTAAAACGCTGCTGGCTAGTGTTGGTGGATAAGGAGTTTTGCGGCCTAGTCTTGGACGGACTTGGGGATTGGGTCATTGGAGCATTTTGGTACTGTTGGAGATCATGAGAGGGAGTAAAGGTGCGACTTGGGAGACGAAGAGGCGGTTTGCATGCTCGCACTAAGGCGTCCACATCTCTCCTCAAAGTAGGCAAATAAAAGAATGTCTCGACCGCTTTCATTGTCGCATCTATGCCACGATGCCTTTCATACGGTGGGACATGACTTTCTACCATAACCTTATGTCGCAATGGGCTAGTGACACATAGTCTTCCATGCATCATCATAAAACCATTCCTGAGGAGATAGTGTTCATGGTGTTGCCCATCTAACAACTGCTCGAAGATCCTTGCAAAATCTTCATCATTAGCATATTGTTCCTTTATATCATCAAGCTCGTGATGATAAGGAATTGACACCGCTAAAATTTGTGGCTTTCTCGACAATGCATTAGCCACAACATTCTTTTTTCCTTCAACATGCACAATCTGAAAGTGGAACATAGACAAAATGTTTCCCCATCGCATATGCAAATAACTTGGACTGTGTCAAGAAGTATCGCAAGGTCTGATGATCTATTTGGACAACAAAATCAACACGTAGCAAGGATTGTTTCTGTCACAAAATGGGAGCGCAGACGAATAATCAACAAGCTAAAAATAGATATACTTTCAATCAAAAGAGACGAGGGAGAAGTTCGACATAGTATTTGGGACCAAAAGATAGGTTGGTCCCCCCCCCCCCCCCTCCCTTAAAGAGAATCTTTATTAGGGAGAATCTTTAACAAGCACAAGAACTAGAGTAACCCCTCCGTTCTAAATTATCGAACTCGATGGTCGATTCCTTTCCGTGCGGAAAATTCCTGAGAGACAAGCTCTCAATACTATTTCCATCTGTACCTAGAGCATGAGGCCCTACAGACCATTCTTGATTCCGTTTTGAATCTCTGAGCATAGGCCTCGGTCTCCTTGCTCCTCCTCTGTAATAATGTACCTGCAAAAGCAGAAACACAAAACAACTCCTCGTGTTGCGAATTCACAATCGGTACCTGTCGCTACGAGTCGATAAAGCGAACTTTGCGTGCTGACTTCGCTCGATCACTTACAGATTCCCGACAGAGGTGCTCCTTGCTGCCAGTGAAACTGGGTAGCTGAGAGAGAGCGTGGGTTGCTTTTATAGGCACCCGCACCCACACCCGATAGGAATAGGGTGTGGGAAACTTGCAGGAATAGGGTGTCGAGGTAGCGCTAGGAGAGGGAGGAGGCTGGCGGTGCTTTTGGCGTGAGGAAGGAGAGAGAGATCTCAAGGCTTATTTCACCCAGAGGCCAGCGTTAATGTTTTTATTTTTGTGGCCTTGCTTTATTTCAAGTATGGACTGCCCACTTATTAAGTAGGCGGCCGGTCAACGTTTTAAAACAAGTGTCTATTCGAAGAATGAAGAGGAGCATAGGCGTCACTTGACCATCGTGTTCGAAGAGTTGCGCAGCCATAGGTTACTTGTCAATCCTAAAAAAAGTGAATTCTTCTTGGAAGAGATCCACTTTCTTGGCCACATAGTGTCATAGGATGGTGTCTGAATGGGTCCCGCAAAGGTTGAGGCTATTAAGACATGGCCAGACTTGAAGATTGTGCACAATGTCTGAAGCTTCTTGGGACTGTGCTTCATCTCTTCATGTGTTGCAAAAGAAAGAGGTCACTTTCAGATGGACCCAAAAAGTGATTTCAGCTTTTAGTCTCTTAGAGGGAAAGTTGACTTCAGATCCCGGGATTGTTTTACTAGATCTTAGGATGTTATTTGTGGTCCAGTGTGATGCGTGTGGCAATAGTATTGGGGCAGTGCTAATGCAAGATGGTCGGGTAGTAGCTTTAGCTTACGAGAGCAGAATCTTGCAAGGGCCAAAAAAATTGTGCAAATCTATGAGAAAGAGCTACTGGCCGTCGTTCATGCGCTCTCTAGCTGGAAGCACTACCTGTTAGGTGCTGATTTTGTTGTCCACACAGATCATCAGACCTTGCGATACTTCTTGACACAGTCAAAGTTATCCAAAAAGCATATGCGATGGGCAAACATTCTTTCTATGTTCCACTTCTAGATTATGCATGTGGAAGGCTAGAAGAATGTGGTGGCTGATGCGTTATCAAGGAAGCCACAAATTTCAGCTGTGTCAATTCCTTATCATCATGGGTTTGATGACATGAACGAACAATATGCTATTGATGAAGATTTTACAAGGATCTTTGAACAGTTGCAAGATGGGCAACACCATGAGCACTACCTCCTCAAGGACGGTTTTATGATGATGCATGGCAGACTATGCGTCACTAGGCCATTGCGACATAAGGTTATGGTAGAAAGCCATGTCCCACCATATGCAGGGCATCGTGGTATAGATGCGACACTGAAAGCGGTGGAGACATTCTTTTATTGGCCTACTTTGAGGAGAGATGTGAATGCCTTTGTTCGAGCATGTGGGATTTGCCAAAAGGTCAAGTTTGACAATCAAAAGTGTCAAAGTCGACGATGCGGAAGCCTAGAGACCAAGGGGAGAGAGCACGAGAGAGAGAGAGAGAGAGAGAGAGAGAGAGAGAGAGACTCCTGAACCAATCAACCTTGACAATGAATAATTGAATGTGTATACAATGGAGCAAGGGGTTGCTTATATAGCAATCCCAGTAAATTGCCCTACGCAAGACTTTGACAAATAAGTAAAATAAATACCTAAAATCCAAACTAAATAAAGGGATCACATTGGGCAGTTCACTTGAGATGCCAAAACTTTAACACCCTCTCTGCAGCTCATAGTGGACATCAATAGTGAGACCAAGTCGATGAAGAAGCTACCATGGACAGACACCCCAATAGAAGGCCTTGGACTAATGGATACACCTCGGTGTTGCTCTCCTCAACTTTGTACCTGAAAGTAACGCCATCTTGAGCATCGGTTGCCTTCGTAAAAACTTTGAACTGTAGACCATACTACGTCCAATTGACAATAATCCCCATTCGTGAACTATGAACACATCACGTCCAAAATATAAAACTCCAAGATAATGAAATGTGGAACACATCCTGTCCATGATCCGACCAACAACAATGAATTGGCGCGCCCATCCATAGTGTTTCAGACATATGATTGGTTCCCTGCCAGATGCATGTGCATTGAACTCTGACCTACAGGTCCAAACACCAATAACTTGAACTCCAACACAAAGGTCCAAATTAATTATAGGAAGCTTTACATTTAAAAAAAGTAAAGCTCTCTCTTTCTTCCTCTCGCGTAGAATAAAGCAATAGGCCAAAAAGCTAGCCTTGCTTTTTTTCCCGTACAACTGCCGCAAAACACGGGTGTCCGTACACTGCCACGTGGCTGGCTGTCCGCAACATGCACCGCAATTTCCGGACCTGTCCGTATAGGCCTACCACGTCATTATTTCTGCAGGGCTTTCCACAAGAGAGGGTGTGTGTGTGTGTGAATGTACCATGTCACCAATTTGTGACATACCCCCCCCCTCTTGAAAGCATTGTAATCGCCATCGATTACACCTGCAAAACAGATAGAAGCCATAAACTGTCTTAGCAGACACTGACTGTTAGTACCGACGCACTAGGAACACACATCTAGCACATGTACCAAATCAACAGTCACATCACACGACATCACTTGACATCACAGGACATCACATGACAAATCACATTCAACATTCATTCGGATCTCAGACCGTGATTTATCGGCAATGCAATTAGCAATCGCATCTAGATCTACTCAAGCCTTCATAGATGCCCGATTGACTAATTCCTATTGCAACCATGTCTATCGAGATCATTCAGACCAAAAATGTTGTAGTCATTTAGTCTATCAGTTCCTGCACTTCAACAAGTCAAGAACAAGTCAGTATCATGTTCGGGAATTCCAGTTCATAAAGTCATTACAGCAAAATACTGTCAACTCACAGTATCCCTGAAACTCAAAGAGACATCAGTGACTTTAATATCAAAAATCGAGGCAATCTTTTGACAAAAGGAGCAGAGCAACTCCCGTCTTGTGCATACCCGTTGCACCAGATTCCGCCCAAGCTGAATACGGGATTCTATTTTGAATAGACTATGCTAAACCAAACGCTGCGAGGTAAAGATTCACAATCCGAGGAGTATCTGCCAGGTCCTCCTCCTCCATTCACTTCGCATCCAATGCGGAGTAGGTCTTGAATTGAACCAAGAACCGTCTTATCGCTTTACCTTTTATCTTTCTATCTTTTTGTGCCAATCTCTTTTCTCGAACAAGTATCTGCTCGTTTTCTTCCACTTCGGATTGGTGATTAGGCTCCCCATCATCAGGCACATCGCCTTCAAAGAGGGTTCAAGAGACTCACATGAAAAATATTGTGAATTCTCCAAGTTTCGGGTAGCTTCAGTCTAAAGGAGACATCATTTATCTTTTCGGAGATCTTGAAAGGTCCGTAGTATCCCATACTAAGCTTTGGAAAAAGCTTCTCCTTTCCCTTTTCCTTCTCAAGCGTGCCTTCTCAAAACGTGAGAGCACCCAATCGTTCTCCTTCAATTTCAAATCGCGATGATGGCCAACTGCTGCCTTTTTCCGAGATTTCTCCAAAGCCTTCCGGACCAAGTCCAAGTCCCTCATGAACTGGTCGGCTTCAAAGAAAAATCTTATCTTTCGTGCTAAGGAAGGGTGAAACCTTTGTAGCAAATTCAATAATGGCACCTTCCCCATCAAGGAGTTAATCATGTTTTTGTAGGCATATTCCACCAAAGGTAAAAACCTTTCCCACGTAGTCTTCTAATCCAAGATGTAAGACTTCAATAATCCATTACCACTGAATTAGCAATCTCTGCTTGCCCGTCAGTTTGCGGGTGGAATGATGACGAGAACTGCAACCGCGTGGTAATGTTCTCCCAAATAGCCGTCCAAAACAAACTCGTGAACCTGGGGTCCCTGTCCGAGACAATCGTCTCAGGCATGCCATGTAATCTGAAGATCTGGGCAATAAACAATCGTGCCCACATTGTGTTTTCGGGAGATCAAAAATGAAATCCGTTGCAATACTTTTCCAGGGCGGTTGGGTATGGGTAAAGGCTGTAACAATCCCTGTGCTTTATGCCTGTCAAAATTTGACCTTCTGGCATACCAAGCAACTGCGTACAAAATCGTCTACGTCCTTCTTGAGTCTCGGCCAAACAAAAGTATGTCTCCACACCATTCAAGGTGGTAACAATGCCGCGGTGACCCGTAAAAGGTGGACAATGGCCTTCGGTTAAAACCTTTTCCCACAACGGCTGTGTAATGCACTGTCATAATAATCAATATCTAATTCTCCTAAATGATTTTCTCATATTAAACTGATCATTTAATGTGGGGAAAGCCAGGGGAGAAAAAGCTAGAATATTGGTTAAGCTAGCAGACCGGCCACAATAGGGATCCAAAGGAGGGAAAATAGGGATCCAAAGGGGGGGCCATCTGCAAAAGAGCCATGTGCAACAATGGGCTAAAAAGACCCTAAGGTTCAGCCCATTAAGACTTCCAAAATGCTAAGGTTCCAAAATTCAAAGGTTGTGTCCAAAGGTCAACCCTAGGGAAAATTGGATGCTTTGTGTGTGCCCTAAAAGTCTTTGCACATCCCTACATGGGAGGGGGCGAGCCCTAAAGGTAGGGGATGAGAGAGAAAGCCACACACACACACACAGGCTCCCTTTACACAAAGGGAATGAGGGACACATGTCAGCTCCCTAGGCCAGATGCCCACAAGGTGTGCCCAATTTCTATTGGATGACCCTTGAAGTGGACCAATGAAAATTAAGCTAGAGTAAATCTAGTTTAATTAATTTAAAAACATTTAATAAAAGAAACCAATGAGAATTAAGTCTCCTAGAAGACTATTGGGCAGTCTCCCAAGGGTCCAATGAGCATTCAGGAGCCCCATGGCTTGCCTGATTCCTATTGGCCAGGAGGCAAAGGGGTCCAATGAGAGTTTAGTTTAATTATTTAATTACCTAAAGCTCTCACAAAAGGGGAAAGGGGGACACATGTCAGAAGGCTATCACTTATGCTGCTTAATTGTAATTGGCTTGACTTGGGGAGGGCCAATGAGGCTTCAGGAAGAGCATTTAGCAAGAGGGCTCACCCAAGAGAGAGAGGGGGCTGATTTTTGCAAGGCATTATCACACACACACTCACACAAGCTCATGTGTGAAGAAAGAGAAGACTATCTCTTCCCAAGCTTTAATGGAGAACTCATCACCTACTCCAAGCTTGTGAGATAGAAGCCTACATCAACACTCTCTTGGCATGTGGATGCAAATCCAACCAAGAGCCAAGCTTCAATGCATGCTCATCTCCTCTACCAAGCTAATTACTAAGCTAAGCTATGCTACATATGAGTGATTATGTGAGGAGATGTACATCTTTCTCGTAAGATACTCCTTCCTCTCAATCTACTCTCATACCCTGCTAGCTCTCACCATCTTCGAAGGTGTGTGAGGTCTTGGGTCTGAGAACGGGGATAATTCAAGTTGTGTTTGTTAAGTGTTTTGCTTAGTGCATGAAGTTTCCATCTTCATTGCACTAGCTAGTCTTGAAGGAACACAAAGAATTGTATTGTACAATGTCTCTCTTGATGGGAGAAACCATAATACAAAGCCTTTTGGAGGGGGGACCGGCTCCATGAAAATCCGGTCCTCAACTGTTGTCAATAGCTTAATTGCTCTCTCTTTTGAAAGTATTGTCGATGCTATCTAACTAGGTGTTATGCTTTTTGTTGCTCTCTCCACCCAAGCACTCTTGTAATTCTCATTAGGAATCTATTCTAATGAAATGCCCACTATGTTCATGCTAATTTCCGCTACACATAAGTTATTAGGCCATTAAAATGTTACATGCACAACATCGTTTTCTTCATCAAGTAGCCATTCCGAATGGAATATTCCGCTACTATCTCCCCATTTTGTATTCAACTGAATACATCTGCAAAAATTTGTATCTGTGGCGTATTGACCGACCATATCCTCGAAGCTTCTATGATGTATCGCGGAAACAGCCAGAACCAATGGCTTCCGAGACGAAGTATCTTTCTTCTGTCCCTGCACATGGACAATCCGGAAGTAATAATGTGACCAGATGTTTATCCACCGCATCTGCTTTTCCGAAAGACGCTTCTGTGACAAGAAGTAGCGTAAACTCCAACCATCTATGAAAACCGTAAAGTCGGCTCCAAGTAGGTAATGTCGCCACTGAGTAAGAGCATGGATAAACGGCAAAAGCTCTTTCTCACATATCTGTACTGTCAATTTCGGCCTTGAAAACAATCAACTCTCATAGGCAATGACATGGCCTTCATGTATTAAGACCGCATCCGGACTACGACCACAAGTATCACAATATACTTCAAACGACTTCTGCAAATCCGGCAAAGTCAAAACTGGTCCTGTAGTCAAATTCCGTTTCAATTTCTGAAAGGCAGTCACCTCTGTGGGTCCCCATGAGAAAAGAACTCCTTTCTAAGTCAACAAGTGCAAAGGGGTGAGCAACCTCTGCAAACTTTCTGATGAACCGCCGGTAGTAAGAATATAAGCCCAAGAAGCTTCGAACTTCATGGACATTCTTCAAATCGGGCCAATCACGAATAGTCTCTATCTTGGCCGGGTCCATCTGCACTCCTGCTGCTGAGACAGTGTGTCCCAAACAGTGTATCTCTGGGCTCGGCTCACACGGTAAGGTGGCCGGTTTGGTGGTGTATTTCCAAGATATCAGATCAATGGTATGATCCTCAGGACGAGCTGGTGGCAACTCGCCTAGTAGGCCCTCTCAAAAGCAATCGGCATGAGTGTGGAGAAAATCTTGGCGTTCTTTTTCGAGGTCAAAACATATTCGACCTTCAATCATCAATTCAGTTTTTTCCAGAAAGTAAAGAAACTGAATTTCATCAATACAATGTCCGTGCCCTTCATTTGTCAAAGTCATTTTCTCGGCTCGGTAGTCAACCACGACGTTGTTCTTGTGGTACCAAGGGATTTTGAGTAGGACGTCACAACCTCCCAAGGGAATTACGTAGAAATCCTCGTGCCCTAAACACCCCTGACATTGCAAATGAAGATTGCCAATGATCGGTGTAATGGGAACATCCCGTCCGGGTGCCGCTAGAACTACCTCCGCCTGTGGCCTCAACCTGTCGGGCGTAATCCCAAATCGAGCTGCCAATTCAAGTGAAAAAAAGTTGGCCTTGGCTCCTCCATCAAAGAAAATGAGGGCTTCCTGTTCTTTCACTTTGCCCTAGAAGCGGCAAAGTTTTATACTTTCATTCATTTGATTCGGTTCGGGCCCGACGCAATGTGATGCCAGTTCTGCTTTTATCTGCCTTTTTTGCCACGTTCCTCAGCTGCTTTCGAACTCTCTGACCTTTCTTCATCCTGTTCATTCAGTGCCTTTTTAGGACACTTTGCGGAGATGTGCCGAGTTTCCCCGCATCCAAAGCACTTCCCCTCTTTTATATAGCTGACCCTCTCTCGAAGAGTGAGCTGGGGTTGTGCATCCTTTTCTTTCTGTTCTGCGTTACTCTTCTTCTTTCTACTTTCATTGTTAGAAGTCTGTTCGGTTCTCTGCGTCATGATTTCATTTGTGGGGTAAGTCAAACTACCTGAATGAATGGCAAAACCCCATTTCGCATGACTCATCAATTCCTGAATGGAATCTGACTTTTGCTCTAAGCAGTGATCTCGGATCTTTGTAGGAAGTCCAAAGGTAAACCGCTCAATCTGTTCTTTGAACGAGATCTTCTTAAATGAAGAGGCTGGTAGAAAAGAGCTCCAGAATCTCTCGCAATATGCGTCCAATGAATCTGTCTTCGTCATCCGAAGATGGTTCCAAGCAGTTCGTATGTCACGTTCGTACTCTCCAGTCAACCAGGAAGAAATAAAAAGCCTTTTAAATTTCAGCCATTTAATTGGCGCTTTCTTGTTCAATAGAAGCGTGGACCACCAAGTTTGAGCATTTCCCTTGAAGTAAGAAGTAACCCTCCGGATCTTGGAGTGCTCTGACTTTCTTGCTTTTATCTTCCAGAAAGTCATACAGGCTGGCTTTGTAAAAACTCTTCTTCCTTGCATAAAATCTGCGGTCATTGGAGTCCGAACTATCCGAAGACGAGTCCTTTGTACAACTGTCCGAAACTAGGCGAGATTTAGACTTCTTTGCCTTTTTCTTGCCCTTTTGCTTTTTGCTTCGCTTTTTGCCTTTTCTGTCTTCTTCGCTCAAATCGGAAGAGCTAGAAGAACTCTCAAAAGAAGAAGAAGAAGAAGAACTAGGTAATCCTTCAAACCGCACACGCTTCTTCTGCTTTCTTGCCGAGGCAAAAGTAGATTGACGACCCAAATAACCCGGGAAGTCAATTCCTTTCTTTTGCTTTTTGACGTGCTTTTCTACTTTGTTCTGCGCGTCAAAAAGCTGAGAAATCCGTGCATCAACCACCTCTTCTAATTCTTGCTCAGTAAACATCCTTGGAGTAGGAGGTTTCTTGAGTACTAGTTTGGGGGTGGTTCTGTGGTTTGCTGCCACTATGCATACATCTCGTCGAAGGAGGTCTGGGTCATAAATTTTGCAAATTTCGGGTCCTTCGCAAAATTTAACATCATCTTTCCTGCGTCGTCGATCAATCGTCGACGCTCCATCTCTTCAAGCTCCACCAGAGTAGGCCGAGGCGGGCCGTACTCCTCACGTAAATCTTCTTTGTGATCTCTTCTCGCATCTCCGGATGCAAAGCAAGTCGACTGATCTCTGTCTGAATCCATAAGTGCCGCGTAAAAAGGATCGGATTTCCCAATAGAAGAGAAATCGGCCACGTCCGATGCCACTGTAACAGACTTGGACACTCCAAGTCAAGATTCTACCACGACACCACAAGAATTCACTTCAAAACAATTAACAGTTCACAATTGATTCGACGCTGGCCTGACAGAGTTGCGTACCTAGAGATATTGGCCCCAAAGACTCTCGCCCCTTTTGGTATTTCTTTTTGTATTAATCCGCAACTTAAAGTACAAGGGAGTGGTCGGAACTCTTAGACTCTGCATCCAGATGCTCTGAGAAGTGAGAGCCCAAGCCACTATTATATATGTTTACAAAGGATGCTAAAAGCAGAGCCCAAAAGCTTCAAAATCAAAAGCCTTGTCACGTGATACATCCCAACCCTATGTGTCCGTGGACAAGCTATACCACAGCAGGGTTCCCGTCAATCAAGTCAGTTTAGATTAGCAGTGATCTCGCACTTTTGTGAGTCTATTCGTAGACCGTGCATGCCCAGTCACTTAGTTTAGATGCATATCCTCCGGTTGCACACAGCATGATCATCGGAATTCCCATCAGAATCCATTAGCATCAATTAGGGGAATTTTCCAGTGCATTTAGCCTATTTTCCTATTTATTGATTATTTTTACTTATTATTTTTAAGTGACTTTCCAACAAAAGTAGATAGGGCAATTTTGCTAAGTTAATATATAAGCAAACCCAAGTTAGCACTTTCTGGCAGAAGAGGCAGCAGACGCTTCCCACTCAACGGGCAACTTCTCAGCAGTACCCCCCCCTCCCTCAGCACCCCTAGCGTTTGCAAGCCTAGGCCGACCCCCACTTCCTTTGGCGTTTCCTCCCAGCAAGCCATCGCCGACAAGTCCTCTTGCCTGGCGTTTCCAACCTCAGCAGATACATCCCAGCCAGCGTTTTTCAGCCCTTGACAAAAACGCCAGCATCATTGCAGAATCAGCGTTTTTTCAGCCCTGTCAAAAACGCCAGCTCAGCAGTAGCAAAAACGCAGAATTCAGCAGTTGGATTCTCGCAGTTTTCAGCCTATGACGCAGTAGCAGATCAGCCCCTAGATGGTTGCAGATGTTCCCCCCATTTTCAGCCAAGAAACGCAGCAAAAACAGTCATTTTCAACCACCGAAACAGTCCCAAAATTCAGGGATTAGAAGATCTCAGATTTCAGCCATCAAGTCGTCGTCCTCACCATCGTCGTCATCATCCGCATAGTCCCATTGCATCAGTCCATTGCATTCGCATTGTACACCTTTGTGCAATCAAAGTAGACTACTCTCGTCGACGAGAGTGGGGCCTTCGGAGGAGGGTTTTACAACCTCTCGGGTGTCGTATCTCTTCTCTCTCCTTCTCTCAGCCTCATTCACTTGCACGCACAATATCTGAAACCGGCCCGTGGGGCATTAGGCGTTGGCTTTCACCCGAAATTCTTTACTTTGGACACACACACAGAGCACTTTGCAAAGGAGACCTGTGACGGGAATTAACACTTAATCACACACACAGCTCGGAAGCTAGAATGCTCCGAGCAGACGCCGACAATCTGTAGGCCCCAAAATTGGCGCCCCTTTCGGTATTTCTTTATTCTTTAGGCGGGTAAAGTACAATGAAGAGTCCTTGGAATCCTTTGACTGTATCCCACTAGATACCGCCTGTTTTGGCCAAATTTCCGCAACATAACAGCCCCTAAACTTGCGCGAAACCAATTCCCTTGCTAGAACTCGCTTCTACTGGCGTATACCCTCTGATTCCTGCCCAAAACCAGTAAATTCAGCACGCTGTATTTACTGGTTTTTTCCCTGTTTTCAGCCCCAAACAATCCCCTAACTGTCCTCTGCCAGTGGGGCACGATTCCCAAAGGTTCTCGCGTCCGTATGGCTGAAAAACAGTAAAATTACAGCGCATACACAGCGCTGATTTTGCACCTGTATGGTGAGGTTATGACCCTCACCACTGCCTGCTTTGGAGTAGCAGCTAGCTACCCTTGTTCCTGCTCAAGGAGGCTCTTGCCTCAGCACAAAAGCATGAACCCACACAGCTGTACATCAATCAAATGAGGAGCCCTCTTGTGGGGCATCACATAACTGCACGTAGGGGGGGGAGAGAGAGCAGTGTAGTCTGCAGGGCATCACTCCTAGCACCACAGTGTACATGAGAGGGAAAGGAAGCACTCCATAGCTCTTAACATGTGACAAAAGCTGAAATGAGGCCTCTCCCAGCTTAAAAATCAGCGCCCATTTTTCTGCAAGGGGAAAGTTCATGAAAAATCGACACTTGGCGCATTTACAAACATTTGCCCATTTCGGGTTCGTCGCTTAAAAATATCCTGACCGGTTGCCCAGTTGACTTCGCGGGGTAGAGTTGTAAAATGTTCCCCTAGTCATACCGGAGGTAATGACGCGAACACATTTCACAGCCCAAAATAGCAGTTCCCTAAATTTTAGGAGAGGCTTCAGTTGGGCTCCCACTGGTCTTCTGACCATCTATCCTCATTGGGACCGCATCCAAAAGTGCAATGCGGCCCAACTGTCGAATACTTTTTGTTGGTAGTCCTACCTTGACTTTACGCCTTAATTGAGTTCACTTCCTAGTATCCACCAACTTGCTAAGTGCGACGGGGGGGACCTATATGATCTTGCTCTGAGCCTAGACATCCTCTTACCATACGAATTCCAGTGCCGACCACTACCCATCTTCGGGTGAAACTACCGTTCACATTGGCCATGCAATGTCCGACCGTTTGCTACTTCAAGAAGAGGGTCTCAAAAACAAAACAAAACCCCTTGGAAAGAAACCAACAACTAAAGTTAGCAGTTGGCACGTCCTCGTGACATAGTTAACAGTTGCCACGTCCCCGTGACATACCCCCCTCTTGAAATCGCAAACGTCCTCGATTGTATACCATAAATACACGCCACTGATGATATTGTGCTATTAACACTCTTTTATTATCGCATGTATCTGCAAGAAAGGTCATAACATATAGATACAAATGACTTAATGAGCCCTTCATACTTTTGTCATTTCCATCTATTACACTGAATTCATATGTACATTTGATGTACTAGCTCTATAATTACCCCTCCTTTGCACACGTTGGGTTTGGGCATAAGTAGGCTGTAACCCAAAGGCTTCAAGGTAAAGCTGCAATACATTTGGTGACTCTGACAGTTCATGCTCTTCCATGCACTTTGCATCCATAGGTGGATAGTTCTTGAACTTCAGCAAATAGCGTCTTGCAACTTGTCCTTAAACTTTTCTGTCCTTATGTGCCAAAACTTGCTCAGGTACCAGGATCTCGTCGAGTTCCTCAACTTCTAGCTGATCCTCATCTGGCGTATCTTCTGGCACATCACCCACGAAGGGTCTTAGAAGACTCACGTGAAATGCATTATGAATCTTCCATGCATCAAGCAATTTCAGCCTGTAAGACACATCGTTGATCTTGTCAAGCACTTAAAAAGGCCCATAGTAACGCATGCTAAGCTTAGGAAACAGCCGTTCCTTGCCCTTCATCTTCTTTCACCTTGCCTTTTCGAACCTTAACAGAACCCAATCACTAGATGATAGTAGCAATTCACGACGGTGACGATCAGCAACCTTTTTCTGCTTTGCCTAAGTCTTCTCCAAGGCAACTTTAATCTTCTTATACATCTCATCCATGTTCTCAACATATCGATCTGCCTCAAAGATCTTGTCCTTTGTATGCAAAATAGGAGGAACCTTTTTGCCACCTTCAACAATCTCAAAAGGTGCTTTGCCAGTAGACGAATGCACCGTATTATTGTACGCATACTCAAGCATAGGCAAATACTGTTCCCACTTGCCCTTATTATCAGACACATAGCATTTCAGCAGATCTAAGACAGTAGAATTGGCCTCTTCTGACTGTCCATCAGTTTGTGGATGAAACGAAGACGAGAACTTGAGCGTAGTACCCATGTTCTCAAACAATCCTCTCCAGAACAAACTGGTCATGCGAGGATCACGATCACTGATAATCGATTGTGGCATACCATGGTACTTAAACACATTGTACATGAACAAGCATGCCATCTGATCAGATTTTATCTTCTTCCTGACAGGGATAAAATGGGCCTGCTTGCTGAACCTGCAAATAATGATCCATATACCATCACTCCTTGTTGGCGTCCTTGGAAGATCAAAGATAAAGTCCATAGCAATGCTTTCCCATGGCTTATCCGGAATCAGCAGTGGTTGTAACAACCCTGGTGCCTTTTGCCTGTCAAACTTGACCTTTTGGCAAACTATGCATGCTCGCACAAAGGAATCCACATCTCTCCTCAAGGTAGGCCAATAGAAGAATGTCTCTACCGCTTTAACTGTTGCACCAATGCCACGATGCCCTGCATAAGGTCGGACATGACTCTCTTCCATGACCTTATGTCGTAGTGGCCTAGTGACACAAAGTCTGCCATGCATCATCATAAAACCATCTCTGAGGAGGTAGTGCTCGTGATGTTGCCTCTCTTGTAACTGTTCAAAGATCCTTGCAAAATCTTCATCAGTATACTGTTCCTTCATGTCATCTAACTCATTATAATAAGGAATTGACACAGTTGAAATTTGTGGCTTTATTGATAACGCATCAACCACAACATTCTTCTTGCCTTCCACATGCATAATCTGGAAGTAAAACATGGAAAGAATGTTTGCCCATCGCACATGCTTTTCGGATAACTTTGACTGTGTCAAGAAGTATCGCAAGGTCTGATGATCTGTTTGGACAACAAAATCAGCACCTAAGAGGTAGTGCTTCCAGCTAGGAAGCGCATGAATCACGGCCAAGAGCTCTTTCTCATAGACTTGCATAGTCCTCTCTGGCCCTTGCAAAATTCGGCTTTCATAAGCTACTACCCGTCCATCTTGCATTAGCACTGCTCCGATGCTACTGCCACACGCGTCACACTGGACCACAAATGACTTCCTGAGATCTGGCAAAACAATAACTGGATCTGAAGTCAACTTTTCCTTTAAGAGACTAAAAGCTGAAATCTTTTTTTGGGTCCATCTGAAAGTGACCTCTTTCTTTTGCAATGCGTGAAGAGGCGATGCTATCTCTGCAAAATTTCTGATAAACCTTCTATAGTAGGAACACAATCCCAAGAAGCTTCTAACATCGTGCACAGTCTTCAAGTCTGACCATGTCTTGATAGCTTCGATCTTTGCGGAATCCATTCTAACACCATCCTTTGAGACTATGTGGCCCAGAAAGTGGATCTCTTCGAGGAAGAATTCACTTTTCTTAGGATTGACAAGTAACTTGTGACTGTGCAGCTCTTCCAACACAATGGTCAAGTGACACCTATGCTCCTCTTCATTCTTCGAATACACTATCATGTCATCGAAGAACGTTCCAACAAACTGTTGATGCGAACAGAAAATCCGGTCCATCATTCTGTTGAACCTGGCAGGAGCATTTGTTAGCCCAAACGGCATCACTAGAAACTCATAAAGACCAAATGTCGTTCTAAACGCAGTCTTGTGCACATCCTCTGGCCTTATACGAATCTGATGATACCCACTCTTAAGGTCTATCCTGCTGAAAATTGCAGCACCCTCTAAACGATCGAGAATATCATCAATTCTAGGAATAGGGAACCTATTCTTGATGGTATTATTATTCAACGCACGGTAATCAATACACATGCGCCATGAGCCATCCTTCTTCTGCACTAGGAGCACTGGGGAGCAACAGGGTGAAGAACTAGGCTGAATCAGTCCCTTCTCTAATAACTCCTCAACCTGGCCCATAATCTCTTTCTGCTGCGCCGCACTAACCCTGTAGGGAGGTCTATTTGGTGGGCTACACCCTCGCACCAAATCTATCCGATGGTCCTCAGGTCTCTCTGGCGGCAATTGCGACGGTAATGAATCAGAAAAACAATCACTAAACTTTTGCAAAAATGCGGACCTTTCTTTATCAAACACAGATAAATTTGATTGATCACTATCTGAGACATCACGTGCAAAAATCAAGTACACAAAAAGATGATTCTTTATTACAGAAGTGATAGCCGAAGCAGATACAATAGGGACTGACTTTCCTTTAAGCTTTACATCCAAGATGTGAGTTTTGCCCCTATGCTGTACAGTGATCTTTTTGTTGTAGGCATCCAAGACTCCATGCACTCGAAACATCCACAGGTCCCCAACAAGGCGTCACAACCTTCCAGCGGCATGATGTAAAACTCTTTTGTGTCCACATACGACTGAATATGCAGATGCAGCTTTCCAATGATGGGAGTAACACACTCTGAGTGGCCAGGACATGCCAACCCTGCCTCTGCTGTGTACCCCATCTCTTCAGCTCTGATGCCCAGCTTCATAGCTAACTCTGGTGAGATAAAGTTGGCTTTGGCACCTGGATCAAAGAAGATGAGTGCCGTCTGATCCCTAACTTTACCCCATCCCCTGCATTACTCACTGGCATCTGTGTTGGGCCTGTCACCCACCATGTCTGGCACTAAACCTGCCGTGGGTTTAGGCTTCTTGCCTTTCTGGTCTTCTTTATCCTCTGAATCAGCTGGCCTTTTCCTTTGTGGACAATTGATAGAAAAGTGACCAGGTTGCTCGCACATAAAGCATTTGTTCTCAGTCATTAGGACCTTCTTTTCCTCGAGCGACTTGCGCACAAAAGGCTTCCTTTTCTATTTCTTTGCCTGCGCTCCAGAAGTCCCGGCTGAATCCTTGTCTTTGGTGGCCTTTTCTGACCCTTGTGACACATTAGGAGCCGTTTTCACAAAGGGCTTCTTAGCTGAATTTTTCTTTTGCTGCCCTCCTTTGTCACTACTCGGAAATCCACTATCCTCTCCTTTCAACAAGGCAAGACCAGTGTTCGCAACTTCCATAAGCTAAGTAAGGGTAGCCACTTTGTTCTTTGTACAGTAATCGCGAAGCCCTTTAGGCAGCCCACAATAGTACTTTTCTGTCAGTGCCACAAATATGTAGGAGGTCACGGACAGTAACGCTTTACAAACCTCCTATTGTACTCCAGCAAGCTCTTGCACGAAGCTGAAGTAAGCTGGTGCCAATCTGTTAGGACGTCGGTTCAAATTCATTTGATAGCCAAGCAGATGCAAACATTTGCTTGAAGTAAACCCAAGTGGCGGGTGCCTGTCCTTGCATTACCAATGTCGTCCACCATGTAAGCGCATTGTCCTTTAAGAAAGTGACAGCTTTCCTGACCTTCGAAGCCTCTATAAAATTCCCTCCCACATAAGCTGTATCAAACTGCTGGAGGAAAGTGAGGGCCTTTGTATTATCCTCGAAACCACTGAAGGTACTGAACTTTACTGCTGCACCACCTTCTTTGTTAGCCTTCGACTTCTCTAGTGTCCCCAAGTTGTCATACGGAATGGTCTGCAACATGGACACTGTAGTAGGCATGATCGGCACATCTTGGCCATTCACATTTTGCGTCAGAGGTGCGATATCTAGCTACTGTCCAGAAAAACCAGCCATGCCAAAATGACCCTGTGGCACCCCAAACTGGCCCTGGTTGCAGTGGAAACCTTGCTGCATGCCGATACTACCATACATGGGGTTTGGCATGATGCCTTGCATACCCCCGAACACTGTTCCTGGCAGGTACGGCTGACTTCCAGGCGCATAACCAGCCATACTTTGGAACACTGATCCACCCCCGAAATACCCAGGATGTACCGTGGGTGGTGGAAGAACTAAGTGCATAGCTTGGTATCCAGCTCCCTGTCCGTTCAAGACAACATGCTCGTTCTGAAAGGTGGCGGGCTGAACTGGCATAACCTGTGGAATAGGCGTTCTAGCCACCTATTCAAGCACGGGAGGAACCTGCTTTGGAGCCCCCAACTCCGCAACATGCGAGTGTTCCCTTTCCTCGCGCGCCACATGAAGTACCTGGGCTTGAGCATCAACAAGCTCCGTACGCGGCGTAGGTTGCCTATTCTGCTGTTGCACTGGTGGCGCTTGCAAGAACTCCATAAACCTCGGATTCTGCACCAACTGTGAAAAGACATTCACCGCGGCAACTAACTGAGTCTTGAACGCACCATCCTCAAGTTGCCCAGTCATAAAGCCCTGTACTACTCGAGGGACATTCACGTTGACAGGAGGTACAGACTGACGTGGCCGTGAGCTCTCGCCAATCTCAAAAACCATAGGGATCTCCTGCCTGTCCTTTGAAGAGGAACCCTCTTCCATAATTCCCTTCCCCTTGTCGGCCATAGTGTAATCCCGCGTTCCTGCACTCTGTGTCTTTATATACCTAGATGAATCCAGGATAAGCCCAGATTCACCCTTGAAGGAAAGTGCAAGGTATAGACCCATGGTAGTCACCCACAAGACCCTTCCCTTGTCGGCCATAGTGTAATCCCGCGTTCCTGCACTCTGTGTCTTTATCCAAAACAATCCAGGCTCACTCTTTAAGGAAAAAGTAATTGATGTCCCGGCAATGGAACCATGAAACCGGCCCGTGGGGCAGTAGGCGTTGGCTTTCACCCGAAATTCTTTACTTTAGACACACACACGGAGCACTTTGCAAAGGAGACCTGTAACGGGAATTAACACTTAATCACACACACGGCTCGGAAGCTAGAATGCTCCTAGCAGACGCCGACAACCTGTAGGCCCCAAAATTGGCGCCCCTTTCGGTATTTCTTTATTCTTTAAGAGGGTAAAGTACAAAGAAGAGTCCTGGGAATCCTTTGACTGACTCCCACTAGATGCCGCCTGTTTTGGCCAAATTTCGACAGCATAACCCCTAAACTTGCGCAAAACCAATTCCCTTGCTGGAACTCGCTTCTACTGGCATATACCCTCTGATTCCTGCCCAAAAACAGTAAATTCAGCACGCTGTATTTACTGGTTTTTGCCCTGTTTTCAGCCCCAAACAATCCCCTAACTGTCCTCTGCCAGTGGGGCACGATTCCCAAAGGTTCTCGCGTCCGTATGGCTGAAAAACAGTAAAATTACAGCGCATACACAATGCTGATTTTGCACCTGTATGGTGAGGTTATGACCCTCACCACTGCCTGCTTTGGAGTAGCAGCTAGCTACCCCTATTCCTGCTCAAGGAGGCTCTTGCCTCAGCACAAAAGCATGAACCCACACAGCTGTACATCAGTCAAATGAGTAGCCCTCTTGTGGGGCATCACATAACTGCACGTAGGGGAGAGAGAGAGCAGTGTGTAGTGTGCAGGGCATCACTCCTAGCACCACACTGTACATGAGAGGGAAAGGAAGCACTCCATAGCTCTTAACCTGTGACAAAAGCTGAAATGAGGCCTCTCCCAGCTTAAAAATCAACGCCCATTTTTCTGCAAGGGGAAAGTTCATGAAAAATCGACACTTGGCGCATTTACAAGCATTTACCCGTTTCGGGTTCGCCGCTTAAAAATATCCTAATCGGTTGCCCAGTTGACTTCGCGGCAGAGTTGTAAAATGTTCCCCTAGTCATACCGGAGGTAATGACGCGAACACATTTCACAGCCCAAAATAGCAGTTCCCTAAATTTTAGGAGATGCTTCCGTTGGGCTCCCACTGGTCTTCTGACCATCTATCCTCATCGGGACCGCATCCAAAAGTGCAATGTGGCCCAACTGTCGGATACTTTTTGTTGGTAGTCCCACCTTGACTTTACGCCTTAATTGAGTTCACTTCCTAGTATCCACCAACTTGCTAAGTGCGACGGGGGGACCTATATGATCTTGCTCTGAGCCTAGACATCCTCTTACCATACGAATTCCAGTGCCGACCACTACCCATCTTCGGGTGAAACTACCGTTCACATTGGCAATGCAATGTCCGACCGTTTGCTACTTCAAGAAGAGGGTCTCAAAAACAAAACAAAACCCCTTGGAAAGAAACCAACAACTAAAGTTAGTAGCTGCCACGTCCTCGTGACATAGTTAACAGTTGCCACGTCCCCGTGACAATATCCACTCACTTTGTTCGTGATCATAGCACTCTCCATAAGACGGAAGGCTCTCTCCTTCCCTAAGAACTAAAAGGAACCTTGAGCAAATAAAGATCACTAATCTTGAGAAAATACAACATTCATTCCGCTGCACCTTACAAAAATAAAGCAAAAGCTCTCTGTCTCTCACAAGCTCTCTATTGAGTAAATAAAACAGAGCTTTTAAAAAAAAGTAAAGCTCTCTCTTTCTTCCTCTTGCGTAGAATAAAGTAGTAGCCCAAAAAGCTGGCCCTGCTTTTTTTTGTACAGCTGCTGCCGCCAAACCCGCCGCAAAATGTGGGCGTATACTGCCACGTGGCTGGCTGTCCGCAACCTGCGCCGCAATTTCCGGACCCGTCCGTACAAGCCTGCCACGTCACTGCCTGCCACATCATTATTTCTCTAGGGCTTTCCACAAGTGAGGGTGTGTGTGTGTGTGTGTGAATGTACCGGGCAACCATGTCACCAATTTGTGACATATCAACACGACTTCCTCCTCAATGAGAAAAGAGCTAAGATCATCAAATTCAGCTTTTCCTTCGTGACTTGTAGCCGAAGTGTCCTAGCCACTGTTTCATACTCTTTAGGCAACTTCGTGAGAACCAAAGCAGTTAATTGGGTACTCGTCAATGCACTCTTCATAGCCGATAGTTGATCATGAATAACTTTAGTCTTCATAAGGAATGATTGCACGGAACTTCCTCGGGGAAAGTGGATTGCAAACAACTGTCCAAGAAGGGTGACTGCTCGCATAGTAGAATCCCGATCAAACATATTGAAACCGGCCCGTAGGGCAGTGGACTTTGGCTTTCACCCGAAATTCTTTACTTTACTTTAGATTTTCACACACACAGAGAACTTTGCAAAGATATCTTGCGACGGGAATTATCACTTAAAGCACACACACGGCTCGGAAGCTAGAATGCTCTGAGCAGACGCCAACAACCTGTAGGCCCCAAAATTTGCGCCCCTTTTGGTATTTCTTTATTCTTTAAGAGGGTGAAGAGTCTTGGGAATACTTTACCTGTATCCAACTACATACCACCTATTCTGGCAAAATTTCGGTAGCATAACAACCCCAAAACTTGCCCGAAACCAATTCCCCTACTCGAACTGACTTCCATTGACATAAACCCTCTGTTTTCTGCCCAAAAACAGTAAATTCAGCACGCTGTATTTACTGGTTTTTGCCATGTTTTCAGCCCAAAACAGTCCTTGAACTGTCCTCTAACAGTGGGGCACTGTTTCCAATGGTTTTGGCATCCGTATGGCCGAAAAACAGTCCAAATTCAGCACATAACCAGTGCTGAAAACGCACCTGTACGGTGAGGTTATCACCCTCACCAGTGCCTGTTTTTGGAGCAACAGTTAGCTACTCCTGTTCCTGCTCAGAGAGACTCTTGCCTCGGCAAAAACGCATGACCACACAACTGTACATGAGTGAAATGAAGAGCCCTCTTGAGGGGCATCACATTACTGCACGTAGGGGGGAGAGAGAAAGCAATGTAAGGTGTGCAAGACATGACTTCTTGCACTACATTGTACATGAGAGGGAAAGCTTGCAGTCAATAGCTCTTAACCTGTGACAGGTTCTCAATGAAGCATCCCCCCAGCATAAATCGAGAGCCCCCTCTTCTGCGCTTGACCTGTAATGCATCTGTGAACAAATGGATGCAAAAGGGAAAGAGTTTCATGGCTGCCAAAACCTGTGTATCACTGAAAACACAGCAAAACAGCTCCGTAAACAAGCATTTGATGCCTTCCAAGCATTGGGCTTCCCGCTTAAAAATCTCTCAACTGGCGCATCAATTGACTTTGCAGCAAAGTAATAAAATATTCCCCTTGTCATTCTAAAGCCAATGACGCGAACAGATTTTGTGGCCCAAAACAACAGTTCCCTAAATTTTAGGAAATGCTTCCATTGGACTCTCACTGGTCATGTTACCATCTTTCACCACTAGGACCACGTCCAAAATTGCAATGTAGCCCAGTTCTCGGGTGATTTTCTCTGGGTGACCCCACCTTGTCACTGTGCCTCCATTGAGTTAGTTTCCTAGTATCCACCAACTTATCAAGTGCGGCGAAGGGACCTAAATGACTTTCTAGACACCCTTTCACTACTGGAATTCCAGTGCCGACCAACTTCCCATCTGCGGGTGAAATTATTGTTTCACACTGGCCATACAAAGTCCGACCATTTGCAACTTCAAAAAGAGGGTCTCAAAACTTAAACAAAAATCATCGAAAAGAAACCAATAACTCGAGTTAGCAATTGCCACGTCCTCGTGACATACCGCCCTCTTAAAATCGCAAACGTCCTCAATTGCGTGCCGTATATACATGCCATAGATGATTTAGTGTGGTAAGCACCCTTTTATCATCGCATGTATACGCAAGAAAGACTGTCAAAACATGTGTACAAATGACTTAATGGACCTTCATACTTTTGTCAAACAATGTACTCCGCTACTGCACTGAATCCTCATACATTTGATGTGCTAGTTCTATCATTACCCCTCCTTTGCGGACGTTGGGTTGGGGCATATGTAGGCTGTAACCCAAGGGCCTCAAGGTAAAGCTGCAATACATTTGGTGACTGACAATTCATGCTCTTCCATCCACTTTGCATCCATAGGTGGATAGTTCTTGGAACTTCACCACATAGCATCTTGCAACCTGTCGCTTAACTTTTTAAATATACAAGAGGCTCTTGCCTCTGCAAACGAGCATAATTTAACAATATTGTAGCGTACTACCCACGACCAAGTAAGCTCAAATTTCAAGATGATTTACCAATGCGTCAAAGAATCCAAGCAATCGCCTCAAAGAATCGGCGAGCAGTGTGCCACCTGGCAGACCCACATCACTCCCGTAGAAGATCTAGTGGCCAGTCTACCACCGTGAGACCTCTCATATCTCATCTTGGTTCATACTTACAAACCCTAAAAACGAAGTAGAAAATCAGCCCTAATTTGATGACTTTTTGGCACGGGTACGCTGAAAAGGTTATGTAGGAACAAGCGGAATTTCCAGTCTATCCTATGAAGAGGAACCCTCTTCCATAATGCCCTTTCCTTTGTCGGCCATAGTGTAATCCCGCGTTCCTATACTCTGTCTCTTCACCAAATCAACCGAGGCTCACTTCTTGAGGAAAAAGTGATTCTGCTCCACTGATGGAACCATTAAACCGGCCCGAAGGGCGGTAGAATTTGGCTTTCACCCGAAACATTACTTTACTTTAATACACAAGGAAACTTTGCAAAAGAAACCTGTAACGGGAATTAACACTTCAAAGCACACACAGCTTGGAAGCTAGAATGCTCTGAGCATACGCCGACAACCTGTAGCCCAAAATTGGCGCCCCTTTCGGTATTTCTTTATTCTTTAAGAGGGTAAATAGGCCCTCATTTCTCAGAGCATCTGGATGCAGAGTCTGAGAGTGAGAACCCTCCCACTCTTTTGTACTTTGAACTCAGATTAATACAAAAAGAAATACCGAAAGGGGCGCCAGTCTTTGGGGCCAATATATCTAGGCACGGAACTCCGTCAGGCCGTGTCGCGGTAGAATCTTGACTTGGAGTGTCCAAGTTTGTTACAGTGGTATCAGAGCACAGAAAGATTCTTCTTCTACGGAGGATCGAACCCTTTTTACAGCGCACACAGCTTTTGCGGGAAAGAATCTTCTAGTCCCGACCCCGGAATTAATCTTCGTGTCCAAGTTTGTTATAGTGGTATCAGAGCACAGAAAGATTCTTCTTCTACGGAGGATCCGATCCTTTTTGGAGCGCACAGCTTTTGAGGGAAAGAATCTTCGTGGCCCGACCCCGGACTTAATCTTCGTGTCAAAGTTTGTTACAGTGGTATCAGAGCACAAAAAGATTCTTCTTCTACAAAGGATACGATCCTTTTTGCAGCGCACACAGCTTTTGGGGAAAGAATCTTCGTGTCCCAACCCCGGACTTGATCTTCATGTCAAAGTTTGTTACACTGGTATCATAGCACAGAAAGATTCTTCTTCTACGGAGGATCCAATCCTTTTTCAAGCGTGCACAGCTTTTGGGGGAAAGAATCTTCGTGTTTCGACCCGGACTTAATCTTCATGTCCAAGTTTGTTACAGTGGTATCAGAGCACAGAAAGATTCTTCTTCTACGGAGGATCGGATCCTTTTTGCAACGCACACAGCTTTTGGGGGAAAGAATCTCCGTGTCCTGACCCGGGACTTAATCTTCGTGTCCAAGTTTGTTACAGTGGTATAAGAGCACAGAAAGATTCTTCTTCTACGAAGGATCCGATCCTTTTTGCAGCGCACACAGCTATTGAGGGAAACAATCTTCGTGTCCCGACCCCCGACTTAATCTTCGTGTCCAAGTTCGTTAGAGTGGTATCGGAGCACAGAAAGATTCTTGTTCTATGGAGGATCTGATCCTTTTTGCAGCACACACATTTTTTGGGGGAAGAATCTTCGTGTCCCGACCCGGACTTAATTTTCGTGTCCAAGTTTGTTACAGTGGTCTCAGAGCACAGAAAGTTCTTCTTCTACGGAGGATCTGACCCTTTTTGCAGCGCACACAGCTTTTGGGGGAAAGAATCTTCGTGTCCCGACCCCGGACTTAATCTTCGTGTCCAAGTTCGTTACTGTGCTATTAGAGCACACAAAGATTCTTCTTCTACGGAGGATCCGATCCTTTTTGCGCACGCACAGCTTTTGGGGGAAAGAATCTTCGTGTCCCGACCTTGGACTTAATCTTCGTGTCCAAGTTTGTTACAATGGTATCAGAGCACAGAAAGATTCTTCTTCTATGGAGGATCCGATCCTTTTTGCAGCGCACACAGCTATTGGGGGAAAGAATCTGTGGCCCGACCCTGGACTTAATCTTGGTATCCAAGTCTGTTACAGTGGTATCAGAGCACAAAAAGATTCTTCTTCTACGCAGGATCTGATCCTTTTTGCAACGCCCACAGCTTTTGGGGGAAAGAATCTTCATGTCCCAACCCCGGACTTAATCTTCGTGTCCAAGTTTGTTACAGAGCTATCAAAGCAAAGAAAGATTATTCTTCGACAGAGGATCCGATCCTTTTTGCAGCGCACACAGCTTTGGGGGGGAGAATCTTCGTGTCCAGACCACGGACTTAATCTTCATGTCCAAGTTTGTTACAGTGGTATCAGAGCACAGAAAGATTCTTCTTCTATGGAGGATCCGATACTTTTTGCAACGCACACAGCTTTTGGGGGAAAGAATCTTCGTGTCTCGACCCCGGACTTAATCTTCGTGTCCAAGTTTGTTACAGTGGTATCAGAGCATAGAAAGATTCTTCTTCTGCGGAGGATCCGATCCTTTTTACAATGCAGACAGCTCTTGGGGGAAAGAATCTTCGTGTCCCGACCCCGGACTTAATCTTCGTGTCCAAATTTGTTACAGTGGTATCAGAGCACAGAAAGATTCTTCTTCTATGAAGGATCCGATCCTTTTTACAACGTACACAGCTTTTGGAAGAAAGAATCTTCGAGTCCCAACACCGAACTTAATCTTCGTGTCCAAGTTCGTTACAGTGGTATCAGAGCACAGAAAGATTCTTCTTCTACGGAGGATCCGATCCTTTTTGCAACGCTCACAGCTTTTGGGGAAAAGAATCTTCGTGTCCGGACCTCAGACTTAATCTTTGTGTCCAAGTTGGTTACAGTGGTTTCAGAGCACATAAAGATTCTTTTTCTGCCGAGGATCCAATCCTTTTTGCAACGCACACAGCTTTTGGGGAAAGAATCTTCGTGTCCCAACCCCGGACTTAATCTTCGTGTCCAAGTTCGTTACAGTGGTATCAAAGCACAAAAAGATTCTTCTTCTACGGAGGATCCGATCCTTTTTGCAGCACGCACAGCTTTTGGAGGAAAGAATCTTCGTGTCCCGACCCCGAACTTAATCTTCGTGTCCAAGTTTGTTACAGTGGTATCAGAGCACAGAAAGATTCTTCCTCTACGGAGGATACGATCCTTTTGCAGCGCGCACAACTTTTGGGGGAAAGAATCTTCGTGGCCCGACCCCAGACTTAATCTTCGTGTCCAAGTTTGTTACAGTGGTATCACAGCACAAAAAGATTCTTCTTCTACGGAGGATCCGATCCTTTTTGCAACACGCTCAGCTTTTGGGGAAAAGAATCTTCGTGTCCCGACCCCGGACTTAATCTTCGTGTCCAAGTTTGTTACAGTGGTATCAGAGCACAGAAAGATTCTTCTTTTACGGAGGATCCGATACTTTTTGCAGCGTACACAGCTATTGGGGGAAAGAATCTTTGTGTCTCCACCTCGGACTTAATCTTCGTGTCCAAAATTGTTACAGTGGTATTAGAGCACAAAAAGATTCTTCTCCTACGGATGATCCGATCCTTTTTGCAACGCAGACAGCTCTTGGGGGAAAGAATCTTCGTGTCCCGACCCCGGACTTAATCTTCGTGTCCAAGTTTGTTACAGTGGTATCACAGCACAAAAAGATTCCACTTAAGGAGGATCCGATCCTTTATGGAGCGCACACAACTTTTGGGGGAAAGAATCTTCGTGTCCCGACCCCGGACTTAATCTTCGTGTCCAAGTTGGTTACAGTGGTATCAAAGCACAGAAAGATTCTTCTTCTACGGAGGATCCGATCCTTTTTGCAACTCACACAGCTTTTGGAAGAAAGAATCTTCGTGTCCCGACCCCAGACTTAATCTTCGTGTCCAAGTTGGTTACAGTGGTTTCAGAGCACAGAAAGATTCTTTTTCTACCGAGGATCCAATCCTTTTTGCAGCGCACACAACTTTTGGGGAAAGAATCTTCGTGTCCCAACCCCGAACTTAATCTTCGTGTCCAAGTTCATTACAGTGGTATCAAAGCACAGAAAGATTCTTCTTCTACGGAGGATCCGATCCTTTTTGCAGCACGCACAGCTTTTGGAGGAAAGAATCTTCGTGTCCCGACCCCGAACTTAATCTTCGTGTCCAAGTTTGTTACAGTGGTATCAGAGCACAAAAAGATTCTTCCTTTACGGAGGATACGATCCTTTTGCAGCGCGCACAACTTTTGGGGGAAAGAATCTTCGTGGCCCGACCCCGGTCTTAATCTTCGTGTCCAAGTTTGTTACAGTGGTATCACAGCACAAAAAGATTCTTCTTCTACGGAGGATCCGATCCTTTTTGCAACACGCTCAGCTTTTGGGGAAAAGAATCTTCGTGTCCCGACCCCGGACTTAATCTTCGTGTCCAAGTTTGTTACAGTGGTATCAGAGCACAGAAAGATTCTTCTTTTACGGAGGATCCGATACTTTTTGCAGCGCACACAGCTATTGGGGGAAAGAATCTTCGTGTCTCCACCTCGGACTTAATCTTCGTGTCCAAGTTTGTTACAGTGGTATTAGAGCACAAAAAGATTCTTCTCCTACGGAGGATCCGATCCTTTTTGCAACGCAGACAGCTCTTGGGGGAAAGAATCTTCGTGTCCCGACCCCGGACTTAATCTTCGTGTCCAAGTTTGTTACAGTGGTATCAGAGCACAAAAAGATTCCACTTAAGGAGGATCCGATCCTTTATGGAGCGCACACAACTTTTGGGGGAAAGAATCTTCGTGTCCCGACCCCGGACTTAATCTTCGTGTCCAAGTTGGTTACAGTGGTATCAAAGCACAGAAAGATTCTTCTTCTACGGAGGATCCGATCCTTTTTGCAACTCACACAGCTTTTGGAAGAAAGAATCTTCGTATCCCGACCCCAGACTTAATCTTCGTGTCCAAGTTGGTTACAGTGGTTTCAGAGCACAGAAAGATTCTTTTTCTACCGAGAATCCAATCCTTTTTGCAGCGCACACAACTTTTGGGGAAAGAATCTTCGTTTCCCAACCCCGGACTTAATCTTCGTGTCCAAGTTCATTACAGTGGTATCAAAGCACAGAAAGATTCTTCTTCTACGGAGGATCCGATCCTTTTTGCAGCACGCACAGCTTTTGGAGGAAAGAATCTTTGTGTCCCGACCCCGAACTTAATCTTCGTGTCCAAGTTTGTTACAGTGGTATCAGAGCACAGAAAGATTCTTCCTCTACGAAGGATACGATCCATCATCCTTTTGCAGCGCGCACAACTTTTGGGGGAAAGAATCTTCGTGGCCCGACCCCGAACTTAATCTTCATGTCCAAGTTTGTTACAGTGGTATCACAGCACAGAAAGATTCTTCTTCTGCAGAGGATCCGATCCTTTTTGCAACGCGCTCAGCTTTTGGGGAAAAGAATCTTCGTGTCCCGACCCCGGACTTAATCTTCGCGTCCAAGTTTGTTACAGTGGTATCAGAGCACAGAAAGATTCTTCTTTTACGGAGGATCCGATACTTTTTGCAGCGCACACAGCTATTGGGGGAAAGCATCTTCGTGTCTCCACCTCGGACTTAATCTTCGTGTCCAAGTTTGTTACAGTGGTATTAGAGCACAAAAAGATTCTTCTTCTACGGAGGATCCGATCCTTTTTGCAGTGCGGACAGCTCTTGAGGGAAAGAATCTTTGTGTCCCGACCCCGGACTTAATCTTCGTGTCCAAGTTTGTTATAGTGGTATCAGAGCACAAAAAGATTCCACTTACGGAGGATCCAATCCTTTATGGAGCACACACAACTTTTGGGGGAAAGAATCTTCGTGTCCCGACCCCGGACTTAATCTTCATGTCCAAGTTGGTTACAATGGTATCAAAGCACAGAAAGATTCTTCTTCTACGGAGGATCCGATCCTTTTTGCAACTCACACAGCTTTTGGAAGAAAGAATCTTCGTGTCCCGACCCCAGACTTAATCTTCGTGTCCAAGTTCGTTACAATGGTATTAGAGCACAGAAAGATTCTTCTTCTACGGAGGATCCGATCCTTTTTGCAGCGCGCACAGCTTTTGGGGGAAAGAATCTTCGTGTCCCGACCCGCACTTAATCTTCTTCTACGGAGGATTCGATCCTTTTTGCAACGCACAGCTTTTGGGGGAAAGAATCTTTGTGTCCCGACCCGGGACTTAATCTTCGTGTCCAAGTTCGTTACAGTGGTATCAGAGCACAGAAAGATTCTTCCTCTACGGAGGATCCGATCCTTTTTGCAGCGCACGCAGCTTTTGGGGCAAAGAATCTTCGTGGCCGGACCCAAGACTTACTAGGCACTCCCACCCTTCATACATCACGCATCGGGCGCGCTCGCGTCTTCATCGCTCTGTCTTACAGGACATAAAGCCATTAAGGATCCCAGATTACACATGGGTTCTTGTGAAGAATATGACGGAGATGACACCTCTCAGTGGGAAGGCAAAGAAAAGTTGAAAATCCAACGCGGGAACTGAAGAAAAAAGAATGAAGATTAGGGCAAATTTTTTTCGCACAAGTTTGCCAGAACGAAGTACAATGTCAACTACAGATTGACATATGAACAGATTGATTAAGTACTCCAGGGAGCCGAGATTGGCGAAAACACCTGAAGAATTACCCGATTGATAAAATTTACTAGAGGTAGCGTGTGGCCATTGCTTTCTCCTCTCAGGTAGGGAGCAAAGCCGAAAAGACAGACGAGTGCAAAAAAGTGGAACGTGTATTCGCAGAAAGACATGGATAAGCACTCTTGAAAAGAAGCACTTCTACAGAGCCAACCAATATGACTTCCTTGAAGATAAAAGCAAGAAAGTAAAAGAATTAAAAGATTGTGGACAGTCGATTTGAATCCTTTTCTAGGTTTCGAGATGCTCGAACATGGTGGTCCACTCTTCTGCTGAGCAGGGAGGCTCCAGTTAAATGGCTGAAATTTAAAAGGCTTTATATGTCTTCTTCGCTGACTCGGGAGTACGAACGAGATATACGAACTGCTTGGAATCATCTTCAGATGACCAAGAGAGATTTTTTGGACGCATATTGCGCGAGATTTTGGAGCTCTTTTCTATCGGCTTCTTCATTTAAGAAGATCTCATTTAAAGAACAGATTGAGTGGTTTTACTGCGGACTTCCCACAGAGATCCGGAATCACTGCTTAGAACAAAAGTCAGATTCTATTCAAGAATTGATGGGTCATGCAAAACAGGGTTTCGCTATACACTCGAGCAATTTGACTTACCCAACTGATGAGATCTTGACTCAAAGAACCCAACAGACTTCTAATAATGAAAGTAGAAAGAGCAAGAGTTCCAAAGAAAAGAAAAGAAAGATACACGTCCTCGACAGACTCTTAGAGAAAGGGCTATCTATCTCAAAGAGGGAAAGTGTTTTGGTTGAGGGGAATTTGAACAATCTCCGCAAAGTGCCCCAAAAAGGCACAGCAACAACAGACTGAAGACAGGCCAGAGAGTTCTAGAGCAGCAGAGGAATGTGGCAGAAAAGGCAAATAAAAACAAAACTGGTACCACATTGCGTGGGGCCCGAACCGAATCAGTTGGAAAGTACAAAACTTTGCCGCACTTAGGGCAAAGTGAAAGATCAGGAAGCCCTCATTTTCTTTGATGGAGGAGCCAAGGCCAATGTCACAAGACGAGCACCACGTGCCAATAGAAAAGAACAGACTGAACAAACTTTTAGCACTTCAATAACAATTGAACTGAGAGAGACGACACACGACACGAAGTGGCGGAATTCCACCCCAGAGAGTATTGGCCCCAAACCTTGGCGCCCCTTTCGGTATTTCTTTATATTGCATCAACACAGTACAAGCCGGTACTCCAGACTCTGCACCTTCTCCAGGAAGCATGCCAAAGAATGAGCCCTCTTCTGGTCCAAAAAGCAAAGCCAAAAGCTGCCAACGTAAATCACAAAAATCCGTACAACTGCCACATCATCAGTCAGTGCAAAACGCGGAAATCCGTACAACCTGCCACGTCATCATGTCAGCGCAATTTTTGAAAATCTGCCACGTCATCAGTTTTTGCGTGTGTGCGGGTCCTGCTTTATTTTAATCCCTTTATGTCACTGGGCCCCCATCGGACAGGGTCCCCATAAGTTGGTAGGACTTTGTCTTCTTCTGCTACTTGTTCTTCTTAGGGTTTAGGCCCCTCGGCCAGCATCTGCAAGTTGGCTCCATTCTTTAGGCTTTGGCACGTCAGCAGTTTGTTACATCTCCCCTTCTTGAAAGGGAGTAATCGTCCGCGATTACAGCATATCTGCAAAACAACTCAAGTTGGCTCAAAAATTTCTGAGGGACAATCAATTTACTCTTTTTGTTAAGGAGTTAGCTTCTCCTTTCTGCTCTTTTGATCAAGGAGTTAGCTTCTCCTTTCGGCTGTTTTGATCAAGGAGTTAGCTTCTCCTTTCTGCTCTTTTGATCAAAGAGTTAGCTTCTCCTTTCGTCTAGATCGGAACTCTTGATATTCCGGCGCACTAAAATTAGCCATCACACCCAGACCGTACTGATCTTCCTCGGGTGTTTTGATGCACATAAAAAAATTACATACCCTGGCAATCTCATCCAATTAGGAATATTCAATAATTGGCACATCACAATGCAACACAAATGCTTACATATGCATGTTACAAGACACAACAAACAGCGCCGTTGAGCACTCCCCCGAGACAAACGGTCTGCGGTATGAAGCTACTCAACGACTACCTCGTCACTTCTCCCACAAATAACCTAAAAAGATCCGGGCCATGAGCTCAGAGGACTGTACAACCAAACGCTCCCCAGACCGCAGTCTGGGTCGCTTGGAGGTTCAAGCATACAACCAAACGCTCCCCAGGCATCGGCCTACGTCGTTCCGAGGTTCAAACAATACCAAAACAGTATTTCTCAATTCTCCACCCGAGAGTAAAATCACCAATCATTGAAACCAGTATTAAAATCAGAGTCAAACAATTCAAATCGACACCAAGACAGGTTCAAAACAGATACCATCCATTTCAAACAAATTTCAAACAAGATCACCAAACAAGTTCTCAAACAGATTTCAAACTTAAAAGCAATCTCGATATCAATCGAGCTCGAAAAGTCAATTGACTTTCCATCCTGAAACCTGCACCAAAAATTAGGGTTAGGTTTCTTTCATAAGGTCGTAGCCGAGCACAGCATGGTCCATCAGCTCTTGGACAAACTGTAAGGTGCAACGGAATGAATGTTTGGCTTTGCTCAAGATGAGTGCTCCGAACTGTGCTCAAGGTTCCTTTTGTTCTTATGGAAGGTAGAGCCTTCCGTTCTTAGTGAGAGAATGCTATGATCACAAACAAAGTGAATGGACAATGTGCGTGCAAGTGTATGAGACTGAGAGATAGAGAGAGAAGAGATACGACACTAGAGACGTTGTAAAAACCTCCTCCGAAGGCCCCACTCTCGTCGGCGAGAGTGGTCTACTATTGGTTGCACAAAGTGGTACAATGATGATGCATGGAAACTGATGCAACTCGTGACTATGTCGGTGACGACGACGGGGATGGCGACGACGACTTAAGGCTGAAATCTGCGGTCTTCTATCTGTTGTCCGTAAAAACGCTATGGCTGAAAATCTGGGACTGATTCGGGCTGCTGAAAACACTGGCTTTGGCTGCGCTTTGAGAGGTTGAAAATGACGATCTTCTGCGAGTATCTTGGGCTGAATCTGCTGCTGTCTTGAATGCTGAAAATGCTGCCTTGTCTGCTTCACTGAAGGCTGAAAATCAAAAACGCTGGCAGCCCTTGTAGCGTTAGTGAAAACGCTAGCTATCTGGGAATGTTGGCGATGATTGCAAGGCTGAAAACGCTAGCTTGGGGGAGGTGATGGCGATGACCAAAACGCTAGGCTGTAGGGGATGGAAAACACCAAGGCTATGGTGCTCTTAATGGTTCTTGCTGAGAAGGTGCCTGTTGACCAGTGGAGCTCCTGCTGCCTCTTCTACCATCGAGTGCTAACTTGGGTTTGCTTATATACAAACTTAGCAAAATTGCCCTACCTACTTTTGTTGGAAAGTCACTTAGATTAATAAGTGAAAAATGTCAAAAATAGGGAAAATAGGCTAAAATCACTGGAAAATTCCCCTAACTGATTCTAATGGATTCGATGGGAATACTGATGATCATACTGTGTGCAACCAGAGGATATGCATCTACACTCAGTGACTGGGCATGCACGGTCTACGAATAGACTCACAAAAAGTGCCAGATCACTTATAATCTAAACTAATGGGACTGACTGAACCCTGATCATGTTGTAGCTTGTCCACGGACACATAGGGTTGGATGTGTCACGTGACACAAACAGTGTTTATTTGGCGGCGATGGTAGTCTCAAGATAGCAATCACACTGGATCTCACGCTCGTGAAGAGACATCTACTGGGAGATATCGAGAAATTTCAAGTTATAATCTGCTAGGGTTTCCAAGGCAAGCATTTCAGGATACCCCACTCTACCAGAAGTTGCACTCCGAAGGAAGATGTCAGAAACCATACAACTTCAAGCAAATTTTTTTTTTTCGTGAAAGCTTGCCAAGTACTTGGAGTATGCTGCTTGGTAGCTGTAGACATCAACATCTGCATGGCACTGCTTCTGAGAAAAACAGTGACTTGAAATAAATCTAGATCCTTCCCTTGCAAGTGATCTTAATTGGCTTATGCCCTGTAAGACATGAGCGGTGAAGACGGGAGCGCGCCCGATGTGCGATGAAGTAAGGGTGGGAGTGGCTAATAAGTCCAGGTTGGAGGGCGAAGATACCTCGCATAAAATCTGTCTGCTCTTTTGTAGGACCGGTATGCTTTCAGAAAAGCACACACCTGATGCTCTGATACCACTGTCACAAGACGGGCACCACGTGCAGATAGAAAAGAACAAATTGAACAAACTTTTAGCACTTCAATAACAATTGAACCGAGAGACTCGAGAGAGACGACACGCGACACGTAGTGGCGGAATTCCACCCCAGAGAGTATTGGCCCCAAACCTTGGCACCCCTTTCGGTATTTCTTTATATTGCATCAACACAGTACAAGCCAGTACTCCAAACTCTGCACCTTCTCCAGGAAGCATGCCAGAGAATGAGCCCTAACCTCATATTTAAAGGCCCTTGGCCTGAAAAGCACTTACAATGAAAAGCCTTCAAAACTCAAAAGCTTGTGGTCCAAAAAGCAAAGCCAAAAGCTACCAACGTAAATCACGGAAATCCGTTCAACTACCACGTCATCAACCAACGAAAAACGTGAATCCATACAGCCTGCTACGTCATCATGTCATCGCAATTTTCAAAAATCTGCCACGTCATCAGTTTTTGCATGTGTGCGGTCCTGCTTTATTTTAATCCCTTTATGTCACTGGGGCCCCATCGGACGGGGTCCCCATAAGTTGGTAGGACTTCGTCTTCTTCTGCTACTTGTTCTTTTTAGGGTTTAGGCCCCTCGGCCAGCATCTGCAAGTTGGCTCCATTCTTTAGGCTTTGACACGTCAGCAGTTTGTTACAGCCAACTTCTTTTCACTTGAATTAGCAGCTCGATTTGGAATTACACCCGACAGACTGAGGCCATAGGCGGAGGCAGTTCTAGCGGCACCCGGACGGGATGTTGCCATTACACCGATCATTGGCAAACTTCGTTTGTAATGTCAGGGGTGTTTAGGGCACGAGGACTTTTACGTAATGCCCTTAGGAGGTTGTGGCGTCCTCCTCGAAATCCCTCGGTACCATAAGAACAACGCCGTGGTTGACTATCGGGCTCAGGAAGCGACTTTGACAAATGAAGGGCACAGAGATTGTACTTGATGAAATTCAAAGAATTGAATGATGATTGAAGGTAGAATATGTTTTGACCTCGAAAAAGAACGCCAAGATTTTCTCCACACTCATGCCGATTGCTTTTCTGAGGGCCTGCCAGGCGAGTTGCCACCAGCTCGTCCTGAGGATCATACTATTGATTTGATACTTGGAAGCACACCATCGAACCGGCCACCTTACCGTGTGAGCCGAGCCCAGAATGAAGCGATTATGAACCAAGTGAAAGACCTCTTGGGAAAAGGGTCTTATCCAACCGAGTACTTCACCCTATTAGTCTCTGGTGTTGTTGGTTTTGAAGAAAGATGGATCTTGGAGAATGTGCATTGATTATAGAACTCTCAATAAAATTACCATCAAAAACAAATTTCCGATTCCGAGGATCGGTGATATCCTTGATAGACTCTAGCAATCCTCTTGTTTCAGCAGGATCGATTTGAAAAGTGGATATCATCAGATCCGAATCACGTGGGGAGATGTCTACAAGACAGTTTTTCGGACCATCTTCGGTTTATACAATTTTTTGGTGATGCCTTTTGGCCTTACCAATGCTCCAGCGACTTTTAACCGAATGATGGACAGAATTTTCAAAGAGTACAGATCTTTTGTTGGCACTTTCTTTGATGACATTATTGTCTTCACTAAGGATGAGGCAAAACATAGACATCATCTGATACAGGTCTTTCAAGCATTGCGGGATCACAAGTTGGTGATGAATGCAAACAAGAGTGAATTTTTCTTATAAGAGATACACTTCTTGGGACACATCATCTCAGCAGAGCAGGAGTGCAGATGGACCCAACCAAGATTAACACTATACGTGATTGGCCCGATTTGAAGAATTTCCATGACGTAAGAAGCTTCTTGGGCTTATGTTCTTACTACCGGCAGTTCATTAGAAAGTTTGCAAAGGTTGCTTCCCCTCTGCATATCTTGACACAGAAAGGAGTCCCTTTCTCGTGGGGACCCACAGAGGTGACTGCCTTTCAGATTTCTAAAGAGAAATTGACTACAGGACCAGTTTTGACTTTGCCGGATTTGCAAAAGTCATTTAAAGTATATTGTGATGCTTGTGGTGGTAGTCTGGGTGCGGTCTTAATGCAAGAAGGCCATGTCATTGCCTATAAGAGCCGATTGTTTTCAAGGCCGGAATTGACAGCATTGATATATGAGAGAGAGCTTTGGTTATCCATGCTCTTACTTAGTGGCGACATTACCTACTCGGAGCCGATTTTACGGTCTTCACAGATCGTCAGAGTTTACGCTACTTCTTGTCACAGAAGCAGCTATCGGAAAAGCAGATGCGGTGGACAAACATTTTGTCACAATTTCACTACCAGATTGTCCATGTGCAAGGACATAAGAACTTGGTGGCAAAAGATGCTTTGTCCCGGAAGCCGTTGGTTATGGCTATTTCCGCGATACACCATAGAAGCTTCGAGGATATGGTCGATCAGTATGCCACAGATACAGATTTTGTAGATATATTCAGTCGAATACATAATGCGGAGGTAGTAGCGGGATATTCCATTCGGGATGGCTACTTGATGAAGAAAACGATGTCTGTCTCCTTTAGACTGAAGCTGCCCAATACCTGGAGGATTCAAAATGCTTTTCATGTGAGTCTCCTGAAGCCTTTTAACGGCGATGTGCCCGATGATGGGGAGCCAGATGAGCAACCCGAAGTGGAGGAAAGCAAGAAGATACTTGTTCCAGAACAGATATTGGCACATAAAGATAGAAAGATAAAAGGTAAAGCGATAAGACGGTTCTTGGTTAAATTCAAGAACTATCCCGCATTGGATGCAAAGTGGATGGAGGAGGAGGACCTAGCAGATACTCCTTAGATTGTGAATCTTTACCTTGAAGCATTCGGTTTAGCATAGTCTACTCGAATAGAACCCCGATTTCAGCTTGGGCGGAATTTGGTGTAGCGGGCTTGCACAAGAGGGGAGTCACTCCGCTCCTTTGTCAACAGATTGCTCCGATTTTTTATAATAGAGTCACTGATGTCCCTACTAGGTTTCAGGGATATTGTGAGCTGACAGTATTCTGTTGTAATGACTTAAGATTTGGAATTCCCGATAATATGATATTGATTTGTACTTGACTTGTATAAGTGCAGGAACTGACAGACGAAATGACTGCAACATTTCAATCTGATAAAATCTCTATAGACATGATTGCAAAAAGGATTAGTTAATCGGGCATCTGTGAGGTCCCGACTGGATCTAGATGCGATTGCTAAATACGTTGCCAAATTATTAATGGTCTGAGATTTGGAATGATTTTTGAATGTGATTTGTCATGTGATGTCCCGTGATGTGACTGTCGATTGGTACATGTGCTAGAAGTGTTGTTCCTAGTGCATCGGTACTAATAGTCAATGTTTGCTAAGACAGTTTATGGCCTCTGTCTGCTTTGCAGGTGCAATCGACAATGCTTTCAAAAGGGGGGTATGTCACAAATGGGTGACGTAGCATGGCCTTGGACACACTCAAAGAGTCGGGCAGCAGACCCAGAGACACACTCTGGCCGGCAACACACGTGACAGCCTGTACGGCATTTTCGGAATTTCCAGCGCGAAATCCGTTGACCTGCATGGCACAGTGTACGGAATTCTTGCTTTTGCGTAGATGATGATGTTGTGGCAGCGTATGGAGATGCTGATTTACGCTGGCTGAGTTTTAGCAAAGCTTTTGGGCCAGTTGCTTTATTTTTGAAAGCTTTTAAGCTTACTGCTTTTGGGGCTCTGCTTTTGGGCATCCCTTGTAACCAATAAATAAGTGGTTAGGCCCTCACTTCTCAGAGCATCTGGACGCACAGTCTGAGAGTGAGAACCCTCCCACTCTCTTGTACTTTGAACTCGGATTAATACAAAAAAGAAATACCGAAAGGGGTGCCAATCTTTGGGGCCAATATCTCTAGGCACGGAACTCCGCCAGGCCGTGTCGAATCAATTGTGAATTGTGAACTGTTTTAAAGTGAATCTCTATTGTGTCGCGGTAGAATCTTGACTTGGAGTGTCCAAGTTTGTTGCATCGACCTTGGTAAAACCGGACCAGGAGATCAGCACCCGCATTCACATACGGCCATCAGACAGTGGAGTATATAGATGCTTACACCTACCTTGGGGTGGTCTTTAGCGGACCAGCATTTTCATTGAGGAGAGCAACAGAGACTAGACTGACCAGAGCACATGCAGCATTGAGTGGATTGGAGAGGATGTGTTCGCAGATACAGTTTCAAGAGCCTCGGACGAAGCTTTGGCTTTTGACACTCTAGTTGCTTCCACAAATCTATGGAGTTCATATATGGGGGCCTTCATTGGATCATCACAGGAGGTCGGGTCACATTGATGGATGGGGAGACATGGAGAAGCCTCTAGTCTCTATGATCTCGCGGCTTATTAGAGCCAAGGCTTCAATACCACATGACATTATTCGAGCAGAGTTAGCTGCCCCCCCACTAGTGGTTGAGGCCCTTACCAGATCAATCTCCTTTATACACCGCTTGTAAGACCTCCGCAAAGACATATATGCCCGCCTAGCACTTGAGTCCTCTCGACAGTTAGCTATGCAAGGAAACAAAACATGCTGGTATGGGGAGATGACATCCTGGTTTCAGGTACATGGGTTCATCATGGACAAATTGCCCCCCTTCTAGTACTCATTGGATGCACCCTCTCTGACTCTTACTCAGTCCGAGATCACCAGGCTCATCCGCCAAGATCTGACTCAACTAGATACCAGGAGGACTTGGATCCAGCCGGCACAGGAGTTGGGCACGAAGATGGCTTTCTATAGAGAGCATCTTCTCCAACTTATTGAGGATGGTTTTGTGACGAGGCCCAGATACATGGACACCCACTTATCTCATGGGATACAATGTGCTATTGACCAGATACGCACATCTTCACACCAACTTCGGATAGAGACTCGTAGATACAACGGAGTACCAATAGAGGCCAAGACATGCCCCCTGTGTCACATGGAGCCTGAGACAGAGTTGCAATACACATGTCCCTGCCCAATTTACTATGAGATACGAGGCCACTCTCACTGCTCTGTTCAGAGAGGGCTTTGGACCACTCTTTAGAGTCATGGGTTATGAGGACCAGAGATATTTGGGCCTGTTTTTGCTCGAGCTGCGCAGACACATAGAGTCTTATGAGAGGAGAGGCTAGCGAATCTCAGAGAGAGATCAAAGACTTCTTTAGAGCAGACACTGGGCAGTCGGAGGAGCAGCTACCACAAAGAGCTCGCATTCTCCTCACACCAGAGGCGCAATGATCGATCGAGCGACCTAGCTAGGGAGATCCAGACACCCATGACTATGGAGGACTACATAGCATCAACGGAGGTTGCATCGGAGGATTCGGATCACTTTGGCCCGTCATGCACGACGCCCGGTCAAACTATTGACCATGAAGGAGATTGATGAGATCCGCCAGCGGACCGATGATGGATCTCCTATGATGTGGCTCTTTTGAGTACACCCTGCGCATCTTGTACCAACCTTTGTATCAGCTCTCACCCATTATGTCCCAACACGCACACCCACATTGTGTTCTATTTGCCCCCAGTCACTACATTCACCCCCCTACTCATATCCTACACAGTTCAAGCTCGTTGCTTAGTTCACACCTAGCAGTTACGATTTTAGTCTTTTACTTCACTTCATTTTATTTTTGTACCCAGACATTGTATTAGATCCACCAAGATTGTATCAATTTGGTCTCATAGGTCATTTTAAACTTTTGAAGACATTTAATATAACATTTCATTCCTCTCTCTCTCTCTCTCTCATGGATTCTAGTGGGAGTCTCTCATGGATTCCAGTGGGAGTCTCTACATCGGATTCCAGTGGGAGTCCAGTGGGATTCTCTACATCGGGGATTTATGCGCCAGCACACCACTCGCGGCTCAGGAGGAGTGGCCATACTCTTTAGACAGGGGCTTCACAGCAGACTACAGATTGTTGCCCGGGACCCACAGGCCCGCTACATGTGGATTCGCCTCGAGCTCTCACGAGACAGGATCGTCTACATTGCCCTTTGCTACTTTGCTCCCACAGGCTCCAGATTCGCCCCTATTGAGCAGGAGTCACCGTACGCATGCCTCACGGAGGAGATTATGGAGTACTCCACACTGGGTGAAGTCTTCCTTATGGGAGACTTCAATGCTCGTACGCGCAGTGAGCAATGTGAGGCATATGACCACGAGGACCCAGAGGCACTACACACTCTAGATGAGGAGGCTACTATGAGAGATACAGCAGACAGAGCTCCAGTCACAGCCTACGGACGACATCTACTTCGACTTGGCTCCCAGCACCGTCTCGTTATTTATAACAGGATGGTCCAGTGGCCCACCTCAGGGGGCCTGACTTGTATGCCACATGGAGTTGCAGAGGGAGGGGGGAGTACAGTCGACTATATTCTGGGACCCACGGAGGCTACACACCTTATCACATCCTTCACCATTCCACCCATACCCATCGGAGCCGACCACACATACCTCTCTTTCTCCATCACCGGAGATACCATCCCACACAGCTCCACAGCACACACTCCACACACCACCATCCATTTCACACATGAGCTAGCCTCTCTTTACTCGGCCGAGGTCGAGCATGGCCTATGCCTCCTCCACCCATCCACACCACTCTCAGTTCTCACATCACATATCTCTTCCGTTCTCCACACTTCAGCTATTAGCTCTTTTCCACACACCACTCACACAGGACGCACTCCCCTCCCCCGGGACTATGCCTCAGAACCGCTGGTATGATGATGAGTGCAGAGAGCTATACCGACGCCTCCGTGCACGGCGAGCCTTAGGAGAGATCACAGAGAGAGAGGCCAGACGGCATATGAAGACGCTGACACGCCAAAAGCGGCGAGCATTCGAAGAGGCACAGGAGCTTGAGCTATACCGCCTATTCATGAGCATGGATAGCGCGACGGCATGGCACACCCTGCGCGAGCCACGTCCGACTACAGCTATTGAGGATCCACAGATATGGCATGATTATGCAGAGCGACTTTATGAGGTGCCAGGGCAGCCTCCTATCCCACAGCCACACGAGCCACGCCCCACGTGCTCCTCCTTTACAACAGAGATGGTAGAGAGGGCCATACGCCGCATGCAGCACAGACGATCAGCTGACCATACTGGATTACAGAGTGAGCACATCATTTATGCGGCCTCCACTATAGCCCCGTTGATTGCACATGTCTTCAACCGGGCTATAGGGGAGGGCTTCCCAGAGGAGTGGACACAGCACACCATAGTGCCTATCCACAAATCTGGCGACACCCTGGACCCAGGGAACTACAAGACTATCATGATTGGCCACACGATGGCCAAGCTATATGGAGCAGTACTTGAGGCACAGCTCAACTGCTACGCAGAGATCGAGGGTTTACGGGCTCCAGGCCAGGCAGGTTTCAGACGAGCTTTCTCCACCACTAATCACATCTTCGTTCTGCGCTGCCTCATCGATGGGGCAAAGGCGCGGAAGAAGAGGCTTTACTGCTGCTTTGTGGATTTCCGCAAGGCCTTTGACACAGTCCCACGCGAGAGACTCTTCCAGCGCCTTCACAGCATTGGGGTACCAACAGAGATGATTTGGGCAATATATGCTCTCTACGAGAGGGTGACGGGTCGAGTTCGTTGCCCAGGCGGTTTTTCAGAGACCATTGCTAGCACCATTGGTGTTAAGCAAGGATGCCCACTCTCCCCGACACTCTGTGGGCTCTACATCGACGAGATCTCCAACTACATACTGCGAGCACGAGGAGAGGGGAGCGACTTGGCAGGTACTCCGGTCCACATCATGTTATATGCTGATGATATTGTGTTGATTTCAGAGTCACCCGAGGGCTTGCAACGCCATCTTGAGGCCTTGGACGAATTCAGCACACACAGGGGGTTGATTGTGAACCTTGGCAAAACCAAGGTTATGATCTTTCACACATCCAGTGCAGTGAGGAGCGCTGCCACCTTCACAGCAGCAGGAGGACAGGTTGATGTAGTCACCTCCTATGTCTACCTTGGCATCACATTCACCAGCCTACCAGGACCCTTCACTATGAGGCAGGCTGCTGCTGACAGGCTCACCCGAGGATATGCAGCTCTGACCATGCTAGAGCGGAGATGCCACCAGGCACACTTTCAGGAGCCCCGCACGAAGGGGTGGCTTTTCGACACCTTAGTCACCCCGGCCTTGATGTACTCGGCGGCAGTATGGGCACCAGGATTGACAGCTGACCAGTGGACACAGCTTGAGAGGCCACAGGTATGTATGATCTCACGCTTGCTCCGCAGCAAGAAGACAGTGCCACATGACATTATTAGAGCCGAGCTCGCCACACCACCTATGGTTGTAGAGGCACTATTCCAGACAGTCTGCTTCATCCAGAGGATGAGAGAGCTACCTCCTGACAGACTTACTCATAGAGCATTTGAGGCAGCTATACAGCTATCAGAGAGTGGGCATGAGAGAGCATGTTACTCACAGGTCAGAGCATGGTTTGAGGGACACAGTCTTGACATGGAGAGCCTACCACCATTCCAGTACGACCCCCACTCACCATATGTTCACCTCTCTCGCAGTGAGAGGAACTTGGTATTGAGACAGGATCTGTGGCAGCTATACACTAGGAGAGTCTGGGAGTCACCTGGCTTGGGGACGAGGATGTCAGATTACAGAGACCAGTTTCTCACCATATTGTCCGGGGGGTTCATACAGAGACCACGCTACATGGACACATATATGCCACATAGCTCACGGGTGGCGATTGGTCAGCTGAGAGTGGCTTCACACAGGTTAGAGATTGAGATCGGGAGACATACTGGTGTTCCCAGGGAGGAGCGAGTCTGCAGAGCCTGCACAGAGGAGGTGGAGAGTGAGGAGCACTTTGTAGATGCAGAGCATACACTGAGATCAGAGGCAGGTATGAGGCCTTATTCAGAGGACAGCCCACTCTCCGAGAGATCATGGACTCTCGAGATCAAAGACAGCTCGGACGTTTCTTACTAGAGATACAGAGCCATCGGGACACACTACTACAGCCACACACAGCTACACAGACAGAGGGGAGACAGTCGCAGCTCACAGACTTCTTTCAGAGGATTGCCGCCCCTCCCTCACCAGACACTCAGAGGGGAGTGACACTCCCACAGGCAGAGGTGAGCCGAGCTAGACGACGACCACGAGTCACAGGCTACAGGGGCGCGAGCTCCCACCACCGACAGATCGAGATCCGAGCCCGGGAGCGCCGTGCCACTGAGGAGCGAGTGGCTCAGATGAGGGCCTACCCGACAGCTTTCATCCGGGTAGCCTTGGCACCAGACCCGCCCATGTACCACATCTTACATCCCCCCATTAGTACAGGATGGAGCTCGATAGCTTGATGCATTCTCATGATTGTACTACCTTGAGCATATAGACATGCATATACCCCTAGGGATAGAGCTCCATCCCTCCTCAGATACTCCACTACCTACATTCAGTTCAGTTTTGTATCAGTTTTGTTTCATTTGTCTTTCCGATAGACGGATGACATACACACCATGTACATTTGATTTGTCTCATAGGCCGATTTCGGCTTGACATAGACGTTAAAAATCTTTCTTTCTTTCTTTCTTTTCTCTCTCTCTCTCTCTCTCTCTCTCTCTCTCTCTCTCTCTCTCTCTCTCTCTCTCTCTCTCTCTCTCTCTCTCTCTCTCTCTCTCTCTCTCTCTCTCTCTCTGTGCGCGAGAAAAGGGGCTATATTCTGTGCACATAAGAGACCTTTGGAGATGCACGATGGCCTATCACCCAGAGGAAGTACAAAACTGGGCTAACAAGGTGTGAGCTATATAAACATCAAGGTAGCCTATATGATGAATGTAAAAGAAACCATTGTGGGGGTGCATAATGCAATGTGATTCTCTCGTAAGCACACATACCCAACGTACTTACCAGGAGAATGGAAGGAGAGGAGCTCAGAGGTAGAAGCAGGTCGCCCTAGATACCAAGAGAGATGAGGGGAGAGGGGGCCCCTGCGAAGAATGGAGAGCATGTTGCGGAGACGGTCTGCATTCTCAGGATGGGGCTCCAGCACGTCCAAGAAACCAGGGTCGGATAACGTGTCAAACACTCCCCTTCCCAAGTCATGCTTTGTCAGCATGTCCTCGTGCCAGAAAACGCCTACCCTCGCCATCGCCATCTGTGCGAAATGAAGCTACCAAAATGGGCAAAGGTAACACTCGATGGACGGTCTAGTATGAAATGGTTGAAGGCAGCCATGAGCCAGGTCATGTCCAATTTAGTTGATTTTTCTGTGGGTGCCCAACTCTCGCCCAAGGTGCAAGCATGTAATAGAAACCTTGCTCATTCGTTGAAGAAACAAAATTTAGAACGATGATGGATGGTTTCCATAGCCACTTGGTGTGATAGCATGAGCGTCAAGCAGCAACGTACTCTGGTTGTGTTTTCTACATCACTATGGAGATAGGCTTGACATTTCATACATGGCCTCCAATCTAACTTGGGCCTTATAGTGTATACATTGCCACAAATTACGCTCACTACATTTTGTTGACACTGCCCTACCAAAGGGGAGTGCAATGTTTCTAGAAGAGTCTAAGGTCCCAAGAAAGAGACAAAACAGAAAGCAAAAAATGAGGTGTTAAGACCATAGAACCCAAGAAAAGGGGCTAAAAAGGAGTAGCCCAACATTTTGAATTTGGAAGCTAAGAGATACTACCACCAATGCAAGGCTACCCTACAGAGAGCCTTATTTTCTCGAGTAATGAGAACACACCTAAATTTTCTTCAATATGTACTACTACGGTGACATCACTTGGCACCACGCACCTCCCAAGTGGTTCACGTTACACTCTACTCACATGCCCCCAATTATGTACATAGAGATAGAGAAGGAGAGAGCTTGAGCTCGCACACAAACACAAACACAAGCAAGAGAGCACACAATGGAGTTGGAGGCACAAAGTTGGTTCTTCTTCTTCACTACACAAAATAATGATAAGGTCTATAAAACATAATTGAGAAATATGACATAATGAGAACTACATACAACGATCAATGTGAAACCTTTAGTGAGTGAGTTGGCAAGGTAAGTGGCCATCACTCTTGGTCGATAGACCATGTCCATGAAGTCTGGTTGTATTACCACTCTTGATGATCCTCGTGTCCACTCTCCCATGCCAATGATACGTAGGTGAGAAGTCATCTAGGCATACCATGTGTTGAGCTTGATATCTCGACATTCTCACTCAAGCTCAATGCCATCTCTCATACTCCAAGCATAGCTCAAAATTGTCTCAACTTGTGTGCTCCTAAGGTCTTCGTGAAAATGTATGTAACCTACTCGTATGTCCTCATGTACCTGAGGTTGATGTCACCAACAAGGACCCTATCTTTGATGAAGTGGTAAAGCACTACATTGTGCTTCATCCTTGCATGGAACATTGGGTTCCGTGTAAACTGTACGGTGTTAAGGTTGTCACAATAGATAATAACCGACATGTGAACTTGTATGCTCAACTCTGTACTCGACAAAGCAAATGTGGGTTGCTCTTGCTGGTCCATGTGATAATAGCACCCCCAAGTGAAAACATAACCGGCCTATGATCAAATAGAATACCATCCCAACCTGTAGATGTGTACCCATAGCATTGCACCTCCATGTCGACATCATAAAAGAGTGCACAACCAAGGTAGCACTCACACAGTGCAATGTGCATCTGATTGCATCCAAGTGTGGATTCTTGGGAAGCTGTATAAGCTGACTCTCAATGCACATTGCACTTGTCTAATCTCAGTGCCCAAAAAGTAACGTAGATCTCCCAAATTCTTCATAGCAAACTCCTGCTTTAAGAGGCTCTTTACACGCTCAACCTTAGCTTCATGATTGCCACCAACAACCAAACCATCTACACATGTGCCCATAAGTGCACACACGCAATGGGCACGCAACATGTATGCCAAAGCCATGGAGTAGCTGCTAAAGAAGTTAAAAAATGGAAGTCATGGGCTAAAGGGGATGCAAAAGTCCAAAGATGGACACCAACTTTGTATTATTTTGCAGGCACGCCACTACATGGTTGTAACTATCCAAGCCCATTTATCTAAATATTTTTAAAGATAGCTATGCAAAAGCCCAAGGTTTGGTATAGAGAATCGTAGAAGTTGGTCATGAAGCTTGGGGAATTGTCTTGTATCTATCTGAAACTCTCAGAGCCCAAAAATCAAGAAATATAACTATAATTAACCAGATTTGGCCGATCAAATGTGAACCTTAGTTTCTAAGCTTTATTTTGATAAATTGCCACTTTTAGCTTATTTTGAGGGTTCCAAAGTTTAAGAGTTAATCACATCAAGCTCACTTTGTGAAAATCAAAGAGCTTCTTCATCCACTCCAAGGAGTTGTCGGCTTGTATTCTTTGGCTCCCACATATTTCCTTATGCATGATGATTGAAATTATGAATTGTACCAATATTTTTCCTCTATGAGAATAGCGAACTGTGAAGAAGACCAAAATGTGATCTCAAAGGGGATAACTACCTTTGAGGGGGGCATTTTGGGAATTTTTGACAAAATATTGGGGGTATTTTGGAAAGTTCCACAAACTAGAGAGAGAAAGCTCAAGGCTTGTATGAATTACCAATTTTGGAGCCTGAAGGGTCCAATGAAATTCACCTTGTTTAGTGCATGTATATTTGAAGAATCTAATCAAATGTGCTTCATCATTCGAGTGTTAAATCATTGCTTTTTGTGTGAATGACGATGCCCTAGGTTGTGCGTAAAATAGAAAAGGCTAGGTGGCACGCTTGTTTTCTCACTTATGCACATACATAGCATGATTGATGCTTGTATGGCGTAGCTACATCACTTCATTTTGCATTGGTCAGGTTTCATTGTGCATTTGATGGTGTGAGCATTGCATAAGCAAGAAAGGGTAAGCATACAGTTCCAGATGTGTACGTCTAAGGGTAGATTTGGTTGAGCTAACAATGTGGATGGCACATCTCTCGAGACCACCAATGTAGTGGCGTGTGTAGATAGTTTCACACTCTAGGATAAGGTTAACTTTCATCGGATTGACATTTAAGTCAGTCAGTGTGATGCTATACTATCATGGCCGCACAACCCTATTTTGGCACTACTATCAGGAAGTGAAAGAAGAACAAAGATTAAGATGATGCATTGTTGCTTTCATTTCACACTTCTCGGTTGCATCTTCATTAATTAGATTAGAATTATATTAGGATTTAGGATTAATCACCATATTCGAGTTGTAGGAGGCTCACAAACCCTCAAAAAAATGACCGTTGCGGTTGAGATTTCCTCCCGACGATTAGAAGTAGGTTAGGAACGGATGTCTTAAGTTTGAAAGTAGATAGGGTTTTGATTCAACAAGTGCATAGGAAGTAGTGTATTAAAAATTGCTTTTTACCTTTTTAACAAAGAGTTTTTTCAAGAAAATGACAAAAGCACTAAAATTTTCTTGTTTTTGCATCCCAAAATCCAAAGGTGGTTACATGTCTTCCATCAATACTAAGATCAGCCCTAGAGAGTATTTTTTTCACCAAAAAGTAGGATAATATCACCAAAATCAACTCTATTGCTCAAATCGTTTTGGGCTACTCATATCATTTTTGAGCACTCAGATCTTTTTTTACAGCAAGGGGGATTTTGGATCAAAAGTAGGCTAGTGTGGTCTTTGACCCCTAGCGACACATAAAGCCTCATTTGGACATCAGTTGTGCAAAACATCTGGGTAAAATATCAAGTCAAAATTCAGATTTTGCTAGTGAATTGGTACATCCAAGGTGCCCAATCTTGCGTTATTTTGCCAAAATTCTTAGCCTCCTGCAAAGAACAATATGGGCTCATATTATTTTGGATAACTGAGGTTTTTGGCAATACTTTTCTTTGACTCTTTTGGGCTCTCCTTTCAAGGCTTGGGACCTGTTGGTGATGAAAAAATTGACATGTGCACAAAACGATATGAGCTACCAAAAATGACATGAGCATTTGGCTGGCAATTCAAAACAATCTAAGTCTTAAAAAAACACATCTAATCTCTAACCAAGGACTCTAACAAGCATATTCAAACCCCCAAAGTACACATCCACCTATTTGCATCCACAAACCCCCCCCCCCCCCCCCAAAAAAAAGTACCCAAAATATTTTTTTAAAAAGAATCATGCTAGGGAAAGAGAAGAGTAGGGTTCCTTGAAGCACTTCATGCATCTTAGGTCCGATGGGACACCACACTGGCTTCTGGATCTACAATGACACCTTGTACCTCTACACACAATAGTCGGTAAGGGCCTTCCAAGGATCTTCCAAGGACCATCCTTGAGGACGAGGTGGTGTCCGATTCAAAGAAAACTACCTCTTGTGACATGTTATCTATGGCTTCAACAATTGATAGCTTGGATGAGAATAGAAACATCCGTTATTAATGCATTTTATTTTCTTATACTAGTGTTTTGGCAGAGACATCTATACAATGGATGACTAGACTCAATTAGCAAGAATAGTGGAAGGACACCATTCTCTATCTCCACCCTTGGTGGTAGTGGAAGATAAAGGCAACCATCTAATCAAACATGGAAAAGATACCATCTTTTTCAAGACTCGAGTGCCCAAAGCCATGGACCCATGTGGCTAGCTTTTCCATAAGGATGCTCATACTCAAAGTGAGCCTCCACCAAGGGCCATCAACTCTTTTGCCAACCCAGATGAAACCTATGCACGAAGGATGGCACCATTGGCCCCTTATGGGGACCCAAGGGGGTTTAGTGCTCCCACTACTAGGGTCGTATCGATGGAGAACCAAAGTTAGACCCTGAAGTCACTTATATGCCACCTCCTCCACATAGACCCTTCCTCTCAACCTTGATTGGGGAGATGCTAGTAAGGAGGGTATATGTCTATTTTTGAGGACAAGTCATAAAGGGTCTACAAGACACATAATCACAAACACAATTACCGATCAAAAATGTAGTCTCTCTATTCATTCCACAAGGTCTTCCATACTAAAATTTTATGTGACCAATGGGGAGGTGAGTACTTTAAGTTTAACCCCCTCAAAATATCAAGTAGCATACTTGGCGTGGAGTTCCAATTTTCCAAGGGAAGCAAGGGGGGGAAGGGCCAATGGCTTCATGTTTGAGGAATGGACCCCCACGACTAGATCACAAGAACCCTAGTACACGTCAAAGAGTCTAATACTTACTTTAAATTCAACAAAAATTATTTTATGAAAGGAGAGAGTTTTCCTTAAGAGAATTCTTTAGAGGAGACTAGAGGCTATGCCAGACTGATTTCATTGCACATTCACACATTAGAACAGTATAACCATGCACATAATTCAAAGAGGATACCACAATTAATATTGACAACTTGATGATGAGGACCGGATTTCTTGGAGCCGATCCCGCCTCCAAAAGGTCTTTGTATTATGATTCTCTCTCAATGAGAGCTTTGATTACAATACAACTTGCCTTTGCAGAGCTTTCCTTGAACCAAGGACATGGTGTTCTTCAAGATCCCATGGTGTAACTCTCCTTCACAAGCTCTAAACACCCCAATCGAGAGAGAGGGAGAGAGAGAGAGAGGGAGAGTTCTTGGCCACTCTTGCACTTGAGATTGTGTGAATGAGGAAGAAGAGAGAGAAAAATCCAACAAGCCCCTCCTTTTGAATCCATGCAATTGCCACTAGTCTTCTAGTGAAATGCCTACAACTTGACCAATGAGAAGTGAACACTCCATAGTGCAACTCATGCATGCTCATACGCATATCCACACTTGCTAAGGTTGAAAAACTCCCACCTCCCCTGCCCCTTTTCTTAGCAAGTGTACACACCACACACACTCACACTCTTGCTAACTTCAGAGGAAATCCATATGCCGAGCCAAAAAAACCGAGCGTGACTTTTTCTTGAGTGAAATTTTTGAGAACTATAGCACAAAATGCTTACTTGATTAGGTTGGGTAAGCTAAAAAAATGAAGCAAGTATAAAAGGCAGCCCTACTGTAATGGCAAATGTAAGCAATGCAACAAAACGGTCAATGCATAGAGGACTAAAAACTTTAGCTCATGAAGTCAATGATGCGTTGAAACTCTAGCTCCAACCAGTTCTTGAAATAGCTCTACTTTTGTTAATGCAACTTGCTGCACAAACTCATGAACTGTAGAGTCCAAGCTGAGGACAAAAAGGTAGGCATAGTACATGTGTTTGCATGGCACATACGTGAGGCATTGGCTGAATCTCTCGTTTGGAAATCCTCACAAGTACATCGAGGAAAGTCCCTAATGGTCACAAAATAAGTCCTCCCCTTTTGAACCGGACCAAGAGTGCTATCATGGAAAATGTGCGACACATTTGGTGCCAATATAACTTCTCTCACTAGAATTTTTGCATGCTTTTACCCAATGCTACCCTCTTATTGAAGTCCTTGGTTAATTTTGACCTCTAATTACATGCTTTCCATTTCTAAAGTTTTGCAATAAAAGAACTAGTCTATGTTCCACATTGCCCACTAGGGCCGATATCCACATGTGATGCCTCATTGTTGCCTTTCTTGTAGCACAAATCCATTTTTTGGTAGTATCTCAATCTCCCATGGTAGAAAATAGGTTCTCTAATATTCCAAGCATGAGTGTTGCTATTGTTACAAAACCATGCAAATCCCTCCACAATTCTCCTGGTCTTGTGTAACGCTAAGTGGGCACCGACAGCTATGGCCATACAAATCCCTCCACAATTCTCTTGTTCTTGTGCCCACGATCGAATATTTTCTCCTTCCCTATAATCAAGGTGCAGGAATGCCATTTTGCACATTACTTGAATTTTTGTGGACCTATCACAACATACTTTGTCTCCATGGAGCACACCAAAACATATCACATACTTTGTCCAAACATGTCCATAAAATCTCTACTCCATCCCATACATAGCTTAGTTAGATTTTTGCAAAGGAAGTTCATAAGCAATATAGCCATCATATAAAGTAGGCATTTCTAACACGTGTAATACATTTTGGATAGATGAAGTGCAACATATAGATTTGTTTGCAAAGAAAGAGACCAAATGACTTCGAGCACACTTTTGATGCTTATGGACTTGTATGTTTGCATGCATCTTCAATACTGATCGCATATCTTTTTGTGTCAACAAATGTTGTTGATTGATGGTTCTATGAGTCGTATTTCTTTTAGAAGGTCTTTACTAAATATTTTTCTATTAGCTTTATGAATCTTTTCTCTTTAGGATCTATGTTAGGCCCGTGGGATGTCATTTTTGTAGAATTGTTAATATTCATTATCTAATAGGTAACACAACTCATGTGCTTCATTGCAAGTAGGCTCAAGGTTCACCTGGTCACCAAGCAATGTAAGTGGGTGCAATGGATATCGATTATCAAAGATAAGCACAGATTCTACCTACGCTCATGACCAAAGAGAGAGATATACTGACCCTTCAAAGAGAGTGCAAGAGAGCAAAAGACAACAGTTTTTGGCAGAAGAGGAGAATTCTTCTTGGAAAAAAAAAGTAACAGTTTCATTTAACACTTTTTTTTTGCATTAGGGCATAAATCTAAGGGCATTAAACAAAAGTTTGATTTAGCTGTCATTTTGTTTGTCTAACATTTTGAAATTGACGGCCTTAACTTGGGAACATAAAATTTTAATATATATAAAAATTAGGGCATAAAATTTATGTTGGTTTATCTCCTCAAACTTAGGGCATACAATCCTTTAAGGGTTCATCTCCCCAAACTTGTCGAGCAAAAAAAAAAAATCTCTCAAATTTTTTATTTGCATGCTTTTATCTCCGCTTTGGGTTTGCATGCTCATAACCTACCTTGCAAAGCCCTCATCACCTTCTTCCTCACCGATACCATCGTCATGGATCCCAAAAGACATCCACTATCAAGGGGATGCCACCTTGAAGTGCCTCACTATGGCATTGTTGCCTCTAATCAAACTCCTTGAGGCTCTGTCCGAAACTGACGCGAGACATTTTCATGCTCTATCTAAGATGTTGGAAGCAAGATGGTGAGTTGTGGTTAGTTTATGCTTTCGCTCAGCCTTCATCTCCCTCTTGATGCGAGACATTGCTCAAAACAGTCTCGCATTGACGCACGAGTGTTTCAAGCAATGTCATGCATCCGTAGGGAGATGAAGGTTGAGGGACTAAGGGAGATGTAGCTTTAAGTTTTATTCCATGATGTGGTAGTTTTGGAAGTCATCCAATAGTTGCTTTGTTGTTTTGTACACCCACATTTCAGTATCCAGTGTGTTCCAATTATAGGCTCATACAGACTCTCCCCCTCTACCTGCATCTCCCTCTTGGAGCCGGCCACTACCTGAAATTGTCCCACGCTAATGCACGACTATTTCAAGTAGAGGCCATCACCAAGTGCTACAGATGGAGGTGTAGAGTGCCCTACAATATATCAAAAACAACATAATACAGGCCATAAAACAACGAATTTGCATACCTGACAGCCATACTTGCACATACTTGAAGCTATACGCGATAAGATAGAGACAAAGAGCGAGAGAGTATGTGCGGATGCACCTCCTAGAGCAGAGTGCTACACCGGCACATGAAGAGAGATGAGAGGAGAGGAGAGAAGAATAGACACAGGCACTGAGTGCAATCTTCGCCCGTGCAAGAGCAGCATTTTCCTCTTGCATGTATTTATTTATAGATTCTGTTCATAGCTCATAAAGAGCACTTGAATAATAAAATGTACATGAAATGTATATCCTTTCACATAGTCCATTAACTGCTAATGCTTTTGCCACAAATTAGTTCCATTACATACCTCTCCATTGGAAAGTAATTGTCCTTAGTTTTGAAGATAAGAATCTACAAACCATACCTGTCAATGGCTTAATTTTTCCAAGTAATCTACATAGAGAAAGTCATCGATATCCATACCATGTATAAGGATTTGGTCACGTAAAAGGCAACTCTCTTGCTTGGTTCCAAACTTTACAAATGCTAGTTTTTTATGACTTTGAAGTTAACGTCAAGGCATTTCTAGAAGAAATACCAATACCGATATCAAACACAACACACTGACTCAAATTTTGAACTTCATGTTGAAATTGAAGGAAAGTGTGTACGCAATTGACAGACTGAAGCGATATATTTGAGGTGTCCAACTTCAGAGAAGCTGTTGGAGGAATGATTGATCTCTTGCTTCTTGGAGGGGTTAAAGAACAAGACCTTATATATATCCATATTTGGCAAGCATCACCCTACCTTGAATGAATGCTATCAATATTTGTTACCTTTTATAGGCAATTTCATCCTGGAGGAAACAGAAGAACCGATAGACAAACACCTCCAAATTGACCTCTCAACATATCAGCTTAGAAGCCATTGTGGACCAAGTGCTGCAAAGAATGCAGCATGAAACCAGACCACCAAGCCACTACATGAAAAATTAGGCCTCCTACCCAAGAGCATAAGTTTGTGGAGTATATGTAGGTAACCACTTACTCCGAGTAGCAAGTATGAATGTTGCTCAAGGTGCTAGTGGAATGTTGTGGTGTGAGATATGTAGGAAAATGGGCAACCATGATGCACGAAATTGTTTTTTAAGGGCTATAGCTCTTAATGACAGAAGAATAACTGATCAACCCACTGTCCCAAAGGTGTAATGACCAACAAGTAAGGGGGAGCTCAATAGCTTAACCTACCCCAGTTTTAGGGGCACAACTACCTCTACCTAAAGTTACTGCCTTAAGGTATGTAGATGTAGTGTTGGGATTTCAAGCCATCTAGGCCGAACACCAATTAACCCATCATTAATATAATTCAGTTATAGGTTTGATTAAACAATAAGGATTGGATAAGTATTCTTATCATTTTGTTCTCCACCACATGCTGTGTGTGTCTTCTCCTTCCCATACTCACCGCACGCTTGCTCCACATGCACTCACACGTGGTATCAGAGCTATGGTGATGGCGACTCTTTCCTCTCCCACATTTGAGTGAGCTCCCTCTACCCGGCAAACAAAGTCTTGGGTGGATTAATGTTGTGTACATAGATAATTAAAACTCCGTGTGAGTTCGATAGCACACATTGATCAGAGTAGAGAGAGGAGAGGGCTCGTAGAGAGCTTAAAGTGTGTGTGTGTGTGTGTGTGTATGTGTGTGTGTGTGTGTGTGTGTGTGTGTGTGTGTGTGAGAGAGAGAGAGAGAGAGAGAGAGAGAGAGAGAGAGAGAGAGCTAAAATTCTCGTCCTTGCCACACACACAACTTTAGGCTAGATATTGATTCCAGTTGTTGCGGCAGCTTCCTCGTCATACCGAGAGTATTTGCATCAAGTGTCCTACATTTTTACCCCTCTTTTGAAGCTGTTTTTGCTTTCAAATTCTCCATTTGAGTAGCACAGTACAAGGAAATTTTCAACTTGTATTTTTGGCATCATAATTGACTCTCACTTCTTGGATTACGACGTCCAAGTGATTTTTTACAATCAACCTCCGAACATCCTATTGATCTTCGAAATCCCTAGTGCCCTTGCCATCCACTAGCTACTTCCGACCATCATCATATAACATCAACATCACACTTGTAGTGGGAGTGTATTTTCGCTCTCATAGTGTCTCTCGAGGGACTGTTTTCTCAAGCACATTGCTTGTAAGTACACTTTTTTGCATCGGTATCACAGATGGTGCTAGCATTGAAGTTTTGACCAATGTCTCCATTCTAGTCGAGACAGATTTGCTGACAACTCTACAGGTGGACTTTATTTTCCAGGACAACTACCTTTGCATACACAGGTGCATTGTGCTCTCTATGCATGTTGAGAGCGGTTTAAATTGCCATATGCCTCTATTGACACTCATGTATAAACTCATTGAGAGATCATAGATCTTGATTTCCTCCAAATTGTTAGCCACTTTGGGCATAGGGATTATAAGTTTTCTAGATATAGGTACAATGCTCTCAAAGGCACTTTTGGTAGTGCCTCTAAGAACACTACACCTACATCTTAGAGGCACTTTTGAAAGTGTCTTTTAGTAGAGGTACTTTTGACAATGCTTTTGGCATAGTTTCACAGTGGGATGTTATAAGTTGATAGATGTGTTTTTTTAGCACTTAGAGTGCCATTGAGCTCTTTGAGAGAAAATATACCCACAAGGATTTGGTATGTAGCTTTCTTCAGTTTTTGGTGCCTGTTTGTGTGTGATTGTTTACTCATGTACATTGAGTTGCAGACATTGCCTATATGTATACCGAGTGGAGTCATTTTTTGGCAGAGGACCTTGTTTGTTGATACAATGTAGGTGGGAGAAAGGGAATGAGTTTTCTTGGTGTGCCAATGGGAGGTGGTAGTAGTAGAGCGGGCGGAGCGTGGTTGGTGCCACAATGGAGATAGGAGAAGGTGGATGACCCTTGCTTGAAGTGGCAATGGGAGGTGGGAGGGGAGGAGAGAGGAGCTTCCTTATCTCCATTGGTGCTACAATGGAGATGTTAGTAGAGAGATAGTGTTGGAGTAGAGGGTGAGTATGATGGTTGCAACCAAGGAGGGCTTGGAAAAGGGGTTCTAGAGAGAGAAAATCACTTTTTAGGTATGGAATAGTTTTGGGGGAGCTTTGAAGAGTAGAAAATGATGTTTCAAAAGTTAATGAAAAAAATTGAATTTTATGATTTTTTGGTGCACGTTTTGACTTTTGGAGGTCAAAAAATGCGTTTTTGATCATGAAATGGGTTTAGGCGGGTTTTAAGAAGATAAAGTTTAAGGAGGGAAACTTGGAGGTTCCTGTTACCATATACATGTGGTAGTGATGTGTGTGAACACACTAGGACCGCCGGGGCATTTTTTCCCTCTTTAGGAGGTTTTTTCCCCCGTGCATTGTATATACGCCCATCACTCTAGGGCTATCTATCTTTCCATTGCACACTAAGTAACACACTCTCTATTGTGTGCCTTGAGCTTCCTTCGTCTTCTCCAAGCTGTGTGTGTTTCTCTGCAACCCTAATTCCAACAATTGGTATCAGAGCAGGTCACGTCCTCCCGGGCTTAGTCGCCAGCTGCTCCAGCACACGCCTGCTCACTTTCTCCGATTTCAGTGAGCTTTGGCGAGCGTTCGCAGGTCGACAAATATTTCGGGAGAGCTCGAAGCGCTCGGTCTGCTCAGAATTTTGATTTGGGCTCATTTCGGCCTCCGTTTCCACTACGGGCAGTACTGCACAGGCTATTTCGTCATTTTGTGCAGATTTTTTGTCAGTGCCGTTTTCTGCATAACAGGTACCTTATAGTCTTCTACGGTTTGTGCTATATAGCACAAGTTGTTCCCGCTCCATTTCTCCTATTTTCGGGCAGTTTTCACATCAGGTACAGCATTTACCATGGCTGACAACAACAACACAGATGTGTTCAAGATGTTTGCTGCTGAGGACAGGTTGGATGGGGACAACTACCCTATGTGGGCTTATATGATGCAACACGTTCTTGTGTCAAAAGGTGTCTGGAACATTGTGCAGGGCATTGATGTACGTCCTGGTTCTGAAGATGTAGGCGATATTGAGGATGTTGCAGGTCTTGCTGGAAGGATTGCAGCTGTTAGAGTTGTTTTGCCTACAGCAGAACAAGCTCGTTGGGATGTTAAGGATGCGCAGGCTCATGCATTGATTGCGTTGTCTGTGAAGCGCACCATTATTCCTCACATCCGTTCAGCAAAATCTGCAAAACAGGCTTGGGATATTCTAGCAGGTCTTTATGCAAGCCGCAATGAGGCTAAAATTGCTTTGCTGCGTAAAGAGCTAGAGTCGAAGATTATGCATGAGGAAGATGATATGGACACTTTCCTTGCTAGTGTCAAGGATATCAATGAGCAACTCATTTCTGTAGGTGAAGTCATTTCTGACAGTTCCCTTGTGCAGACTGTTCTTGATGCCTTACCAGATTCCTACCAGACTTTTGCTAGTACTTGGAGACTGATGACCCAAGGAAATCCTGAAGTTGTCAAGTTTGATGCATTATGCACATTGCTGTTGCAAGAGTCACTTTCTAGAAAAAACAGGACTAGGCAGCGTGCAGTTGAACAGGCTTTTATTGCTTCTCAAAGAAAGGGTGGTAACAGTAATGCAGCCACTTCTTATGGTTCTGCTGCGAGTGGCAAAAATTTTGTTCCTAATGCTTCTGCTGGCAGCACTTCGTCTGGCAATTCTGGTGATAAGGGCAAAAAGAAGATGCGTTGCCATTATTGTAAAGCCAATGATCACTTGATCAAGTCGTGTCCTAAGTTGAAGGCCAAAGAGGCTAAGAAGAAAGAGGGTGGTTCCACTGCAAATGCTGGTTCCACTACAAATGCAGCCATTGTTGAGTCTTCTGTGAAAGGAGATTGTGATGCTGATGTTGATGCAGAATGGGCTTTTAGCGCAGAGTGCACTTACAATCCTGCTGTCCATGATGCATGCTTGTCAGTTGCTGCAGATTCACATGTGTGGTATTTCGACAGTGGTGCTACAAAGCACATTACCTCACATCGTGAATTGTTTACCTCTCTCGAGTCTGTCCCTCATGGGAATTCAGTCACTTGTGCCAACAACGCCTCTTATCCAGTTCAGGGAGTTGGAAAGATTGTGCTCACTGCTGCTAATGGCAGTTCCTTCACACTTGTTGATGCACTTTATGTACCTGGGATCAAGAAGAATCTCTTGTCTGTATCCGCACTTGCTAGACTTGGACTTGTAGTCAAATTTGTGGATGACAGATGTACAGTTCATGATCTCAGTTTTGGTGATGAAATTGTTGCATCTGGGCTTTTGTGCCGTGGGCTGTATAAGCTCACTTTGTATGACAAGTGTGGACAAAATTTTGCAAATGCTGTTGCAGATTCAAGGGCTATTTCAGATGCAAAACTTTGGCATGCACGTTTTGGTCATCTGAATTTTGCCAGTTTGCTGCGTTTGCAGAAATCTGATATGGTTGCTTCTTTGCCGCCTCTTGAAGCACCTATCAAACATGTTTGTGAAGGCTGTATTCTGGGTAAAATGCAGCGTTCTAAGTTTCCAAAGGATGGTTCAGTTAGGGCCACATGCAGGTTGCAGCTTGTGCATATTGACGTTTGTGGGCCCATGCAAACTCCGTCCTTGGGCAATTACCTGTACTTCGTGACTTTCATTGATGATTACTCCAGGCATGCGTGGGTATTTCCGCTTAAAGCGAAGTCCGAAGTTTTTATGTGCTTCAAACAATTTTTGGCTATGGCTGAAAATGTCTCAAAATGTACTATGGGCACCCTCCGTTCCGATCGAGGGGGGGAGTATATGTCTCATGAATTTAATGCATTTCTGGCTAGTCGTGGGATAAAACACCAATGTACAGTGCCTTATACACCTCAGCAAAATGGTGTTGCTGAGAGGAAAAACAGGTCACTAACGGAAATGGCACGATGTATGGTCAAAAGTCAAGCTTTGCCGCATTCTTTTTGGCTTGAGGCCATCATGTGTGCCACTTATGTACTTAACAGGTGTCCTACGAAAGCTTTGCAGTCTATTACTCCATATGAAGCATGGCATGATAGAAAACCTTCTATTGAGCACATGCGTGTTTTTGGCTGTTTGGCATATGCTTTGGTGCCACAAGTGCAGCGCAGAAAATTGCATGATAAGGCTGTCAAATGTATTTTTGTTGGTTATAGTGCTGAAAGCAAAGGTTACAGGTTGTATCATCCGCAAACAAAACGTATTTTGGTTTCACGGGATGTAGTGTTTGTGGAAGATTCTGTTCAACCCTTGCTGTCATGTACTAGAGACAGTAATGTAAGCTCACAGGACATTTATGACACTTTGTTGCCTCTTTTCAGTGGTGGAAATACGAATGTAAGTTCCAATGAGGCAAATGTACAGCCTATGGGGGTTTCTGAAAATGTTTTAGAACAGCCTATTACTGATGCAGATGTACATGATGTACTTGATGAGGAAAGGGCTGAAAATGAGCAGGCTAGAAGTATGCCAAAATGGCTGGTGCACACTTTGCGTGACAGTAAATTGGATGCACCTTTATCTAGTCGTACTCGTTCAGGCTCTCGCCATGCATCTTATGCATCAGATTGTTATGCTTTGGCTGTGTCTAGTTTACATGATGTTGAGGAGCCTCTGTCTTTTGATGAAGCACAGAATTCAGAAAATTGGATTGCTGCCATGAAATCAGAATATGATGCACTTATAGAGAATGACACATGGACTTTATGTGATTTGCCTCCTGGCAAAAAGGCCATTGGTACGAAGTGGGTTTACAAGTTGAAACGCAAGCCGGATGGTGAGATCGATCGCCATAAGGCTCGACTTGTTGCAAAGGGTTATGCACACCAAAAAGGCATAGATTATGAAGAGACTTTTGCTCCCACTTGTCGTATGACTACTGTGCGTTTTCTATGTGCATTGGCAGCTCATTTTGGTTGGGATGTACATCAATCAGACATTGTTACTGCTTTCTTGAATGGTGACATATTTGAGGAAGTTTATGTAACGCAGCCTCGCGGTTTTGTCATAAAAGGACAAGAGGACAAAGTGTGCAAATGTAAGAAGGCTTTGTATGGGTTGAAGCAATCTCCTCGTGCTTGGTATGAGAAAGCTGACACTCATTTGGTTAAACGAGGCTTTCGTAACAGTCCAACAGAAAGCACATTGTATGTAAAGCGTGAGGATGATGTATTTCTCATTGTGGTTCTTTATGTTGATGATTTGCTGATCACTGGACCAAATGAGAGACATATTGCTGAATTTAAGGCTGATTTGAATGCTACTTTCAAGATGAAAGATTTGGGGCTGTTGCATCATTACTTGGGTATACAGTTTAAGCAGTGTGATGGTGGTATTGCCTTGTGTCAGAAAAGTTACATAGAGACATTGCTATGTAAGTTTGGACTTGAGGATTGCAAACCTATTGCCACTCCCATGGAAACAGGTTTGAAGTTGAGTCTACATGATGCTGGCGATCCTGCTGATGTCACTCTTTACCAAACTGCTGTTGGCTGCCTCATTTATGTATGCAACACGAGGCCAGATATTCAGTTTGCAGTCTCGCAGGTCAGCAGATTTATGCATAGCCCAGGGTCTAAGCATTGGCAGGCTGTCAAGAGGATTTTCCGCTACCTTAGTGGCACTTTACATCTTGGCTTGTTTTATCCCAAGGGGGGATCATTGCCGCCAGACTTACATGCTTTTTCGGACTCAGATTGGGCTGGTTGTTTTGACACGCGAGTGTCCACAAGTGGTTTTTGTTTCATGCTTGGCAGTTCATGTATATCATGGTTGAGCAAGAAGCAACCTACTGTGGCCACTTCGAGTTGTGAGGCTGAGTACAGGGCAGTCTTCACAGCTACGGTTGAGTGTGTATGGCTCAGACGCCTTATGGCTGACTTGGGTGTTGGACAGGACACTGCCAACACTATCTTCACTGACAGTCAGAGCGCATTGGCAGTTGCGAGGAACCCAGTTTTTCATGCTCGCACAAAGCACATTGAGGTGCATTACCACTATGTCAGGGAAAGGCTCTCAGCAGGAGAGATCAGCTTGGCTTATGTGCCAACACAGGACAACCTTGCAGATCTTTTCACAAAGGCATTGTCTCGTGAGAAGCTTGAAGCTTTCCGCAAAGCTTTGGGCTTACTCCCCTTTGTGGACTGATCCTGTCCTCAGGGCATGGCACTTCCCTTTACTCATGTGCCAGCTCTCGTTCACCGCATCACTCCAGGGGGGATTTGTTACCATATACATGTGGTAGTGATGTGTGTGAACACACTAGGACCGCCGGGGCATTTTTTCCCTCTTTAGGAGGTTTTTTCCCCCGTGCATTGTATATACGCCCATCACTCTAGGGCTATCTATCTTTCCATTGCACACTAAGTAACACACTCTCTATTGTGTGCCTTGAGCTTCCTTCGTCTTCTCCAAGCTGTGTGTGTTTCTCTGCAACCCTAATTCCAACAGTTCCAAGAGCCCCCCCTCTTCCCCCCCCCACCTTCTCACTAGGTAAGAGGCCATTAAGAAGTGTAAGACTACTTTGTCCCCCTACTTTTTTGAGGGCATAGAGTGTGTCCACCACCCTCTTCTCATTAACTCGCCTCTAATTAACTTTAATCCCAAAGGCCTACTAGAGGGTTCATATTTTTTCTAATGCTCATCAAAAAGCATAACAAAATGATACACCAGAAGCATGATGAAAACCCAAAGGAGTATGACTAAAGAGAGGTGCATCCACTTTACTGTCTTGCGAAGTATGCACCAACCATTTTGGTATACCTCTAGCTTCCTCATTTTGAGTCCTTTCCTCATCAAGTGCATCATTTACATCTACATTAGAAATAAAGTGATGTGTCACATCACTTGAAACCTATGTAGTCTAAATATTTGCCTCGACTAACGTTTGTATTCCCACCATTGAAAAGAGGCAAAAAGATATCAAAATTATCATGTGAGCTTACAGCTATCTCTTTAGTACATGATAACAAGGGTTGAACTATATCTTCCACAAAAACGCTACATCTTCCAAAAAACAACATCTTGAGAAGTCAAGATATTAGTTTTGGCTATGGATTATATAACTTGCAACCCTTACTTTTAGAAATGTAACAAACAAAGATGCATTTGATAGTCTTATCATCCACTGCCTTGCAATGTTGTTGTGGCACTAGAGCATAAGCCAAAGAACTAAAAACATGCAAGCATCCAATGGATGGCTTCTTCATGCCATGCCACATATTGAGTCATAGACTACAAAGCTTTTGTGGGACACCTATTAAGTATGTAGGTAGTACACATGAGATCCTCTAGCCAAAAAACCATGGAGCAAAGCTGGGTTTTTGACCATACATCATGCCATCTCCATAAGTGATTTGTTTTTCCTCTCAGCAACACCATTTTGTTGAGGTGTATAAGGCACTGTACATTGGTGTTTTATTTTGCGACCAGCCAGGAGTGCATCAAAATCTTTTGACATATACTCCTCCCCTCGATCAAAACAAAGAGTGCACACAATACAACTAGAAACATTTTTAGTCAATAGCAAAAATTGTTTGAAGCACATAAACACTTTGAAATTTGCCTTAAGTGGATATACCCATGTCTGCCATGAGTAATCATCAATAAAAGTGATGAAGTACAAACTATTAGTGAAAGGAGTGTGCATTGGGCCACAAAAATCACTATGAACAAGATATAACTTGTGCATAGCCTCCAATGAATTAGAACACTACATTTTTTTGCACTCATAAACATGCCTAGATGGTGCCTGCAAAGGGGGAAATGAGGTAGCCATATTAGATTCATGCAAACGCATCAAAACAACAAAATTTAGATGCCCAAACCATGCATGCCATAGTTTAGCAAACAACTTTAGAATCTGTATCTGCATTTGCAAAGTTTTCCACACACTTGTTAAAAGAATTGAGCTTGTACAACCCATGAGACAAGGTACCTGATGCCACAATAGTATCACGTGAAGTGAGATAGTGAACAATGCATTCGTCATCCATTAACTTTACAACAAGATTTAAGTAATGCCAATGTAAAAATAGAAAATAGATTCTTCTTGATCCTAGGCACAAAATTTACATCAAAAAGTTTAAGAAACTACCATTATTAATTGGAGTGCACAATCTTTCCAACTCCTTGAACTAGATAAGAGGAATTGTTGGCACAGATGCCAATAGTCCCATTGGCAACATCATCAAGAGAAGTGAACATGTCACAATGAGATGTAATGTGCTTTGTACGACCACTGCCAAAATACAACACATGTGAATTTGTAGCCTCAATCATGCATGCATCATGCATAAGAAGCTCATATTGACATTGTGCGCTAAAATCCCATTCTACATCAACAACAAAATTTGTAGATTCTGCAATGATTGTATTTAAAGACGATTCACTTTCTTTCTTACTTGTTGCCTCTTTAGCCTTTTAGGACATTGCTTTATCAAATGATCAGTAGCTCTTCAATAGTAGCAGTGCAAACTTTCTTTCCTCTTTAGCAAATTTTTCAGATGCATTGTTGCTATGGAATGCATGTCTCACATATAGTTTGCTACTTGAAGTAGGAACATTGGAAGTAGCAACATTGTTATTGCTACCTCTTCTTTGTGAAACAACAAAGGCCTGATCAATAACACATTGTTCAGCCTTGTCTTATCTTGGCATAGCCTCTTGTAACAACAAACCAACCAACCCATCAACATTATCATTGCCCTATGCAACAAGCCTCAAAGTTGAAGAAAAAGTATGATACAAATGTGGTAATGCATCTAGGATAGTTTGCACAAGTGAATGGTCAAAATGACCACTTGTATTGGGATAACTTTTTGGACTCTTGTGCAACTCACCATGCCATGTGTGCTAAGCCAGGTGCCCTCACATGCTATTGGGCCCAGGGAGGTCGCCTACTAAAAATGTAACCTATCACGTGAGTTCAACAGAAGGGTATTTAAAGTTCTTGAAACTTACATAAATATATATACAAAAGGGCATTATTTTTTCAAATTTGGAAAAAACTTACAGATTTTAAAAGAAAAGGGTGCATTATATTCTTAACAAAATTCACAGATAAGGGGTTTTACAAACACATCTTGAACACACGTGATATGGTAGTTTTACACATAGTGAACACCCCGAGCTATTGGGTGACTAGCTAATGATTGTACACGACATCCTGCCCATAGTATTTGAGAGGTCTAGGCCAAAGGTCATACTCCCAAGAATCCTCCCCTTGAAATTCGGACTCTATTGAAGTATGTTGAATCAAGACTCAATGCCACGCAGGCTAGTAGTCACACAAATTGAAGTATTCATGCACTCGGGTAGTCACATTGACTATAGTTGCATAGATTGTTTGAAAATGAAAGAAATCCACTAAGAATTGGTTGGTATAGACTTGCAAAGAGGTCGTGGCTTGCATGTAGGCACAATTGGGTGTGGTAGCACGAAATTCTAGGCCAGGAGTGGTGAGCTGACGTTGACAATGAGCATGCACAAGGTTGTAGGGTATGACCCGATTGGGCATGCATGCACGTTGGCTTGCGATGGACCCGAGATGGGAAATTTGCGAGCTTAGTGCGTAGTGAAAGCTGGCAAGCTAGTAGCGTGCAAGCGGGGTTGGTTTCATGCAAGCTTTAGCATTTGCTCAAGATGCATGCGCTACAGATTCTAGGATGCTTGGCAAGAAGAGCTCATGTTGTTGCACACGCCATTGGCTTGCCAAAAAAAATCTTTGTAGTATATGGTTCCCACCAAAGTGTATATACACATACACACAAGAGTAAAAAGTCAAATTGATCAATGTGTAAAACTCTGATGTCTCTCTGGCTGGTCTACACACATAGGAAGTTCACACACAGTGATCCTCAAAGAGCATAATAATCCTATCAAATAAGCACCAAAGTGATCCACATTGGACTCAATTGAAAACTTTTAAAAAGAAGTTTTTCCACACAAACCCAATGCATGATATAGACATACATAGGGTAAAGTGAAGAAAAATCAAGCATTAGGGAGCTTAATTGAAGGATTGAAAAGACACACTGATGAAAGAATCTCAAATTGTGCTCATATTGAGAGCTTATTTGAGATGCGAATGCAATAATCCGACAATTACTAAGCCTTGATTAACTAGGAAGGTAGTGGCCCAAGAGATAAACTCAAGAACATGACCACACTAGCTAATTGGCCATTAATTAGGGATTGGAAAGGGATAATAGAGGGAGATATTAGAAACTTGGATCAATTGCACCCGAATAACCAAAAGAGCATCTCACTTCAAAGAATTGAGAAGGCAACCCGAAGGCTCCAAGCTTCACAAAAAAGAAATCAATTCTCAAGACAAGCTCAAGCTTCTCTTAAATTGAGCTTCAAGACAAGGATAATTCTCTCTCTCGCTCTCTCTCTCTCTCTCTCTCTCTCTCTCTCTCTCTCTCTCTCTCTCTATAATAAAGACCACCCCTCTACCCAGCACTATGGGAGAACAGAGAATCAAAAAATTCAATGGGGAGGGTTTCCATACATGGAAGAACAAACTAATGAGGTTACCTTATGCACAAGGACTTGTGGTCTATTCTTAAACCACGGGCTGCTAAACAAACTCTAAGCAAATGTGGTCTGTTCTTAAACCATGGTCTGCTCTTAAACAAACTATGAGGTTACCTTATGCACACACAATTGTGGTTTGTTCACTAGAGCCTAGATTGCAAAAGTTCAAGCCAAAGATGAACAGGCTCTTGGCATAATTATCACTTCATTGCAAGATAATTATGTGCACTTCAATGACAATTGCACCAGGGACATCCAAGCATGGACCATCTTAGAGGAAAATTTTGGGTGCTAAGCAAAAAATGAGTAAGATAAGCCAAACTCACAATGCTTCAAGGAGAGGATATTTCAAGCCTCATGAATAGGTTGATGAGTATCATCACTCAATTAATCTACATTGAGTGTCAACTTCTCGAAGAAGATAAGGTCGTTGTGCTTTCAAGTGCCATCCCCAAAAAATTTGACAACATTGTCACAATGCTAGAATAAAAGGACCCTACACCAACTTTGGAACATGTGATCAGTGCATTAATTGAAGAAGAGAAAAAGCAAGTGAAGAAGGCTTTAACAATTGAAGGGGCTTACATCGCATCTTCAACAACTAGGAACAATAATCAGAAGCTTTATAAATGTGGCAAATCAAGGAATTTTTCTAAAGATTGCTAGAAAAGAAAATTCTATAGAAAATGCAACAAAGATCATCCACCGACAAAATGCCATAGTGGCAATACTAGAGACAAAGGAGAAATCAACCTTGTAGAGAATGTGGGCGAAGACAAAGATCAAGAGGAGGAGAATTGCCTTCATGTCTGTGCTGCCACTGATTACTTTTGTGAATATATTGATGTACTGTAGATATGGATGGATTCTTTAGTCTGTGTGACACCATATTAGTTGATACCTATTTTAATTTGTGTAACTACCCTAGCCTGCATGCTAGGCCATGTGGCCTAACATGCTCATAGGGTGACTAGACTGTTGACTGTACACGAGGTCATGCCCATAATATTGGAGAGGTTTAGGCCAAAGGCCATAATCCCAACACTGCTATGCAAAAATTTACAGTGGGAAAGAAATTTTGCACAAAAAGGGCAAAATTGCTTGCGTAATACTTGTAGTAGTGGAAATAGGGGCCAAAATGAGCCCACATCAAACTTTTGAGTGCACCATGTGCTACAAGATTTCCCAAAGTATATATGGACTTCCTGAAGCTCACCAAAGCTCACCCAAATTGGAGAAAATTAATAAGGGGTTTTGACGACACACTGACGACTATGCCTAGGAGGACACTACCTGCTGTAATACCAATTATTGGAGTTAAGAATGTAGGAATGCACACACAACTTGGAGATAAGGAAGAAGCTCAAGGCACACAACGGAGAATATATTACTAAGTGTGTGAATACAAAATAAGATAGCCCTAGAGTGATGGACATATATACAAAGCATGGGGGGAAAAACCTTCTAGTAGTGAGAGAAAAAAGTGCCGCAATGGTCCTAAGTGTGTTCACAAACATCACTACCATATACATGGGTAACGATCATACTATCTAGTTCTCAGTGACACTCTCTCTCTTTTTGAGCTACTCTTGATCTCTAGATAGGTGTATCCCATTCCACACTATTATGACTAAGGGAACACTATTAGTAGTGAGGGGAAAAAGTGCCGCAGTGGTCCTAAAAGTGTTCACAAACATCGCTACCATATACATGGGTAACAATCATACTGATCATATTATCTAGTTCTCTATGATACTCTCTCTCTCTTTTTGAGCTACTCTTGCTCTCTAGATAGGTGTATCCCATTCCACACTAAGGGAACACAATTAGCATGTTTTAATTGCTGATTAAGTTAGTAAAGAAAATTCCCTTTAAACTTCGGGGTTTTGTGCGCTCCTTGCCACACTGTCGAAGCAAGGGACTTGCCAATACACCGTATGCGAGCCACAAACGGCTCCAAGCACACAACAAGCCTAAACTAGCAAGCTCAAGAAAACAAAGGGTGTGTCACTCACCGCTCTACGCTCGCCTTCGTGGTGGATTCCTCGCCGCGATGAAGAAGAAGCTGCAGTCGTGCCGCGCTCAACCGCTTCGCCGCCGTCGTGCCTTCGTAATGCTCGATCGCACACACACTCTCCCTCTCTCTCTCTCTCACACACACACACACAAGGAGGTGAAGAAGAAGAAGATGGAGATGGAGCAAGAGCACTCTTCAATTGCACAAATGAGAGAATGAGTAAAAATTAGGTTTAGTTGGCTTTTATAGGAGCTCACCCCATTCACACTTGGGCGCCCATGCTTAACCAACTAATCCCTTGAATGTCCAAGTTAAAGTGCGCCTCTCATCGACGATCACTCTACCTTTCCCTATTGGACCGACAAGCCCGGTACCTGACTCTACCAAATACATTATACACGTCCATCGTAGGTGATGGGTGTCCGTGAGCCGTGAGGGTTAACATGCCCCCCTTCCTGATGTAGATTCCGTCCTCGGAAGCTATTGAGTTGAAGCTGGTTTGTCGAGGTGGAAGAGCATTTGAGATGAATGTCCTTAGCCTTCTTCAGTCACTGCAAAATCAAACAACATTGGCACAATAATGGCATTCTCTTAAAAAGCATATGCAGTTTTAGATAGAAAAATTGATTGGTCAAAGAATTTCAAACAATTTGGTAGCAATGAACATTAAATTGCAATGTAATCAAATGCATAAACAGATGTAAAGGTAAAAAATTAAACAAGTCTGGGGTCGCTAATTTGACGGTCGAAAAGCACTAGAGATCGAATATTAATACCATGGGTAAGCTTCTTAATTTTCTGTGGTCAATTAAGTTGTTTAATCGCGAGAGCCAAGTATTCATGTTCGAGGGCTGACTAGAGGCTATATCTAGAAAACCTTGTAGTTAAGCTACCATAAAAGGAATTTCTCATGAAATCATCGCCTGACTGATTACTTTTTCTTTGACCCCCCAAGGTCTTTTCACATTGATTCAATTATGATGTGTGTGCTTATTTTGTATGCCTTGGGTTTTTTGCTTTTCAAGGAAAAGCGCCCACACTGGGAACCTCTAGGGCTCTAGTACCATAGGCGATACATGTGAGTGAAGTACCAATTCAAGCCAGGATTTCTCTTCCAGCATAAGATTTTTCATTTGTGGCACTTATGTTTTTTTTGTTTGTTCATTTTCAGCATTTAAATTTTGTAACTTTGGGGGGTCATATAACACTGTTACCCTCCCCAGGCTCATCACATTAGTAAACTCCCTTTATAATACTTAAGCTAAAGGTCAATAGGGTTAAGCCCACTAGAAAGCCCTAGTACATTTCATACAATGCTGCCTAAATCGGATTAAGAACCTAAGTAACCATTGTTTATTAGGAAGGCATTCCCCATGGTATTAAGAGAAGATTTCTAATACCTAGCTTGGTCAAACTAGCTTAGTCGGACTGCTTGATTTTTACACCTAAACAAGTGATTATGACAAAAGATTGCATTGAATTAAATGTTTGATACTAAGCCAATGCGCTGAATATTATGCTACCAATCACAATCAAAGCAGACAAACATGCATGCACAAAAGATAAGGGCAATGCTAATGGACAAGAAACACCTGTTTGTGTCGATGGTCGCGCTTGATTTGAAGGTTCCATGAAGGTCCAAATCCTATCAATAGCAACACGTTCCTGTACACACTATGAAACACAAACAATACCTCTAGGAGGCACATCAGTGGGAAAAGAGAACTTTGTTAATCACTCAACTCTAAAACAGAAACACTCCTATCGTACTAATCTTACCTACCCTCCATCACTCAAGTGATGAGGATCAAAGGTGTTTTATGGCATAGGTTTCTGTTTCACTGTACCAGATGTGACATGTGTAGGTCTGAGTCAATGTTTTGACTTTAATGTGCATACTCGTTTGCTAATTGCTCTTGCTCTTTTTTTTTTTTTTTTTGTGAGTATAAAGCTTTATATGTACATTCCCTAAGATCGGAGATTAAGAGGTCAGGGAGAAAGGTTGAGAGGGAAACAAATGAATGATGATTGTCAGCAAACACTCCCCCCTTCCTTGGGTAGATCATACCGTTTGAAATGAGCTTGCCACCCTTTGAAACCAATTGTTCCAGTTGGTAATAGGTGAGGATTTTTGCCAGTAGTGCCTTGTCAAGCTGCAACGGTGGTAAGGTACTCTCCCAGGATCGAACTTGAAGTGGTTCATTAGGTGATTCTTGAACACTGGGAGGTGTGGATTCTTTTGTAGCTTCATGGAGGTCCACTACTATAGATGGAGGTTGTGTAGAAGCTTTTACCTCTATGGATGTATTACATGAGGAGCTAGAATCTTCATGGGACTCCCCCCCTCCTGAGCTAGGTGGAACAAATCGTTCTTTCTTTGGTACCCAAACTAGCTCGGGAGCGGGTGTGTAGCATTCTGTGATTTTTTCCTTTCCACGATTTTCAATTTGTTTTGGAGCCACAGGATTGGGTTTACATGGGCCAGGTGATAGGTAAGAGTACAATCTACGTTTTGGCACCCAGATTTGATCATTTCCTTGATAGTAGCCTTGGGCTTCCAATAGTCGTTTAGGGATCTATCGCAACATTTTCTTACTTTTCTTGGAGCGAGTGGTACGTTTCTTACAAGGCTTCTGTTTTTTAGCACTAGCTATGGTCACTAAAGAAGCTTTAGGGACCCACTTGTATGTTTTCTTTGTTACCTTAGGATGAGTCTTGTCGGAAGCGATATGCATTGCTTGTAGCATATTTAAGGGTATAGGCATTTCATCCCCCTCAGGTGTTACCCAGGTCGTCCCCCTATTTCCCCAAGTGTCTATGGTTGATGCTAGGTGGACCCAATCCACATTGTCTGATTCCGTCATACCCGGTAACACATCCATGTAAGGAGAATCTTGGCCAATGTCTGTATCCTTCTTACAAGTGTAACAATATTGTAGTGGGGCCGAGTGAACTGTGGTGTCAGAGCGATGATCAATAATGGTTTTACTCCCTAAGGGGTGTACCTTACCAGTCACCAAATCCACTCTAAGGACAGAGTCTTGGAATTGCAAATAGACATGATTTTTAGACCAATCGTGAACCATTTGTGCTTCCCTCATGAATGGTCGTCCTAAAATCATTTCATATGACATAAGGTGTTTAGAGAAATCCATTACAATGAACGTATGTCGTACCTTGTGTCCTAGAACTTTGATCTTAAGATCCTTGAGCATCCCCATAGGTTTGGCTATGGTACCATTTGCCATCTTTACCACAATGTTAGTAACACTGAGGCGGGGTTTTCCCATGGATTCCCAACAATCTTTTGTAACGATGCTAACTCCCGCACCACCATCAAGAATTTCCTTTATAGTTAATCCCTTGGTAGTGATGGGTAGGGTCGCATTAGACTCGTCGCCTTCAAAATACTGCCCTAATTCGTTAATGGGTACCTCGATCACAGACTCGTGTCCATCTAAGTCAAGTGATTGCACATGATTTTCCTCATCAATCATAATCGAGTCAGGCCTATTTGGTTGCGCAAACTGCGGTAATCCCGTTCGTAGCTCTCCGTTAAGGAATGCTCGAAGTGCAAGGAATAACTCAGGATCTCCATACAACTTTGCTATGATCGTGGTTCGGACCTCAGAAGACATGAAGTCCACTAGTTTGGCAACATTCATTGGCGTTTTGCAGGGTGTAGGTCCTTGACTAGGAACTGGTGAGGATGGAATCTCATATTCCTCAATGGGATCAGGTATTCCTTCGTTAAACATCCTTTCCAACAAGAAAGGTGTATGCTCACTTTCTGATGTCCCGTCCTCACTCCCTTCTTGGATGATACTAGATATGGCTAACGGTCTATGGTTCATGTGGGGTGGATGAACTTGCGTGGGAAACACTGTGTCATGAATTTTGACCTGCATGGGTTCTGGTTCTAGTTTCCTTTGAGTCCCCTCCACTAAACCTCTTAGATGTTTCACCTGCTTAATCTCGTCTACAGGGTTTGGGTACGTCCCAATCTTCTTTTTACGATTCTTCCCTTTTTGCCCCTGCGGTTTATCTTGGGGGTCTTGGATTGGATTTGGAAACACTTGTGGTGTTTTCAGAGGCTCTTTATGGTTTTCTCTTATTCGGTTTTCATTTGGTTCCATGTTACGGTTTTCTTTGTCGGTCTTTCCCTTTGTGGTATTGGTTCTAGTCTCCATTGTCTCGACTGAATCTGAATCATCCTCGAGGTCCTTCATATACACGGGGTCATCTCCTGTTCCTATGTTTGTTTTGGAACTTGGCTTTGAATTTTCCGTATTCTGCGACTTCTTCCTTCGTGTCTTCTTTTTCTTTGCTTGGATAATTGACGCGGTATCTCTCTCTTCGAGGATATGTCCTGGCCCTTGAAGCATGGACCGTGTAATCGCATAAGCGGGTGCGACAGGTGGTATTGGCGATGTCACACTAGCAATTTCGACCAAATTTAGGGGTGTGATTTTAGGTGCATTTGGGTTATAGGGGCATTGGGCAATCAAGTGATCTATGCCACAACGATTACATGTGAGTATTGGCATTGCAGACGTGCTCCCTTGATTCATTTGCATCTGTGCAGCATTCTTTTGCAGCCTAATAGGGCACTCCGCTGCTCGATGTGGTCCACCACACTCGTAGCATTGAAGAGGTGGCCTCCTAGCCTGGGTGTTGATATTTTGACCTCTGGATGCGAGAGCAGCAGCTTGATAAACCGGCTTGACTTGTCCCCAACAATCTTCCATATAGTATATAGGAAACTCTTCCAATGTATCAAGTCCGTAGGCAATACTAGTGTCTATTTCCTCCTCACAGCCATCTGCATAAGCGTTTGATGGCTCGCAACCCACTTGGTTCATAGGGGCGACTCTTGGATGCGGGGGCTGCGGTCCTAGCACAGGAGGTGGTAGCGGTGTAGCTTGTACAACATTTTGAGATCTAGGGACCATGTGTTGCGGTAGTTGCTCAACAGGTGGAGCAGGCATCAATACAGGAGCTCGAGGTGCATCCGTCCAGGCTACAGGTGGTCTATTTGCCATCATACGTTTGATCATTAAACAATCCTTAGCTTGGTGACCATACCTACCACATGCGTTGCAAGTTCCATTAAATTTTACTCTAAACGTAGGGCACTCACTAGTGCTATGTGGACCTAAGCAAATGGAACACCATTGTTGCTCCCTTCTTGGATACATGTGACTATTTTGAGGGGGTCGATTATCCTTAAGAGACTCTTGGATTGCCTTGGTGAGGTCTGTCAAGAATGTCTCAAATACCTTTGGCTCATTGGCAATGGGCTTTGCAGTCATGGGTTCATACTCAATGGCTTGTGAGCTAGTGGATCTCGTGTCAGTAGACACCCTCATGCCTGCTATCATCAAGTTGTCCTCTAATTGGATTGCATTGGCAGTGACATCTTCCCAGGTTGTGATACCTCTAATCACTAGTCCATTATAGATTCCTTCATTCCTCAACCCGCGGATGAATCGATCAAGCAGTTGGTTATTGTTGAAGCGCTCATTTACAGGGCAGCGAGAGTTTAAGTGCTTTATACGACTAATGAAGTCCCTTACTGACTCTCCTTCCTTACGTTCAGCCTTCTGTAGCTGAGATGCTACACCCCAAAGCACACCTTCTCGTATGTACTCCTTTAGAAACAACCTTCGAAGGGTAGGGTAGATTGTTTTCTCGTCCACCCTTAGGGTCCTATACCAATCTCCAGCCTTCCCACTTAATGTCAAGCTTAAGGCATTGCACTTATGTAGTTCGTTGTGTTCCCCTAAGGAATCACATACTTGTTCAAACACTTCAATGTGTTTCCTAGCATCTTCGTCCCCATTGAATTTTTGCGTGAGTTTGGCAATTTGTACTGCCTTACTTCTAGGCTCTCTATCAGATGCGTGACGCATATTTTCCGCGATAGATCGACCTATGGTTTGAGCAAACGCTGCCAAGTCACCTATGTGAGGAGGTAGGGCCGGTGGAGGTACTCTTGGAATCATATGTGGGAGAGGAACGGGTACCGGTCTTGGCATATATGTGGATGATGCAGGATATGGAACATAACCGGGCATAGGTCCACTCGGATAAGAGCTAGGGAGCGGCACTCGAGGAGCATAAGCAAGTGGTACAATTGGAGGTGTGGGGGCCATGTGTGCATAAGGGGCTAGAGGCACATATGGTCGAGGCCCCATATTAGGTACTACGACACTAGGTAGTGGCACTGCGCTAACCGTAGATGTCATCGGTACATTCTCTGTCAGGCTTATCCCTGGAGTGAGCACTGTGTTTTCCTTAATAGAGGGTTGAGCCAAGTTAGGGAAGCTAAAGTTTTCGCTCGGAGGCTCAGATTGCATAGAGACCCCAGGTGAAATGACGTAAGATGGGTCCATGGGGCTCATTAGAGGAGTCTCCATTTGTGATAGAGTAGGCTGTTGAGCCTTGCTCGTATCCAGAAATCTCATGGGGCCAGTTGAGAGTATATTTACCCCTCGGTTTTGCCTTTCTGATTGAATAATGCCATGGATAACATTACAGATCATTTTCTGTTGATCTTCGATGCTCGTGGCACTAGAGGTGGATTGTACAATCTCTATCCATCCTACATGGTAGGCGTGGCCAGAGTGTAGATCCGTCAACACCTCAGTGTGGAGGTCGTATGTCCAATGATCATTAATGAACAATCCTTCTAGAGTCGACGTGTTAACGGTTTCTTGTGAGGTAGAAGCAATGTTGCTCCCCGTGGTTTTACTTGTCACCAACGGTACTCTAGAGGGAACTTCTGAAGGAGGCAGCTCAACAGGGCCTTCTTGGTAAGAAGTTGGTAGGATATCCACATGGACACTCTTTGGGGGTGTGGGGTCCACTTGCGATGTGAAAGGAGAGTCCACTTTCCCACCCCCTTCGTGTGCTTCATTTGCATCAGGTTCCGAGCGAGTAGCTCTACCTAATGTTTCCATGAAACGGCTAAACATACTAGTACTAGGCTGTGGAGCTTCGGGAGGTGCATGGCCTTCTCTCTCAGTGTTTTGGTTAGGGTATGCTTCCATGATTTCTGAGTCGGAGGAGGAATCACTAGCGGCTATTTTAGGGTCTTGGGTGGTGCTACCTTGTGTCCCCGCTGAGGGTCTAGAGCTTATCGTGGATGGATAATGGGTGTCCGTATGAACAGAGGCACTCTCAATATGCTCGTGTTCTAGCACCCGCCCAGAGCGTAAGTGCATGTGCTTTTGATACCCTAAGGTGTCAAAAAGCTGCTCTAGGAGGCCTTGTGACTAGTTTTTAGCGTGTTTTTTGTTTGTTTTTTTGCTAGATTTTTTAGAGCGTGTCGTGGAATGGACCGTGTGATAGCTCGAAACGAGCGTATCGGTCAGAGGGTCGTGCCGTGCTTTACAGCCCTCCGTTTGGTCACTCTATGCTCTCGAAATCCCTAAAACTGTCAATTTCCAGTAGGGAACTAGGCCCAAACTAGAAAGTCTAAGGGTGCAAGTGGGAAGAGAAAGGAGGAGAGTGGAGGACTTGTCCCACATGCTCTCATTCTCTCTTGAGGGAGTAGGGTATATATATAAGAGTGAGTCTAGTATATATCATAAGACTGAGGACTGAGGCTAGGGCTTGGGCTTGGGCTTGGGCTTGGGCTTGGGAAAATGATCCCGATCTATCTTTTATACAAACCAACCCCTCAGTCTGAGGCTAGGGCTTGGGCTTGGGCTTGGGCTTGGGAAAATGATCCCGATCTATCTTTTATACAAACCAACCCGTCCGTTTTAAGAGTCACGTTTTTTATTTTCAAAAAATTTAGCCGCCCGCTCGCTCGCGTTTTTGATTTCCGATTTTATTTTTTTATTTTTTATTTTTTTTTTGGGAGAAAAAATAAAATTATTATTATTATTTTTTTTTTGGCTGCAGAAAATACAGAAATTGAAAACGCAGATATGCAGAAATTGAAAAAACGCAGATATGCAGAAAATTGAAAAACGCAAAAATGCAGAAATTGCAGAAAATTGCAGAAATTGCAGAAAAAAACGCAGAAATTGCAGAAAATGCAGAAATTGAAAATGCCGAACTTGAAAATGCAGAAATTACAGAAATTGAAAAAACGCAGACAGTAGCAGAAATTGAAACTTGACAGCAAATGCAGAAAACGCAAAAAACAGAAATCTCCACACACTCCTTCCCTGCCTTTCCTATGATAGAAATTGCACCACAAGGAAGCGTAAAGTGCTAACCGAGCTTAGTGTAGGGCATATCCCCGGCAGCGGCGCCAAAAATGTGCGCTCCTTGCCGCACTGTCGAAGCAAGGGACTTGCCAATACACCGTATGCGAGCCACAAACGGCTCCAAGCACACAACAAGCCTAAACTAGCAAGCTCAAGAAAACAAAGGGTGTATCACTCACCGCTCTACGCTCGCCTTCGTGGTGGATTCCTCGCCGCGATGAAGAAGAAGCTGCAGTCGTGCCGCGCTCAACCGCTTCGCCGCCGTCGTGCCTTCGTAATGCTCGATCGCACACACACTCTCCCTCTCTCTCTCTCTCTCTCACACACACACACAAGGAGGTGAAGAAGAAGAAGATGGAGATGGAGCAAGAGCACTCTTCAATTGCACAAATGAGAGAATGAGTAAAAATTAGGTTTAGTTGGCTTTTATAGGAGCTCACCCCATTCACACTTGGGCGCCCATGCTTAACCAACTAATCCCTTGAATGTCCAAGTTAAAGTGCGCCTCTCATCGACGATCACTCTACCTTTCCCTATTGGACCGACAAGCCCGGTACCTGACTCTACCAAATACATTATACACGTCCATCGTAGGTGATGGGTGTCCATGAGCCGTGAGGGTTAACAGGTTTGTTATGAAATTGAAAATTAATTGATAGTTTTTATTTTCAATTAGGATATTCCATTGGTGAGAAATATCAAAATATTCTCTTGGTTTTTTATATTTAATTAGGATATTCTAATGGTGAGAAATACGATCTAATGTGAGATTGTTGTGTGTTGGGATATAAGGTGTGGATATAAAGGCTCCTTTACTTGTGACTGCCTTTTGGGGGCAAAGTGGCTATATGTAAAGCCTTTTATCATGTGCGTTCAAGGGGTGTTTTAAAAACCCCTCTACCTATAGATTATTTTTTGTTTTGAAAACCCCTCTTGTGTCAGATTTTTTACTATTGCAAGCTTGTGAGGTGGCTCAAAACTTTAGAGTACGATCAAGAAATTCTATTGTGTCTACAATAGCGACATTAAAGAATCACAAGGGTAAGAACACACATTAGCTTTGAAGAAGACTTCTTTTTTGGCTTTGCAAAACTCACAATGGTGAGAATATTATATTGATCAACCCAAAAGTTTATAAATTCTTGTCATTCTCACATCGAGCCATGACATCACAAGGAGACCATAGATACATCGACTGACAGGGGAGTCACCTCGGAAGGACCACGTCTTAAACCTTGCTAGCCGGTTACCACGATGTTCTTCAACTTGATCCACTCGTCCAAGTTCTTCCATTTCCCTAGGGTTAGAATCATCCTCTTCCTTTCTTGAATTATTTCCATAAACTTGGTTGTTTCCGTGTTGAAGAAGACATCTTGAGTGCACCCGAATATTTATTTGTTTTAGTGTTGCTTGAAAGGTGGGATTTTATCAGTCCAACTTATCTTCAATATGAAAGTGTTCATGAAGCTCAACAATACTTAATGCATATTAGCAATATAGGTGGACTACTCCTAAAAAAATTTCAAAAGTAATTCAAACCATCAACTTTGCAATTATTAAAGTATATTGTGATCTATGCTCTTGTGGCTTATGTTTTGTTTGCTACAAACTTTAGTGAAATGCCGGCATAAGAGATAAAATAAGACATAAACAAAAGGGTTTTACCTAAGATGGTTCAAGATGATGCATTGCATGTTTGACATGTTGCCTTCTTTCAATAGGTTTTCCTCTTTATTGGGTGAAATAATAGTATTAGACATCACATGAGGGGGTGTTGGGGGGGGGGGGGGGGGGAAGAGCATCACCGTAAAAAAATGTTTATCACATGGGTTCAATAGCAGGGATTATTTTATTCTATATTTTTTCACATTTTCACATACAAAAGGTTTTGGAAAAATGATCTTATTTTTTTTATACAAATGGAATAGGAAAATGCTCCCTATGGTGAAAAATTCATGACTATTAGGACTATATTAGTAATAGGACACTTTTATGTCCTTGGACGCTTTTGTGTCCTCTTAACTCAACAACTTCCTAGAAATTATTGCTTGAGCTGCCAATGAGGTTTTAAAGTGCTCAATATCCATAAAGCTAGCTTATGACATGAAAAAACCTGAAATTTTTTGGGGCTACTAATTCCACCTTTAGATGTGGGTTTGAGTAACATTTTTGAACCTAACTCGAGCCAAAAAAACGTGTGTTATTTTTTGCCAATTTTATGAAATTGGCATTAGATCACCCTAAAACACAACTTAGTGACCTCTAAAGTGCTATATAAGTAGCGTAGATAGTTCTAAAGGTGTTTTGGTGCTTCTAAAAAATGGAAAGCCTATGTATTGGAAGCTATGGCCCATTTACAAAAAAAATATTTTTGCTGATTTGCTAGTAAAATTCACATTTAGATGAGTATTTTGGAAGTGTCTTTATGATCAAAAGACAATTTTGATTGTGTTTATGGAGTTTTCACTTCTTCCTTGAGTTTTGGGGGGCACTTAATACCCTTAATAGGAAACAACATAAAGGCGGAAGTGATTTTCCATCTCGCCAAAATCGGACTCATTTTGAGTTAATACTATGTTTCTCCAAATGCTAAATTTCACTCAACCAACATGGTACCTTTCAAGCTTATGCCATATAGAAGGCTCCATTGTGGAAGCCAATTTTTTCATCCGTGCAATTTTTGTACTTTATAGGCGTGTTTCAAGTTGTCTTAGGAAGACATGTTTTGATGCTTTTCATGATTTCTATGCTTGAACATGAAAGCAAAGAACCAATTGTGTAAAGTGAAATCATTTTTAAAGATAATAATAGGTGTAGACATAGAAAAATTATTAATAGATCAATAGAATGCAAAAAATGCACCTTTTTTATATGTAACTCTACGTTCACAATAAATTTTTTGGGTCTACAAAAACCATAGACTTTGGTCAAGAAATCATTGATGTTTATGGGAAAAATAGTCTTTTTGTCTAGAGGAATTTTTACCTTTTGTAAAATGGGATTTACCTAGCAAATATGCTATTTTTTGTCAAATTGAGTACATTTTTTTGCTTTGAGAGCTGCTCATGACCATACCTTCAAGAGTTGTGAGTGTTTATTATTTTTCACATAAATTGCATTGTTAGCTTTGAGCTAAAGTAAGGACATCTACAAACACATACATAAGATAAGACTGTATGATTTTTTTCCAAAACTCTAAAAGGACACTTTCATGTCTTGTTAGGTTACCAAACTAGTGCCAAGGGGTATATAAATAGTCCTTGAGCACACACAATTTATAGGTTTTATATAATGATTGTTTGGGGTAAAGCACCATGTGGCTTTGCAAGATTCTTTTGTCATTTTTTTGTTGTTTATCAATGAATATATGAGGTGTGACCTTCCTGGTACATTTGGTCAAAGGGTTGCAAATTCTACATGCTATCAATGTCATTATTATAGTTGATATTTATGGTTTGCAACACAAATCCAATAAAAGCATCAATATCACAGTTAAAATTGTAGTCATTACATGCCAATGCTTCTCGATGTTAACAATAATCATATCAATTATTACCAAGGATGAAAATTGTGTGGCTTTTGCTTGTCAATATCCTTTATATTTCATGTTGTGGTGTAGGTTTTGTTGTATCGCATGTGTGAACCTCTTCTCCATGTCATATGCCTATGTGTCAAGCAATGCAATCAAACCCAAGCGTATGGATGATGTGGATTCCCGGGGGATTCACTATTATCTATGAGGGGACGTCACATGCAAGCAACCCTCAAGCAAAAATTCCCCTATATAATACAAAACCATGCATACTGACCTAACCCCTATCTACAGGGATCATATAATTTGCATAAACCCCTACATACGGGCTTTTGAGTATTTCCAAAAGCCCCCCTATCTACGTATACTAACCCTATTATGTTATGAATGAAAAATAAGCAGTCCTTGACTAAAATTTTCCCGTAAGAAATCTCATACTCTAGACACCATATTTGGCCTTTCCTCTTTTAAGAGCATTTAAAGATTTAAAAAGGCTTTTCAAGTGATTTATGTAATGTAAATCTATTTATCCCGTACACTAAAAAAACCATGTGAAACTCAAATAGTACATCCTCCCTAGAGGAACATTGAAATCTTTTCATATTCACAAATACGTGAACTACTCAATTCTCAGCATTTCAGTTAGTCCATTCAAGAGTACTAACTGTGCACTAATTGCCTCTTGAAATTTGTCAAACCCTCTCATAAATGCAATATAGTGAAACCCTTCCTCCAGTGTGTTAAAAACAAAGCATTATATGTGATTATGGAGATCATAGGCACTATGATCGATAATCAAGAGCATCAAGGATATTTTCCTCCTAATCATGGCACATTCCAAATTGAGAAAGTAAGGCCATCTCTATAATTACTCATTTTACAAAGGAGTATTAAATAACTTTCAAATACACAATATCCCGATCTCACACAAACAATGACACGCATGACATGGATGCAAATCTTGATGGATGGTTACAAGAGTAATGAAGAGAAACCTCGTGAGAAACATTTTCAATAAGCAAGCAAGTTTTGATCCTACATGCTACACAAATACAAACATGCTTGGGTAAAGGCAGTGTGCCCCAGATGTGTCCGACTGCCCATCACTTTTACACACCTTATTCTTTACTAGATAGAAGAATAAGGGGATCTCTCACACACATTGTGGTGAGCTTCTCCACCCACATCCTGTGTTCTCTCTCTCTCTCTCTCTCTCTCTCTCTCTCTCTCTCTCTCTCTCTCTCTCTCTCTCTCTCTCTCTCTCTCTCTCTCTCTCTGTCTCTGTGCACATGCACCGTATGTGTGGACTCACAATTGGTATCAGAGCGCATGGCGATGGCGGAGAGCATGGCACTATCAAGAGCTTCGAGGAAATAGCTTGCTCGCTTTCAATGATGGTGGAGAGATCAAGAAAGCTTGGAAGCTTTATGAGAATGCAATGGGAGCTTGTGAGATCAGCCGAGACTGATGTATGCTCTTGTGGAAGCGAATGTGGAAGACAGTGTATAGGTAAAGGTCTTGCCTTAAGAACTATGTGCACAACATCACTATTTTCCAACAAAAATTTGACTGAGCAAAAAGGCATTTTTTAGCTTGGTTTCTACATTTCCAATCAAAAACGTCGTGGAATACAACTTTCCAATCGAAAGTTTTTCCAAATTCAGCACTGATTTTGCTGTATGTTTGATAGGCTGCCTAAAGGCGAGGGTAGACAGTTGCAAATTTTTGTAGATCAGTTTTGAGCTATAAGAATAGCCCACCATTCCAATGATTCCTGACCATTTTCCCAAGATCTATAGATTTTTTCAGAAGGAAGTTTCTACAAATTTTGAATGGTTTGAGAGATATCAATTGACTAGCTGTAGGATATTTTTAAAGTTGCAGATCATGTATACTTATTGTGTGATTTGCTACATCTAATGAGATCAGTTAAGCTTGGTTGTTCTCCTGTTCTATGAATTTATGGTTTTCTATCAATGAAGAGAGTGTGAGCTCTTATGTGCATAAGTTGAGAACATTTGGTGGATGTATTGACTTTTGTGGACTCTCAGAATTTGAGAGCGGATTCATCACATAGGTTGCTCGGATTGCAAGATGTTGGTACATATCATGTATGCTTGAGTGCAAATTTTGCGCATGATTTGCTTATGGTTTTGAACATGTTTATGGCATGTATGGTTATTATGGTCAAATAGCCGAATTACTGCCAAAACTTTGCTAGATTTTTTCACGATTTTGTGTGTTCATGCACATGGTTTGCAGTCGTGCTTTGATTGCATTTTGGAAATTAGGGATTGCTTTTTCATAGTGTTTTGGCATTGCATTGTGCGAGTGTTTGAATTGTAGTGGCTACAAGTTAGGTAGTTGATTTGAGCTTTGGTAGTGGTTATGTTGTTCTCCCATTTATTCCACAGATTCCATGTACTTTTGGCTTTTGAGACTTGCATCAATGTGATGATTGGAAAGCACTGTGTGTTTACACTATTGCGAGAGATCTTACACATTGATGCGTTAAGCCCTATGAGTGATCGTTAGTTGTTTTGAGAGTGTTTTCTCTACGCAGAGAGCTCCTTTCATTCCAAGTCCAGTGCACTTATCTTCAGCATTAGTTTATGCACATTGCCCTTATACATGTTGTAGAGCCATAACAACCATAGCTCTTGTGTATCCCATTTTGACAGCCATTGTTTTGGTGATAGTGGTTGAGTTATAGAGTATGCTCATTGTGGCTACAGGTTACGGGTTATGCACTATTTTTGATCGATGTTTATTCCGATCGTGTGTCTACTGCTTACACGTTACAAGTAGTCACAAGTTACTGTTGTATAGGGTTCTTTAGTAGAACTATGTTGAGCTAAAAGTTGCATATGCATTGATCATAGTTATAATTGTGTAGTGGTCGAGTTGAGATCCTACTTTTGGCATTCACTTATGATAGTTGATATGCGTGACAGTTTTGAGTCCACCACAATGACTCATGTGAAATAGCGATCTCGTTGGTGTCGACACTTGAGATGTTGGCATTGTGGTCACACATGACACATTCGATGTCGTTCCTTTAGACACATGTCATTAAATCTAATATCTAACCAACCCAAATGATTTTCTCATATTAAACTGATCATTTTATGTGGGATAATAAACGAGAACAAGGGTTAGAATATAGACATGTGCTTACGGATCTATCTCAACACAGGGCCAATGGTAAAGGGGCCCAAATGAGAGATGGTCTGTCAAAGAGCAAGGTTTAGGGTTGGAGCTTAAAATACCCTAGGGTTAGCTCCATTAAAGACCTCCAATGGTTAGTGTTAAAAGTCCTTTGACCTTAGGCAAGCTAGGGCTGAGCCTGAGGTGGGAACCCGACCTAAACTTGCCTTTGTCCTTAGGCAAGCTAGAGCTGAGCTTGAGGTGGGAACCTGACCTAAAATATCCTTTGACCTTAGGCAATCTAGGGTTGAGCTTGAGGTGGGAACTCCACCTAAGGCGCTTGTCATGCTTGATGACTAAGGTACTTGAGGTACTTGTCATACTTAATGAGGAAGGTGCTTGAGAAGCTTCCTATGCCTAAAAGTCCCAAAGTTATGGGAATCTTTGACCTAACCTTCCACTCACCCAAAGGGCACATGGGACATATGTCAGACTCTCCCTAAGCTTAACCACATGGTGTGCTTGAATGCTATTGGTTGGGCTAAAGAGAGGTCCAATGAGCTTCTAGTTCCATCCATCAAATATCTAGATATTTTCAAGCTCTCTCTCTCTCTCTCTAAGGGGTAAGGAGGACACTTGTCAAAACACTACCCATGTACTTGACTGCATGCTGCATGTGATTGGCTAGGGGGAGAGGGGTCCAATGAGCTTGACGCATGTGGAAAATCCACAACTCGCCCCAAGCAAGCAAGGGGGGTGCTAGGGGGACACACACACACACACACACACACACACACACTCATTTTGTGGATCATCCTCACTTGGTGAAAGTTGAGGAACTCCACCTCCTTCTCCAAGCTTGTGAGAAGTGAGAGCCTACACCAACACTCTTGGCTATGGAATGCAAATCCAACCAAGAGCCACACTTCAATGCTTAAGCTTGCCATCTTCTCCATCTACATTACTATGCGATTATGTATGCTAGCAAGAGGAGTAATGATAAGTGAGGAACTATTTCTTTCTCCTATGGAATGTTTCTTCTTCCTCTTCCCTATCCTCATTCCCCGCTAGCTCTCTCCACCTTCGAAGGTGTTTGAGGCCTTGGGGACTAAGGCTTGGGTTAGTTAATGCTTTCTATAAAGTTTAAGTTATGCTTGTGATGCATGAAGCTTTCCATCTTCATTGCATCACCTAGGTTACAAGTAACACAAAGATTGTATTTCACCAAGTCTCTATTGATGGGAGAAACTATAATAATTAGAGGGGGGACCGGCTCCGTATGAATTCGGTCCTCAACTATTGTCATGTTCTCTAAACTCTCTCTCTTGCAAAAGTATTGTTCATGCCAAGTTAACTAAGTATCATGTTTATGTTGCTACCATCAATTAAGTTCTCCCGCTATGCTCACAAAGTAACCTCACAAAAGTGCTTCATCTAATTTCCTAATTCCGCTACTCTCAAAATTCATAGGCCATTTTCATTACAACACATGAGATAGCGACACAGATATATGCGTGATGCAGAGACGATTTTGACACAGACTAGAGAGGTATCTTTGTATGCTAGTGACAGTGATGTCACATTTATCTCTAGTGTTCCTCTTGCTTTTATGTCTCATAGAGATACCACTTGCTTATAAAGGCTACTAGATGATATGCAGTGTTCCACATCACATCATGTTGTGAGTGGCTTAGCACTTTTGCTAGTGGGATCCTTGGTCGTGTGCATCTAGCGGTTGATTCATTATATGACATAGAGGGTGCATGAGATGTATGCTTGTCATTACCTAGAGGTTCATCCTATATGCTATGACTTGTATGCTATGTTCCTCAGCTGAGACAGAGTTTGATCTCAGTGAAATAGTTAGCAGATTGTGGGTGTTAGACACTACTTAGAGAACAGTCCTTCCAGATGTGTTGCGATTTGCTAGTCAATGCAAGAGGAGCCAATATTGTGGGTGTTAGACACTGCTCAGAGAGCAGTCCTTCCAGATGTGTTGCAGTTTGCTAGTCATTGCAAGAGGAGCCAAGATTGGCTACCCTATGCATGCATCTGAGGTGAAAATTGCAAAGTCTTAATTACATTGCACTTATGTTAGTGAGAGACTAGACACATATGTTTCACGGATAAGCTCCAAAGTGTTATGCACAACATGTTTGTAGATGTAGAGTTAAAGCGGCCATGCTCTAGCGAGACACAACAAATTGATCCTCTTAGGACAAAGATGCCTTCTACCGTGGAGATGAGCGATATGGAGTTCTTGATATGCTCATGCTAGAGGCTGATATGGTTCAAATTGTTAACCCTCACGGCTCACGGACACCCTATCACCTACGACGAACGTTGTACTATTTACTTGGTAGAGTCAGGTACCGGGCTTGTCGGTCCAATAGGAAAAGGGTAAGAGTGATTGCCGATGAGAGGTGCACTCTAACTGGAACATTCAAGGGATTAGTTGGCTAAGCATGGGCGCCCAAGTGTGAATGGGGTGAGCTCATATAAAAGTCAACTAAACCTAAAATTCACTCATTATCTCATTTGTGCAATAGAAGAGTGCTCTTGCTCCATCTCCATCTTCTTCTTCTTCATCTCCTTGTGTGTGTGTGTGTGTGTGTGTGTGTGTATGCGTCAGAGAGAGAGAGAGAGAGAGAGAGTGTGCGATCGAGCATTGCGACGACGGCACGGCGGCGAAGCGGCGGCTCCTTCTTCTTCGCGGCGAGGAATCCTCCACAAAGCAAGCGTAGAGCGGTGAGTGACACACCATCGCCTTCTTTGAGCTTACTAGTTTAGGCTTGTTGTGTGCTTGGAGCCATTTGTGGCTCGCACATGGTGTATCGGCAAGTTCCTTGTATTGACACGTGCGACATACGCGCACATTTTTGGTGCCGTTGCTGGGGATTGCCATACACTAAGCTTGAATGGCACTGTGTGCTTCTTTCGTGGTGCAATTTCAATTATAGGAAGGGTAGGGAAGGAGTGTGTGTGTGTTGAGAAGAGGGATTTGGTGTTATACTGTGTGTGTTTTTTGTTAATGGAGTTTTCAAAGGTACTGTGTTTATTCTCTGTGTATTAAGGTTGTTAGGTTTATTTTTGTTAATGGAGTTTTCAAAGGTACTGTGTTTATTCTCTGTGTACTAAGGTTGTTAGTTTTCTCTGTACAGTAAGTAGGAAGAAGATCTGTGAGAGTTAATAGAGTGTGTTAGTGTGTAACAGTAGGTGTATTAGTTAGAAGTAGGTAGATAGAGTGTGTGTGTGCTCTCGTGCAGGCCGCGGCGACCTTATCCTTTTAAAAAAAAAAATTTAAAAAAAAATAATAAAGGTGGGACCGGGATGGGGAATATCTCCCATACCCAAGCCCAAGCTCACGCTCAGGCCTAGGCCTCAGTCACCTTTTAAAAAAACGAATTTTAGCTTCACACATAGCTAAAAATCGATTTTTGAGGACCAACGGAACGTAAGATGCCCGAAAATTGTGTTGTAAAGCACACAACGACCCTCTAAGTGATACGCTCATTTCGAGCTATCACACACTTTAATCAAAAAAATCAAACATTAAAAAACATTACAAACATAAAAAACACGAGTGAAAACAGACGCTTAAAAAAGGTAAGCGGTTAACCTTCGAGGTTAATTGCCGACGCTTGAAGGGTGCCAAAGGCACATGCATCTGTGCTTTGGTCGTGTGCTAGAGACGGAGCAACTAGAGAGAATTTTGACTTACGCGAGCTCTCAATATCCACCTACTTTAGGTTCCGGACCCTTGGCGGGGACCCAAGGCAGTACAAACCAAGACCCGAACATAGCGGCTAGTGACTCTTCCTCTGACTACGATGTCATGGAGGGTTTCCCAATGCCTAATCCCGATAGCTCAAGCCAAGACATGCATGCCATGGGCCCACGGTCCAGGCCAAGCGTGCTTAGCCACTTGAAGGAAACCTTTAGTAGAGCCACTCGCTACGAACATGGAGCTAATGATGTAAATGAGGGGGGTGGGGAAGTAAATTCTCCATTCCTGACCAACGTAGACCCTATACCGTTAGAGAATGAGCACGTGAATACTTCATTCACTGCACCTCTTGACTCTTCAGAGTTATTTCCCTCTGAGGTCATATTACCCGATGGTAGAAGCCTTGCCGAAGTGCAAGAGGTTGAGCGAAATATCCTTGCAGCGAGGGAAAAGGAAGTCGAGAGCTTACGTAAAGCGGAGCAACGAAGAGAGTTAAAAGCGAAATCCCTTATGTCAATATCCTTGCTAAGAGATCAATCGAGAGCTCTTGACTTAGCAACCGCTAAGGGCCAACCCCTAGAAAGCAACATTGCATCTAGCTCAAAGGACACCCCTAGCACCTCAATCCTAGATGGAGTGTTCCTAAATGAGAACTGGGAGTACGAACTACAAACGGAAACTCTGATCGACCTATACACAGGTCACATCTATCACGTGGGTTGGTTAGATGTCCTACAATCCACAATGGGTGCTACTAGTGAGGAGGATCAACAACAAAGAGTTTGTGAGGTCATCCATAGGGTCATTGAGTTAGAGAGACAGAACAAGGGGATCAACATGCCTTCAACGGGTCTCATGAGATTCTTGGATACAGTAAAGGCTAAACAACCAACCTTATCGCAAATGGAGACTCCCTCGATAAGTCTGATGGATCCTCCATATGTTGTTTCGCCAGGGGTCTCAGTGCAATCTGAGCCCACAAGTGATAGCTTCACCTTTCCAAGTCTAGCTCATCTTTTCCTTGATGACACCACGGCTACCATGCCTACCCCAATGATGGGCATGCCTAGGAACACACCATGGACCTCATTTGTTAGTAAAGCACCGCTACATGGTACCTCAATGCTTGCAATAGTACCTACAAGTGTGTACCAATTGTATACACCCATGGGTCCTCGTACTCATGTAGTCCCTACCCCTCCCATTGTTTCAACTACCTATGCTCCACAACCACAACACCCAAGTTCTTATTTCCATGGGACTATACCGGCTAGCATTAGCATGTCACATCCGACGTCTACTATGCCTAGGGCCACACATATGAACTATGGACCACCACATGGCACAACATCGTACCCAACGTGGAACCCAAGGGCTTCCTATGCGCCAAGCCCGATGCCAATACCTACTCCACATGTAGTCTCTGGAGCGCCTTCATCCATGGTGCCTGCTCACTTAGGTGACTTGGCAACATTTGCTCAAGCTATTGGTCGATCTATTGTTGAGAATATGCGTAACACGCGTGATAGAGAGCCTAGAAGTAAGGCAGTACCTCACACAAAAATTTAGTGGAGACGGGGATGTGAGAAAGCATATCGAAGTGTTTGAACAAATATGCGATTCTCTAGGAGAACACAATGACCTACATAAGAGAAATGCTTTAAGCCTAACCTTAAGTGGAAAGGCTGGGGATTGGTATAGAACCCTAAGGGTGGAAGAAAAAACGATTTACCCTACTCTTAGGACACTGTTCTTAAAAGAATACATACGAGAGGGAGTGCTTTGGGGTGTAGCCTCTCAGCTCCAGAAAGCCCAACGAGAGGAAGGAGAGTCGGTGAGAGACTTTATAAGTCGCTTGAAGCATTTGAATTCTCGTTGTAATCCAAATGAACGCTTCAACAATAACCAATTGCTCAATAGATTCATTCGGGGATTACGACATGAGGATATCTACAATGGCTTAGTCATTAGAGGTATCACCACTTGGGAAGCAGTCACCACCAATGCGATCCAATTGGAGGATAATTTAATGATTCAAGGAGAAAGAGTGTCTGTTGAGTCTAAATCTATTAGCTCGCAAGCATCAGGGCATCAGCCAATGACTCTAAAGCCTATTGCTAAGGAGCCCAAGATATCTAAAATGACTTTAGCAGATCTCACCAAGGCTATTCAAGAGAGTCTTAGAGACAATCGTGCTCCGCAAAACAATCATATGTATCCAAGAAGGGAGCAACAATGGTGCTCAGTATGCTATGGACCGCATAGTACCAGTGAATGCCCTACTTTTAGAGTAAAATTCAATGGGAACAATGCCATGCATGTGGAAGGTATGGTCATCAAGCTAAGGATTGCATAGTATTTAAGCGCGTGATGGCCAATAGACCAACCTTAGCATGGACAGACACACCTCCAGTACCTGCATTGATGCCGGCCCCACCTCTTGAACAAACAGCACAACACATGGTCCCTAGGGCCCAAAATGTTGTTCAAACAACACCCTTACCACCTCCAGTGATAGGACCGCAACCACCACATCCGAGAATCACTTCTGTGAATCAAGTGGGTTGTGAGTCATCTATTTCTTGTTTGGAAGGCTGTGAGGAAGATATAGATCCTAATAATGCCTATGGGATGGATGTGCTTGAAGAAAGTCCACAATACTACATGGAGGACTATTGGGGATAAGTCAAACCTGTATATCAAGTAGCTGCTCTTGCGGCAAGAGGCCAAAATATCAATTACACTGCTAAGAGACCACCTCTTCAATGCTATGAGTGTGGAGGTCCACATAGTGTAGCCGAGTGTCCTATTAGGCTACAAAAGAACTCCACACTAATGCAAACCAATCAAGCGAGCACGTCTACAATGCCGATACTCATTTGTAATTGATGTGGCATAGATCATTTGATTGCCCAATGTCCAAATAATCCAAATGCACCGAAGATCACGCCATTAAACTTGATTGAAGTTACCGAGGAGCCATCACCAAGTACACCGGTGGTACCAGTAAACGTACTCACACGATCGATGCTCCAAAAACAAAATTATATTCTTGAGGAAAGAGACACGGCATCAATTGCCCAATCTCAGAAAAAGAAGAAAACACGAAGAAAGAGATCGCAAAAAGCAGCGAAGTCAGACCCCAGTTCAAAACCCTAGTTCAAAACCCTAGTTCAAAGACCAACATAGGGACTGGTGACGACCCCGTATATATGAACGACGCTGAAGAAGATTTTGATTCAGGTGAAACCATGGAGACCAAAACGACCACTAACATAGAAACCAACAAGGAAGATCTTCATGAGCCACAATGGCCAGGATCCAAAAAGAAGATAGGAACTTACCCAAACCCTACAGAGGAGATTGAGCGAGTCAAGCAATTAAGGAGTTTGGTAGAACATACCCAAAGGGATCTAGAACCAGCAGCTAGGAAGATCCAGATTACAGACACCGTGTTCCCTACGCAACAACAACTTCACCAAGACCATAGACCCTTAGCCATACCTAGTGTCATCCAAGAAGAAAGTGACTTAAAGTCATGGGAAAGTGGGTGTACTCACTTCTTGATGGAAAGAATGTTTACAGAGGGACTACTTGTTCCTATCGAAGAACTAGAGATCCCATCTTCCCCACGTCAAGGGTCTGAAGTCCAAAAGGTGCCGTTAAACATTGCGAAATTGATTGATTTCATGTCTTCAGAAGTTAGAACCACCATCATGTCCAAACTATATAAAGACCCTGAGCTAGTCTCAGCTCTTCGAGCCTTCCTCAATGGAGAACTAAAGTTTGGGCTACCACAATTTGTACAGATGGATGGAGCTGGAGAGATGCCAATAGAGGAAGAATACATAGATCCACAACCCAACCTAGATGAGAACCTTGTTATAGAGATACCTGTTAACAAGTTGGGACAATACTTTGAGGGTGATGAATCCAATGCGACCATACCAATCACTACTAAGGGATTAACTGTGAAGGGAATCCTTGATGGTGGCGCTGGGGTTAGCATTGTGACTAAAAATTGCTGGGAAGCTATGAAAAGACCTCACCTTGCGACCACAACCATAGTAGTGAAGATGGCCAATGGGTCTATTGTTAAACCTATTGGGATGCTAGAAGATCTCAAGATCAAGGTCTTTGGACATAAAATATGGATTACCTTTATTGTTATGGATTTCTCCAAACACACTATGGCATCGGAGATGATCTTAGGACGTCCTTTCATGAGGGAATCAAAAATGGTGCATGATTGGTCCAAAAACCATGTCTACCTGCAGTTCCAAGATTCTTTCATTCGAGTGGATCTTGTGACGGGTCGAGCACATCCTCTAGGAAACAGGTTTATAATTGATCATAGATCTGACACCACAGTTCACTCGGCCCCATTGCAGTATTGTTACACGTGTAAAGCGGACACTGATGTTGGGGAAGATTCTCCTTATATGGATGTACTACCTGGGATTACTGAGTCGGACAATGTGGATTGGGTCCACCTAGCAGCAACCATAGACACTTGGGGAAATAGGGGGACGACTTGGGTAACACCTGATGGGGATGAAATACCACCACTTGTACCCTTAAACATGCTAGAAGCAATGCATATAGCTTCTGATGATCTACAAGATGAAAGTTTGACTGGCATTGAAACCAGTAGCGCCTCACAAGACTATAGCCCACACGAGTTGGGGTCAGAATCATCAGTTGAAATTGACTCTGAGGACGAAGAATCTGAGTTAAATCTTAGTGCAAATGTGGGGACAAACCATTCAGGTCCCAGTGGTAACCTAGATGACAATCTATCCAAGGGAGTAGAAGACACAAGTAGTGATTCATCTAGTGACTCTTCACTAGAAATCGCCCGTAATCGAGAATTAAACAAGAAGAGTAAGAGATATAAGAGGCGATGATATCGAGAAAATGTGCATGCTAGAATAAATGAAAAGAAATCTACCGCAGAATGGCTTCATTATATAGGGGCATGTGATGCTCATCGGAAGCTGGTAGATAACTGGGGTGAATACCTTCAAAGCGGTTATGTGGTGTAGTCCACAACCCATTGACATCGCACAACTAGAGGCTACAGAGAAGCCAAAGTTGAGCCGTATTGTAAGGAGACGACAAAATTGAGAGTTAGCTCAACAACAAAAGGAATCAGAAGTGAAATCACAGTCCACAGAACAACAGGACTCCACAGACTTACACCCTGCACCTGAACATTTCAAATCATATACCACAGAGGAACGTAAGGTTGTGTATACAAAGGCTCAAAGAAAACCTATCTATGGGAGCAATGGAGTCTATGACGGTCCAGCGATAGTTAAGGAAATAGAGTTAGTAGACCCAGGAGAAGAGTCTAAACCTGTTTTCATTGCCCAGGATCTGACCGAGACTGAGGAGTGTGTACTTAAAGAACTTCTCAAAGAATTCAAGGATATATTTGCATGGACATATCATGATATGAAAGGTGTTCCACCTTCCGTGGTGCAATACACAATCCCCATGAATAGCATGGCTAAACCAGTTCAGCAACGACCCTATCCAATGAATCCTAAATATGCAAAAATCGTTCAAGAAGAGATTGAAAAGCTTGTGGAATGCGGATTCATATACCCTATTGAGCACTCAAAATGGGTGTCTCTAATAGTGATTGTGCCAAAGAAGAATAGGAAACTCAGTGTGTGGATCTCAAGAAGGTCAATGCCGCCACTAGGAGGGACCATTACCCCTTGCCATATCCAGAACATGTGCTTGAAAGAGTTGCAGGGAAGGAAGCTTATAGCTTTTTAGATGGGTACTCTGGCTACAATCAAATCACAATTGCGATGGAGGACCAAGCTAAAAAAGCCTTTATAACCGAATTTGGAGTGCTCGCATTTCGTGTTATGGCTTTTGGTTTAACCAATGCCCCTGCTACCTTTCAAAGATTAATAAACAGTGCTTTTAGAGAATATTTGAGGGAGTTTTGTGAAGCTTTCTTAGATGACCTTTGTTTATTCCTCTTGGAAAGAACATCTATCATGCTTACGAAAAGTGTTTGCGAAGTGTAGATTGTATCGCATCTCCTTAAACCCTTTCAAATGCCAATTTTGGGTTAAACATGGAGTCATTTTAGGGCATATAGTGTCCAAAAATGGGATTTCCACAGATGAGAGAAAAATTAAAGCCATTGTTGAATTGCCACCACCTACAAATTATAAAGGAGTTCAAAGGTTCATGGGCCATGTTGGTTATTGCTGACGGTTTATTTTAAACTTTGCCGAGATAGCTCGTTCTTTGTACAAGCTTCTTATTGAGTTCCAATGACTGCGGAGTGTGACCATGCTTATGAGTCATTGAAAAAGACCTTGACTAGCGCTCCTATTCTACGAGTGCCCGATTGGAATGTAATTTTTCATGTGCATATTGATGCATCGAACTTTGCTATTGGGTGTGTTCTAGCTCAACTAGGAGAACATAAACTGGACTACCCCATTAGCTTTGCAAGTCGTCAGTTGAATGATGCCAAAAGAAACTACACCACTACAGAGCGAGAAGGTTTAGGTACGATTTATGCAGTGAAGAAATTTTGCTACTACCTTCTGGCCAACAAGTTTGTGTTCTATGTTGATCATCAAGCCTTGTTGTATGTAGTAAATAAACCTTGTTCCACGGGAAGAATTACACGATGGTTGTTAATTCTCCTTGAGTTTGATTTTACCGTTGTGGTGAGACTGGTAAAAGACATGTCATGGCGGATCATTTGTCTCGCATACCCAATGGTGAAGCCCCTACTAGAGTCGATGATGAGTTGCCCGATACTTCTCTATTCCTAGTCGAAACCATACCTTAATGGAGTGAGAAGATTGTGAACTTTCTAGTTAATGGTTTTCCACCCAAAGAGCTTCGTAAAGACATAGCTCGAAAACTGTTAAAAGAATGCGAACCTTACTCTCTCATTGCAGGAACTCTCTACAGGCTAGGAAAGGATGATATTCTTAGACGTTGTGCCCGTGAGGATGAGTATTTATACATACTGCAAGAAGCCCACATAGGTAAAGCCGGAGAACATTTCTCACGGGAACAAACAGCTAGAAAGGTGTTGCAATCAGGCTATTGGTGGCCAACCTTATTTAAGGATGCATCACTTTTTGCAAAAGGATGTGATGAATCCCAACGTTACAAGATCACACAACAAAAGGATAGGATGCCCTTACATCCTGTTAAAGTGACTCAACCATTTGAAAAATGGGATTTGGACTTTGTAGGCCCAATTAGTCCGGCAGCTCGTAGTACTCAATCTCGATATGTTATCGTTGCCACTGACTATGTGACAAACTGGGCGGAAGCCAGGGCGACATGTAAGGCCGATGCGAGGTCAACTGCCAAGTTTCTCTTTGAGAACATTATTACAAGATTTGGTTGTCCCTTTGAGATTGTGAGTGACAATGGTACTCATTTTATAAATGGAGTAATAAAAGAACTCAGTACCAACTTTATGATAGCTCACCATAAATCCACACCTTATTATCCACAAGCAAATGGCCAAGCTGAGAGCACCAATAAGACCTTAATCTCTATCTTAACCAAAACGGTGGAATCTCATCGCACAGATTGGGATTTAAATCTTACATCAACTCTATGGGCTTATCGTACTGCGTATAAAGTTGCCATTAACTGCACACCATTCAAGATGGTGTATGGCCAAGAAGCGGTTATGCCATGGGAGTTTGTCGTTCCTAGTCTTCGAGTAGCTTCTCAAGAAGGTTGGGATGGTAACCCCTTAGTTGAGCAATTATATATCCTTGAAAGGCTAGATGAAGAGAGGCAATTAGCTGTGCAAAATGCACTTGTGGAGAAAAATAGGAGGAAGAAATGGTTTGACCGTCATCTAAAGAACAAAGATATCAATGTTAGTGATAAAGTCCTTATGTATGGAGTGCGTAACGAAAAGAAAAAGCTGAAATATGCGAGAAAAGGACCATATAGAGTATGTGAGATCACCCCACAAGGAACCATTCGTGTGGAGACTCTTGATGGAGTTGAAACCATTGGATTCCTCAATGGGAGCAAATTTAAAAGATACTATGATCCTTTAAGCCAAGAGGAGTTGCATGCCATCCATACAAAAAAGGCAGCCAAGGCACAAATAAAATTGAAGAAGATACAAGCTCAATCTGAGGCTAAGGAGCGACAACAACGTATAAGACAAAAACGAGAGGCTAACCTTGGAGTCACACATGCATTCCACGTTGAAATCGACGAGGATTGGTTGGACTCTGACACACCTCTACGATACCCTATTGAGCTAAATGGAAAAGTGCTATATAACGCCTTATTCGACACGGGTGCTAAATATAATCTGCTATCATATGGGGTGTGGTTTCAGTTAGGGAAGCCACCTCTATCTGAGAGTATTATCCAAGTTAAGGGTGTCAATAAGAAAAAAACAGCAGTTTTTGGAATCTGACACACTTCTGTCAGTTATGACAATGGGGTTGTAGATCAAGACTTTTTGGTCATGCCTGTTGGAACTATGGAGGGTAATATAAACCTAGGACGCACGTGGATGATAGCCACCAAATGCACTATTGATTGGGGGACAGGGGGTGTCACAACACAGAAACCAACTCTTAGCCCTGCCACGCAAGCCATAGTCCCTGAGATATTGTCTCTTAAGGAAATAAAACCCAAAACATTGCACGTCCAAGAGGTTGAACCATATGTCCCCATAGCCCAAGTCTCTAGAGCTTCAACTGATGTAGCTGAAATAAAGCTTGAGACACACAAGACCCATCCCAATATAACAAAGAAAACATACAAGTGGGCCCTAAAGCTTCTTTAGCAACCATAACCAATGCTAAAAGACAGGAGCCTGGTAAGAGACATCCCATTCGCCCCAAGAAACGTAAAGAAACATTGCGTTGGATTCCTAAAAAACTATTGGAAGCCCAAGGCTACTATGAAGGAAATGATCAAATCTGGGTGCCAAAACGTAAATTGTGCTCTTACTTGTCACCGGGCCCATGTGAGCTCAATCCTGTGGCTCCAAAACGAATTGAAGATCGCGAAAAGGAAAAAATCACGGAATGTTACACACCTGCTTAAGAGCTAGTTTGGGTACCAAAGAAAGAACAATTTGTTCCACCTAGCTCAGGAACAGGGAAATCAAATGAAGCTTCTTGCTCTTCATGTAGTTCCTATACGAAAATAGAAGCTTCGACACAACCTCCACCTACCATTTTACATATCCATACAAGCAAGAAAGAGTTTACACCTCCCGTTGTAAGTTCACCACCTAGAACAATGTTGCAAATAATGGGAGAGTACCTTACCACCCTTGCAACTCGACGAGGCACCTAAGGTAATAGAAAACTACTGGCAAAAGTCCTCACCTATTACCAACTGGAACAATTGGTTTCAAAAGGTGACGACATCATTCCAAAAGGTATGATCTACTTAAGGAAGGGGGGAGTGTTTGCTGACATCCATCATTCACTTGCTTCCCTCTCAACCCTCCTCCCTGACCTCTTAATCTCCAATCTTAGGGAATGTATATATAAAGCCTTATACTCACAAAAACAAGATAAAAAAAGTAAAAGAGCAAGAGCCATAACACAAAATCATAAAAACACATTATGCACAAGAACACGACCCTTGTAATATTTGCACTCTAACAATCATCTATTTGCGTGTACAGATATGGCTAGTACGCTAGAGTCATCCACTCCTACCTTGGGTGAGAGGTACCCTCGTTACTTTTCACAAATGTTTCACATGGTCTTTCCGGTGCTTGCATGTGAATGGGATTTGGTAAGTACGCTAGCATGTGAGAGGAATTTTGAGGAGTTAGAGTGGTTGATACGTCTCTTGACCTAGTAGAGAGCGTTTCTCCCATTGCACAAGCCTATCCTTTTGACCAAGATGACTATAGGCGCTAGTGACCTTCTTAGTAAACATGGGTACCTATGATGAAGAAGAAGATTTACATGACTACACGGATGACACATATGGTCTCATGGATGATGACTTTGTTTATCTCGACGACGAGGATAGGGGTTTAGCCTTAGAGTTTCCCCCCAATCTCTACAATATCCTATTCCCTTGACTCTCTAGGGGGACTGCAAATAATTAGGTTAGGATTCCTTATGTTTTTTTTTTGTGTTCAATAAGTGTTGGTACCTTTTTCCACTGATGTGCCTCCTAGAGGTATTCTTTGTGTTTCTTAGTGTATACAGGAACGTGTTGACGTTGTTGTTAGGATTTGGACCTTCATGGAATCTTTATCTCGACTCACTCTTCAAACCAAGCGCGACCATCAACACAAACAGGTGTTTCTTGTCCATTAGCATTGCCCCTTATCTTTTTTGCATCTATGTTTGTCTTCTTTGATTGTGATTGGTATCATAATATTCAACACATTTGTTTAGCACCAAACATTAAATTCAATATAATTTTTATCATAATCACTTGTCCAGATTTAAAAATCAAGCAGTCCGACTAAGCTAGTTTGACCAAGCTAGGTGTTAGAGATCTTCTCTTAATACCATGGGGAATGCCTTCCTAATAATCAATGGTTACTTAGGTTCTTAATCCGATTTAGGCAGCATTGTGTGAAATGTACTAGGGCTTTCTAGTGGGCTTGACCCTATTGACCTTTAGCTTAAGTATTATAAAGGGAGTTTACTAGTGTGATGAGCCTGGGGAGGTGTAACAGTGTTATATGACCTCCCAAAGTTACAAAATTAAATTAATGAAAACGAACAATTTAAAAAATAAAAAATAAAAAAAATCAAAGTACCACAATGTAAAATCTTAAGCTGAAAGAGAAATCTTAGTTTGATTGGGTACTTCACTCACATGTATCCCTTATGGTACTAGAGCCCTAGAGGTTCCCAGTGTGGGCGCTTTTCCTTGAAAAGCAAAAAACCCAAGGCATACAAAATAAGCATACACATCAAAATTGAATCACTGTGAAAAGACTTTGGGGGGTCAAAGAAAAGGAAATAAGTCAGGCGATGATTTCATGAGCAATTCCTTTTATCATAGCTTAACTACAAGGTCTTCTAGGTATAGCCTCTAGTCAGCCCTCGAACATGAAATACTTGGCTCTCGTGATTAAACCACTTAATTGACCAGAGAAAATTAAGAAGCTTACCCATGGTATTAATAGTCGATCTCTAGTGCCTTTCGATCGTTAAATTAGCGACCCCAGACTTGTTTAAATTTTACCTTTACATCTGTTTATGCATTTGATTATATTGTAATTTAATGTTTATTGTTGACAAATGGTTTAGAATTATGCTACCAATCAATTTGTCTACCTAAAACTGCATAAGCTTTTTAATTGTATACGAGAATGCAATTACTGTGCCAATGTTGTTTGATTTTGCAGTGAGAAGAAGGCTAAGGACATTCATCTCAAATGCTCTTCCACCTCGACGAACGAGCTTCAACTCAATAGCTTTCGAGGACGGAATCTACATCAGGAAGGGGGGCATGCTAACCCTCATGGCTCACGGACACCCTATCACCTACGACGAACGTTGTATTATTTACTTGGTAGAGTCAGGTACCGGGCTTGTCGGTCCAATAGGAAAAGGGTAAGAGTGATCGCCGATGAGAGACGCACTTTATTTGGAACATTCAAGGGATTAGTTGGCTAAGCATGGGTTCCCAAGTGTGAATGGGGTGAGCTCATACAAAAGTCAACTAAACCTCAAATTCACTCATTCTCTCATTTGTGCAATAGAAGAGTGCTCTTGCTCCATCTCCATCTTTTTCTTCTTCATCTCCTTGTGTGTGTGTGTGTATGCGTGAGAGAGAGAGAGAGAGAGAGAGAGAGAGAGAGTGCGATCGAGCATTCACTACAACAAAAATAGGTGTTATCAACGTATATATCGACGCTGCCCGTCACTATGCGCGTCGCTATACGCGTCGCTGTGAAACCAGTCGCTATTAGCGACGCGGATAGCGACGCTCATAGCGACGGGCATAGCGACGCATATAACGACGACCATAGCAGAAAATTTTTTCTAGGGCAGAGGGCAGGTAGCCTGGCCTGTGCCCAGTTAAAAGATGGACACAGCCATAGCCAGACTTCCTGCCCTCTGTCCAAGAAAGCGAGCAGCACCAAAATATCAATCATGCTCCCGCGCAAAAATTTCGGCAGAGTTCCCTTTGTTTTTACATAAACTTTTCAAAAAAAACCATATCATGTATACGCCTCCTACATGCGATCCATGTAGGATCTCACATGAGATTTAAGGCCAATGAAAGACAACCGTACCAACTGAAAAGCATAGCCATAACTTAAAAGCATAACCATAACGAACCATAACCATAACTTAAAAGCATAACCACAACTTAAAACCATAACCGGCTATAACCACTTTGATCAAAACCATAATGCAGATAACCATAACCATAAACAAAATTAACAATAACCATAAGCATAACCAGAAAGAGAAACAATAACTGTCTATACAATGACAATGACAATAATCATAACCATAAGGGAAACAATAACTGTCTGAACACTAATTGTTTGTACAAAAAAGAGACACAGAAGCGTGTCTGTGTCTCACAAAGCATATAGATGAAATCTGGTCCACTAATGACTAGGCGTCGCAACCTGCACATAGGACAACTCACAAAATTAGTATTGATATTACTTCACATATACTGACTTAATTAAATCAACTCACACATATTAACGTCTCACTCTCTCTCTCTCTCTCTCTCTCTACTTACCTCTCTCTCTCTCTCTCTCTCTCTCTCTCTCTCTCTCTCTCTCTCTCTCTCTCTCTCTCTCTCTCTCTCTCTCTCTCTCTCTCTCTCTCTCTCTCTCTTGAAGGAGTACGAGCGGAAGTGCGACGCGAGAGAGAGTGCGAGAAGAAGAGCACGACGATATGGTGAACTCGCTCTACTGTAATGTGTAGAGCATAGTGAGTTCTTATTAGGTTTTTACAAAAGAATATGTGTACATACCTGGCGGCCCGCCCACTTACCTGGGCGACCACATTGGGCTTTATACCCCAACAACCTCCCACTTAAAGTCCAATGTGGTACTTTAAGTGTGAGAGAAGCTACTATACAAGCTAATATACAAGAGATGTAGAGAAGTGATGTACTACTCTACACCTAACTGCTTGCGAAAATGCGCAAAGCTCTCTGAGGGAAGTCCTTTTGTAAGTAGATCAACATGATTTTCTGTGGTGTGAACTTTGACAAGCTGAAGTTGCTTATCCTCGAGCATTTCCCTGATGAAATGATACTTCACATCCACATGCTTTGTCTTTGAGTGATAAACTGGATTGCGAGCCAATTGTATAGCACTTTGACTATCACAATGTAACACAGGCATCTCTTCTTTGATTCCCAAATCTGTTACTAGTCGATTAAGCCAAATTGATTCTTTGCATGCCTCTGATGCTGCAACATATTCAGCCTCTGTAGTAGACTGAGTAACACAATCTTGTAATCTAGAACGCCATGATACTGCTCCACCAGCCAATGTAAAGACATACCCTGATGTAGACCTTCGGTTGTCTAAGTCACCTGCATAATCTGAGTTTGTAAAACCCTTTACACTTAGCTCCTGACTCCCATAGCATATACGCATACTCTTTGTAGCTTTCAGGTATCTCAATATTCCTTTCACTGCCTCCCAATGTTTCTTGCCTGGGTTTGACATGTATCGACTTACTACTCCCACTGCAAATGCAATGTCTGGGCGAGTAGCAATCATTGCATACATCAAACTACCCACTGCAGACGCATATGGAATCTTATCCATTTCAGCCTTTTCTTCCTCAGACACAGGACAATCTTGTTTGCTAAGTTTCACATATGGTGGCAATGGAACACTCAGTGCCTTTCCCTTCTCCATATTGAAACGTTGCAAAACCTTGTCAATATACTCTGTTTGAGATAACCAAATCAACTTCTTTGATCCGTCTCTCTCAATGCGCATACCAATTATATGACTTGCCTCACCCATGTCTTTCATGTCAAACGATTTTGCCATCTTTGACTTTAAAGCTGAAATTTCTTCCAAGTGCTTGCCAGCAATCAACATGTCATCCACATACAAAATAAGGATCAGCCAACTACCATCCTTAGCCTTCTTTGTATATAGACAGTGATCGAACTCACTACGTTTGTAGCCTTGAGAAAGCATAAACTTGTGGAATTTATGGTACCATGCCCTCGGTGATTGTTTTAAGCCATAAAGACTCTTTAACAACTGGCATACCCAATCTTCCTTGCCTTTCTCAACAAACCCTTCTCGCTGCTGCATGTAAATTTCCACATCTAAATCACCATGCAAGAACGTTGTCTTGACATCCATTTGGTGCAACACCAAATCTAATATGGCAACCAATGCAAGAAAGCATCTCAATGTAGTCATCTTGACCACCGGAGAGAAGACTTCCTCAAAGTCAATGCCTTGTTCTTGCTTAAAGCCCTTGGCAACAAGCCTTGCTTTGTACTTTGGCTGACTATCATGAGCGGTGATCTTATACCTGTAAACCCATTTACAAGGTAGAGCCTTTTTGCCCCGTGGTAATTTAACCAGCTTCCATGTCTGGTTTTTATGCAGAGATGTCATCTCTGATTGCATGGCCGATTTCCAATTCCCGGAGTCCTTCATTTGCACTGCTTCCTTGTAACATGAAGGCTCATTGCAATCAGTCAACATGACATAGTTCATAGATGGAACAAACCTATCAGGAGGTCGCGTGACACGTCCAGATCTACGCACAATAGGTGGCTCAGGCTCAGCCACAACCTATGGTTCCACTCTATCCTGTCCTTGCTCCTCTTGAGCCCTGACATTTTGTCTTGCACGTGCAGGTCCATCTTCTTGGAAGACAACTCTTCTAATCTCCTCAACCCTCTCTGGTTTAGAATGATATTTGGATTCATTAAAGTGAACATCATTGCTGCGGACAACCTTTCTGGATTCGGGATCCGAAAGTCTGTACCCCATCTCACCAGAATTACCATAGCCTAGAAAGATGCACTTTCTACTCTTTGGCTCAAGTTTGTTCCTAAATTCCTTTGGAACGTGAGTATATGCCTCACAGCCAAAGACTCTGAGATGCTTGTATGAGGGCATTTTGCCTGACCATACCATCTCTGGCACTGAATCCTTCTGCAAAACCTTTCTAGGAGATCTATTTACAAGATGAACAGCTGTTGATACAGCTTCATCCCAAAACCCATTTGGCAGCTGTGCATTAGACAACATACTTCTGACCTTCTCTTGTATGGTCCTATTCATCCTCTCAGCAACACCATTTTGAGGAGGATTGTAAGGAGCAGTAAGTTCACGTTTTATACCTTTTGACTCACAAAAGTCCTGAAAGGCCTTTGAAACATACTCTCCACCATTGTCAGTGCGTAAGCATTTAAGCTTCTTGCCACTCTGATTCTCCACAAGTGTCACAAACGTTTTGAAAACACTAAACGCTTCATCCTTGTGCTTGAGAAAGTAAACCCATACTTTCCTCGAGTAATCATCTATAAATGTCATAAAGTAAGAAGCTCCCCCTAGACATAGGTTAGGCATAGGTCCACACAAATCACTATGAACAAGTGCCAACTGTGTATCTCTTCTACTGCTTCTATGCTTATGTGGCTGCTGTGTTTGCTTACCATACAGACAATGTTCACAGAATTCAAAATCATTAAATGAAAAGCCAGGCAAATAACCAGAACGAGACAAGATTTCCATTCTCTTCTTGGACATATGTCCTAACCGGCTATGCCACAAAGAAACGTTCGGCTGCTCGGTTACATTGATTACATTTTTAGAGACATTTGATACATAAATCATGTAAATTCCTCCAGACTTTACTCCATGTGCTACTGTCATAGAACCCTTGGATATCTTCCACATGATCTGTCCAAAAGTGGTGACGTAGTCAGCATCATCAAGTAAACCTGTGCTGATCAAGCTCTTTGTAATTGCGGGAACATGTCTCACATTCTTCAGCGTAAAAGAAGAGCCTTTCTGAAACTTCAATTGAACATCTCCAACACCTAAGATCTCACATGTTTGCCCATTGCCTAGCCGAACATGATCTTTAGTGGTCACATAAGAAGTAAACCACTCCTTGTTTGGAGACACATGAAGTGATGCCCCTGAGTCTATAATCCAGTCACTCAGTGCATTTCCATCAGATGTTGTAAGAAGAGCTGAGTCCATTGTATTCTTCAAGAAGTAGATGTCTCCTGACACTAGACTGTCATCCTCTACAACAGTGTTTATCACATTTATTTCTTGAATCTTCACTGAGGACTTGTTCTTCTCACCATGGTCTTCAGCTTTCTCTTGGCCTTTTTCTGCTTTCCATTCTCTGCAGTCTCTTTTCATGTGACCCTTCTTGTCACAATGGTAGCATTCTATGTCACTCTTGCCTTTAGCACTGCGGGACTTGCTACGAGACTGATTCCTCTTTCCACCTTTGTACTTTTCTTTGGTCCTTCCCCTGACAACTAAGGCTGTTCCTTTGCCTTTGTCCATTGTCTTTCTATTGGTTTCTTCAGTAAGCAGACTTCCTTCTACACCTGCTATGTTCAAACCATCTAGAGGTGCAGAATTACTCAAAGCTGTGCGAAAAGTGTCCCAACTTTCCGGCAATGTGATCAACAGGAACATAGCTCTAACAGGTTCATCAAACTTGACACCTTGAGCTGACAACTGACTATAGATTGTGTTGAATTCATTCAGATGATTGGACATAGGTGTCCCTTCTTTCATCTTCAAGTCAACAAGCTTCTTAAGCCAGTATACCTGTGAAGCTGCACTCTGCTTCTCATAAAGATCACTCAGCTTTAACCATGCTTGATAAGCCGACATCTCGTCTGCTACATTGAAGTAAACGCTTTCTGCCAAAGTCAGCATAATGGTAGAAAGTGCCGATTCATCCATTTCGCTCCATTCATCTTCGTCCATATCTTCTAGTTTTATCCCCTTGAGCTTTATAGGTTTTATCTGCTTCTTTTGTACCAACACGTGCCATATCTGCTTCTTCCACAATGGGAAATTGGTTCCATCCAGCTTCTTGATATTGTAAAGAGCAGTGTCCTGTGATCCAGCCATAGCTACGCTTCACGGTGGTTTACTTTCCTGGGAAAAATTCGGCAGAGTTTCCCCTGTAAACTGACCTCTGAACCAATATCAACCTATCAAATGAACCAAGAAAGCTTCAGATTCTGCATAAATTTCGGCAGAGTCTCCTTTGTAAAATGGCTCTGGTGTACTCAAAAATAGACCCAAAAAAAAAAGCTCAAAAAACCACTGTCTCTCTAACACTGTAAGCTGTGGGTAAACCTATCCTGCACCTGTACTGTCTCTGACTGTCCTGTCACTGTCCTGTAAGCATAGACTGCGACAATGTGTCAACGGCAGTAAAGCAAAGATGCAATCCCAGCTGTCTAACTCACAGTCAATACATCCTAGTTGCCTATCTAAGGGTGCTCGAGGGATCGCTCCAAGACCTGTATCACCAAAAGGATCTCAATATTCGAGAATCCCCCAGCTCAATAAAACCTCACTCGACCCTCAACAAAGGCTGCAGTAAATCTGACAGTACATAGACTTCCCACAAAGTCATACATCCACAAATTTCCCACTATATGATGTAACTGTTGTGGCGGTTGTTTGCTGCGTTACTCACAGCCAGCAAACCCTCAACAAACATACATCATCTCTGACAATACATCCCATGTGGAAGTACCTGCAATGTTAGGATGAAATCTGGAATATCAAGCAGCAAACACAAGCTACCTGATGAACTAGTGGATGTCGCCTACAGTCTGTGTGTAGATGCGCCCGTGTCGTATGTGACACGCCTCCAAGAACTGTGAGCCGTCCTTCGATGTGTAGACAGCCACAAATCAACACTCTGGGAGTGTCGATATCCTCAGCACCTGCAGTCGTAGGCCGAAAACCCCAAATTTGCAGAGTCGGATCTGCACCCGTCGAGACCACGTAGTCGAAAATGGCCTGCGCAGACCTTTGTCGAAGCCGAACGGTGGCCGAGATGACCTCAGAATGAAATTCTGAGAACAACGGGCCTTTCGGGCTCTCCCACAGGATTTGAGGCCGTGTCTTCGCCTGTCGAATTTCACTCCAATCTGAGCTGGTGACTCTAGCCTCCTGCAGTGTTTCCGCGAGCCTCGATCTGAGCTCTGATACCAGTTGAAGGAGTACGAGCGGAAGTGTGACGCGAGAGAGAGTGCGAGAAGAAGAGCAAGACGATATGGTGAACTCACTCTACTGTAATGTGTAGAGCATAGTGAGTTCTTATTAGGTTTTTACAAAAGAATATGTGTACATACCTGGCGGCCCGCCCACTTACCTGGGCGACCACATTGGGCTTTATACCCCAACATCTCTCTCTCGCTCTCTATTTCCCTATCTCTCTACTGATGATCGAACGAGCGACTGAGCTAGGGAGATCTAGACGTCCACGACTGCGGAGGACTACACAACATCGACAGATGCTGCATCAGAGGATCTAGCTAGGTCACTTTGGCTCGACATGTATAACGCCCGGTCAGACTACTGACCATGGAGGAGATTGATGAGATCCGCCAGCGACAGCTGCTGGATCTCCTATGATCTACCTATCCCAACTAGCTGGCTTAACCGTTTAGTCCATACCCAGCAGTTTAGGATTTCATAATATTTTATTTTGTCATCTTCTTACTCTGACTTTGCCATCACATTGTAACTTTTTTGTCTCATGTCTCATAGGTCACTTTGGCCTTTCGAAGACGTTAATATAACATTTCATTTCATTTCTCTCTTTAATTATTTTTCTTTAATTTTAATTTCCTAAGCATACATTAATTCTCTCTCTCTCTCTCTCTCTCTCTCTCTCTTTCCTACACACACACGCACCTCTCTCTCTCTCTCTCTCTCTCTCTCTCTCTCTCTCTCTTTCCTACACACACACCGCTCTCTCTCTCTCTCTCTCTCTCTCTCTCTCTCTCTCTCTCTCTATTTCCTACTCTCTCTCTCTCTTTCCTACACACACACACCTCTCTCTCTCTCTCTATTTCCTACTCTCTCTCTCTCTTTCCTACACACACACACCGCTCTCTCTCTCTCTCTCTATTTCCTCTACACACACACACACCTCTCTCTCTCTCTCTCTCTCTCTCTCTTTCCTACACACACACACACACACCGCTCTCTCTCTCTCTCTCTCTCTTTCCTACACACACACACACACCGCTCTCTCTCTCTCTCTCTCTCTCTCTCTCTCTCTCTTTCCTACACACACACACACATCGCTCTCTCTCTCTCTCTCTCTCTCTCTCTCTCTCTCTCTCTCTCTCTCTCTCTCTCTCTCTCTCCCTACACACACACACGATGTAGAGAGAGAGAGAGGGGTTGGGGGGGGGCATAATACCTACGCAACAGGTGGAGGCCAATATTTGAGCAGAGCGCAGGCGAAAATGGCCCCTGCTGCTCGCGGGTTTCGCTTTTTTTCTTCAATTTTTTTTGCGTTGCTATACGCGTCACTATAGGCGTCGATATACGCGTGGGAAGTAAAGCCTTTTCACGTGTATATCGACGTACATTGAAACGCGTATATCGACGCGTATAGCGACGTCCGCTAATTTCATCGATATACGCGCGTCGATATCTCCATGTTGTGTTGTAGTGATTGCGACGACGGCACGGCGACGACGAAGCGGTTGAGCACGACGAAGCGACGGCTCCTTCTTCTTCGCCGCAAGGAATCCTCCACGAAGCAAGCGTAGAGCGGTGAGTGACACACCATCGCCTTCTTTGAACTTACTAGTTTAAGCTTGTTGTGTGCTTAGAGTCATTTGTGACTCGCACACGGTGTATCGGCAAGTTCCTTGCATTGACACGTGCGACATACGCGCACACAAACCTACTTGCTTCAAGCATGTGTTTCTGACTGAAAAAGTAAGAGTTAGAAAATCTACATTAGTGCAACTATCAATGTAAACAATAATCAAAGCCCCTTCTCCCCATGCCCCCCCATACCTACAGCCTGTTACCTCCCCTCCTCCAACCCTCCTTACGTATGGTATAAGCGCCCCAAAATGCCCCTATTGTATATGCTTATGGTAGTTCTAAAAAAAACCCTCCTATTGTGCACTCACATGCCACCGCACCAAAGATATTAGAGAATCCCCAGAGTGTGGATTATGCTAATCAACCTTACAGGTGGGATGCTTAAAACACCCACTGACGATAAGTTCCAAAAATCACACAGAGAGAAAAATCTGCTTTCTCACTTGACTTATTTCCGGTAAAAGAAAGTCAAGCTTTCCAATTTCACCGGCAACTATGGAAAACTTTTACCTTCTTGGCAAAAGATTGTGGAACGCACAAACATCCCCTACATATCCTAATTCGCTCTTTATTTGGTGAGTGTGAGTTTTGAAACTCACAATGGAAAAATCCTGCTAGAACGTGTCACCTTTTTTTTGTGATGTGCATGTGTGCTACCTATTGTACTCTGTTTTAGTCCCATTAAAGAAAGTATGTTCTCTCCCTTTTGTCTCTCTTTATATCTCTTTAACTCTCAAAAATGCAAATGCCAATGACTACCTCTTGTAGATTGCAAACCCATTTGCAAACTTGCACTAACTAGCAAACATGAGGCATTTAATATACTTCAATCTTTAAGTTGTATGCCCCAATACATGTCAACTATGGTTCTGCTTTATGCTTACTAGTACGGCCGACAGCCTTCAGCCGCCTCTCTCTCTCTCTCTCTCTCTCTCTCTCTCTCTCTCTCTCCCCGTAGCCCCCCCTCTCTCTCTCTGAGCGCACTCAACTATAGGCGACATTGTTGGAGGTGGCTGGATGAAGGAAGAGTCAACACGTGTCAGAGTGGGGCCAAAATCCCTCCCCCTTTTATATTAGTATGGAAAAAGGTTCCTCTTCAAGTATCCCCATCCTTGAGCCTATGATTAAAGATGTCCAATGTCCGCGTCCATTGTTAGTCCCACCTCCAATTTGCTTGTTAGGGTTTTTGCCCTTCTACCTCTCACTTCCATTGCAGGTTCTTTAACTGCTTCATTCTTCGGAGAGAGAGAGAGAGAGAGAGAGAGAGAGAGAGAGAGAGGTGGGGGCGATTATTTACACATACTACCGATGTTTGCATTCTTTGAGAGGTTTTGAGGACGAGTTGGAGAGGGTGCAAGGCCTCTCTCTCTTCACAAGAAACTTCACGTAATCGAAAAACCCTTTCAAAAGAATCATGATGCTGGACACACCTTTGGAAGTACCGTATACTAGAGTATATCTCATCACCCACGCATGAGAGGGATGTTTTCAAGTAGAACTTGCAAGTAGGGTTGTTTTTTGTCGAACTCCCATTTGAGCCTTTTGCTTGTTGTTTGAAGATGAAAATTTGAGTTCCCACCTTCAAAAGATACCCTAAAATGCAAGAAAAATCATAAAATCTCAAAAATTTGAAGGGCAAGGATTCCCATTAAAATTCAACCCTGCTTGCAAGGGTTGAATTTTGACGAGGAGCTCAACCCTCGTTGCAAGGTTGAGCTTGGTAATCTTCCTGCTTTATTTCAAGTAAAAAAGTGGGTTGCTCTTCAAGAAAAGCTTGCCCTTGATAGCTTGTACTCTGGTGTTTATAATACTAGATACTCCCTCATCTTATATATCTTTAGGAGTAGAATCTAAAAAGCTAAAGTTGCAAATTTATAGTATTATTTACATAAGTTTTACAAGAAAATGAGCTTAGTTACTAGCTAGTGGTCGACCTTAGCATGCACTTAGCTTACAGCTTCTCGAGGGGTCTTTATGAAAGAGTTCAGTGTGTGTGGGTGAGTGTGTGCGTATTGTTTGGGTGGGGGTGGCGGGGGAGATACGTACAGTAGGATGACCGCGAGACTGACAATTGCAGGACTAATGTGACACCCAACAAGCAAAAGCACTGTAATAGAGGTGTGGTTAGAGTTGTGAATGGTAGTTGGCTTAAGGTGTTTAGACCAAGGTAGGTTCCTTTTATCCAAAACCTATTCAAATGAAAAAACGACCACCTCAAATTTTTGCAAGAAGGATTTGAGGCCGGCTCAAATGTTAAAAATTTAGTTTAAAAGTCTAAACTTATGTAGAACTTTCCTTCTCAAGCATGGTTGCATAAAGAGGTGACAAGGATTCAAAGCCGGGTCCATAAAATCATTTTCCTGGGGCCGGCTAGACATCTTCTAAATTTAAGACGTCGTGTGTGTGTGTACGTACATACATACATGTGTGTACGTACATACATACGTACGTACATTCTCTCTCTCCCCCTCTCTCCCTCTTTATTGCGTGCGAACGGGCTTTTTTTAGTTTTGGACTTTAACCTTCAGGTTGGAGATTGCGACACATGTAAAGGACTCCCCCTTCCGCCATATTATGTTAGTAGATAGTAGATGACTAATATTTCAAAGATGTCATTGGATATCCAACCTGGGTCAGACATACACATCCACCCCTCAAGCCCTTGATATTTTTAAATTAAAAATAATTACTTTTCTTGAATATACAATGCCCTGTTTTTGCAATAGTAATCAGCCTATCATGTGGGGTATAAAGAAGGAACCATGTGACAACAAAGCGAAACGTAAGGGGAAACATTTCATCGATGCAAACAATCACAAAAGTAATGGTGTTTTATTAGAGACACTCCTTGAGTCGAGTTGGGCCCAATGGTTTCACCTTCAATGAAAGTGCACATGGAGGCCAATTGTGGCCATCAAAATCAGGCCCTTCCAAACAAGAACCACATTTAGGCTATGAACATGAATTTTCTGAGTTTTGGATGAAACAAAAGGAGAATGAATGAACTATCTACAGACTACAAATTTTGCTCCCTGCTAATGGCAGGTGATTTGAGTGTAATTGCCTTGCTGCCCAAATTGCTACTGTCTGTGTGTCTGGTGTGGGTGTGTGTGTGTGTGTGTGTGTGTGTGAGAGAGAGAGAGAGAGAGAGAGAGAGAGAGAGAGAGTATGTGTGTGTTTAGAGATGACAAGAGGGCATCATGGCTTTTGTGAAGCTCATATGATCTCAATCTCACTTTGCCAGTGAGCAGACTGGCTGATGTGATCTTCTACTAGACCCATTGAGATTGTCGTCGCATCGTCGATGCAAGCATCATTTATAGTTCAAGTTGCCATCCCTCTTAAGCTTTCACAGACGTTGCACTGCACATACCTGTGGATTCGGAGGACCTGCTGATGATGATGAAGCTCCATTTGTCCATTGGAGGTCCCACATTGAACCACCAGTAGACGTCCTTTTATCGGATCTGCGCTTTGCTCCACGATCGCCGCCTACCGATGTCTCCACGGCAGCTGTCGCACCTCCATGCCGTCCCCTGAGTTCAGCCTCAGTACTAGCATCCCACTCACTGACCAGTTTGTTCACACTCCTCTTCTTGCCACCTATGTAGTCCACCAAATAGCCCTCATTAACCTCTTCCACATCAAGATCTGCATCCTCTACTCCGTCTTGCACATCTTGTTCGATCACCTCATTCGACGAAAGCCCTGCATTGTCGTATCTGCCCTCATCGTCGTCCTCGTCCAAGGGTGCTGGCAAGTTCAAGTCAATGCCATCCTCTTTACTACGCTTCGCTCGGCGAGTGTTTGGGGGCGAAGCATCTCCACTTCCCACCCCCCATTCATCGTGCTCTTGCAAAAAGCCTTTGTTGTTGCTGCTAGATGCCATGCTACCGGACTCTGCAATCTTCTCTCCCGTCCAGTGGCATCGCTTGTGACCGCCTAGCGCCTGCCCTGAGGGAAAGATGCGGTGGCATATAGAGCATGCATGGCCCTTGAACTTTTTCTTCTTGCTTGGTCCGGTCGGCAACTGATGATCCGTCGTAGATGGAGAGACATTTGAATGATTTTGAGCTTTCCTTTCATCCCTTTGATTATGCAAGGAGAGCCCATGCCCCATAGCCTGCCATTGGTTTAGCTCTGAGCTATTGAAGTCCTCACTCTCTGCATTATTGTCCTCCTTTCCCTCTTGCATCGACTCTTCAGCATTTTCATTCATCAAGGCAAAGCATCCTTTTGTCTTGCGGTGGCTCGCTCGATGTCCACCCAGAGCTTGATGAGACTTGAAGCACCTTTTGCAAGTGCTACACTCATATTTCACTCCACCACCAGCATTGAACTTACTGGTGGCCAGGACTTCCTCATTCTCTGCTTCAGTCTCATCACCACCATCATCATCACCCACAATGCCGTTGGACGAGACGACATTGACCTGCTGATGATACTGATCTACCACCCGACGCCGCTTGTATATTGTGGACTCTTCTGCACTTCCAAAGCCGGGGCACTTCATCACTCTTTCTTGCACTTTGTTACCAGCACTAGACAGCAAAACAAGGCAATTAGCCATGTCAAGATCTTCTTGATCCCTGATACCGACCTTATCATTTTCCTTCAGTTCACTAGAGGTCGCCGTGTCCGAGGTGAGTGCCGGCTCGGTGGATGTGACAGAGCTAACCCTCAGTGTTGCACCCATACTAGCCCGACTCCGTTTAGATCGCTTACGAGTAGGCCAAGCAGGCGTCAAATCATCATCATCAGCAGTATCATGAGAAAATTTTCCTTTTAGCACTCTTTTAGGACTCATTAATCCTTCCTCTTCCTTGATGTCATCAATAGTGCCGTTGATGAGCTCTGCTTCATGGAATCTGTCCTTCATCCCAATTGTCTCCTCTTTTGCTGATGCAGAAGTGTTGCATGGTGCTTGATTTGTCTCAGCCACCTCTCGGTTTTCCGCATCCGACTCAGGCTCCGTCTCCGGCTTCTCAGCACCGGCACTAGCAACACTTAGAGAACTCAATCCCCTAGTAGCTCTAGTTTGCTTTTCAAGCTCAGACGAGCTTGCATCGACCGGCCTCTGTATTCCCCTCCACTCTCGTTCGGGGTGGCATCGCATGTGACCGAAGAGGGCCTTCCAAGACCAAAAGACTTTGCCGCATTCTGAGCACGAGCATCCGCGCTCAGCGCCTAGACCAGTACGCTCTTGGGCGGCCTGTAAAGAAGGAGCCAGTGAGGATGGCTGCAGCTGGCCTCCCAAGTCCTGAGGGGGGCTGGTTGAGCTTTCCTTCTTGCTGGTTACACTTGCACCCTCTTGATCTGTCCATAGGCGGCGGCGGCTTGGCCTTGGATTAGGACGCAGCTTTTGCAGAAGACTTCCTTCATCCACATTGCATTCTGAGACCGAATTCACAGTGTTGCTTTGCTTTGCTATGAGAGGCTTTGTCTGCTCATTTCCCTTTCCCATTATTATATGCAACTTGGAGCTAAGCAGATGTGAACTCCCATCATTATCATCATCATCATCATAGCTATCTACGTTGTTAACTCGCTCCCGCTGATCCAAATCTTTCTTGGTTAAGCAAAGCAGCTTCTGTGCTTGAGAGCTGATGCCTTTCTCAATTGCCAGTTGATCCTCTTTCATCCCCTGTACTAACTGCTCCTTTCTTCTAAGTGGCCTCTCTTCTGTCACATTATAAATTATGGGTTCTCTGGAGGCATGGCGGCCGCTGATCAAGCCTAACTTCTTCCCTTCAGGTCCTCTAACCAAAGACTCTTCTGAGTTAATCCTCCTCTTAATCACACCTCCACTACTATAGTTTAAAGGAGAGGAACCACTAACCATGCAGTTGACTTCAGTGAATTGAGGTTCAGATGTTGAATTCAACATTGGAGATGAGGATCTGGTCATAGATGAGTTGAATTGTGCGTGTTCTAGCTTCATATTAATCACTGATGGCACCCGGTCGGCATCCAAACCACCATGCACTCTCATGTGGCCGCCAAGCGCACGGCCTGAAGGGAATTCGCGGTCACAATACCTGCAGATCCTACGCGGATTGCCATTGCTGCTCATAAGCTTGGTTGACTTCTCAATAGAATTAAATTGTTGCTCAAATAGTTGGTGGCTACTTGTGATCTCTTGCTCATGCTCAAATGAGCTGGATGTAACACTAAGCATTGAGAGATCCACCTTCTTGTGAGATGATAAATAGAGTGTGTGCGGATCCACCCGGGCGTTGGAGTACACCATGGAGTCGTCGGCAGAGGGGGGCACGGGAAGAGGAAGGGGAGGCCAAGCGCTCTTGCTTAATTTTTCTTGAGAAGAGGGAGGAAAAGAGCTTCTTGAATTGCGTCTGCAAGGCAATTTGAGCTTTCGTACGGCAGCTCCGCCGGCCTGCATCTGTCGGGTGCCGTCTGCAGCTACTAATTTCATAGATTGAGTGTGAGGGGATGGATATTGCTGTGAATCATCATTAAGATCACCATCACATGCACCTATGTCGAGTGCGGTTGAGTCATACTCGGTGTCCTGAGCCCGGAGAGCTTCATGCAAGCAGCAATGGACGCATTGGGCGGACTTACAAGTGCAAAGGTGGAGCTCACTGGCATGATCGGCGGCCTCGGGGTCTGCGAGGACGACCCCCTTCTCCATGTGAAGAAGGGAGCTTAGCTCAAGGCAGTACCTGCAATTTTATATGAGGAGCTTAATACACTAAAATGCTGGCAAGTTTGTGGGTGTGATTGATCTACTAGCTGGAAGAAGAAGAAGAGAAGCTTAGTAGACCAAGCTACACATACCTATTGAAGAGAGCTCAAAACAGAAAAGGAGGACGATGGAAAAAGCAAAAGCAAGTGGATGATGATGGGGTGAGCTAGAAAAGCACAGGAAAGCAATGAAAGGGGCAAGCAAAGTACACTCTGTTTTTTGTGTGTGTGTATGTGTGTGTAAGAAGATCAGATCAGGAGAGAATTTTTGGCAGCTGGATCGAGAAGAAGAGAGAAGAGTACTGCTGAGGAAAGCACCCACAAACCTTGGCACCCCATTCTCTCTTGTGAGTGGGAAAAAAAATCCATTTTTTTGCTTCTTTTTCATCAAAATGGAGAGAAATTTGTTGTATTATAGTGTTGGAGATGCACTCACGAGCTAGTTGTTGGCAGTTTGTGCATCGAGGGAAGCATTGAGGGAAGAGTAAGAAAGGTACAAGCCTAAGGGGGGAAAAAGAGAGAGAGTGAGTTGGTTACGCCGAGAGAGGTTACAGAGAGAGCGAGAGAGAGTATGTGTGTGCGAGAAAGTAACCCACCATGCACATGATCAGGAGATGGGGTGACCCAGACGACCCACATAGAGCTGGTGCAACCCATATAGAGAGAGAGAGAGAGAGAGAGAGAGAACCCAGGACCCAACTCAGTAACATACGCCTTACGCAGAGATAGAAGTTACCCACGTAGAGAAAAACAGAGAGACCATCGATGCGAGAGAGAGAGAGAGAGAGAGAGAGAGAGAGAGAGAGCGCGCGCGCGCTTAGACGATCAACCCAACCCACATAGAGAAAGAGAGAGATGGAGGTAACCCACAAAGCCAAATTAGAGAGAGAGGGCCCGGGAGGTTAACCCACAAAGGTGGAGTGAGTGAGAGAGAAGTCAAGAGGACACACCAGAAAGAGAGAGAGAGAGAGAGAGAGAGAGTGTGTCTGAGGGGAAGAGCCAGAAGAAAAGGAAGGAAGTTGAGTCGACATGCTTTGCATGCCATCACAGCCAAAAAAGAAAATGAGAAGAAATGGATTTTCAAACCGAAACTGGGCGATGGAAAAAGGCAAAAGGCAGGCGGCAGGCCAATAAAAAGCCTAGTTAGCTGCGCATGAACACTCGCCCCTCAACAACTGCTGCACTACCTAGTACCTACAAAAATACACACACACACACACACAGCATATCATTGCCAAGAAGGCCCCGGCCGCCGGCCTCGTTGGATTGTTCCCTTTCCCTCTCTTTTCTTTCCCCAACTCCCTTTGCTTTGTGCGCTTCTCTCTCCTTTTCCATTCCCCAGTCACCCTCTCTTATTTTGTACTCATCCCATATGTGTGAGTTTACGCTTCATTTCCCCTTTCCTTCTTCCTCTTTGCCATTTGGCCTGCAATAGCACCTCAACTCTCACCTGGTCGGCCCCAAGAGCCTTCTTCACCGCCTTCTGTGTGGTAGCCTTCATTGAAGCCATATACATCGTCCATGTTTGGTTACCACCAATGGTAACATGTGTGTGTGTGTGGGCACGCACGTGTGCATGCGGTAAGAATACGAATATGAAATTTTTCAATGTCGCGTACCCACGAGACCTTGAAGATTTATCCGGCAAGTCTTGACCTCAAGACTTAGTTACATGTGAAAGAGTGACAAAGGGAGACAAAGGCATAGTTGAGTACCTTTCTTCTTCAAAGCATTTCAATCCCAACAAGGCTATGGTCATACGAGGCTTAGTTATTAGTTGTAGGTAGCTATGCCACCTATGCCGAGACAGAGCATTGAAGCAATGACGAAGCCTTTTACATGGTCACTCAAAGCTTAGTTATTCACTCAGCCTCCCAACTATGCCTTGAACTCAAAACTATGCCAAAATCGACAGAGTTGCATGTGACCAAGAATGAGGCTTAGTTATCAGTTCAAATAATTGATAACTAAGCCTTGCATGACCACCACCCAATATATCCATCCTGCAACCTTTAAGAAAAAAGAACGCAAAGTTGCCTTTCCTTTTTACTCTCTCTCTCTCTCTCTCTCTCTCTCTCTCTATCTCTCTCTCTCTCTCTCTATACCTTTCTCTTTGAGCAGCTTCGTGGACTCTCAATTGCGACCTTCATCTAAGACCTCGAGCATTAAGAGTTATTGATCAATCAACATAGAGCATGCAACGTGTTTCATTTGCTCCCATAGCTCAAATTTGACCTTTGAGGACTATAATTGTGTGTGTGTGTGTGTGTGTGTGTGACCACGACTGTGTTCCCTCTCTTGCACACATAGCTGAGAGTGCAACCCATCTTTGTATGATTCTTGTCTATGTCACCACTCAGAAGCTATAGATGATAGCTATAACCATATGACATAGCTACCTAAGGATGACTTGTAAATGCAAAAACTTTCCAAGCAAGGGCATGGTCAAGTTGCCTTAATTACACCAATTGAAGCCTTCCTTGCAATAGTGCTTTGTCTCCTAATGACCTCTTTAAATATATCTCAATCTCCACATTACCACCATAAAGATTCAACCTTGTAACTTCGCAACCCCTCCACTTCTAGCTCATCCCCTGCCTATTATAATCTTATGACCTTAGGTATGCTAGTGCGGTGGAAGACCCATTTCAAGACTTTAAAATTTTCATAATTAACCTCAAAATCACCCAACCACCAAATATGCTTCTTTGACTGAACACTGAAACTCTTACTCTATTGCCCTTGTCTTGGATTCAATGCTTTGTTCATCATGGTTATTGTCACTCTCTCTAATTTTATGTTTTTGATAATCTCACTCTCATCTAGTTTTATAACAAAAATAGCAACACATTCACCTCAGAATGTTGAAGGTCATAAAATGTTCTCATTGCTCTTTGAAGAGTCTTCAAAGAATATGTTGTTGAAGTAGTTAAGTTTGAGTTCTTTCTTCATGCCATGATAAATTTCATCAATGTGGAAGGGTTGACCAAGGATTTCCATCACCCTCCTGTTGATCCTATGCCTTGCATTTTGGGACAAGTGATGGCTTAGGAATTAAAGATCCCTCAACTTTAATTGCTTCAGCTTTGTTTTCATGACCTTGAATAGCTTCTTATAGCTCTCATTATTGATTCCAATCTTGTACATAGTGCACTATATATCCTCATTGTCCAAGGTAGCGCCCTTCAAGCATCCATTAATGCAATCATATCTAGCCTTTTTGGATTTCTTGTCATCTATCATATTTCTGGCAACCACAAGTGGAATAACATTAGGAAAATATCCAATTGCTCCCTCCATGTTCCTTTTTGAATGATTTGGCTGAAGTAAAGTCCTACTTTGATCACAAACAAAGGCCTTATCATAAGTTGAAAGATATACGCAAAAGACCTTACATAGGCATAAGCAAAAGTACAAATACATAAGAAAAGGCCTAATATAAACACATTCCATAAGCAAAATCATGTTGGCATAAGCAAACCTCAAAGAGTAGCAAAAGACCTTTACCTTTCTGCCTTGATTTAGCTATAGTTGCAAGGCTCCACCTCCTCATTTAAGACTCTCAACGTTATTAAGTTGTCTTTCTCTTTGTCAAAACCCTAATCTGGTTTTCTTCAAGGTGCTTGTTCATGGAAGAAACCTGCTGATACATCAAATGATTCTCAAGCTTTAGAATGTCTTGCCATGTTGCAAGATTTTACGTATACCTTTGTAGTCCACTTTGCCCATCTCCTACAAACCGAATCAAGAAAGAACAATTAGAAAATGCGGGAGTGCTTCTCATGGTAGGATCTCAATCTACCATCGATCCATAAATCTGTACTCTTTCTCCTTTCTGATTCTCAACAAAATACAAGCAGTCTAGCAGACACTAAAGCTTCACAAACCCTATTTCTCTTTTGAATCGTTATGTATTCTTCTTTCAACTTTATGTGCAAATGGTAGAGACTTCTTTTAGCAGGGTTCATGTCTAAATGCAAAGAAAGAAAGCTTGGAAATGGTGAAGAAGGCGATGCGCTTACAAAGAAAATCTTTGGGGTGCAACATGCAAAGAAAATCTTCCCTCTTTGCATGCAAAGAGGGAAATTTTTGGGTGATAACGTTCTTGAAAGTGAAAGCAGATTTGAAAGTGACATTTAGCATGAGAGTTTCTTGAAAATCTCAGAAGCAAGGTAGAAAAGTAAATATTCACCCCAACGTTTTATTTCTTTTCCTCATTTTTGGTATTTCATTTGATTTTCTCTCTCTCTCTCTCTCTCTCTCTCTCTCTCTCTATGATTTCTTACAGGGCAGAAAAGTGATCTCAAATTTCCTTTAATGGAATCCACATGGGCTCCAAGTGCCATTTTCACCCACATTGTGTGCTTGGATTCAGTATAGGTTTAAAATTTATTTTCTCTCTTGAACTTTAGTTGGTATTAGGTATCTAGCAAGCCAGCTGGGCTTTTGCTCATAATATTGCCAAAATTTGTATTTAATTGTTATTTTTCTCAAGTTTGTAGTTGGAACAAATCAATTATTAGTTTCAAATCGAATATGGTCCAAACTTTGGATACGGTCAATTTTTAAAAATGGAAGTACAATCACTAACATGTATATTGATATGTTAGGAGTGGTGAATCGTAAGGAAAGTTAATTTTTTTTCCAATTGCATAGATTTCATCTCTGGGGATGCATCCGCTTGTGTCTGGGCTCCGATCAGCTCCAAAACGGCTCAAATATGGCCACAAATTTTCCAATCGTGTGTATTTTGAAGTGGTTTTGGAGCTTGAAAAGAAGGGGTGGAGGGGGGGGGGGGGGGGGGGGGGGGGCATGCCACCCCATTTATCCCATATACAAAGAATGGGAAGAAAGTGTGGGGTATTAAGTCCAAAGTTAAATTATTATGTGGGTACCACAATGAGGGGAACCCCCTTGAGGGAGCTCCTTCCCTTGGGCTATGGAATCATCTATGTGGACTTTCTTGGTCGTTGTTGCAACAGATTTCATATGTGTATGGTCAAATCTAACCCAAATGTCAAGGATGGTTGTTCTCTAAGGGAGACAAGAGGTAGGGCCTATGACTATGAGAAGGGTTAAACTAGATTACTAAGAGTGTATAGATGGTGCTTTAGGATGTTCAAATGATAAAAACAGATATAGAGGGAGAGAGATCAAGAGACAATTAGAGAAAGATGTAGAACATTTGAGAGTAAATAGATGTAGATTAATTCAATTAGCAGAATCTGATAACCCAATCATAGTAGGAACATCGCATAGCCTAATCATAGTATAAACATCCTTGACATCTTTTTGGTGAGCCCAACAGAAGATTGACTAGGATGAGGGGACTGAGCTATATTGATGAACAACCAAAATAATGGTTTGTAGCAGATTATGCAAGAATTTGAGGCAATTTACACCATCAATAGATGGGGAATTAGAGTATGATAGGAGATATGGAGACCAGGATTTGGAAAGTGAGAGAGATTGTAATTGATAAATTGGGTCGATTTGAAGGCCGTGATGTGTGAAAATTTTGCAACATCCTATGGAAGATAAAGGATCAAATTAACAAAAGAGGGTGGAGCATTTTTCTTTGATTGTGGTTCTAGAATTGTGAGGGTGTGTTGAAGAAATCCGAGGCACACATGGAACTACTTGGACGGTATCCAACAAAGCTTTGAAAAAGAATAATTCCTAGAAGCCAAGGATAGGGTTATGAAGCAGAGCTTTATAAAGTGGACACAATGACGGAACAAGGGTTTGTCTGCACCAAAACTATTAATGAAAATTGAGAAGATATTTGATCAATTTCCTACGATGGAACAAAGCTCGTTGAATCTAGAGAAAGTGGATATTTTAGTGCACACTACAAATTAGAAAGTGTAAAAGAGTTTGGAGGATCTCTCAGAGGTTCCTATTGTAGATGGTGGGAACAATCTCCGTGTTAGCTTCAAGGATGTCTATTTCGATAGCACTTTCCCCAGGGACGACTCTTGGGAGATGTCCCATATTGAGGTATTGTAGCAGATTTCATACAAAGCTGCATCAATTATACATTATACACTGGTGGAATAGTTAGAGACCCAATGATGATGCCTATAAATAGGATGCACTAATCTCATTTTGGGACTCTTAGATCACTTTGACCTTACGATCTTGTGAGAGACTTAGGAGAAATTGTATCATTTGTATTGCATTGAGCTAGAATCTGATCTCAAGATATCATTTCCAGAGTCTTCTACTAATCTATCATTGATCTCAAGATATCATTTCCAGAGTCTTCTACTAATCTATCATTGATACTTGAATTTGAACCTGAAGCAATTATCTCTAGTTGTAATTTGAATTACATTATGAGTTATGTCTCATTTAGTGTTTCTATAAACTGAAGTCGTTCATTCATTCAATTCATTTCAATTATCTTGTTCTCGTCTAATCATGAGTTCCACTCATCTAAAGTCTAGTGGGAGACTTATCTAATTCTACCTTGTCTAATTCTATGCCATCTAGCCATCTGATATATGAAGTTCTAAACCATTAATCGAACTTGACGAGCTCATTTGATTCTCAGATTTCCTATTTAGTAGCTCTGAGTCTAACTTTGGGAAGGATGTCAAGCTCCAACTCTCTCCATTTTGGCTATCACAATGGTGACCTAAAGCTATTGACAAATCCAGTCTCTCAAGTTTTGACTCAGAGTTAATCAACAGTCATAGTGCATGTACGCCATCCACAACATGTGATTGGAGAGCCACCAGCGTGTTTGTTGAAGAGAAGAATCACATCGGTACTAGTGTTGAAGGGTCTAAATAGAATTATGATGATATTCGTCCATGACCCTAGGCGAGGACACAAAAATGGACCAAGCCAAAGAGAAATTGAAGCACATCAAGCTTAGGACATTCTAAGTATTCAAGAAAGGCATTTAGAAAGATTTGAAAGACACTCTCGGTCACACACCTCTTGGAATTTTTTCAAGAAAGGGAAGGATAAGGTCACCAATGATACCGATGAATCAAGCAAAAACAAGCACAAATTTTTTTAATCAATGACAAAACCTCAAAAAGGAAAATAAATTGAAACAATGATAGTACAAACACTGATTATCGTGTCAAACTTAGACGATGTGAGAATAAAATGATTTGCAAATTTCTTTTCCAGCATTTAGAGGTAGCTGAAAAGATGACCGCCACGTCCACATACAAGCTTTTCAATAGTATGCTAACGTCAAGCATATAGAAGAAGAATATTGAGTAGAGTATTTTTCTCAAACGCTAAAAGATGCAGCCAAGAAGTGGTATTACCACTATCCAACACATAAGCTAAGAACCTACTCCAAATTGTGCAATCGGTCACTCCTCACTTCACACTACGACACACCACTTGACACCCCTTGCTTTGGAGCTACCACCACCCATGGCTTCACCCCTAAAGAGACCCCCACCCCTCCCTGTGATGCCTTAACTTCTTTGTAATACATAGGTGACCTTCTTTATGCCATAGAATAGGCCTTTGATCATATACACATTGATGAACAGGATATAAAAATAATTACTACCATGCACGGATTTTGCATAAAGGTTTTCCACCATCACATTATGAAAAATTTGAAAGAGATGCCAACTCACATGAAGGAGAATTTCATTAACCTGCTTCTTGATGCCTTCCCCATATTGGCTATGGAGTAGTGTTTCTCCACCAAGTGTGTGGACAAGAAAGCTTTCATCTTGGAATACATTGAGAATAGAGGTGATGAAGACATCCTATGTAAATTAGATAAGATACAACGAGGGAGGTTATCTGTAAGGAGCTTTGTGGAAAGATTAAGGAGCTAACCAGGTAGTTACATGAACTGCCATAAAAAAAGCAAATGCGAGCATCGTCTTTGAGCGGGCTCAAAAGCAAAAGACTGAGGGAGCAGGATGTACCAGCTCCAACTAAGAAATTCAATGACTTGGCTCAACGAGCCTTAAAATTAGAACAACAGTCTAAGAAGGAAAGGAGTCAAAGAGCTAAATCTAGCTTTAGCTCTAGTTCTAGTGAAAGTTATTGAAACAGAACTTCACCAAACTCTTTCTCATTTAATGCTAAGAGCTTTGAGGATGAAGTATAGCTAAAATCAAAGAAGAAGGGCACTTGGACCAAGAAAATCGAAGAGCTATTCAAGAATATATCTACGATCTCCACTTAGAAGGGGGGAAGGGGGGGGTTCACTCTATAAGTAAAAATCCTATCACATGAGTTAAACAATAGGGATTATCTTATTCTATATGTATCTCACATTTTCGCTTACTCAAGGGTGTTTAAAAAATGACCTTGAAAAGAACTTTTACAGATTGAATGCAAAAAGGGCCCCTTTTACGCGTGAAAATCTCATAGTAGATAAGGTTGTTTATAAAAAATCCTTAAATGCATGCAATATATAGGTTTTACATGTAGGGACACCCCCCCCCCCCCCCCCCCCCCCCCCCCCCCCCCCCTTCCCCTTGAGGATTTCCAAAACCAAACCATCTTTGGGCAAGGTGGAGACATGGTGTGTCACAACAACATTGCACTCATGAATGTATCTAATGAACTTATGCACAGCCTATGGCCATCTTTGGAATAGCTAAAAAATAAGGTACATCACTTTAAACAAGGCAAAGATGTGTCCATGATTGCCCTAAAAAATCCAGAACCATTGAAGGCAGAGGAGTTGGTGGAGAAGCAAGACACTAGAACAACCACCAAAGGGATGGCTAGAAGGGGAGCATATCAATTTCTGTTGCTTAAGGCAGAGGAAGAACATATTTTACGAGAAGATATTTTAGTTATTATACTTGTTTCAAATACGAACACTTTTTATTGCAATGTCCATAAAATAAAAAGGCTGAAGTGATCAAGGTGAAGATTGTAGAACCATTTTGGTTGTGCATGATCACTAGGAGTTCTAGTGTTGTCATCCTGGACTTAATGAAGGACCCAATCATTCAACCTAAGTATAGTGAAGAGAGTCAGTGATTGGATAAGCATAGGGCTATGTGCAAAGCTAAAGGGAAAGCCAAAGAAGTGGACAAATGGCAAGAGTAGATGATTTTGGCTTCTTAAAGCAGTATGATCTGGAGCAAAGAAAGCCAGAGAAACCAGAGTGTTCGGAGGCTAGATTCATTCAAAAGATTTTTCCAGTAGCTTCAGTGGCCTATATTGAAAGACTACCAAAGACTGGTCTTGGTAATCAAAATGCTAAAAAGGAGGTATTGCAAGTCAAAGCTGACTTAGCGGTTGCGAATAAACAAGATATGGAAATAGAAAGATTAAAAAAGAACCAACCGATTTTTTGATTCAAGGATCCATCCGTGAAGAAGGAGAGAAGAGAGTACAGCCATGGCACTGCAAAGGTAGTTGTCTTGAGGAAAGGTCTTCTAGTTCTAAGGAAAGTTCAAGGAATGAGAAGGATGAGATATATGTGAAGGTATGTGAAAGAATCTACAAGCTCACAATAGATTTGGATGACATCCGAAGGCAACAAGTTTCATCAAGAAAAAAAGTGAAAAAGAGTATAAAGCCATGGCAGTAGACTAGTCAGATATTAAGGATGATGAAGTCCCTAACATCCAAATTGATTACAAGGTATGGAAGACCGACGCAATTTGGATGGGGGTGCTATTGTGAACATCCTAGGAGAACACATTAAACAAAATCTGGTGATTATGGAGATGAAGCTTGCACCATTCACAATTAGAATGGCAAATCAACAAATTGTGCAAGCTAGTGGTATGTTGAAGAATCTCAAGATTGAGGTGGTTTCAAAAAATATGAAACAATTTTTTTGGTGATGGACGTACAAGGCGCCTACAACATGTTGCTAGAGAGAACTTGGCTAAGGAGTGTAGGAGCCATTCATGATTATGCATGCCAAATGCTCACAAGACATGGGCCAAATCATAGAATTTAGGTCCATAACAACAATATCCAGACATACTAGTCTAGATAGCACTATCATGAAGTTTAGAGATTAGAATGTGCAGATACCAGAACGGAGTGGTCACTTGGCATCTGAAAGAGATCTAGTCCTAGCCAGTTCAGACACTTTGTACAATGAATATGCAGCTATGATAAGGACAAAAAAGGAAGCCAGATTATTGGCTTGAAGAAAGGGAGGAGGGGATCCTAATTCTTTGTTTCCAGTTAGGAGCTCCTAACTGGATGTTGCCAGCTGATCAAGAAGTGGAAGAGTGGAACTTGGGAGAAAAAATAGGTCCAAAAATATTCGAGATCAACAAACATCTCAATCCGTAAGTCAAAGAAAAATCCATACAATTTTACAAAAGGGAGCACATGGATTTAAAGGGAGTAGACCCATAGGTTTGCCAACATAGAATACCACTAAAGCTTGATACATGACAATCAAATTATAGAGGTATATGATGAACCCCAACTATGCAAAGAAGGTCAAGGAAGAAATCGATAACAAAGGTAGCAAGCAATGAGTGGTTGTGTGAATTGTGGTGGTATCAAAGAAGAACGGAAAACACAAGGTTTGTATAGACTATTGGAAGTTGAATACTCAAAAAATTAAAGGTCCATTTCCACTACCCTTTACTGATATGATGTTGGATGTGATAGGTGGCATGAAATGCATAGCTTCTGGGACAAATACAACGGCTACAATCAGTTAAATATAGAACCAAATGACAGAGGCAAGAAGACCTTTATCTTTGAGTGGGGAGCTTTCATGTAATTAGTCATGCCATAACTTCACTATATTCTCATTTGAAGATATGCATCTATTATTTTTGGAAATGGTCTTTGAGAGATGTAGAGAGAAAATAATTTGTATGAACCCCTCTAATTCAATATTCATGGTTTGGAAGGGACGGTTGTTAGGCCATGTAGTGTCTAGAAATGGCATCGAAATGGTTGAAGACAAGATCATAGGCGTCTAAAAGCACTCATATATGTGTCTGAATTAAGCTCTTTTATGGAATATATTAACTTTTACGAAAGATTGATTCATATGTTTGCATCAAAGGTTTTATCATTATATGAATTAAACCAAGGTGTTAGATTTATTTGGTCCCTTAAATGTGAAGTAGATTTTCAATCCCTCAAAGCAGTTATTAGCATGAAACTAGTACTTCGGTAGTTTTTAGCATGAAACGAGCATGAAACTAGTACTTTGTCAGACAAAATCGGATGTAATTTTTCATGTGTATATTGCAATGATGCCTTTGGGATGGATATGGGTGCTATATTAGTTCAACATGAAGGCAAGATGGATTATCCAATCTATTTTTCTAGTTGGCAAGGCAGAGCAGGGATATTTAACCACAGAGAGGGAAGCATTGGGAATGGTCTTCATGCTACTACATTTAGATGTTATTTGCAAGGATAATTATTCTACTTTTATGTAGAACATCAAGCTCTTTCATATCTAATCAATAAAGTGAATTATTCCAGTTTCATGTAGAACATCAAGCTCTTTTTTATCTAATCAATAAAGTGATTATCCAGAGAAGATTGATCAATTGGATTATGTTTCTTTTGGAATTTGAATTTAATATATTTTATAAGCCTAACAAGACCCATTGTGGCACAAATTTTATATTCACAAGCACCAAAGGAATTTGAATTTAAGATATTCCATAAGCCTAACAAGACCCATTGTGGCATGGATTTTCTATCCACAAGCACAGAAGGAATTTCACCCACATCATTACAGATGAGCGAGTAGATACTGAGTCATTTTAGTTTGATTTCTATACAACCATATCCAGAATGGCAAGAGGTTTATAATTTCTTGCTACACGGGAGTTTACCAAAGAATTGGTTGTAATCTAGTAAGAAGGGACTTAGCACACAAGAGGTTCAAACTTCTAGAAGTTTTAGAATATAGTAGACAAATTTCCAACAACCAGACAATCTAAAGACTCAACTAGATATTAAGACAATCTTAAGACGGCAAGATATTTAGACAGCATCTGAAGTAATTAGACAAAGCTATATTTTTAACAGTCACTAGTGGTGAATGTCCACTTTATTGGGAAACTAAAATGATGATCATTAAAAGGATCAACCAATGCATGATCACCACGTCATAACAAATGTTCTTTCCTCGAGGCATGAAGGAGTGGTGCATTCATGGCTCAAATTAGAACTAATGTGTGCATATTGATGAACGTAGTTCATTATCATCACAAACATATGTAAACACACAATCTTAACATACAACATTGTCTTCACAAGCACTTATACCTACTACATAGTACATGGAATTGCTGCTACTCTACTTCCTTCTTCAAGCAGCACAAACCAATCATCCTTCCTGCCACACTAACCATTTCCAAATAGATTTTTTGGAGCTCTCTCTCTCTCTCTCTCTCTCTCTCTCTCTCTCTCTCTCTCTCTCTCTCTATTTCCCGATATGGATGGAAGATGATTTTTTGGAAGTGTATGAGGATCAATGATGAAGATGATGTATTCAATGGAAGTGATGATTTGGATTATTTTTAAGGTTGGCACGTCAAAGGATATGCAAGTTAAGAGGGGATGAATGTCCTGACATGTTATGTACATGGATTGAAATTCAAAGTCTAGATTTCAATTGTTTTCTTCTTGGAGTTTGGTTGGTGTTAGGAATGAAGTTGGTTGAGGTTTTTCTTGGAATGATTGCCAAAATTTGTATCTGATTGTGGTTTTGAATAAAAGATTCATAACGTAATAACATAGCCATAAGTAGAAACTTAAAGAGAGATAAGAAAGAGAGATGACATGATATTGAGGATCTAAATCACCCCCCCCAAGGGCTTTTTGTATTATGGAAGATTAAAAGTTAAATACAGTCATGATACATCATCTTGCTAATAAGGTATTATTTTCATCATGTGCCAACATAATGGAATTCTCTGACCAAAAACATATACTTACAAAGTCTCTCTTTGAAGAAGCACCATCTTCTTCCTCCTTCAACATCTCTTCTTCATCTTATGGAAGCATCGCAAAATATAGCAACCTCTTAAAGACATGTGCATGCTTTTCTTTGGAAGAGTTTTACTTACAAAGTTCCATGCATTGTTCATGTTGACAAGTGTCTTCTCCTTCATCTTCTTGAAGACAAGTGTCTTCTCCATCATCTTCTTTAAGACTTGTGAGGATAATTGGCATTTGAAAAGATATTGCAACAAAAACTGGTAGACATTTTTAAAACATGAAACTGAATCCATAGACATGTAGAGCTCGATGAGATCTCGTAATACTTGTTCTCTTCATGTAGCATAGTAGAGTATAGTAACTATGGAGATTTGTGTGTGTGTGTGTGTGTGGGGGGGGGGGTGCGAGAGAGAGAGAGAGAGAGAGAGAGAGAGAGAGAGAGAGAGAAGAGTGAGCCTTTTGAGAGTAAGAAGCCTTCTTTTCTAGGCTACGATTAGCCTCGTGTATAGCAATATCACCCTCTTCCGTTCTTCTATTAAAAAAAATGTTAAACACAAGAGCTATAGATCTTGCCATCTCTTGTCCATCTAGTGGGCTGTTTAAAGAGATTGACTCTTTACCTTGAGATATTTCAAAAATAGTCTCACTAGGACTCCATTTGGTAGTTCAATTACTTCTGAACTTGACCTTTACTTCTTTATCCGGCACTTTCCTCTTGAGGAGTATCCACCACTCCTACTCAAGATGTGTGTGTCCATAGATAATTAGGGGTCCTCCAGCCATGTTCAAGCTATCCCACATCTCCCTTTTAGCTGGCATTCTTGTGCACTTTTGGAGGCTAAAATCCATTGCTACTTTATTTTAGCTTCGTAAAAGCACATTGATTTAAAAAAGAATTCTATTTGCATCTAAAGCTTGCATCATCCTTTTAGCACCCTATAGTCCTGAGATGCACTTTAAACTAATTGCATTGGCACTTTTGAAAGTTGCTTCACCCTTTTGGCACCCTAAGGCCCTGAGACACACCTTTCAACAATCTTCGTAATCTTGGTCCTTCTACTCTTTTTGTTTTCTCTCTTTTGAGTAGACCAAAATTAAATTTGGTGATAGGTTTTTCTTGGATTTGCAGTTGAAAGAATTCACTTATAAGTTTTAGTTGTGGTTCAAATTTTAGAAATGGTCAATTTTTTAGAATGAAAGTGCAATGGGTGACATGTGAAAGGACCTTGAGTGTGAGGGTGCACCGTGTGTACGTGGTGTGCAGTGAAGGAGATAGCACATAGAGATGGGTGGATTCAACCTCACAATTGACAGGAGCCCCTTATTCATATATCTCTACAATGAATAAAGTATGAGATAAGTAGCAAGACACATTGGTGAGGCATACTGCCTTTATCATAACAACCTCACACTTAAAGGCAAGTGTGTCGATAAGTGGATCTACTATAGGACCTAGTAGAATATACAATGATTTGTGAGAGACTCTCTCAAACAAAACCCACTCTTTCAAAATGCATGCATCACTTGGTACAAACTCTAGCAATATGCAAAAGCGTATACCTCCTTTAGAGTGTGCATGTACATCCCACATGTATCCGATAATTACATGCATAGATCCATGATGCATCGTGCTAGTGTTAGTCATTGCATGGTTGACAACCCCAGCTGTAAATACTCTCGTTGTAGCTGCTATCTTGAGTCGTGACACTAAAAGGTCACACATGACACTCCTAATGGTTGATGATACATGCATGATACCTACTAGTCTATCTCTTTCATCTGTATCAACGCTCAATGTAACCTCTGCCAATCTATCCATGGAAGGCACCTTAGTGCCATATGCATCAAATACTCCCTGAGAAAAATCCACGTATGTGAAGGGGATCGGGGAGCACCACAGACGGAGAGTGAGAGAGAGAGAGAAGGAGACACACACGATGTGGGTGGGGAGACTCAAAGAGTGAGCAGACCCCTATACACTTATGATATGTATAAGGTATACAAGTTAGTGGGCGCCCAGACTCTGGGGGGTCGGGCAAGGCACATGCGCCTATACCCCAACAACCTCCCACTTAAAGGCGACTGTGCCTTTAAGCAAGAGAACCTAGTCTAAAGACTACAAAAGGCGAGAGAAAACCGCTCTCAACCGATGGCCACTGACTGGCTGTGATCGTGTGCATCCGGTTGTCCTGCTCCCGTGTAAGTCCATACACCACCAGACGTATCGCACACGTACTGCAAGTATGTACGCAATACCTGCATATCTCCCTCATGCACTATGCCATCATCAGTCAACAAACGACTGACAACCCCAACTACAAATGCTCCCACTGCAACTGCGATATCCGGTCTCAAGATCAACATCTCATACATGAGACCACCGAATGCCGATGCAATGCTAGCGGGCCCTGCTAGCTCTACGGAGCATGCATCAACATATATATCCCTGGCAATAGGCATCTCTGACTAACAAGGTGTGTCAGCCACATGCATCTCCTGACTGTCCGTAAAAGACGCATCAACCTGTCGTGCAACCTCAGAGCAAACCAGCTGCTCTAGGTGTCTGCTGGAAGACATATCCTGCACAACTATATCCCCATGCTCACTGTCGAGCATAGAAAGGAATGACTGCATAATCGCTGACATCTCAGTCTCCTCTGCAATCATCCACTGCAAACATGACCACTGAATCTGTTGTGACTCACTAGAGCTCTCATGCTCTAACTCCGTATTCATAGACTCTTGCACAACGTCCTCCTGTCATGACTCACTAGAGCAAGACCGCTCTACCTGTCTATCCTGCATAGAAGTATCTCGCACAACTGACTCTCTGCTTTGCTCAGTCACTAACAAAGCATGCATGTCTGACTCTTTCACCTCTCTGTGTGACTGCTCAAGTCGTGCCCCAATTGTGTGCACAACGAGCTCACTACTCTGCACTCCATGCAAAGCATCCTGCAACCCATAAGCAAAAGAGACTCGCCTGCTCTCTCGCTGTCTACCTGGCTGTGTGATCACAGAGACAACACCGTCTCTCCCGTGATCCACATGCAATGGGTAACCTGTACCACTCCTGGAACCTCTCGCAATCACTAGCGAACCCAAATGCATCACAAAATCTCGCTCTCGTAGCGAAATCTGACATCCACTATCCCGTAACTGTCTGACTGAGATCAAATCCCGTCTTAGATCTGGCACATAACGCACATGACGCAGGGTAAATCTCATACCACTGGGCAAGGACAAACATACATCTCATGTACCCTCAATGTCATACACAGCACCATCAGCCATGTGCACACAACCAAGTCTCCCACTAGAAAACGTGCTAAACCACTCACGATGCGACGTGACATGGAAAGTAGCATCTGAAACTAGTAACCAATGTGAAGACAATGTGCAATCCGATATGCAATCCGTAGACATAAGATCGTCTGAAGACAAGCTAGATGTAAATGTGACATCGCCGTCACAAGCATACTCAATAACCACCGTACTGATCTCACTAGCATCTGTCATGCCCAAATCTGCATCACGCATCTGTCGCCTCCGTTGTCTCAAACGCCTGAAACATCGACGCCTAATGTGCCCTCTATGTCCACAATGCCAACATGTCAAGTCTCTATGCCGTCGAGACTTGCGTGTGGGACCAATCTCTCCCATGGACATAGAAGTGGGACTAGACTTCCTTGTAGACATGGATGACGCGTACATAGCATGTAAACTCTACCATAAAGCATGAGTTGTAGTCTCCCTCGAGACCTGCCAGTCAATAGACTCAACCAGATGCAAACGAATCGTAGACATTGCTAACTCATCAAGATCCTGCCAATCATCATCACGCATAGACTTGGGCTTCGCCGATAAACCATGCAAGGGTTTATCCTGCCCCAAATCCGCCAATGCAACAAGCATATGCTCCTTCCAAGCAACAAAATCTGCACCATCAAACTGTGTCAGACCATAACACTGGAAGTCAAATGAAAAATCAGCCATAATGCTCGCAAAAGAGCAACCAACAATGAGTAGCAAATGTCAACCAAATCAACCCTAAACTGGCTCGAATCGCATCAACAAAAGTCTGCAAAATATGGGTCAAAACCTGATGCAAAGTTGCACCAATAACCGTGCAAAACCTTGCACAAAATCACAAGTCAATATGACTTAATCGCGCATAAATATCTGACAAAATTTTGGCAGAGTCTCCTTTGTAACTGGAGCAAAAATCTCAACAGCAAACCTCAAAGAGACAATAATATATGCCACAATGGCCAATCCGGGAATAAACTCGACCGGAATCACCTCTCAAAGTCATACATATGAGCATACCCGCTCTTGCCGGAGTACCACTCAACGGCACCTCAAATGACATACATGTGAGTGATGATTGCTGCCAAAATACCTTTCAATCGATGACAAAATGTCTGCCAGATAACTATAGCAACATTTTGCAAAACCTTGCAAGATCTGTCGCTATGCGCAATGCGAAATACGACACACAAGGGCATACACAAGTGACTCCAAACTCCAACCAAATGATGACTGAAAATCACCTGTCAAAGTGGGAGTAAACTCAACCACTAAACTGTCAAAGAGCAACCTACGGATACGTAGAAGCTATGGCGAGAACCTGGCTAAAATCCAACAGAGTTTCTTCTATAAATTGAGCCAAATCTCAAATAATCTCAGCCATAAACAAATACACAAATCCATATATGGCGTACATAAACCGCCAAGACCATGGCAACATAGCTCACTCTCACATGAGTGGCTCTCTGGACAAATGCATATCCAAAAACTTGTGTACACCTGTGAATTTGCTGGTTGCTGCAGAAAATACTCCGTGTGTGTGAGATATACCAAAAACAGTGTTTTTGGGACCCAAAAGTGCACAAATAAACCTGCTGCTGTACCTGCTGTAATTCAAAGCATAATTTCAGCAAATGGACATCACCATCGCGTCCGGAGCGTGCCAAAACCCTGACCTAGACTCCTGGATCATGTAGATCTGACTCTGTATGACGGAGCTACGCAAAAAACTGCGTTTTAGAGCCCGAAAATGGCAAAAACGAGCTGCACACAGTCTTGAACCTGCTCCTGCTCCACTCTGCGTGATGCAATGTCCTCTCAATGCAAGCTCCAACGCAAGAGCTCTGCCACAACAGCATCCAAGCACTCGAATGTCAAGCTCTCCTCCGCCGAGCACTTCTCTAACGAGCTCCACTGAGCTCAAAAGCTCCTCTCACCAAGGAAGCCGCAACCGCCTCCTCGACCAAGCTTGACCACACCAAGCTCCTATTGCTCCAAAGACAATGCTCCTCAAGCTAAAATCTCTCTCCGTGAAACTCCACGATCGAACTCCACCGTCGAGAGCGAGCGAGCTATCGTCTCGAAGCTGTCAAAGCCGTCGTGCTCTCCGCGGTCACCACTGCTCTGATACCAATTGAAGGGGATCGGGGAGCACCACAGACGGAGAGTGAGAGAGAGAGAGAGAGAGAGAGAGAGAGAGAGAGAGAGAGAGAGAGAGAGAGAGAGAGAGAGAGAGAGAGAGAGAGAGAGAGAGAGAGAGAGAGAAGGCGACACACACGATGTGGGTGGGGAGACTCAAAGAGTGAGCAGCCCCCTATACACTTATGCTATGTATAAGGTATACAAGTCAGTGGGCGCCCAGACTCTGGGCGGTCGGGCAAGGCACATGCGCCTATACCCCAACAGTATGGGTATGTCAATCCTAACCATGGGCTCCCACATCATCCACGTGGAGACTGGATCCACATGTCTCGACATCTAAGTTGCATTGTACATTATACAGGGTACCTATAATACACTTTAATCGGGTGTATTATACAACACCATCAATTAAACGAACGTATAATGCGGTGCCACATTAGCAAAGTCATCGTATCAATTAATTTCTTAGTAGTTTGATCGAAATATAATTGGACTATGAATTCAACTATTGCTTCATGGGCAATTGAACCTTCCTCTTCAGTCCTTGGACGTTTGGAGGAGTCTTCTTGTCTGGTTTTGCCCTTAATCTCTAAATGCAGATGTGAAATTAGTTGCATTTGATCTAGAATCCAGTGGGACAGTCTTCATCTCAGGATGTTGGATGCTCTAAAATGCCTTGACAATCTGTCCTAAGAGTTGCTTGATTGTTACATGCATGAATCCATTTGTTAGCATGAGGTCAAATTGCGCCGAAGCAAATAAAGCTTCAAGCTTGGTGAAACAGTGTCTCACAAGCCTTGTAATGAAGTCCTCAAACTTTGATGCCTGCCAGATAAAATGCTCGTCGTAGATGATCCTTTGAAACATGATATAGATAGAGTACAAGAGCATCAATAACAAGTTTATGATAAGCATGCGACAACTTTGTCTCTACCATGGTTAGAATTATGAAAAGCACATTAGAGAAGTAAAGTTAAATGTGAATGCATGAAAATGTCATAAACATAAATGATAACAAAACATAAACATAAAAAGACCTACACTGATGTAAGTAATTCAAAATGAAAACCTGAAAAGCTTAAAAGACAAAACCCTCCCTATAATGCAACAAGGAGGTCTGCACAGTCAAGGACAAGGTGTATATTTAAATCACGGTCTTCCCTGCGGTGCAACATGGTGGTCTGCACAATCAAAGATAAGACAAACATATACACTTATTTGGAATATGAAGTAAAGCATGTGGCCTTGTCCAAAACGATCGATTACAAACTCAGTCAGAAATACAAGATGTGCACAAATGGCACCCAACTTATACTTGTCAACAATGTTGTAATGAATGATTTTGGGTAAGATTAGTTACTTCATTGTACGCAAATAAGTGTCACTTCTTAAGCCCTCTTTATGGTGCAACACGTTGGTCTACATAGCCAAAGGCAGTGAGTGCAATTGTATTAAGCCCTCCCTACAATGCTACATGGTGGTCTGCAAAGTCAGAGATAAGGTGTTGAGTTATCTAAACTCTGTATTGCATCACTTGTTTTGAATAAATGACTACAAATTCAATGAGAAATAGAAAACATTTACAATTGGCACATTCGTTATATTTGAATACACACGTGAACATGCTTAAAGGGAACAACTTGCTTTGCAAGCAATTTTTTTTCCGAGAAACAGATCCTTCTATTAGTTAATGAAACTACCCATGGGGCTACAACCACCTCTGCTAGAGAGGACTACAACAATCATAAGGGGGAGACTCTCCCAATGAAAAACAACATATGTACAATGAGGCTAAATCAAGAGATGGGAGGAGGAAAGAGCCACACAGGTGGGCGATAGTGCCATCTCAGCACACCTTGGACCATGGTGAACAAAGGCCCAAGGCGCCAGAGTCAAAGGAAAGCCTCTCTGCACTCCCGCATGCGGTCGAAGCTGCCTTGGAGTCTCTCGAACTGTCCTCTTAGAGTATAGATCAGCTCTAGCCAAAGATCTCGAACAGTCTTTGGTGGTGGTATAGAGCGAGCCTCAAAGATGCAAAAGCAACCGGCCCGCGAGATGAACCAAAGTGTTAGGCCGCAAATGAGCTCCCAACACTCCTCTCTCTCACTGAACCACTCCTGTGGAGCAAGCTCTATAGCAGGCTGGAGTGTAGGTTGACACCCCTGCATCACTATCATCCTGTTGGTGAACGATAGCTCAAACTGAAGTGTTGGGCCCATGAGAGTGGACCAAGCAAGTGTACTGCCGGACCGTGGATAGAGCTAGCATCAGCCGAAGGACACAAATGCAAACCTATGGCAAAGGACAATCCCAAAGACAATGGCATTGACTCTCCACTGGATGGTCATAAGCTGCACATGCTGCCTAGAGACCACTATGTAATGGCCAGCTCCCAACTGCTGTAGCTCGATGTGCAACCAGCCACTGGAACAAAGTGACTCACCACGGCTGTCTGGAGTCCCACAACCTCTCGCAAAAAGCTAACAAGAACTCATCTGTGAGACCCTCCTCCTCCGAATGAGGTGTTGCAGCAAGACGAGCCTCTCTCCGTGCTGCTAGTATGTGTCATCCCAGTCGGACAGTGTACTAAAAGAAAGGGACACCTGGATGGTCAACTAAGGAGAAAGGGTCCCTCCAAAACCACTCTCCAAGATCCCACTACACTCATGCCAGTGGAAAACTCTCTCAAGCCCACAGTCTCCAGTGGCCAGTCTCAAGAGCTGTAGGGTCAAGATCTATGACACAAGTCCTCCCAGAGATGCCCACAACTCAGATCCCCTAAAAATATCACTCTGCCACCTGTGGGGCCTCTACTGCAACTCGGTGTAAGGGACCCTCACCCTGTAGCTCAAAAAACAAGGAGGGTACAGTCTCGAAACAAGTCAAAACTGCGATGAGAACCTCCAGTCGCGTGAACACCCCCATCCATCTGGGCACTGCTGACGCGAGAAGTGTGAGCCACTCATCAGCTGGTACTACCTTTGTTATGTCCTGACACATGTTCTACACCCCTCTCATGCCCTGTAGCTAGATGCTTTGAAGCTCCTCTGATAAGCCTGAAAATTATAGCCAATCACCTAAAGTGCATGTTGGACCCTCTACCATGGGACCCCAAGAAACATGAGGCATACTACCAACCAAGTGGCCTCTCTGAGTGCTAACCATGGGGTTCCAAACCAGGGGCTGTCTCAGGCGCTACTCCCTGTAAGTAGGCTGATGTTGCTCCAGTCCTCTCCACAGCTGCACCCAAGAACGGAGTAGACTCACAGCGAAGCAGTCCTCTAGCCTCCTGCTCAGGCCAACTTTGTGCATCTCTGTCAAAATCCATCTGGTCGAAGGTCGCCAGGGATCTCTAGCCTGAGGTACTCTAGCACTAAGCTACTGAAGCAAAAACTCCTTCCAGGACTTCTCCCCTGGAAGTAATCCTCTAACAACAAACTTCCCAAGAAGGGCTCTGCTCTGCTGTGCTGGGTCTATGATCCTCAACCCTCCGTGAGAACAAGGAAGAATGATGACCTGCTAGGCCACTTTGGCCCGGGCTATATGAGTGTCACGCCCTAACCAAAGGAAGTTCCTGATCAACCTCTCTACCTGGCTGATGCAGGAACTCAAAAAGATCCAACAAGAAGTGATGCACCACATAGTAGCCAACAACACCTGGTTAGCCACTACAACTCTGCATGCCAGAGAAAGTCATGTGAAACTCCAATGTAGCAGCTTCCTCCTGATGGACAGGAGGAGGGGAGCAATCTGCTGCTCAAGAAACAAGTCCAAGCCAACCTGATAGCCCAAGTACCAAACTACAATCTGGGAAAATCTATCTGAAACCCTCACCTGGCAGCCAATCAGCGTAGGAGCACTACCAACCGAGAAATCCATTGTCTTTCTCCAGTTGATCAGTGCGCCTAATGCACAACAAAAGGTCTCAAGAGCCTGCTTACACCTGTGAAGGTTGGCCTCTTGGCTGTCCAAGTACAAGGCTGAGTCATCTACAAACTCAGCATCCAATAGCTCATCTCCTCGAATAGGAAGCACTAAGCCAAATAGACCAACCTGCTGTGAAACCAAAAACCTGCTCATCGCCTCAGCATAGAACAGAAAGAGGAAGGGCGCAAGAGGGCAGCCCTGTCTGACCAAATGTGTGAGCATGAAACAATCTCCTCTACCACCTGACAAAAGCACCTGATCGTGTGTCCGTCTATAGAGACCTGACACAGGTCTGATCCATGCATCTGAGAAGCCCATCCTGCATAGAGTTCCCTCCAAAAAGTCCCAGTCAACTCTATCGTAGGCCTTCTCAAAATTGAGAAGAAATATCACCAGATCCTCACCACAAAGGCACGTGAGGGCAGATGCCTCCCAAAACGTAAAGATGTTGCCAAGGATTCTACGGTCCTTGACAAAACCTGTCTGTGTCCCATGTATGATGCTCTCTAGAAGTGGCTGAATCCTCAAACTCAGAGCCTTGGTGAGAATTTTGTAGGCTGAGTTGAGGATGGTGATGGGCCACCACTATCAAATCTCAGCCAAGGAGCCACCCTCCTTGGGAATGATGTAAATCAGGCCCTCATTCATGCTGTCAGGCATCTCTTCTTTGTGTAGGATATACTGAAAAGCGCTGCAGAAATCTGAGCCAAGCAAGTCCCAGTACTCCAAGAAAAAGTTGGGAGTCAAACCATCCTCACCTGGACAGCTACCACGGGGAAGTGCTCTACGGGGCGCATGGAGCTCCTCTAACTGAAGAGGTAGCTCAAGGATCTGGCGCGTCTCCTCAGTCACAAGACAAGGCATCTGTGCCCAAACCTACTCTCTGCATGCATCTTGATGCTCTAACTGAGGCTCTGCTAACAACAAGTCACAGTAAAAGTCAGTAGAAACTCCTCGCATGTCCTCAGGCTCTGAAGCAAAAGACTCGCCAGGCCTCCTCAACTGGTTGACCCTGGCATGCGCATGTGTGGGCCCCACTATCTCAAAGAAAGCCCCGGTCACTCTGTCACTGACCTAGGTCCACTGAGATGCATGTCGATGAAAAGCAAACTCCTGGCGCCTCTCCTCTATGATGGCAAGCTCCTGGCGAGCCTACTGCAAGTCCTCCTCCAACCAAGGACTGTCTCGATGCTGCTTATGAATCCTTTGCAAGGAAGCAACGCCTCATTGGAGATGCTACTCCTCCTCTCTCACTGCAGCTAGGCGAGTCGTAGACTCATGTGGAGAAAATGTCGACTAAGCTGAGCAAGTCCAAAGGCCACCCTGTCAGCAGGAGAGTCCTACAAGTCTAATCCCTCTGTACAAAGATCCACCACTCGCTCTCTAAGCACAGAGTCTAGCAAGACCCTCTCAAGGATGCGAAGCATCGTGCTCCCCCTCCTCTGTCTGTCTATCACTGTGAGCATCACTGGTGCATGATCCAAAAAAGAAGTCCGAGCCAGAATGCCAGCTGACCCACCCGTCACAGAAGTGGTCACTAGTGTAGAAGTGATCTATAAGATAGATCACTCCTCTTGCGGTCCAAACAAGAGAAGGCCAGGCTGTCTAGAGGGCTCACAAAGCTAGAGTGTTGCCACACATATGAAACTCGTAGAGTCATACATAACCTCTCCCAAGCTGCCAACTTAGCTCCATGCACAAAAGGATGGCTACCTCCAATCCAATCATAACGGTCCTCCAACATGTTGAAGTCACCCCCAATGCACCATTTCCCTGCCCGCGATAGAGACTCTACAATATGGGACCAAAACTTTGCATGTGCACTCGCTTCACTGGGCGCGTAGATGTTCAGGAAGACCATGAGGAAACCCTGAACCTGCATAGTAATCCACTGAGCCCTGCCTGGCACAATAATGCCTCTGCCCACAATGGCCTTCTGCAAGGAATCTGCAATAGTCATACATACCCCACGTGACCAAAATGTCTCATATTGACCACGCAAAAGCTGACCACACTGTCTAATGTGACTCTCACAAAGATGATGCACCTGTAGCATAAGAATGTCAATCTCACCACCCACAAGGCATCTCTGAAGCTCCTAATGCAGCCGACCCCGCTGATGCTAAAACTGGGGCCCTCCTAATCCCTGCACATTCCATGAGATGATCCTCATGGAGTCAGTGGGAGAAAACAGATGCTGCCACAACAGGCAACCTCGCTATCTTTGAGGCCGGTTTGGATGGGGAGTAATCCGCATCCGAACGACCTCTAGACAAGCACGAAAGAACTGATTGTCCCGCCTAGGCCCAAGTCGAGCGTGCATCTCGAAGGGCTACCTCCTCTGTCCAAGAATCCTCATGTACAAATACATAACAAGGAGGGCTCTGAGTGTCAGCAAACAAATGCATCACAATATGCCTGCAACCCACTGCATCCGAAGGCGTCAGGCTAATCTTGGCTAGAGGCCAAAGTGTCTGCACTAGATCTATCACCCCTAAGTCCCCTGTGTGGTGTGAGAACTCAGTAGCGTGAGTCTAGAGCCAGTCAAGGACTGTGTGCTGGGTCCACTCTGTGAGATCCCTACCTCACAACGGGAAGGAGAAACCCACCCATGTGTCCAAGCCTCAATGCCTCTAGCTGCTAGAAAGAGGACATGGACTCAAAAGCAAGCCTCCTCCATATCAGGAGAAGAGTCACCCAAAAACCGAGTGAAACTATAGTCGAAGAAGTCCCAGCGTTTGCGAATATCAAAGCTAGTCAAACCTCTAGGGAATGTTGCAAAAGGAGAAGTATGCACCAAGAAAGGCGACCTCAAGTGAGGTTGTCCCTCTCGAGCCACACGGCTCGTAGTGAAAGCACTAACAAGAGATTACCTCACGGCAGACGCATGGCAGCATCGAGGAGAGAGGAGGGACGGGAGGCAAAGGTGGACGTGAGGGAGGGGGAGGAGGCGGGGAAGGCGGAGTGGCTGCATGTGAGGGAGGAGGGGGTGGAGGTGGAGGAACTGAAGTGGACGGAGGCGGCTTCTCAGGTGAATCTTGTTGAAGGGGGTCAAAATAGTTCCCAGTCGGAAGCCAGTGCTACTGAGCTAAAGAAGGTTGGCCACCAGGGGGAGCGATGGGGCAAGCCCGCCCCTGTCGACAACGGTCTATCACCTGCTGCAAGCCATCAACTATCTGATCGCTGGTCTCAATCAAGGTACCAGCCTGTGCGTCTTGTGTGTCTGACTGTTGGGCTTGCTCAGCCTTAGGAGGGTGCACATGCGTTGTGGGTCGAGGTCTCCTGCAAGGACAGGCCTTTCCAAATGGCCCATGTGTCTGCAAATGAAACACTGATTTGAGAGGCCCGAATACTCCATGCTCTAATTGAACCAACCCCCACTCACCCGAGGTAGTAGGATGACCTTCGGGAGAGTGTAGGTGTCCCGAACCAGAAGACGTACTGAGGGGATGCCAGCCACCTTGGCAGCTACTGAGGCTGTCGTACGAGGTGTCTCCAGGACAGAGCCTATCCTGGACAAAAGTGGCAGGTACTCCCTCCTCAAACCAAGAAAAGTAGACGGAGATGGGAAGGCCTGCCTCCTCTATCGGAACATCTGTAGCTCGATCAAAACCATGCCCCCCCTGTCGAAAGTAGGCTCAAATTGCTCGAATGGCCAAGGGGGTCATCGCGATGACCTTGGAAGCCATCTCGGAAGTCTCAAACTCTATCTAATAGTAGCCACGTCCGAGGAACTGATAGTAGCCACTCTATCTGATAGTAGTCACGTCCGAGGAACTGAACATCCAAGATCTTGCCCCCTCTGCAAGAAGGCGGGCCTAGAGAAGATCGCGCACTTCTCCTCTGTTGGCTTTAGTGCCAAGAATCTTGCAGATGATGGAAGTTTCTTGAAGGCGTACCACCTCTGCGGCTAGGCTCACTTTCTCTATCGGTGTGAGAGCAAGTGGAATGGTGGGCTCAATGGGGTCGTGTGAGGGTACTTCATCAGAGTCCCTCTATGGCGGAGCTTGAGCCTCCATTTGTGTCTGTTGCTAACAGAAGAGCAGTAGGGATGAGAACAAGGCCCAGTCTTACTGAAGATAGCCCATCAAACCACGAATGCGTAGTAGGGTGAGTCCTTCGAGCACAACCCGAGGGGGGTGGGGGTGGGGGTGGGGGGGGGGGGGGGGGGGGAGGGGATCTCGACTGAGGGCTGTGAGGCAGGCAGCGGGGGGGGGACAAATTGTGCGGGGGCAGCGAGCGAATGGAGAGGAGGTGGCAATGATGAAAACAGGAGGTAGGGGCCTGCTAGCTGGAAAGTGCAGAGCACAACGAACTGTATTGGCAGGCAAGGGCAACGTGCAGCACACAGCAGTGACAGTGCACAGCAGGTAATGCCTAGCAAGGGAAGGGGCGACAGGTGCAGGCGAACGGAGGTCGCGTTAGTAGCAGCAAGCTTGCTATGCAAGCATTGAAGAAGATGTGTGTACGTAAATATGGTAGATGTGATGATAGTGAACACTTCTATTTCTCATTGAATTTGTAACAAATTATACTAAACAAGTGATCAATTACTTCATTGCAAATAAGTGTATCATTTTTTATGCCATCTCTATAGTGTGACATGATGGTCTACACACCTAGAGATAGAGTGATTATTGAACCCTAAACCCTCTCTACAGTGTGACACGGTATGCATAGCTAGAGATGTGGAATCTAACCCTCTATGTACTCTACCTACAGTGCGATGTAATGGTCTGCACAGTCAGGAAGAAAGTGTTCAGTTTTCTAACCCTTCTGTAGTGTGATGCAAAGGTCTAGACAACCAAGAAAAGGTACCTAAACTAAATTGTCCCTACAGTGTGACGCTTTGGTCTACACAGTCGGGGATAGGGTACTAGCCTGCATACTAACCCCAAAGTGTGAGACTATGCTCTACAACAATAGGGTTAGCAAACAATAAAAAGTTAATTATAAATATTAAAAATAATTAGGAAAAGTTAAATGATAACCTCAAGCAGCTCTCCAAGGGCTCTCGCTCTCCAAGGGCTCTCCAATGGCTTTGACTAGTCAACACGAAAAGGAATCCGACAATTCGTTCGAACTGTCAATGAAGTTTTTTTTTAATATAAAACACTAGTTCGATCAAAATATATTTTGATCGAACTATAATTTATATAATTAAACGCATGTTATATAGGAATACAACATTTAATTGTGTTTTATATGTACAAAAACCATTGTACGGGCATATAAATGCAAATTAGCCCGGCATAACCATATCGACCTCTAGCATGAGCACATAAAAAAACTCCATATCATCCATCTCCATCGAGATATGTATCTCTTTGCTAAGAGGAAAAATCCATTGTGTCTTGCTAGAGCATGATCGCATCTACAGACACATAATGCACAGCAATTTGGAGATTTACAAAAGAGACTCATTTTGACTTTTGTTGACATGTTTGCAATCAAATTGAGATCAACCCATTTCAAACCTCACATACATGCAATGGATAATTCAAGCCACTCAGGGATCCTCTCGCAATCACAAGTGATCCACAATGCATCTAGAAAGATTTCTCTTGAAGCAGTGTATGACATCCACTATATCTGCTAACTATCTCACTGAAATCAAACCTTGTAGTTGATGAGAAACATAATGCACATGTCATAGCGTATATGATGCACCACTAGGAAATGACAAGTATTCATCTCCTGCACCTACAATGTCATGTACAATACCAAGACTCCTAAAAAAGAAGGTGTTAAACCACTCACAGCATGGTGTAATGCAAAAAACTACATCACAACTACTATACATAAACTATTGGTGAGCCATTAAGGCATGTCAATTTTTATATATTAGCACGGATGTCTGTGATATAGAACAACTAATTTATATAAGCTATTGGTGAGCTACTAAGCCATGCCATAAACTGATATATGTATAACTCTCTACTATATAGAAAAATAATTATACATAAGCTATCAGTGATCTATTCGGCCATGTCCATAATTGATATGTGTAGAAATGTCTGCTATGTAGTACATATGTCTTCTATATAGCACATCGGCATATGTAAAGGTCAGGAAGGTCACTATGTATAAACTGTGTATATCGCATGCATTCAAGGATTATTTATGAAACTCCTTATCTGTGAGTTTTTCCAAGAAATACACCCTTTTCCTATTCAATCTATAAATTTTTGTCCCCAATTCCATTTTATGGCACCCTTGTGTATGTGAAAATGAGAGGAAAAATAAAATTTAATAACGCCTTTTGATGCACTTCACAACAACTTGGAAATGTATGCTTTCATATTTCTCACATTTGGGACAACTTCGTAATTGTGCTAATATCATAATTGTGCTAATTTATAGAGCCTAGACACTGGCCTTGGAAAGTCTCCAAGCACAAACACCACTCCAAAGCACAGTGAGTTGTGAGGAGAGAAACCAAGGGGAAATTTATCTTCAAGGGGAGGAGCAAGAGTATCGGTTTCTTTTGTTTTGCATTAGGGTTATTTAATTGCATTTCCATTCAATAAAGCTCATGTGAAATCTAGGCAACGCCATCAAGAATGAAAAAGCACTAGAGTCAAAAGAAGATGAAGGTAGAAGGGTGGAAAACCAATGGCAATGATGAAGTTGAATTTGAAGTTCTCTTGTAGTGGTCACATTGAGATGCACTTAGATTATAAGGGTAGAAGGGTGGACAATTAATGGCAATGATGAAGTTGAAGTTCTCTTGTAGTCGAGTCACATTGGGATGCGCTTGGATTAGCTTGGTCTCGAAATTATTGACATCATTCGAGGGGAGGCATTTTTTGGTAGGCTATTGGATTAGAGACTTACGTTAGCTCTTAGATTGGAGTGGTTTTCTTCTTTGCTCCTGTATTGGAGTGGTGCTCTTAGATGTGAGTTGTCTCGTGGATTGGGGATGTTTTCTCCTGAATTGGAGTGTGTCAAAGTTGTCAATTGTCATAGTCTAAATCCCAAGGGGAGGGTTGTTAGGTTTATGGGCTTTTGCCTATGCTTGTGTGTAGCACCTCTTGTCTAATGGGACACGTAGGTGGCATGGAACCATGTGCTAGCATGTGGAAAAGACACTAAGGTGTGTAGGTACCCATAAGGTCCATTTCTATAGGGTGTGGACTCATCTAGACTTAGTTAAAAGGTCATTAAAGTAGCCTAAAAGGTACTCTCAAGTTCACAAGTGGATTGAGCTGATTTGGAACTATATATGATGTCATGTATGATGCCAAAAAGGATACTTACACTAGCTCTATATAATGAGCCTCTTTGTACTCATTTTTTTAAAATCTAATAGTCAATTTTTATGTCTACACTCTACTCAAACTCTAGTGTGCAATTAAACTTGCAATAGCATGCCATTACCATGAATGGTTCTCTATTTATTCTCCCTAATCTCTACACCTTGACAGGGTCACTTAATAATGTGACTATCACATGTCTAATGCAAATTTTGAATTTCAATTGATGTGTGTGTGTGTGTGTGTGTGTGTGTGTGTGTGTGTGTGTGTGTGTGTGTGTGTGCGCGCGTGCGCGTGTGTGTGTGTGAGAGAGAGAGAGAGAGAGAGAGAGAGAGAGAGAGAGAGAGAGAGAGGAGAAGAACAAGAGAATTTTTAACATTGTGGGAATTGATTGGAGAGAGAGAGAGAGAGAGAGAGAGAGAGAGAGAATTCAATTTGATCTCCTATGCCATGTAGCTCTTCACTCAAGGTGAAGTAACCCTTCACACTAGAAGGAGAGTGAGAGGACCACCTTTACCCTAGAGACTCCTTTGAGGCTCCTTCAAATGTGCCTTTTGAGTTTCTTATGGCCTATGAGAGTCTCTGCTTAGCAAAGAGTAGCACATCAATGGGTTTGGTTAAGTGGGGGGAATGAGCTCTAAACCTATGGGAACTTGGACATTATGACTCACGTGGGAAACGACTCTTGGGCTAAGAGGCTTAAGCCTTTCTTTTGCAAAGTGTGTGCTCACGGGAGCGGCTCCCTGTGGACCTGAATGAGCAACGAAGGTGGGATTAAAAATTGATGGCACCAATTGCAAAGAAAGGGCCACCCATGCGATTCTTCCCCATAGACCCAAATGGACTAGCCACTAGATTTAATTGCTCTTCTCTCATTCGCTCACTACCCATAAAAAACAAGCATGGGTTTTGAGCCCAGTTCATCCACCTTCCCCCAACAAGGGGCTAACCAAGACAACCCTCACGTCCATGTGCCCTTGTAGGACAAAGACAACCCTTCTCTTTTTTACTTTGCAAGGCTTCACCCATGCATACACACCTCTATTTAGGCAATAAGATGACGGGCTTGATCTCCTTCAAATTCGACTGTTAAGGGGTCATTAGGAAGCTTAAGCAGAGGGATATGGACCGATGCTCTGATCCAAATGAGATCAATTTTTTAATAACGATAGGAAATCAAACCATCATGTGTCGTCGTTGTTTCAGACCACAACGATGCCCCGTGACTCTTCTCTTGTCGTCTCTCAAATAATCGATTATCACATTCTATTGCTTGAGAGACGAACTCGCTTAATGTATGAACCTTTGGCATAGTCAATAAAAGATCTTTTACATCATTCTTCAATCCCCATTGAAATTGGCTAATGAAATATTCTTCATGCCAAGTTAAATCACATGTGAGATGTCAGAATTTGGATGCATAAACTAATGCAGGCCTTGACCCTTGGTGGAGATTCTAAGCTTGGTTTCATCTACACTTGCTCTTATCAATATCCCCAAAGGTCTTAGAAAATTCACGTATAAAAGCTTCAAAGTCATAGATTAGAACTGAATTAGTGAGAGATGGAACTAGCTAGAAGAAATAACAATGGGCCTTAATCATGATTAAGAAATATTAATCACCCTAATGGCTCTGATACCGTTTAAGGAGATACGTGAGGATAAAATAGAGAACCATTAATGATAATGGAATGCCAATTCAAAGCTTAATTGCACATTAAAATTGGACTAGAATGTAAAATCAAAAAATGACTACTAGATTGCTACAACGTGAGTACAAAGAAGCTCGTTATATAGAGCTAGTGTAGGCATCTCTTCTGACATCATATGGAGTTTTAAATCAGTACAATCCACTTGTAAACTTGTGGATGACCTTTAGGAGGGACCTTTTAACTAAGTCTAGGAGAGTCCACACCCTTTAGAAAAGGCACTCATGGGTACCTACACCTCTGAAGTGTTTCTTCCACATGGTTCCATACCACCTAGGCATCCTAGTAGACATGAGGTGTTACACACACACACATAAGCTAAAGCCCATAAACCTAACAACCTGCTATATGACAACATTGTTATAGTAGAATCGTATGCTACATAGCACAACTACTGATAACATGTAGATCTAGTGTGTGTGTTATATAGCACTACTCCTATATATTTAGAGTTGTTGTAGCACAACTATCCATGACATGTATTACCATTTTGTGCCTTATATTGTATAGTACATTGAGCCATATTGCATGTTGTCTTGAATTATTTGAAGCATTATAGAACACCTACATATAGCTTTCTAACGTATGGTATATTTGCACACAAAGTAATTTTTGAGGTTTTGGGGAACTCATCTAGGGGTGCACATTCGACAGAGATCCTTCTGGTTTGTGAGAAAGATGAAAGATCAAAACATTGTTGTTGTGTACTACATGTCACTACTTTTCTTCAAAGATTCATTCGATAAAATGCATTTTGATGATGATTGCTTTCATGGGTAGTCATGTCCATGTTCTTGCAATATTTGTGAATCAAAAGTAGCTCCAATAAAATGTACAACCTCGGAGTACACTCTATCAAAAATCACAAAACTATGGGAGTCACCTCTCTGTCCAAGAAAGGATAATTTAACATTTCACTAGTACCAACGTCTTACGGGCCAATGTCAGAAGTGTGGTGTCAACACAATGATCTTTTGTTCCCATGAGAAGAAAGAGACAACAAAGTCAATGCCAACTCAAGGGTTTGAGGATGTCCAGGCTCAGAATAAGCATGGGCAAGCTAGGAAATGGAAAGTGATGTCCCTAAAGCAAGTGTTTGTTGGTGGCATCATGAAGATACTTCAAGACTACACCAAGATCTTTATCAAACACCATTTTACATGTAGATGGCAGGTTGATCAATACAAAGAGTACTTCAAGGTATTTCCTATAGACACTATTTTTTCAATAACTGATTTCATTGAGAGCTACTCATTTCAAGAGCAACATGAGATACACTGAATGCATCGGCACACAAATCAAGATACCATTCTTGTTCACATTACTTATCGACGAAGCAACAAGGATGATAGAATAATTAAACAGATGCATTGTTACCTTCCTGATGATCAACATCATACTCTCTTTGTCTAGTATTGTTTGCTTATGCATAAGCAGTGGCTCAAAGATTAGGGCCTGAAATTTAAGAAGCGTATTGTGTGATCTAATATGCAGCTTCACAATTCAAATCATACATACCTTTTTATTTTGTTCGGAAGTTTTATGGCATAGAGATGAAATGGAAGTTCTTTGGGTCATGCCATGGAAAGGGATAGCATGATGGTACGGATGCAAATTTAAAGAGAACTCTGAGGCAAGAGTAACTCAAGAAGACTGGGGTGATTCTCAATATTGCATCAAGTGTTGTTGAGCTCTTAAAGAGACCATGTCAAAGGGGGCACATTTGTGCCATGCAAAATTGATGAAGGAAACAACCTTAAGGAGGAAATTTAGTTGGTTTGCATTGGAGATGTGGACAAGTCAAAAGTGTGGGCCTAGGATAGTTTGAAAGGGTTTAGATTCATACATAGCGTATGCAGGTAGAGTCATCAAGGTTCTACTCAAGTGAGGACGTGGTGTTTCTGCAGTGCTTGCAAAAGTGGTCATTGGAGATCTTGTCAAAGTCGACGATGCAGAAGCGTGGAGCAATGGGAAGAATACGAGCGAGCGAGAGAGAGAGAGAGAGAGAGAGAGAGAGAGAGAGAGAGAGAGAGAGAGAGAGAGAGAGGAGAGAGAGAGAGAGAGAGAGAGAGAGAGAGAGAGAGAGAGAGAGAGAGAGAGAGAGAGAGAGAGAGAGAGAGAGAGAGAGAGAGAAGAAGAGAGAGTTGTAGGAGAGAGAGAGAGAGAGAGAGAGAGAGAGAGAGAGAGAGAGAGAGAGAGAGAGAGAGAGAGAGAGAGAGAGAGAGAGAGAGAGAGAGAAGAAGAAGAGAGTTTTAACGTTGTAGGAAACTATCCCAAGAGACCTTAAAAATCTAGCCAACGAGGAGTTGAACTCAAGACCTCTTATTTAAGAGGGAAGTGGCATAACCAATCTACCACACTTGGGTGATAGAAAGGTTATACCATTTTCGTCTTTTTATTAGCACACACACCCGAGAAGAAGAGAGTTTTAACGTCGTAAGAAACTCGAGAGACCTTAAAGATCTAGCCGACAAGGAGTTGAACTCAAGACCTGTTATTTAAGAGAGAAATGGCATAACCGATACACAAGCATAGAGCAATGGGGAGTGTTGAGGCGGATAACAATGGAGGTGTGGACCTCCAATTCTTGAAATGTGTTGAGGCCTAGATGGCTGAATACCAGAGCTCTTACAAAGTATGGAAAAGCAGATGTTCTAGAGACACATGATCACAAGGCACCATTACAAAATCCCCAACTATAAGTTTGCTAGATAGCCAACTCTCACCTCATCAAGGAAATGAAGTTCAACATGCTGTTAGTGGATGCACCATTCTAGAAATACTACATAATTTGAGCAGGCTCCACCTACTCTAGCATATTACCATATCACTTCATTTACTTACTCACGTTCAAGAGAAATAAGTACATCCAGCATGTCATCAATACAAATTAAACGATACTCTAAGAAACAAGTACATTCAGCAACTAAGCATGTCAAAATAAGAATTGTTAAGTCTTTGGAACATATGGACATAACTTCACCGGTGTGTATTATAAATAGTCAAGTCTTTTTGGCAAGCTCTTATAAGAGCTCATCAAGTGTGTATTGTAGAAATAAATCTTCATATAAACATCCATTAAATCTTGAATGCCCAATCTACATCTTCTTAGCAACATCCATCAAGTCTCGGAATGCACAATCTAGCCTTCACTTAGCCATTTTGATTAGAAATTTCATTGCAATGAACACTTTAAAGTTAATGTGCTCGAGCTCAAGCTCAAGCCAATTTGGACAGGTCTACTATGTAACAAGAGATAATAAAGCATTTGCCTCTCTCTTTTGAAATGTGACAGGCCTATTTTTTGAAAGGCATAGCCTTCGGTCTATGATGACAGCGCGAGATAGGCACATTAAGCGCAAGGCAAGATAATAGATTCCAAATCAAAGCACATGAAGTCGGTCAGTTAGGCCCTTAGTAGGGGCAACTAAGCCTCGAAAGTCGAAACTCAGCAATAATCCACTAACGACAAGTATAGCACACTCATAGTGGCAAGCCAACATTTTCTTGGCAATATGCTAAACCATGCCCACAAACCAGTTGAGGGCAAGCCTTAACACATCTCGGTCGTTTGGATTGCCATTGACTTGTGATTTTGCTAGTCTACAAGGAACTACGGCATTGTTCACCTTGTCTTGCAAGTGAGAAATCTTTTGATTGATACATGAGCTACCATCCTTCCACTTGGGATAGAACCTCTTGAGGTTGTCATTGACTTGGTGGACCCCAACTAGATTATGCTTCCAACCATGACTCTACACATGGGGGGCTATATGCATTGATGCATGCAAAATCACTATATTTAAGCTCTCGGCGTGGTCCAAATTATTAGGCTTGCCACTCCCATCATCCTCGTGTAGGCCTTGTTGTGACGCCGTTCAAGGTCAGTGGTGGTCTTGAGGGTAGGCATACAATAAGAGCTTGGTATACATTGTAGCGAATGTAAGGTGGCTACCATTAAGGTACTTGCAATTTCCTCTATAGCAGTGTAGCTGCCTTGTTTAGAGGACACAGGGCAAGGACATTAAACTAGACACAGTAGGTAGTCCCAACTGGAAAAAATAAGGAGAATCAATTCACAGAACCCCTCTCTGCCTAGTCAGACAGCATTCTCTTTCTCTCTCAAAATACAGCAAATAGTTGCTCCATTAGCAGTGAACTTTGAAGGCTTGGGAAAAGGTAGGTTCACTTTATCAAAAACCTCCTCAAATCTAAACATGGCCGCCTCAAATTTTAGCAAGAAGGTTGCGAGGCCGGCTCAAATTTGAGGATTTGTAGTTGAGAAGTTCAGGTTTATGTAGAGCTTTCCTTCTCAAATATTGTTTTCACTTTCTCATTAAGGGATGCAAAGCCGGCTTTTACCTTAAGAGTCTCAAGTGATGTCTCCAAGAGTGAAATTTTCCATCCAACAATGCCTCTAGTGTAGGACATCCAAAAACAGCATCAGGAAATGAATGGAACGCACTGTTCATGGCAACCTGCAGGTTGGCCTCCATCATGCAACTCCAAATTACCAAGGTGAAGTGCATTGATATCAAACTTATGAAGCTCTGTGCGTCAAGCTGCACAACAGATTGATAGTAAGCTCTAGTACTGTTTTTGTCTGGCTCTCTTACAACGTACCACCTACTAATCTCTCTTGCATTAACCCCTCCACAGGCAAAGCCTCTGAACCAGATAACTCAAAAACATCGCAACAGTAGGCCATTCACATTCAGCACCACACACGAGCCTGCCTTACCTCTACCTGCTCCCATGACTTGTTGTATTGGCTTTGACACCATGACTTGCTTTATGAATACAAGCAGTGAAATCGACCCCACAAGCCTCATCTGCATGCACCAGAGCCGTACCATCTGTAGCAGGTATGACAAGCTCATCTCCCACACTTAGGATAGTTCCAACCCATAGTTCCAACCCACATTTATCAGCACCACGTATAGCAAGAACCTTAGGGATAGTTCCAACCCACATGTCAGCAAGTCTTGGAGTGACATTATCAACACCACATTGGTCTCAGCAACAGTTGTAGCTCCCACATCTGTAGCAATAACATCTAACCCAACAGTAGAACCCTCTTGAGCCCCATGTGCATTAGTTGCCCTGGCCCCATCTGCATCAACTGTCTCCTTCCCAACTGCATTAGACGCATTGGCATCGCCTTGCACATTGGCCTCAGTGCCACTCAAGATAGACATAGCATTCGTCACAGGCGTTCCGGTAGTACCCATGCTTGAGCAATGGAGGTGCACCTTGTTCATCAACTCCACCTACAACATTGGTCTCTTCTTCCCTATAGCACTTATGCTTAACTCATTGGCAAAGTCACTTGGTAACAAGCCTTGCCTGCCACTATGCATTGCCGAAAGGGTATCACTTGTGTCCTCTATTGTTGGCAATTTGCCTTATGGAGGAGTAACAACACACCACCTTTTTGGCTCTTAGCGTCACAGATTTTCATCCTTGTCTGGGGGCTGACCAAAAATTGGGTGAAATTTCAGTGTCTTTAAGCCACTATCGTGCCTTATGGAGGACTCATGTCACAACACATTAGCGTTACAGACTTTCGTCCTTCTCTGGGGGCTGACCAAAAATAGGGTGAAGATTTCAGTGTCTTTAAACCACTATCCCTCATGCTTGACTGAGTGCAACATCCAATACTCGTACCTTTCTGTTCTGCACACACCAATTAATTTATAATTCAAGACCAGTTCTGTATAAGACCAAGAAAATTAGGGCGAAAGAGTACACAACCAATGAAGCAAAGAAGTGAACAATACTCAAATTTCTTGCTACAACAAAGGCTTGCCCAATCAGACCATGGAAATACAAGAGGTCCTTCTGGTCACCACTTCCTGGCATTGGGCAGTTGAAGCCAGAGAATAAGCCCTGGTTTGAAATGTCAAATTTCTCATGCAAGGTGCAAGGATCCAAACCATCAATCATCAAGCCTCTCTCTTCATGAAACTCTTGTGCAAAATGATAAAAGTGGTTCTGAACTGGTGGAGCTATCTGCCTGATTATAGATGTGCAAGAGGGCTCAGGTTCGTCCCTGCTTGTAGATGTTCTCCCCATCCTAAAAAGAAAACAAATCAGGTGCATTATGAAGTGACCATGCAACAAAAGCACTGCAATAATTCCCTAGACATTGGACATCATGCAAGCATGAGCAATTACTCCCAAGTTGAATGCAAAAGAATCAGAAAAAAACTACCATATCCAATGCTAACAGGAAGCTCCTACAAGAGTGTTTATGTGTATTTTGACAGACACATTATTGCTAATTAAAGGTCAACATGTGTGATTAGGTCAACATTATTAGCTCCTACAAGATTTTAATTTCAGATTTTTCCTCCTCTAGCCTGAGACGCTCTGATACCATGTCAAAGTCAACCATGCGGAAGCGTAGAGACCAAGGGCAGTGAGCACGAGAGAGAGAGAGAGTCTCCTGAACCAATCAACCTTGGCAATAAATAACTGAATGTGTATACAATGGAGGCAAGGGGTTGCTTATATAGCAAGCCTAGTAAATTGCCCTACCCAAGACTTTGACAAATAAGTAAAATAAATACCTAAAAGCCAAACTAAATAATGGGATCACATTGGCAGTTCACTTGAGATGCCTAAACTTTAACACTTGTAACACCATGGGATACCCAATAACACATCACAGACCTCAAGTGGCATAATATGGAATTCTTCCGCATCCACAGAATTTTGAATGTGCAGACGAAGCTTCCCCAAAATGGGAGTAACAGGCTCTGACTGGCCTAGGCATGCCAAACCTGCTTCACCTGTCATACCCATCTCCTCTGCACGAATGCCCAACTTTGATGCCAATTCTAGTGATAATAAAATTTGCACAGGCTCCTGGATCAAAGAAAACCAGCATTGTCTAGTCTCTAACTCTGCCCCAAGCTCTGCAAGGTTCCGTGGCATCTATATTTGGTTGGTCACCAACCAAATCTGGGACAAGTCCTGCACTGGGCTTTGGCTTCCTCCCTTTATGCTCTGACTTGTCATCCTTATCCTGTGACTTCCTCTGCGGGCATTCAGTAGCAAAATGTCCCTCCTCTTCACAAATGTAGCATTTCTTGGCCTCTCTTAGAGCTTTCCTCTCCTCAAATGTCTTGCCAGAAAAATGGGCTTTGCCCAGAAGAAGGTTTAAACTGCCTCTGTCCTCCAAATTTCAAAAGGCTTCTTCTTGAAAGGTGGCGCAGTGAGACTTGTTGTGACATTGCCCTTGGCTGAAAATTGCTTGCCCTGGGACTCCTTGTTGTTGCCTTTAAATCCATTGGATTTACCCTACAAGAAGTTATTGGCCACTATCACATTCTCCATCAACTGCATAATGTTGATGACATTGGTCTTCGTACAATAGTCCCTGATTTCCTTTGGCAATTCACAACAATACCTTTCAATCTATTTTGTCAATGGTACAAACCTGTAAGAGCTTATGGGTAGCAAGGCATCCCAAAATTTCTGATTGTACTTTTCCAGACTTGCACAATTTGACGCATTCAATTCATACTAGGCCGTGATCACATCCACCTCGAAAGTGTTTGTGAGCCACACAGGAGTAAATATTTGTTTAAACTGGACCCATGTTGTAGGTGCTTGGCCCTGATTTAACAATGTGGTCCACCATCTCTACGCATTACCCTCCAAAAAGGTGGCAGCCTTTGTCGCGATTGTGACTATGTTAACAGCAATACATCTACTCCTAGTTGCAGATACGCGAAGTGCCATGCCAAGGAGGACCCCTGCGCTTGGATGGTCACACCTCTTCACCCAAAGGACGTGTCTCTTCGCCAAAAGTCACACTCCTTCGACGAATGGTCACACCCCTTCGCTCTATGGGTGCGACTCTTCGCCCAATGGTTGCAGCTCTTCGTCGAAAGGATGTGTCTTTACGTCTAAAGTCGTGTCTCTTCACCAAGAGACGTGTCTTTTCATTTATGTCTCTTCGTCTCCTATATAAGGAGCCCTTGTATCACACATTCAATCAATCAAACACAGAGTCTTCTAAGTCTTGTTCTAAGTTCAGTTTCAGTTTCTAAAGTCTTAATCATGAGTTTCAGTACTTAATTAAGGATTAGCACCTAGAATCCTCACAGTGGTATCAGAGCAAATTTTTTTCCCGGGCCTTTGGACTTGGCGTCTACCTAGCCTCGCCGTTGCCGACCCTACCCACGACCCTCACCTCGCGTGTTGTATGGCCGCAGAGGAAAGATGGTGTACTTCTGCTACGCATATGAGGTAACCGATTTAATTCTACGCACATAAAAGGAGTATAAACAGAAACAGGACAGCAGCGTGTGTGAATGTGTGACGTACCCAGAGTATGTGTGTCGCGTACCCGGACGATGCACCCTTTGGCATATGCAACAGTGTACCCCTTGGAGCCAACTCTTCACATGCTCACCCCTTGCGTGTGCGTGGGCAGCCCTTCCCACTCGTGACCTTTCACGCTGGCTGCACCTCTTCAACAATCAAATTCGGCCGTCAACACCCCTTCGTGAATAGGTGCTGCTCTGTGTGTGCCCCTATGAAAGGTCACACCCCTTGCAGACTGAGTGTTCTGGTGTAGGCACCCCTTAGTGCTACCCCTTTACTGGCGCACCCATTGCGTAGCAACTCTTCATGTTTGCGCTACCCATTCACTGGCCCAACCCTTCACATAGCGTACGGAATTACTTACGCAACCATCGATTCTGGACTTTTACGCTACTGGCTATACTTTTACACATTATTAAATTGGCCGGACACCTACAGTTGACCAAGACCAATTTAATAAAAGGTGTGAAGTCACTTCACTTTTAAAAAAAAAAACAACTTCATATTGCGTGAGTAAAAGACCAGCGATCTCAGTTTTTGCAAACTGCTCCTACCCCATCCTCCAACGCTGGCATGGTGTGCTTCTCCTGCACGCGGTGCTCCCGTCCCTGCTCCCGTCCCAAAAGCTGTAACCGTTTCAAAAACCTGCTTTAGCACCTGTTCCAGTTCCCTTTAAGGTGTAACCATGCCGAATTCTCAAGATAGAGGTGGTCAATCTGACGATGCCCTTACGCTTATCAAGGAGCAGATGGCCACACTTTCCATAAGCCTCACATCACTTCACACTCGCTTGGATGAAATGCACACAGAAAACACTTCTCGAAGTCGACCTGCTGTTTCTCAAACTACTAATGCAGCATCTTCAACACCTTCTTCCGAAGCTTCAGTGGACGAACCAAAAGAACCAGATCCAACTGAAGAGGTAGACAATCGCGAACTTCAATTACTTCATAAAATTTTTAATGCTGCACAGAAGAAGAAGCTCGATGTTAAATTGCCGGAACCACACACTGGTCGCCGCGATAAGCGCGTGCTGGACCAATGGCTATTCAAAATGGAGATTTACTTATCGTTGCACTTGCCAGTTCTCTGCTCAAGGACACAGCATTTCTATGGTGGCAACGATGGGTTGCTGATGGTAAACACACACCTTCTTGGGATAAATTCCGGCGTGCTATTCGCAAGGCGTTCGAACCTGCCAATGCGGATTTTCATGCCCGGTCCTCTCTTCGCCGCCTGAGCCAGACGGGTTCCTTGGCCGCGTACACCACAGAGTTCCAAAGGCCAACTCTGGAGATAGAGACCCTTAGTCCCTCTGATAAACTTCGCAGCTTTATCGACGGACTCAAACCCAACTTGAAGGACAATGTGCACAAATACAACCCTACCACCTTGGATGCTGCAATTGCCTATGTGGAGCGTCTTGGCGATAATCGACGCCCTGCACGGAATTTTCTCCCTGGTAACAGATCTTCAAATAGCGCTCGCTTTTCACAGCGTGATCGCAGAGATAGCTATAGTCAAAGTCAGCAACATTAGTCTCAGTTCAGACAGCAAGCAACGCAACGCAACCTTATTCAACTTCAAGGTTCTATTCTCAAGATAGACAATCTGAAAGCAGATCTTCACATGTTCCTCCACTTGATCGAGATAAAGAACGTGATTTTTCTCAAGATCGGCATTCCAATCCTCAGCAAGGCTCTTCGTCAAATGGATCTTCGACTTCAAAGAAGGAAGTATTATGTACAATTTGCAATGGTGACCATAGATGGTATCAATGTCCAAAGAGACCAAATCCGTCTAATTTGAAAAGAAATTCCAACGTAGAAACACCATCGAATTCTGAACAACCAGATTCTGATAAGGATAAAGGAAAATCAGTGGTCGATACGATTCGTGTCTCAGAAGATACGAGTATTCTTATGAAGCATGCTCAGTGCAATTCTTCAGTTTTGGAGCCTCTCTCAAAGCAAGTTTTGAACCTTCTTGGACTACTCAATGGTCGCTCCATCAATATTTTGGTGGACAGCGGATGCTCGAATAATTTTGTCAGCACTCAGATAGTTCAACAGCTTGGCTTACCAACTCAGAAGACATCTCACTTATATGATGTGGAATTAGCAGATGGATCAATTTTGACTTGTGATCAGACAGTTCGACAGTTGCAGTTCGAGATTCAAACTTATGCAGATCAATTGGATTTTGAAGTCATGCCTTTATCTTATTACGACATGATTCTTGGTCAGCATTGGTTATTCCAATATGATCCAGCAATTAGCTTTCGAGGACATACTATCAATTTGTTCAAAGATGGACGTGAATTGACTTTAAACGGGCTTTCTCATGCGGAAAGAGTGATTCAAGCCTCGCGTGTACTAGTCAAACAGCATGATACAGTGGATTATGAAGAGAATATGATTTCCGATGCAGATGCAGATATTATTATTGATGAACTTTTGAATTCATTAACTTTTCCTGAATCAATTGATGAAGACAAAGATAAAGATATAGTTGCAGATTCTGAGTCTGAAGATGACTATGCTTTCTTTGATTCTTTACTGGATGATGATATGCCAATTACAAGTCGTGAAGTTACAATTCTAGAAGATGATTCTGAAGAATTTTGGGATTCGTTATTGGAAGATGATTACAGTCTCAAACCAAAATCCTCTCCAGTGATTACTAAAGTTGAAGTTACCCCATCTGAAGAGTATCTTGAGAAGATTTCCTCTTCCCCAAATATTTCGCAGTTACTGGAAGATTTTGAACCAGAAATCTTACATCACAAGAAGGATTTTGAAGATCAACCTCTTGTTGCAGTCAACCTGATTTAGCCAGATTCCTCAAAAAAGTCTTTGAACAATGCAATGATATGGGACTTAGCAATCAAAGCAAAAAGGTTTCACAAGAGGCAAAGGTTCAAGACAAACGTTTCTGACAACTCAAAGACTGAAGATTTTCGAAGATTCAATGCTTTCCCAGAGTTCTATCAACATCAGAAGTCATTTCTTTGACACGGGCTCTCATTTTAAATGGGAGGGAATGTCACGATTGTGACTATGTTAACAGCAATACATCTACTCCTAGTTGCAGATACGCGAAGTGCGATGCCAAGGAGGACCCTTGCGCTTGGATGGTCACACCTCTTCACCCAAAGGACGTGTCTCTCCGCCAAAAGTCACACTCCTTCGACGAATGGTCACACCCCTTCGCTCTACGGGTGCAACTCTTCGCCCAATGGTTGCAGCTCTTCGTCGAAAGGATGTGTCTTTACGTCTAAAGTCGTGTCTCTTCACCAAGAGATGTGTCTTTTCATTTATGTCTCTTCGTCTCCTATATAAGGAGCCCTTGTATCACACATTCAATCAATCAAACACAGAGTCTTCTAAGTCTTGTTCTAAGTTCAATTTCAGTTTCTTAAGTCTTAATCATGAGTTTAAGTACTTAATTAAGGATTAGCACCTAGAATCCTCACAGCCTTGAGCATCTTGGAAGACTCTGAAAAGTTTCCACTTACATATGCTGTCTTATCCTGTTGATGGAACCATATAACCATCCAATACACAGTAAAGGGCGGTACCAAATCTACAACCCGTTAATTACACACAGAGTACTGATGGGAAAGAGAGAGAGACTCAACACTGGCGCCCCAAAAACTGGCGCCCTTGCGGTTCTTCTTTATTTGATTAAGATGGGAATTCCCCAAGCAACTTTACAAGCTGTCTAAACCTGTCTAGGGCTGTAATTTCGAAATTTGGCCCAATTTCGACAACATAACGGCTCTATAACCTGTATAGACCAAAAGTACAAGTCAGGGGTGACTTCCCATGCAATTTTGGAGCCTTCCGTGGGTTGGCGAACCTAACTAGGGCTGTAATTTTGAAATTTGGCCCAATTTTGACAACATAACGGCTCTATAACCTGTATAGACCAAAAGTACAAGTCAGGGGTGACTTCCCATGCAATTCTAGAGCCTTCTGTGGGCTCTATAACCTATATAGACCAAAAGTACGAGTCAGGGGTGACTTCCCATGCAAATTTGGAGCCTTCTGTGAGCGTTGTTTTTCACTGTTACAGCCTCTAAAAAATACCCAAACTCCTACACTCTAGCTTCCCCGAAGCTTCTGTGAAGTTCTGGTGCACTTTAGGAGAGAAACCCTAAACCTGCAATTTTACATAGTAGGCTGTATTTCTCTGTTTTGGGTCGTTTCGGACAAAGCTAATGCATCAACACGCTCCCCAAGACATTCTGCACGCAATGGGACAGTTGCCCTGTGATTTGGAGGAGTTTTCACGTGAGAAAACTCTCCAAATTCGCGTTCCTTCGCGACAGGGTTGTGTGTACCTGTGGGGGATTAGCAATTAGCTAATCCGGTTCCTGTTCAGAAGGCTCTTGCCTTAGCAAACGCGCATAAAACCCACAGAACTATACATGATCATCTGCTAGTGGGGCATTACAATATGTGCAAAGGGGGGAGAGAGATGCAGAAGAGCATATCATCGTGCTACATGAGACAAAGGAGAAGGCAAGCTTTCCATTAAAGCTGTAAACCTGCACCCACTACTCACACACACATTGTAGGTCACTTACTTGCAAAAATCAGCCTCAGCTCTCAAATTGGGCACCCCCTCTTGCTGATGGAAGTAGAAAATCCACCTGAAGCCGCCATGTGTCTAGTTTGCCCCCTTTTGAGTTAATTCTCTAGTTCCCACTAACTTATAAAGTTATAAGTGACTTGCCGAGTGGCCCAAATTCCATCTGGCCCACACAAGCTTCCATACCCATCGGAATTCAAAGCTAACTGGCCCGACCAGTCCCAGACTGACCAACCTAGACTCCCGATGTGAGAAACCATTCTGCCACAGCCGTTTCACACTGGCCATGCCATGTCCACTTGCACCTTTTCAAAGGTTCAGGGGAAAACAAGTAAAAATAAAATAAATAAAAATATGTAGTACAAATTTAGAGAAGGCAACAAGAAAATAACACCTCCTGGTGACAAATACCCCCGTCGCCTTTGATAACTACTGTATTTAATTGAGAGTGCCACCCACATCAACTGCAAACCATAGCAGCTACGGGACGGGACGGGACGTTTAATACGCGGTGTACAATACACGTACTAGACGTATTTTTAAGAATAAAAAATAAAATACGTCAACTTTTTTATATATGATACTTTAATAAGAACAAATGAAGCGGTTCATGGACATCCTCAATGACTCTTCAATATTTAACCATAACATACATAAACAAGCACCATGAAGCTCTAAAACACAATTGATCAACTAGAAAAAGACATATGTTTTGAGCAAAAAAAACGTTAGAATAGAAAACGTTATGAAACGTATTGTACGTTTCAATACAGGACGTCGTGTATTCTAAATAAAATACGCGTATTTTAGCTGCTATGCTGCAAACCCCCTAGTCAAAAAAGAATTAAGTATGGCAAAACTCAATAATATTTGTCAATCCAAGCTTCAAAATAAAAGTTTAAAACATAAAGGAAATTGAATAATTAGAAGCACCTTCCAATCTATTTTGTACTTGAAGTCATTGGCCTCATTTTCTTGATGTGGAACCACAGAGCCAAGAAACCAAACTATAAGTGAAACTCTTTTGAGGTGAAACATTGATGATCTAAAAGATGGGACAACCAACGCCTGTCTTCAGCTAGCTCCTCCCACCTTTGCCTACATGCTCATGACTTTTTCGAAATACCATATTCACTTGACTGCTTCTTCACCAGCTTTACTTTTTTCTTTTCTAGTAACAAGACAGCACAATGAGATCCAATCAGAAGACACATTTTAAGTACGGGAGATTCACTAGTCCGTTCCGTACAGTGTCACATGAGCGTACAATTGGGGGTTTTTTTGGAAAGCGTGCATAATCATGTACAATAGGGATTGCTCCCCAAAACTTGCACACATACCTTACGTTTAAAAGAAAAAGGGAGGCGGAAGAGGGGGGGGGGGGGGGGGGGGGGGGGTATAGACGATACTTTAAGGTACTACGAGGGAATTGGGGATCCTTGTCACAAGACGGGCACCACGTACCAATAGAAAAGAGCATACTGAACAGACTTTTAGCACTTCAATAACAACTAAACTGAAAGAGAGGGACGACATGCGACACGGAGTGGCGGAATTCCACCCCAGAGAGTATTGGCCCAAAACCTTGGCGCCCCTTTCGGTATTTCTTTATATTGCATCAACACAGTACAAGCCAGTACTACAGACTCTGCACCTTCTCCACGAAGCATGCCAGAGAACTTAACCTCATATTTAAAAGCCCTAGGCCCCAAAAGCAGTTTACAGTAAAAAGCCTTCAAACTCAAAAGCATCTGGTCCAAAAGCAAAGCCAAAAAGCTGCTAGCGTAAATCACGAAAATTCGTACAACCTGCCACGTCAACAGTCAATGCAAAACGCGGAAATCCGTACAACATGCCACGTCATCAGCCAGCGTGATTTTCAGAAATCTGCCATGTCATCAGCCAACTTCGCAATTCTTGTGTGTGTGTGTGTGTCCTGCTTTATTTTAATTCTTTATGTCACTTGCGGCCCCATAGGACGGGGTCCCCATAAGTTGATAGGACTTCTTCTTCTTCTGCTACTTGTTCTTCTTAGGGTTTAGGCCCCTCGGCCGACATCTGTAAGTTGGCTCCATTCTTTAGGCTTTGACACGTCATCAGTTTGTTACATCTCCCCTTCTTGAAAGAGAGTAATTGTCCGCGATTACAGCATATCTGCAAAACAACTCAAGTTAGCTCAAAAATTTCCGAGGGTTATTCCAAGGGACAATCAATTTGCTCTTTTTGTTAAGGAGTTAGCTTCTCCTTTCGGCTCTTTTGATCAAGGAGTTAGCTTCTCCTCTCGTCCAGATCGGAACTCTTGATATTCCGGCGTAGTAAAATTAGCCATCCCACCTAGACCGTACTGATCTTCCACGGGTGTCTTGATGCACTAAAATTACATACCCAGGCAATCTCATCCAATTAGGAATATTCAACGGTTGGCACATCACAATGCAGCACAAATGCTCACATATGCATGTTACAAGACACAGAAACATAAAGCCGCCGATGAACACTCTCCCCGCAAATAACCATCCAGGTCTGGGCCATGAGCTGTTCAACGACTCCCTCATCACTCCTCCCGCAAATAACCTAAAAGGGTCCGGGCCATGAGATATAGAGGCCTTTTACAACCAAACGCCCCCAAGACCGCAGCCTACGTCGTTTGGAGGTGCTGAGAGTAACCACTACTCAGACTTCTTAATACTCCCCCTCGTAAATAACCACAAGGGTCCAGGCCATGAGTAGCAACACTTTTCGATCATTAAATACTCCCCCCGCAAATAACCACAAGGGTCCGGGCCATGAGTATGAACAAGCATTCTCAAACATCATTTCTCACTTCTCCACCCGGGAGTAAATTCACCAATCAATGAAACCAATATTAAAACCAGAGTCAAACATTTCAAATCAGCACCAAGACAGGTTCAAAACAGATACCATCCATTTCAAACAAATTCCAAACAGGAGCAGCAAACAAGTTCTCAAACAAAACTCAAACTTAAAAAGCAATCTCAACATCAATCAAGCTCGAAAAGTCAATTGACTTTCTATCCTGAAACATGCACCAAAAAATTAGGGTTAGGTTCATTCCATAGGGTCATAGCCGAGCACAGCATGGTCCATCAGCTCTTGGACAAACAATGTTTCTTTGGCGGCGATGGTAGTCCCAAGATAGCAATCGCACTAAACCTCCAAGGTCATCTGCTCGTGAAGAGACATCTACTGAGAGATGTCAAGAAATTTCAAGATATAATCTGCTAGGGTTTTCATGGCAAGCATTTCACGATACTCCACTCTACCAGAAGTTGCACTTCGAAGCAAGATGTCAGAAACCATACAACTTCGGGCAAAATTTTTCTTGAAAGCTTGCCAAGTAATTGAAATATGTTGCTTGGTAGCTATCAACATCTGCATGCTACTGTCTCTGCGAAAAACAACAGTTCGAAACAAATCTTGGATCCTTCTCTTGCAAGTGATCTTAATGGCTTATGCCCTGTAAGACATGAGCGGTGAAGACCGGAGCACGCCCGATGCGCGATGAAGTAAGGGTGAGAGTGGCTAATAAGTCCGGGGTCGGAGCACGAACCTAAATTTCCAATGAATTTTTGAAAGTGCAAATGAATTTTTGAAAGTGCAATCTTGCTCTGTCTGCTCCTTGGTAGGATCGGTATGCTTTCAGAAAAGCACACGCCTGATGCTCTCATACCATTGTCACAAGACAGGCACCACGTGCCAATAGAAAAGAGCATACTGAACAGACTTTTAGCACTTCAATAACAACTGAACTGAAAGAGAGAGACGACACGCGACACGGAAGTCCACCTAGAGAGTATTGGCCCCAAACCTTGGCGGCCCTTTCGATATTTCTTTATATTGCATCAACACAGTACAAGCCGGTACTCTAAACTTTGCACCTTCTCCACGAAGCATGCCAGAGAATGAGCCCTAACCACATATTTAAAGGCCCTAGGCCCCAAAAGTAGTTTACAATAAAAAGCCTTCAAACTCAAAAGCATTTGGTCCAAAAGCAAAGCCAAAAAGCTGCCAATGTAAATCACGGAAATCCGTACAGCCTGCCATGTCAGCAATCAACGCAAAACGCAAAAATCTGTACAGCATGCCACGCCATCAGTCAGCGTGATTTTCGAAATCTGCCACGTCATCAGCTGGCTTCACAATTCTTGTGTGTGTGTGTGAGTCCTACTTTATTTTAATTCTTTATGTCACTTGGGGCCCCATCGGACGGGGTCCCCATAAGTTGGTAGGACTTCTTCTTCTTCTGCTACTTGTTCTTCTTAGGGTTTAGGCTCCTCAGCCGACATCTGTAAGTTGGCTTCATTCTTTAGGCTTTGACACGTCAACAGTTTGTTACATTCCTCTCTCTCTCTCTCTCTCTCTCTCTCTCTCTCTCTCTCTCTATCTATATATCTATATATCTATATATATATATATATAAATGTAGCAATGATACCCACACACCCAACCCGGACACAAACGACGTTCTCAAAGTATGCCCCAAAACAGTTGGTATGATGAGGAGTGTAGAGAGACGAGCCACATTTCACAGAGAGGTGCTCTTGGAAGCCATTACTCATAGATAGTCACAGATAGCCTTCTGATGCCTAGTGCGACGGAAGAAGAGGACTTACCTTGCTCCGTTAGAGGAGTTGTACAAGCGAGGCATGGAGATTTTTTCATGAGCCAGGACTCAGGCGAGGCATGGAGATTTTTTCATGAGCATTCTCCCCCCCCCCCCCCCCCCCCCCCCCCTCCCAACCGGCTATCACATCAATCGAGATTTGGGGCGCATATGTAGCATCTCTTTACACAGTTCTAGGACAGCAGGCTCTACCTGACCCTCCGGAGCCATGCCCACAGACATGCACTTTCTTTATCGTTGAGATGGTAAAGAAAGCCATTGACTAGATGGGGACCAGGAGATTTTTGCCAAGAGGCTCTAGAGAAGTCTCGAGCACGGCATAAAAAGGCAGCGGATCAACATCAACGCAACTTGAAGTTGAAGGAAGATGATTGGGTGCTCTTACGTTTTGAGAAGGCACGCCTAAGGAAATGAAAGGGAAAGGAGCCGCTTTTTCCAAAGCTTAGCATGAAATATTATGGCCCTTTCCAAATGCTAGAGAAGATAAATGATGTATCCTTCAAACTTAAGTTGCCGGATACTTGGAAGATTCACAATGTATTTCATGTGAGTCTCTTGAAACCGTTAAAGGGTGAGGTGCCAGTTGATGAGGAGCTTGATGAGCAACCCGAAGTGGAAGAGAGCGAGGAGATACTCGTTCCAAAACAGATTTTGGCACACGAGGAAAGAAAAGTGAAAGGTAAAGTGATTCAACGGTTCTTAGTGAAATTTAAGAACTATCCGGCATTGGATGCAAAGTGGATGGAGGAGGAGGACCTAGCAGATACTCCTCAAATTTTGGAACTTTACCTTGAGCCTTTCGGTTTACCTCCGAAAGATCCCATGGATCAGCAAGGTCTCTCTCTCTCTCTCTCTCTCTCTCTCTCTCTCTCTCTCTCTCTCTCTCTCTCTCACACACACACACACACACACACACACACACATTTACACAAAAAAGTTCAGTGATTATGAAGTTTTTGTTCGTGTGTTGCTATTGATTTCTCGCTTGGAGTGTCCAAGTTTGTTACACACTCGTAAGATTTCTTTCTCGGCACAATGCTGAAGCGTTTGCTCCTACTTCCTTAGGAGAGCTTAGAGGACCTATTCAATCTTTGAAGGATGGTGTGGCATACGAGTCAAAGGTTGTTCATCTTTGTGATACTCAGACACGCGTACTTGTGTCGGCTTCTCTAAGATAATCCTAAATTCACCTTTTAAGCCTAGTGAACACAAGGTAGTCATCCACAAGATGATATAACCATCAACTGCATCATGCATTGTTAGGTGCAGTGGAATGAATGTTTGCGCTTTGCTCAAGATGAGTGCTCCGAACTGTGCTCAAGGTTCCTTTTGTTCTTATGGAAGGTAGAGCCTTCCATGAGAGAATGTTATGATCACAACAAAGTGAATGGACACTGTGAGTGCAAGTGTATGAGACTGAGAGAGAGAGAGAAGAGAGATACGACACCAGAAACGTTGTAAAATCCTCTCCGAAGGCCCCACTCTTGTCGACGAGAGTGGTCTACTTAATGATTGCACAATCTGGTACAAACGGTATGCATGAGACTGATGCAAGTCTAGGGTATGTCAACGATGACGACGGGGACGACGAGACCGACCTAAGGGCTGAAAATCTGCAATCTTTTATCTGCTGTCCAAAAACGCTCTGGGCTGAAATCTGTTGCGGGTCCAAAAACGCTGATTTTTGGGGCTGTTTCTGTGGGTCTTTGTCGCTGAAATTCTGGAGGTTTGGGCTGAAAACAGAGGTTCCTAAAGGCTGAAAACTGATGGTCTTTCCGGGCTGAATCTGCTACACTTTAAGTGAAAATTGCCGGTCTTTATCTGCTGCTGAAAACCAAAAACGCTAGGGTATCTGATGATCAAAAACGCTAGCAGTTGTGGTCCTTGCAAAAACGCTAGGTGCTGGGTACTATTGGCGATGCAAGTCTGATGCAAAAACGCCAGGCTGGGGATGCTGTGCAAAAACGCTAGGTGAGGGAATCTGCTCCTTGGAGGGGAAAGTCCACCAAGGTTCTTGTGAGAAGTTGCCTGCTCAGCTTGGCTCCTGTTGCCTCTTTTGCCAAATAGTGCTAGCTCTAGTTTGCTTATATACAAACTTAGCAAAATTGCCCTACCTACTTTTGTTGGAAAGTCACTTAAAAATAATAAGTGAAAAATGTCAAAAATAGGTAAAATAGGCTAAATGCACTGGAAATTTCCCCTGAAGGATTCTGATGGATTCTGATGGGAATGCTTATGATCATGATGTGTGCAACCAGAGGACATGCTTCTACACTTAAGTGACTGGGCATGCACGGTCTACAAATAGACTCACAAAAGTGCCACATCACTTCTAATCTAAACTGACTGGATTGATTGAACCCTGATCGTACTGTAGCTTGTCCACGGACACGTAGGGTTGGACGTGTCACGTGACATGCATAGTATTGACTAAATACTATGAAAAGGAAAGTACAAAATATAGACTCATGGTAGTCATCCACAAGACGATATAACCATCAGCTCCATGATGCATATAGTTGACTAGATACTAGAACAAATCCACTAACATCGCCAATGCCCAATAGTGGGTGTAGAACTAGGCACTAACATATGCTCCCATACCACAGTGTCACGTGCACATCTAACCCTATGTGCATCAACGTAACCGCAAAACGTTTTAGACCCGAAACGTGGCGTTTCACCCCAAAACGTTTCACCCTAGGCCAAGGCCTCACGTCTCATCAAAACGCCAATTTTGTGTATATATAGAGTTATGTATAGACAAAATAGGTGTTCACAGTGCAGTGAGTAGACACATGCTATGTTAACCTTAAAATAGCATATACATAATAAATAAATAACTTTTTAATGGCCAAATTCTCTAAAGGGAGTTTCTTTTTTTGGCGTTTCACTCCAGGCGTTTCCCCCTGCAGATGAAACGTTTCGATCGTTTCACGGGTTCAGGCCTGCTGAAACGCGTTTCACGGTTATGTTGATGTGCATGTGGACAAGTTGTACCTACTTTAAGGGTTTAGATAGCCTAGGAAGTGTTCTGGTACTTTTGTGAGCTTGTACCATGAGCATTTTCACCGCATAGGAACCCAATTCCTAACAGCATGTGAACCACCTCTTAGTAGGCACTTTTTATTAATAAGTGACTTTATAATTACCAATCATGGGGCTGAATTGGGGGCTGCTGGACCCAGCCTTTGGCAGCTATATAAGAAGCCCATTGGGTACTAAGAGCAGAAGACCCAGAAGGGAGCAGGAGCACTAGCAGACCGGCGGTACTCTCAAGAAGCAGGAACCAGCGTTTTCAGATCAGTCCCCCCTTAGCATTTTGCATCAGCAAACCAACCCTCAGCTTCGCGGTACCTCACCATTCCCGTACCAAATCCTCAGGTTCAGTCCACGTTTTTAGATTTCAGCCACCAGCCTTTTTGCATAGCCTCGTTGTCACCATCGTCGTCGTCGGCACAATTGCAGAATTCAGCCCTCAGTCTTTGTCGTCGACTTTCGTCGTCAAGTACCACAACATCTAGAAGCATTGTACTAGACCTTGTGCAATCTAAACTTTAAAGCAAATACATCTCTAGCAATAGAGAGGGGGGCCTTTGGAGGGGGGTTTGGGACCCCATCTGGTGTCGTCTCTCTCTCTCTCTGTGTGTGTGTGTGTGTGTGTGTGTGTGTGTGTGTGTGTGTGTGTGTGTGTGTGTGTGAAGGTGTAGCGAGTAGGGGCTGCTGTCCATAGCCTGTGTGCTACACTAAACTGAAAAGAGAAGAGGGAAATCTCTGTAGGCCATTCAAGATGGCCAATCCATGTGCAATCCCTATGTCTATCAAGTGTCGTCCATACTCAGTGTGTTCTCCATCCTGTGATAGTCTCGATAGGCCTGTCTCTGCAGCATCCAACTCTCTCAACATCTCCTCTGAAGTATCATAAAATATTGTCTGATGATGGGCAGTCCTAGCATTGAAATCCCCTAGAATGATGATGTCACCATCTCTAGAGAACTCCCATATGTCATCATCCAAAATAGAGAAAGGGGACTGTCCTCTGGGTGGTGCATACACTGACGTGCTCGGGGGAAAGTAGCAAATAGCAATGTAAAGATATATGTCTGTCTCTGCTCTCAGTCTCACCCACATGTACCTAGCTTGCTCATCTTTGCGGGCTATATGTATCAATGGCTACAACTCCTCCCTGAATAACACTGCCACTCCTCCTGATCCTCACCCTCTGCGCTCTGATCGTGTCTCCTGTCTATAGGCAGTTTCCCATCTATATCCACTAATGTGAGGCATAGACTGCCCAGGGGCCTGATGTGTCTCAGAGTAGAAGACAATGTCTCTTCCCCTGAAACTATCCTCAAAGGCGCCCACATCAAGTCGCATAGATCCATTACAATTCCACGTAGCAACTTTGAGGGTGGTCCCATGGGTCTCGCACCGTCATGTGGAGCGCCGCTCTACAATCACAACCCGGCCATCTCTGTAGAAGGCCGTCTTTCCCTTCTCCCTTGCCGCTTGAATCTCTGGCATTACCTCTCTCATATGCGCAAGCTGTGTGAGAGTGAGGTCATCTCCAAGGAATATGCCCGTTTTCTTTAGTGTAGGACGCTTCTTCAAGAAGTCCTTCTTTGCCTCCATGGATGGGAAACGGATGATTAGAGCTCTCCCTTTTGAATTCTCCCCATTGCCTTGTGTCTTCTTCCCCACCCTCCATGCCTTTGTATGAGTAGCCTCACTACCCATCATGCGGAGAGTTCTTCAACTTCCCCTTCCACCTCATCTCGGTCTTTTAGACCGGTTACTCTTATATGCAAAGCTCTAGTTTTCCTTCGTTGTTCTTCTTCTAGAGTCATGTTGATGATTGTAGGAGTGGGGACAGATGTGGTTTCTTTCCCTTTGCCTTTCTTAGCGACTTCTATCCACTTCTCGGCCTCATCCGCCTTCTTTTGTGTCTTCGTGATCACATCCATCCACGAAGACGTCTTTACCATCTTTTGTTTCTCCTCCTCTTTGATCATCCGTACCTGCTCTTTGGTGAGCTTGATTTCCTCTACTACCGAAGGCTGGAATTCCCCCTCCTCTAGTCCACTGCTCGCTCTATCAGCAAGTTCTAGCTTGAGAGCTGAGACCTCTTCTTTAAGTGCTTTGGAGCCCGCCTTAAGTGCTTGTAGCTCTGCGTGCAGGTCTTCTTTCTCTCTCTTCCACTGCGCGCCTTCGTTGAGAAACATTTGAAGAAGGTTGGCCTTTTCTTTCCACCATCCCTCCATATCTGCTTTCCAGTCTTTCATCTCCCTCTCCATTTGTGTAATCCGCTTGTTTGTAAGCACAAAGGTTGCCTTCGGATGGGGCTTACATACCGGCGAAGCAGTCATGACCTCCATCAAAAATACAGCTGCACTTCTGCCAAGTCAACCCACTATGTCCACATCACACATACATCCCTGTCCCCATATCAATCGTACATTTTTTTTGAGATTTTCCTTTTCTGCAAATTTCTGTCAATGCTGAAATTTATGTAATTCTGACATTCTGAAATTTCCCTGCAGGTCTGCAACTCGTGGAAAATGTAAATGTAACTTCTGTGTTTTCTAATTCTACAGGTCTGAGTAAATTTGCAGGTCCGAAAAATTTCAAAAAATTTCAGATGTGACTGCGCGCTATCTGCCCTGTAATGCACCTGCGGGTTTTTTTTTTCGGGGGGGGGGGCGCTGTCCCCAGCCACGAGTAGGGGGGGCGGCGTACTGTCACTTCTATAGAGGACTAGGGCCAGTACGCATCATCTCTGTACACAGCATAGTCACATGGGGACGGGGACGAGGACGGGGACGGGGGACGCGACAGGGGACGCGCTTTAAAAAACACTAGTTCTTTGCAAATTTAATATTGAGACAACAGTGAACACTAAGAGCACAAGATTGCAAAGAAAAAGTGTGTTTTGCACTCATATTACATAATACCAAAATATAACAAAGGGCGTGCGGCATGCGCGACACGGTACACCATTGGTGTGGTGATCAAGCATCAATCATCCTGGCCAAAGGGCAAAACATAATGATGTACATAGATATTAGAGAAATCTTTGAAGAGAAGGAAAGAGGGGTAGGCTTCAAGGCTCAAGCCTTCGACTTGGAGAGGAGGGGAGATGGGAGAGGGAGAGAGAGGAGAAAGAGACTCGAGAGTCAAGAGACTTGTCACTCAAGGGCGGAGCCGGAGAGTCGGAGGGCAACTTCAAACTTGGCTCTTGGCACTTGAGTCTTGCAAGGCTTGGGCAATGGGAACTTCAAGGAAGTGGCCTTGAGGCTTGGGTATGAGCCTTGAGGCTTGGGTGCTCTTAAGCAACCCGCCCCCTGCCCGCGTCCCATCCGGCGATGTCACCGGGGACCCGCGTCCCGGGACCCGTCCCGCCACCCGTCCCCTGTGAGGGACGTCCCCACGTCCCAAAAAGGCGTCCCTGTCTCTGTCCCGGTGTCCCCCATCCCATCCCCGCATAAATGGGTCGCGTCCCCCCGTCCCCTGTTTCTATGGTATACGGTTCCTGAGCAGCTCCCCCTTCCCGCCCCTCCCGATCCATGCCCACACACGTGTGCTTTTTTCACCGCGGAGATGGTGAGGAAGGCCATTGACAGGATGAGGACTGGGAGAGCCTACGATCATGATGGTTTAGTGGCTTAGCATTTCACGCATGCCAGAGATCTACTAGCAGAGCTTCTAGCAGTGATGTTTAACCGTGCCATGTGTGAGGGCTTGCCGAATACTTGGAGCCTATCTACTATTGTACCTATCTTCAAGTCGGGAGACCCTATGGAGCCTGGGAATTATCACACTATCATGATTGGACACACATTGGCACGGTTGTACGCATCTATTCTTGAGCAGCATAGCTGAGTAGATGGGCAGAGAGGGAGGGGATACGCGCAACCGGGCAGGCAGGGTTCAGGAGGGGTTTTTCTACTTTTGACCATATCTTGACACTCAGAGCCATCATTGAGGAGGGTAGATCGCGTGGGAGACAGATCTATTGTAGCTTTGTGGATTTCCGCAAAGCATTTGACACAGTGCCTAGAGCTAGATTGATGCGCAGATAACAGCAGATGGGAGTACCCACATAGCTCATTTGGGGGGTCATGGCATTATACAGGTCAGTAGTGGGGCAGGTACGCACCTCAGAGGGTCTATCCACACCGATTCACTCCAGTATTGGAGTGAAGCAAGGCTGCCCGCTCTCTCCTACTCTATTTGGTATGTATGTGGATGAGGTTTCTGACTACATTGAGAGAGAGGGTGATAGAGGTGCACAGCTGGCAGGGACATGGATTCCATTATTGTTATATGCTGATGATATTGTGTTGATCTCCGACTCTCCGGAGGGGATGCAACGTCACTTGGATGCTTTGAATAGGTTTGCTCAAGAAAGTGGTTTGTCCGTCAACCTTGGTAAAACCAAGGTCATGGTATTTAATACCACCGCACAGTGGATCAGGAGGTCAGCGCCAGCATTCACATACGGCAGGAGACTGTGGAATATACAAAGGCGTACACTTACCTCAGAGTGGTTTTTAGTGGGCCAGCATTTTCATTGAGGAGGGCAGCAGAGACTAGACTGACCAGAGCCCATGCAGCATTGGATAGATTGGAAAGGATCATGGAGGAGAAGACAAAAACAACTCCATGATCCTAGATTGGAAAGGATCATGGAGGAGATTGGAAAGGATCATAGATTGGAAAGGTTCAGTTTCAAGAGCCTCGGACGAAGCTCTGGCTCTTTGACACTCTGGTGGCTTCTACATTGCTTTATGGAGCTGAGATTTGGGGACCTTCATTAGATAATCACGGGAGGACAGGCCGTAGTGATGGATGGGGGGACATGGAGAAGCCTCTGGTCTCTATGATCTCGCGGCTCATTAGAGCCAAGGCCTCGGTACCACGTGCTATTGTTCGAGCAGAGCTAGCTGCCCCCCCACTAGTGGTTGAGGCGCTCACCAGATCGGTCTCCTTCATACACCACATGTGGGAACTTCCCAGATACAGATATGCACGCCTTGCACTTGAGTCCTCTCGACAGTTAGCCATGCAGGGAGATACAGCATGCTGGTATGGGGAGATGACATCATGGTTTCAGGCACATGGGTTCAGCATAGACAGATTGCCTCCCTTCCAGTACTCACTGGATGCACCCTCTCTGACTCTTACACGGTCCCAGATCACCAGGCTCATCCGCCAGGACTTGACTCAGCTAGACACCAGGAGGACATGGATACAGCCAGCACAGGAGCTGGGCACGAAGATGGCTTTCTACAGAGAGCATCTCCTCGAGCTTACGGTTCATGGTTTTGTGACGAGGCCCAGATACATTGGACACCCACTTGTCTCATGGGATACGATGTGCTATCGGCCAGATACGTACATCTTCACACCAGCTACGGATCGAGACTAGGAGATACAGCGGAGTACCAGCAGAGGCTAGGACATGCCCCCTGTGTGACATCGAGCCTGAGACAGAGTTGCACTACACATGCCACTGCCCCGTCTACTACGAGATACGAGGCCGCTTCCATTTCTTGTTCAGAGAGGGCTTTGGACCATTCTCCAGAGTCATGCAGTACGAGGATCAGAGATGCTTGGGTCTGTTTTTGCTCGAGCCACACAGACACAGAGAGAGCCTGATGAGAGGAGAGGCTAGCCAGTCCCAGAGACAGATCACATATTTCTTTAGAGCTGCCACCACTGGAAACCCGGAGGAGTTACTACCACAGCAGAGCTCGTCGTCTCACACCAGAGGCACATTGATCGACCGAGCGACTGAGCTGGGAAGATCCAGACGCCCATGACTGCGGAGGACTACACAGCATCGACGGAGGCTACATCAGAGGATTCGGATCACTTTGGCTCGACATGCACGACGCTCGGTCAGACTACTGACCATGGAGGAGATTGATGAGATCCGCCAACGACCGATGCTGGATCTCTTGTGATCTAGCTATCCCAGCTAGCTAGCTACTTAGTTCACACCTAGTAGTTTAGGATTCCATAGTATTTTATTGTGACATTTGTCATTTCATTTTTGTCATTGTTGTCATCTTGTTACTCTGACTTTGACTTTGTATCAGATCCACCATATTGTAACTTTCTGGTCTCATAGGTCACTTTGGCCTTTTGAAGATGTTAATATAACATTTCATTTCATTTCTCTCTCTCATGCACTTTACACTCACAATTTCCACTCTTGTTTTGGTCATTGCACATTCTCTCTCTCTAAGAAAGGAAGGCTCTCCCTTCCTGTAAAGTAAAAGGAACCTTGAGCACTCACTGTTCGCTCATCATGAGCTTACACCATCGTTCATTTCCACTGCACATTACACACAAACACACACACACGAGCAATCCAAAGATCAAAATACTGAGTTTCTCTCATAACTCTAGAGATGCAGGGCAAACTCGGCCATAACTAAGCCGAACACTAGAAGAAGCATTAGATAAAAAAATTAGCACAAAAATAAGGTAGTTGATAAGGCATAGCACCGAAGAAGATAGAAAGAATTAACACACTATGAACTCGTCATAGCTCCAGACAAAAACTTCACAAGTGTAAAGTTTGCATATCCGCTACACAATTGAAAACTATACCTAGATGAATCCAAGATAAGCCCAGATTCACTTTTAAAGGAAAGCATTTATTGATCGAACATGCCAAGCAAAGCTTACAAAAAATTGTGAACTCTCTCTCTTAGGTATTTTTACAAAATGGATAGCCTTCATGTATCATAGGGTGGATATATAAAGTGCCAAGGGAAGTAAGATAAAATTTTCTTGAAAATATGGGTGGATATAATTCATCGAGGGAAGGTTCTTTGTATCAATCATGACACATGACAAGTTGAGACTTCGTAAATATGGAACTTTCAAATCTTGCAACTTTACTTATAAGTGTTGGATACTGAAAATCGGACCGCATGTACATTAGTCTATTTCTTTAAGTGTTTATATGCAATATTTTGTGGCAAAGAAGCTTTGAACTGAGGTGCAATGCTTTTTGCCTCATTTTACTACTCCAATGACCTCTGGCAAAGTGGCAAGTCATATGCCCCTGACCTTTTGAAGCCTCTTGGATGCTGTCATTTTGCCTAGTAACCTTCTTTTCAAAGATTCACACTTGTAACAAGCAGCAAAACAGTCACTCACGGAGATAACAATCCTTCAAATGAAATAAGAAACTTGTTTATTTCCACTATGAAGAGACCACTTTTATGGCTGTAAATCAGATTCTTACATGCGACAACTCTTCTAGATTCAACAGCTTCCACCATTCCCTGTTTAATCTCACGTTATAACAACCTAAGTGGCTATTCATCTGAGTGTCTGAAGAATCGAGACCCCATCACGAGAGAGAGAGAGAGAGAGAGAGAGAGAGAGAGAATCAAAATTTTCTTACCGACAAGATCAAACAACTGTGGGCAATACCAAACTGTTGATGCGCACTTCGATTTAAAACCCCTTGCTACTACAGAGAGAGAGCGCAACAAGATGAAGATTTACTGTGCCACGAATCTATGGCTGGGTTCAGACGGGGCGGTGGAAGAGAGTGGGGCAGGTGCGGGCGTGCGCACATTGGGTTCAGACGTTGCCCGCCCATCCAGCTTTTTTGGATGGGCGCCTGTGGACCACAGCTGGTTGTAGTCACACAAGGGACCATTCAGAGCTTGTTCACATGGGCATCGGGTTGGCAACATATTTCCATCCCAGCCATTGGTTCACATGGAGCCATTTCAGCATTTAAAACATCCCCCAATCATAGGAGTTTTTATTGAAAAGGAGTTCTTTTTTTTGTGGCGGGGAATGAAGCAGGCGATGCCAGAGTTGAGTGTGGATTGTTGTTGCGCGCCTTCGTTTTGCGTTGTCGTTTTTTGCAGTTGCAAGAGCACTCCACCCCCCAAGGCCTGGAGCCGGCATTCAACCTATGTGCAACAAGTGTGCAATTTTTTTCACGAAATTCCACATGAGGACTAAAAAAATCGTAACTTATTGCCAACTTGTTGCGAAGCGAATGCCCATGTGACAGACTACACTTGAAAGGAACATCGTAGCTCATTCACATTGTTGGTTGTTCATAGAATAAGGGAGGTCTCATGTCAAAGGTTTTCCAATCTTCAATTAAGTGTTCTTTTCTTGCTCTTGACTTCTTTAGTTCAACCGGTTCATCAAAGATGTGGAGGGATTTGAACAAAGATATCACTACTAAATTAGTACTATTAATCAACGCTCATTTGCTGCTAGAGCTAGCACTTGTTAGTTTGTACATGTTACTGTTAATCGGCATGTATTAAGCTTGGAATGCATGTATAAAGCTTGGAATACACCATTCTTTAGCAAATCAATATTGTTTTTTGTATAAATCCTATGAATCACAAGTACTTGGTGGTATTGTCACAATCCTCCTTTCTCTTCCCAATTTTATTGTAAATAAACATTGGTGTTTGAATCGAGAATCTTACTTGTATGCCAACATCTAAAATCAAAATTAAACTATTTGTGTGGTCCACAACATAATGTACCTAAGAAATCAAAACTCTTGCTCATAAGGACTTCAGTAGATCAACAGTACAATCCATTTCACAAAATTATGAAATAATCCTTAAATTATCCAAAAATTAAATCAAGGTAGCCAAATTTGCATTGAATATCACTAACATATATTAAAGTGATGTAAACAAGCTTTAGAAAAGATCCAATTAGGATGAACGTTAACACGAGGGGTATATACACATAAACGTAACTTATTGGGAAAGTAAAAAGTTGAAAATATACAAATTGATATTAAAAAATGGATCACTATGAACCAATCAACAACACTTTAGTTTAGATTCTTGAGCACTATACATCCTTCTACAAAAAGGATGCAAAAGTCGTCATTCAATACAATTCGGGCCTACTTTGGTTAGCTAAGTGCACACTTAATTTTGGACTAATGGAAAGTGTGCGCTGAGATTTCATGGTATGTAGAATCTAAGCTCAAAATTAAATATTAGTCTGTAAATAAATGGAAAGAGTCAAAACAAGGACAAATTGCATTGTTTGAGTCTTGCATTAAGTGTGTTTGCATTGGATTGGTTGTGTAGGATTGGAACTTGGCTAATGGTAGTGGACTAGGAGACTACTATCATGAAGAATTCTCTTTCATAGCCAAATCATAGTTTGCCTTGTAATCATCTTCGTGCATGTGGTACTCTTTACTCCCCTTGACCAATAACTTTTGTGTTTTCAGCCCATACATTGCATCAAACTCTTCCTGCAATACAAATCGCCAAATCAAACTGATTTCCAAGAAAAACCCCATGTACTTACCTAATGGCGCGGGCGAGGCAGCGGATCAAGGGGGGGCGCATGCGAGGACAATGGGCCAAGGGGGGCATCGGGTTTTGGGGCGACAAGAGGGGGGGTCAGGGCGGCAAGGAGGGACGGGCGTCAAAAAGGGAGGCGGAGGGGAGATACCTATTAGGGGAGGGGTATGGGAAGAGAGAGATGGAGAGCAGGTGGGGGTCGTTCGCATGGGGGGATGGGAAGAGAGAGAGAGAGAGGGGAGGGGGGGGACGGGGCGGGGGGTGGTTCCCATGGGGGTTGGGGGGGTTGGGGAGAGAGAGAGAGAGAGAGAGAGAGAGAGAGAGAGAGAGAAATGCAATTTCCTTAAAAAATATATGGATTTCAAAAATTATTAAATAATACTAATAACTACTAGGATTAATATAAAATTCTCTTAACTGTTCTAAACACAATTAAACACTTTCACTCTCATCTTTTCAACTCTACTATCATGTCATGCACTATAGTCTTCCCTTCTTTCAAAAGGGCTTTTCCCTTTACCAATGGGAATATTATCTTTGGGGTTAAATATCTACAGGAGCATGTTACGCCACAAACATTTACTGCTTTGCATGCAATTGTCATGGTTGGGAGTGAAGAGTTGACAATGCCAATGGAGAGAACAAGCAATCACTTGGGAGAGGAGTTTTATGTTGTGGATGAATCTCTCTCTACAAAGTTTGTGGTGCTAGTCGAAGATGACACAATCTCAAATTCAAGTGGCATGGTTGCTCCCTTGGTGGATGTTCCCTCCATAGACATTATTAGTCCAAGCAAGGGACAACTCTTTGGAAAGCAAGCATTGCAAAACTCTACCGATGTAAGGAGTACAAATAGTATTTTATCATTTTTTAATGCAATGACGAAGCTCAACACCTTGATGAAGCTTCTTTCAAAGAGAGTGAAAATCAAACAAGTGTCGAAAATACCAAAGGTGTACAATGGTAGCATGGTGTTTGAGTCTCCACCGACCCTAGGAAAGGTTCATTCAATGGATGTTATGGAACATAAGTATGATCCACACCATTGGATCACCACAACTTCAAACATTGCATTTCCTGGAGTGTGTCGCAAAAGTCAGTGTGCAAGTGCTCTAAAGTGTCTCAATGAAAGTTATTCCAAATTGGTTAATTTTGGGAAGTCAAACATGACGCATTTCAATGGCAGCATACTAAAATTACCTTGCATGGGCAAATTTTGCGACGGACTTGGTGGCAAGTTTATTTGCTACTATTGCAGTCAGTCGTCCATTGGTTTGCGTACATGTGATTTCTTCGTATATTATGTCATGCCAAGGGATGAGAGCATGAGCAGATTGATGATACATCAAGGAACTCACCAACATGACATGAGGGATGGTTCATCGAAAAGGGCTCACCAATAAAACCAAAGAAATGGTTGCATGAGTTCTCAGTGTGGATAGACATGCAAGTGCATGAAAGGTACAAATGTGTGTGGCAAAGGAGAGCAAGGAGCAAAACGGGAGTGGTGCTTTGTGTTCAAGATGTCTGCAGTTAGTCCTACATTTGGATTGGATTTGGTTAATTGAATGCGACAAAGTGGACCTGGAGATTTTCAACACGCTTGGGCGTAGTTTTATCACACTCACCGAGTGGTGAATTGGGTGACCATGGCATGCCATGTTTACGATCCAGGTTTTATTGTCTTAGGAACATATTTATGAAGTTTGGCATATCTTAAGAAACAACCAACAACATGTTTACTAATGTGCTTATCTTATGTTGTAGCATGCAAGATCTCCTCACTTGTGAGATAAAAGAGGAAGACATGGAAGCACAAATCCTTTCTAGCAATGCATAAATGAAGTTATGGAGGGTCATGGATGTGAGAGAGCGGATTTCCATGGATTCATGATAGATGAAGCTCAAGCCAACTGGAATGCAGTTCACACCGTGTTCAATTGTGGCAAAGACAATGTTCTACAACATCGAGAGTGATCTTGCCTTTTTTATTGGAAACAAAGTATGGTGGCACACACCACAAAGTATATTGTCTCTTCTTCTCAACAAACTCACAAAGACATGTGCAAAAAGTGACGTTTAACCGCTTCTAAAGAGGGATTTGGTGAAAGGTGCGTATTGCACATTGGGGGAGCATCATGACATCAATAGAGGGAAGTGTTGATGGGGCAAACACTCTAAGAACCAACTTGGTCGAGAACAAGCATGGGAGCTGGCTTGAAGGCAAATCGTTCAAAAAAAAATCTCATTGTATGACGCATGTACTGCAGATATGGAAAATGCAATACTACAAAGCACGAAGGCAATTTCTTACTCTCAATGAAAACATATTGGAAAGGGTTCTTCACTAGAGAGGCTCAAAGAAATATTTTCCTCTAGTCCAGCACAAGTGATAAGAGTAGTAAATGAGGCTACATCTAGAACATCCATGTATAAGGCTCGCACCCCTCTTGAAGGAGACAAAGAAATTGTTCGGCAAAAGCGAGGGCCATCACTTTGTGATTGATGTTGAGGATGAATCAACACATAGGCCAGAGTACAATGCAAAAACATGAGACCGCACAACACACAGAAGGCCAAGGAAGATCATTTTCATGAAAGATTCAAGGGTAGTAGATGGGAGTGAGAATTCCAAAGAGAAGACGAAGTTTTGTGTTTTGGAAGGAAAGGTCGATGAAGCTATGTGGACAATCAGAAGAACCTCTCTCTGCTATAAATGAGAGTGTGGAGAGCCCTACAAATATCAAGAATAACATAATACAATCCATAAAATTGATAGATCTGCATACCTGACACATCCACAAGCACGTAATTGAAGCTATATGCAAACAGAGAGAAACATAGAGCGAGAGAGCACGTGCAAGTGCACCTCCAAGAGCTGAGTGCTACACTGGCAAGACAAGAGAGAGGAGGGAAGAAAGACACAATCATTGAGTGCAATCCCCCCCCCCCCCCCCCCCCCCCCCCGTGCAAGAGTGAGTATTTTCTTCTTGCACGTATTTACTTATAGATTTTTGAATTCTCAAAAATGAATACATTGTCCGCCCGGACATAAAGTGACTATAGCTCACAAAGAGCTCTTTTATAATACAGTGATAATGAATCTGTTGTCCATTGTACAGTCCATAGAGCAGCTATGCATTTCCACTTGTCAGCTGCAATAAATATGATTTACCATTTGCATTACATCCCTTTCCGTTAGAAAGCAACTGTCCTCAGTTACGAAGATAAGAATCTGGAAACCATACTTGTCAAAAATAATAATTAGTATTTGGCATCAAAAGTATCACATACTGAATGAAAAATTCAAAAAATTAAACAAAATTGCTTATGCCTACCATCATCCACATACTACATATTCTAGTGTCCCATACCACTAGAATAAGCAACAATTGTCATACCCTGATGAATCAGGATATCATCGATCACACTCATCATTCAATACATCAATTCTCATCAATCTCAAGTTTAATTCGATAAATACTGTCGCGACAAAAAATCATAATATACCAAAGTCAAATCCAATTTAAAATCCAAATATAATCCAAATCCAAATCACTGACAATATATACACGAGTAACAAAATCATACTAGGGACAGTGGTGGCCAGCCACTGTAGCATGATTCTGTGATCGCTGTTGTCTAAATTGGTGAATCTACACCAATAAAATGTGATGCCTAAATCGGCGAATCTGCATTAATGCTGCCTAAACCAACGTATCCACATTTGGTATTGTTTAAAATTGTGAATCTGTAGTTCGTTGGTGTATTGCCTAAATCGACAAATCCGATTTCGTGCTACCCAAATCAATGAATCTACACCAGGTGAGCATTCACACATTACCTAAATTGGAAAATATGTGTGCACATGACCAATGGACTAGGCAAGGCATAGGAACAAGACATTCACCATTTATGTATAACAACAATTTGAGGCATGTTTGAGTAGGATTGTAATTACAAATTGTTGTTCACTATCCTAGATCACCTTAACTCATATAAGTAGTTGACTAGCTAAATGACAAATCATCTCAATGAAAATTCCTTTCAATACATTTAGGAGCCATGACCTTAGCAGTGTTCGAGTATTCAACTTAGAAGACAATGCAAAGAAATGAATTATGAAAAGAGGAGGGCGTATTTGATATACATACCTGGAGAATACTCAGCATTTGAAAATGTACGTGTATTTGAAAATGTATATACCAATGACGCAGAGAGGTACAAGTAAGAGAGAGCTGCAACTATCAAACTCGCACCGATGTATAGTTAACAAATCTAGAATGTGTCAATTTTGTGCTAATAAGTGGCTATGAAGTAACGCGTATAAGATAATTCAATTTATGTTAAGAATAGCAGTGCCACTTGGTCTCTATAATGATACCATTGTATGAAAGACTACATATTGAGTTGATTGCACATGGAGGACGTTTATGACTGTGTATACTAGAATTAGAAAAGCAAATAATGACAAACACTTTGTAAACATATCCCTTGAAGGAAGGAATAACTAGTAAAATTACTTGAATGAAAATAGTAATGCTCATGTATGAGTCTTATTAGTGCAAAGTGCAGATGATAGTGGAAGTTGGTAAGTTTAGTCGTTACACAAATTAGCCATCCCATATTTCAATTAAGTTTTTAATAGGAAGTGCTTTTATTGTTATGAAAGTCCGTGCTTATAAGTGCATCCCTTTAGAATTGCCTAGGATACCCATGAGAAGGATAAATTGAAAATGCTTTATCAACAACTGTTTTCAATTGCAAGGAAAAATGGCACTAAATTTAAAGTATTGCAAGAGAAGTTCGAGATAGATAGTGCCATCCCAAAAAAAAAAAAAGTGATTTATTCATTTATCATCCACCACACTACTGCAATAGCTTTGCACTCAACTACGCAGTAAAAAGAATCAATCTCAAGATGGTATCATTTGCTGTGCAATCTGAATAACTAGAAAAAAACTAAGAAAAAGAAAATTATTCTTAAGAACAAAAATAAAGTATTCCTTTCTTACAAAAATGTTGAGAAATGTAATGTCGCATTGCCTGAGGTAATGGGGAATGTTTATGCGGTTGCTTGTAGCCAAAGGTACCAGGAGCGTGCGAATAGGAGGGGAGCAGCCATGGGAGGAAAGAGAGAGAGAAATGAAATGAAATTTTATATGAAACATCTTCAAAAGGCCAAAATTACATATGAGACCAAACTGATACAATCCTTGTCGATCTAATCCAATGCCTGGGTATAAAATAAAATGAAGTAAAGTGAAAGTCTGGAACTAAAACTAAAAGCCTAAAATCGTGAGATTAAAATCAACATCATCATCGTCAATGCTCGAAGTTGTCCGAGAAGATATTGCACAGGTTGCTTCAAACCTTCGACAATGTCCGCCACTGTAAGTAGTCGTAGTGGGAAGGGGGAAAGAGAGAGAGAGAGAGAGAGAGAGAGAGAGAGAGAGAGAGAGAGAGAGAGAAATGAAGAGAAGAGTCAATTAGATTGAATGAGAGGGAGGGTATGCTATGCTCACCTTGACAATACGTCCAAAGCCAGAACCCACAATTTCTCTCAAGCAAGAAAACCATTTACTTTCTTCACTCTCTTCTTAATTATCTTTAATTAGCATAAGCTAGAGCACTCTTACTTGAACCTTCAACAAAATAGACTACTATGCATGAAATGTCTACACTGCAGCTTCCTTCCATTTTTGCCAAGCTACTGATTAGAAAAATAGCATCATTCTCAATCCAAAGACTGTGTGTGCAAGTTAAGGATCACCCTCCATTGCGTTCTTCATCATATGTGGTGCTCTTGGAAGGTTCTCCTATCCTTCTTTATGATGGTTACCTTCTTAACTTCCTCTCGCACCTCACAGGCCCGATCGCCGCAACAATATGTCAAGCCAATTTGCTCAACTCTATGCTTCATTCCTCATTAATCGGCCTCGGCATTTTACATTGTGTCGTGTCTCGTCGCGCTCAGTTGTGGCTTCTTCTTCTTCTTCAGCATTGTCACGCTCACCTTTCCGACAATACTAAGACTGATCAATACCAAGACCAATCCTGGCCCTCTGGTTGTGTGTCTAGTTTCAGAGGCTTCTTTTTCTCTAAATGGTTTAGAGTTGTAGTAGAGACTAGAGTCTTTACCAATATCAAAACCAGTCTTGGAATTTTCTGAGGAGGAGGAAACATAAGAGGTGGCCATGGGATCCATAATGCTCCATCCTTGGAATGCATAATGTGTGTGTGTGTGTGTGTGTGTGTGAGAGAGAGAGAGAGAGAGAGAGAGAGAGAGAGAGAGAGAGAGAGAGAGAGAGAGAGAGAGAGAGAGAGAGAGAGAGAAGGGATCGTTTGCTGCAACTGCTCACGAGAGGAAAAAGGGTGGGGTTGCTTTATATAGAGAGTGGGAGAGAGAGAGTTATGTTTGCCAGTAGCTGCATGCAAAATCAAATGTGAGGAGGGTGGGGAGAGTTGGCTAGTTGGCCAAAGATGGCTACAAGTCATGCATGGGCGAGAGCAACACTAGTTGCATGCAAAAGTAAAGGTGAGAGAGAAAGCGGTAGACGGCGGACTACAAAGAGACGGCCGCTTTGTGTGTTTGTGTGGGTTGATAAACCACAACAGCTAAGGTCACTTGTTAACACTAGTTCTGTAATTGGACACTTAAGTGTTCTGAAACACTAAAGTGTCCTGAGACACTAAAGTGTCATGTTTTTCTACCAAGTTTTGGCAATTTATTTGTCAAGCTAGAAAGAAGTTTTTTACACCTTGCTTCTACCATAGATTAGTTATGAGGGAAAGAAAACATTGGATTATTCTCCATATTAAAATACAATCTGTATGGAGAGAATTCTGGTAAGTTCTAAGACATAAATTTTAGTAAAATTTCACGCTGTTTTGCCAAAAAAATCATAAAATTATTATATCTTTTTGTAGAGATGGCCTTTTTTATGTTTATAAAAGCCAAGTGTTAGCACTTAGTGTAACAAAACAATGGATTGAACTCCAAAGATAAGTTTTCAAGTCACATGCAAGTTATAGACATAATTTCATACTTGCGCACGTGCTGCATAAGAGCATAATTTTGGTCTTCCAAAGGTCCTCTCATGAAATTGGTACTATTCTAGTGCAATTTGACAACTACAAATGACTTTATATGTTTAAACCAAGAAACTAAGTATTTTTGGGCTCCCTAACTCAATTAAATCTCGTTGCTTGAACTCTATCTTGAATTCTTTATCGTGCAAGAACTCTTGAAAATCTTGAGTTCTCCATAATAACATTGAAACCAAGGTTTTAGGCACCGCAATTGTGTATGTACCACGTACTTTGATACATTTAGTTGATCTACATGGAAAGTTTGATATTATTTGAGGTTTTGAATGCTTATGTCTCAAGAATGAAAATATGAAATTTTTCTCTTATGCAGTTTTGAATATTTTAAATGATCCAATAATTTTTGCATACCAAAGCCCTTCTACTTGCCATCTTGAGTGCTCAATGGAAAGGGCAAGCAATGTATCACTTTCTAAAAGTCACAAATACATCAAAAACATATATTTCTTTGTATACAACGAGATGCTTGAAATGATCATATCAAACACATGGAACTTTCCATTATTTTATACACTTTTTGCACATGAATCTTTCAATTATCTATAGCAAAATTGTGGAAGAGTCGCCTAAAATTTTCTACAAGGTCGCTTTATTTTTTCTTGAGCAATTTCTTCGAAGCGTCAATCGCAGTCTTATGAGGGTCAACTTGATGAGTATAGTTCTTGATCATTATAGATTCTAAAATGCAAGGTTATATTTTTAAAATACCCTCTAGCTAACATATTTAAGCATACCAAGAGGGTTTTCTTAAATAAATTGTCTAATGCAAGTAGTTTACATTTGTTAAAAAAGGACACTTAAAGTGTCCTGTTTTGGTACCAAACTAGTGTTAAGTAAGATCAAAGGGGGAGAGTGAGAGGTGTATGTGCAGCCTGTGGTCGTAGGTGGCCGGAAAGAGAGAGAGTGTGTGTGGTGTGGATAAGTCTACGTAGCCCACAACTAGTCATTGTTTGTGGTTACTCCATCTGATTAGCCATGCAAATCGGCGATGCAAATGCACCTACTCCAATATCCTACCAACTGAATTGTGCTAAGGTTTCCATTCATTGGTAGATTAGGGGACCACAAGGGTCGTGAGGGTGGGGAGAGATCTCTATGATCATGAGCTTTTGCTATGGGTGATTCACTGCATACTGAGGATAGGGAGGAGGTGGGAGAGAAGTCACCTTGCTATGGGCGATGCATTCCTTGCTAAGCACAACACAAAGGGCAAGGCAATTGACATAGGTCTATTCTCACATTGTAGGATACAATTAAATAAACAAAAAATAAAGGGACTTATCTTGGCTTGATTCCCACCACAGAAAAATAAATTGTGGCCACCCTTTTAGTTTTCCACTCAGCCCCTATATGGTGCAGTTCCTTTGACCACAACACGAGCCATGACCAAGATTATGTGACACATACAAGTCCACTATACCGTTTGTGCCTACTGGATGTTGCTAAGATCGATGATTATGATCAGAATGACACAAGGATTGCTCAACTAGATTCATGTAAGCTTGGGGACAATTCTTGCACTTTGTCCCTTTTTTATTGCTATTGGGTCCTTACAACATTAAAGCTTTGTATAATTCTCTCTTTTGGTGACAAAGACTCGAGAGATTTCCCAAGGGAGTTAACGCTTCTCTTCTCCTTTTTATTCTTCTAATACATATGTTTTTTCTTCTCCTAGCCTTTCCTCTCTAAGATGTTTAACCTCTATACTTCTTAAGTAATATTTATTTCTCTTTTTGTCGAAGTCCAACTTTCCATAGATGTAGAAACTATCGCTATTATCTCGTCTTATTCAAGCATTAACTTCTCCCTAGTCAATCAAATCTCTTGAAAATGAAATAAAGAAAGAAAAAATAAATTAAAAATTATACGATACAAAACAAAAAATGTTGATTAGACTTAGCTTCAATGATATTTTGGTTGTTAGGTCTTCATAACTATGTATCATCACATCTTCAAAAGCAAACCAAGGCTCTGATACCACTGCTACAAATGGGAGCACGGGGAGCCCTGCAAATATCAAGAATAACATAATACAATCCATAAAATTGACAGATCTGCATACTTGTCACATCCATAAGCACATAATCGAAGCTATATGCGAACAAAGAGAAACAGAGAGTGAGATAGAGCGAGAGAGCACGTGCAAGTGCACCTTCTAGAGCGGAGTGCTACACCGGCACGACAACAAAGAGGAGAGAATAAAGACACAAGCACTGGGTGCAATCTCCCCCCATGCAAGAGTGAGCATTTTCCTCTTGCACGCATTTACTTATAGATTCCATAATGCTAAAAAATGAATACACATTGTCCGCCCGAACATAAAGTGACTATAGCTCACAAAGAGCTCTTTTATAATACAATGATAATCAATTTGCTGTCCTTTGCACATTCCATAGAGCAGCTATGCATTTTCCGCCTGTCAGTGCAATAAAAAACAATTTACCATTTCCATTATACTCTTGACAGTTGTGTGACATGCAATGGCACCCCCAACGATGGAAAAAGATGTGGACAAAATATTGTGGCATGTAGTAAAGGACTCCTAAAAATCATTTGAGGCATATAGAAAACATCCAAATGGGCTACTTAGACAGTGGTTTTGGTTCTGTCGCTCGCAGACATGTTATTCATTGCTATGTGGTGGATCATAATATAGAACCAAGGCCAGCTCCTCCTCCAACAACTTGGCCGGTTGATCTAGGAACAAATCTCATTGATGAAGAAGTTGAGGTACTACTTGAAGGAGGATTTCAAGTGGAGACAGTTCAAAAAGATTGAGAGAGTGCAACAACAATGCAAACTCCTCCCAGGGGTGGAGGCGATTACTCTTCCACTTCAACAAAAGCAGGTAGTAGTGGTTCAATACTAAGAAATGGCATAAGAGTCAAAATTTGGACTTCCATTTTAGAGGAGGCAGCTAAGAAAATTGGTCTCGCTCTTTGTTTAAAGGCTAAGGTGACTGAAGAGAAATGCATTGTAGACAAAGCACATGAAGTCTTCAAGGTTGAGCATCACGTAGGAGATGGACATGTGGGGGTATATGAGGTGCATATCAAGGATGAGCCCTATTGCACATGGCCTAATTTCACCGACAGGGAGGCCAATAAAAAATATTATTTGGCTTGCAAGCACTTGTACTTCATTTTTTTGAGAGGCCTTGGATTGAGTCAAAATGAAAACATGTTCATACATGTTTTCATTTTCTTGATAGTCCTTGGATCGAGTCAAAATAAAAACATGTTCATACATCAACCCGTGCTAAACAAAGTACATGTCTACAATGCTCTTAGCAGTGAACACACATATCCAAACTTAGAGTAAAGCCCATGATTGTACAATTTTGTGACACATTTTCTGCCATGTATTGTAATCGGCAAAGTTGATATGGATTGGGTAAGAAATGGACCTTTGGCAAAGATGTTTTGGATTATCTTGGTTTATAAATCTTTTATCTCTCTTTTTCTTAACACTAATCTTGATGTAAATTGATTTAGGTGTATACTTCTCCGTGTGTGTGTGTGTGTGTGTGTGTGTGTGTGTGTGTGTGTGTGTGTGTGTGTGTGAGAGTGTGAGAGAGAGAGAGAGAGAGAGGTCGAGGAAAAAAATTAGAGAGAGAGAGAGAGCGACGTAGGGTCAAGAGAGAGAATAAAATTGAGAAGAGAGGGAAAAAATCTTTTTGGAATCTGCTTGACGAATTTTAAAAAAGCGCTTGCCAAAAAATGCTAGCCAAAAAGTATTCCCCGCAAAGTTACATGTGATGTAGTATGTGTGTGGCTGAGAGAGGAAAGTGTGTAGGTCTAAGTCATGGCTTAAAATGTGAGGGAAGCAATTTTGGATGTGACCAAAAGCTGAGCACTCTAGTAGTGTGTGGTACTCAAACTCTCGAACTTACCGTGAGCAGAATGTGCACAATCGATTTTACTCTTCTCCATTGCCCCAACACCCTGTCTTGCATCGAAGGGAGTGGGAGCTAAGTTGAATGGCTATAATAGTGTAAATCCCTAACAAGGGGAAATGCTCAAGCATGTAAGGGTGAGTATGGTTTCCTCTTTCAACGAAGAACATGGTTTTGCAGTTTGGGGCAATATGGATGGTGTAATGTATGAAGCCTAACCCACCGGATTCCTATCAAGCTGTAATATATTGGCGTTGTAGAAAAGCTTCATTCACTTGGGAGTCAATTGAGGCATCATGTAGCAAGTGTAATGCATCCCATCTCCCAAACCAGTTCTTTATGTCTTGCATCCCTCCCGTGCTCAAGATCTTGCTTTATGTGTCTTTTGAACTTTTTTGCTTGCTACCATGCAATTATAGGAAGTCGATGTGAGGGGTTTTGATGCATCTTTATCATGTACTCCACAACCCTTTACATGACCATAACCTCAACTGGAAGAGATCCCGAGTCAAGAAGTAGGAGCATATATGGTGTTTGTGTCTTAACTTGGAGAAAGTTTGTAAGAAAACACTTTTGGACATTCTCAAACTCTTTCCAAATAGACTTTGAGATGCTCCCGCCCCACATTTCAACTCCATAAAGAAGAACCGGTGTCACCAATGTGTCAAAAAGATACTTCTTGAGAACCCAATATTTGATGTTTTCCACATTACACATGTTTTAAAATGAATAGCACACTCTCTTTCCCACTTCCAAATGATGCATAGCACATTCATGCCACTTGTGATTGGCCAGATTCTCTAGGCCAAGGTACTTAAAGCTCTCAACAACTTCAAGTATCTCATTGTTGTACACAATGCATGGCTTCTCCTTATGGTTGGTTCTCACAAGCATAACCTTTGTTTTGAATTCATTCACAATCAGCCCACTATGCAAGAAAAAGTTCTCAAGGACAACCATAAGCTTTTGTGCATCCTCTAAAGAGTGTGTTAGAAGCACTATATCATCCGAATACAACAAAAGCAGGACTATTGCATTCCAAGTAGTGACCTCTTTAATGCCTTCTTCTTGCATAAAGTCAAGTACCATTTGTTCCAATTGATCGATGCATAGACCAAAGAGAGTTGGTGATGATGGACATCCTTGTTTAACCCCAATAGTGCTTGCAATTTTTTTTTAAATTCCTCTTCGCATGCGCCATTGACACATCACCTTCTCATACATTCACTTGGCACTTGGAATTCTTCCATCCTTCTCCACAAATTGTTACGTGGAATCATATCAAAGGTTTTCTTAAATTCCACAAAGCAACAATACAATCGCTTGCCTTTCAACCAACTTTCCTCCATGAGAACACGAAGAGTGACAAGATGATCAATGGTACTATGGCATCGACAAAAACCCGCTTGTCCTTTTGCACGCTTGCCATTCTCTTCATCCCAACACTTAATTTTATCTCCATTATGCACCCAAACAACTTTGCCATAAGAGACCAAATCATTATAGTCCGCTAGTTATTTACATTCGTTACATCCCCTCCTTTAGGCAAAGGCTTGACCTAATTAGTACTCCAATCATAAGGCATACCATGTTGAAGTGTAAGGTTGAACATAGCACACATTCATTCATGTATAAAATCTCTTGTTTATTTAATCATTTCCGGCTTGATACCTTGAAGATCTCCTGCTTTGCGAGTGGCCAACTTTTCGAGCCCACCGCATACATCCTCAATAGTAAAAAAAGAGGGCATATATGGGATTGAACCATAAAATGACATTTTTCAGTATTTGGTTGCTAATATAGTTGCCTACAATGTGTGTACATATTCACAAGACTTAAGTTACCAAAACTCTCAACCCACTTGTCCCTTAAGCTTTTCCAAAATCTTCCACATGCACGTGCCTTTTCTTGGACTTGAAAAAATTATTGCTTTATTTCCCATCTTCTTCTCTTCTTTTGAATCAATGCCTTGTATGTATGTAGATGACTTTGATACTTGTCTTTGTCCATAGTTGCACCATGCTTTATCAAGGACTTTAGAGCACACATTTTACGTGATCTATCTTTGTTGATACCATGGACATGATTTATGGAAAAACATTCTTTGGCACAAGAACAAATAACTTTCTTGAAAGCTTCCCATTTAGTTTTCAATGGTGCGCTATATTGAAGCTTTGTTATCCATAACTTTTGCTCAATCATTTCAATTTACATAGGCGCCCATTTAAAATCCATACATAATGATAACTTCTCTTCCCTTTGACTGAGATTATCATGCTTAGCCTTGGTACTCCACATGCAAGGTCAATACATAAGGTCCGTTGGTCTCATTCTGGAGACCATTGGCCAAGCGTAAAACTATTTATACGATACATGATGGCTTGGGAGAGTAGCATATAGTCAATCACACTATCCCCATTATAATTTCTACATGTAAATCCATCGGTTCCATTCCACAAAGATATACCCTTGGAAATTAGCAGACCCGTGCTATTACACATGTGTAAAAGTAAATTTCCATAGTGATCCAGTTCTTTCTCATCCATTGAAGTACGATCATACAAGTGAACTTCCTCAAACTCCCTTGAAATGTATGCAATATCAAATTGTTAAATATCATGTTGCAATGTTTTTGTGCGAGTTAGGTCTTCGAGCGAGCTCAATGGAGCGAGATTTTCTTTTTGGAGGACCGCCGTTCCCACCTCCCCTTCCTCCTCTCGCTGCCCATGTTCTTCCTCCTCTTCCCTTGCTCCTCCTCCTCCAACATCCTCCCTCTCCTCCACCTCCTCTCTCAATCTACTCCTATAACTACCTTCCCTTCCTCCATCTTGTCCTCCGACAACCCCCCTCCCTTCCTCAAGGTCCTCCACTCCCTAATCTCTCTTTTCCTATCACTCTATACCCCTGTCCCCCCCCTTGTTACCATATACATGTGGTAGTGATGTGTCTGAACACACTAGGACCGCCGGGGCATTTTTTCCCTCTTTAGGAGGTTTTTTCCCCCGTGCATTGTATATACGCCCATCACTCTAGGGCTATCTATCTTTCCATTGCACACTAAGTAACACACTCTCTATTGTGTGCCTTGAGCTTCCTTCGTCTTCTCCAAGCTGTGTGTGTTTCTCTGCAACCCTAATTCCAACAATTGGTATCAGAGCAGGTTGCATCCTCCCAGGCTTAGTCGCCAGCTGCTCCAGTACACGCCTGCTCACTTTCTCCGATTTCAGTGAGCTTTGGCAAGCGTTCGCAGGTCAACAAATACTTCGGGAAACCTCGTAGATCTCGGTCTGCTCAGATTTTTGATTTGGGCTCACTTCGGCCTCCGTTTCCACTACAGGCAGGTTTGCACAGGCAATTTCGTCATTTTGTGCAAAATTTTTGTCAGTGCCATGTTCTGCATAACAGGTGCCCTATAGTCTTCTGCGGTTTGTGCTATATAGCATGTGTTGTTCTCGCTCCGTTTCTCCTATTTTCGGGCAGTTTCACATCAGGTGCATCATTTACCATGGCTGACAAGAACAACACAGATGTGTTCAAGATGTTTGCTGCTGAGGACAGGTTGGATGGGGACAACTACCCTATGTGGGCTTATATGATGCAACATGTTCTTGTGTCAAAGGGTGTCTGGAACATTGTGCAGGGCATTGATGTACGTCCTGGTTCTGAGGATGTTGCAGGTCTTGCTGCAAGGATTGCAGCTGTTAGAGTTGTTTTACCTATGACAGAACAAGCTTGTTGGGATGTTAAGGATGCGCAGGCTCATGCATTAATTGCATTGTCTGTGAAGCGCACCATTGTTCCTCACATCCGTTTAGCAAAATCTGCAAAACAGGCTTGGGATATTTTGGCTGGTCTTTATACAAGTCGCAATGAGGCTAAAATTGCTTTGCTGCGTAAAGAGTTGGAGTCGAAGATTATGCATGAGGAAGATGATATGGAAACTTTCCTTGCTAGTGTCAAGGATATCAATGAGCAACTTATTTCTGCAGGAGAAGTCATTTCAGACAGTTCCCTTGTGCAGACTATTCTTGATGCCTTACCAGATTCTTACCAGACTTTTGCTAGTACTTGGAGACTTATGACCCAAGGAAATCCTAAAGTTGTCAAGTTTCATGCATTATGCACATTGCTGTTGGTGCAAGAGTCACTTTCCAGAAAAAACAGGACTAGGCAGCATGCAGTTGAACAGGCTTTTATTGCTTCTCAAAGAAAGGGTGGTAACAGTAATGCAGCCACTTCTTATGGTTCTACTGCGAGTGGCAAAAATTATGTTCCTAATGCTTCTGTTGGCAGCAATTCGTCTGGAAATTCTGGTGACAAGGGAAAAAAGAAGATGCGTTGCCATTATTGTAAAGCTAATGATCACTTGATCAAGTCGTGTCCTAAGTTGAAGGCCAAAGAGGCTAAGAAGAAAGAGGGTGGTTCCACTGCAAATGCTGGTTCCACTACAAATGCAGCCATTGTTGAGTCTTCTGTGAAAGGAGACTGTAATGCTGATGTTGATGCAGAATGGGCTTTTAGCGCAGAGTGCACTTACAATCCTGCTGTCCGTGATGCATGCTTGTTAGTTGCTGCAGATTCACATGTGTGGTATTACGACAGTGGTGCTACAAAGCACATTACCTAACATTGTGAATTGTTTACCTCTCTCGAGTCTGTCCCTCATGGGAATTCAGTCACTTGTGCCAACAACGCCTCTTATCCAGTTCAGGGAGTTGGAAAGAATGTGCTCACTGCTGCTAATGGCAGCTCCTTCACACTTGTTGATGCACTTTATGTACCTGGGATCAAGAAGAATCTCTTGTCTGTATCCGCACTTGCTAGACTTGGACTTGTAGTCAAATTTGTGGATGACAGATGTACAGTTCATGATCTCAGTTTTGGTGATGAAATTGTTGCATCTGGCCTTTTCTGTCGTGGGTTGTATAAGCTCACTTTGTATGACAAGTGTGGACAAAATTTTGCAAATGCTGTTGCAGATTCAAGGGCTATTTCAGATGCAAAACTTTGGCATGCACATTTTAGGTCATCTGAATTTTGACAGTTTGCTGCGTTTGCAAAAATCTGATATGGTTGCTTCTTTGCCGCCTCTTGAAGCACTTGTCAAACATGTTTGTGAAGGCTGTATTTTGGGTAAGATACAACGTTCTAAATTTCCAAAGGATGGTTCAGTTCAGGCCACATGCAGGTTGCAGCTTGTGCATAGTGATGTTTGTGGGCCCATGCAAACTCCGTCCTTGGGCAATTACCTGTACTTCGTGACTTTCATTGATGATTACTCCAGGCATGCATGGGTATTTCCGCTTAAAGCGAAGTCCGAAGTTTTTATGTGCTTCAAACAATTTCTGGCTATGGCTGAAAATGTTTCGAAATGTACTATGTGCACCCTCCGTTCCGATCGAGGGGGGGAGTATATGTCTCATGAATTTAATGCATTTCTGGCTAGTCGTGGGATAAAACACCAATGTACAGTGCCTTATACACCTTAGCAAAATGTGTTAGGAAATAAGATGTAGCTAAATAGATATTTGAGTAGATTACTTAATGGAGAAAGATAGATTTCACACACAAAAGATTATAGAGTAGAGAGAGAGAGAGAGAGTACACACGATATACGTGGTTCACCCAATGTGGGCTACGTCCACGGGAAAGCAGCCACTCAATGGCCTTAGTACTTCAAAACAAGAAGTAGTTTACAAAGGGATTATACCCTTAATGGAGCTCCCGCCTTGCTTCACACTCACCTTGTTGCATCAACTTCACACTATGAAATGTGTGTAGAAATGGCCTCCTTTTATAGGCCAAAAGGGCTGCCCTCTCTCATGAGAGGCAGCTATGTGTAGCCGCCCTTGTGTAGATAAGTCCAAATCGGACCCTCCAATCCGCCCATGTGTGGCTGCCCTTGAGAAGACAAGTCCGCTTTTGAATTCGGCCACCGGCCAATTGACTTCCGACCACCGGCCATCGGCCATTGACTACCGGCCACCGACCAACCGACGGTTGTTTTCCGACCACTTTCCGGCCACCGTCCGGCCATAATATTATGGCGAAAAGGAATATTCTGGCGAGGGTTGAAGCAATCTCCTCATGCTTGGTATGAGAAAGCTGACACTCATTTGGTCAAACAAAGGCTTTCATAACAGTCCAACAGAAAGCACATTGTATGTAAAGCGTGAGGGTGATGTACTTCTCATTGTGGTTCTTTATGTTGATGATTTGCTGATCACTGGACCAAATGAGAGACATATTGCTAAATTTAAGGCTGATTTGAATGCTACTTTCAAGATGAAAGATTTGGGGCTGTTGCATCATTACTTGGGTATACAGTTTAAGCAATGTGATGGTGGTATTGCCTTGTGTGAGAAAAGTTACATAGAGACATTGCTATGTAAGTTTGGACTTGAGGATTGCAAACCTATTGCCACTCCCATGGAAACAGGTTTGAAGTTGAGTCTACATGATGTTGGCGATCCTGCTGATGTCACTCTTTATCAAACTGCTGTTGGCTGCCTCATTTATGTATGCAACACAAGGGCGGATATTCAGTTTGCAGTCTCACAGGTCATCAAATTTATGCATAGCTCAGGGTCTAAGCATTGGCAGGCTGTCAAGAGGATTTTCCGCTACCTTAGTGGCACTTTACATCTTGGCTTGTTTTATCCCAATGGGGGATCATTGCCGCCAGACTTACATGCTTTTTCGGACTCAGATTGGGCTGGTTGTTTTGACGAGAGTGTCCACAAGTGGTTTTTGTTTCATGCTTGGCAGTTCATGTATATCATGGTTGAGCAAGAAGCAACCTACTGTGGCCACTTCGAGTTGTGAGGCTGAGTACAGGGCAGTCTTCACAGCTACGGTTGAGTGTGTATGGCTCAGAAGCCTTATGGCTGATTTGGGTGTTGGACAAGACACTACCAACACTATCTACACTGATAGTCAGAGCGCATTGGCAGTTGCGAGGAACCCAGTTTTTCATGCTCGCACAAAGCACATTGAGGTGCATTACCACTATGTCAGGGAGAGGATCTCAGCAGGAGAGATCAACTTGGCTTATGTGCCAACACAGGACAACCTTGTCGATCTTTTCACAAAGGCATTGTCTCGTGAGAAGCTTGAAGCTTTCCGCAAAGCTTTGGGCTTACTCCCCTTTGTGGACTGATCCTGTCCTCAGGGCATGGCACTTCCCTTTACTCATGTGCCAGCTCTCGTTCACCGAATCACTCTAGGGGGGATTTGTTACCATATACATGTGGTAGTGATGTGTGTGAACACATCACTACCACATGTGTGTGAACACACTAGGACCGCCGGGGCATTTTTTCCCTCTTTAGAAGGTTTTTCCCCCGTGCATTGTATATACGCCCATCACTCTAGGGTTATCTATCTTTCCAATGCACACTAAGTAACACACTCTCTATTGTGTGCCTTGAGCTTCCTTCGTCTTCTCCAAGCTGTGTGTGTTTCTCTGCAACCCTAATTCCAACACCCCTCCCCTTTCTTCTTCTTCTTCTTCTTCTTCTTCTTCTCTCTCTCTCTCTCTCTCTCTCTCTCTCTCTCTCTCTCTCTCTCTCTCTCTCTCTCTCTCTCTCTCTCTTGGCCACCCTTCTCTCCCACTATCTCCCCCCCCCCCCCCCCTCTCTCTCTCTCTCTCTCTCTCTCTCTCTCTCTCTCTCTCTCTCTCTGCCTCCACTTCCCCTCACCCTGTGTGTGTTTGCCCACCCCCTGTCATCACTCTCTCTCCATCTCTTCCCTCCTTCTCTCTCTTTCCCTCCCTCCATATCTTGTCTCTCTTCTCTCTCTCTCTCTCTCTCTCTCTCTCTCTCTCTCTCTCTCTCCCCCCCCCCCCCTTTGACATGGATAGATTACCCCCTTTCCAAGTATTCATTGGACGCACCCTCCTTGTCTCTCACACAGACCGAGATCACTCAGCTCATCACATAGGACTTGATTCAGTTAGACACTAGGAGGACATGGATACAGTCTATGCGTGTGCTTGGCACAAAGATGGCTTTCTACAGAGAGCATCTCCTTGAGCTCACAAAGGATGATTTTGTGACCAGACTTGCCTACATGAACACTCATCTATCCCATGGATTGAGATGTGTTATTGGACAGATGCGCACATCATGACATCATTTAGAGATTGTGGCTGGAAGATCCAGAGGAGTACCATCAAGGGCTAGGGTTGATAGAGACCAAGATGTGGAAGAGAGAGAGAGAGAGAGAGAGAGAGAGAGAGAGAGAGAGAGAGAGAGAGAGAGAGAGAGAGAGAGAGAGAGGATATGGAGGGAGGGAAAGAGAAAAAGAGATTGGGGGGGGGGGGGGGGGGGGGGGTACATCAACACTCATCTATCCCATGGATTATGACGTGTTATTGGATATATGTGCACATCATCTATTAACCCTCACGGACACCCTATCACCTACGATGGATGCCGTATTATTTATTTGGTAGAGTCAGGGACCGGGCTTGTCGGTCCAATAGGTGTGTAGGTGATCGCCGATGAGAGGAGCACCACTCACCTTATTTTTACAGCAGTTGTGCAACGATCGGCCTCTGTGGGCACCCATGTGTGAACGGGCTAAACTCTTGTAAAAGGTCCATTTGACCTAAAAATCCTCATTCTCTGAGGTGTAAGCTAAGAAGTGCTCTTTCTCCATCTCTGTCTCCTTCTCCTTCTATGTGTGAGTGTGTGTGTGTGTGTGTATGCTAGAGAGAGAGAGAGAGAGAGAGAGAGAGAGAGAGAGAGAGAGAGAGAGAGAGAGAGAGAGAGAGAGAGAGAGAGAGAGAGAGAGAGCATTGTGATGACATCGGCGGCGGTGAGGTGGTAGAACGGGGTAGCTCCTTCTTCTTTGCAGCATAGATCCTTCATGACGGCAGAGAGGTGAGTGACACACGATTGTTCTTTGAGCTTGCTAGGATTTTCTAGCTGTGTGTTTGCAGCCTTTTGAGGCTCGCACACAGTGCATAGGCAAGCTCCCAACCTTTGACACATACGGCAAAGCGTACATGTTTGGCGCCGCTACCGGGGACAACCTTGCATTAAGCTTGAGGAGCACTTAGTGCTACCTCTGTAAGCCACTCTTCCATCTATTTTTATGCTTTTTGTTGAGTTCCGTGAGAACTGTTAAGTGGATGCAATGGGCAGATTAGTAGGTTTTTTGCTAGATTTTGTTAAGTGACCGAAATGCGTAGTTTTAGCAGGTTTTGGTCAGATATTGTTAGTGGCTGTAAGCTTTGTTAGTGCTGTATTATACTGGTTTTTGTTAGTTTTGCAAGATCTATATTGTGCAGGTATGATTTATGTAGTGAAGAAATTTTGCTACTACCTTCTGGCCAACAGGTTTGTTTTCTATGTTGATCATCAAGCCTTGTTGTATCTAGTAAATAAACCTTCTTGAATTACACAATGGTTGTTAATTCTTCTTGAGTTTGATTTTATCGTTGTGGTTAGACCTGGTAAAAGACATGTCATGGCGGATCATTTGTCTTGCATACCCAATGGTGAAGCCCCTACTGGAGTCGATGTGATGAATTGCCCGATACTTCCTTATTTCTAGTCGAGACCATGCCTAAATGGAGTGAGAAGATTGTGAACTTTCTAGCTAATGGGTTTCCACCCAAAGAACTTCGTAAGAACATAACTCGAAAACTATTAAAAGAATGTGAACTTTATTCTCTCATTGCAGGAACTCTTCATAGGCTAGGGAAGGACGATATTCTTAGACGTTGTGCCCGTGAGGATGAGTATTTATACATACTGCAAGAAGCCCACATGGGTATAGCCGGAGGAAATTTCTCAGGGGAACTAACTGCTAGAAAGGTGTTGCAATCAGGCTATTGGTGGCCTACCTTATTCAAGGATGCATCACTTTTTGCAAAAGGATGTGATGAATGCCAACATTACAAGATCACACAATGAAAGGAGAAGATGCCCTTACATCCTGTTAAAGTGACTCAACCATTTGAAAAATAGGGTTTGGACTTTGTAGGCCCAATTAGTCCGACAGCTCATAGCACTCAATCTCGATATATTATCGTTGCCATTGACTATGTAACAAAGTGGGTGGAAGCCAGGGCAACACGTAAGGTTGATGCAAGGTCAACTGCTAAGCTTCTCTTTGAGAATATTATTACAAGATTTGGTTGTCCCTCTGAGATTGTGAGTGACAATGGCACTCATTTTATAAATGAAGTGATAAAAGAACTCACTACCAACTTCATGATAGCTCACCATAAGTCCACACCTTATTATCCATAAGAAAATGGCCAAGCTGAGAGTACCAACAAGACCTTAATCTTTATCTTGACCAAAACGGTGGAAGCTCATCGCAAAGATTGGAATTTGAAGCTGACTTCAGCTCTATGGGCTTATTGTACTTCTTACAAAATGGCTATTAATTGTACACCATTCAAAATGGTATATGGCCAAGAAGCAATTATGCCATGGGAGTTTGTAATTCCTAGTCTGCGCATAGCTTCACAAGAAGGTTGGGATGGTAACCCTTTAGTTGAGCGCTTATATATCCTTGAGAGATTTAGATGAAGAAAGACAATTGGCTATGCAAAATACACTTGTGGAGAAAGATAGAAGGAAGAAATGGTTTGACCGTCATCTAAAGAACAAAGATATCAAAGTTGGTGATAAAATCCTTATGTATGGAGTGCGTAAAGAAAAGAAAAAGCGAGAAAAGGACCATATAGAGTATGTGAAATCACCCCACAAGGAATCACCCCACAAGGAACCATTTGTGTGGAGACTCTTGATGGAGTTGAAACCATTGGATTCCTCAATGGGAGCAAATTTAAAAGTTACTATGATCCTTTAAGCCAAGAGGAGCTACGTGACATCCATAAAAAAAGGCAGCCAAGGCACAAACATAATTGAAGAAGATACAAGCTCAAGATGAGGCTAAGGAGCAAAAACAACGTATAAGATGCTGTGAGCGGGATGGAAACACACAGAACGCCTCTATAACAACCCGACACACACTCTTGGGAAGATACACACACACACACACACACACACACTATGGGGCACCACTCGGCTTACACAACCCACCAAGCCGAGACAACGAACACACCGATGGAGCGAGAGGAGAGAGACTATCCGTTTACCCACTCCACAGAGAGAGAGAGAGAGAGAGAGAGAGAGAGAGAGAGAGAGAGAGAGAGAGAGAGAGAGAGAGAGAGAGAGAGACACCCAAATAACTCAGCACAAAAGAGGAGAATTTCTGATGTTTAGATACAATATAGCTTGATCCAACACCAATGGGGCAAATAGCTCACACAATATGGGTAAAATATGCCAGATACAATCACAAATTGGAGCAGAAACTTTGCTCATAGAAGAAACTTACACAGCCAAACAACAGAAAAACAGTGAGGAATTTGAAAAAATGGACAGCACCATCGCGTCCGGTACGGCCCATAACCCCAGTCTACAATGTCAAAGTGCTCAAATCCGACCTCGGATGCGTAGTTTACGACCAAAACAGGCTCCAAAAACCCCAAAAACACAGTTGCGGATGTTCCTCCTCTCTTCTCCACGTTTTTTCTGGTCTTCTCTCAGTTTTTTCAGTTCCCACACTTAGCTTTTTTACTTGGGCACCCTTGGCCTTTAGATGACCTCAAACGGACCCCGAACAGGCCAAAAACTGACCTCGCAGTGCATAGCTGTCACCCTGCTATATCCATCCGCACACCTGGCACTCAACTTTTTCAATAATGCATCTCGCCACCACGTGAAGTGGCCCCAAAATATGGTCCTCATGATGACCTTTCTGCATAATTATCACAAGAAAATATCCACGTTGTGTCCGTACTTCTCCATGTGCAAGTATTGACCCAATTCGACCTCCTGACGCCACTAGATGCCATTTGACGCACCTGCTTACCTCATGTCGTCGGCCCGCGGATAGCTTCCTCGAGAAGTTCACACACTACCAACTCCTCATTATTATAGAAAAAACACACTGGTACTGGTAATACTGAAAATCGATGCACTATGTACATGCTGTCCTACCTGTGCACATGTGGGCCCCACGTAACCACCTGGCTTTGGAAAATGGGCAATCCTTTATTCGATGCACCATGCATGGGTATGTATATATGCGCAATCACTTCTTCCAAAAAACTCCTGACATAATTTGCCCATCCCCTAGCCTGCTAGAGCATTCATGCTCAGCAACAACAACACTAGTAGATGCTCATTCCACCTAGATCCCACACAAAAACACTTGGCATCCCTTGCATCAAAAGCTTAATCAAGGTTCCACCTGGTTCCCAAGGAAAACCTATAGAGATACCATATATCAACTTTGCATCAAGAAAACCATCAATTACTTTGGCATAGACCTGCATGTGCAAATTTATCTTCTTCTCCATAGCTGAGAGGTCTCCACTGATCATTTGAGTCATCAATTTCTGCTTCTTTGACAATTCAACCTTGGTTTGCATCAGCCCTTCAATCACTTCATCAGGCCCTTCACTTTCATCTTCAACTTCATTCACAAATGCAACTAAACCAGACTCTTGGATTTCTTTATCCATCAAAAGAAATGCAACATTAGCATCCTCATCACTGTTGGTAGTACTATCACTGTCCTCATCAGTCTCACTGTGGAATAGTCTTCATCACTAGACTCATCCTCATTTTCATAAAGCTCCTCCAATCATTTCCTTGTGTCCATATTATATAGCTTCTTGGCACCTGTCTGTCCATAGAGGCTAATCGTACCACGTCTCCAATCTTGAACAACTCCCACTAAACGTAACCATGGTCTGCCCAGTATAATAGGAGATGCTCCCAACCCCGCTGGCATCACATGAAAATCAACCACCGCTTTTGCATCATATGCCTCCACTTCTAAGCTCTTTACAACACCCAAACATTTTACTTTCTGATGGTTTGCCAATCTGATCCGGAAGCCTGACACCCCAGTCACTGTAAGACCCATCTTCTCAACGCATGAGTGTGTTATGACACATATTTGGGCTCCGCCATCAACATAGCCTTGTCCCAGATTTTTTCTTTTATGCCACACATCTACTATTGGACAAATGCCTGGAAGCTCATCCATCGCCAACACCTTTATTGAACCTCTCTCTGGCTCTTTCTCCATTGGGTTAACCATTCTCTTCCATTGTCGCTTTAGCTTAGGCACCATCTCTATAAGCTGCCCAAAAGTAACATCTGCCTTTCTGCTTGTCAGATCCTCCTTCAAGTCATAGCTTAATTGCCCATCCCTAGTGGAAAATCCGAAACATGAAACTTGCGACAAGCCCTCCTTTTCCTCTTGGCCTTGACATCTTCGCCTTCATGGATCTTTCCCTTCTTCTTGCTAGGACTTGGGGCACTTCTTCCTTCCTTGTCCTCTGTAGTCCTCTTTCCAATAGACATCACTAATGTATCCTCTAGCTTTGATGCTTTCTCTAAGGTAACCACACTTAACACTTTTGTCTTTCCCTTTTCCTCCTGGGTTAACCCAGGTTCTTTCATCTCCCTTAATTTCAATGCCATAATCATTTGACCTAGTTAGCACTTGTCTTGGCAATGGATACATGTCGCCCCCCATCCTTGGTGGCTTATCACATTGCAAGCTGATGTGGCCCAACTCTCCACAATTATATCATGTGGGCGTCTGCCTCCAGAACCTACCATTGCTTTGTCCATCACCATTCCTGGGTCTTTCCTCACCTCCTGGCTGATTTGAAAACCTCCCTCGACCTCGATTATTTCCCACTTGGCCTAGCATGTTTAGAGTAAGATTCTTCATTAAATCTATGACTTGCCTCATGTCTTGCCTTAGTCCATCATCTTGCACTGCTGTAGTGACCATTGCTGGCATAACTTGAGGAGTAACAGGAACCACTGGTTCATGATGAACCCCTAGCATGCGGCCTTGTAAAGAGTCCATAGGCTGAAATTCAGACCTCATGGGCAAAGACTCCACCCCTAACTGGCTCATTTTCCTTAACTTCCATTGTTTGTTCCTTGCCACCTCTAGTGCATCTTCATATGTCCTAGGCTTCTTTAGCTCCACTCTCCAACGTATATTCTCCCAAAGACCATCCAAAAACCTATCCTTCTTCATCATGTCAGGCGGGGGTGCCTGTGGTGCTAAGGCCTTGCACATCCTCTCCCATGCCAATGAAAACTTTCGTATGTACGCATCTACTGGCTCACCTTCCTTTTGCACTAAAGCCTGTACTTCTTGCCACACTTGGTCAGGATCTTCTACTCCACTTCCAATCCATGCCTTAGATTTTCCCAACTCAATCTTACGGGTGGATCAGCCACACGCAACTCCTCTTCAAATGCTTTGGACCAAACTCGTGCATCACTCTTCAAACAAATTTGGAGAAGGCGTAACATCTGCGCCGGGTCATGAATCTGGTTGCTAATGCAGGAAACCTCCATCTTTTCTAAAAAGTCTTCCACATCTTCATCACTTCTTCCCTGAAACTCCGGATAAGAGAAAGCCATGGCTACCCAAGCTACTATGCTTTGAGAACCCCTTCGAACACACGTGCAAGAACCCAAAACTTTTGACTGACCCAATCCCCAGAAACTTCAATGGAGCTCAACTTTAGATAAGGACAAACACATGCACATCAAATGAGTTTTCATAGTTAATCATCGGAATTACAACAGGCAAAGGACATTCCAGGATCTCTCTTAATCTTCTTGGTCCGAACGTAAAGACTATGCGCTGCTGGAAAAAAATCTTCTTGGACACATGAACATTTATCTGGATTCTCTGAGTTAAATGAAAAGGAGTGAATTGAGGGCCATTTTGATCATCCATTAAAGCCAACCATGAAGCTCCTAAGAAGGCACACCTGACTTATCCTCTGATTTTGCCAAAATTTCAGCAGCATAACATCATAAATGGCTCAAAAGACCAAAAAACCAGCCAACATAACTTGGAAAAATTTTGACAGAGTTTCCCCAGAAGTAGAGCAGTAGGAACCCAAAATATAGACTGTATATGTATGCATAAACTGTCAACAATAGAACCCGAGCATCAAGTAGGACTCACTAATACATAGCCTATGGCGAGGCCACGAAAAGGGTACTCCAGCTACCTGTATCACCGAAAGGATCTCCACATTTGAGAATCCCCCAGCTCAATAAAACCTCACGCTATCGACCCTCACACGAAGGCTTATGCAAATCTCGTGTAGTCAAGTCTCAGAAATGACTATCTTCCAGACCAAGTCTCAGAAATGGCTGGGACTGCCAAATAAACCAAGTATGGATCCCCAAAGGCGTACAATGGCAGTTTCCACAAGTAACGTACAATCCAGCAGACAATGCGCTCAAACAGGCGCCAAATGATGCATACCCACAACAACTGCAAGTGACACCACTGCTAGTATATCACTGTACTCCAGCTACCTGTACCTGTGTGAATCACCTGTACCTGTACCTGTCCTTGTAACCTATAACCTATAACCTGTAATCTGCACCCTGTAATCCCGAATCTTGAAACTTGAAGCTCGAAGCAGAAGGTACTCGAAGAAGATCCTCCGTGGGGGTGCCAAAAGAATGTGAGCGGGATGGAAACACACAGAACGCCTCTATAACAACCCAAAACACACTCTTGGGAAGATACACACACACACACACACACACACACTATGGGGCACCACTCGGCTTACACAACCCACCTGGCTGAGACAGCGAACACACCAATGGAGCGAGAGGAGAGAGACTATCCGTTTACCCACTCCACACAGAGAGAGAGAGAGAGACACACACACACACACCCAAATAACTCAGCTCAAAAGAGGAGAATTTCTGATGTTTAGATACAATAGAGCTTGATCCAACACCAATGGGGCAAATAGCTCACACAATATGGGTAAAATATGCCAGATACAATCACAAATTGGAGCAGAAACTTCTCTCATAGAAGAAACTTACACAGCCAAACAACAAAAAAACAGTGAGGAATTTGGCAAAATGGACAGCACCATCGCGTCCGGAATGGCCCAAAACCCCAGTCTACAATGTCAAAGTGCTCAAATCCGACCTCGGATGAGCAGTTTACGACCAAAACAGGCTCCAAAAACCCCAAAAACACAGTTGCGGCTGTTCCTCCTCTCTTCTCTACGTTTTTTCTGGTCTTATCTTTGTTTTTTCAGTTCCCACACTTAGCTTTTTTACTTGGGCACCCTTGGCCTTTAGATGACCTCAAACGGACCCCGAACATGCCAAAAACTGACCTCGCAGTGCATAGCTGTCACCCTATAGCTGTCACCCTGCTGTATCCATCCGCACACCTGGCACTCAGCTTTTTCAATAATGCATCCTTCCACCACGTGAAGTGGCCCCAAAATATGGTCCTCATGATGACCTTTCTGCATAATTATCACAAGAAAATATCCACGTTGTGTCCGTACTTCTCCATGTGCAAGTATTGACCCCATTCGACCTCCTAACGCCACTAGATGCCATCTGACGCACCTACTTACCTCATGTCGTCGGCCCGCGGATAGCTTTCTCGAGAAGTTCTACGCGCTACCAACTCCTCATTATTATAGAAAAAACACACTGGTACTGGTAATAGTGAAAATCGATGCACTATGTACATGCTGTCCTACCTGTACACATGTGGGCCCCACGTAACCACCTGGCTTTGGAAAATGGGAAATCCTTTATTCGATGCACCATGTATGGGTATGTACATACACATGACAATGCCAACTTGCGAGCTACACATGCATTCCATGTTGAAACAGAGGATGATTTGTTGGGTTAAAGGCCCGTGTGCCCGGCTGCCCGTTGTTCAGCCGCCCATGTACAGCCATTCATTTACTCATTCATAATAACTATACTCATAACTACACATAGTAGTGTGAGTACCGCCCCGCCACACACTGTGTCTATCTCCTTCTTCGTGCTGGCTCTCTGTGTGTGTGCTCTCCGATCCCAACAAGTGGTATCAGAGCTTGGTAGTGAGAGCATTGAGAGCTTCATCATCATTGTTGAGTGTGTTGAAAATTGTTGCTGTTTCATTGCCGTTTTTCGGTTTCGCGCACACGCGCATTTCTAAAGAGCAGAAGGTTTTTCCGAGCTTGGCATTGGAAGGTTCAGCACTCCGCGAGTATTTTCACCAGGCGTCCTGGTGTTTAACCCCCTTTCGGAGCCATTCGTGCCATTAGAAATCCCATCCGAGCTACAGACTAGGAGCTGCGTTTTTTCAGCTCTCTTTGGTAGTTTTCTGCTGCCAGAGCTTCCATAGCCATTACAGGTGCCATTGTTGTAGTGTCTTCCACTTACGTGAGCCCACAACTCATTTGAGAGTGTGTAGCCTCTTCTTGGAGTGGCCTCATACACACAAATAGAGTGGGAGTTTTGGCGACATTGTCTTCTTCGACTACAGGTACAGGTATAGGTACAGGTACGGGTATAGGTTACAGGTTACAGGGAGCTTTGGATACAGGTTTCTTCTGTGGTTACAAAACATGTATTTTGACTGTGGGACAGCCATGTATATGGTTGTGGTTTGAGTGGGAGCTTCTACTCTTCTGGGCAGTCTGTTTATGCGTGTTCTTGAGCTACAGGTTTACATCATCTGTGTATGTTGATGGATGTGGATATGGCAGTTTGACAGACACTCTTTATGCATGATATTGTGGAGATTTGGTTCACTTATACATAGAGCGGGTTTGCTCTTGCTTGCAGTGTTGCGGTTTGAGTACGGACAGGTACTTGGTTGACAGTAGAGATTGGACTTCGTTGAGCTTGTGCATTGGTTATATGCTCACTTGGATCGATTTATGCTCACGGATTTGTGTAAGCTTGGTCAGCTTATGTCTCTATTGTGGTTATTCAGACATGGAGTATGTTTATGCCTCTATGACAGCTCATTGTTGATGCATTTTGTGGCACAGTTTGCCTAGGCCGGTTGAGTTACAGGTGTCACGCGTTTATGCATTTGTTTGTGGATTTCTACGTACGTTTTTTGACCATATTATGGGCTGATTTATACTCTATGCGTTTGCTCTTTGATTGAGCAACAGGTGTTGTCAGATTTGCAACACTACTTTGTTGTGGCAGTTTGTTGGTTGGTTACAGGTTTCTCATTGTTGCATTCTTGTTGTAATGGGCACTAAAGAGGACACAGTTTTCAATATTGAGAAGTTGGATGGTGCTAACTTCTCATATTGGAAAGATCAGATTTGGGATGTCTTGGTGCAGAAGAAACAGATTCGACCTCTAAAGTTGCAGGGAGTTAAGCCAGAGAACATGGAGAGGGATGATTGGGAGGAGTTGGATGAGATGTGCAGGTCTACCATTAGGCTTTCCCTTTCAAAGTCTGTTTATTACAATGTGAAAGATGCACAGGGTGGAGCTTATGAGCTATGGCAGCGGATTTGCGATATGTATGATAAGCATTCGGCTGCTTCTATGGTGTATTGGATTAAAAAGCTTATTGATTTGCGAATGGAGGAAGGTGCTTCCATGAATGCGCATTTGAATGAGTTCAATACAATTTTCAGCCAACTTGCTACGCAGAAAATTACGTTTGAGGACAATGTAAAAGCTATGTTTTTACTTGTCACGTTGCCTGAGTCATGGGACACATTTAGGACAGCCATAAGTAACTCGGTTCATGCGGATGAGTTGACAAGTACTAATGTGGAGTCTAGTCTTCTCACGAAAGAGATTAATCGAAAGAATAATGCAGGTAGTAAGTCTAGTGCAATGGTTGTCAGAGGCAGGACTATGGACAAATATAAGTCCAACAGGGGTAAATCTAGAAGCAAGTCCCGTGCAGGCACAAGTAAAAAGGATGTGGAATGTTTTCATTGTGGTAGAAAAGGCCATTTCAAAAAGGATTGCTACAAGTGGAAAAGGGAAAATGGAGATGGTAAGAAGAAAGACCATGATGCTAAGGACAAGCCTAAGTCCAATGTCAAGATTGAGGAGTTAAATGCAACACAGGGAGAGTGTAGCTCTCAAGATGACCATGTATGTGCTCCGACTAGTGCTACTAGTAAAGAGCTTGGTGATGTGTTGCTTGCATCCTATTTTGATGACGCTTTTCTTCTCACTCATGAGAGTAGTATGCCTATGGATTGGGTCATTGACAGTGGTGCTTCTTTTCACGTTACGCCTCATAGGTCGTGGTTTCATGACTATGATGCTTCGAGCACAGGTATTGTCAGGATTGCCGATGGGCGTTCTATGCAGATTCATGGCATTGGGGATATTCATTTGGCTATACCAAACTCTACTACGTTTGTCTTGCAGCGTGTGCGTCATGTGCCGGCTCTTGCAAAAAGCTTGATTAGTGTGGGTCAGTTGGATTCACTTGGTTTCAATGTATCTTTTGGTGATGGAGGTTGGAAGATCACTAAGGGCAGCCTTGTTTTGGTTAAAGGTGCTAAGAGGAATACGTTGTATTCCCTTTGTGTAGCTAGTGTGGCTGATCACATTGTGGGGATCACTGAGCAACCTCCTGCTTCTTTATGGCATCAGCGTTTGGGGCATATGTCATTGAAAGGTTTGAAGTTGTTGGCACGTGCGGATTACATTCCCGTTTCAGATTTTGGTGGTTTTGAGTTTTGTGAGCATTGCCTTTATGGTCAACATGCTCGGTCTTCTCATAAGAAGAGTGTTCCACACAGATCTTTGGAAAAGCTAGCTTTGGTGCATAGTGATGTATGTGGGCCGATGCCCAATGCTTCTCTTGGAGGTGCTATGTACTTTGTTACGTTCATTGATGGTGCTAGCAGGAAGGTATGGGCATACCCCATTCGTAAGAAGGATATGGTGTTTGATATATTTAAGCAATGGTTGGCTCTTGTTGAGAACCAATCAGGTTGTAAGTTGAAGTGCTTACGTACGGACAATGGGGGTGAATTTATGTCTCATGCTTTCACAACATTATGTGTTGAGAAGGGTATACGGCGCGAGCTTAGTGCTCCCTATACACCTCCTCAAAATGGTGTGGCAGAGCGCATGAACAGGACTATACAGGAAAAAGTCCGTAGTATGCTTTCTATGGCTGGTTTGTCAAATGGATTTTGGGCTGAAGCTGTTTCCACTTCTGTGCATTTGATAAATCGTTCACCTAGTGTTCCTTTGGGCTTCAAAGTGCCCGAAGAGGTATGGACAGGTTTGCCACCTTCGTATGGTCACCTTCGTGTTTTTGGCTGTGAAGCTTATGTACATGTACCTAAGGCAAAACGCAGCAAATTGGATCCAAAGAGCAAGAGATGTATCTTCTTGGGTTATGGTAGCTCTGGTGAGATGGGTTATCGATTGTGGGATCCTATTGACAGGAAGATTGTGCGCAGCCATGATGTTGTTTTTCATGAGGACTCTATGTATAGAGCATCACCGCGAACGGTTGAGGTTCGGCGTGTGATATTTGAGGAGGATGGTCATCGGTATGATGGTCCCATGGCTGCTCGTGGGCAGCCCATTGACCCTCAAGTGGGAGATCAGCCCTTGTTGGGAGATCATGTAGATGTGGGACAGCTAGATGCACCTCCTGCACAGTCTTTGAGGCGTTCAGAGCGGCGTGCAAGACAGCCTCAGCGTTTTGTGCCTTCTATGGATTATGTATTGTTGACTGATTGCGGGGAGCCATCATGTTATGATGAGGCCATGTCTAGTGTTGACAAGCTCAAGTGGGAGCAAGCTATGCAGTCAGAGATGGATTCGTTGATCCAAAATGAAACGTGGGAGCTTACTCCTTTGCCAAAGGGTAAGAAGGCACTACCATGCAAGTGGGTTTACAAGATAAAATTGTGTTCAATGGATGCAAAGCCTAGGTACAAAGCAAGGCTTGTGGCTAAAGGATTCAAGCAACAGAAAGGCATTGATTGTGACGAGATCTTCTCCCCAGTGGTGAAGATGTCTACTTTGCGTATGTTGTTTGCTTTGGTAGCTACAGAAGACATGGAGTTGAAGCAAATGGATGTAAAGACAGCTTTCTTACATCCAGACTTGCACGAGGATTTGTACATGGAGCAACCAAGTGGGTTTGTTATTCATGGTTCAAAGAAGATGGTATGCCGGCTTCTTAAGACCTTGTATGGGCTGAAGCAATCATCTCGTGAATGGTATCGTAAGTTTGATGCATTCATGAGTTCATTGGGCTATGTACGCAGTTATGAGGACCCATGCCTCTATACTCGCAAGGCTGCAGATGGTAGTCTTATTGTTTTGGTTTTGTATGTGGATGACATGCTGATCGCAGGGAAGTGTATTTTTGATGTGGATGCCTTGAAACATAGGTTACATGAGACCTTTGCCATGAAGGATCTTGGGGATGCCAGTCATATTTTGGGTATGCGGATCACTCGTGGTCGTTCTCGCAACATGCTCTTTCTTAGTCAGAAAGAGTACATTGACAGGGTGCTTGAGCGTTTTCATATGGAAGGGGGGAAGGCCATTAGTACCCCGTTGCCTCCATATGTAAAACTCAGCCATGATGACTGCCCTCAGACATATTTGGAGACTACAGAGATGTCTCAGATTCCCTATGCATCAGCTGTTGGTTCCTTGATGTATGCCATGGTGGCTACGCGTCCAGATCTTGCTCATGCAGTTGGTGTGGTTAGCAAGTACATGTCTAACCCGGGCAAGCGTCATTAGGATGCAGTGAGAGGTGTTCTCAGATACTTGAGAGGGACTTCAGAGTTGTCCCTATGTTATGGTGAGAAGGATATGTATGTTTGCGGATATACAGATTCAGACTATGCAGGGTCAGTGGACTCGAGGAAGTCTACTAGCCGCTATGTGTTCACAGTTGCAGGTGGACCGGTTTCATGGGCATCACGTTTACAGCCATGCGTTGCTTTGAGCACTACAGAGGCTGAATATATGGCTACCACTGAAGCTGCCAAGGAGGCCGTATGGCTCTCACGACTAGTGGGAGATCTTGGTATGGTTGGTGATGCTCCGATTCTACATTGTGATAGCCAGAGTGCCATAGCGTTGGCACGGAATCCTGTCTTCCATGCAAAGACAAAGCACATTGAGGTGAGGTATCACTTCATACGAGAGGTGCTAGAGGACAAGCGCATAGAGCTTGTCAAGGTACACACTGACGATAACCCTGCTGATCTACTCACGAAGTCATTAGCCTCACAGCGGTTTGCACACTGTAGATCGCTGATGGGTATGGCTTGACTTCTTTTGCTGTATTTTGGCCACTTTAAAGGCACACTGCCTTTAAGTGGGAGATTGTTGGGTTAAAGGCCCGTGTGCCCGGCTGCCCATTGTTCAGCCGCCCATGTACAGCCATTCATTTACTCATTCATAATAACTATACTCATAACTACACATAGTAGTGTGAGTACCGCCCCGCCACACACTGTGTCTATCTCCTTCTTCGTGCTGGCTCTCTGTGTGTGTGCTCTCCGATCCCAACATGATTGGTTGGACTGTGACACAACGACTATGAAAAAGTGCTATATAACGACTTGTTAGACACGGGTGCTAAATATAATCTGTTGTCATACAGAGTGTGGTGTCAGTTGAGAAATCCATCTATATCTAAGAGTCTATCCAAGTCAAGGGCGTCAACCATAAAAAAACTACGATTTTTGGTATCTGGCACACTTCTCTCAGGTATGACAATGGTGTCATAATAACTAATATCTAATTCTCCTCAATGATTTTTTCATGTTAAACTGATTATTTAATATGGGAAGTGCCAAGGGAGAAAAAGCTAGAAGATTGGTTAAGCTGGCAGACTGGCCATAATAGGGATCCAAAGGAGGGAAAATAGGGATCCAAAGGGGGGGCCATCCGCATAAGAGCTATGTGCAACAATGCTCCAAAGACCTTAGGGTTCAGCCCATTAAGACTTCCAAAATGCTAAGGTTCCAAACTTCAAAGGTTGTGTCCAATGGTCAAAAGCTTAGGAAATTGGATGCTTTGTGTGTGTCCCAAAAAGTCTTCCCAAGTCCTACAAAGGAGGGGGCGAGCGCAAGAAGTAGGGCATGAGAGAGAAACTCACACACACACACACACACACACACACACACACACACACACACACAAAAGCTCCCTGTACACAAAGGCAATGAGGGCACACATGTCAGCTCCCTAGGCCAGATGCCCACAAGGTGTACTCAAATCCTATTGGATGTCCATGGAGGTGGACCAGTGAGAATTAGGCTAGAGTAAATCTAGTTTAATTAATTTAAAAACACTCAATAAAAGAACCAATAGGAATTAAGCTCTCTAGAAGACTATTGGACAATCTCCCAAGGGGTCCAATGAGCATTCAGCAGCCCAATGGCTTGCCTGATTCCTATTGACCAGGAGGCAAAGGGGTCCAATGAGAGTTTAGTTGAATTAATTAATTACCTAAAGCTCTCATAAAAGGGAAAAGGGGGACACATGTCAGAAGACTATCACTTATGCTACTTAACTTTCATTGGCTAAGCTGGGAGAGGTCCAATGAGGTGCTAGCAAGAGCAAATAGCAAGAGGGGTCAACCAAGAGAGAGAGGGGGATGATTTTTCAAAAGGCAATCATCCACACACACACTCACACAAGCTCATGTGTAGAGTAAGAAGACTCTCTCTCTTCTCAAGCTTTAATGGAAAGCGTATCACCTACTCCAAGCTTGTGAGAAGGGAGGCCTACACCAACAACTCTTGGCTTTGTGATGCAAATCCAACCAAGAGCCAAGCTTCAGTGCATGCTCATATCCTCTACCATGCTAATCACTAAGCTAAGCTATGCTAATATGAGTGATTATGTGAGGAGATGTACATCTTTCTTGTAAGACTACTCCTTCTTCCTCTCAATCTACTCTCATACCCCGCTAGCTCTCACCATCTTCGAAGGTGTGTGAGGTCTTGGGTCTGAGACCATGAGGGAATTGATGTTGTGTTTGATAAGTGTTTTGCTTAGTGCTTGAAGTTTCCATCTTCATTGCACTAGCTAGTATTGCAGGAACACAAAAAATTGTATTGTAAAATGTCTCTCTTGATGGGATAAACCATAATACAAAGCCTTTTGGAGGGGGGACCAGCTCCATGCAAATCCGTCCTCAACTATTGTCAATTGCTTAATTTCTCTCTCTTTTGAAGTATTTGTCATGCTATCTAACTAGGTGTTATTTGCTCTCTCCACCCAAGCACTCTTGTTATTTTCATCAGGAATCTATTCTAATGAAATGCTCACTATGTTCATGCTATTTTCCACTACACACAAGTTACTAGACCATTAAATGTTACATTGGTATCAGAGCACAAGGTTTCTCTTTTCTTGCTCAACAAGGGAGTTCCTCAAGCTAGCTATAAATGGTTGGTGTTATTAATTGCATTAGTAAGTAGAATAGGGATTTTTTAGCCTTGCAGTGCGCTTGCCTTTGTAGAGTTAACAGGGCATCACCATCGAGAGCTATGGTCTTTATAGTGGAGTCCTACGGGGCTTTCCTATGGCTTAACCACTATAAGCTATTAGAAGCTTGATAGAAGCCGGTGGTGTTTTGGTGTTGAACGACCCTCTCTTCTATTCCTTACAATTTATGGTATTTGAGCCACGGTTACAATAGCTTGAGTGCTTTTTCTAAACGAGTAAAGAGGAGTAGCAACTAGGGCTTGAAGTGCCAAAGTAGACCTAAAAAGTTTACACCTAAAAGTTGTTAGAATGGCTGACAATAGTAAAGAGAGTGAAATTAATGTTGATAACTTTGATTTTGCTAATAAGCAGGCTACTAATGATGCCGCGATGCTTGTTAACTATCTTGTTTCTAGGCTTCAATAAGCCATGGGAAATCCATCCCTCCAAAGTGAAGTGCAACGGTACCTTCGTGCTCATGGGATTCTCCAAGCTCCCCACCATGATGAGAGAGCACCTAGGAAGCCTCCTAGCGAGACTTCCAAAAGAGGCCTCTCTCTTATTCAGGAAGAAGAAGAGGATCCATACGAAGGGCTCAAAAATTTGCTCCTTGATGACGCATCTCCTTCTCCAAGGAGAACTCAAGAGCTCCCACCGAAGGAATGAGAAAGAAGTGAGTCTACTGCCACCTCGGTGGAGATGGCTCCACGAAGACGGTCGGCTAAACGCTCTCCATCACCTCCAAAACAGAGAAGACCATCACATACTTCTCCACACCCTACTTCAAAGAGGGATGACAAAAAGCAAGAGAAGAAAAAGGCGAGAAAGAGGACACCCTCTTCTGCATCTTCTTCATCCTCTTCCCCTTATGAAAGTGATGGTGAAGACAAAGAAGATCAAGGCAAGAAAAAGGCGAGAAAGAGGTCACCCTCTTCTCCATCTTCCTCAAATTCTTCACCTTTTGAAGAAAGTGATGGTGCAACCTTTGAACCATCAAAGAGAAGAGGCCATAGGAAATGTGTGGAAGAGGTCATTCAAGCTCAAGAAGTTCAAAGAGGGAGGGAAGAGCATCTCTTTCCTTACCTACGATGGCACCTTTGGTGCTACAGACAAAGTATTGGCCTTTATCCAACAATTCAATGCGGCATTTGGAGATGAGGGCTTCATGGAGTCCTCTAAGCTACGTCATGTAGCTATGCACTTTTAAGAGTCCGCCAGACAATGGTGGTCTAGCCTACGGGCCAACAATGAAGTCCCACGAACATGGAAAGCTTTAAGAGCTTCCATTATGATGCAGTTTTTGGCCACCGATGCCAAAGACAAAGTACTCACCGAATGGAGAAGCTTGAAGCTTTCTCCCTACGAATCCATTCACAAAGATGTAGACAAGATTTGGGACTTACAACTCAACGCCACTATCTTCAAGCAGTTGGATTTTGGAGAGCAAAAGCAACAATTTTGGGTGGGCTTAACTGAAGAAATGACGGAGTATGTCAACTCCCAAAGACCATGCACCATATCGGCAGCTATACACCATAGTATGGTGGCTTCTCGAATCAATTTCCAAACGGGTGCTAAAAGAAATTTTAAACCCATAGAAAACAAGGGTTCCAATGAGCCTAAGGGGAAGGACAATGTCCAAAAGTCTCCTAAGGGCAACTCCAACAAAGCTAAGGAGAAGGGAGTTTACAAAGGTAAAAACAAACTCTCTCCTGAAGAGCTTGAGCATTATCGCAAGGATAACCGCTGTTTCAAGTGTGGTGAGCAAGGGCATGTGTACCGCGCTTGTCCTCAAAAGAACACCCGCCATGAGCCTCCTAGAGCTACCTTGGTCGAAATCCAAGAGGAGGAAACTCACCACAAAGGATCTCCTCTATGCCATGATTGGGGAAAGGTAAGAGAACATGATGCTTTTATTCTCTTTGACCCTGGTTCTACTCACAATTTCATATCCACAGAGTTGGCCACCAAGCTAGGCACACAACCTTACGAGATGGGAGATGTCCTACCGAGAGACGGTGCTTTCAAGGGGCAAGAAGCTTCAATCACTCCCTTAATCGGGAAATTGAGGCTCCATGTCCAAAGCTATGTGGACAAAGAGGACTTCTTTATCTCTCCTCTCAAGCGTGAGGATGTAATCCTAGGGGCACCATGGTTTGGTTGCATGGCTACCAATGTTGAATTCCATGAAAGAAGAATCTCCTTTAGGTTCAGGGAAAAAGATATGTACATAGATGCTAAGGAAATGGGTAACACCATACCCATTGTACATACACAAGCTTTCAATAAGTCAATAAAGACCTCTATTTCCATGTACATGATTTTTGTTAAAGACTCTCAAAATGAACCTAATGTTTTAGCAAAAGAAAATATCATAATCAAGAAATTAGAGTTATCCAATTCTCTCAAGGGGTTTCAAGATGTCTTTATTGACGACATCCCTTGTGAGCTACCTTCTAAACGAGGCAATGATGACCATGCAATTGAACTTCTTCCAGGAAGTTCACCGCCTAACAAACCTCCTTATAGAGTTTCTCAAGCTCAACAAGAGGAGATTGTGTGGTAAGTGCATGAATTATTTGAGAAGGCATGGTTAGGCCTAGCTCATCTCCATTTTGTTCTCCTGTGCTACTAGTGCAAAAGAAAGACGGCACATATCGTATGTGTGTCGACTATAGAGCACTAAATACGATCACTATCAAGAATAGGTTTCCCGTTCCACGGGTAGAGGACTTTTTTGATAAGCTACAAGGGTCCACCTACTTCAATAGGATTGACCTAAAAAGTGGCTATCATCAAATAAGGAAGTTGATCAAGACATTGTAAAGACCGCATTTCGCGCTACGTTTGGTCTTTACGAATACATTGTCATGCCTTTTGGCTTGACCAATGCACCAGCCACATTCAACCGCTTGATGGAGAAGCTATTCAGGCCTCATCAAACCTTTACTGGAGTGTTCTTTGATGATATCATCATCTACTCTAATTCATTAGATGAACACAAGCAACACCTCCAGGTAATATTTCAAGTTTTAAGAGAGAATAAACTTTATGTTAATTGAAAGAAAAGTGAATTTTTCTTACAAGAGATTCAGTATTTAGGTCACATTATCTCTCAAGATGGCATCCAAATGGATCCATCAAAGTTAGAGGTAATAAAAGGATGGCCTAAACCAAGGAATCTTCATGAACTAAGAAGCTTTATAGGTATGTGTGCATACTATATATGCTTCATAGAAAAGTTCTCACTAATAGCAGGACCATTACATGACCTAACAAATAAAAACATTAGGTACACATGGTATGCCAAGGAGAACAATGCTTTCAAAAAGCTTATTCTCAACCTGTGCTTATAGTACCGGATCTCTCAAAGCCATTTGAGGTCCAATGTGATGCTTGTGGTGATTGCCTTGGAGCTGTTTTGCTCCAAGAAGGGCACGCCATAGGCTATGAAAGTCGAAGGCTCGACCCTGTTGAGCAAGCTCTAGGCATATATGAACAAAAACTCCTCGAAGTTCTACATGCCTTAGACTCATGGAAGCACTATTTAGTGGGGACTCCTTTCATTATGCGAACGGATCACCAAATCTTAAGTTCTTCATGATGCAGACCAAGCTCTCCGACAAATAAATGAGGTGGGCAAACTTTCTTTCGCAATTTTATTTTCATATTTCTCACACTGCTGGCAAACATAATCAAGTAGCTGATGCAGTCTCAAGACGACCGAGAGTGAATGCGGTTTCCATAGCAACTCACAATGATCTACCTTCTATGATAGATGAGTATGCTATTGATCCCGATTCTATAGATGTGATTTCAGCCCTTGCATTAGGGAAGAAAGAGGAACCATTTACTTTACAAGATGGTTATCTTCTCTATGGCAATAGACTATGTGTTACTAGCTCACTACCTGACAAAGTAATGTGTGAATCTCATGCTCCTCCTTATGCAGGGCATAGAGGGATTTAGTCTACCCTAAAAGGAATTGAAACATATTTCTATTGGCCTACCATGGAAGCAAACATACAAGAGTATGTTTCAAAATGTGTGGTATGCCAAAAGACGAAGTTTGATGGAGGGAAGCAACCTGTATTGCTTCAACCTTTGCCAATCCCTAATTCACCATGGGAGAGCATATCCATGGATTTTATCTTTGGATTGCCTAAGTCGATCCATGGAATACGGGAATATGGACGATAGTAGACACGTTTAGCAAACAAGCTCATTTTATACGTGTCAAAAAGACTATCAAAGCCCATCAATTGGCAACCCTCTTCATTCACAAATCTTTAAGTACCATGGCTTGCCAATGTCCATAGTGTCCGATAGAGATCCTAGATTGACCACTAATTTCTAGAAGGGTCTCTTTGAGAATTTAGGGACAAGGCTAAACTTCTCTTCGGCCTATCACACGCAAACGGATGGCCAAAGTGAAATAGCTAACCTAACAATCCTCAATCTACTAAAAGCCTATGTAATGGAAGTAGATCAAAGATCCCAATGGGAGAAGTACTTACCCTTAGTGGAGTATGCCTACAATAACACTGTACATACTTCCACGAGAAAAGCACCTTTTGAGGTGATTGAGGGAAGATCAAAAAGTCCCCTGCTATTTAAGGTACACGGGAAGATCTTCGCAGCGGATGAGTATAGCCGAGACCTACAAGAATCTTTCCAAAAGATTAAGGATGCTATCTCTATCTCACAGCAAAGGCAAAAGGCTGCTCTGCTGACAAGCACAGAAGAGCCCAAGCCTTTAAAGAAAATGATTGGGTCTTACTCAAATTTCCCAAGGCTCGATTACGGCACACGGCGGGCAAGAATCCTACGGGACACCAAAAGTACTATGCTAAGTTAGCAAAAAGGTACTATGGTCCCTTCCAGATCCTTAGGCCAATCAATGAGATGGCCTACAACTAAAGTTGCCCACTCATTGGCTCATACACAATGATTTTCATGTGAGCCTATTAAAACCTTACAAAGGAGAGCCACCTCAAGAACCTACTATTGAAGACCCACCGGAGATTGAGGACCAAGAAAAGGTGCTGCAGCCCGAGTCTATCCTCCAGCATTAAGACAAGGTACTAAGAGGCGGCAAGACTATCCAATGATATCTTATTAAGTTTAAGAATTATCCTTTTGAAGATGCTAGATAGACGCAAGGCATACAATTAAAGGATAACCTAAATCTTGTCAATGCTTACAATGCTTCGCTAGAGTAAGCAAATGTACAAATGTTTAAAATGAACAAAGTTTTTGTCTTATAAGACTCTCTTTTTCTTTATTGTGCACAAATGTGAAGTAGTATGCATGCTTAGATCAAGTTTGTAGAGACGACGTCTCCCAAACACCAAGTAGAGCTTGCCACTCTACTATGGAAGATTGGTAGGACTAATGTGCAGACATGCTTGCGCAGCTTAGGCTCACAAGCACCAAATGGACTAGTCATCCATCCTGGAACGGTGTCGTAGGGTAACATAGGGATCCTCTACCCGCTAGCAAAAGGACTAATGAATATGCTTTATCTTATCTACCCCACAGTCGAGGATGACTATGATTTCAAGAGAGAGGTAATGTCATAATAACTAATATCTAATTCTCCTAAATGATTTTCTCATGTTAAACTGATCATTTAATATGGGGAAGTGCCAGGGGAGAAAAAGCTGGAATATTGGTTAAGTAGCAAACCGGCCACAGTAGGGATCCAAAGGAGGGAAAATAGGGATCCAAAGGGGGGGCCATCTGCAAAAGATCTATGTGCAACAATGGGCTCCAAAGACCTTAGGGTTCAGCCCATTAAGACTTCCAAAATGCTAAGGTTCCAAATTTCAAAGGTTGTGTCCAATGGTCAAAAGCTTAGGAAATTGGATGCTTTGTGCATGTCCGAAAAAGTCTTCCAAGTCCTACAAAGGAGGAGGCGAGCCCAAGAAGTAGGGGATGAGAGAGAAACTCACACACACACACACACACACACACACACACACACACACACACACACACACACACACACACACACACACACACACACACACACAAGCTCCCTTTACACAAAGGGAATGAGGGACACATGTCAGCTCCCTAGGCCATATGTCCACAAGGTGTACTCAAATCCTATTGGATGGCCATGGAGGTGGACCAATGAGAATTAGGCTAGAGTAAATCTAGTTTAATTAATTTAAAAACACTTAATAAAAGAACCAATAGGAATTAATATCTCTAGAAGACTATTGGACAATCTCCCAAGGGGTCCAATGAGCATTCAGTAGCCCAATGGCTTGCCTGATTCCTATTGGCCAGGAGACAAAGGGGTCCAATGAGAGTTTAGTTGAATTAATTAATTACCTAAATCTCTCACAAAAGGGGAAAGGGGGACACATGTCAGAAGACTATCACTTATGCTACTTAACTTTCATTGGCTAAGCTGGGAGAGGTCCAAGGAGGTGCTAGCAAGAGCAAATAGCAAGAAGGGTCGACCAAGAGAGAGAGGGGGATGATTTTTCAAAAGGAAATTATCCACACACACACTCACACAAGGTAATGTGTAGAGTAAGAAGACTCTCTCTCTTCTCAAGCTTCAATGGAAAGCGTATCACCTACTCCAAGCTTGTGAGAAGGGAGGCCTACACCAACAACTCTTGGCTTTGTGATGCAAATCCAACCAAGAGCCAAGCTTCAATGCATGCTCATCTCCTCGACCATGCTAATTACTAAGCTAAGCTATGCTAACATGAGTGATTAAACTCTTGTCAATTGCTTAATTTCTCTCTCTTTTGAAGTATTGTTCATGCTATCTAGCTAGATATTATGCTTTTTGTTTCTCTCTCCACCCAAGCACTCTTGTTATTCTCATTAGGAATCTATTCTAATGAAATGCTCACTATGTTCATGCTATTTTCCGCTACACAACTAGACCATTAAATGTTACAATGGGGTTGTAGCCCAAGACTTTTTGGTCATGCCTGCTAGAACTATGGAGGGTAATATAAACCTAGGATGCACGTGGATGATAGCCACGTGGATGATAGCCACCAAATGCACGTGGATGCCTGCTAGAACTATGGAGGGTAATATAAACCTAGGATGCACGTGGATGATAGCCACCAAATGCACTATTTATTGGGGGATTGGGGGTGTCACAACACAGAAACCAACTCTTAGCCCTTCCACTCAATCCATAGTCCCTGAGATATTGCCTCTTAAGGAAATAAAACCCAAAACATTGCATGTCCAAGAGGTTGAACCATATGTCGCATAGCCCAACTCTCTAGAGCTTCAACTTTTGTAGTTGAAATAAAGCTTGAAACACACAAGACCCATCTTAATATAACAAAGAAAACATACAAGTGGGTCCCTAAAGCTTCTTTAGTGACCATTGCTATGCTAAAAGACAGGAGCCTGGTAAGAGATGTCCCACTTGTCCCAAGAAATATAAAGAAACGTTGTGTTGGATTCCTAAAAAACTATTGGAAGCCCAAGGCTACTGTGAAGGAAATGATCAAACGTAAATTGTGCTCCTACCTGTCACTTGACCCGTGTGAGTCCAATCTTGTAGCTCCAAAACGAATTGAAGATCGTGAAAAGGAAAAAATCATAGAATGCTACACACCCGCTCTAGAGCTAGTTTGGGTACCAAAGAAAGAACGATTTGTTCCAGCTAGCTCAGGAACAGGGAAGTCAAATGAAGCTTCTTGCTCTTCATGTAGTTCATATATGGAAATATAAGCTTCGATACAATCTCCACCAACCATTGTACATATCCATACATGCAAAAAAGAAGTTGCACCTCCCGTTGTAAGTTCACCACCTACAACAACGTTGCAAATAGAATTATGGGAGAGTACCTTACCACCCTTGCAACTAGATGAAACGCAAAGGGTGGTCAAAAACTATTGGTTAAAGCCTTCACCTATAACAACTTGGAACAATTGGTTTCAAAAGGGTGACAACATCGTTCCAGAAGGTATGATCTACCTAAAGAAGGAGGGAGTGTTTGCTGACAATCATCATTCACTCACTCCTCTCTTAACCTTCCTCCGTGATCTCTCAATCTCCAATCTTAGGGAATGTATATATAAAGCCTTATACTCATAAGACAAAAATTAAAAAGTAAAAGAGCAAGAGCCACCAAACAAAAATTTGGAAACCTACGAGTTCTATACATAACACAAAATCATAAAAACACATTATGCACAAGGATACGACCTTATGAAACGACCCTTATAATATTATGCACATTATGCACAAGGATACGACCTTTTGAAACGACCCTTATAATATTTGCACTCTAACCATCATCTCTCTGTGTGTATAGATATGGCTAATACGATAGAGTCATCCACTCCTACCTTGGGTGAGAAGTACCCTCTTTACTTGCATAAGTGTTTCACATAGTCTACCTAGTGCTTGCATGTGAATGGGATTTGGTAGATACGCTAGCGTGTGAGAGGAATTTCGAGGAGTTAGAATGGCTGATACATCTCTTGACTACGAATGATCCATACTCAGTAGAGGACGTCTCTCTGATTGCACAAACTTACCCTCTTGACCAAGATGACTATAGACGCCTAGTGATGTTCTTAGTGAACATTTGTGCCTCTAATGATCAGGAAGAGTTACATGATTACAAGGATGGCACATATGGTCTCACGGATGATGAATTTGTTTTTCTCAACAATGATGAGGATAGGGGTTTAGCCCTAGGGTTTCCCCCCAATCTCTACAATATCCTATTCCTTTGACTCTTTCGGGGGAGTGCAAATAATTAGGTTAGGGTTCCTTATGTTGTTTGATTGTGTTCAATAAGGGTTGGTGCCTCTTCCCACTGATGCGCCTCCTAGAGGTATTCTTTGTTTTTTCTACTGTGTATAGGATGTTAGGACCTTGAACTTCATGGAGTCTTTCTCTTGTTCACTCTTCGAATCAAGCACGATCATCAACATGAACAGGTGTTTCTTGTCCATTAGCATTGCACCTTGTTTTTTTTGCATCCATGTTTGTGTGCTTTAATTGTGATTGGTAGCATATATTCCACACATTTGCTTAGATTAAACGTTAGATTCTATATAATTTTTTGTCATAATCCCTTCTCTAGGTTTCAGAATCAAGCAGTCTAACTAAGCTAGTTTGAGATCTTCTCTTAATACCATGGTGAATGCGTTCCTAATAATCAATGGTTACTTTATGTTCTTAATCCGATTTAAGCAGCATTGTGTGCAATGTACTAGGGCTTTCTAGTGGGATTAGTCCCTATTGACCTTTAGCTTAAGTATTATAGAGGAAGTTTACTAGTGTGATGAGCCTGGGGAGGGTAACAATGTTATATGACCCCCCCAAGTTACAAAATTAAAATGCCGAAAACGAACAAACAGAAAAAAAAAAGTGTCACAATGTGAAATCTTAAGCTGGAAGAGAAATCCCAGCTTGATTTGGTACTTCACTCACATGTATCGCCTATGGTACTAGAGCCCTAGAGGTTCCTAGTGTGGGCGCTTTTCTTTGAAAAGCAAAAAACCCAAGGCATACAAAATAAGCACACACATCAAAATTGAATCAATGTGAAAAGACTTTGGGGGGTCAAAGAAAAGAAAATAAGTCAGGTGATGGTTTCATGAGCAATTCCTTTTATCGTAGCTTAACTACAAGGCCTTCTACGTATAGCCTCTAGTCAGCCCTCAGACATGAAATACTTGGCTCTCGCGATTAAACAACTTAATTGACCAGAGAAAATTGAGAAGCTTGCCCATGGTATTAATAATTGACCTCTAGTGCCTTTAGACCTTTAAATTAGCAACTCCAGACTTCTTTAGTTTTTGACCCTTATAGCTGTTTACACATTTGATTATATTACAATTTAATGTTTATTGCTGACAAATTGTTTAATGTTGTGTTACCAATCAATTTGTCTGCCTACAACTGCATATGCTTTTTGATTGTATATAAAGATCAATTACTGTGCCAATTTTTGTTTGATTTTGCAGTGACTGAAGAAGGCTAAGGACATTCATCTCAAATGCTCTTCCACCTCGATGAACGAGCTTCAACTCAATAGCTTCTGAGGACGGAATCAACATCAGGAAGGGGGGCATGTTAATCCTCACGGACACCCTATCACCTATGATGGATGCCGTAGTATTTATTTGGTAGAGTTAGGGGCCGGGCTTGTCGGTCCAATAGGTGCGTAGGTGATCGATCGCCAATGAGAGGGGCACCACTTACTTTATTTTTATAGCAGTTGTGCAACGATCGACCATTGTGAACGCCCATGTGTGAATGGGCTAAATTCTTATAAAAGGTCCATTTGACCTAAAAATCCTCATTCTCTGAGGTGTAAGCTAAGAAGTGCTCTTGCTCCATGTCTGTCTCCTTCTCCTTCTATGTGTGTGTGTATGCTAGAGAGAGAGAGAGAGAGAGAGAGAGAGAGAGAGAGAGAGAGAGAGAGAGAGAGAGAGAGAGAGAGAGAGAGAGAGAGCATTACGGCGACATCGACGGCGGCAAGGCGGTAGAGCGTGGCATCGACGGCAGCTCGTTCTTCTTTGCAGCACATGATCTTTCACGACAGCAACATTAAGAGGTGAGTGACACACCATTGTTCTTTGAGCTTGCTAAGATTCTCTAGCTGTGTGTTTGCAGCCTTTCGAGGCTCGCACACAGTGCACATGCAAGTTCCCGGTCTTCGACACGTACAGAAAAGCGTACATCATCACATCAATTAGAGATTGAGGCTGGTAGATGTAGAGGAGTACCAACAGAGGCTAGGGTTGAGAGAGAGAGAGAGAGAGAGAGAGAGAGAGAGAGAGAGAGAGAGAGAGAGAGAGAGAGAGAGAGAGATTTTATTATCGTCCTCGGAGGTCAAATATGACCTATGGGACCAAAGTTGCATGTAATGTAGTATGTGTGTGGCTGATGAGTGACTCTTGATGCTCCAAAATTGTGGTGATGAGAGTCTCAATGGAGATCCCACATTGTGGTTTGGAGAGGAAAGTGTGTAGGTCTAAGTCATTGCTAAAAATGTGAGGGAAAAAGTTCGGATGTGACCAAAAGCTGAGCACTCTAGTAGTGTGTGGTACACAGACTCTTGACCTTGCGGTGGGCAATATGTGCATAGTCGTATCTTTGATAGCCACCTCTCTTTGGCTAGCTTCTCAGAGATTATTCAAGAAAGCAAGGAGATAATTTATGTGGTAAGTAAAAGGCATAACTCGGATGATTGGCTTAGGGAAACCCTCACCATCCGATCAAACCATACTTTGGAAAAATTTGAGAGGTTCGCAATTGTATGCTTTGAGGTACTTGTAACTAAGTTCGGTTGTTACCCTTTATCCCTCAAGGCTTGGCCTGAGCTTGAGGCTGATTTGTATAGCTATTGGTGAATTTTTAATACAATCACTCACAATTGTGAGTTTTGCAAAAAAAAAAAAACACACATGATAATGCGATGTGTATGGAGTGTCATGTGATAGACATGTGCTTGGGGCTAGTTAGCATGCACTGCTTTGCTTTTAAATGAGATAATTAGTAGTTTAGTAAAAAAACAAACATTGGATTCACTAAAAGTTGGGTAATGGTCTCAAATCTTACTTAGAACCAGAAGGAAATTTCCTAAGTTTATAGTACCATAAAGTATGAAACATTCATGTTGTAGATTTTGCAACACCTATGAAAAATTAAAATTAGCTATACTGATTATAATGGGGGAAGGGATTTCGGCCCCTCCCCTAGACACGTGGTGCAATTTGCTTTCTCCGACTGGTGTGGCCTACAAACCCAGAAACACATGTGCTTAGAGAGAGAAAGAGACACATAGAGAGAGAGAGGCGACCGAAAGCCGCCGACCACACTAGTGCATTTTAATGTTGCACAAAAACTTTGTGAAAAGCAATTTTGTGAATAGTAATTTTTTGACTAGCAATTTTGTGGATATAAATCTTATCAAAAGAAACATCCAATTTTTTTTTTGAAGAAAGCAACAATATGAGGGGAAAAAATACTATTCGAAGACAAAGGGAAAAAAAAGATACTAGTTTATTTGTTTTTATATATAGGAGAAATGGCCAAGACACACATGGCTAGGGGTCGTGGCATACCATGGGAACCACCCCTAAGTATTGATAAAAGTTAAGAAGGCCAAGTGGCAAAACGAGCAAAAGATTTCCCATGCACGGGGGGCGGTGTGAACGGGTCAATAGAGGGGAGCGGTGGTGCCGCTCTGTGTGTGTGTGTGTGTGTGTTCAAGATTGATTATCTAACAATAGTTTGATTTCACAAACTATTGAACTATAGAATGGGACTTAGAGACCAGACAAGGGGTACATAATACATTTGTATAGTAGACAAAAAGTAACTCTTAGAATTGACAGAGACAAGATTGTACAATTGACAACATTTAGACTAGACGCATTGATACAAATTATATCACTTTTGAATATATAGACTTATCAAAGAAGTGTTTAAATGGACTTTCTATAAATCGTTAAAAACAAAACCAAACATTGAATGATCTCCAAATATTGTTGCCATTTCCTTCATAACCCAAGGAAGAAACCTCTCACCTATTACCATTCAAGAACACAAGCACATCAATACTGCATTACTTGGGAAGACGGGTCCTTCCCCTTGTTACTGATGTCCAAAATTACAAAGAAACTAACAGCTAAGCAGAGATTAGATTTATGACAAAAAGAAAATGAACCACATTTTTTATATTTCTAAGATTGTGTATACTTCTCAATTTCTGCTCAAAATCTAGGAAAATATTCTTACTTTTATGTTATAAAATATCCTTCGAAGCCAAGGTCCCTACAACAGTCTAATGTCAAGAATTTATTGGCATTTATGTATCAATCCATCTTCTAGATTACCAATCTCTAAAAAGTAAAACATTGGGCAGCATCTCCTTTGTACAACAAATAGATTTTCAAATGTCCAGTCAATGCCATCACTGATGAGACCCTCACATGAGGTTTAAGGCTCTAGAAACCACTCAAAAATGAAAACATTTAAAAGTAGAAAATGCAAAAGTGTTATTTTCAAGTCAAACCTAGTTAGGAGAGGTTCAATATGTTACTTAATAAATATAGTCTTCACTTACAGCAAGCCGCGGCATTTTTGTGTCCAACCAAGGCAACAAGGATTGGTAGACCCGTAGGCAACATGTTTCTCCCTAATTTCAAGCACCATTGTCTTGACCAGAAATAATAATTGTGGAAAGTCATAAGGAGTTATGCTTAAGAGCTATGCTATTACTAATATGCTAAATACTTCATGTTTCTTCAATTTCATTGGTAGTTTTAGCTATGTCTATATGTACTTGAAAACAAGTTTAAGGTCAAATACATCCCAAGAGATACTAATAATAAAAAACACCAAAGAAAACCCAAGCAACCTCTACTTTGTTTTGTGAGCTTATTTTTGAAAGTCCAGTACCAAAAAGTGTACATACTAGGTGTGCAAGTAGAGGTCCATTATACTAGGTGTGTTTTGTGAGCTTATTTTTGAAAGTCCAGTACCAAAAAGTGTACATACTAGGTGTGCAAGTAGAGGTCCATTATAGTAGGTGTGCAAGTAGAGGTCCATTATACTATTTCCATGAAGATTGTCGTCGTCAATGAAGCTCAACAAAACCGTTAGGCACTGTGCAGCTCCAAGCCATAAATAAGCAGTCAATTCCTAGATTTGGTTTTTTGTGAGTGTGCATCTGCCCTAAATTTCAAGATTTTGACTAGTACCTTGTTTGCATTCTGATACTTTTTGAAAAATTCCATAGGTTGCCATCTATTACGAGACCCTCATAGGAGGTTGACGACATCAAAAAAGAAAAACAAGCAACTACTATCAATCTTCAGAATGTCAAAATGTATACTGTACTTGGAACTTTATTCCTCCAAAGTAGATAACCCTGCATTTGTTAATAACGCATTTGAGTTCCTATTGAAATTTCATATATACTACAAACTCCAATGTCTTTACTCGGCATAGTAAGTACACAAATTTATGAGTTCAACACTCATTTGATTACCTATTGAAATTTCCTTTATACTACAAATTCCAATGTCTTTACTCGACACAGTAAGTACATAAATTTCCATAAAAGACTATTATTTACCAAAAAAATCAAATGTATTGAGTAGGTGTAGATGTACCTACATATGTCATCTTTTCATTTTGACAATGTCACGGGTTTGTAGGTGATAGAAGCTGGATGTGGACTGCCATGGTAGCTGCATATTCTATCATTCTTATTGTGTGTGTGTGTGTGTTTGTGTCAAGCGATGGAGGCCAACCTAGAGAAGGGATCGATTAAGGAGAGCTATGCTGCCATGTTCTAGTTCCCAAAGATATAGTTTGAGGCTTGATATCTCCAACCAAAAGGGCTTGCAAGGTGTTATGCATGTAGCATCGACAATAAACCATGGGTGTCCCAGAGAGAGATATGTAAATTCTTATGAGCCTCGATGTGTTTGTGTATGCATGTGTGAGTATGTGTGGACATGATAACCCCCCTTACGGCTCAAAGCCGGTGTGCAAGCAGGTAAGTATGTGCATGATCACACATATGTACAGATGTGGAGAACAAATGGCTCCTACAATTTGTGTGTGTGTGTGTGGATGCAAGTGATTAGAGAAGAGGTTGAGAACGCACCAAAAAATACTAGCGTTGTAGGGTGGAGCTTCATACTCGGCCAAGTTCGCAAGAGTATGTGTGTGAGTGTGTGCGGGAACTCCCAGTGTCGGTGTTGCATGTGTATATCCGTATATCCGTATGCAAGGAGCCTTTGATGAGCTATAGCCATAAGTGAGCTATAGCCATCAGTGAGCGAGGGAGATAAGATTTTGATAACAAGTTCTGAATCACCCTACTTTAATGCAAGTCCATGTGGTTGTGTGATTGTGTGAGTGAGCCATATCAAATCTATAGATAGTTTTGTGTATGTGTGTGTGTGTGTGTGTGTGTGTGTGTGTGTGTGTGACTTGCTTTAAAGAGAGCCTATGTAGCTGCATCCATTGGGTGCCTACCAAGAAGAGGTGGAGAAATTAATTGAAGCAAGTGAGGTGGACTATTAGAAAGAAAATTTTCAACTTCTCCATTTTTATCAACAATTTCAAAACCAACCAAAAGCTTGGTGTGACTGATAGGGATACGTGAGAGCTCATAAGCGATATTTGTAGGTTACAATGGAATTCAAGCGGTGGATCAAGGAAAACCCCATTATGAAAGGGATGTGTGTGTGGGATCATTCTCTATTAGTGAGCATTGTTGCAGTCAGCATTCCGATAGCTATGCTCGAAAGAGATGATGTACATGAAGGGAGTGGAAATCTATTAAGTGACAACATTACAGGGTGTAAAAAAGTCTACACCTTGTGTGCATGCATGTGCATATGTGACTGTACGTGGGTGTGTACCTGTGTACATTGCAAGTCAAAAATTGCAATAGAGAGCACAATATGTGCATGTAAAGTGTGTATTCCTATATGTGTGCAAGATAATGTGAGTGCCAGCAACTCCACATATGTAATCTCCGATTGATTCTTGCCAAATTGTAAAGTTTTGTCAGATAGCATGAGTAAACTCATGACTTATTCTATTTGTCAGCATGCAGATGTGTGTGTGTGTGTGTATATGTGTTTAGACGCTTTGTGATAGCTCCATTGATGTTAAATCCACTCACTTCACAGCTCACAAGATTGCACATGGGACTCTGGTATTAGATCCTACATTGTTCCTCTCTTTGTGATAGCTCCATTGATGTTAAATCCACTCACTTCACAGCTCACAAGATTGCACATGGGACTCTGGTATTAGATCCTACATTGTTCCTCTCTTTCACTTTCTCTCTTACGCCATAGCACGGGCTCAAGACCCTTAACTGATATATGGCATGGATGGGTGGAGAGTTGCATGTGTCAGTTCCCATTATCTCATATTTGGTATCAGAGCTCAGGGAAGACAAGCAAGGGAGGAGCATGGAGATATAGAGCTTCTTAGGCATGGGGTCTTTGTTCTCTCTCTCTCTCTCTCTCTCTCCCCCCCCCCCCCCCCCCCCCCCCCCCCCCCTTCCTCCGCCCCCCCCCAATCATGAAGCTGCCATGGTGTGGGCATGGCCCCTTGGGTCAAGCAAGGCATGTAGATAGAGGGTGAAGGCCTATCGGAGCAACCTCCTACACAAAAAATGATTTGGGTTCAACTTGCTTCAAAAGGCCTGCAATTGCTCTTGTTGAGAGAACCCAGGCATGGAAAACATAAGTTGTTGCTGCACGAGCATCAACCCGCCATGGATTTTCTTGGAGAATTCATACTGGAGGCCTTAATTGGCCCTTATTTGGCCAAGGGTGGTTCCAGCAGGAACATGGGCGCTCATGCCCCAACAACCACATTCAAGCACGACTAAAACCTAGGCCATATGAGGGTTGTGAAGGCCCTTAGGATGCATGCAATGGCCATGCAAAAGGGAAAGCTCGACAACGACAAGAGTTGGCAAAGTCATCTAAGTAACATGGATTTGGAAAAGCGAGAAACTGAAGACAAGTGGTTGCTTCTCAAGGAGACAAATGGCTGTCACATAACCACAAAACCCATGTCAAAATCTATGCAAGGCATGGTGACATTGGAGAATCATGGGCAAGCATGGGAGGTTGACCTTGCGACCTTAAATATTTGCAAATGTCCTCCTACCTAAGCCATAGGGCTTGCATAGGAAAGGATGGGAATTGGCCATGGCCAACGATCAAGAGAAGATCCGTAACATTGGGGACTTCCTCGAGATGAGAATTGGGCTACAAACTTAGGGCTTTTTCTACGATCTGACATGAAAAAGCAAACATGACGGGTTGTTACCATACACATGCGGTAGTGATGTGTGTGAATACACTTAGGACTGTCATGGCATTTTTCCCTCACTAGGAAGTTTTTGCCCTCGTGCATTGTATATACGCCCATCACTCTAGGTCTATCTATCTTTCCATAGTGCAATAAGTAATACACTCTCTATTGTGTGCCTTGAGCTTCATTCCTCTTCTCCAAGTTGTGTGTGTTTCCGTGCAAACCTAATTCCAACAATTGGTATCACAGCAGGTTGCATCCTCTCGGGCTTAGTCGCCAGCAGCTTCAACACATGCCTGCTCACATTCCTCAATTTTTGTGAGCTTTAGTAAGCATCAGTAGGTTGAAAAATACTTAAGGAGATTTTGTAGAAGCTTGGTTTGCTTGAATTTTTTATTCGGGCTCATTTTGGCCTCTTTTTCTACTATAGGCAGTATTGCACATGCTATTTTGTCATTTTGTGCAAAATTTTTGTGAGTGCTATTTTTTGCATAACAAGTCTTTTACGATCTTCTACAACTATATAGCATGTGTTGTTCCCGCTTCGTTTCTCCTCTTTTTGGGTAGTTTTCACATCAGGTGCAACATTTGCCATGACTGACAACTACACAGATGTGGGTTTATATGATGCAACATGTCCTTGTGTCAAAGGGCATTTGGAATATTGTGCACGCCATTGGTCTGAGGATGTAGGCAATGTTGAGGATTTTGTAGGTTTTGGTGGTAGGATTGCTACTACTAGGGCTCTTTTGCCCACGGTTGAGTAAGCTCATTGGGATGTAAACTATGCGCATTGATTGCGTTGTCTATGAAGTGCACTATTACTCCTCATATTTGTTCATCAAAATTTGCAAAATAGGCTTGGATATTTTCGCAGGTCTTTATGCAAGTCGCAATGAGGCTAAAATTGCATTGCTGTGTAAAGAGCTGGAGTTGAAGATTATGCATGAGAAAGATATGATGGACACTTTCCTTGCTCGTGTCAAGGATATCAATGAGCAACTTATTTTTGCAGGTGAAGTCATTTCTAACAGTTCTTGATGCTTTGCCAGATTCTTACCAGACTTTTGCTAGTACTTTGAACATGCCTTTATTGCTGCTCAAAGAAAAGGTGGTAACAACAATGTAGCCACTTCTCATGGTTCTTCTATGAGTGGTAAATCACCTGTTCCTAATGCTTTTGTTGGCAGCAATTCGTCTAGGAATTCTGGTGAAAAGGGAAAAAAGAAGACGTGTTGCCATTATTGTAAAGCTAATGATCACTTGATCAAGCAGTGTCCTAAGTTGAAGGCAAAATAGGCCAAGCTGAAAGAGGCAAAAGAGGCTAAGAAGGAAGAGGCCGATTCCACTACAAGTGTAGCTATTGTTGAGTCTTCTGTGAAAGGAGATTGTGATGCTGATGTTGATGTAGAATGGGATTTTAGTGCATAGTGCACTTATGATCCTTCTATCCATGATGCATGTATGTCAGTTGCTATAGATGCTCATGTGCGGTACTTTCATAGTGGTGCTACAAAGCACATTATGTCTCATAGTGACTTGTTTACCTCTCTTGAGGATGTCCTCACGGGAATACAGTCACTTGTGCAAACAATGCCTCTTATCCGGTTAAGGGAGTTGGAAATATTATGTTGACTGCTGCAAATGGCAGTTCTTTCACACTTGTTGATGCATTATATGTACCTCAAATCAAGAAGAATCTTTTGTTTGTATCTAACTTGCTAAACGTGGTCTTGTAGTCAGATTTGTGGATGACATATATACAATACATGATCTCAGTTTTGGTAATGGAATTGTTGCATGTGGCATTTTATGTTGTGTGCTGTATAAGCTCACTTTGTATGACAAGTGTGGATAGAATTCTGCAAATGCAATTGTGGATTCAAAGACTGCTTGAGATGCAAAAATTTGGCATGCACGTTTTCTGTATCTGAATTTTGCCAGTTTGTTGCATTCGCAAAAAATTGATATGGTTGCTTCTTTGCCGCCTCTTGAAGCACATGTCAAACATGTTTGTGAAGGTTGTATTTTGGGTTGTATGCAGCGTTCGAAGTTTCCAAAGGATGGTTCAGTTAGGGCTGTTGCAACTTGTGCATAGTGATATTTGTGGGCCCATGCAAACTTCGTCCTTGGGAAATTTTACCTTTACTTCATGACTTTCATTGATGACTACTCTAGGCATGCATTGGTGTATCCGCTTAAGGAAAATTTCAAAGTGTTATGTGCTTCAAAAACTTTCTACCTATGGCTGAAAATGTCTCAAAATGTACTATGGGCACCCTCCGTTCAGATCAAGGGGGGGAGTATATGTCTCATGAATTTAATGTATTTTTGGATAGTGTGGGATAAAACACCAATGTCCAGTGCCGTATACACCTCAAAATAATGGTGTTGCTGAGAGAAAAAATAGGTCACTTACAAAAATGGCATGATTTATGGTCAAAAGTCAAGCTTTGCCGTATTCGTTTTGGCTTGAGGCCATCATGTGTGCCACTTATGTACTTAACATATGTCCTACAAAATCTTTGCAGTCTATGCCTCCATATGAAGCATGTCATGATAGAAAGCCTTATATTGAGCACATGCATGTTTTCGGTTGTTTGGCATATGCTTTGGTGCCATAAATGCAACACAGAAAATTGGATGATAAGGCTGTCAAATGTATTTTTGTTGGTTATAGTGGTGAAAGCAAAGGTTACAGGTTGTATCATCTGCAAACAAGGCATACCTGGGTCTCACGGGATGTTGTGTTTGTGGAAGATTCTATTCAGCCCTTGCTATCATGTACTAGAGACAATAATGTAAGCTCATAGGATATATAATACTCTTTGATGTCTCTTTTCAATGGGAGAAGTTCGAACGCAAATTCCAATAAGGCAAATGTACAGCCTATGGTGGTTTCTAAAAATGTTACAAATCAACCTATTACTGATGTAGATTACATGATTTACTTGATGAGGAAAGGGCTAAGAATGGGCAGGCTAGAGGTATGCCAAAATGGTTGGTGCATACTTTGCATGATAATAAATTGGATGCACCTTTGTCTAGTCGTACTCGTTTAGGTTCTCACCATGCATCTTATGCATCAGATTGTTATGCTTTGGCTGTGTCTAGCTTATGTGATGTTGAGAAACCTTTGTCTTTTGATGAAGCACAAATTTAAAAACATTGGATGGCTGCCATGCAATCAGAATATGATGCACTTATAGAAAATGACACATGGACTTTATGTGATTTGCCTCCTGGCAAAAAGTCCATTGATACAAAGTGGGTTTACAAGTTGAAATGCAAGCCGGATGGTGAGATTCGATATAAGTCTCAACTTGTTGCAAAGGGTTATGCACAACAAAAAGGCATAGATTATGAAGAGATTTTTTCTCCCACTTGTTGTATGACTACTATGCATTCTCTATGTGCATTGGTAGCTCCTTTTGGTTGGGATGTACATCAGTAAGACATTATTACTTCTTTCTTGAATGGTGACATATTTGATGAAGTTTTTGTAACACAGCCTCACGGTTTTGTCATTAAAGGGTAGAAAGATAAAGTGTGTAAATGTAAGAAATAGTTTTATGGGTTGAAGCAATCTCATTGTGCTTGGTATGAGAAGGTTGACACTCATTTGGTCAAACGAGGCTTTCATAATAGTCCAACAGAAAGCGATTGTATGTAAAGCATGAGGGTTATGTACTTCTCATTGTCATTCTCTATGTGGATGATTTGCTGATCACTCTTTACCAAAGTGATGTTTATTGCCCTGTTTATGTATGCAACACGAGGCTGGATATCCAGTTGCAATCTCACACGTTAGCAGATTCATGTATAGACCAGTGTCTAAGCATGGGGAGGCTGTCAAGAGTATTTTTTGCTACTTGAGTGGCACTTTACATCTTGGCTTGTTTTATCCTAAGATGAGATCATTGCCGCCAGATTCACATGCTTTTTTGAACTCAGATTATTGGGCTGATTGTTTTGACACACGAGTGTCCACAAGTGGTTTTTGTTTCATGCTCTACAGTTCATGTATCTCATGGTTGAGAAAGAAGCAACCTATTGTGGCCACTTCTAGTTGTGAGGCTGAGTACAGGGTAGTATCACAGGTATGGTTGAGTCTGTATGGCTCAGATGCCTTATGGCTGATTTGGGTATTGGATAGGACACTACCAACACAATCTACACTAACAGTCAGAGCGCATTGGCAGTTGCGAGGAACCCAATTTTTCATGCTTGCACAAAGCACATGGAGAGGCTCTCAACAAAAGAGATTATCTTGGCTTATGTACCAACACAGGATAACCTTGCAGATCTTTTCACAAAGTATTGTCTTGTGAATAGTTTGAAGCTTTCCGCAAAGCTTTGGGCTTAGTCCCCTTTGTGGACTGATCATGTCCTCAGGGCATGGCACTTCCCTATACTCTAGGTGCCATCTCTCATTCCCCGCACCACTCCAAGGGAGGATTTTTTCACCATATACATGTGGTAGTGATGTGTGTGAGCACACTAGGACCATCGGGGCATTTTTTCCCTCATTAGGAGATTTTTTTCCCACGTGCATTGTATATACATCTATCACTCTAGGGATATCTATGTTTCCATAGCACACTAAGTAATACACTCTCTGCTTTGTGCCTTGAGCTTCCTTCATATTCTCCAAGCCGTGTGTGTTTCCCTGCAACCCTAATTCCAACACGAGCAAGGTTTCAAATTTTCAAGCAAAAGATCTTGCTCCAAGGCGGTCAAGAATCATCAACCACAATTGATAAGTTATTTAATTGCAGTAAGGCAAGTATAGGCAAGGCATGTGGCTTGTAAGGTAAAGGTATTTGACATGGTTGACCATTTATTGCAATTCAAGAAGCTGATAGACATCTATTTCTCTATTTTTGAGCTTTGGATTTTCTCGGACATTGCTCCTAGGCAAGTTTTTTGAACTCGATGCAATTAGAAACAAATATGATCAACCCGTTATCTTCGACAAGCTAGATTCAATGGGTTTTGAAAGGTAACTGGCAACAAGGACATGCAAGCAATATTAGGTACACTTTGCTTGTGTAATTATTGTAGATATTTTTATGGCTCGAGTAAGGTAGCCTACTTGACAAGGTCAACAATCGGCGGTGTTAATTATCTTTTAACCGTGTCTAATATGATAGTTCCATAAGTGCACCATGGTACATTGGTCATGTTTTAACTAAGGAGAAAGGCTACATACATTTAGTTCGCCTGTATCCCTTTGTGCTATCAAATGGATGGAAAAGGCAAGGCTTTTAGGAGCACAACTCCATATCTATATATATGCATTGGGTTCATGGTCACTCCAAAGCATATACAACTTGCCAGAGTGTAGGTAAAATAAATACATGAAGCACATTGACATCCGCACAACTATGAGCTGAATCCAATGTTGAAAACCATACTATAGGCTGCTACGACTTCCAATGCCAAGGGCGATGATTCCAAAAAATCAATAAGTATGTTAAATTTAAGTTCAAGTTTTGAACTTATTCAATCTTGCAAAATTTTTTTACGATGCCAAATTGTCAAGCAAAGGCAAGCAGAGTTGGTAGTTAGATGAAGTTTGATAGCTATATTTCTTGAGCTATTTACTGTCAGGATTCTCAATAAGATGTAAGCTTCAATAAAGCCGATTCTCTGTGAAAGCTCAACAAGGTTGGTTGCCTTCTGTTTTGATATCTAGTTGTCAGAGCACAAGCATCTGTTAGCTATGAGTACTCAGGCTTTGGTCTACTTCATCTTTTTGATGGACTTCTATGAAGCAAGGCTTCACCTTAGGGCATATATCATAGAAGCTTCCAACGTGTGGAATGCACAATTAGGATACGAACTTAGGAGGACTTTCCAATAGGTTTACATGCTTTTTCATTAAAGGTAAATATGAACCAAGCCATGATGGCATGCATGGTTTGTACGACGGCTCTCTCAGCTCATATGACAAACTCATATTGCACTTCACTTTCAAGCGAGAATTTACTTCTAAATTTCATGACAATTTACCACAGTTGGGAAGCAAGGTTAGCAAATTTTAGGTTATGCCAATATAAATTGTTCAGGCACTTATGCCATCAGCTCACACCGTTGAGACCGTCATTGACACCAAGGGCTTATCACTTTATTTTTTCTAATACACATGTATGACATGCCAATACGGTGGGACCTATTCCACTAAATCATTGTTGATGCTTCCGCTATAACATCACCTACTCTATTAAGGAAGGTGTGAGGCTGGCATATCTCCTTGTGATTGTTGTATATTTCTACAACAGTGGGCACATTACATCATTGACTCTATGCACAAGGTGTAGTCACTAAGGATGATGCTTTCTATAGGTAGCAAGTAGGCATGGCCTTGCAATCAAATCAAATCATTAACTCATGGGATGAAATGAATAGACTAAGAGAGCCTCAAAGCAAGTAATCTCTTGTTTGAGCACCCAAGAAAACCTAGTATGACTACCTCCTTTGGGGTGTTGGAATCTTTCTCGTCTGTTCATTAGGAGGTATGATTATTTCAAGCTCCAATTGTGAATAAGGTTCCAACTTGAGAGGATTTGCTGATTAATTTATAGCACCAATTGGGGATATAGAAACGTCATTTCCAAGCGTATGACCCAGCTAATGCCAAATAGTGTTGATGGTCATTGATTGATCTCTTTACAATTGTACTTTCAAGGAAAGATTTTCCAAGAGGGTAGTGGATAAGTCAACTTTACAAGTTGGACATGATAGCCTATCTTGGTCACCATTAATTGCTAGTTTCAACAGTTTCCATGTAGAACCTAACCAAGGAGTTTAGAATTGCAGCATTCAACCAAGGGGTTTAGAATTGCATAATTTAACTCAACACTTAAATATTCATTTATTTTTGCTAATCTTTCATTTAGTGTTTAACATGTCAATGATATACTAGCTCTTTGAGGCTAGCTTTTTAATAAGGTACCTTTCAGGTTGTATATTTCAGTTTTTCATAGTGCACTTGAATTTGGGTAAGTGAACGCTATTTTCAACCTCCAGGCATGCCTATGATTTAGTTTCATTTCATTTTTGCATATGCTTTGGTTAAATTTTCCAAGTCGGATGTATATGCTAGAATGATTTCATCCTATTTTTCTCTTCAGACACATGACAAGCTCATGTGGGAGGAAATAATTTTGGGACAATAGTGTTCCACATACATTTTTGGACCTACCTCTCACTTTTATCTAGGATTGATTCCAAGATTGGACTACCTTGAAGACGAGGCCTCGCATGACAGATTCAGTCAGTGCCAAGGCAATAGTTATACCTACTGTACGCATTTTAGTTCGGGACACCCACTCTCCTGAAGGTAGTCCTTCCACCTAGGGTGACTGGCGACTGGCTCTGCCAAAGCATCGAGTATTCGGGCCTCCTGAAGTGGTGCTCCAAATGTAGACACATGGGCTATCTCACGAAGGTCTGTCTCACAGGACACCTGGAATTGCAACACATGGTCAGCCTCCCAAGGATCGATAGGCACAACAGATAGAGACCGAGGGTGCTTAGGCTAGCACTTCTTGAGATATTGATAGTCAATCATATGATGGTTGGCAACGGGTACATGTGGTCTTGCCGTTGTCGCCAGGGATGGGCTCGCCACACCACCATCCTTCGTGGCCGCCTATCACATGCCAACAACATTGGGTTCCTATAGGGAATCATTTTGACCCTTTATAGAAGGATTCTCCTGAGGAGCCTCCCTCCACCTTCGTTAGCACCCCCCGACCCATTACCTGCATAGCCTTCTCTCCTAGCCCTTCTCACACTCCACCACCAGCTCAGGGACAGGACACTCCTTAGCAGCTTGGAGATTTCTTAGTACTACTTTTGCTACGAGCCGACTTGCTTGGGAGGGACTACCCTTGCTGAGGACGCCACTTTTGGTGCAAATCTTTGCTTAAAAGCAATAGTATTAGCCTTGATGGAAACACAGTTTGCATAAAAGTAGCATTAATCAACAAAACTTAAAAGGCTCCAAAAGGATTTACTCTGTAAAGTAGTATCAATAAAAAAAAGTAGCATCCAAAAGGATTTGCTCTGTAAAGTAGAAGCAATCAACAAAAGATTCCAAAGAGATATTGCTTCAATGGATTTACTCCAAATAAGAAGAGATTTACTCTCTAGAAAAGGAGAGTACTCAAGCTTGGCCTGTGCACCAAGAGAGAGAACGAACGACTTCTCATTAGGCCATGCGGTGCCTTCACATACCAGGAGCTCTTCAAAAGATCATACACTGAAGACAAAAGAGAAGAACATGATTTACTCCGCACTACCATGTAGAAGAGGGCCCCCTCTGCTCCAATATTCTTACTAGTGCTAGGATGGGGCAAGGCAGCTATAAGAGGCTCTGGTGTTCTTGACACCAGAGCTTACATGGGTGGAGGTGTTCTTGACACCTCCACCCATGTAGGAGTCATAATTTTTGATGAAGTAGGTGTGAGTTGCAACTCTGATTCTCCAAGGCCCGAGAAGAGATTGTCATGACCATCCAAAATTACATAGGCTTGAAAGAGTCACCCTTTGTACTTTAGACAACTCGCATGACAATTACAAATTGGAAAAGCATATAATATGGGAAGTAAATGGAGTTTGTATGGAGTTCCATGCATTCTCGACCGCATGATAAGCCAACAACATCGTTGAAGAATTAGAGTTTGAATACCTATTAAGGATAAAGAAATCAGCAGTGAGCATCATAGAATTAGATTTGATGAAGGTTTTGCCACCTACCCTTCCATCTCCCCATTTTGGACTCAAAAACTTCAAAGTATGAAAACATTGATGTCATCTTAACCAAAAAGATAACCATAACAAGAAAATGGCAGGGATCCTTGCTGTCAACTGCAATGTGAACATAGGAAGGGGAGCTATATAATGAAATCCCCTTCATAGATCTTGTGAGGAGTTGAAGACAACAACAAGATAGTTGTCACAGCGCCTCACAAGTGCACATATGAGGCCCCCAACACTATGTATACTCTACATGCTGCAAAACATGATGCTCGATTGAAGATTTATGCTATAACAACTATTAAACCGGGCAAAGGCAACAGAAAAGGATTGCCTTCATCAAGATGAGTGTTGTGCATAGTGAGATTAAACCCTTGAGTGCTCACAAACCAGTACTCCTCCTCAACCTGCTGTCGAGCAACTCATTGAGCCAGTGAGCCAATCCCACATGACAGTAAGGCATTCCGAGACTTGTAAACATATTTAGCAGAGTCGGCAAAGTTGGCACGTAGGTAGCCTTAGTAGTATGTGTTTGTAGAGGCAGAGGCAATCCCTTCTATTGATCCCCCACATCATTTTGGAGCTTCACTCTCACAACCTAGCTTCTCATCCGATGATCTCTTAACAGCCCATGTCCAATCTTGTTTAGATCTTTTGTAGATCTTCCGCTAACTTTCCATATTTCCTTGCAGTCACACCATCATCTTCAAGAGCGTTGTGTCTGTGGTTGGTTGGTGCATGTAAAGAGACTAATATGCGGTATTCATCTATACAACTTCTATTAAGGAGATGGGGATTCATGCAAGCCAAGTGGCCCCAAAAAAAGAAGATGGCTCACGGGCTGGTGGACGAGAGGTGAGGCATGGCCTGACCGGTTGAAAGGTAAAATGGCACAACCTGATCTGCATAGAAGGCAAAAAGGAGAATAGCAGTGTGTGGAGAGAGAGAGAGAGAGAGAGAGAGAGAGAGAGAGAGAGAGAGAGAGAGAGAGAGAGAGAGATACTTTTTTCCATAATCAACAGTATGAGGGGACTATAGTGAAGCTGAAAAGCGATCGCCACTTGATTTTGACTTGCCATCCTTTGTGGCCCTCCGACTCTTCCTCAAACCTCTCTCTCTCTCTCTCTCTCTCTCTCTCTCTCTCTCTCTCTCTCTCTCTCTCTCTCTCTCTAGTGCAATTGTTTTTGACCTAGTAGACAACAATTCACTCTTTCGATCATAACTTCTTCATCCAAACTCCAATTTGGGTGATCTATGGACTCAATTGTAGAGCACGATGCCCTCTCTCTCTCTCTCTCTCTCTCTCTCTCTCTCTCTCTCTCTCTCTCTCTCTCTCTCTCTCTCTCTCTCTCTCTCTCTCTCTCTCTCTCTCTCGTGCAACTGTTTTTGACCTAGTAGACAACAATTCACTCTTTCGATCATAACTTCTTCATCCAAACTCCAATTTGGGTGATCTATGGACTCAATTGTAGAGCATGATTCCCTCTATGCTTTGATGTAAAAACAAAAAAATTCAGAGTTATGGAAGGCTTTTTTGCTGTAGCATTTTTGAAGTGAATAGGCTTGAAAAATTTGACTCTCATCTCTTATTTTACATACAATGACTTCAGGAACTCACAAGGGTTCTTCTTCTTCAACTAGGTCCACAACCATTATAGAAAATGGTCCAAAATCTCCTAAGTGTGGAAATAGCAACACAACCACTCAACCAATGACATCGTAAGCCATGATCATGGCATACTTGGTATCGTTGCAAGAGACCGTAAACAAACAAGGTGAAGACTTACGGGCACTTGCAATGGAGAATGGCACATTAAGCGTTCTTGTGGTTGAGAATGAGAATCTCAAGAAGAGATTGGAGATGCAAACAACACGTTTGATGCAACTTCAAGAGGAAGTCAAGGAATGTAAATGCTCTCTTGTGGACTTGAATGCTTTGAAGGAGCGCATTAGCAAAGTAGAGCATGACCATGTATTGAAAGAGGAGAAATTTGACACCATGAGCAAGGATGTATATGACATGAAACATGTATGCACAAATAAGTCTTGGACTGACGTATATGGTGGTAACAATGTGGTTTCTAATTCCTCCCTCATGCAAGCTATGGCTCAAACAACAAATGTTGTGAATGTGGATGTACAAGAGTTGAAGGAACAGAAGGGACACTCCAAGAACATTGTTATTTGTTGAATTCTTAAAGAGAAGCTAGACACCTCCTTCTCTTTCCATTGTTATCAAAGACTTCTTCAAAACTCACTTTGATATGTCAGGAGTTCTAGTTTACAGAGCACATAGAGTGGGCAAGCAAGGAGATCTTTGCTCAGGAGAACGGCCAATTGTATGCACCATGCCGATTGAGACTAAACAAAAGATTATCCTTAATAGTAGCTGGATCTATTTGAGGGATACAAAATATTTTGTATATGAAGATCTCACTATTAAGAAACAAAATATTTATCGCAAGGCATAAAAGTGCCCAAGGAGGAGGCAAGTCTATCAAGCAAATAGGAATGCGCGGCCTATGAGGCCGAGTTAAAATTGAAAGTAGGCTTTTCAAATTGCAATGGATACCCATGGAATGTGGGAGTTGGCATAGATGAACTAACAAGCAAAGCCAATCTTGTACTTCTTGTTGAAACTTGAAAGCATGATACACAAAGGTTAACGGGTTGGAGAATTACAATGTACATTCATTAATGTGGTCAAAGAATCTCAAGAAACAAAGAGGGCAAGGAGGAGCAACATGTATGGTAAAGAAAGGTTTGGAAGTGTCATAATAACTAAAATCTAATTCTCCTAAATGATTTTCTCATGTTAAATTGATCATTTAATATGGGGAAGTGCCATGGGAGAAAAAGCTAGCATATTAGTTAAGCTGGCAGACCGGCCACAGTAGGGATCGAAAAGAGAGAAAATAGGGATCCAAAGGGGGGGCCATCTGCAAAAGATCAAGGTGAAACAATGGGCTTTAAAGACCCTAAGCTTCAGCCCATTAAGACTTCCAAAATGCTAAGATTCCAAAATTCAAAGGTTATGTCCAAAGGTTAAACACTAGGAAAATTGGATGCTTTGTGTGTGCTCAAAAAATCTTCAAAGAAACCTACATAGGAGGGGGCGAGTCCTGGAAGTAGGGGATTTTCATACTTAAACACACACACATAAGCTCCTTTACACAAAGGGAATGAGGGACACATGTCAGTTCCCTAGCCCAAATGCCCACAAGGTGTACTCAAATCCTATTGGATGGCCATGGAGGTGGACCAATGAGAATTAGGCTAGAGTAAATATAGTTTAACTAATTTTAAAACACTTAATAAAAGAACCAATAGGAATTAAGCTCTCTAGAAGACTATTGGACAGTCTCCCAAGGGGTCGAATGAGCATTCAATAGCCCAATGGCTTGCCTGATTTCTACCGGCCAAGAGACAAAGGGGTCCAATGAGAGTTTAGTTGCATTAATTAATTACCTAAAGCTCTCACAAAAGGGGAAAGGGGGACACATGTCAAAAGGCTATCACTTATGCTCTTGAAATTTCATTGGCTAAGCTCGGAGAGGTCCAATAGTCTGTGAGCATGAGCAAATAGCAAGAGGGGTCGACCAAGAGAGAGAGGGGGCTGATTTTCTCAAGGCATATTATTGCATACACATTGACACTAGTCCATGTGTGGAGTAAGAAGACTCTTTCTCTCCTTATCAAGCTTTAATGGAAAGCTTTATTGCATACACATTGACACTAGTCCATGTGTGGAGTAAGAAGACTCTTTCTCTCCTTATCAAGATTTAATGGAAAGCTTTATTGCATACACATTGACACTAGTCCATGTGTGGAGTAAGAAGACTCTTTCTCTCCTTATCAAGCTTTAATGGAAAGCTTATCACCTACTCCAAGCTTGTGAGAAGGGAGGCCTACACCAACAACTCTTGGCTTTGTGATGCAAATCCAACCAAGAGCCAAGCTTCAATGAATGCTCATCTCCTCTACCATGCTAATTACTAAGCTATGCTATGCTAATATGAGTGATTATGTGAGGAGATGTACATCTTTCTCATAAGACTACTCCTTCTTCCTCTCAATCTACTCTCATACCCCGCCTAGCTCTCACCATCTGCGAAGGTGTGTGAGGTCTTGGGTCTGAGATTGTGAGGGAATTGATGTTGTGTTTTATGAGTGTTTTGCTTAGTGCTTGAAGTTTTTATCTTCATTGCACTAGCTAGTATTGAAGGAACACAAAAAATTGTTTTGCAAAATGTCTCTCTTGAAGGAGGAAACCACAATACAAAGCCTTTTGGAGGGGGGACCGGCTCCATGCAAATCGGGTCCTCAATTGTTGTCAATAGCTTAATATCTCTCTCTTTTGAAGTATTGTTCATGCTATCTAACTAGGTGTTATACTTTTTGCTGCTCTCTCCACCCAAGCACTCTTGTTATTCTCATTAGGAATCTATTCTAATGAAATGCTCAATATGTTCATGCTATTTTCTGCCACACAAGTTACTAGGCCATTAAATGTTACATTGGTATTAGAGCACAAGGTTTCTCTTTTCTTGCTCAAGAAGGGAGGTCCTCAAGCTAGCTATAAATGGTTGGTACTAATAATTGCATTTGAGTAAGTAGAATAGGGATTTTTCAGCCTTGTAGTGCACTTGCCTTCGTGCAGATAACGGGGCATCACCGTCGAGAGCTATGGTCTTAATAGTGGAGTCCTACGGGGCTTGCCTACGGCTTAACCACTATTGAGCTATTAGAAGCTTGACAGGAGCCGGTGCTGTTTCGGTGTTGAACAATCCTCTCTTCTATTCCTTGCAATTAATGGTATTCGAGCCATGGGTACAGTAGCTTGAGTGCTTTTTCTAAAGGGGTAAAGAGGAGTAGCAACTAGGGCTTTATAAATTTTACACCTAAAAGTTGTTAGAATGGCTGACAATAGTAAAGAGAGTGAAATTAATGTTGATAACTTTGTTTTTGATAATGAGCAGGCTACTAATGATGCTCCTATGCTTGTTAACTACCTTGTTTCTAGGCTTCAACAAGCTATGGGCAATCCATCCCTCCAAAGTGAAGTGCAATGACAGCTTCGTGCTCATGGGATTCTCCAAGCTCCCCACCATGACGAGAGAGTACCTAGGAAGCCTCCTTGTGAGACTTCCAAAAGAGGCCTCTCTCCGATTCGGGAAGAAGAAGAGGATCCATACGAAGGACTTAGAAATTTGCTTCTTGATGAACGCATCTCCTTCTCAAAGGAGAACTCAAGAGCCTCCACCGAAGGAACAAGAAAGAAGTGAGCCTCCTGCCACCTCGGCAAAGATGGCTCCACGAAGACGGCGGGCTAAAAGCTCTCCATCACCTCCAAAACGAGAAGACCATCGCACACTTCTCCACACCATAATTCAAAGAGGGATGCTAAAAAGCAAGAGAAGAAAAAGGCGAGAAAGAAGACACCCTCTTCTCCATCTTCTTCATCCTCTTCCTCTTATGAGAGTGATGGTGCAGACAAAGAAGATCAAGGCAAGAAAAAGGCGAGAAAGAGGTCACCCTCTTCTCCATCTTCCTCAAATTCTTCATCTTCTGAAGAAAGTGATGGTGCAACTTTTGAACCATAAAGAAGAAGAGGCCATAGGAAATCCTATGGCGCGTGGAAGAGGTCATCCAAGCTCAAGAAGTTCAAAGAGGGAGGGAAGAGCATCTCTTTCCTTCCCTACGATGGCACCTTTGGTGCTACGGACAAAGTCTTGGCCTTTATCCAACAGTTCGATGCGGCGTTTGGAGATGAGGGCTTCAAGGAGTCCTCTAAGCTACACCATGTAGCTATGCACTTTCCAAAGTCTGCCAGACAATGGTGGTCTAGCCTACGGGCCAACGGTGAAGCTCCACGAGCATGGAAAGCTTTAAGAGCTTTCATTATGAAGCAGTTTTTGGCCACCGATGCCAAAGACAAAGCACTCACCGAATGGCGAAGCTTGAAGCTCTCTCCCTACGAATCCATTCACAAATATGTCGACAAGTTTTAAGACCTACAACTCAAAGCCACTTCTTCAAAAAGTTGGATTTTGGAGAGTAAAAGCAACAATTTTGTGCGGTCTAAATTGAAAAAATGGCGGAGTATGTCAAATCCCAAAGGCCACGCACCATATCGGCGGTTATACACCATACTATGGTGGCTTCTTGAATCAATTTCCAAACAGGGGCTAAAAGAAATTCTAAGCCCACAAAAAACAAGGGTTCCAATGAGCCTAAGGGGAAGGACAATGTCCAAAAGTCTCCTAAGGGCAATACCAACAAAGCTAACGAGAAGGGAGTTTACAAAGGCAAAAACAAACTCTCTCCTAATGAGCTTGAGCATTATCACAAGGATAACCGATGTTTCAAATGCGGCGAGCAAGGGCATGCGTACCGCACTAGTCTCCAAAAGAACACCCGCCATGATCCTCCTAGAGCTACCTTGGTCGAAATCCAAGAGGAGGAAACTCACCACAAAGGATCTCCTCTATGCCATGCTTGGGAAAAGGTAAGAGAACATGATGCTTTTATTCTCTTTGACCCTGGTTCTACTCACAGTTTCATATCCACAGAGTTGGCCACCAAGCTAGGCATACAAGCTTACGAGATGGGAGATTTTCTACCCGCAGACGGTGCTTTCAAGGGGCAAGAAGCTTGAGTCACTCCCTTAATCGGAAAATTGAGGCTCCATGTTCAAAGCTATGTGGACAAAGAGGACTTCTTTATCTCTCTTCTCAAGCATGAGGATGTAATCCTAGGGGCACCATGGTTTGATCGCATGGCTGCCAGTGTTAAATTCCCTGAAAGGAAAATCTACTTTAGGTTCAAGGAAAAAGATATGTACATAGATGCTAAGAAAATGGGTAACACCATACCCACTGTATATACACAAGATTTTAATAAGTCAATAAAGATCTCTATTTCTGTGTACATGATTTTTATTAAAGATTCTCAAAATGAACCTAATGTTTAGCAAAAGAAAATATACACACTCACAAGGAATTAGAGTTATCCAATTTTCTAAAGGGGTTTCAAGATGTCTTTATTGACGACATCCCTTGTGAGCTACCTCCTAAACGAGGCAATGATGACCATGCAATTGAAGTTCTTCCAGGAAGTTCACCACCTAATAAACCTCCTTATAGAGTTTCTCAAGCTCAACAAGAGGAGATTGTGTGGTAAGTGCATGAATTATTTGAGAAGGCATGGTTAGGCCTAGCTCATCTCCATTTTGTTCTCCTGTGCTACTAGTGCAAAAGAAAGACAGCACATATCGTATGTGTGTTGACTATAGAGCACTAAATAGGATCACTATCAAGAATAGGTTTCCCGTTCCACGGGTAGAGGACTTTTTTGATAAGCTACAAGGGTCCACCTACTTCAATAGGATTGACCTAAAAAGTGGCTATCATCAAATAAGGATAGTTGATCAAGACATTCTAAAGACTGCATTCCGCACTACGTTTGGTCTTTACGAATATATTGTCATGCCTTTTGGCTTGACCAATGCACCAACCACATTCAACCGCTTGATGGAGAAGCTATTCAGGCCTCAATGAACCTTTACTGGAGTGTTCTTTGATGATATCATCATCTACTCTAATTCATTAGACGAACACAAACAACACCTCCAAGTAATATTGCAAGTTCTAAGAGAGAATAAACTTTATGTTAATTAAAAGAAAAGTGATTTTTTCTTACAAGAGATTCATTAATTAGGTCACATTATCTCTCAAGATGGCATCCAAATGGATCCATCAAAATTAGAGGTAATAAAAGGATGGCATAAACCAAGGAATCTTCATGAACTAAGAAGCTTTATAGGTATGTGTGCATACTATAGACGCTTCATAGAAAAGTTCTCACAAATTGCAGGACCATTACATGACCTAACAAAGAAAAACGTTAGGTATACATGGTCTGCCAAGGATAACAATGCTTTCAAAAATCTTAAAGAAAAGCTTATCTCTCAACCTGTGCTTACACTACCGGATCTCTCAAAGCCATTTTAGGTCTAATGTGACGCTTGTGGTGATTGCCTTGGATCTGTTTTGCTCCAAGAAGGGCACGCCATAGCTTATGAAAGTCGAAGGCTCGACCCTGTTGAGCAAGCTCTAGGCATATATGAAAAGGAACTCGTCGCAGTTCTACATGCCTTAGACTCATGGAGGCACTATTTATTGGGGACTCCTTTCATTCTGCAAACGGATCACCAAAGTCTTAAGTACTTCATGACGTAGAGCAAGCTCTCCGACAAACAAATAAGGTGGGAAAATTTCCTTTTGCAATTTCATTTTCATATTGCTCACATTGCTGGCAAGCATAATCAAGTAGACGATGCACTCTCAAGACGACCGATAGTGAATGCGGTTTCCATAACAACTCACAATGATCTATCTTCAATGATAGATGAGTATGCTATTGAATGCAATTTTAGAGATGTGATTTCAGCCCTTGCACTAGGGAAGAAAGAGGAACCATTTACTTTACAAGATGGTTATCTTCTCTATGGCAATAGACTATGCGTTACTAACTCACTACGTGAGAAAGTAATGTATGAATCTCATGCTCCTCCTTATGCGGGGCAAAGAGTGACCCAGTCTACCCTAAAGGGGATTGAAACATATTTCTATCGGCCTACCATGAAAGCAAACATACAAGAGTATGTTTCTAAATGTGTGGTATGCCAAAAAATGAAGTTTTGATAGAGGGAAGCAACCTGGATTGCTTCAACCTTTGCCAATCCCTAATTCACCATGGGAGAGCATATCCATGGATTTATCTTTGGATTGCCTAAGTCTATCCATGGGAATACAGAAATATGGACGATAGTAGACAAGTTCAATAAACAAGCTCATTTTATACCTGTCAAAAAGACTATCAAAGCCCATCAAATGTCAACCCTCTTCATTTCACAAATCTTCAAGTACCATGGCTTGCCAATGTCCATGGTGTCAGATAGAGATTATAGAATGACCAGTAATTTCTGGAGGGTCTCTTTGAGAATTTAGGGACAAGGCTAAACTTCTCTTCGGCCTATCACCCACAAACGGATGGCCAAAGTGAAATAGATAACCTAACAATTCCTGATATACTAAAAGCCTATGTAATGGAAGTAGATCAAAGGTCCCAATGGGAGAAGTAATTACCCGTAGTATAGTGAGCCTACAATAACAGTGTACATACTTCCACGGGAAAAGCACCTTTTGAGGTAATTGAGGAAAGATAAAAAAGTCCCTTACTACTTAAGGTGCATGGGAAGATCTTCGTTGCAGATGAGTATAGCCGAGACCTACAAGAATATTTCCAAAAGATTAAGGATGCTATCTCTATCTCACAGGAAAGGCAAAAGGCTGCTGTGCTGATAAGCACAGAAGAGTCCAAGCCTTTAAAGAAAATGATTGAGTCTTACTAAAATATCCCAAGGCTTGATTAAGTCACACGACGGGCAAGAATCCTACGGGACACCAAAAGTACTATGCTAAGTTAGCAAAAAGGTACTATGGTCCCTTCCAGATTCTTAGGCCAATCAATGAGATGGCCTATCAACTCAAGTTGCCTAGCCATTGGCTCATACACAATGATTTCCATGTGAGCCTATTAAAGCCTTACAAAGGAGAGCCACCTCAAGAACCAAATATATTGAAGACCCACCGGAGATCGAGGACAAAGAAGAGGTGTTGCAGCCCGAGTCCATCCTCCGACATGAAGACAAGGTACTAAGAGGCGGTAAGACTATCTGACGATATCTTATTAAGTTTAGGAATTATCCTTTTGAAGATGCTAGATGGATGCAAGGCATACAATAAAAGGATAACTTAAACCTTGTCACTGCTTACAATGCTGTCCTAGAGTAAGCAAATGTACAAATGTTTAAAATGAACAAAGTTTTTGTCTTATAAGACTCTCTTTTTCTTTATTGTGCACAAAAAGGAAGTAGTATGCATGCTTGATCAAGTTTGCGGAGATGACGTCTCCCGAACACCAAGTAGAGCTTGCCACTCTACTATGGAAGATTGATAGGACTAATGTGCAGACATGCTTGCAGTAGCTTAGGCTCTCAAGCGCCAAATGGATTAGTCATCCATTCTAGAACGATGTCGTAGGGTAACATAGGGATCCTCTACCTGCTAGAAAAAGGACTAATGAATATGCTTTATCTTCTCTATCCCATAGTCGAGGACGACTATGATTTCAAGAGAGAAGTAATGTCATAATAACTAATATCTAATTCTTCTAAATGATTTTCTCTTGTTAAACTGATCATTTAATATGGGAAGTGCCAAGGGAGAAAAAGCTAGAATATTGGTTAAGTTGGCAGACAAGCCACAGTAGGGATCCAAAGGGGGGGCATCTGCAAAAGAGCAAGGTGCAACAATGGGATTTAAAGACCCTAAGGTTCAGCCCATTAAGACTTCCAAAATGCTAAGGTTCCAAAATTCAAAGGTTATGTCCAAATGTCAAACACTAGAAAAATTGGATGCTTTGTGTGTGCTCAAAAAATCTTCAAAGAATCCTACATAGGAGGGGGCGAGTCCTAGAAGTAGGGGATTTTCATACTTAAACACACACACATAAGCTCCTTTACACAAAGGGAATGAGGGACACATGTCAATTCCCTAGCCCAAATGCCCACAAGGTGTACTCAAATCCTATTGGATGGCCATGGAGGTGGACCAATGAGATTAAGCTGGAGTAAATCTAGTTTAACTAATTTAAAAACACTTAATAAAATAACCAATAGGAGCTCTCTAGAAGACTATTGGATAGTCTCCCAAGGGGTCGAATGAGCATTCAACACCCCAATGGCTTGCCTGATTTCTACCGGCCAAGTGACAAAGGGGTCCAATGAGAGTTTAGTTGCATTAATTAATTACCTAAAGCTCTCACAAAAGGGAAAAGGGGGACACATGTCAGAAGGCTATCACTTATGCTCTTGAAATTCCATTGGCTAAGCTTGGAGAGGTCCAATAGGGTGTGAGCATGAGCAAATAGCAAGAGGGGTCGACCAAGAGAGAGAGGGGGATGATTTTCTCAAGGCATTATTGCATACACTCTCACACTAGTCCATGTGTGGAGTAAGAAGACTCTCTCTCTCCTTCTCAAGCTTTAATGAAAAGCTTATTACCTACTCCAAACTTGTGAGAAGGGAGGCCTACACCAACAACTCTTGGCTTTGTGATGCAAATCAAACCAAGAGCCAAGCTTCAATGCATGCTCACCTCCTCTACCATGCTAATTACTAAGCTATGCTATGCTAATATGAGTGATTAGTGAGGACCTGTACATCTTTCTTGTAAGACTACTTCTTCCTCTCAATCTACTCTCATACCCCGCTAGCTCTCACCATCTTCGAAGGTGTGAGGTCTTGGGTCTGAGACCGTGAGGGAATTGATCTTGTGTTTTATAAGTGTTTTGCTTAGTGCTTGAAGTTTCCATCTTCATTGCACTAGCTAGTATTGAAGGAACACAAAAAATTGTTTTGTAAAATGTCTCTCTTGATGGGAGAAACCATAATACAAAGTCTTTTGGAGGGAGGACCGGCTCCATGCAAATTCGGCCAATTGTTGTCAAAAGCTTTATTTCTCTCTCTTTTGAAGTATTGTTCATGCTATCTAACTAGGTGTTATACTTTTTGTTGCTCTCTCTACCCAATCACTCTTGTTATTCTCATTAGGAATCTATTCTAATGAAATGCTCACTATGTTCATGCTATTTTCCGCTACACACAAGTTACTAGGCCATTAGATGTTATAGGAAGATTTTGTATCAGTTGTAAAAGATGGAAAGCATAAACATATGTATAGCCGAAAATTATGCTTTCAAAAAGAGCACCCATTTTTGTAGCCGATTGCTACGTTCCTCATCATGATTCCCCTTTTTATGCTTCCATGGATAGAGATCAACCATTTTTTGATTTAGAGAAGGACATTACTTATTTTAAAGGAAAATGTGATGTTATTGTCTTTGGAGATATGAATGCAAAAAATCTTATGTAAAGAAATGAGCCTTTCATGTAAGGAGGAGAAGTACATTCCCTTAAAGTTACTCAAAGTGGTAGCATGGTTATTCATTTAATCCAGAAAAATATGTTGATATTATGCGAAGATATTCACTAAGGGTTACTGTATTGTAGCACATGAGTGTACAAATAGGGGGGTTTTAAAATGCGAAAAAGGTAGATTTTGCAAAGGAGGGTCCTACATATAGTGGTAAAAAATCCAATCTTGGTGCATGTAGGTGATGTCTCCCTAGTACTACTAGTGAATCCCTTAAGGATATACTATCTCCCTATGAGTTAGAAATGGGGAATTTGTATAGATTATCCTACCATTCGTAGCTTTGTAAATTTTCCCATAGTTAGTCGCATCTCATGGTACAAATACCACTGTAATTTTATAATTTGGGGAGCTAACCCTAACATGTATCAAGTTTGCCTTGTACCTTGAAATTACTTCTAAGATCTTGATGATATTTAACATTTCTACATCTCAAATCACTTTTTAAGTTTGTGGCCAAAGTAATGATACACCAATATATGTAGAAAACAAGTTAAAAATGATTCAATCCTCTATCAGATGAATCCACCATGTTATTAGACATATGAAGTCATTGTGAAACTCTCAGAGAGTGGGCATAGAGTACACAACTACTGTCATTCTCTTCACCATGTTCTCCATCAATTCAAGAAATTTCCGGTGAATGCCTTAAAATTGATTACCAACTACCTGACTCCTTTAGGAACTCCTTATTACTCTTCTCTTATGCAACATATTGTTCTCAAGCCATTTTTTGTGCAAGCATATGTGATGTCCCATTATGGGATAGTTTCACACATGCACTCACCTTATAACGATACAAATTTTAACATAAAAAGTACATATTGAGTTGATGTGGTCAACAACAACAACACTAGAATAGAAGACGCTACTCCCTATATCCTTACAAGACGCTACTCCCTATATCCTTACATGACCACATCAACTCAATATGTACTTTTTATGTTAAAATTTGTATCGTTATAAGGTGAGTGCATGTGTGAAACAATTTTAGAATTGAAGAAGCTACTCTTGAGAGGTCAAGGGAACTAATGGATGTTCATCCACACCCAATCACCTTCTATTCTAGTTGGCCCCTGGCCCTATCTTTAGAAGCCCCTAAACTTACATGCCTAGCCAGCATAGGAGTTGTGCCCCCCCTTGGTACTACCCTTGTCCTAACATTACTCTCCCCTTGAAGAAGAGATTTTATCATCAAAAAAATCAACGAAATAAGTCTTCATAAGAATACCAATGCTTTCCTAATCTAAACTTGCATTAGGTCAATTGATCCACTTGGTAAATACTAACTCATGTACTTGGAGATGGAACTATATGCTCGTAGCAAAAGATGAGCTAAATGATTGCAACCAAATCTACTCTTAAGAGCCGGTTCCCGTAATTATCTGCTCTCCATCTTTTGCCCTCGTACTCATGTCGATGTCATAATAGTTCGCTTCACAGATAACGAAATCAATGCATGAGCCTGCGCATCTCTAACATCCCAACGAGCCTGCTCAGCTATAGGCAAAACAACTTTGGCAATAGCAACCCTACAACCAAAACCTACAACATCCTCAACTTCACATGTATCCATAGAACGAGGACGCTCATCAATGCCCAACACAACATTCCAAACACCCTTTGACACAAGAATATATTGCATCATGTAAGCCCACATTGGGTAATTGTCCCCATCCAATTTATCCTCAACAACAATCTTGAACACATCCTTGTTGTTGTTGTCAGCCATGATGAGTGCCTCACGTGATGTGAAAACTGGTCAAAAATAGGAGAGACGAAGCAAGACCAACATGTGCTAAATAGCACAACCCGAAAACTGTGAGGAACATGCTATGGAAAAAATGGCACTAACAAAAATTCTTCACAAAAGGACAAAATTGCCTACGTAAGTGCTGCCTGTCGTGGAAGCGAAGGCCGAAATGAGCTCGAATGGAAAAGCTCACCAAAATCGTAGAAAGTGAGCAGGAGTGTGCTGGCGATTAAGCTCGCGAGGATGCAACCTGCTCTAATACCAACTGTTGGAAATAGGGTTGCAGGGAACATAGCTTAGAGAAGACAAAGGAAGCTCAAGGCACACAAAAGAGAGTAGTATTACTTATGCACAAGGAAAGATAAGATAGCCTTAGAGTGATGGGCGTATATACAATGCACGGGGAGAAAACCTCCCAGTGAGGGGAAAAATGCCCTGACGGTCCTTAGTGTGTTCACACACATCACTACCACATATATATGATAACATTTCCCTCACATGGAATCTCTTCTCAAGCCGCGCACATCGAGATGAGCAAGTCTGATTCTTTGACAAGAACATCAAAAGCTAGGTTGAAACCATGACGCCACTGTAAAAAATGAGCCCTAACTACTCGGATGGCGAGCAGGCTCATTGATGAACTTGGAAGGCATCTCGAGAGTTGCAAACTCGATTTGGTAGTAACCACGTTCGAGGATCAGTATATCGATGATCTTTTTCACCTCTGCCCGAAAGCGCTCCACCTTTGGGCGACAAGGCTCACTCGCTTCATCGGTATTAGAGCAAGTAAGATGGTTGGCTCTATAGGGTCGGGCAAGCGACTGCATTGGAGTCCCTCTGCGGTGGGACCAGGGGCCTCCATCTAAGTTTGCTACTGCTGGGGCCGTGGTGCCGACACTTCTCTTGTTGGTGCGACCCCTCTCTCTAAAGGAGGCACGAGTGGCAATAAGGAAGGTATAGTGAAGAGTGGGTAGTGAAAACAAAAATTGGGAAGGGGGGGTGGGGGTGGGGGAGGGGTGTGTAGAGAAGGCACGTGAGCAGGGCATGCAAACGAGGGGACAATGTGAGAAAGGAGGAGGGGAAGGCAGTGGATGTGGGAGGGCAATGCGAGTGTGTTAAAGGTGGTAGCAAAAGATGCAATGAAGACAAGAAATGGCTGGTGATCCGGTGGGTACCTCGACTTCGATCTAAAACACCTGCAATGCCAAACACATGAACAAGGCACACCTGTGGAAAAGAGAGATCACTAAGGTAGAGAGAGACATGACATCTAAGAATGAGAGAGAGAGAGAGAGAAAGAGAGAGAGAGAGAGAGATCTGGGAAAGGCTCTCCATGTTGATAACAATGTACTCATAGGAATCAAGGCTCGAGGCTACCGTCGTATGGCTACCCTTTAGAAGGAGAGGGAATCCTCTGCTCTCCTAGGCTTGCATTAGAGATGCACTGCCTCTGCATGATATCTTCACACCATAGGATGCCCTGAGGAGAAAACGCTAGGAAAGGTGCCTGTTGCCCAAGGAAAACGCTGGGGCTGAACTAATGTGCAAGAAAACGCTGGTGCTGATCTGCTGTCCTTTAACGAAGGAAGTGAAAATGCTGGGCAACAAGGGTACCACCTAGGGCTACGCCCTAGGGGCACCCTCTGCTCCTAAAGCTTGTGCACAACCACCTCAACTTAGCGCCCCTGCCCTACCTATATAGCTCCCGTAGTCTAGGTCGGCCAGGCAACCAACACCCATGACCTTGGTAAAATGGGAAAATAGGTGAGTAAGTGGCAACATATGAATTGTGGACTCCATGGAAAAATGCCAGCAGGGATGGAATTTTCGCCCTACTCGCATGAGAAGTGAGCCAAAACCTGAGCTAAACATGGCTAGACATGACCTGACATGAGAGAACAACCGCACACTGGCCGGGCACAACCACAAAACAACCCTCACTCCCTAATTTGCTCCTGGGAGATACTGGAGCTACCACTGGCTAGGAATATGAACTCTAACAGAGTGGTAGTGAGAGTACGGGGGGGGGGGGGGGGCAGCATGAGGGAGGGGAGGCAGGGAAGGGGGCAACATGAATGAGGGAGCAAGGTGGGGGAGATGCGCAAGGCGGGGGGAGCAGAAGTAGCGCGCCTCTCCTAATTATTCATGATCCTATTCTTCTTTCATAATTGAACTGAGCTTGAACAAGGGGGGGGGGAGAGAGAGAGAGAGAGAGAGAGAGAGAGAGAGAGAGAGAGAGAGAGAGTTGCTTCCAAATGCACTGGCCCCAAAGACTGGTGCTCATTCTGGTATTTCTTTTTTATTGCTTCACAAAGGGTCCTCTCTCCACAGTGCTCCAAGCTAATCCTCCAAGAGAGAGACCCTGGCTCTGTAGTTAAATGTACAAGATGGCCCAAAAGCAAGGTGTCTCCAAAACATATGGCACCTAAAAGCTCTGCACTCAAAAGCTAGCACCCCTAGAGTCTCTCTGTAAAACGCAGAGATCCGTAGATGGCACAAATTTAGCAATTTTGTGATTTGTGAGCCTTCTGTACAAGGTGCCACGTTGGCAATGTTTGCATAATCTAGGGTCCACACTTTAATTTCAAAGGGTTTAGACTCCTTGGCCAATATTTGGAAGTTGGTTGGGTTAGGTTTTTAGAACCTTACCTTTCTTTGCCCGCTCGACCAATCTTTTGAGTTGGGAATTGAATGCCATATCACAAACTTATGACGTGTCACTGCCTAGGCGAGTCCACCCAATGTGAATCCAAAGCTAATTGTAACTGCTATCCATGTCTTGTGACACTATAGCTTTCAGGTTGCCCGCCACAAGGCCACTCACCATCTCGTCCGATGGTGGTATAGCTAACTACTTGTCATTCATGCCAACTGGCTGGCTGCCCATCACTAACAAGTAACCCTATTCTTGGATATAATGAACAATAAGGAGTGGTGGGAGTAAGTGTCACTTTCAGCTCCACCAAAAATTGTGTCTCCTCTCCTGCTCTCTCCCTTGCTCCCGCTCCCGCGCTCTTCAAGTGGTATCAAAGCTGATCGGCTTCCCGCTTCCCAAGCTTGCACACTCTCTAGTGGTATCAAAGCCAGTCGACTTCCCGCTTCCCACCCGGCGTGTGCAGCCCTCGCAAGCTTGCAAGGAATCTTAAAGGAAATGCAGAGCCGCATCTGAAGAAAATCAAGCAAAGTTTTGAAGCTTGAGAGGAATTTTTGCAGAATCAGTTGAATCGAGGTATTGCAGGGCATTAGCACTTGAAGAGACCGAGCAGCAAAGCTTGGAATTTGAAAGGAAAGCGAGCAGGCAGGGTCAAAAATAGGCAACACTATCATCATCGGAGCTCTACAGCAGGTCGTAAGCTCAAAATTGGAGCTGCATGCACTCACCGGTGATGAATTGATGAGGCAGCGCTGCAAAATTGGGGGACCCAGGGCAACATTCAGCAGGGAATTAAGTTCAGCAGATTTTGTGGTGTGTTCACAAACCTTTACACACACACACACCCACACCCACACACACAAAAACTTTGCCTACACCCGGCCTCGATTGTGTGTGTGTGTGTGAGAGAGAGAGAGAGAGAGAGAGAGAGAGAGAGAGAAGTCTCTTCTCCTTCCCCCTTCTTCTTCCCCCTTCTTGCACACACACACACGGCCTTCCATGCGTCACACCTACAGATTTATGCACATTATTTGATGCGATTTAGGTCGTGATTGCATGTTACACTTAGGGCTTTCGTGTGGTATTCTCTATAAGTGAAGACAGGTTCACGAGGGGCATAGCCCTACATATGTTTTACACTTTTCTCTGTTTCAGAGAGCTTGTTACTATCGTACACATTTTGGCACATGTTTGACATCTAAGGCAGAGTCTATTTGCATAGCCTAGTTGGCTACAGTTTTGACGGATTCTGACAAGGTTCACACCGTTTCAATAGGAGATTTCCAATATCAATTCTATGCGTGTGGTTCATGCGTGTTAGCACCTTGCGAGTCCTTGGGCTCTATTGAGAGAGGTTTTCACTCCTTGAAGGGAGAGAGAGGTATCAATACAGACTACTTGCACTCATTTGATGCATGTTTGGGCACAGTTCTCCTACACTAGCCGAGACTACCCTTACATGTATGTCGACTTGCGGATACTTCCATTGTACCACATTGGAGAGCCGATTTGGCTTAATATTTTTGGCAGTTACATGGCCCTTTCTGAGACTCGGTCTGGAAGAGTCCTTTTTGAGACTGTGACTAATCATCGTGTCTGCATAACCTCATGCAAGCCAAAGATTACAAGAACAATCGTAGCAAAAGTCGTGGAAGAGACATGAAGAATGTTGAATGTTACCACTGCCATAAAAAGAGACACTTGAAGAAGGATTGCCGTGCATTACAATGTGAAAAAGACAAAGAAAAAGTGAAGTGTGACACACCTAAGAGCACCTTGAAGATATACGAACTTAATGTTGTTAAGTCTCCAACTATTGAGACTGTTCTTGATGTGACGGAGATATCATATGTATTGATCTTTACCTCAGATTTGAGTCCTGATGCATTGTTAGCTCTTGACGAGTGATATGCCTAGAATTAGACAGTGGACTCAACTGCTAACCTCTGTGACTCCTCATAAGGAGTGGTTCTCTATGTATACTGCTACACATGGTACGGTGCAATTGGGAAACTCTTATGAGCTCGATGTATGCACTATTGGAGCCATGAAACTTTTTATGCGTAATGACACCAAGTTTATGCTGTAGAGTGTTAGATGTATCCAAATTGACAAAGAGTTTGATGTTTGTAGAGCAATTAGAAGATTTGGATCACACTACTATTTTCACACATAGTTCTTGGATAATCAAGAAAGGAAACTTGGTCTTGCTTAAGGGCCAAAAGTCTTGCTTATTGTATTCACTCTACGTCTCTTCAGTGAAAGAGGATTCTATTTGTGTAACTGAGTTGCTGTCTACAGATTTGTGGCATAGGTGACTGGGACATATTAGTCAGAAAGGAATGAAGATACTACAACTTTCTGGTTACATTTTCGTATTAGATTACTCCGATTTTTCTTTATGTGAGCATTGATTTATGAAAACACTGAATTTATGAAAACAGACTAGGGGGTGCCTATTAAGTCTCTAGGGGGGCACTAAACTTCTTAACATTTATAGATGATTCTACTAGGAAGGGGTAGGTTTATCTCTTAAAGTACAAGAGCAAAGTCTTAAGTGACTTTTAGAAATTCTTATCAATGGTAGAAAAACCAATCAGGTACAAAGTTTAAAGCTTTGCGTATTGACAATGGAGACAAATATATCTCCTCTGAGTGTAGTAAACGAGGCATTAGAAGACAATTCACCACGCCCTACACACTCGCTCATAACGATGTGGTGGAAAGGATAAATAGAACTATCCAGGAACAGATCACTTCTATGTCGTCTACGATCACTTTACCTTAGGAGTTTTGGAGGGAAGCTGTTATGATAACTGTTCACTTGAAAAATCGATCACCTAGTACACAATTGAAGTATAAAATTCCACACGAAATGTGGACGACAAACAATGTAATTACAATAGATTACGTGTATTTAGATGTGGAACATTCTCACAATTGCCGAAAGAGCTTAGGCAGAAGCTGGATCCCAAATCACAAAAGTGCATCTTCATTGGATATGATGTGGATGCAGAGATAAGATATCGTCTCTAGCACCCGGAATCTAAGAAGGGCATACGAAGTTCACACGTAATATTCAAAGAGTCTAAGATGCATAGTCATCACCAATGCGATCCAATTAGAGGATAATTTAATGATTCAAGGAGAAAGAGTGTGTGTTGAGCCTAAATCTACTACCTCGCAAGCATCGAGGCCCGACAGTCAGAGACACTCAAAAGATCTACTCGTGTATCTTATGCATTTAAGCGTTTTCAACCAGGATTGGACTATTTGTTAGTCATTGATTGAAATGAGCCCACTTGTTGTAAAGAAGCTATTTAGATGGAAGATAACATGAAGTGGGAGTAGACTATGCATGCGTATAACTCAATCTTAGCCAATGAGACTTGAAAATTGATAGAATACCATAGGATAAACAAGCATTGCCTTGCAAATGGGTGTACAATGTAGAAGATCGCGAGCCTAAGTTTAAAGCTAGATTGGTTGCTTAAGGATTCAAGAAAGAACAAAAAGACGTAGATTTTGAGATCTTTTCGTAGTGGTCAAGATGACGGCACTACGTCTTGTGCTTGGTTTAGTAGCCATAGAGGACATGGAATTGGTCCAAATGGATGTGAAGACGATGTTTCTTCACCGGGATCTTGAAGAAGATGTCTACATGATGCAACCAAACGGTGTTGAGATAAAGCTTGAGAAGCCAACAAGGGCATAAGTGGTGTGTAAACTTAACAAAGCTTTGTATGGACTAAAGCAAAGCTTAAGGAAATGGTATATCAAGTTTGATAAGTACATTCAATCCCAACGTTATGTATGGACCCAAGAGGATAATTGCTTATACACAAGGAGATTGAACGATGGTTCCCTCATCATCCAATCTTGTATGTGGTTGATATGCTTATAGCCGGGAAGTGAAAGATGAGATTGCACTTCTCAAGGATTCCTTAAGCAAGCCGTTTGCCATGAAAAATTTGGGCAATGCACAATACTTTCTTGTATGCATATAAACAGATCGTCAACGTAGAGTACTTGAACTACCACAGGAAAAGTATATTTACAAGGTCTTGCAATGTTTTAAGATGCAAGGAGGGAAAGCATCGAGTACTCCAATGGCTGCATGTATAAAACTTAGCAAGAATGATTGCCCCAAACCGGATGTGGAAAAGATAGAAATGAAAAAGGTGCCATATTCTTTGAGAGTTGGTAGTCTCATGCTCCTCATAGCACATAATTAGAAATTACTTTTGTAGTGGGAATGGTCAACAAGTATATGGAAAACCTGGGTAGAAAGTATTGGAAAGTAGTGAAGCATATCTTGATATACATCAAGGGTTTAGATAAGAAGTGCTTACATTTGGGTTTAGACAAGAAGTGCTTACATTTTGGGAATAGTAATGCATCTCCGTTGGATGCACTGACTTTGATTATGCGGGTTGTGTAGACATTAGAAGATCCACATATGGCTACATTTTCTTGTTTGCACGAGCGGCAGTCTCTTGGAGATTGTGTCTCCAAAATTACTTTTTGTCTTCCACCAGTGAGCCTGAGTATATTGCAGCTTCTAGTGCTAGCAAGGAAGCTGTGCGGTTATTTCGTCTAGTGGAAAACTTTGGTATACACAAGACTCCAGTGCTACTTTGCGACAGTTGGAGTGTGATCGAGGTCAGGTATCATGTGATACAAGATATTTTGGTTAGCAAACGCTTGAGTTAGTCAGCAGATGCTTTGACAAAGAGCCTATCTTTAGAGCAGTTTGCACATTGCATCGAGATGATGGGCGTAGAATAAAGCTATGGTCATGCTTCACACTCGTATAGTTATACATACTAACCCTTACACTTATAGTCACTTGGGTGACTTTGGCCTTCAAGTGGGCCATTGTATCTCTTCTCTGTATCTTTCAATCTAGGGGGTCACGTCCATGAAAATTAGAAAATCATGATGGATCTAGGGGGATGCCATTTGTTTTTAAATTATACAAGATGCCACTTGTGCTAGTATTTGTGGGGTGTCCATTGATGTACTCCAACATTGCTTATGCGAATGGAGCCAAAGCTTATATGATTTGGACAGCAATGCTGCCTCATGTTTGTAAGACCTTTGTGAGTTTGAGCTGAATGTACAAGCTCTCTTCTATTTTGTGAGGGGTTGAGATCCTTGGATATCATGCCAAGATATGCTTGAGATACAAAAGTGAGTCTATAACCTCTATGCAGTATGACTATGGGTTGCTTGGAAAGGATAATGCTAACCTGTTCAATACTCGGGAAACAATGAAGTATCCAGCAAAAAATATTCATATGCTAGGAAGTCGAATGGCTCTTGTAGTGCAACAAAAGAGCATCACCTAGAATATCATGTTGCACACTTGAAGAGATCTCATCCCAATAACTCCCCCACATGCTATGGTGTACATACCAAGTATCACAATCAAATTAATCCAAAAGGCTTCTTATTAGCGACTTGTAGAGACAATTTCTCAAGCATCTACTCGCACTCTTAACAATTTACCTATGGTAGAGAGAGAAATGAAATGATATATTAACGTCTACAAAAGGCCAAAATGACCTATGAGACCAACAAGTTACAAATTGATGAATCTAATGTAAACTCTGTGTGCTGAAAGAAAGACTAACATCCTAAACAGAATGTTGTAGTGAAAGTGGCAGAAAGACTATAGACTCTCTAGTCAATACAAAAGCACAAAATAATGGGGGATACAAGGAAATTAAGCTACTAAGAAGGGGATAATTGTCCAGTTTAGAGTTAATCCAACATGGGTCAGTGTCGGATCTCCTCGATGGCCATGGTCAGCATGGGTCAGTGTCGGATCTCCTCGATGGCCATGGTCAGCATGGGTCAGTGTCGGATCTCCTCGATGGCCATGGTCAAAAACCTGATTGGGTATCATGCGTAGCACGCTAAAAATAATCCGAATCCTCTCTGTAATCTCCGTCTATGTTGGGAGGCCCTCCTCTGTAATGGTGGACGCCTGGATCTCCCTAGGCCCATCACATGGTCAATCAATGTGCCTCTGGAGGTGGGATCTAAACTCTACTACAGAACCTGTCTGTCTAGTTGTCTAGTGGTAATGGCTGGCTTGAAATATTTCGTAACTTGCCGCTGGGTCCGTCTCTCTGGTCTACTCAACAAGCAATCTCTCTGTCTCCTCAACTCAAGCAAGAACAAGCGCAAGCATCTCCGATCCTAGTATCCCATAACTCTCGAAAGTGGCCCAAAACCCTCCCAGAGAAAGAGAAGAAGAAGAAGAGAATTTTAACGTCATGGGAAACTATCCCAAGAGACCTTAAAGATCTACCCAACGAGGAGAGTTGAACTCAAGACCTGTTATTCAAGAGGGAAATGGCATAACCAATCTCCCACACTTGGGTGTGTGTGTGTGTGTGAGAGAGAGAGAGAGAGAGAGAGAGAGAGAGAGAGAGAGAGAGAGAGAAATGAAATGATATATTAACGTCTACAGAAGGCCAAAGTGACCTATGAGACCAAAAAAGTTACAAGTGGTGAATCTAGTACAATGTCTGAGTACAACTAAAAATGGGAGAGGGGGGGGGGGGGGGGGGGGGGGGTCATCCCTCATCGATCGGTGGCCAATCTCATCAATATCCTCCATAGTCAGTACTCTGATTGGGTGCCTCACATGTTAAGCTAGGGTGATCCGGATCCTTTGCTGCAACCTCCAATACTGTGAAGCCCCCCGTGATCGTGGTGGTTTGGATCTCCCTAGCTCAATCGCCCGATTGATCAACATACCTTTGGTGTGGGTGTGATCTAAAGCTGAGCTCTATTGTGGTGAGCACTCCTCTGGTTGCTCATTGTCTGATGTAAAGAAATTTGTGATCTGCCTCTGAGACTGACTCTACCCTGATATCCTCAGCAAGCTCTCCCTGTGTCTGCGTAGCTTGAGTAAAAACAAGCTTAGGCATCTCTGGTCTGGGTATCTCATGACTCTAGACAGTGGTTCCAAACCCTCTCTAAACAAACAATGAAAGCGGCCACGAATCTCATAGTACATAGGGCAATGACATATCCTAGTGCAACTCTATCTCTGGCTCAATATAACATAAATGACATATCCTGGCCTTTGCTGGTATTCCAATCTCGATCTGAAGCTGATGCAAGGATGTGTGAATCTGACCAATAGCACATTGTATCACATGAGATAAGTGTGTATCGGTCACAAATCCGTCCTTCGTGAGTTGGAGAGGATGCTCTCAATTTGAGCGGGATTTGTATCAACTATTTAAGGGTCAGGACTCGGGCAAGGCATGGAGGCTATTTCAAGAGCATTCACCAGCACTGCCCATCACCTCCACACAGACATGGAAGAATACCCCATATCTCTCTACACAGCATCAGGGCAACCACCTTTGCCGGACCCACTAGAGATATGCCTAGAGATGTGTACTTTCTTTACTTCTGAGAGGGTAAAGAAAGCCATTGACAAGATGAAGACAGGGAGAGCACATGATCATGGTAGTCTAATAGCAGAGCATTTCATCCATGCCCATATATATGCTTGCAAAGCTTTTTGCTATGATGTTTAATCGAGCCATGTATGAGGGTTTTCTTTAAGACTTGGAGTATGTCCACGATTGTGCCTATCTTCAAGTCAAGAGATCCCATGATTCTTGGGAACAATCGCACAATAATGGTATTGGCTAAGCTGTATGCATCTATTCTTGAGCATGAGCTGAGTAGATGGGCAGAGAGAGAGAGGGCATAGGAGCAAGATTCAAGAGAGGTTTCTCTACTCTTGACTAGATTTTGACACTCAAGCTATTATTGAGGAGGGTAGACACCATTGCAAGAGGATCTATTGTAGCTTTGTAAATTTCAGCAAAGCTTTTGACATAGTGCCGAGAGCCAGACTTATACGTAGACTACAGGACATGGGTGTGCCCACAGAGCTGATTTGGGGGATCTTGGCTTTATATAGGACAATGGTGGGCCGTGTACACACTAATGAGTACGTGTATGACATGGTCCCCTCCACTATTGGGGTGAAGCAAGGATGTTCCCTATCTCCGACTCTTTTTGGGATGTATGTGGATGAGTTTATAGACTATATAGAGCGAGAGAGGGACATAGGTGCTCAGCTAGCAAGGACATGGATTTGACTGTTATATGCTGATGATATGTGCCAACTTCAGCTTCTCCAGAAGGGATGCAACATCATTTGGATGCATTACAGGTGTTTACCCACGATAGTGGAATGTCAATGAACCTTGGGAAGACCAAGGTAATGGTGTTTAACACCACGGCACAGTGGGTTAAGTCAGCTCCCACCTTTATGTATGGTCGAGAGATTGTGTAGTAAACAAATGCATATACCTATCTTGAAGTGGTCTTCAGTGGCCCATTATTCTCCTTGAGGAGAGCAATAAAGATGAGATTGATTAGAGTTTACCCAACATTAGGGAGACTAGAGAGGATGTGTTCGCAGGTTTAGTTTTAGGAACCTCGAACAAAGCTCTGCCTTTTTGACACTCTAGTGGCTTCAGCTATGCATTATGAAGTTCAGACATGGGTACCCTCGGTGGATCAACATGGCAAATCTCGTAGCACTGATGGATGGAGATGTATGGAGAGGCCTCTAGTCTCTATGACTTCTTGGATGATTCGGGCTAAGGCTTTAGTTGCTCCTCCCCTTGCGGTTGGGGCACTTACCAGATCAGTATCCTTCATGCACAGTTTATGGGACCTCCCCAGAGAGAGACCGATTTAAACTAATAAGTATCATCTGTTGAGTCTAGAACCGTTGTAATCTAATGTTACAACCATTATTCATGGCAAGGTTACTGCTCATTACCACGGTACAACCACTAACTCTTGGCATTGTGTTTACATGCCATGCTAAACCAAATGCAGGCTTGAATTAAATTGCAAATGCCTGCATTAAATACAAGGATAGCTTGAAAAAGCATGGCAGCAAGGGCTCATCGTTATTGTACAACTTTGCATGGGAAGCAAGCCTCCTGATTTCGGGAAGCAGCTTTCTATCAGTCAAAATTTTCTGTACATATCATAAAATACATTTCTGTGTGGTAGTACACGATCTTCCCTCATATTGGAGAAAGATTGGGTGTATAGGACATTTGATATATGACAAGATTGGGCTACTAACTTTAATCCCCAGCCCCTGCAGACCTGCAAAAACCAACGTACAAAAACAACTCAATACACAGAACACCAGCTACACAACAATCACGTGACCCAAATATCTGACCCACATTCTTCTTTACAAAGCAAAAGTATAGAATATGGAAAAGTGTAATACAAAACGAAAAGAAGAGCATTCAAAACATACCAAATGGATAAGCTACCTTCGTAAAAATTTGCCACCAATTCCATCAATTACATTGTTGGCCTTGTCATTGTAGACATGCCCCTCCCATGCATCAAAGAACCTGGGAGATTTGCAGCTTCCGATGCCTCTGTAGAAAGCCATAATTAGGAGGATCTAATGACCATACTGCAAATGACAATCCTACAATTTTATCATTAAACATTACCTTCTTCAAGTCCAGGGTCCTCTTTGCTTATCTGAGCCCCAGCAATACCCATGCACGTAAAAACAGACTCATCATCAACCTTCAACAGATCATAGGCATTATAAACATCTTCAATGGTAGCCGCTTCATAGAGCTTAAACAGGTCTCTGATGCAGCTTACGTCCTGATCCAAAAGACATGAAAACCTCTCTCTCTCTCTCTCTCTCTCTCTCTCTCTCTCTCTCTCTCTCTCTCTCTGTGGAAGAGCAATACATAAAATCGAGCAAAGGTCCACAGGATCCATCAAAAGAAAAGATACTCAAATCTTGCAAAAACTCTCTTCACCTCTGGCGGTGTAGCGAAACCATAAAGACCAATGCTAGCTGCCAAAATCATATAAAGTATCTGCTGTTAGAAACCTCCTGTAGCCATAGTAACAGGGAACGGGCGGAACGGACCCTAAATGTTCCGAAACGGCGTTCCGAACGGGTCTGGCTCTCGAAACGGAGTCGGGAACGGAACACCGTTCCGGAACGGGGTGTAACCGGAACGGCGACCCGGAACGGGGGGGAACGGGGCGGAACGGTGGAACGGGAATCCGGAACGGTCAAACCAAAAAGTCAACTTTTTTCACTAGCTATTTGGGGGCATGTTTGGGGCTATTGGGGGCTATTTGGGGTCAGATTTGGGGCTATTTGGAGGGCTGATTTGGGGCTATTTGGAGGGCTGATTTGGGGCTGTTTGGGGGCTATTTAGAGGGCTGATTTGGGGCTGTTTGGACTCTGGAGGCTCGTCTCACCTCCTCCTCAAGCTCTCAACATCTCTACTGAGCTACTCTCCTTGCTAAAGCTTTAAGCTTGGACATGGAGCTCTGGCTTCTTTCTGTTCCTTTTTGGCGGAAAGCACAACACCCTCAAAGAACAAATGTGGCTTCTACCTCTCTTTCTCAAGCTCCATCCCTCCCTCTTGTGTCTCAAGCTCCATTCCTCTCTCTCTCTCTCTCTCTCTCTCTCTCTCTCTCTCTCTCTCTCGACAAACTCCATCCTTGTCTCAAGCTCCGTCATCGTACAACATGTGTAAATATGGCTCTAATTAGGATGGTCGAATTCAAAAGCTTAGCTTACATATGAGCCTATAATATGAGCCTATAATACATATAATATATGTAGTTTCTTTGGTCTACCGTTCCGGCCCCGTTCCCGTTCCGGCCCCTCTCCTCCCTCCCGTTCCCGTCCCGTTCCACACCCTACTGTTCCCGTTCCCCGTTCCCGTTCCGGGTAACTATGCCTGTAGCAGCTCATAGAAGCCAAGGGGCTTAAAAACCCATGTAATGTGCCTCCAAAATCATCCACATCCATTATCATCTCTGGAGTGGTACTCCCAAATAAGAAGCAATCTCTGGCACAAATCTTTTGGTTCTCTGGTAGGAGTTGATGAGGACTGTCAGTGGGGTGTACTAGACAATTTCACTTGGTTGGCCAGCGGACAGACTTACATATTTGGGTTTTCATGTTGGGATCAAATGCTGACCAAGTGGTACCACACCCTGGAAGATAAGCCTCCGGTGGCATGCATGATGTCAAGGGGGTGAAGCAAGGATGTTCTAAACCAGACCCTATAATGTAATGTGCAGCGGAAGATGATTGATGGTGAATGCTCACGATGAGTGCTCAATGCATACTCAAGGTTCCTTTTGCTTCATGAGAGATGTGCAAAGACTAGAGAGAGAAGAGAGAATGAGGTTCATGCTTTGTCACACAGAGGGACTTTGATGAAGCCCCCTCGATTGACCCCGCAGAGCCAACATTCGACTTGCTCTGTTGGAAGAAAGGCTTTAAACCCTCTTATCTCAAGCTCTCTACCTCACCCTCTCCCTCAAGGCTCTCTCTCCCTTTCCCTCAAGGCTTCAAAGTTCAAGCCTCAACCTCCATCACTCTCAAGCTCTCAACCTCACCCTCTCCCTCTTCCTCAAAATCTCTCTCCCTCTCTCTCGGGCCTCAAGGTTCAAGCTCCATCTCTCCCTCAAGGAGTGTTAAGCTCCGTCTGCTCCATCTAGCATCCCTCCCTCGTGTAAGCCTTAAGCATTATTGAAAAGCATGTCTAAATAAGATTCTACTTCGACTAATGGGTATGTGTGGCTCTCTACTACATATAGGTGAATCTAGCTTAATTTAAGCATATTGTACGTTTACCGTTCCGACCCCCGTTCCCATTCCGCCACCTCGAGGGCCCTCCGTTCCGGAAACGTCCTGAAGCCCCCTGTTCCCGTTCCTCGTACTACCTGTTCCGTGTAGCTTTGATTGTAATTCTCCAACCTCTTAATCCTTTGTGTATCATGCTCCCGAGTTTCAACAAGAAGTACGACATCTACTTTGCTCCTTAAGTCATCTATACCAATTCCCGCATTCCATGGGTATCCATTGCAATTCCAAAAGCATATTTTCAATTGTAACTCGGCCTCATAGGTCGCGCATTCCTATTTGCTTGAGAGACTTGCCTCCTCCTTGGGCGCATTTTCTTTATGAGAGATCTCCTTGATTTTCTTACTCCTCTTCTCATATGCCTTGCGACGCATATTTTGTTGCTTAATAGTGCGATCTTCACATACAAAACATTTTATATCCCTCAAATAGATCCAACTATTATCAAGAATAATCTTTCGTTTGGTCGCATCTTGTAAGGTACATACAATTGGCCGCTCTACCGAGTGAGGAGCTCCTTGCTTACCCGCTCTATGTGCTCCAGAACCCATACTCCAAACATGCTAGAGTGGGTTTTGAAGAAATCTTCAATAACAATGGCAAGAGAAGGAGATGTCTCTAACTTCTCTTCGGGAATTGAAACATCGCTCCCGTTCCTTCAACTCCTCTACGTCCACATTCTCAACATTCTTTGTTTGAGCGATAGCTTGCATGACTTCCTCTTCAAGCTGCATCAAACCTGTTGTTTGCATCTCCAGTATCTTCTTGAGATTCTCCTTCTCAACCACAAGAACCCTCAGCGTGCCATTCTCCATTGCAAGTGCCCGTAAGTCTTCACCTTGTTTGTTTACGGTCTCTGGCAATGATACCAAGTATGCCATGATTATGGTCTTCGATGTCGTTGGTTGAGTGGTTGTATTGCTATCTCCACACTTGGGAGATTTTGGATAATTTTCTACAATAATTGTAGACCTTATTGAAGTAAAGAACCCTTGCGAGTGCTCGAAACATTGTATGTAAAATAAGAGATGAGAATCAACTTTCCCGAACCTGTTCACTTCAAAATGCTATTGCAGATAAGCCTTCCATAACTCTAAAAATTTCTCTTTTTATATCAATGAGTAGAGGGTGTCGTGCTCTCCAATTGAGACAATAGATCACCCTAATCGGAGTTCGGATGAAGAAGTTATGATCAAAAGAGTGAACTGTTGTCTACAAGGTGAAAAACGGCTGCACTAGAGAGAGAGAGAGAGAGAGAGAGAGAGAGAGAGAGAGAGAGAGAGAGAGAGAGAGAGGACTAACACCAGATGGGGTCACAAACCCCCCTCCGCACAATGTTGATACAATGGTCCTAGATGTTGAGATGCTGATGGGATCTTGCCGTAGCTTCTTAGATCTGCGAGGCTAAGGGCTGGAAACTGAAAACGCTAGGGCTGATCTGGCTTGGAACTGCGAGTTGACCATGAGGCTAGGACTAAAATCTGACAATGCTGGGCTGGTTTTGCTGCTAGTGCAGGCGATGGGCTGATGGCTGAAAAACATTGAAGATCCTTGTGTTGTGAGTATGGATGTGATCCCTAGGGTCTCCTATATAGGTGCAAACGTCTGGGTCGAGCAATGTCAGATTGAGCTCCACGACTTTTTTAAATGATGCTAAAATGTCACTTATTGATGAGTTAATGAACTCACTTATAAGAGGTGCTTCATATGCAAAAAAATATCTAGGCTGGATACTACTGCAACTGTATGGGAACACTCCTAGTGCCTACACTTGGCAAACATTGGCTATGCTCGTGTGCAATCAGAGGGTATGCAACTAATCTAAAGTGTCTGGACATGCACGTCTTGCATACAGGCTCACAAGGGTGCTAGAACACTTCCTAGGCTGTCCTAAACCCTAGAGAAATAGGAGTTACAACTTGTCCACATGCACATAGGGTTAGATGTGCACGTGACATCCCTCCCCTTTTATGGTGAGGTATTGGTACTGAGATGCATGGCTTCCTTGTAGTCTGCCAACAACTCAGGGTAATCTATGAAGAAGTCTTTGTCCACCCACATAGCTTCTTGGGTTCCGTGATCCTTGAACTTCAAAAAAAGTGTTGTCGTGCTTGTTTCTTTGAGCCATGGCGAAAACGATGCTTTAAAATCTGCTCTGGCTCCATGACTTGAGCTTCGTCTCCGATCTCGGGTTCGTCCGAAGTCCTCTTCAAAAATGTCCTTTGGGGGATCTTCTTGAAACAACTTCAACCAAGAAACATGAAAAACGTTGTGCATTGACTGTGAGTTAGGTAACCACAATTTTAAAGAGACATCATTTATCTTTTTAATGCTTGGAAATGGACCATACATCCGAAAAGACAACTTTGGACACTTCTTTCCTACTTGCTTAAGACGTTGCTTCATGATTCTAAGATAAACCCAATCTCCTTCCTTGATAGTAACATCTTGATGATGCTTATTAGCATGCCATAAATAAGATTCTCGGGCATCTTCTCACTGCCCGCCATCGCCCAGCCCCCCTTATCCCCCTTGCGTAGCCTCTCCCTATTCTCGCCTGCTGCGCGCTGTCCCTTGCCCGCCTCATCCTCCCCATCCCCCACCCTTTCTTCCGTGTGCGCGCCCCCTTCCTCAGCTCCATTCGCCCTGCCTTATCCCCCCCCCCCCCCGAAGTCACGCTTTTGGCTTGCAGGCAGGCTGTATTTTTAGATTCCTTGGGAGCGCCTCGTCGCCAACACGCTCCTCGATTCAACAGCAGACACAGAATGGTGGCTTCTGCTCCACCTCAGAGGGACTCCACAGAAGCCCCCTCGTCCCTCGCATTGCAGCTTCAATTGTGGCCAACGTCGCAGGTTCTTGTTCGAGACACACTCTCCCTCACCAAAGTGGTACTCTTGCCTCAGGTGAGTGGGGAGTCAGTGCTTCATTTGCAGACAGATGGGCCATTTGGCAAAGGCTTGTCCTCGCAGGAGACCTCGACCCACTGCGCATGCGCAGCGTCCCAAGGCTGAGCATGCCCAACAGCCAGATACACAGGATGCACAGGTTGGTACCTCGATTGAGACCAATGATCAGACAACTGATGGTTGGCAGCAAGTGCCTAGCCGCCGCCGACAGGGGCGGCTTCGCCCCACTGCTCCCCCTAGTGGCCGACCTTTTGTAGCTCAGCAGCACTGGGTTCCGACAGTAAACCGTTTTGACCCCCTTCATCAGGACCCGCCTGAGGAGGCCCCGTCCACTTTAGTTCCTCCACCTCCTCCTCCCCCCTCAGACGTTGCCGCTCTGCCTACCCCGCCTCCTCCCGCTCCCCCACTTCCTCTCATCCCTCCTCTCCCCGGTGGGGCCCACAGCCTCATCTCCCGACCCCTCCTCCACTCCTCCTTAGACGTAGGAGACTCGACACGCGTCTGCCGCGAGGCGATCTCTTGGTAGTGCTTTCGCTACGGGCCGTGTGGTCGAGAGAGACAACCCCATTTGAGGCCGCCTTTTTGGGTGCAAACTTCTCCTTTTGCAACAGTCCCTAGAGGTTTGACTAGCTTTGACATTCGCAGACGCTGGGACTTCTTTGACTACAGCTTCACACGGTTCCTGGGTGACTCTTCTCCTGACCTGGAGGAGGCTTGCTTTCGAGTCCACATCCTTTCTTGCAACTCGAGGCATTGAGGCTTTGGACACAGCGGTGCATTTCTCCTTCTTGCTGTGCGGTAGGGATCCTACAGAGCGGACCCTGCAAACAGTTCTTGATTGGTTCGAGATTCAAACTATCGAGTCCTCACACCACATAGGGGACTTAGGGGTGACAGGTCTGGTACAGACACTTTGGCCTCTTGCCAAGTTCAACATGACGCCAACGAATGCAGCGGGTTGCAGGCACATTGTGGTGCATCTGTTTGCTGACACTCAGAGCCCTCCTTGTTATGTATTTGTACATGAGAATTCTTGGACAGAGGATGAAGCCCTGTGGACTGCACGCTCGCTTGGGACTGGGAGGGACACTCACTCCATACGCGCTTGTCTAGAGGTCGTTCAGATGCAGATTACTTCCCATCCAAACTGGCCTCAAAGATAGTGAGGTTGGTTGCTGTTGTAGCATATGTTTTCTCTCACCGACTCCATGAGGATCATCTTATGAAATGTGCAGGGATTAGGAGGGCCCCAGTTTCAACGTCAGAGGGGTCGGCTGTGTCAGGAGCTTCAACGATGCCTTGTGGGTGGTGAGATTGATATTCTTATGCTACAAGAGCATCATCAATGTGAGAGCCGCATTAGACGGTGTGGTCAAATTTTGCGTGGTCACTATGAGACTTTTTGGTCAGCTGCATTTGGACATGGAGGCATCCAGGGAGGGGTATGTATGACTATTGCCGATTCTTTGCAGCAGGCCATTGTGGGCAAAGGTAATATTGTACCAGGTAGAGCTCAGTGGATAACTATGCAGGTTCAGGGTTGCCTCATGGGTTTCCTGAACATTTATGTGCCCAATGTGGCAAGTGCATGGGCAAAGTTCTAGTCTCAGGTTGTGCAGTCTTTGCCGCATGCAAAGCAGTGGTGCGTTGGGGGGGACTTCAACATGTTGGAGGACCCCTCTGATCGGATTGGAGGTGGCCATGTCACGGTGCACGGGGATGAGCTGGCAGCCTGGGCGCGGGCGCAATTTTATATGACTATGACGATTTATGATGTTTGGCAGCACTCAGGTTTTGTGAGACCCCTTGACAGCTTGGTTTTCTCTCATTTTGATCGCAGAGTTAGAGGAGTGAATCTATCTAGGATAGATGCTTCTACGCTAGTGACCATATTTGTGACTGGGGTGGGTCAGTTTGCATCTTGGCTTGGACATCCTTTTCTGACCATGCACCAATGATCCTCACAATGACAGATAGAGGAGGGAGAGCACAATGCTGCGCATCCCTGAGAGGATCTTGCTGGACTCTGAGCTCAAAGAGCGAGTGGTGGCCCTTTGGATAGAGGGCTTGGACATGCAGGACTTTCCTGCTGAGAGGGTGGCCTCTAGACTTGCTCAGCTTAGTCGGTTCTTTCTTCAGGAGTTTACGGCCCGCCTCACTGCAACAAGAGAGGAGGAGCAACGTCTTCGACAAGGCATTGCTTCCCTGCAGACGATGCAGGAGCAGCACCCGGACAGTCCCTTGTTGGAGCAGTTGCAACAGGCTCACTAGGAGCTTGCCCGCACAGAGGAGTGGCGTCATGAGTTTGCTTTCCATCGACGGACATCTCAGCGAACCCAGGTGGGCGACAGAGTGACGGGGGCATTCTTTGAGACTGTGGGACCCCGACATGTGCACGCTAGTGTCAGCCAGTTGAGGAGGCCTGACGGGTCAGTTGCTTCAGAAACAAGACATGCGTGTAGTTGCTACTGACTTTTACTGTGACCTGTTGTCAGAAGAGCCTCAGTTGGAGCGTCAGGATGCATGCAGAGAGCTGGTATGGGCACAGATGCCTTGTCTTGTGACTGAGGAGATGTGTCAGAGGCTTGAGCTGCCTCTTCAGCTAGAGGAGCTCCACGTGGCCTCAGAGCACTTCCCCGTGGTAGCTCTCCAGGTGAGGATGGTTTGACTCCCAGTTTTTTCTAAGAGTACTGGGACTTGCTTGGCTTAGACCTTTGCAGCGCTTTTCAATACATCTTACACATAGGAGAGATGCCTGACAACATGAGTGAGGGTTTGATCTACCTCATTCCCAAGGAGGGTGGTTCCTTGGATGAGATTGGGCAGTGGCGACCCATCACCATCCTTAACTCAGCCTACAAAATTCTTGCCAAGGCTCTGAGTTTGAGGATTCAGCCACTTCTAGAGAGCATTATACATGGGACTCAGACAGGTTTTGTCAAGGAGCGCAGTATCCTTGACAACATCTTTACTTTTTGGGAGGCATTTGCCCTTGCGCGCCTCTGTGGTGAGAATCTAGTGATTCTTCTTCTCGATTTTGAGAAGGCCTACGATAGAGTTGACTGGGACTTTTTGGAGGGCACTCTTCGCATGATGGGCTTCTCAGATGCCTGGATTAGAGGTGTGTCAGCTCTTTACAGACGTGCACACAGTCAGGTGCTTTTGGCAGGAGGTAGAGGAGATCGGTTCATGCTCACACGTTCGGTAAGATAGGATTGTCCTCTTGCTCCCTTCCTCTTTCTGTACTATGCTGAGGTAATGAGCAGATTTTTGGTTTCACAGCAGGTTGGTTTACGTGGCTAAGAGCTTCCTATTCGGGGCGATGAGCTACTGGATGTTGAGTTTGCAAACGACTCAACTTTGTACTTGGAGGGCCAGGAGGCCAGCCTACACAGGTGTGAGCAAGCTCATGAGACCTTTTGTTGTGCATCAGGCGCACTGAACAACTAGAGGAAGACAGTGGCTTTCTCGGTTGGCAGTGCTCCGACGCCTGATTGGATGCCAGGTGAGGGTTTCAGATGAATCCCTCAGGGCCTGCTGTTCAATACTTGGGCTGTCAGGTTGGCTTGGACTTGTCTGTTTAGCAGCAGATTGCTCCCCTCCTCCTGTCCATCAGGAGGAAGCTGTTGCATTCGAGCTCGCCCCGACTTTCTTTGACAGGCAGAGTTGTAGTGGCCAACCAAGTGATGTTGGCTACTATGTGGTACATTACATCTTGTTGGATCTTTTCGAGCTCTTGCATTAGCCAAGTAGAGAGGCTGATCAGAAATTTCCTTTGATCTGGGCGCGATACTCAGATAGCCCAGGCTAGAGTGGCTTGGCAGGTCATCACTCTACCTTGTTGTCAGGGGGGGTTGGGGATCAAAGACCTCGCACAGCAGAGCAGAGCCCTTCTTGGGAAGTTTGTTGTTAGAGGACTGCTTCTAGGGAAGGAGCTCTGGAAGGAGTTTTTGCTTCAGCGGCTTAGAGCTAGAGTGCCTAAGGCTGGAGGCCCTTGGAGACCTTCCACCAAATGGATTTTCACAGAAATGTGCAAAGTTGGCCTGAGCAGGAAACTAGAGGACGGTTTTGCTGTGAGCCTTATTCGTTCCGGGGAGCAGCTGCGGAGAGGCTTGGAGTAGCACCAACCTACTTGCACGGAGGAGCGTCTCAGACAGCCCCTTGTTTGGAACCCCATGGTCAGCACTCAAAGAGGCCACTTGGTTGGTAGTAGGCCTCATGTCTCTTGGGATCCCGTGGCAGAGGGTCCAACACGCACTTTGGGTGACTGGCTACAGTTCTCAGGTTTGTCAGAAGAGCTTCAGAGCATCCAGCTACACGGCATGAGAGGAGTGCAGAGCATGTGCTAGGACATCACAGAGACGGTACCTGCTGAGTTCTCGAGTCAGCAGCGCCCAGATGGATGGGGGCCTTCACGCGACTGGAGGTCCTTGTCGCAGTTTGGGCTTGCTCAGAGACGGTACCCTCCATGTTTTTCGAGCTATAGGGTGAGGGTCGATTACATAGAGTCTCAGTCGAGGTCCCACAAGTGGCAGAGTGTTGTTTTCAGAGGATCAGAGTTGTGGGCATTTGTGGGAGGACTTGTGTCATAGATCCCGACCCAGCAGCTCTTGGGATAGGCCACTGGAGGCTATGTGCCTGAGAGAGTTGTCCACAGGGACGAGTGCAATGGGACCCTCTAAATAAAAAAATCTATGGGTAGACGTCTAAGATAGCTGATTCATCGTCACTAAACCTCAGAGAATAAATCTGGGATAAGAGTGGTTTTGGAGGGACCCTTTCTCCTCGGCCGATCATCCAGGTGTCCCTTTCTTTCAGTACACTGTTCGATTCGGATGTCACAAACAAGCAGCACGGAGAAGGCTCGTCTTACTGCAGCACCTCATTGGCAGGAGGAGGGTCTCACAGTTGAGTTCTTCTCAGCCTTCTGGGCGAGGTTGTGGGATGCCAGACAGCTGCGGCGAGTCACTTTGTTCTAGTGGCTGGTTGCACATAGAGCTACAGCAGTGGGAGCTGGCTTGTACATAGTGGTCTCTCGGCAGCATGTGCAGCTTGTGACCATCCTGTGAAGAGTCAGCGTCATTGTCTTTGGGACTGTCCTATGGCACAACAGGTTTGGCTACGTGTCCTTCGGCTGATGCCAGCTCTTTCCACAACACGACACTACACTTTGGGGGCAGCTGCTTGGTCCACTCTCACGGGCCCAGCACTACAGTTTCAGCTATCCTCCACCAGTAGGATGATAGTGATACAGGGGGGTCGACCTACACTCCAGCCTGCTACAGAGCTTACTCCACAAGAGTTGTGCAATGAGAGAGAGGAGTGTTGGGAGCTCGTCTACGGCCTGGCACTCTGGTTCATTTGGCGGGCCCGCTGCTTCAGCATCTTTGAGGCTTGCCCTGTACCACCAGCAGAGACAGTTCGAGATTTCTGGCTAGAGCTGATCCATACTCTTAGGGGACAGTTCGAGAGACTCCAGTACAACTCCAACCGCATGTAGGAGAGTAGAGACGCTTTCCTTCGACTCTGATGCCCTGGGCCTTTCTTCACCATGGTCCAAGGTGTGCTCAGATGGCACTACCGTCCACCTGCGTGGCTCTTCCCTCCGCCCATCTCCTGATTTAGCCTCATTGTACATATGTTGTTTTTTCATTGGGAGTGTCTCCTCTTATGATTGTTGTAGCCCTCTCTAGTAGAGGTGGTTGTAGCTCTATGGGCAGTTTCATTTACTAATTTAAGGATCTCTTTCTCGAAAAAAAAAAGAAGATTCTCGAGCCTTGCTTAGCCGAAGCTTCACACTCTCAATAATCTCGTCCAAGGACTGGCTCTCAGCATTGACATCAAGCAACTGACTGACCGATCTAGTCAACAGAGACTAGAACGGACGGCCAAATGCTGCCTCATATATCCAAGCTGCAATGGAAGGCATTGCTTGCCAAGCTCTCAGTACCTGGATTGCTTCCATGGACTAAGCCTTGGAAACTGTATCTCCACCATGTTTTGCCACATACCTGTCCTCGTTTTATATCTATAGGTATTGCCGATGTTCGATGCCCAACTTTTAGATTCATTGTCACAGATGCACCTTTAAATGCGTTTCATTTGTCCCCATTTATGCGTTGCTTACCATGGATTTGGAAGGAATTACATCTTGCTTTCATTCGACACCTCCTCCTTGTATCGAGGACGTAGCGAGGTAGCCACTTGTATGGAATGAATATGTGACAAATCCAGAAGCGCGTCAATGTCACAGAAAAGAAGCGTGCTCTGTAATGCTTTTGAGATTATTCAAGTATAGGAATCGACACAAAATAAACTATGTAATGGCACATTGCACCGGAAAATTTACCCGTCTGTAGACTTAATATTTGGTACCAATAAATTCATAAACTAGCTATGTGTGCACAAAATCCATTCTTATTTTAGTCACAGTTAAAAATATTACAGTCAACTAGGTGAGAGGACTCACATTGACTAGATGAAAAGACGGCCTAGTAGGCTCTTTACACCGTTGGTCATACGCTTCATTGCTTGGTGCACAAGTTATTGGTGCTACCTACGGGATCCACAGAGGGGTTGCTACCCACATGAGAGAGATTAATGAGGCTATTCCACCTGACTGGCATGGCTACATCGGGGGACAGACTCTTTAACCTCTTCATCAAGGTTGGTGGGTGTACTTCAATAGTCGCTCAGAAGTTCTGATTGTTGCTCAACAGGGGACTCTAGTCTTTAGCATTGCTAAGACTGCCCATCGGGGACGTCACATGAGATTAGAGTTTTACTACTAAGGAGGCACCACTTTGGAGATTGTGGATTTGCCAGGGAAAGCCCCTTGTTCAATTGGACAGGGACCTTGGCGAGTGGTAGTGGCCTTTGTTGTGCAATGATGTAGCCCCTCTATCCTATTATGAGTACATTTTATCCCTTGGGAGAAGGCTTCTTTTGCAGATCTGGCACCCACCTCACCGTCCACACCAATCAGAGGTATGGCAGGATTAGCATATCCTCCCGCCTTTCCAACGATCATGAATCTGGACCCTTAGGATCAGCCGCAGGATGCGTTTTCTCATGTGGATGATAGCACATGCAAGATTGCCTGTTGACACTTGGGTTGCAGTCTCACAGGCCACGATCTGACTTGTTAGAGGTGTACTTTAGAGCCCGAGTCCTTGAGGCACTGTTTCTAGGTCTGTCCATATGTGTAGCCAATGTAGATGGCAGTCTGTTGTTTGTTGTTTACAGTGGGCATCCATGATGGGTTCGTGATGTGGGGTAGCTGCGTGGCTTTTGCAATTTTCAAGGTCTCACACCTTTTTTCAGGGCCTGTCGATAGATCCAGTCTTCATGCTTACTTTCTTAGGATAAAGACCAGGCACTCTACACATGATCCTATATGTAGGTCACAAGTTGGATTTCTGCCAGTGGAACATGGTTTTCACCACGATATCACGATTTGGACTATGTGGAAGGTTTTATGTGCCCACATTCTGGGCTCTCGGTCCTCCCCTTCATCCACCATTTTGACAGCCATCTGAACTGAGCTGTTGTATACTCTTTGCAATCAGTGGGATTCCTCAGTGGGCTCCTCCAGAGCAAAGGAACAGCGTCAATGCACTTTTTTCACACATGCGCGAAATCGTTAGTTCTTTTCAATCGGGATCATGCCCACATCACATGGCATTATGCACCTCCCTAGTGATACATTTTACACTCATCATATAGACCACCTTGGTGTTTACATAGTACACATTATTACATCGCTTTTGTACTTCCTCTAGGTGATAGGCCATTGAGCATCTCCAGAGGTCTCTTTTGAACACATAATACAACCCCTTTTCTCGCCAAAAAAAAACTTCCAGCTTCCATGAGCCTATATGGCCATGGAATGAGCTAAAACTCGAAAGCTACACATGACTAGAAAATCTTGACATGAGAACACTCTCTCTAGCCAGGCATAGCCACAAAACAGCCCTCACTCTCTATCACCTATCCTTGGGAGATACCGAGACGGATCGAACAAATCTGAAGAGGTGCCATAACTCCAACAGCTCCTTGGAATGCGGAGAAATGGGGAAACGTTTCAAAAAGTCAAGAGGAAACACGTTTCCCCTCATCCTTCCCGCATTGAGAGTAAATAGTTTTCTAATGTTTTTTGTTGCTGTCACAAAAAGACGTGGCCTTAACAAAAAAAGAAAAAGGCCTATGCCCTGACACATCTTACTCTCTTTAAAGAAGCCATGTCACTCTGTTTCTTTCTCTTGATTTCTCAACCTCTTGTTGAGAAGCTAATGAGGAAGATGAACACCTTGTCAATGAAGAGGCAATGGATATGAAAGATGAAGATGAGACTCAATTGAATATAGCCAGGTGGAAATTGATATTTCAAATGTTTAGTGCCTTCTGGCTTGCAGATTTTAGTTGCTTTCAGCTTGTTCATCGCTTCATGAATGTATCTTTTCCTTCAAAGGTAAGTGTTCAAGTTTCATTACTTTTATTCAAGTTGGTCTACTTCTAGCATCTTTGGGGCCAAGTTTTGTGGAACTTTTTGTCTTCTGAAAATTTATCAAATGTAAACACATTCCTAAGCAAACCTTGAATATAAAGACATGAAATGAATGCATCTACAACCTTGGGAAATGGTGCGACAACAGGTTTCCAATAAAACGTGGCCTTGGCAGGTGTGCAGTCTGCCTATTCCACTAGTGTTGCAACCAGCAAGACATGAAAAAAACATTCATGGTTAGTGTAATTTTTATTGATACAAGACCCTTGGAAGAGGATATACAATCATTTGACAGTTTTGCCAATGTGTATGTCAATGATCCCATCACACAATTCTGCTTAGCATTTCAGAAGATTTGTATATAATAAAATAGACACGAAGATTTCATAGGATTTCATTAGAGAAGAATATCAATTTCCTAACACAATAAATCACAGCAGAGAAAATTCAAAACATTCACCATCCTTTTAAAGAGTGATAACCACTCAATTTGAGTACCTTCCTGAATACTTTAGCTGACTGGACATGAGTTAGCAGACCCAACCAATATGTATTATCTTTGGAATCAGACTCATGCCGCATCATCAGTGTCCTTCTTGCCTGAAATAAAACAGATTTTAGACTTGGGCCTATGCACCACTCATGCCAAAGCACATCGCAGCTCTTGCTTGTAATCTCAAAACACTGGCTTCATGACCAAAATGAAACATGTAAGAGTTAACAAAATACCCTATCCAGATCCCTCTTGCTTATTGGATTCTCCCGAAGTCCTCTGAGGACTTTTAAAGATGCCTCTACAGCCTTTTTCACCTGTACCATGAGAAACTGTAAGGAAAAAGTTACCTTATTGATAGACCTGTTTCAGATTAGCTCAGTATACCTTTGCAGGGGTTGACGTTACTGATACGACATACCATCCTCCTTTTAGCCTATCAAACAAGCTCATTTCAAAGGACACGTCATAGCTCAACCCTAACGTATCTCGGACTAGAGTGAACAACCTGGAAAAAACGAAGCACGCCCTGGGTCAGCATATACAACAAGCAGAGCCTACAAGCATGCAAACATATCGACATGCACCTGGCATTGATAATTTCTGCGAGAAGAGTCAATGCAACACAACTGTACAAAGGATGATGGCTGCGCTTTATGCAAATGGCACCATCACTACCCGTGATGACTTCAATGCCACCTGAAGCTAGTACTAATGCTTGTTCTCCTGCACATTGACAAGTCTATAAGATTCATCCCCTTAAACAAAAGTTGACAATGATGTACAATGATGTTTTGCCATTTAACTAAATTTCATTTATTATAATGACGTATAAGAATGGCCATTCAAACTGGGTGAAGCCATGGCACAAGGCTAGTAAACAGTCATAGAAAACCTCAAAATGCTGGAGGGAAATGTCTCCCAAATGGAAACAATCATGAAAAGACTGCAGGAGCTGAGTATGAAAGTAAGGGTAGGGTAAAGCTGACTAATTGCTGCCACGACGCAAGGCCTGTTGAAGATGATTGCTTGTACAATAATCAAATGGGCCCAGATCGCACCCAAGCAAGAAGGTAGTTGTATTCTGGTAATGGTGGATTGAATTGGCTAAAAATCAAGAAAGAGTCTCACAAAACGGCAATGACGGAAACGATATTGTAGCCTTTGTGTAACCTCATGAAAAAAACTCTTAAGCGTGAGAACAATGTCAGAATGAGGTACTGTCTCAGCACATTGGCATCAGTAGGAACATAAAAAGGAAGCAATGAGCCAACATGCTAGAAGGCCAGCATGAAGCGTACCTATAGCAAACTCTCTATTTCAGAGGCACTTTCACTTTCAAGTCTTTTGGAGAATACTTTTCCACCAATGAAGGAGCTTTGTGCAAATTCCATAATCGATTACCATGCTCCGAAATCCAAGGCGAGGGAATGAGCAAGCGATATGTATCGGAAGCAATATGCGTATGAACCACAGGAGAAGTAGCCCAGGCGATTAAAACACCAATCCTGCAAACTCTCCATAATCTCAAGCGACGGAATTGGCTGGAAAATTGTAAGAAGCTGACTAACAGCTCTCCACAATGGTTAATCAGGCATTCCCAAATGCTGTTTTCGAGCAGCCGTAGGAAGCGAAGGAGCCATGCCAGCCACATCACCAACATGGTGCATACCAACCATAGAGGATTATATGATTTTACATAATAGGCCAAAGCTAATAGTTTTAAAAAGGCTCTGCTCTAATGTATGCTTTTGAGAGCGCAATAAAGCGCCCATTTGTGGCCGTCGTTGAGATCAATGGAGAATAAGCAATAAATGTTTCCAAGCCAAAATCAAAGGTATGGCATATTGGGAGCCAAGTATCTGAACAAGAGTACTTCCATAAATGGGGTCCATATAATCAAGTGTCCAATGACCATAAGCACGAACTCTCATGTGTCTACACAAAGCTACTACTATCTTAGTCCATGGTTGTTGTCAAAGAAATGTAGGAAGCAAGCATGTGGAAGTTCGTGTCAAGAATATTGAGACCAGTCCCTGCATCTGTGGTGAGTGCACTAAAGTTCTTTTAGGCAAATGCCAAGCCAATATTAAAAGAAGAAACTGTATGTAAGCCAAGTGGCCATGTAGAAAGCTCCTAGTAATTGATCCCACATTCAAGACGAGTCGAAACTCAATCTTTCAATGAGACATCCCAACCAATAGGGTAACCCTGATGCCTAACTAGTTGACCATGAGGAATAGCTCCACTTGGCCACACACACAAGGCAAGATTCCAACAACCTACTTGCATTTCATGAAGAAATAGGAATGGATGATCGCCCATTTGACATCCTCCACCTTGGAGCCAAACGACACGCTTCCTTTCTTCCAGGAAATACAGGTCAAGTATGTTGTCAAGTGTACAGCATATCATATTGGCAAGTATTTTGCCTCAATCATAGCGCCACAACCCCTAACGACAGCGCTTAGAGGCAACTGGCATCCAAAGAGTGAAGCATGAGCTTAGTAAACTTTTCAAGCTGTGACATGTGTAAACCATCTGTACCTTGAACATTATATAAGATACTATACTGGCAAATATGTTGTCTCAATTGCAGCGCCAAGTGGTCTAAGGATAGTGCTCAGAGGAAACTGTCATCCAGACAGTCAACTTGTTCAGCATGAATCTAGTAACCTCTGTACCTTGGCCGTTATATAACATACCATACTGGCAAACAAGTTGTCTCAACTACAGCACTCAAGTGGCCTAATGGCAGTGCTCAGAGGAAACTGTCATCCAGACTGTCAAGCATGAGTCTAGTATCCTTTTCCCTGCAGTAATGTGTGCCCTAGCCTCTCAAGCTCTAAGCCGTTCTGTTCTCTCTATAGAACCTCTCATGCACCCTGCCACTCACACCACACCCTTTCATTGAACATACATAACAAATACAGACTTACTTGTAGCAAAGTTGGTTCGCTCAACAGAGATATTTAAGTCTAAATTGTCTGCTGTCAATCCCCATCTATTTGGGGCTGCACCAGCGATATAAGCGCAGGCTCTTTCATCTGTATCTTTCAAAAAGACCTAGCAAACCAACTTACAATTTCAGGTCAAAATTACGAAACAAAAAAACAAAACAAACCATCAAAAGCACGAAAGCTACAAACATACAGTTTCGTGTCTTGACTCCGGATTGGCAGGTGATCCTATTGTAATGGGGCATTCTGCCAGTTCTGCCTCTGCATCTGCTGTTGAAGCTGCGACTGTTCCAAGATAATCTAAAATACATTCCTCTACTTCCTGTGCACTAAAATCTCCCACCAGGTTCACCTGCAAAAGACTACCTTTAACTTCCGATCTTGACTCTGCATATAATGGCTACTACATATCCTAAATATAACCATGCTTGCAACGAAGAATTTACGTAACCATAAAAATGTTTCCAATGTTTTTGTTTCTCACGTTGAATTGTGAAATACCTCCATATCTTCAGTTACGAGCTGTTCTAAAACAGCCTTTTTCACAACTGATAAAGAAAGCCTCTGAAGAGCTTGGGGTGTCGGTTCTACAAAGCGCCCCTCACCCCCCAGCATTGTGCACATCAGTCGATTGGCAGTCGCTCGCTCAAGGCTCTTTGGCATTGCTCGATAAAATGTAAAGTAGAGCTGTTTCGCCCTTTCAAAAGCATCCTCTTTCCAAATGTTGTGCTGCACAAATTCATAAAAAAAGGCCAGTGTAGAGCTACTCACAAAAACCCAAAAAACAGAAAAGCAACAGTATCTACCTCCAAGATCATGTGAAGCAATTGAAAAGTAGCACGCATACCACCATCTCTTAAAGTGAAATGGAAGTCCATACAGAGAAACTCTTCATCAGCTTCAAGAACACAATTAATTAGGTTGTTGACACAGAATAGCTCCACCTAGAGGCATGATGTGGCAACAATTAGAATGGTAACCTAACATAAGATGAGACAATCATGATAATAAGCTGTTCAAAAATAGTTATGCCTGTTCTCGTGCAAAGGAGCCAACTGTTCCACCCTCGCTTAATGTACGCATGCCAACAGTAACAGCACCACTGGCTTCAGCTGTCTCACGTGCTCTTCCACCAGGAACAACAAGCCGCATGACCCCGCCCCTGGCCTCATTGGAAGATTTCTGTATGAATTACAACAGTCCAAGAAAGAAGATAAGGATCTCTTTAAACTTGGGACAAAATATTTTCCTCATGGGTAAACTAATGCCTCTTGTTGTCGAGAGAAACTTCTACACATTGCCTCTTCATACACACACCAAGGAGTCTACCAAAAACTGCTCTGGGCCTTTGCCTTTTTTACATAATACAGAAGAGATCCAACTCAGTGCACAAGCTTAAAAGTTTTACGCATTATTGGTAGTAAATCTGGCAAATTCGCACAAATAACATAACTTGAGAAAAGCATCATTTTGATAAACTTGATTCCTGGGGAACCATTTATCGAGCCTAATCCTTTCCAAAAAACTTCTCTGAATTAACTTGTTCTATAACCAGCAGATTCCAACAAGGTTGAGTTCACTAACGATCCGACCACAAGACGGAGTTTACCAATGGGTAAGATTACTCAAATACCAATCCGTGACTCATCTCTAGGCCCTTGTAAATGCGTTGGTGACACCTATTGACGGAAAGGTCAAATCCTAGCTTTCGAGTTTAGATGGATAGAATCTCCTGCTCTGGGGATTCTTTCAAGATGTTCTGTGTACGAACTCCCTCAAGCAGGTCTAATTGCTATTGATTCAATGATTCCCACTGCATTAATGGCATGGCCTAGTATGGGACCTCCGAAGTCCAAAAAGATTCAACCACTTGAGCAGAGTCTATGGCTAGCAAATTTTTTTTATGATACCGCCCAAGGGAAAATAAAATAAAAGGCGGGGGTTGAAAGGGATTTGGGGTATTTTTGTGTAGGCGTTTTTTTTTCTTTTTCTTTTTGGAGGAGGTTTTTATTTATATATATATATATATATATATTTTGGGGGTGGAAGGGGGGGGGGGGGGAGGGGGCTTTGTTGTTGGTACTGTTTTTCGCTCAGGTGACCACTGCAGAGGATTGGGTTGGGTCATTAAGAGGACCTTCAAGATGTTGACTTCCCCCCAAGATGATACCACAGACAAATGCTCTCTGTCCCAGTTTTTGCAGCAAAAAGAGAATCCAGCAAAATTAACAATGCGTCAAACTTGACCTTTGAGGTTTATGATTCAAATTTTTTACTTTATAATTAACGTGGATGCCATTCGACAACTTTAGCTGACTAATGCCAGTGGCCTCGTCGTATTCTTTTGCAAAGGACGGTTTGTGTTTCAGTTTGAGTTCTGCAAGCTTCGACTTAGAAATCAATTCCTTTGGAACCTCCAACTGCAAAAATCAAATTAGGCATGAGTTACAAAAGATGTCTTGAATACCCTCCTTAAAACTAGACCATAACCAAGGGACAAAAAAAAACAAGAAAGTGCATGGGGCATATATGACCTTGATGGTGAGGAAGATTTCAACATACGAACTAAGATAGTGAGGTAAAGAAAAAAAAATGGGCGGTGCATTCAAACATACCTCAGGCTCAGGAATCAAAGCCCCATTCAAGCCCTCTTTTAAAGCAACCACTATCTCTTCAGACGTTATTTCAAAATTCAAATCATCCTCTCCATCACGATGAATAGTCTTCGGAACACAAGCAACGATGGCTGCTGACACTGGAGCCCAAGGCTTCCCAAAATCAGCGACATACTCAAGCATAGATGCACCTACAGCATTCACCTGCACAACCAAAAACCTCTCTCTCTCTCTCTCTCTCTCTCTCTCTCTCTCTCTCTCTCTCTCTCTCTCTCATGGGCCTCTCACTGTTTTTAGGGTTTTGTCACTTCTTCTTTGCTGTTTTTAGGGTTTTGAAATTGCTTTATGGCTGTTTTCAGGGTTTCGTCACTGTTTTTTTGCTGTTTTTATGGTTTCGAAACTGTTTTTTTTCTGCTTTTCAGGGTTTCGTCACCGTTTCTTGCTGTTTTTAGGGTTTCAAATCTGTGTTTTGCTGTTTTTTAAGGTTTCACAAGCGTTTCTCGCTGTTTTAAGGGTTTCTTGTAATTTTTTGTTGTTTCAGTGTCTCTCTCTCTCTCTCTCTCTCTCTCTCTCTCTCTCTCTCTCTCTCTCTCTCGTCTTGAGTTCAACTCTCGTTGGATAGATCTTTGAGGTCTCTTGGGATAGTTTCCCACGACGTTAAAAATTCTCTTCTTCTTCTCCTCCTCCTCCTCCTCCTCCTCTCTCTCTCTCTCTCTCTCTCTCTCTCTCTCTCTCACACACACACACACACACTCATGGGAAGCATCAGAGAAGTGCCAAGGGCTTCCCACACGATTAAGAAGACGCATCCCTCGCCGGCCGCCCACAAAGCATCTTTCATGCGGACAGGGAAGAGGATGTCGGCAATAGAGAAAGAAATGAGAGAATGGAGAAACGAAGTGGAAGAGTGGAGGAAGGAGAGGAGCACTATTCTTCAAAGATGGACCGAAGAAAGAGATGGCATGCGTAGGAGGATCGTTTCGTTGGAGAAGAAAGTGGTCATCCAAGACATCCGAAATCTACAAGCAAACAGTGGGCGGCTCGAAGAAGGTAAAATTCAGCCATCCATGATGGAAGAATTGAATACCATGAGAAGAAATACGGGTTATCAAGGAAGGTGAGGAGAAGACGTCATGGGCCTTGGTCATCTCCGCAACATACAAGAAAGTAGAGGAGGCCGAAAAATGAATTGAGCTTGCCAAGAAAGGGAAAGGTAAGGAAGCTCCTTGTACACCCACTCTTATTAACATGACCCTCGAAGAGGAACAAAGGAGGAGGATGCAGGCTCTACATGTGAGGGTAACCGGACTCAAGGACATAAACAATGTGGAAAAAGAGGTCACAAGCCTTACTTTACATCCATGATCGGGGTGGACAAGCCTTCACACACAAAGGCATGGAGAGTGGGCAAGAAGAGTGATGGCTCGGGAGAATCTTCAAAAGGGAGAGCTCTCATACTACGCTTTCCCTCCTTGGAAGAGAAGAAGGAATTCTTGAGAAAGAGGCCTACTCTCAAGAAGACAGGTATTTTCCTTGGTGATGATCTCATTCTCTCAAAGCTTGCGCATATGAGAGAGGAAATGCCAGAGATTACGGCAGCAAGGGAAAAGGGAACGATGGTCTTTTATAGAGATGGTCGGGTGGTGATTGTAGAGCGGCGCTCTACATGACGGTGTGAGACATATGGGACCACACTGAAGATGGCTACTTGGAATTGTAATGGATCTATGAGGTTGGACATTCGTGCTTTTGAGGACAGTTTCAGAGACAAGGACATTGTTTTTTTCTCAGAGACTCATCATGCCCCTAGACAGCTTATGCCACATGTGGTGGGATACAGATGGGAGACAGCCCACAGGACAGTCGCGAGATCTGAGCATGGGAGTAGAGGTTCAGGAGGAGTAGCCGTGATATTTAGGGAGGAGTTACAACCACTACTACATATTGCACGGAGAGATGATCATGCTAGATACATGAGGGTGAGGCTGAGAGCTGACACAGTCCCATTTCTATACATTGTCATATGTTACTTCCCCCCCAATATGTTGGTATATGCTGCATCCAGAGGAAAGTCACCTTTCTCTATACTAGATGATGATATATGGGAGTTTTCTAGGGATGGTGATAGCATCCTCCTAGGGGACTTCAATGCCCGAACGGGCAATTCTCAGACAGTCTGCTACAACACTTCAGATGAGATGCTTAGAGAGCTGGATGTGGGTGAGTTGGGGCTTGACAAATGTTCACATGATAGAGAGCAGCCGGAGTACGGGAGACACTGCACGAAGATGACGACTAAACATAGGTTAGCCATACTCAATGGCTTACAGCGATTTCCTAGAGCAACCGGTTTCACATGCTTTCCACATAACACGAGGCTAGTACAGTGGACTACGTTATGGTACAACCGAGCTTTATTCCTTGTATTCATGATTTCATAGTGGGAGCCTGAAACGAACACGGAGAATGGATCTCCCAACTACACAGACCGCCTACAGATACGCGTCGGATGAACCACCCGACCATAGCCACCATCCGGCAGCTCCCCCATGCTGGGGCCAGTGTCCGAGGACGTAGGCGTGCACCTGTAAGACCGGGCGTCACATACCACCCGGCCTCACCTCCTCGAGGTGACCTCACGCACTCCTAGCCTCACGGGCTAACCACTGGAACTCTGCCGGTGGGGGTCGATCCCTGCAAATGAGGCCTTGGCCTCCCTTTTATAATAATGGCCGGCCACACTCGCCGGGTTCACACTACGTCCGCCCGAACACTGGGCGCCCATATCGACGGCATCTGGGCTAGATCCCCTCTCTTGTGAGCGGGACATAACATACTTCCCCCCTTAAGAACCATTGATGTCCTCATCAATGAAGTGGGGATACTGAGCCTTTAAAGCTCTAACAGGTTCCCAAGTAGCAAACCTTTCAGATTGGCCCTTCCATTTAATTAAGTACTCGTCATAAGCCTTTTGGCGCGAATGACGGGTACAATGATCTAAAACTGCTTCTGGTTCTCGAGAAATATACTCAGTTTGCATATCTTGCCATACATTTTCCTCGATAGGCACAACAACGTCGGCTTCGCCCAATTTTGCTTTAAGGCGGCTGACATGAAACATTGGATGTACACTAACATCCGAAGGAAGGGCCAGTTTGTAGGCAACTTGGCCAATTTTCTTTGTGATCAAGAATGGACCACAATATCTAGCTGAAAGCTTATAATTCTTTCCTATTCGCATAGTCTTGGAATCCTTGGGTATCTTCAGATAGACCCATTGTCCTACATCTAGAGTCCTTGCAGATCTCTTTTGATTAGCATAAGTAGTGACTCGATCACGAGCCGTTCTTATACTATCCTTAGCCAATTCGAGCATTTCTTGCATGTCATACAGGAAATCACGAGCTTGGCGTTCCTTGACTTTCTCTAAGCCAATAGCAATTGGGGATTTAGGTTCAAAGCCATACATTAGCATGAACGGGCTAAATCCAGTAGAGCAGAATGCTTGCTACTATTATAGGCAAACTCTAACTATGGAACATACCTTTCCCAATCAGACTGCCTGTGAGAGACATAGGCTTTCAACATGTCCTCTAACGTTTGATTCATCCTCTCAGTTTGTCCGTCGGACTCAGGATGGTCAAAAGACGACATACTCAACTTCGTCTGAAGATGAGCTTGCCAAAATCGGCCAGTGGACTTAGTATCTCGATCACTGACGATATCCTCTGGAAGACTATACAGCTTATAAAGTTGATCGACAAATAAAACCGCAAACTCACGGCTTTTTACCGTCGACTTCGTTGGTATAAACTTCGCCATTTTTGTCTATCGACCACCACCCAAATAGCGTCATTGCCCCGACTAGTATTTGGCAAACCAACGATGAAGTCCATGGAAATACTTTGCCACTTGGCATCTGGGAATTCCAATGGATGTAGCAAGCCAGCTTTTCTAAGGCGCTCTGCCTTATTGACCTGACACTGAGCGCATCGCTTCACATAGCTCTCTATGTAACAGCACATTCTTGGCCAATAGAAATATCGTTTGACCAAAGCCAAAGTTCTCTGGATGCCTAGGTGCCCAGCGCTAGGAACATCGTGGCATTCGCACAAAATCCTTTGTCGAATCTCATCGATTTCCGGCACGCAGACTTTACTAGTTCTGAACAATAGTCCACCTCTAATGGAATATTGTCGCTGTCTCGTCTCTCCAGCACGACTCACTTGGGTCTCCGGACCACCCAAGCCTGTATGTGAGTTATGCCCTGCTTCGACCTCGTTCCATATCTTGCCAAAATGGCCATCAGAACGACATAGCCCTCAGAGAGAAAGATAGAAATCCGTCGAGATTTCAGCCATAGACAAGGCATTGACCTCAGGAATCCGGCTGAGCGCATCGGCAACTCGATTGCTGGATCCTTTTCTATAACGGATCTCAAAGTCAAACTCTTGCATAAGCTCAACCCATCTAGCCTTCCGGCCTCTGAGATCACCCTGATCACAGATATAGCACAAGAAATGATGATATGTCCATGCAACAAACGTAGAGCCATACAAGTAGTGCCGCCATTTCCTCAAAGCGTGGACTACGGCGTAAAGCTCCTTTTTATACGTTGGATAACGCATCTCAACGTCAGAAAGCTTCTTACTTTCAAACGCGACAGGACGTCCATCCTGGTATAATGCCGCACCAATAGCGTAATCACTAGCATCTGTTTCAACCACAAACGGTTTGCTAGGATCCACAATGTGTAATATTGGCATAGTAGTCACCAAGTGCTTTAGTGTCCGAAAGCTCTTGTCGAGACGCTCATTCCAGACAACAGGGGGATTACCTTTACGATGAGGACCTGAAGTCTTTGACCCTTTGACCCCTCCTTTTAAAAGGAGCGTAAGCGGGGCAGCAACTTTAGAGTATCCTTGATAAACTTGCGAAAGAATCCAGTAAAGCCTAAAAAGGACTTTACTTAGCGTACATTCTTCAGAATGGGCCAATTTCGCACTTTTTCCAAATTTTCAGGGTCGACGCGAATTCCATCGCAAGTAATGATGTGACCCAAGTACAAAAGCTCTTTCTTAAAGAATTCACACTTAGAAGCCTTAGCATAAAGCGTCTCAGTTCTCAGTACTTCGAGAATAGTGCGTATATGCACTAGGTGCTCAGACAAACTTCGGCTGTAGATCAAGATATCATCGAGAAATACAACAACGAAGTTGCCTAAAAATGGTCTCAACAGGTCATTCATCATCTGCTGGAACGTAGTTGGAGCATTGGTCAAACCAAAAGACAAGACTAAAAACTCGTAGTGACCATAACGCGCATGGAAGCCTGTCTTAGGAATATCTTCCAGTTTATTCCGTAAAGCCTGATTGCAGGTCTATCTTCGTAAAATACAACGCTCCATGGAGTCAATCTATCAGATCGTCCATGCGCGGGAGCGGATACTTGTTCTTGACAGTGAGCTTATTAAACCCCTTGTAATCCACACAGAAGCACATAGTGTTATCCTTCTTTCGAGAAAGTAACACTGGCGCTCCCCACAGGGATTTGCTAGGCCAAACAAAACCCCTGTCGAGATAATCCTTCAGTTGTCGCTGAATCTCGTCCTCCTCGGTTTTACTAAACCGATAGGGTTGCTTTGAGAAGGGCTGACTACCAACCACCAACTCAATGCCATGATCTACTCCTCTCGAAGGCGGCAAGCCAGGAGGTAGATCATCAGGAAAAACATCCTTGAAATCAGTCATGATTTCTCGGATAAGGCTGGATTCGTCGGAATCCGCAAGTTCAACAGAAGAACATGAAACATTTTTACGAAATTTAGTGACAGAAGTACCAAGCACTAATGAATCAAACCAAGCACATGGTACACATTGATAAAAGTCAACATCAGAAGACTTTATTTCTTTATACATTTCCAAAGCAGTAACAACTGGTATTGCAAAACCATTATTTACAGACTTCCGATTACAAAGCGACACAGATACATGAGGCATGTTCTGCTTAACAAAAACAAGAGAGTGATGTACATAGTCTATATACAATGAGTCTTGTTTATCATAAAACCATGGAATTCCTAGAATAGCATCTGCTCTGTCCAGGCGCATGATGTGGAAATACACGTTCTCTTTGTAATCAGCCAGCTCGAGCGACAAGTCTGGAACCATCCGATCCCATACGCCACGATCCACGCCACGAGCCATCTTCACGCGATACTCATGGTCACTGTCCCGCATCCGCAGGCTCAGTTTCTGCACCAATTTTGCATCCACAAAATTGTGTGAGCTTGCATTATCAAGGAGTACGGTCACGTCGTGACCATTGATCTTCCCGGGGAAACGGAGAAGATCGTGCTTATCAAACACTTTGGTGCTAAAAGTACAATTAATGCATGAACTATGCGCTAAATGATGGATTTCAACTTGAACAACATCAGAGTTACGTGAGATCTCGTGAATCTGAACCGAAGGACGACCTTGCGGTTTCTGTGTCTTCTTCTTCTTGGGGCAATCCTTGATTTGGTGACCCGTCTGGCCACATCCCAAGCAAGCCTCCTTCTTCACTGCATCAGCAACTGAAGCATTTCTGGCTTTCTTTTTCTCCTGAGAAGATCTCGGCAGTGATTTGGACTTATGCTGGAATCGGGGTCACTTCCTCGAAGCACCCTCATCGGATTGATAGTCTGCAGTTCTTTTCTTCTCATAATTGGCTCCATTGTCCTGGCCTTTGCCACTGCATCCTCGACATCAGCCGGAGCTTTGTCCTTAATTAAGACCCAACGGTAATCCTCATGCAATCCGAGCAGATACATGTGCACAACGTGCATAGAATCCACCTTGCAAAAGGTGAGCGTCTCTTTGAAAGTTGTCGTATATTTATCAAAAGACAGAGTTTTCATCGAAAGACTCTGCAGTTTGGCATAAGCTTTCAAAGGGTCCATTTTGGCGAAATCCCTCTTGAATTTCACACAAAAGTCAGCCCACGTCGTAGGCTTCTATGTCATGTCGCGCCACCAGGTAAGCGCCTTATTGTGCAGATAGAGAGGAATCGTCAGAATCCTCCGTTCATAATGCTCCCCATGGAGATCAAAGTATGTGGTCCAATGGTGCAGCCAGTTATTTACGGCCACTTCTGTACACTCCTCTTCTTCACCTGAGAAAATTGTAGTTTCTACGAAATCGTGGCAGTCGGACCACCCTGTGAACGCCCAAAAGCAACAATCTGCGTCTGCAATTGCTGGAGATGGGTTTCGCCCTCGGAAATACGCGCAGTCGCCGACTGAGCCATACTTTCGAGAGTAGAGAGTCGGGAACAAAGCCCCTGTACGACCCCTTCGAGAGAAGCCAAGCGAAGGTTCGTCTGAACATTTGCGTTTTCTAGAGCGGTAACACGTTGGTCGAAACTCTGGAAAGTACTTGTGATCCATGTGTAGAGAGCATACGTAATGGAATTTGGATGTTACCTGGCATGTCGTCATGCTGCACATCGAAGCTGGAGGAATCCATGGCGAAGTGCGTGAAAAACTGGAATTTTCACACGAAACCGGGCCTTTTCTGCACTTTTCGATCGCGAAAAAGTGAAGTTCGAAGAGCTCCATGCGTCGGTGTGAGCGTTTGAACGCGAGTAGGTGATGGCGGGAGCGCGAGCGGGTGAGAGAGAGGAGTGGCACGAGAGGAGCAGGGAGCTCAAAAAGTGAGGCTCTGTAAACTCTGCAACTTCTATAAGTGAGTTTTAATAAATGGCAGGTTTCATACCTTTTTAAAAAAAACCCGAAGTGCCCTGGGCACCCTTAAATAAAAAAGGGTCACTTGATTAAATAAACCAAGGCCTCAGCGTTTAAAAAAAAGAAACCTGCAGCGTGGATGAACCTGCGAAGGCAGTGTTTGCAATTGATGCCGCATGGAGAGAGAAAATCAGCACGCGTGGAACTGGAGAGACCGCCTGCGCATGCGTGTGCCCAACACGGAACCTTAGCACAAAAATCAGCCCACGTTGGTTCCACTCTGGATCCCATGCAGGCTGCTCCCTCCACGTCAGAAAGACCAGCACGCTGGCTGCTCCCTCCATTCAGAATCCCACGCTGGCTGCTCTTTGCCCTCCCCAGCAAGTACTTCTCTCTCTCTCTCTCTCTCTCTCTCTCTCTCTCTCTCTCTCTCTCTTTGTGTGTGTGCACAGAGGAAGGGAGAGTTACAGAGAAAGATTAATGAGCTGCAGTATGCTGAATTTAGCCTAAATTCAGCAATTTAATAAGAAATTTACTGATTTTTTAAGCTAAACCAATAAAAAAAGTTCGAATTCTCAGTACTTTCACCTGCTAGTATGCTGATTTTTACCAAAAATCAGCAGCCGAGGATTAATTTTCACCTGTAAACATGCTCATGAGAAGAAAACAGTCAATTAAACGGTTGTTTCATCAAAACCTGCATGGAATAGTGATTATCCGACTGTAACCAGTCCATAGGTGTGCACAGTCCTTCGTGCAGCCAAGCCGGCTCTGACACCATGAAACGAACGTGGAGAATGGATCTCCCAACTACACAGACCGCCTACAGATACGCGTCGGACAAACCACCCGACCATAGCCACCATCTGGCAGCTCCCTCGTGCTGGGGCTAGCGTCCGAGGACGTAGGTGTGCACCTGTAAGACCGTGCGTCCCATACCACCCGGCCTCACCTCCTCGAGGTGACCTCGCGCACTCCTAGCCTCGCGGGCTAACCACTGGCACTCTGCCAATGGGGGCCGATCCCTGCAAATGAGGCCTTGGCCTCCCTTTTATAATAATGGCCGGCCACATTGGCCGGGTTCACACTACGTCCGCCCGGACACTGGACGCCCATCCCGACAGCATCTGGGCTAGATCCCCTCGCCTGTGAGCGGGACATAACAGAGCCAGATCAGTGGGCAGAACAGTGGATCATAGACTTTTGACATTGTCTGTTTCATTTCAATATAGTACAGCCTAGACATCAAGAGGCAAGTCACATACCCGTTATACATTTACACCAAAGACTGACTCGGTTTATACAGAGGAGATCTATAGCCGTCTATGCACAACTGGTCCTGGCCTCGCAGTGGAAAAGTGCACCACTTTATTGACTCAGACACTGCATGGTGCAGCATCAAAGGCATACCCACACACTCAGCCGGGTCGGAGGCCACATGCTAGGAGCATGCCCCAGAATAGTTGGTACGATGAGGAGTGCAGAGAGATGAGAGCCCAGCTTTAGAGGGATCTTCTTTTACGAGTCATCACTTACAGACAATCTCGGATTGCTTCCCGACGCCTTGTGCGACTGAAGAAACGAGCTTACTTGGCCCATATGGAGCGAGACTTGTATGAGCTGTTCTTGAGTAGAGACCGGGCTAGTATGCCTCATTGTTATATATGGTTCTTGGACAAGACACTCTTCCAGATCCTAAAGAGCCATGCCCACCTACCAGCATCTTCTTTACCACTGAGATGGTAAAGAGAGCCATTGACAAGATGAGGACCAGCAGGGCACATCATCATGATGGTCTAGTAGCAGAGGACTTTATACATGCTAGAGATATGCTGGTAGAGGTTCTTGCAGTGCTGTTCAATCGTGCCATGTGTGAGGGGTTACGTGAGACTTAGAGGTTGTCTACTATTGTGCCTATCTTCAAAGTAAGCGATCATACAGAGCCTGGGAATTACCGCACTATTATGGTTGGGCATACATTGGCACGGTTGTATGCATCCATTCTTGAGCAGCAGTTGAGTAATTGGGCAGAGGGTGAGGGTGTACGAGCAAAGGGCCAAGCCGGTTTCAGGAGGGGTTTCTCCACTCTTAATCATAATCAGACCTTCATTGAGGAGGGCAAGTCACATGGGAGATAGATTTATTGTATCTTTGTGGATTTCCGCAAAGCATTTGACATGGTACCGAGAGCTCAATTGAGGCGCAGACTACAGGAGATGGGGGTGCCCATAGTGTTCATTTGGGGAATTATGGCTCTATACAGATCAGTGATGACACATGTACGCACTCCGGAGGGGATATCTGATTTAGTTCACTCCACCATTGGGGTGAAACAGGGTTGCCCATTGTCTCCTACTCTATTTGGTATGTATGTTGATGAGGTGTCTTGTCACCAGGAGGTGTATTTTTCCTGTTGCCTTCCGTAAATAAGTATTAGATATATTTATTTTATTTTTACTTGTTTGTCCCAAAACCCTTGAAAAGGTGCAAGTGGACATTGCATGGCCAGTGTGAAACGGCTGCAGCCAAATGGGTTTCTCACATCGGGGATCTAGGTTGGTCAGACAGGGACTGCCCGGGCCAGTTAGCACTGAATTCTGATGAGTATGGAAGCTCGTGTGCGCCAAACTGGAATTTGGGCCACTCGTCAAGTCACTGCAACTTTATAAGTTGAAAGGGGCCAGTAAATTAACCCACGTTGTAGATGTTGGTCAAATGGTAGTCTTCAATGATGGTCAGGAGACCGATAGGGATGCCATGGAAGCATCTATTAAAATTTAGGGAACTGCTATTTTTGACCGGAAAATGTGTTCGCGTCATTAGCTCTGGAATGACAAGGGGAACATTTTATTGCTCTGCTGCCAAGTCAATTGACGCACCGGTTGAGATATTTTTAGCAGGGAAAGCCCAAACTCGGAAACTGGGCGACGTGTCAGCCTGTGAGCGATTCTGCCACTCTGGGAGGAAAAAACGAGCTGCATATCAACAAAGGGGGCGCCATTTTCAGCTTCAGGTGGATTGTAGCAGGTACAGAAGCTATGGAATGCTTACCTTGCCCTCTATGCACAGTATGGTGACGAGAGTGATGGCCCGCACGCTACATACTGCTCTCTTTCTCCCCTACGTACAGTATGTTATGCCCCACTAGTGGGCTTCTCATTTGACCTATGTACAGTTCTGGGGGTTTATGCGCGTTTGCCAAGGCAAGAGCCTTCTGAACAGGAACCGGATTAGCTAATTGCTAATCCCCCACAGGTACGCACAGTTCCATCACGAAAGATTGCGAGTTTGGAAAGTTTTCTCGCGCGAAAACTCGTCCAATTCACAGGGAAACTGTCCCATTGCGTGCGGGAGCCCTTGGGACACACGTAGGCGTGTTCGCTCCGCTAAAAACGATCCGAAACAGGGAATTACAGCCTGCTGTGTTTTTCTGCAGGTTTAGGGTTTCGCACCTGAACTGCAAGGGAACATCGGGGGAGCCTCGTGAGAGCCTTGGGATGCGTGTACAGGCTTTTGGGCTCCCGGCAGTGAAAAACAGAGAATTACAGCCCGCTGAATTTCTGTGACAGCTGACCAGAAAGCTTCCATATATCGAGGGAATCCGTCCTAGACAGGTGTTTTTGACCTACAGGGGTTTTTGCGCCGTTATGCTGTCGAAATCCGGTCGAAAACCTGCGTTTTCAGCCCTCGCCAGGTTTGGACAGCTTTGTGAAAGCTTGTGCTAAGTGGTCGGATCGTCTACCTTAATTTGAATAAAGAAATACCGAAAGGGGCGCCAGTCTTTGGGGCCTACAGGGTGTCGGTCTCGTGTGCGCAGTGACATTCTAGTCGCTGGACGCAACTGTGTTCTCTTCCCTTCTCAGTGCTCTGTGTAAAGTTAACAGGTAATTGAAATAGTACCGCCCTCTACGTTGTATGGGCCGGTTATATGGTTCCATCGACGGGATAGTCACTTTTTCTTCAAAAAGCGCAGCGTGGATTGTTGTGGGTGAAAGCAACACAGAGCTTGTCGATATGGCAGAGAAGAGAGACCAAGTACCTGAAGAGGGATCTTCCTCACATGGCACAGAGAAAATTCCTTCAACTCTTCAAGAAGAGGACAGGTTGTTTAGAATTCAACTGCGTTGTTGCATGGACATGTTTCAGCAGTTGGCTAACAACCCAAGGATGCAGGAGTTCTTACAGGCTCCGACACAGGGTTTTCAGCCTCCTACACAGGGCATGACTGAGCCGTTGCAAGAAAAGGAGATTTCCACTGCGCAGAGGACTCATGATGCTCGAGGGAAAGCCCATGTGGTTGAGCAACTAGCGGTGTCCAATGATCCAAAGCAACTTGCTTTAGCTAGACAGGAACCGTTTGTGAATGGTCAAGGGAGCAATGAACAGGCTATGCGTCAGACCCTTCCATTACCTAATACTTATCCTGGTTATTTTGGAGGTGGTTCAGTGTTTCAAGCTATGGCTGGACCTTCCACAGGTTATATGCCAGGGAATGTGTTCGGGACAATGCAAACAGGCATGGGTAACCCTATGTACTCGAACATGGGTGTCCAACCAGGTTTTCAGAGTGCCTATGGCCAGTTTCGAGTGCCTGGAACACAATTTAATATGGCTGGTTTTTAGCAGCCATATGTACAAAATGCAGATATGACAGGGAAAACAGTTGATGCGAGTGCTGGAATGAACACTCATGGAGCACCACTGTTACAGGCACCTGTTTATGATAATGTGGCTCCTTTGAGTCAGCCTAAGGATTACAAGGAAGGTGGGCAGGGAGTGAAGTTTGAAACTTTCAGAGGAACTGAGGACCAATTAAAGGCTTTGACCTTCATACAGCAATTCGATGCAGCTTATGCTGGAGGCAACTTCACGGAATCTTCAAAGATACGCAAGGCTGCCACTTTCTTGAAAGGGAATGCGCTTCAATGGTGGACCGCATTGTTGAACCAGGGTCAAGCCCCAACAACGTGGGTCCAATTCAAACAGCTTTTTGCGCCTGCATGGTTGACAAACACTTTTGAAGTGGATGTGATGACAGAATGGCACAAGTTGAATGCTAAACAGTGTGCGAATTTGGAAGAGTACAATAAACAGTTTTGGGCCGCACTGTTGCCAGTCACCTCTTGCAGGTTTGTGCCATTGTCAGAACAGATTGAGAAGTACTGTTGCGGATTGCCCAAGAAAATCAGGGACTAATGCACAAAGACTACTGTCATGAATTTGTTTCAATTGATAGAGAATGCAAGAGTGGCCAGCAATCTGTCGAAGGGAGATTCCGATGGATTTAATAGCCACAAGAAAGGGTCCCAGGGCAAACAGTTTTCAGCCAAGGGCAATGTTGCAGCAAAGCCTTATGAGCCTCCCACAAAGAAGCCCTCCACTGAAGAAGCTGATACGTCCAAGAAGCAGTCTAAATCTTCTTCGGAACGAGGACAAGGACAAAAAAGGCATTTTTCTGGCAAAACTTTTCAAGAAAGGAAAGCTCTTAGGGAGGCCAAGAAATGCTACATTTGTGAACAGAAAGGACACTTTGCAAATGAGTGCCCATAGAAGAAGTCACAGGATAAGGATGACAAGTCAGACCATAAAGGGAAGAAGCCAAAGCCGAGTGCAGGACTTGTTCCAGATTTGGTTGGAGATCAGCCAAACACAGATGCCACGGAGCTGTGCAGAGCTTGGGGCAAAGTTAGAGACAAGACAGTGCTGGTTTTCTTTGCTCCAGGAGCCCGTGCAAATTTCATATCACCAGAATTGGCATCAAAGTTGGGCATTCGTGCAGAGGAGATGGGTATGATAGGCGAAGCAGGTTTGGCATGCCCAGGACATTCAGAGCCTGTTACTCCCATTCTGGGAAAGCTTCGTCTGCACATTCAGAGCTATGTGGATGCGGAAGAATTTCATATTATGCCGCTTGAGGGCTGTGATGTGTTATTGGGTATCCCATGGTGTTACAAGTTGCATGCTATGGTGGATACTTACAACAAAAAGATTACCCTTGTACATAGAGGAAAGACTCATGTCCTTGATGTAAAGCTTAAAGGCGAGTCTGTTCCAGTTGTTTCTGCTTCTGCTATTTCATCTGTAATAAAGAATCATCTTTCTGCGTACTTGATCTTTGCAAAAGAAGTACCTCAAGTTGTATCTAATTTGTCTACCTTAGATAAAGACAGGTCAACTTTTTTGAGTGGTTTCAGTGATTGTTTTTCGGACTCTTTGCCAGGGGAGTTACCTCCTGAGAGACCTGAGGATCATACTATAGATCTTGTGCCAGGTTCTAGTCCACCGAATAGACCACCATACAGGGTTAGTGCAGCCCAGCAGAAAGAGATTATGGGTCAGGTCAACGAGCTTTTAGAGAAGGGGCTGATTCAGCCCAGTTCATCCCCTTTTTGTTCGCCTGTACTCTTAGTGCAGAAGAAGGATGGTTCATGGCGCATGTGCATTGACTATCGCGCCTTGAATAAGAATACTATCAAGAACACATTCCCCATACCGAGAATAGATGACATTCTTGATCGGCTTGAGGGAGCGTCATTGTTTACAAGAATAGACCTAAAGAGCGGGTATCATCAGATACGCATTAGACCAGAAGATGTCCATAAGACTGCGTTCAGGACAACATTTGGTCTCTATGAGTTTCTTGTCATGCCATTTGGTCTCACAAATGCTCCTGCCACATTTAATAGAATGATGGACATAATTTTTAGACCATATAGAAACTTCGTGGGTACCTTCTTTGATGACATGATTGTCTACTCAAAGTCTGAAGAGGAGCATAGGGATCACTTGACCGCAGTTTTCAATGAGCTACGCAAGAATAGGCTACTCATCAATGCGAAGAAAAGTGAGTTCTTTTTGCAAGAAATTCACTTCCTTGGGCACATTGTTTCAAAGGATGGGGTACGCATGGATCCCGCTAAAGTGGAAGCAATTAGGTCATGGCCAGACTTGAAGTCCGTACATGACATTCGAAGCTTTCTAGGCTTATGTTCCTATTACAGGAGGTTCATCCGAAATTTTGCTTCTCCACTCCATGCACTGCAAGGAAAAGGAGTTACTTTCAAGTGGACAGCCAAGGAAATTTTAGTGTTCAAACACTTGAAAGAGAAGCTGACTTCAGATCCGATAATTATTTTGCCAGATCTTTCTAAACCTTTTGTGGTTCTATGTGATGCGTGTGGCCATAGTCTTGGTGCAGTTTTAATGCAGAATGGCCAAGTAGTCGCATATGAGAGCAGAATTCTTTTGAAGACTGAAAGGAACTTGCAAGTCTAGGAGAAAGAATTGCTGGCAGTAATTCATGCTCTCACTAGTTGGAAACACTATTTGCTAGGGGCTGATTTTGTTGTCCAAACGGATCATCAAACCTTGCGATATTTTCTTACACAGACGAAGTTGTCTGAGAAGCACATGCGATGGGCAAACATCTTGTCAATGTTCCATTTTCAGATTGTGCACGTGCAAGGGAAAAAGAACGTGGTGGCTGATGCGTTGTCACGAAAGCCCCAAATTTCAGCAGTGTCAATTCCGTACCATTGTGAACTAGACGAAATGAAGACACAATATGCTGAAGATTCAGATTTTTCAAGGATCTATGACCAGCTTGTTGATGGGCAACATCATGAGCACTATATGCTTAAGAATGACTTTCTCATGATGCATGGAAAGTTATGCGTTACTAAACAGTTACGGCCAAAGATTTTGATGGAAAGTCATGCTCCACCTTATGCTGGGCATCGTGGAATTGATGCGACAGTGAAAGGGGTTGAGGCATTCTTCTATTGGCCAACTTTGCGTCAAGATGTTGACACATTTGTAAGATCATGCTTAGTATGCCAAAAAGTCAAATTTGACAGACAAAAGCAACCGGGATTGTTGCAGCCATTGCCGATCCCTGATAGGCCATGGGAAAGTATAGCAATGGACTTTATCTTTGATCTTCCAAGGACGCAAACAGGAAATGATGGGATTTGGACTATCATTTGTAGGTTCAGTAAGCAGGCCCATTTCATTCCTGTTAGGAAGAAGATAAAGCCACAACACATGGTCAAGATATTCATGAGCAATATCTTTAAATATCATGGGATGCCTCAGTCAATTGTCAGTGACAGGGATCCACGTATGACGAGTCTTTTCTGGAAGGCATTGTTTGAGAATATGGGCACTACGCTCAAGTTCTCTTCTTCGTTTCATCCGCAAACTGATGGACAGTCAGAAGAGGCAAATTCTATTGTCTTGGACCTACTCAAATGTTATGTCTCAGAGCACAAGGCAACTTGGGAACACCATCTCCCATTGGTTGAATATGCTTACAATAACACTGTGCATACATCAACAGGTAAGGCACCATTTGAGATAGTGGAAGGAGGAAAGAAAGTCCCACCCATTTTGCAGACTAAGGACAAGATATTTGAGGCAGACAAGTATGTGCAAGATATGGATGAAACATACAGGAAGATAAAGATTGCTCTTGAGAAGACTCAGGCTAAGCAAAAGAAAGCTGCTGATCATCACCATCGTGAACTTGTATTTTCACTTGGTGATTGGGTACTTTTGCGCTTTGAAAAGGCCAGGTTAAGGAAAAGGAAAGACAAGGAACGCTTGTTTCCTAAGCTCAGTATGCGATATTATGGTCCTTTTCAGATTTCAGAAAAGATCAGCGATGTAGCTTACAGGTTAAAGCTACCAGAAGGCTGGAAAATACATAATGCTTTTCATGTCAGCCTTCTAAGGTCCTTTGTTGGTGATGTGCCAGAGAATATGCTTGATGAGGAACAACCCGAAGTGGAAGAATTGGATGAAATCCTTGTTCTTGAACAGATATTGGCACATAAAGAAAGAAAGGTTAGAGCAAAAGTTGCAAGACGCTATTTGGTGAAGTTCAAGAACTATCCATCATTAGATGCCAAATGGATGGAAGAGTCTGAATTGCTTGATTCACCTCAGCTATTGCAATTGTATCTTGAAGCCTTTCAAATGGAACCCACAGTGACTTGATGCAACCTTTTTGGAGCAAGGCAAGAGCATGGCTCATGATGCTCAAGAGAGTAGTTAAGCAATTGTATCTACTCTTTCCATACAGAATTTAGCTAGAGAAGTTTGTGCTCAAGAGTACACTAGAAGACTTCTATGCTTGATATATGTGTCGTAGCTAGGTTGGTGGGATTGTTTAATCGTCCAACGCTACATTTCCGGAAGCATGTATATCTTGGATTCCCATCACAGAATATATGTGATATAAGGAGATATCTGCATGTATTATTGGCATGCAAGCGAGGTCGCTTGCAGTATTTCAAGGGTGGGGTGTGTCCAGGAGGTATATTTTTCCTGTTGCCTTCCGTAAATAAGTATTAGATATATTTATTTTATTTTTACTTGTTTGTCCCAAAACCCTTGAAAAGGTGCAAGTGGACATTGCATGGCCAGTGTGAAACGGCTACAGCCAAATGGGTTTCTCACATCGGGGATCTAGGTCGGTCAGACAGGGACTGCCCGGGCCAGTTAGCACTGAATTCTGATGAGTATGGAAGCTCGTGTGCGCCAAACTGGAATTTGGGCCACTCGTCAAGTCACTGCAACTTTATAAGTTGAAAGGGGCCAGTAAATTAACCCACGTTGTAGATGTTGGTCAAATGGTAGTCTTCAATGATGGTCAGGAGACCGATAGGGATGCCATGGAAGCATCTCCTAAAATTTAGGGAACTGCTATTTTTGACCGGAAAATGTGTTCGCGTCATTAGCTCTGGAATGACAAGGGGAACATTTTATTGCTCTGCTGCCAAGTCAACTGACGCACCGGTTGAGATATTTTTAGCAGGGAAAGCCCAAACTCGGAAACTGGGCGACGTGTCAGCCTGTGAGCGATTCTGCCACTCTGGGAGGAAAAAACGAGCTGCATATCAACAAAGGGGGCGCCATTTTCAGCCTCAGGTGGATTGTAGCAGGTACAGAAGCTATGGAATGCTTACCTTGCCCTCTATGCACAGTATGGTGACGGGAGTGATGGCCCGCACGCTACATACTGCTCTCTTTCTCCCCTACGTACAGTATGTTATGCCCCACTAGTGGGCTTCTCATTTGACCTATGTACAGTTCTGGGGGTTTATGCGTGTTTGCCAAGGCAAGAGCCTTCTGAATAGGAACCGGATTAGCTAATTGCTAATCCCCCACAGGTACGCACAGTTCCATCACGAAAGATTGCAAGTTTGGAAAGTTTTCTCGCGTGAAAACTCGTCCAATTCACAGGGGAATTGTCCCATTGCGTGCGAGAGCCCTTGGGACACGCGTAGGCGTGTTCGCTCCGCTAAAAACGATCCGAAACAGGGAATTACAGCCTGCTGTGTTTTTCTGCAGGTTTAGGGTTTCGCACCTAAACTGCAAGGGAACATCGGGGGAGCCTCGTGAGAGCCTTGGGATGCGTGTATAGGCTTTTGAGCTCCCGGCAGTGAAAAACAGAGAATTACAGCCCGCTGAATTTCTGTGACAGCTCACCAGAAAGCTTCCAGATATCGAGGGAATCCGTCCTAGACAGGTGTTTTTGACCTACAGGGGTTTTTGTATATGTCTGATTACATTGTAAGAAGGGTGATAGAGGTGCCCAGCTAGGAGGGACGTGGATCCCATTGTTGTTATATGCTGATGATATTGTGTTGATCTCTGACTCACCAGAGGGTATGCAGCGACAACTGGATGCATTACACAGTTTTGTAGAGGATAGTGGATTGTCTGTAAACCTTGGTAAAACCAAGGTTATGGTGTTTAACACCACACCACATTGGATCAGGAGATCAGCACCGACTTTCACATATGGTCAGGAGATTGTAGAGTATACGGATGCATACACTTACCTTGGGGTTATCTTCACTGGGACGAGGTTTTCTTTGGGGAGAGCAGCAAAGGCTAGATTGACTAGAGCTCTTGGAGAGGCTTAGAGAGGATGTGTTGCAGGTTCAGTTCCAAAAACCTCGGACAAAGTTATGGCTCTTTGATACTTTAGTAGACTCAGCTATGTTGTATGGGGTGCAGATATGGGGACCTTTTGTAGGCCAGGATGGTTGGAGACATATGGAGAGGCCCTTGGTATCTATGATCTCTCGACTGATCAGAGCCAAGCCTCCGTACCCCACACTATCATTCGAGCAGAGCTAGCTGCCCCTCCTATGGAGATTGAGGCGCTTACCAGACCAGTCGCCTTTGTGCACAACTTGTGGGATACTACTAGAGACAGGTATGCTTGACTGGCCCTTGAGTCTTCCAGACAGTTAGCCCTTCAGGGGGACACTTCATGCTGGTATGCACAGATGACATCATGGTTTCAGACGCATGGCTTCACCATGGACAGGCTGCCCCCTTTCCAGTACTCTCTTCATGCTCCCTCGATGTCTTTTACATGGGTGGAGATTACTAGACTCATTCGTCGGGACCTGATCCAGCTGGATACCACAAGGACATGGATAGAGCCACCACAAAAGTTGAGCACGAAAATGGCTTTCTATAGAGAGCATCTTCTCCACTCACTGGAGATGGGTTTGTAATTCGACCCAGCTACATGGACACACATTGTGTATCCTCACATCAGCTGGAGATTGAGACTGGTAGATTTAGAGAGGTACCAGAAAACATCAGGATATGCCGCTAGAGCCAGAGACAAAGCTACATTACATATGTCCTTTTTTTTTCCGAGAAAAAGATCCTTCTATTAGTTAATGAAACTGCCCATAGGGCTACAACCACCTCTACAAAAGAGGGCTAAAACAATTCTGATGGGGAGACTCTCCCAATGAAAAAACAGCATATGTACAATGAGGCTAAATCAAGAGATGGGAGGAGGGAAAAGCCACACAGGTGGATGGTAGTGCCATCTGAGAACACCTTGGACCATGGTGAAAAAAGGCCCACGACGCCAGAGTCGAAGGAAAGCCTCTCTGTGCTCCCGCATGCGGTCGGAACTGCCCTGGAGTCTCTCAAGCTTTCCTTTGAGAGTATGGATCAGCTCTAGCCAAAGATCCCGAACAATCTCTGCTGGTGGTACTGGGCGAGCCTCGAAGATGCGGAAGCAACGGGCCCGCCAGATGAACCAGAGTGTCAGGCCACTGATTAGCTCCCAACACTCCTCTCCCTCACTGCACCACTCCTGTGGAGTAAGCTCTGTAGCAGGCTGGAGTGTAGGTCGACCCCCCTGTATCACTATCATCCTGCTGGTGGAAGATAGCTCAAACTGAAGTGCCGGGTTGGTGAGAGTGGACCAAGCAGCTGCCCCCCAAGTGTACTGCCGAGCTGTGGAAAGAGCTGGCATTAGCCGAAGGACACGAAGCCACACCTGCTGTGCCAAAGGACAATCCCAAAGACAGTGACGCTGACTCTTCACAAGATGGTCACAAGCTGCACATGCGGCCGAGAGACCACTATGTACAAGCCAGCTCCCAATTGTTGTAGCTCTGTGTGCAACCAACCACTGGAACAAAGTGACTCGTCTCGACTGTCTGGAGTCCCACAATCTCTCGCAAAAAGCTGCCAAGAACTCAGCTGTGAGACCCTCTTCCTGCCAATGAGGTGCTACAGCAGGACGAGCCTCTCTCTACGCAGCCAATATACGACGTCCCAGTCGAACAGTGTACTAAAAGAAGGGGAGACCTGGATGGCCTGCAGAGGAGAAAGGGTCCCTCCAAAGCCACTCTCCAGGATCCCACTGTACTCGTGCCAGTGGACAGCTCTCCCAAGCCCACAGTCTCCAATGGCCTGTCTCAAGAGCTGCTTTGTCGGGATCTATGACACAAGTCCTCCCACAGATGCCCACCATGCGGATCCTCTGAAAACAGCACTCTGCCACTTGCGGGGCCTCTACTGCAACTCAGTGTAGGTGTCCCTCGCCCTATAGCTTGAAAAACAGGGAGGGTATAGTCTCTCAGCAAGCTCAAACTGAGATGAGAACCTTTAGTCACATGAAGGCTCCCATCCATCTGGGAGCTGCTGACTCGAGAGGTGTGAGCCACTCAGCTGGTACTGCCTCTAAGATGTCATGACACATGCTCTGCACCCCTCTCATGCCTCGTAGCTGAATGCCCTGAAGCTCCTCTGACAAGCCTAAAAACTGTAACTAGTCACCTAGAGAGCGTGTTGGACCCTCTGCCATGGAACCCCAGGAAACATGAGGCCGACTACCAACCAAGTTGCCTCTCTGAGTGCTAACCATGGGGTTCCAAACAAGGGGTTGTCTCAGGCGCTCCTCCCTGCAAGTAGGCCGACGCTGCTCCAGGCCTTGCCGTAGTTGCTCCCAATAGAAGAGCAGACTCACAGCGAAGCAGTCCTCCAGTCTCCTACTCAAGCCAACTCTACGCATCTCTGTGAAAATCCGTCGAGTCGAGGGTCGCTAAGGGCCTCCGGCCTAAGGCACCCTAGCACTAAGCCGCTGAAGCAAGAACACCTTCCAGGGCTCCTCACTTGGAAGACGTCCTCTGACGATGAGCTTCCCAAGAAGGGCTATGCTCTGTTGTGCTGGGTCTATGATCCCCAACCCTCCCTGAGAACAAGGAAGAGTGATGACCTGCCATGCCACTTTGGCCCGGGCTATCTGAGTGTCCCACCCTGACCAAAGGAAGTTCCTCATCAGCCTCTCTACTTGGCTTATACAAGAACTTGAGAAGATTCAACAAGAAGTGATGTACCACATAGTAGCCAACAACACCTGGCTGGCCACTACAACTCTGCTTGCCAAAGAAAGTCGTGCGGAGCTCCAATTTAACAGCTTCCTCCTCATAGACAGGAGGAAGGGAGCAATCTGCTACTTGGGAGACGAGCCAAACCAACCTGACAACCCAAGTACTGAATTGCAGTCCCTGGGGAATCTGCCTGAAACCCTCACCTGGCATCCAATCGGGCGTAGGAGCACTACCAACTGAGAAAGCCACTGTCTTTCTCCAGTTGATCAATGCGCCATATGCACAACAGAAAGTCCCAATAGCCTACTCACACCTGTGTAGGTTGGCCTCCGGGCCATCCAAGTACAAGGCTGAGTCGTCTTCAAACTCAGCGTCCAGTAGCTCATTTCCCCGAATAGGGAGCACTAAGCCACATAAGCCAACCTGCTGTGAAATCAAAAACCTGCTCATCGCCTCAGCATAGAACAGAAAGAGGAAGGGGGCAAGAGGGCAGCCCTGTCTGACCGTACGTGTGAGCATGAAACGATCACCTCTACCTCCTGACAAAAGCACCTGACTGTGTGCACGTCTGTATAAAGCTGACACCCCTCTGATCCAAGCATCTGAGAAGCCCATCCTGCGTAGAGTGCCCTCCAAAAAATCCCAATCAACTATGTCGTAGGCCTTCTCAAAATCGAGAAGAAAAATCACCAAATCCTCACCGCGGAGCCGCGCAAGGGCAGAAGCCTCCCAAAAAGTAAAGATGTTGTCAAGGTACTTCGCTCCTTCACAAAACCTGTCTGAGTCCCATGTATAAGGCTCTCTAGAAGTGGCTGAATCCTCAAACTCAGAGCCTTGGATAAAATTTTGTAGGCTGAGTTGAGGATGGTGATGGGGCGCCACTGTCGAATCTCATCCAACGAGCCACCCTCCTTGGGAATGAGGTAAATCATGCCCTCACTCATGCTCTCAGGCATCTCACCTGAGTGCAAAATGTAATGAAAAGCACTACAAAGATCTGAGCCAAGCAAGTCCCAATACTCCAAGAAAAAGTTGGGAGTCAAGACATCCTCACTAGGACAGCTACCACAAGGGAGTGCACTAAGAGCCATGTGCAGCTCTTGTCACAAACGGGAGCACATAACAATATAAAATACATCCGGATAAATAAGATTTATCACTTATTAGTGAAGCCAGAGGATATAGAGAGAAATAAATAGAGAGAGAGATAGAGAGTGAGAAGATCGACACAGTACTGGGGACCAGAAGATGGGCTGGTCCCCCCCCGTACTAGTATCTTTATTACTGAGGAGAAGTCTATACAAGCACTTGAACCGAACGTATTACCACGTTCATTCTAGAATAAGACTTGATGGTTCCCGGAAGCCGCGACTTCCGAATCCTAGGGCAAAACCCTATTCCAAGGAACTTCCATTCCTTATTCCAATTCCTCGAGAATCAAGGTTCTCGCCTCTGGATCTCACCTTCCAGACTCAGGGCATGGCATCCCTGCAACTCTTTTCCAACTCTCTTTCCAGAGTCCTCTTCCCGTAGAACAACTATGCTTTCTCGGACACGAAGTCCTTACTTGGGAATCCCAAATTCCGGATCGCAACTTGAGAGACTACCTCTCTCCGATCCATGGATCTACTTCCCAAACTTGGGTACGGAACCCCTGGACTGATCTGGCTCTAGTTCCTCAGAGCGCTTTTCTCCTGCAGAGGCTCATACCTTCCTCTGCTCCTACTCCCTCACTAAGAGGAAGTACACCTGCAAACAAATACTCAGAGTTCATAACATGAAAATCGTTACCTTCAAAGTCTCGACGCTCGAAACGCAACTCCGTTCTCAAAAAACAATTCCCCGGAAGAGATCTCTCCATAGAAAATCCTCTCTTCCAATCCTACACACAAAAGAGGTGTGTTCTCGGGTTCCTTCTCGTAAATCAGCCTCGTCTACGACGTTTATGGGCTGAAAACAGAGAAAAACAGCAACTTGTCGCGATGGAAACACGCTTCGTAGGCACTTCTTCGCGAGGGAACTCGCGCACTGGGTCTTGGCGACATCTGGTACACTTGGGGCAGCCATGGGTATCACCGGCAACATCTTCTTTACGGCTGAAATCTGCAGCAACATCTCCTACTTGCAAAGATTGGTCCTCCCCTCTGAGTAAGGGCATGTGATGCTTTTATAGCTCCTAGCCACGGGCACGAATAGCTGCTCGCATAGAGATCGCGGCCGTTTTTTTTTTTTTTTCAAAAATTCTTTTTTTTTCGTTTTTTTTTTTTCGCTGCTCTGCCAAAAAAAGAGAGAGAGAGAGAGAAAACGCTGACTGATCTGTTGCCTTATTTATTAGATGGCTGCCCACTTATTAAGTGGGCGGTCGGTCACCTTTAAAAATGGTCTGAATCTGTCCAAAAACTCAATAAAACCTTATAAGTTAAAAACAATGCTTTCACAGCACTTCCCAGGCGTCCCTGAATGCAATCACATGCACAATTGCAATGCAGACATAGACTTCCTCGTGAGAAAGCATCTGCTTTCCCGAAAGGCAATCCCGCTTTCTCAAAAAGCATCTGTTTTTTCTCAAAGTTTTCTCTGAACCCATCTTCATTCAAGTGCTTGCTTTTTCCTTGTGCACAATTCTAACACAGTTCGGAATTTCCTCCCGACTATGGATATTCCCTTTGCAATGCACCCGTCACCCACCTTGTGACGCATCAGGAATACCCATCACCTAGTCCTTTCCTACCGACCTTACGGTACAATCTCCTTCACGATGCTCTATGTCACCCATCCTATGACGCATCAGAGATGTCCGTTCCCGGATGGTCGGATACTTCTTCCCGATGTGACGCATCAGAAGTACCCGTTCCTGGTGGCCTTACAGATATTCCCTTTCACAGTGCTCCCGTCATTACTCTGAATGACGCAATAGGAATATTCTGTACTCGGATGTCTCCAGTGAGAAAAACCCTCTCACTTAAAATTCCAATAATTCATTTAGAATTATTTTTCCTTGGTGTTCCAAGCAAGAAAACCCTCTGACTTATAAATCCAATAATTCCTTTAGAATTATTTTTCAGTCAGATAGAGCCAATTTGGCAACATCTCCTCTAGCTGTAGAGACAGCTCAAGCCTCTAATGCATCTCCTTAGTCACAAGACAAGGCATCTGTGCCCACACCTGCTCTCTGCATGCATCTTGACGCTCTGATTGGGGCTCTGCAGACAGTAGCTCATGCTAAAAGTTAGTAGCAACTGCTCGCATGTCCTTTGGCTTCGAAGCCACTGACCCGTCGGGCCTCCTCAACTGACTGACGTGGGCATGCGTATGCCAGGTCCCACTGCCTCAAAGAAAGCGCCTGTCACTCTGTCACCCACCTAAGTCCACTGAGATGCCTGTCGATGGAATGCAAACTCATGGCGCCTCTCCTCTGTGCTGACAAGCTCCTGGCGAGCTTGTTGTAACTAGTCCTCCAACCAAGGACTGTCTGGATGCTGCTCCTGTATCCTCTGCAAGGAAGCAATGCCCCGTCAGAGACGCTGCTCCTCTCTCGCTGCAGCCAAGCGGGCCGAAGACTCCTGAAGAAAGAAATGACTAAGCTGAGCAAGTGCTGAGGCCACTCTGTCAAGGATGCGTAGCAGCATGCTCCCCCTCCTCTACCTATCAGTCACTGTAAGGATCATTGGTGCATGGTCCGAGAAGGAAGTCCCTGACAGAATGCCAACTGTCCCACCCAAGTCACAGAAGTGGTCACTAGTGTAGAAGCGATCTATCCAAGATAGATTCACGCCTCCCACTCTGTGGCCCAAACGAGAAAAGGCCCAGGCTGTCTGGGGGCCTCACAAAGCTAGAATGCTGCCACACATCTGAAACTTGCAAATTCATACAAAACCTCTCCCAAGCTGCCAACTCAACTCCATGCATAGTAGTATGGATGCCACCAATCCTGTCAGAGGGTTCCTCCAACATGTTGAAGTCACCCCCCATGCACCATTGCTCTGCCTGCGGCAGAGACTCAACAATCTGAGACCAAAACTCTGCACGTGCACTCGCCACATTGGGCGCATAGATGTTCAAGAAGCCCATGAGACAACCCTGAACCTGCATAGTGATCCACTGAGCCCTGCCTCGCACAATAATCCCACAATGGTCTGCTGCAAAGAATCAGCAATAGTCATACATACCCTGCCCTAGATGCCTCCAGGTCCAAATGCAGCTGACCAAAAAGTCTCATATCCTCCACGCAAAAGCTGACCACAAAGTCTAATGCGGCTCTCACACAGATGATGCTCCTGTAGCATAAGGAGGTCAATCTCTCCTCCCACAAGACATCGTTGGAGCTCCTGACGAAGCCAGCCCCTCTGACGCTAAAACTCGGGCCCACCTAATCCCTGTACATTCCATGAGACTATCCTCATGGGGAGTGAGAGAGAACTGATGCTACCGTAGCAGCTAACCATGCTATCTTCGAGGCAGGCTTGGATGGGGAGTAATCCGTATCCGAGCGTCCTCGAGATAGGCGTGACTGCATAGAGTGTCTAGCCCAAGCCCAAGTAGACCGAGCCGTGCGTAAAGCAACCTCCTTTGTCCAGGAGTTCTCATGTATGTGTACATAGCATCGCAGGCTCTGCGTGTCAGCAAAAAAGTAAACCACAATGTGTGTATATCCTGCTACGTCTGGAGGTGTCACAACAAACTTGGCCAATGGCCAAAGAGTCTGTAGCAAGCCTGTAACCCCTAGGTCTCCCATGTGATGAGAGAACTCTAGGGCCTGTGTCTGCAGCCACTCCAACACTGAGTCTATAATCCACTCAGCCTGGTCCCTGTCGCATAGGGAAAAAGAGAAGCCAACTACTGAGTCCAAGGCCTCTATCCCCCTAGCTGCAAGGAATAGCACATGAACTCTGAAGCAAGCTGCCTCAAGGTCTGGTGAGGGGTCGCCGAGAAACCGTGTAAAGTCGTAGGCAAAGAAATCCCAACGACGACGAATGTCGAAGCTCGTCAGACCACGAGGAACTGCTGCAAAGGGAGATCGCGCAGGATGGACAAGCAAGGTACATGTGGGTCACGCTCAGGGCAGATACCTCTACATTGCTATTTGTTACTTTCCTCCTAGTACGTCAATATATGCATCACCTAGAGGACAGCCCCCCTTTGCTATTTTGGACTAAGACATATGGGAGTTTTCTAAGGATGGTGACATTATCATACTAGGGGACTTCAATGGAAGGATTGCCCATCACCAGACAATATTTTATGATACTTCCGAGGAGATGCTTAGGGAGCTGGACGTTACAGAGATGGGCCTATCCAGACTATCACAAGATGAGTACACTGAGAATGGCAGATACTTGATAGATATGGGAACTGCACATAGATTGGCCATTTTAATTGGCCTACAAAGATTCTCAACAACTGGAGGTTTTATTTGCTTTCCACACCGACATGGTGCTAGTACAGTGGATTATGTAATGGCCCAGCCAGGTCTCCTTCCATTCTTTCAAGACTTCATGGTGGGCACTAGGCCAGTTGGTGTGGCAGTTGATCATGCTATCCCGTCTTTCACCCTGACGTTTCAGTTCAGTACAGCTCCATTAGGAGAGGTCCCCACGCATGCTCCGTATACCTTCATGAGGGAGACGGATTCTGTGTATATGGATGAGATATACAGACAGCTATGCACTCAAGAGCCAGGACGGCCAGGACGGCCACTAGCTGAACTCACTTAGATATTGACAGAGACGCTCCATGATGCAGCATCAGAGGCATACCCCCACAGTCAGCCTACACGGAGACGATCTGGGAGCATGCCCCAAAACAGTTGGTATGATGAGGAGTGTAGAGAGACGAGGATCAAATTACAGAGGGAAGTGCTCATGGGTATTACGGCACATAGACAGTCACGGATTATCTTTCGCCGCCTAGTGCGGCGAAAGAAAAGGGCTTATCTATCTCAGCTAGAGCGGGATCTGTATCAGCTATTTATAAGTGAAGACTCAGGCGAAGCATGGAGGCTATTCCACAAGCATCCACCACCACCAGCGGTCACCTCCACAGAGACGTGGGGGAAATATGCCACATCCCTCTTACAAAGCAGGGCAACCACCTTTGCCAGACCAACTAGAGACATGCCCTGAGACATGAACTTTCTTTACTGCCGAGAGGGTAAGGAAAGCCATTGACAGGATGAAGACAAGGAGAGCACATGATCATGATGGTCTAGTAGCAGAGCACTTCATCCATGCCAGAGACATGCTTGCAGAGCTTCTTGCTATGATGTTTAATTGAGCCATGTATGAAGGATTTCTTGAGACTTGGAGTATGTCTACGATTGTGCCTATTTTCAAGTTAGGAGATCCCATGATTCCCAGAATTATCGCACCATCATGGTTGGTCACACATTGGCTAGGCTGTATGCATCCGTTCTTGAGCAGGAGCTCAGTAGATGGGCAGAGCGAGAGGGCATACGAGCACCAGGGCAAGCAAGATTCAAGAGAGGTTTCTCCACTCTTGACCAGATTCTGACACTCAGAGCTATTATTGAGGAAGGTAGACACAATGGCAAGAGAATCTACTGTAGTTTTGTGGATTTCCCCAAAGCCTTTGACACAGTGCCGAGATCCAGACTTATATGCAAACTACAGGACATGGGTGTGCCTATAGAGCTGATATGGGGTACTATGGCTTTATACAGGACAGTGATGGGGCGGGTACACACTATTGAGGGAATGTCTGACATGGTCTACTCCACTATTGGAGTGAAGCAGGGATACCCCCTATCTCCGACTCTTTTTGGGATGTATGTGGACGAGTTTTCAGACTATGTAGAGCCTCAGGGAGACAGAGGGGCTCAGCTAGCAGGGACAAGGATTCCATTGTTACTATATGCTTATGATATTGTGTTGATTTCTGACTCTCCAGAGGGTATGCAGCGTCATTTAGATGCTTTGAATACATTTGCTCATGACAGTGGATTGTTTGTCAACCTTGGGAAAACCAAGGTTATGGTGTTCAACGCCACACCACAGTGGGTCAGGAGGTCAGCACTCACATTTACGTATGGCCGGAAGACTGTGGAGTACACAGATGCATATACCGATCTTGGGGTAGTTTTTTGTGGACCGGTGTTTTCATTGAGGAGAGCATCAGAGACTAGACTGACAAGAGCATATGCAGCCTTGGGAGGACTGAAGAGGATGTGTTCGCAGGTTCAGTTTGAGGAACCGTGAACAAAGCTATGGTTTTTTGACACTCAAGTGACCTCAGCTATGCTCTATAGAGTTCAGGTATGGGGACCCTCAGTAGACCATCATGGGAGATCTGGCAGCTATGCTCTATAGAGTTCAGGTATGGGAACCCTCAGTAGACCATCATGGGAGATCTGACAACAAAGATGGATGGAGATGTATGGAGAGGCCTCTGGTCTCTATGATCGCTCAGATGATTCGGGCTAAGGCCTCAGTGCCGCATGAGATTATCCGAGCCGAGCTAGCCCCCCCCCCCCTCTTGGTTGAGGCATTGACTAGATCAGTATCCTTTATCAATAGTTTATGGGATCTCGCCAGGGAAAGATATACTCGGCTTGCCCTAGAGTCATCTCGACAACTAGCGCTACATCCGCACATCAGCTCCAGATCGAGATTGGCCAATTTCGAGGGGTGCCAGCAGGGGCCAGGATATGTCACCTATGTCACTTAGAGCCAGAGAGAGTTGCACTACACATGTCATTGCCCAACGTACTATGAGATACACGGCCGCTTCCATTGTCTATTCAGATAGGACTTCGGACCATTTTCTCGAGTCATGAGATACGAGGATCAGAGATGTCTCGGATTGTTCCTGCTAGAGCTACGGAGACTTAGGGAGAGCTTGCCGAGGGCATCAGGGGACAGACATTCTCAGAGTCGAATCACAGATTTCTTTACACAAGCCAGGGAAAGGCAGAGGAGCAGTCACCACAGCAGATCTCAGAGCCCACCCACACTAGAGGTACGTTGATTGACCGAGCCATTGAGCTAGGCAGATCCAAACTCCCACGACCTCAAGGGGTCTCCCACCATCGACGAAGGCTACAGCAGAAGATACAGATCACTCTAGCTCGATATGCAAGACGCCCGACCAAAGTACTGACCATGAAGGATGTTGATGAGATTCGACAGCGACCGATGAGAAATTTCATTTGAACCCACCAACCACCCCCCCCCCCCCCCCCCCCTTGATCTCAATTCCAAATAAGCTTCAGATTCATTTCCTTAATGTTTCTAGTGTTAGTTCTTTGTACTTTCCGTACTCAGTCATGATATCAGATTCACCAATTGTAACTTTTTGGTCTCATAGGTCATTTTGGCCTTTCGAAGACGTCAATATAACATTTCATTTCATTTCTCACTCTTCTCTCTTTTCTCTTTGTCAAATTCTATTTATTTATTTCTATTAATTACTCATATGCGCTCCCATTTGATGACAGTTGCAATATATGAAATCATCTATAAAGCAAATTTGTGATTCCTGTTCAATAAGACTTACTCCCACTATTGCACCCGAGGCATACATTGCACCTCTTCTAAAGTTTTAGTGTACCTATATTTACTATTGTTCCAAACGATTGTATGATCCATATGATGGTTGTAACTTTTGGTAACCCAAGCCGAACTTTTTTCTCTGACGATGCACCCTGCCGTGCACCCAACAGTGGCAAATCACATGATACATGTTATATGTTATTCGTGTATGTACGATATGCATTGACATCAGTGGTGATCAGGCAGCCCCAACCCCCTCGCAAACATAAAACAGACACTATTAATATAAAAATAATGTAGGGAAGCTGCCACCCAGAAAAATCCCAAAACTTGGGAAACTCTCCAGCTATGACCAAAGCAAGCCAAACCTGTTGTATGCCACGGACATCCTTGAGTGGCCAGTGGTGGGCGAATATGGCCCGAGCCTAGTGGTTAATGCTAACCCTGTCCCTAGGTGTTTTAAAAACTGACTCTACCAATGCTAGTATGGATCACCCAGTTTCAAAAGTCTATGTTAGTGTGAGTGACCCTGCTCTTCTTTCAAGCTGTTAGAGCACGTCACATAGAGGCCCCCTCAAAGGATAAGGGCTGTGTTTATATAAAAAACAGAGAATAAGATTAACAAAAACAAACAGATGATCTTACATCTTCAAGCCTGACAGTTTGTGCAACACTCATCAAGCATTCATGGCCTTGACGTTGATCCATTACAGTGTGTCCCAAAGCATCATTTTCCATTATAAAATTCAGGTTGTCCACTGAAGCAACACTGTCCACCATGGCTGCAAGATGTTCACTGTCCTTAAGTAGTGCTGTCATATACCTTGTCAGTTCACCCTTTGTGACACCAAACTCTTTCAGGCGCCGAACCTGGCAAAGATAACAAGGATCAGAAGGGAATAGATTTCATTTCGAAGCTAGAGTCACATATATGAAACTACCTCCTGCACTGCCACACTGACTGCTCCTCTCCAGTCCTTGGGCTCTGCCGAAATAGTTAATGTGCTTACAGAACAGCCTTCCCTTCCTGAGTCACTGTGATCAAGCTCAATTCCAATGAATGGCGGATCTGCTTTCTGTCACATAGACTCCTTTCAGTTTGACACCGTTTCAAAGATACTTAAGCTGACAATTAACAAGCACAAAAACACACAAAATCGGGGGAGAGAATTTCAAATGAAAACAACCTAAAGACATGAATTCTCTCTTTAAGGAAAGACCCTAGAGGCATAAGTGAGGATTTGTTTGCTGTAATACAAGCATCCACATCAATTGCACTAGGATATGCCAAGATAGTCCACAAGAAAATTGGTGTTCTTCGTGCATGTAAAAAGTCATGCCAATCGATTAAACCGAACCACTAAAAGAAAGAGTTTATTTAACCAGAACACATTTTGTAAATCATACTGAAATGTCAATTAACAAATTTAAAGCATATGTCTCCAATTTGCATGATATCTGTCAATTTGAAGGCAAACCAATTAAATAGTTCACTATTGACATAAAGATTATTGAGGCTATTCGATCGATAGGACCAACTAGTGTTTCAATCTTCCTCCCAGAAAACCTGTAGTCAGATCAAATGGAGCATATGCAAGCAGGAAACAAACTGATTGGGAGGAGTACTTGCCCCCTATTAGAGTTTGCTTACAGCAAATCCAAGCAAGTACCACATCAAACCCAACATCTTTCATATCAGACCATGTATCTGCTAGCCATTACATCATATGAATGCGGGCTCAAGAGGGAAAAATTCTCCTCATACTGTGTCGTACACACAACAAGAGGAACATCATCTCTGTGTGAAATGCATGAAGGCCCAATAGAATCCCAAGGAACCCCCTAATGGTTTCAGGAGGAGGAGGCGGTATCTCTGCTGACGAAGATGAAGCCTATGGAGGTGGATGCTGTGGTGGATCCCTGCATCTGTAAACTTGTCTAACACGAGGCATCTCTGTTTTCCTTTAACACCTTCTTCTCCTTTTCTCCCCTGACCTCCTACATCCTGATGATACCTCCTGTCCCTCTCGTGACACTCTCTCCCTCCCAGCTATTGTATACTCCAGTCCATCACCCTTTCCAGTTAGAGTCCTTAGCTTCAATTTCAATATTATCTTCTTGCCATTATGTTAGTTCCATTTTTTGTTTTGGATGACATAGGATTTGTTTTGGGATGCCACAATTGTGCATTCATTTTTCTCAAAAAAAGTGGAACCCAAATTAGTTGATTGTTTTCAACCTCTCAGATTTCTAACATGTAGACATTATCTGATACAAGAGGTGGAATAGTCTCCTCATACTCATTCATCACCACAGCAAGAGGAATATCCATCATGCTCTATAGGCAATAAAGGAGGTACTGGAGCTGAAGAATAGGAGCATCTAAAGAAGCTGAAATAGAATCCCTGCCTCTATAAACCTGCGTAATCCAAGGTGCCTCTATCTGCCCCATCGCCTACATCTTCTATTCTTCTTCTAGCTTTCCAGCATCTAATCTTTGTCTTCTTGTTATCAAATACAGAAGACTCCCGTGGAGCCTCCCATTTCTAAATAGGACTTGCCCACTGTCATGCTCCCAAAGTACTGTCCTGAGAAGTGCATCTGGCCACTAAGCATCTTGCTCTGCCACAAACAAAGCATTGTCCTGGTCGCACAGTCCAGAAAACCCTCTGCCAAGTGCCTCCACCATGAAACGTTTGTGATAAGAGCGATGAAGGATAATTTTGACAGTAGGGGTTGGCCACTATCAGACGGTTCCTTACAAAAACTCCAAGGCTCTCTGAAAGATGTGGCCAAAACTGTGGGAAGCGAATTAGTAATCTCTTTGTAAATCAAGACCCTCATCCACACCAGAGGTCCTGCCCTCATTTCAGCTATAAAGGCAGCAAATCTCTGCTCTGATTTGATGTCTCAAAACTGAGCTCTGAAGCAGTCTCTCCCTGTAAGGAAGACATCCACAATCTTGATGGCAGGCCTAGTCACAAAGGATGCCCTTCTTCACTAGCTGCATAGTTACAAAATTCATACAACTGCTTATGTAAGAAAAGCCACAGACATACAAGCCTCCAAGGGGGAACTTTGCACTTTGACTCCCTTCACTTGGTCATACACAGGTGGACTCTCACAGACGGACTCTCACAGACACGAGTCTTGGACCATCAAAAGCATCACTTACAACATCAAATTAATTGAGCTTCGGTAATTACAGGGCACTCATGCTCTTGCAAACATACATTGCATTGTGCATTCGCATTCAAGAATCTTGCATTTGGAAAAGAATCCATAGAGGGTGGGCGAACTTGCATTCATGGTATATATACGTTCACTCAGAAAAATACAAAGCAAGGGGCACAAGAAACAAAAAATAATAATAATAATAATCATAAATCACTTTATTTGCTACTAAACAAAACCATTATTCACTTAAAAAAGCTTATAGAAATAGCATAAATTGAAGCAATTTCCTTGAGTAAAAATTGAAACGAAGAACTCAACTTTAAACTAACAAGGATAAGACATCTCATGGACTTAATCCTAGAAATCAAACTCCATACGAAACTTTTAAAGGAACAATTCTTGAATCCTAATGTAAGCTAAATACTACTACGAACCTACCTAGAAGAGGCTAAATATAACCAAAGAAGTACAAAGTTCAAAACTTCACAATTTGCAACCTCAACTTCTCTGCTTGTCCAAATAGAGAAGAATAAGATACCACCTTTATCATGCATAGCCTGGACAACAGCTATGACATCCCTACTCACGTCGTGAGTACCCAAGAGTAGGTGCGAGTTTGTATAGAGGTCATTCATGCTTTGAACGTACTCTAAAGAGAGGGTATCAAGTTATACTTGTTCTCATCCAATGCACTCTTCTTATCATGCAAAATGTGGGCTGACTATCCCTGCACACCTAAAATCATAAACCATCGTAATTGGGATTTATGTCCTGTCTGCATTCATGGTAGTTGTCTTCAGAAATGAGAGCTGAGTTTCGCAGTTGGGAACTTAAAACTTCACACACACACACACACTTTTTTTTTGTAAATCTTGTTGATGGAATTTAAAAGTGGGAAACCTCAGAGCGAGGAAAACCCACGAATAATAAGAGATACAAAAAGTGGAGCACCATGAAGCTCCGAAGCCTAGAAACAGTCATAGTAAATCATGTAGGCATCAAGAGTGATGTCCCCAGCATCATGTGCAAAATGCAGCTCTTGACCAAGCGAGAGTTCGAAATAGGGAAACTGTCACAAGACGGGCACCACGTGCCAATAGAAAAGAACAAACTGAACACGGTTTTAGCACTTCAATAACAACTGAACTGAAAGAGAGAGAGACGACTCGCAACATGGAGTGGCAGAATTCCACCGCAGAGAGTATTGGCCCCAAACCTTGGCGCCCCTTTCGGTATTTCTTTATATTGCATCAACATAGTACAAGCCGGTACTCCAAACTATGCACCTTCGCCAAGAAGCATGCCAAAGAATGAGCCCTAACCTCATATTTAAAGGCCCTTGGCCTAAAAAGCAATTACAGTGAAAAGCCTTCAAACTTAAAAGCATCTAGTCCAAAAGCAAAGCCAAAAAGCTGCCAACGTAAATCACGGAAATCTGTACAGCTTGCCACGTCATCAGCCAGCGCAATTTTCGAAAATCTCCCTACTGCCCTTAGGGTTAGGATTAGGGTTTCTGTAGTTTTAGGGTTAGGGTTTCCAGAAGTAGGGTTTTAGCAGTTAGGGGGAAAGACCTGGGTAACACCTGAGGGGAATGAAATGCCACCACTCATACCCTTAAATATGCTAGAAGCAATGCATATAGCTTCTGATGACCTACAAGATGAAGGTTTGACTGGCATTGGAACCAATAGCACCTCACAAGACTATAGCCCACACGATTTGGCGTCAGAATCATCAATTGAAATTGACTCTGAGGACGAAGAATCTGAGTTAAATCTTAGTGAAAATGTGGAGACAAACCATTCAGGGTCCAGTGGTACCCTAGATGACAATCTATCCAAGGGAGCAGAAGACACAAGTAGCGATTAAAATGCCGGAAGGATCACGCAGCCGAAGAGCAGCCAACACTTGTCGAATGAAGGATCTGCAATGACAACCCCACATTAAGTGTTGCACAGTCTCCTCAGCTTCCTGGCACCTCAGGCAGTGAGAAGACGGAATATGCCGTGCATGCAATAAGATGCCAGCAGATAGAGCTCCCACTAAGCATCACCACAAGAAAATACGTTCCTTTACAGGTAGATGACTCTGCCAAATGCTAGATAGTGTTCATTGCCACCACAAGGATGACTTGGAGAGTGACCACAGTTGATTACCATGACGCACAATCCAGACGTCCGATTGTTGCAGGAGGGCATAAACATTGCCAGCTGAAATGCATTCCAGTCTGGTCGTAGCAAGATTCCAATCAGAAAGACGGGAGTCCACATTCAACGAAGGAATGGGTGTCAGGTGAGTGATCAACGAGCATCCTTTGAATCTCCCGTCAAAGAGGAGAATAGTGAAGACCCAACCGAAAACGGGACGCCTCATCACTGAACGAAAAAACATGACCCGTCCATTCACCACCTCATACACCTAACACGTTCCTTTTTGGGAAAGAAAATACGCTTGGCGAGAAGACCGTTGAACCAAAGTTGAAGAGAATGCCTTGCTCCAATGCATACTCTCCAATCGAAGGGAATTACCCAGAGGAGATTGTCTACCAGCCTTCCAATCAACAATGAGAGAAGAAGTAAAGGGACATCCTCGAATGTGTCCTTCAAGCTTCCCAAAACTAACGTCCCCATATGTGGGCTGCCAGTGACTAGTAACAATATGCACACACAAATGTGATACCATGAGTGTCCAAGGTTGTTGCTGCTCCACCAAGACTGACAATAGCATAGCTTTTCGGGGTAGAACATGACGTCACAAGTCCAAAATATTCAACCCTCCAAGCCACTTGGGAGAACACAACTTGTCCATAGATAAAAGCCGAAGACCCTTCATGCTCGACGAGGTCCGCCAGAAATGCTCCAAAATACTAGACATAAGGGACTGCAAGCGCAACTGAGATGAGGATAGCAGAAGTAAATAAAACTGCACATAAGCCACAAGAATGCACTGAACAATCGTGAGACATACATGTAATGGCCAAGTGAACAATTTCCAATAATTTAACTTGGAATGCAAACGTTGGAGTACCTAGTCCAGTTTTTCCGCAACTGATACATCCCAAGCCAGCCGATAACCCAAATGGCGAACTACGGTATGCTAAGGAACAATGTCCCCTGGCCATAATATCTGATGCCAATCACACTCTTTCAAAGGTAATAGCTTGGATTTACGAAAATTAACTTTAAGGCCTGTCGCCAATCCAAACAAGTAAAGAGTATGCATAATTTGTAGTACATTCTCATAGCAATTGCAAGGCATAAATAAATAATCATCTGCATAGGCTTGACAAATAAAATGCTTTCCAGATGGTAATGTTAGGCTATGCAATCTACCAGGGGAGATTAAGAAATCCAAATACTTAAGCAAGAGGTGTGTAGCAATTGCATAAAGCAAAGCATTGAGAGGACATCCTTGCCCTACTGAACGTCCCAAAGGCCAAGATTCTGTGAGAGATCCATCCAACAAACCTCTAAAAGTGATGTGTGCATACAAGAAAAATAAGACACGGAATAGCCTAGGCCCAAACCCCAAGTGTTGCATGGTATCCGCAATGTAATCCCAAAGAACCGTATCAAATGCCTTTTCAATGTCAACTTGCATAACCAAGACATCATGTCGAGTGTATTTTGCATATTCCATTCCAATGACAACATTGGCGAGGTTATTAGTAAGTTGAAGTCGTGGAATGAAACTGTATTGAGATTGATGTAAGCCTTCATGCAGAAAGCACTTGAATCAGTTAACAAGCATTTCAGCCATCAATTTATATACTACAGGCATGAGCGTAATAAGCCGCCAATGAGAAAATTCTTCACATAATGCATGCTTGGGTATCAACTTGAGCAAGCCTTTTTTCCAAGAGGAGGGCAATTCCTGCTGCTCCTAGGCCGTATTCATCATGGTCATCAGTGGCAGCTTTAGATAATCCCAAAAAGACAAGAAAAGTTCCACAGTAAGACCATCCCAACCGGGAGCTTTCCACTGGCCCAAATCAAGCAAGTTGGCATACAATTCCGTTTCAATGAAAACAACTTCCAAGTCTTGAGCTTGCTGCATCGAAAGAATGGGAGTAACATGTGACAAAAACAGCGACACGCCTGGCGAGCTTCTTGCATGGCAGAAGGAGCCTCAAATATCTTGCCATAATAAGAGTGTAGGGCATGAGCGAGCGTCGAGCTATCATAAGGAGGAGGTCCACTCCCCTGACGATAATTTAACTCTCCATATAGCTTGAGACTGCCTAGAATGATGTAATTGCTCAAAGAATTGTTTAGAGACACATCCTTTATTTGTGAAAGCGTGTTGACGAGCTTGAGTCTTCCATTTGGCCAGTTTCCTCTCATTGTTATGCCGTAATAAAGTGCGTGCGAGAGCAATTCAATCATTTGAGTCTCAGTAAGAGAGGAATTGTTAGCCAAGTGCATTAATCTGCTACAAGCATCCTCTGCTTGTTTAACTTGTTCTCTCAATTGTAACAAAGAATGCCTCTCAATCTTGGATAACACATTAAACACGCATAACAAAGCGAAACCAAGCTATGTCCATATCAACATGCATCTGAGAGGTCAAAGGCGGGATAATGTCGACAATCATGGTGCCAAAAAGTTCATGCTTGAGATCAGCATTATTGACATGCAAAAATCTCTTCCTGGGTAGGGAGACATTGACAGAAAAGGAGCCAAAATGGAGTTTCAAGCATATGAGAAAATGATCCGAGAGACACATAGCATAATCAATCCTCATAGCACATACAAAATCGTCATACTGCTGCATGTGAAAAAGATACCAGCGATCCATTCAAGCACGATACATCGATCGAGCATTATGTTGAAATGTGAATCATGAATCACCGTATAAATCCAATCCATTACAAGTCAACATAAATTGATCCCATGATTGTCGTTCCATATGAAGCATATCAGAGTGCCAAGTAATATTATCCGCAACATTTGGTGCATTATTAAAATCCCCACAAAGAAATGCAATGGAACGCCAACAATATGAGGAGACAACACTCCACAATCATGCCCTATCAGCAGATGCTACGATAATCCGCCAAATTCAAAGACTTCCCCATTAACAATACACTGGATCACCATCCATCACTCAGTCGGGTCATTAAAGACCAAGGTCGGGAAGAGCTCATGTCGAACAAGCATTAGCACTCTAGAGTAGCCAGTTGATCATCCTGCATAAGCTATCCAATAGTCCCCCATAGTAAGAAGTTTGCCCGGCAAATTGATGTCGGTTATGCTCTTGAAGAACCACTATGTCCGCATTACATGTATGTACATAGTGTCAGGTGAGTTGCCACTTGTCGTGATTGCATAACCCACACATGTTATAGGAGATGCGATTTAAAGAACTATGCATGCTATATGGTATATACAGTGGGCGAGGAAACTAGAAAAAAGAGACTTAGGTACTAGTGCCCATTGGCACATCCTGGACTAGGAGGACAGAAAATAAGGACACCTTGCAATGATGAGACTTCTCTTGTAACAGCTTCCTTGTAGAAGCGAACACCCTTGTCCCAGGCTTCAACCAAAGAAGTGTTGTTGTTACAAGGGAGTTTTTTCTGAGCAACATTCTTCAAAGGGGGCACATAGTTGCAAGAAGATGCCGGAATATGGGCTTTAACGGTTTTCTTGGGCACTATCCAAGCTTGAGAGGATAAAACCTGTTCTTTCCCTTTATCTTTAACATTTGGAGAGACAAGAAGTGCAGGCAATTGTACTTGTTTCCCTTTGCCTTAATTCACCCCAGCTCTCTCTCTCTCTCTCTCTCTCTCTCTCTCTCTCTCTCTCTCTCTCTCTCTGTGTGTGTGTGCACCCGACCTGCTCGCGCGCTCTGCTCCCTCCCGCCACCTGCTCACCCTCTCTCTCTCTCTCTCGCTGCCCTTGCGCTCCTGCTTTGCACCCGACATGCTCGCTACCGCAAACCTTTTTAGCGCCTTGAGGTAAGGGAGTAGCCCCCCAAGGGGGTTGAGGGGGGGATCCCCCCTTTGGCGGGTAGCTCTCTAACACCCCCCCCCCCCCCCCCCCCCCCCCCCTTTTCTACATACACACCCACACCATGACAGGGAAGCAGAAGAAGACTTTTGCTGACATCCTGACACAACCAGATCGCATCCCTCCACCAATTATAAAACCAACAGGATGGGAATCTTACCTGCTACAAGAAATGAAGAAACTTCAGAATGAACTCAGTCTTGTCAAACAAGAGCTACAGAAGAAAGAGGAACACATAGCAGACCTTCAAACAAAAGTACAAGAATTGACAACAAAGCAAACAGCAATGGAAGAACTCCCACCAAAGGATGAAGAAGACCAATCTACAGCTAAGGTAACTCCACAAAGCTTTTCTGATGAAGTTTTGTCTATTATTAAAGAAAAAGAGAGAGTACAGAGCATAGAAAGACATATTCAAATTGGAGGTCTTCCCGATGGGTGGGACACGCAAAGGCATGAAGATGAACAAGATGAATCTGAATACACTGTAGAGACAGATACACTGACTAAACGATTGTCTCGGGTGCTCCCCTTCATCGATTTGGGAGAGCCAATGCATGTGGAAGTCAAAGGGAAACAGGCAAAGATTTTCTACTATGATATGAAAGAAAAGATAGCAGTCATGAAGCAGACAAGGTCATTAAAAGGTACATCCGTTTGGATATCAGATGAGCTGACACCTACCCAACTAAAGGACAGATCAACTGAACTAGAAAAAGTAGGAGAAGCAAGGAAAAAGGGGAAGTGGGCAGTCTATAGAGGAGGAAGAGCCATCATTAGAGACTTTGTCAACAAATCACCTCAAGCACAGGAAACTAAAGAAACATGATTGCACATCTTTCTTTTCTTTATATGTAGAAAGCATGGGTAACACATGTTGTAATGGTAAGCTCATGACCATGGAGCTCTGAGCTACTAAGGTAGTTTTATTTTATTTTCATTTTGCTATGATGGAAGACACTGTAACCAAAGATGTACTGTGATTTGTCCTATAGGTCAGCCTTGGCCTCGACAGGACGTTAATATCTCTCTCTCTCTCTCTCTCTCTCTCTCTCTCTCACACACACACACACACACACACACACACACACAAAATCCTGAAAGTTAATACATGAGAACACTGGAAAACTGGAACCTTTAAAGTTCCTAGCTTATTGCTCAAATTTCCAAACAAAGAAATGCTGGCCTAAAATGCAGCCCAGTTTGCAACATGCAGGCAAACTCCAAGTTTGCGCAAACGTTTGCAAATGACTGCAGAGGCTTGCAAATGACTTTGCAGGCAACTATGCATACCATATGAATCAAAAAGCTTAGCTCAATTACACAGAAGGTTTCAAAGCTAGGGGGAAAATGCTTTGCAAACAACACTCCATACATGACCCCTATATGTATACTGTGTACTTTGGTAAATCAGAAACAAACAGAGAGGAAGAGGTTTGTAACCAAATTACAACAACCTGATAAGCGACTTAACTATACGTGTTTGTAGAGCCATCTGAAGACTAAAAGCAAGTCAGCATTCATACATAATGCTAAGTAAAACCACAGAATTAAAATGAACTTGCAAAAGCAGTGCTCATAATTCAGAATCATACCTTGTATCGATTGTTTATACGGAATTGCAAAGCTGACAGCACGATTCTCTTCATAAGGACATCCCTTAAATCAGCATATGTGATGACTTTTTGTACAGGTGTCTGCATCAAAGTGAACACAAAATTTTACAAAACCAATACTCTAATAACTCACTGATAAATTAGCATTCTTTCCCCTTTTTCCCTGATGAGTTGCCTACAGCAAGCTTGCTTGCTTCTATTACTACCGAGACATTACAAAAAGATCCATGTATTCGAATGAAGACAAAATGGGCTGTGCACTACTCGCGCCATAAATATCACCCAACTTCGCAGTATATACGTGCACTTGGGGCAGATTTTCTTTGCAATGTGTGTCTGCGTGTGCGCGCACACTCAATTTTTGGCATGGCTCCAAAGATGCAGACCGGGACAAAGTCAAGCACTAGATAAAGCATTAAATAGGAAGATGTCATACATCAAAAGTGTACTAGAAAGGGTATATGCACCACTAAAAATTAAAGATGTGGCATAACTTCAACTCAGAAACTTGACACAAAATTCACACACGAAATTTGCAAGTCCACTTAAATGGCTATAGCATATACCTAGATGAGTCCAGGTCAAACAGATTACAATTTAGCTCTCCAATTTGGTTATGGTCAAGGAGACTATCCAGAATTTGTAACATAAGTATAAGCATATTTGCAAACAACCATTTTCTGTACGTTGAATCCCTTCCCTCCCTAAAACAGAGATGGTTTAAAAACACTTTTTATGGAGAGTCTCTCAAGTCCAGTAGCTCTCCTGCCTAGCAGTTCAAAATCTTAATCCTCATAGAGAGTCCTTCTGAACCTGTAGGTCACACCTCACTGTTTAACGCCTAATAGAAAGCGATTGCAATCTCTTCATTACACTTGTCTTTGTAAATTGTCTAAAAATAAATCACAAAACCTTACTCTCCCATGGCGTGGCTTTGAGTACGTAAAGTAACAAACAGAGATTGCGGACTAATTATCCCTGGCCCCTCGCTGCAGAGGGATGGGACTTCAAATCCTTTGAGCAGATAAGTCATAAAGTAGTGTGAAAATGGTGCAATAGTAGCAAATAGCAGAGGTAGGGAAATACATATGAAACAAACTACTTTCGTAGAATATGCGAACTCTCATAAACCTACTATATCAGTGGCCTTCGTTGACCTACTCGCTTAAGTCCATGCCCAGGCAAATAATTCGCAGTGATAATGTAGAGATTGAGAACAACAATCAAGAAAGAAACATTCTCTGTCATATCAAATACTTTGTTGCCTCGAGGAGTGCTAGATAACAATATGCAAGGATCGGCAATCCTACCACAAGGGCTGTTTTGTTCACCGTTGTTAGGAGATTAAATATTGTTTCAATGCTCTACTTTACTAAGTTCTAGCCATGTAAGTACTGACGTGTATCAACATCATTCTGTTAATGATGCATCCTGCGTGATTCATTATAGCACACAGTCAGAATCATTCCATCTATTTTGATATCCCCCTACCTCTGTGACTTCTTTATTGCCCTCCAGGTATCAGTTGTAACTTACAAGTTAAAAAGGATAGGGTGTACTTGAATGCTGCTTACCTTGCAGAACAAACTCAGCGAAAATGTTTGTAACAACTCATGCTGGAATATGTGGGGTTTTCTTTCCTCTCCAGGCCGTGAGGAAGACCATTCATGTTTGACAGGTGGCCTCAATGCATGTCGTTCCTTCCTTACTGGCGGTAGCACAGAAATCGCTGCTGGAGGTTCCACTATACCCGCTCCAATCAAAAAGCTTTGCAGCTTGGGCATTTGGAGGTGGGCAGCTGGCCCTGCCATTACTGGAGGCTTTTCTGCTGGTAGAGGATGGTAGCCAGGAGCAACCTTTCCAAACGCAGCCTTCAAAAAACCTTTGGAAAATGAGAAAGCATGAAATCTACTGGCATAAAAATTTAGAAAAACAGCCACAATTAAGATCAAAACATTTACATGTAGCTGATCCACCAAACTTACTTCAATTTGCTCAATAGTTTTGTCAATACTGGTAATATCTCCCACCACATAAAGGGTAGCGTTTGCAGGGAAATACCACCGCTCATGGAAATTTCTTATCAGATCAACATCCCACTTCTGAATTTGATCCTCTAGCCCGATGGGAAATCTGTATCCCAACAAGTTCTCAGAGTGCAATTGTTGCAGAAGCTACGACAACCCAACAAATCAACTGAGAGGCTGAAGCTAAAAGACTACACATATGTAGCACCTACAGTCACTTTCTCTAAATTATAAAACAAATGAGAAGGAAAAAAAATCAGCGCTCATCCCTAAATAACATGACCACCAGCCGTCATCAAAGGTAAACTGCACTTAAAGCTGAAAGTTTACATGTCGCCAAGATTACACCAAAACTAACAAAGCTCTCCACTTTCCAAACCAGGTTTTGAAAACAAACACCCATCAGCATTCAGGACATATCAGCATGACGAAAAGAAAAGGTGGCAATTGTGTCACTTGAATTGAGATCAAGAATATTGCATCTGTCATCCACAATATCTACGACAAGACCAAGTCTGGCTTCCAAATGCCTCAGCAAGTGTGAAGAGCTACCATTTGTAGCAATAAGTATAATTTTACCGACTTCCATGATTGGATAAGAGGCATTATTGGCACACGTGACAGTATCTACTATCCCCACTAGGTACAACTTCAAAGCGTGTAAACATATCACGATGAGATGTGAGGTGCCTTGTAGCACGAGTGTCAAAGTACCATACATGCCAGAAAATAACAAATTGACCAACCAGTTTTTGGAAAACAGATACATGTGAGCATTCAAGACATAACTCCCACCTAAACATTTAATGCCAATTTGAAAGACAAGAAATGGAGGATTTTCCTTCACAAGTTGAGAAAGGCTGAAGTTACAAACAATAAGAGGGGCTAAGACAAGGTATAAGAGAAAGAAGATATTGAAGCAAATCTGATAATCTAATTTTTATTTTGTTCGTCCAAAAGAACAACAGCTACTTAAAAAAGCCTCCACAAAAGTGGTGGGTAACATAAATAAGAAAAGCTTGCTTACACGTTACTTGCTACGAGACCTTAACTTTAAATTCATTCACATCTAGAATGCGAAACTCATATAGTCAATTTCAAACCTATACAAAAGACGGACATAACACGAGAAAATTCTGAACTCCTAATATAAGCTATTAAATAAAACAGGTCTTCACCACAGATGCCTGAAATGAAGCAATACAGAACAAATTTATACACAATCTCAAAAACCTAACAACCCGCCACCTTACCTTCACTGCTTGTCCAAACGGGAGGTGAAAAATCATCACCCTTATCATGCATAGCTCAGACATTAGCTACAACATCCCTACTAATGCTATCAATGCAAGTACGTGAAAGTTTGTAGAGTTAGTTCCTAATAGGGAAAGCAAATGTCGTATGTGGGAAAAAAAAAACGAAGAGAGCTGATTAACAAATTGACAATACACAACCTAATAGAAAATAGCAAAATCCAAAAGTTTTCTTTGGTTGGCATTGCTTTTGAGGCAAGGGGCTATGGGAAGCTTTTTTTGTGCTGGACTAGATGCACTGGAATTGTTATTTTTTCTCTCTCATTTCCCATAAGAGATTGTGCTGTTAAGAGTTCTGGCATCCCTCTGGATTCGTGCACTCCGTCTTAGTATCTCCTAGGGACAGGTGTTAGGGAGTGAGGGCTGTTTTGTGGCTGTGCCCGGCTGAAGAGAGGCAGTTTTCTCATGCTAAGATATATTTAGCAATGTTTAGCTTCGGGTTTTGGCTTGTATCCATGGCCCCTACATGGAATGTTAGAATATTTTTCCCAAACTTTGTCATATTTTTCTCCCTAGCTCTATTGGGCTTTTGGCGCCGTGTTCTCCCACTTTCCCAGTTATAGGGTCATGAGGGCTGATTCCTGCCTGGCGAACCAGCATGCTTGGGAGTATTTATCTGTGGGCAGGGGTACAATAGGGGGAGAGTGTGTACACAAGCTATGCTCTCTATACACAGACACAGAGACAGTTTACTGAGGAGTGCTGGAGAGAGACAATCCCAAAGACAAATTACTGATTTCTTCCATAACCAGGAATGGGAACGGGGAACGGGAACGCGGAACAAAATGCCATTCCCTGTTACGGGTACTCACGTTTGAAACACGGAACGGGGATTCGGAACGGGAACTTGGAATGGGAACGGGGAACGGAGACCTGAAAACGGCCATTCCCTGTTACTATGATTTCTTCACACCAGGCACTAGACAGGTAGAGAACCAGCCACCACGGCAAAGCTCAGCTCATACTCGACCCGTGGTACTCTCATTGACCGAGCATTGGAGCTAGGGAGATTGAGACGCCCTCGACAGAGGAGAGGAGCTTCACAGCATTGACGGAGACTACAGCAGAGGATTCGAGCCATCCTAGCTCGACACCCAGAGTATAGATGAGGATGGATTCATCACACGTTGTATCACCCTCTTGTATTGGGAACCTATGGTATCAATGATTACACATACCCACAGAGCTAGATAGATGAACTTATTCTTAGTACCTCTTTTTTGTACCCAGACATAGATATCAGATTCACCAATTTGTAACAATTTGGTCTCATAGGTCATTTTGGCCTTTTGAAGATGTTAATATATCATTTCATTTCATTTCTCTCTCTCTGATCTCATCTGATGATTTGTATCTCATTTGATCCATCTTTGTATCAGCTAACCCATTATATCATTCCTCACCCCATCACCCCTCCCCACCTATTTTTGTCTCAGTTCTTTGTACTTTAATGTACTCAGACACTGTATCAAATTCACCAATTGTAACTTTTGGTCTCTTAGGTCACTTTGGCCTCGTGAAGACGTTAATATAGCATTTCATTTCATTCTCTCTCTCTCTACTAATGTACCTATCTTCAAGTCGGGAGACCCTATGAAGCCTAGGAATTATCGCACTATCATGATTGGACACACATTGGCACGGTTGTACGCATCTATTCTTGAGCAGCAGCTGAGTAGATGGGCAGAGAGGGAGGGGATACGCGCAGCCCGGTAGGCAGGGTTTAGGAGGGGTTTTTCTACTCTTGACCATATCTTGACACTCAAAGCCATCATTGAGGAGGGTAGATCGCGTGGGAGACGGATCTATTGTAGCTTTGTGGATTTCCGCAAAGCATTTGAGACAGTGCCTAGAGCTAGATTGATGCGCAGATTACAACAGATGGGAGTACCCACAGAGCTCATTTGGGGGGTCATGGCATTATACAGGTCAGTAGTGGGGCAGGTACGCACCTCAGAGGGTCTATCCACACCGATTCACTCCACTATTGGGGTGAAGCAAGGCTGCCCGCTCTCTCCTACTCTATTTGGTATGTATGTGGATGAGGTTTCTGACTACATTGAGAGAGATGGTGATAGAGGTGCACAACTGGCAAGGACATGGATTCCATTATTGTTATATGCTGATGATATTGTGTTGATCTCCGACTCTCCGGAGGGGATGCAACGTCACTTGGATGCTTTGAATAGGTTTGCTCAGGAAAGTGGTTTGTCCGTCAACCTTGGTAAAACCAAGGTCATGGTATTTAATACCACCCTGCAGTGGATCAGGAGGTCAGCACCAGCATTCACATACGGCCAGGAGACTGTGGAGTATACAGATGCGTACACTTACCTCGGAGTGGTTTTTAGTGGACCAGCATTTTCATTGAGGAGGGCAGCAGAGACTAGACTCACCAGAGCCCATGCAGCATTGGGTAGATTGGAAAGGATGTGTTCACAGGTTCAGTTTAGGAGCCTAGGACGAAGCTCTGGCTCTTTGACACTCTTGGTGGCTTCTGCATTGCTTTATGGAGCTGAGATCTAGGGACCTTCATTAGATCATCACGGGAGGACAGGCCGCAGTGATGGATGGGGGGACATGGAGAAGCCTCTGGTCTCTATGATCTCGCGGCTCATTAGAGCCAAGGCCTCAGTACCATGTGCTATTGTTCTAGCAGAGCTAGCTGCCCCCCCACTAGTGGTTGAGGCGCTCACCAGATCGGTCTCCTTCATACACCGCATGTGGGAACTTCCCAGAGACAGATATGCCCGCCTTGCACTTGAGTCCTCTCGACAGTTAGCCATGCAGGGAGATACAACATGCTGGTATGGAGAGATGACATCATGCTTTCAGGCGCATGGGTTCAGCATAGACAGATTGCCTCCCTTCCAGTACTCACTGGATGCACCCTCTCCGACTCTTACACAGTCTGAGATCACCAGGCTCATCCGCCAGGACTTGACTCAGCTAGACACCAGGAGGACATGGATACAACCAGCACAGGAGATGGGCACGAAGATGGCTTTCTACAGAGAGCATGTCCTCCAGCTTACGGTTGATGGCTTTGTGACGAGGCCGAGATACATGGACACCCACTTGTCTCATGGGATACGATGTGCTATCGGCCAGATATGTACATCTTCACACCAGCTACGGATCGAGACTGGCAGATACAGCGGAGTACCAGCAGAGGCCAGGACATGCCCCCTGTGTGACATCGAGCCTGAGACAGAGTTGCACTACACATGCCACTGCCCCGTCTACTACGAGATACGAGGCCGCTTCCATTGCTTGTTCAGAGAGGGCTTTGAACCATTCTCCAGAGTCGTGCAGTACGAGGATCAGCGATGCTTGGGTTTGTTTTTGCTCGAGCTACGCAGACACAGAGAGAGCCTGATGAGAGGAGAGTCTAGCCAGTCCCAGAGACAGATCACAGATCTCTTTAGAGCTGCCAACTGGACACCCAAACGAGTTACTACCACAGCAGAGCTCGTCGTCTCACACCAGAGGCACACTGATCGACCGAGCGACTGAGCTGGGAAGATCCAGATGCCCACGACTGTGGAGGACTACACAGCATCGGCGGAGGCTGCATCAGAGGATTCGGATCACTTTGGCTCGACATGCATGACGCCCGGTCAAACTACTGACCATGGAGGAGATTGATGAGATGCGCCAACGACCGATGTTGGATCTCTTGTGATCTAGCTATCCCAGCTAGCTGCTGTTCACACCTAGTAGTTTAGGATTCCATAGTATTTTATTGTGACATTTTTCATTTCATTTTTGACATTGTTGTCATCTTGTTACTCTGACTCTGACTTTGTATCAGATCCACCACATTGTAACTTTCTAGTCTCATACGCCACTTTGGCCTTTTGAAGACGTTAATATAACATTTCATTTCTCTCTCTCTCTCTCTCTCTCTCTCTCTCTCTCTCTCTCTCTCTCTCTCTCTCTCTCTCTCTCTCTCTCTCTCTCTCTCTCTCTCTCTCTCTCTCTCTCTCTCTCTCGGCTGCGTGAGAGAGAGAGAGAGAGAGAGAGAGAGAGAGAGAGATGGCTGCGTGATGGGGAGCGAGGAGGGGCTGCGTGAGAGGGAGGGAGGGGCTGCGTGAGAGAGAGAGAGAGAGATTGGGGGCAGCGGGCCTGGTACACTTGGTAATGCTGCAACAGTGAGGCAGCGGCAAGTGCTACAGCCTTGGCAGCGTGCAGTCGCAACAGGTCAGCCACAACGGGTTCAGCAGCAGCAGCAGTGGCGCGCGCAGAGAGAGAGAGAGAGAGAGAGATGGAGGAAAGAGCAAGAAGAGATGAAGGCACAAATCGATCTCCTTCATGCTTCCATCACATCCCTCACCCCCGAGGAAGGAGAGATTAAAGAGGAGGCTAAGGAAGCCCTCAAGGAGGAGATCACCAAAGCCCTCACCGCAAGCATTGAGGACAAATTAGAGGCCACCAAAGAAGGATGGGTCGAAGTGGTCAAAAAGAACATCAAGAAGGTAGCAAGAGAGGAAGCCCAAAAAGATGAGGTACTCATCGTACACACAACCATCGAGGAGGAGAAGATGCGACAAGATCGCCGTCTCAATGTGCGAGTGACCGGCATCAAAGAAGAAGAAGGGTCTACACCCGAGAGCGATGGGAAAGCTTTATGCAAGAAAGTGGGATACAAGGAAGAAGAGATCCCTTTCTCCAAAGTTTGGAGAGCCGGCAAAGATCCAAAGAAGAGAGCTCTCATCCTCCAATTCGCCTCCGAGGAGTCTCGAACTTCTTTTCTCCGAAAGAGGGTCATCTTGAGAGGGCTAGAAGGCCCCCCGATTTATCTTGATGATGACCTCACAAAGATGCAACAAGATCACCGTCGCGCGTGCATGCCTAGAGTCCATCAAGCCCGCAAAGAAGGGAAGAAGGCAGTATATCGAGATGGTAGGGTTATCATTGATGGCAAGACCATCGCATAGGGACTCGCGGCCTGTGGGACACACGAGGAGATTCATGTCACGGTTTGGAATTGCAATGGAGACCTATGGACACACCCAGAGAGACTTGAGGAGGTGATGAGAGGTCGAGACATCATTCTACTTACAGAGACACACGAGAGCCCAGAGAGAGGGTTACCACGGATACATGGATTCCAGTGGGAATCTCTACATCGGGGATGTATGCGCCAGCACACCACTCGCGGCTCAGGAGGAGTGGCCATACTCTTTAGACAGGGGCTTCACAGCAGACTACAGATTGTTGCCCGGGACCCACAGGCCCGCTACATGTGGATTCGCCTCGAGCTCTCACGAGACAGGATCGTCTACATTGCCCTTTGCTACTTTGCTCCCACAGGCTCCAGATTCGCCCCTATTGAGCAGGAGTCACCGTACGCATGCCTCACGGAGGAGATTATGGAGTACTCCACACTGGGTGAAGTCTTCCTTATGGGAGACTTCAATGCTCATACGTGCAGTGAGCAGTGTGAGGAATATGACCACGAGGACCCAGAGGCACTACACACTCTAGATGAGGAGGCTACTATGAGAGATACAGCAGACAGAGCTCCAGTCACAGCCTACGGACGACATCTACTTCGACTTGGCTCCCAGCACCGTCTCGTTATTTATAACGGGATGGTCCAGTGGCCCACCTCAGGGGGCTTGACTTGTATGCCACATGGAGTTGCAGAGGGAGGGGGGAGTACAGTCGACTATATTCTGGGACCCAGGGAGGCTACACACCTTATCACATCCTTCACCATTCCACCCATACCCATCGGAGCCGACCACACATACCTCTCTTTCTCCATCACCGGAGATACCATCCCACACAGCTCCACAGCACACACTCCACACACCACCATCCATTTCACACATGAGCTAGCCTCTCTTTACTCGGCCGAGGTCGAGCATGGCCTATGCCTCATCCACCCATCCACACCACTCTCAGTTCTCACATCACATATCTCTTCCGTTCTCCACACTTCAGCTATTAGCTCTTTTCCACACAGGACGCACTCCCCCCCCCCGGGACTATGCCTCAGAACCGCTGGTATGATGATGAGTGCAGAGAGCTATACCGACGCCTCCGTGCACGGCGAGCCTTAGGAGAGATCACAGAGAGAGAGGCCAGACGGCATATGAAGACGCTGACACGCCAAAAGCGGCGAGCATTCGAAGAGGCACAGGAGCTTGAGCTATACCGCCTATTCATGAGCATGGATAGCGCGACGGCATGGCGCACCCTGCGCGAGCCACGTCCGACTACAGCTATTGAGGATCCACAGATATGGCATGATTATGCAGAGCGACTTTATGAGGTGCCAAGGCAGCCTCCTATCCCACAGCCACACGAGCCACGCCCCACGTGCTCCTCCTTCTTTACAGCAGAGATGGTAGAGAGGGCCATACGCCGCATGCAGCACAGACGATCAGCTGACCATACTGGATTACACAGTGACCACATCATTTATGCGGCCTCCACTATAGCCCCGTTGATTGCACATGTCTTCAACCGGGCTATAGGGGAGGGCTTCCCAGAGGAGTGGACACAGCACACCATAGTGCCTATCCACAAATCTGGCGACACCCTGGACCCAGGGAACTACAGGACTATCATGATTGGCCACACGATGGCCAAGCTATATGGAGCAGTACTTGAGGCACAGCTCAGCTGCTACGCAGAGATCGAGGGTTTACGAGCTCCAGGCCAGGCAGGTTTCAGACGAGCTTTCTCCACCACTGATCACATCTTCGTTCTGCGCTGCCTCATTGATGGGGCAAAGGCGCGGAAGAAGAGGCTTTATTGCTGCTTTGTGGATTTCCGCAAGGCCTTTGACACAGTCCCACGCGAGAGACTCTTCCAGCGCCTTCACAGCATTGGTGTACCAACAGAGATGATTTGGGCCATATATGCTCTCTACGAGAGGGTGACGGGTCGGGTTCGTTGCCCAGGCGGTTTTTCAGAGACCATTGCTAGCACCATTGGTGTTAAGCAAGGATGCCCACTCTCCCCGACACTCTTTGGGCTCTACATCGACAAGATCTCCGACTACATACTGCGAGCAGGAGGAGAGGGGAGCGACTTGGCAGGTACTCCGGTCCACATCATGTTATATGCTGATGATATTGTGTTGATTTCAGAGTCACCCGAGGGCTTGCAACGCCATCTTGAGGCCTTGGACGAATTCAGCACACACAGGGGGTTGACTGTGAACCTTGGCAAAACCAAGGTTATGATCTTTCACACATCCAGTGCAGTGAGGAGCGCTGCCACCTTCACAGCAGCAGGAGGACAGGTTGATGTAGTCACCTCCTATGTCTACCTTGGCATCACATTCACCAGCCTACCAGGACCCTTCACTATGAGGCAGGCTGCTACTGACAGGCTCACCCGAGGATATGCAGCTCTGGCCATGCTAGAGCGGAGATGCCACCAGGCACACTTTCAGGAGCCCCGCACGAAGGGGTGGCTTTTCGACACCTTAGTCACCCCGGCCTTGATGTACTCGGCGGCAGTATGGGCACCAGGATTGACAGCTGACCAGTGGACACAGCTTGAGAGGCCACAGGTATGTATGATCTCACGCTTGCTCCGCAGCAAGAAGACAGTGCCACATGACATTATTAGAGCCGAGCTCGCCACACCACCTATGGTTGTAGAGGCACTATTCCAGACAGTCTGCTTCATCCAAAGGATGAGAGAGCTACCTCCTGACAGACTTACTCGTAGAGCATTTGAGGCAGCTATACAGCTATCAGAGAGTGGGCATGAGAGAGCATGGTACTCACAGGTCAGAGCATGGTTTGAGGGACATGGTCTTGACATGGAGAGCCTACCACCATTCCAGTACGACCCCCACTCACCATATGTTCACCTCTCTCGCAGTGAGAGGAACTTGGTATTGAGACAGGATCTGTGGCAGCTATACACTAGGAGAGTCTGGGAGTCACCTGGCTTGGGGACGAGGATGTCAGATTACAGAGACCAGTTTCTCACCATATTGTCTGGGGGGTTCATACAGAGACCACGCTACATGGACACATATATGCCACATAGCTCACGGGTGGCGATTGGTCAGCTGAGAGTGGCTTCACACAGGTTAGAGATTGAGATCGGAGACATACTGGTGTTCCCAGGGAGGAGCGAGTCTGCAGAGCCTGCACAGAGGAGGTGGAGAGTGAGGAGCACTTTGTATGTAGATGCAGAGCATACACTGAGATCAGAGGCAGGTATGAGGCCTTATTCAGAGGACAGCCCACTCTCCGAGAGATCATGGACTCTCGAGATCAGAGACAGCTCGGACGGTTCTTACTAGAGATACAGAGCCATCGGGACACACTACTACAACCACACACAGCTACACAGACAGAGGGGAGACAGTCGCAGCTCACAGACTTCTTTCAGAGGATTGCCGCCCCTCCCTCACCAGACACTCAGAGGGGAGTGACACTCCCACAGGCGGAGGTGAGCCGAGCTAGACGACGACCACGAGTCACAGGCTACAGGGGCGCGAGCTCCCACCACCGACAGATCGAGGAGATCCGAGCCCGGGAGCGCCGTGCCACTGAGGAGCGAGTGGCTCAGATGAGGGCCGACCCGACACGCTTTCATCCGGGTAGCCTTGGCACCAGACCCGCCCATGTACCACATCTTACATCCCCCCATTAGTACAGGATGGAGCTCGATAGCTTGATGCATTCTCATGATTGTACTACCTTGAGCATATAGACATGCATATACCCCTAGAGATAGAGCTCCATCCCTCCTCAGATACTCCACCACCCACTACCTACATTCAGTTCAGTTTTGTATCAGTTTTGTTTCATTTGTCTTTCCGATAGACGGATGACATACACACCATGTACATTTGATTTGTCTCATAGGCCGATTTCGGCCTGACATAGACGTTAAAAATCTTTCTTTCTTTTCTCTCTCTCTCTCTCTCTCTCTCTCTCTCTCTCTCTCTCTCTCTCAAATAGAGTGGGGGGAAGGGGGCGGGGGGAATTAACTCCCTACGCGTGAAAGGAAAAGAGGGGGGTAGGGGGGGGGAGATAATCTACGCGTAGGAGAGGGGGGGGAGACATGCTACGCGTAGAAAGTCGGGGGGGGCAAGGGCAACGTGCAGTGGGCGCGAGGGGGGGGAGCGCGTGAGCGGGTGCACAGCAGGGCGCGAGGGGTGCAGCGCGCGAGCAGGGTAGGGCAGCGAGCGCGCGGGTGCAGGCAGGGCTGACGCGAGGGTGCAACGCAGGCAACGGGGCGCGAGGGGCAGCGGGGGCAGGGCAGCGGGCACGCGGGCGCAGGGCAGCCGGGGTGCACGAGCAGCGCTGGGCAGCGGAGAGAGAGTGTGAGTGAGAGAGACCTTTCCAAAAGTTCCTAGAGACAGATATGCTCGCATAGCACTTGAATCCTCTCGACAGTTAGCCATACAAGGAGATACAACATGCTGGTATGGGGAGATGACATCATGGTTTCAGGCACATGGGTTCAGCATAGACAGGTTGCCACCATTCCATTACTCGTTGGATGCACCATCTCTCACTCTTACACAGTCAGAGATCACCAAGCTCATCCGCCAAGACCTGACCCAGCTAGACACCAGGAGGACATGGATACAACCAGCACATGAATTGGGCACGAAGATGGCTTTCTACAGAGACCACCTCCTCCAACTTACGGAAGATGGTTTTGTGGCGAGACCCAGATACATGGATACCCACTTGTCTCATGGGATACAATGTGCTATTGGCCAGTTACGCACATCTTCTCACCAGTTGCGGACTGAGACTGGGAGATACAGCGGAGTACCAGCAGAGGACAGGACATGCCCCTTGTGTAACATGGAACCTGAGACAGAGCTACACTATACATGTCGCTGCCCCATCTACTACGAGATACGAGGCCGCTTCCATTGCTTGTTCAGAGAGGGTTTTGGACCACTCTCAAGTGTCATGGGATACGAAGATCAGAGATGTCTGGGTTTGTTCTTGCTCGAGCTGCGCAGACACAAAGATAGCCTGATGAATGGCGAGGCTAGCCAGTCTCAAAGACGGATCACAGACTTCTTCAAGCAGACACGGGACAGCCGCAAGAGCCACCCCCACAGCAGAGCTCCCCCTTGTCTCACACCAGAGGCACACTGATTGCCCGAGCGATTGAACTGGGGAAATCCAGGCGCCCGCAACTGCGAAGAACTACACAGCATCGACGGAGGCTACGACAGAAAATTCGGAGCACGCTGGCTAGGCATGCACGACGCCCGGTCAGACTACTAACCATGGAGGAAATTGATGAGATTCGCCAACGACCGATGCTAGATCTCTTGTGATTCAACTATCCCAACAAGCCACCCTTTTTTCTGCTTAGTTTTTGCTTGACTCACATCAACCAACTTAGGACCCCATAGTATATATCTTTGTTTTGTACTGTTGTTAGGTTATTTTGTTACTGTTACTCTTACTTTGTATCAGATCCACCACTTTGTAACTTTCAGGTCTCATAGGTCATTATGGCCTTTTGAAGACGTTAATATAACATTTCATTTCTCTCTCTCTCTCTCTCTCTCTCTCTCTCTCTCTCTCTCTCTCTCTCTCTCTCTCTCTCTCTCTCTCTCTCTCTCTCTCTCTCTCTCTGCCCCCCCTGCTCCCACTCCCCTCGCGCTACCCTCCTGCTCCCCGCCTCCCCCTCGCGTTTGCCCTGCTCCCCTGCGCTAGTTGCACCTGCTCCTGTCCCCCCTCGTGCTGCCCCCCTGCTCTCGCTCCCATCCTACCCCACCCCCGCCTCCCCATGCCCCTCCCCCCCCCCCCCCCCGCCCGGCCGGAGCGTAGCGAGAGTGGGGAGGGATTTTAGGCCTAGAGAGAGAGAGAGAGAGAGAGAGAGAGGGGGGGGTGGGGGGGGGGGGGGGGGGGGGGGGGGGGGGGGGGGGGCCATGCATAGAGGGGGAAAAGTAGCGTAGAGAAGAGAGAGAGTTTTTTAAGCGTAAGAGAGAGAGAATCTGCGAGCGTAGAGAGAAAGAGAGGGTAGGGGGGGGGGGGGGGGGGGGGGGGGGGGGGGGGGGGGGGGGGGGGGGGGGGGGGGGGGGGGGGGGGGGGGGGGGGGGGGGGGGGGGGGGGGGGGGGGGGGGGGGGGGGGGGGGGGGGGGGGGGGGGGGGGGGGGGCCTTCAATCATAAGAAAACAAAATGGCAAGGATGACCCTATGGAGGATGCCATTCAAAAATGCAAAGAAGAAATGAGCGAGTCTATCAGCAAGATCAATTGACACCTCCTAGGTACTATTAACGCACTCTACGAGCGCATGGCGGCATAGGAAAGCACGATCATACACTTGAGGATCGTGTGAAGGCCCAAGATGAGGAAATCGCACTACTCAAGAAAGAGCTTGCAGAGGTGCGATCGCAGAACGTCCCCGAAGAGGGAGAGCTTCAACCCTCAGTAATTGAAGAGCTTAGCACGATTAAAGAACAAGTGCGGGCCATCAAAGAAGGTGGGGAGCAACGACGACCTCATGGGTAGACATCATCACAAAGACCCAGCAAAAAGTAGAAAAGGCTGAAAAATGGATCGAGAATTGTCAAGAAAGGAAAGGGCAAGGAAATAACCCCCACCCCACACCAACCATCATTAACTTGACACTAGAAGAGGAGCAAAGGAGACGTGTGCGGGCCTTACACGTAAGGATATGTGGCCTCAGAGACCAAGATGATGTGGATGAAGAGGTGAAAGAACTCATGACTCTGGTAGGGGTTAACCAGCAGACGCATACGAGGGCCTAGAGAGTCAGCAATAAGAAAAGTCGGAGCAACGGAGAACATCGAAAGAAAGGGCACTCATCCTCCGTTTTTCTTCCATGGAAACGAAGAAGGACTTCTTGAAGAAGAGACCGACTCTAAAGAAGACTGGCATCTTTCTTGGAGATGACCTCACCCTCTCGCAGATCGCTCATATGCAAGACGTAATGCCGAAATTAGAGCAACAAGGGAGAAGGGATGGAACGGTGGTGATATTGGAGCACGCTCTACATGACGGTGCGAGACCTATGGGACACACTAAAGATGGCAACCTGGAATTGTAATGGGTCACTCTGCCTTGATGTAGGTGCCTTTGAGGATAGTTTCACAGGGAGAGATATCATTTTCTACTCTGAGACGCATCAAGCCCCTCGGAAATCCATGCCACAGGTGAGCGGATATAGATGGGAGACAGCCTGCAGACAGGAGACCAGATCGGAGCATCGAGGACGGGGTTCAAGGGGAGTGGCAGTTCTATTCAGGGAGGAGTTGCAGCCATTGATATATATAGCATGCAAGGATGAACAAGCTAGGTACATGTGGCTGAGGGTCAGGGCAGAGATGAGGAGATACCTCTACATTGCTATTTGTTACTTTCCTTATAGTACGTCACTATATGCATCACCTAGAGGACAGTCCCCTTTTGCTATTTTGAATAATGACATATCCGAGTTTTCTAAGGATGGTGACACTATTATACGAGGGGACTTCATTGCTAGGACTGCCCATCACCAGACAATATTGTATCATACTTCCGAGGAGATGCTTAGGGAGATGGACGTTAGAGAGATGGGCCTATCGAGACTATCACAAAATGGAGGAGTACACTGAGTATGGCAGATACTTGATAGATATGGGAATTGCACATAGATTGGCCATTTTAAATGGCCTACAAAGATTCTCAACAACTGGAGGTTTTACTTGCTTTCCACACCGAACGGAACTAACAGTGTATTATGTAATGGCCCAACCAAGTCTCATTCCATTCTTCCAAGACTTCATGGTGGGCACTAGGCCAATTGGAGTGCCAGTTGATCATGCTATCCTGTCTTTCACCCTGACGTTTCAGTTCAGCACAGCTCCATTAGCAGAGGTCCCCACGCATACTCGGTATACCTTCATGAGGGAGACGGATTCTATGTATATGGATGAGATATACAGACAGCTATGCACTCAAGAGCCGCGACGGCCACTAGCTGAACTCACTCAGATATTGACAGACGCTCCATGATGCAGCATCAGAAGCATACCCCCACCAGTTAGCCTACACGGAGACGGTCTAGGATCAAATTACAGAGGGAAGTGCTCATGGGTATTACCACACATAGACAGTCATGCTTACCTATCTCAGCTAGAGCGGGATCTGTATCACCTATTTATGAGTCAAGACTCGGGCGAAGCATGAAGGCTATTCAACGAGCATGCACCACCACCAGCGGTCACCTCCACAGAGACGAGGGAATATGCCACAACCCTCAACACACCATCAAGGCAACCACCTTTGCCAGACCAACTAGAGACATGCCCAAAGACATGTACTTTCTTTACTACCGAGAGGGTAAGGAAAGCCATTGACAGGATGAAGACAAGGAGAGCACATGATCATGATGGTCCGGTAGCAAAGCACTTCATCCATGCCAGAGACATGCTTGCATAGCTTCTTGCTATGAGGTTTAATCGAGCCATGTATGAAGGCTTTCCTGAGACTTAGAGTATGTCTACGATTGTGCCTATTTTCAAGTCAAGAGATCCCATGATTCCCGGGAATTATCGCACCATCATGGTTGGTCACACATTGGCTAGGCTGTATGCATCCGTTCTTGAGCAGGATCTCAGTAGATGGGCAGAGCGAGAGGGCATACGAGCACCAGGGAAGGCAGGATTCAGGAGAGGTTTCTCTACTCTTGACCAGATTCTGACACTCAAAGCTATTATTGAGGAGGGTAGACACCATGGCAAGAGGATCTACTGTAGCTTTGTGGATTTCCCGGTTCCGCAACACCTTTGACACGGTGCTGAGAGCCAGACTTATATGCAGACTACAGGACATGGGTGTGCCTATAGAGCCGATATGGGGTACTCTGGCTTTATACAAGACAATGATGGGGCGAGTACGCACTACTGAGGGAGTCTGACATGGTCTACTCCACTGTTGGAGTGAAGCAGGGATGCCCCCTATCTCCGACTCTTTTTGGGATGTATGTGGACGAGTTTTCAGACTATGTAGAGCGTTAGGGAGACGGAGGGGCTCAGCTAGCAGGGACATGGATTCCGTTGTTACTATGTGCTTTATGATATTGTGTTGATTTCTGACTCTCCAGAGGGTATGCAGCGTCATTAAGATGCTTTGAATACATTTGCTCATGACAGTGGATTGTCTGTCAACCTTGGGAAAACCAAGGTTATGGTGTTCAACACCACACCACAGTGGGTCAGGAGGTCAGCACCCACATTTACGTATGGCCGGGAGACTCTGGAGTACACAGATGCATATACCTATCTTGGGGTAGTTTTCGGTGGACCGGTGTTTTCACTGAGGAGAGCATCAGAGGCTAGACTGACAAGAGCATATGCAACCTTGGGAGGACTGGAGAGGATGTGTTCGCACCTTCGGTTTCAGGAAACGTGAACAAAGCTATGGCTTTTTCACACTCTAGTGACCTGAGCTATGCTCAAAGGAGTTCAGGTATAGGGACCCTCAGTAGACCATCATGGGAGATCTAGCAACACAGATGCATGGAGATTTATGGAGAGGCCTCTGGTCTCTATGATCGCTCCAATGATTCGGGCTAAGGCCTCAGTGCCGCATGAGATTATCCGAGCAAAGAGCTAGCCCCTCGCCCCCCTCCTCGTGGTTGAGGCATTGACATGATCAGTATCCTTTATCAACAATTCATGGGATCTCCCCAGGGACAGATATGCTCGGCTTGCCCTGTAGTCATCTCGACAACTAGCGCTACAAGGAGATACAGCATGTTGGTATGGACGGATGACATCATGGTTTCAATCACATGGTTTCAGCATGGATAGATTGCCTCTGTTTCAATACTCCCTGGATGCACCCTCCCTGTCTCTTACACGTACAGAGATCACCAGAGTCATACGCAAGGATGTGATTCAACTAGATACCAAGAGCACATGGATACAGCCGACGCAAGAGTTGGGAATGAAGATGGCCTTTTACAGAGAGCATCTTCTCCAACTCACGGAGGACAATTTTGTGACTAGGACTACATACATGGATATGCACTTATCTCATGGGATACGATGCGCTATTGAGCAAAATACGCACATCAACTCCAGATCGAGATTGGCCGATTTCGAGGGGTGCCAGCAAGGGCCAGGATATGTCACCTATGTCACTTAGAACCAGAGACAGAGCTGCACTATACATGTCATTGCCCGGTATACTATGAGATACGTGGCGTCTGTTCAGAGAGGGCTTGGGACCATTTTCTAGATTCATGAGATACGAGGATCAAAGATGTCTTGGATTGTTCCTACTAGAGCTGCGCAGATTTAGGGAGAGCTTGTTGAGGACATCAGGGGAGAGACAATCTTAGAGACGATTTCTTTACACAAGCCAGTGGAGAGGAAGAGGAGCAATCACCACAGTAGATTTTAGAGCCCACCCACACTAGAGGTACGTTGATTGACCCAGCCATAGAGCTAGGCAGAACAAGACGCCCACGACCTCGAGGGGTCTTCCACCATCGACGAAGGCTGCAGCAGAAGATACAGATCACTCTAGCTCCACATGCAAGACGCCCAACCAGAGTACTGACCATGGAGGATGTGGATGAGATTCGACAACGACTGATGAGAGATTTCATTTGAACCCACCAACCCGCCCACCCCGAATCACCTTCAGATTCATTTCCTTAATGTTTCTAGTTTCTATTGTTAGTTCTTTGTACTTTCCGTACTCAGACATGATATCAGATTCACCAATTGTAACTTTTTCGTCTCATAGGTCATTTTGGCCTTTTGAAGATGCCGGAAATTAGGGCAGCAAGGGAAAAGGGGAAGATTGCTTTTTACAGAGATGGAAAGCTGGTGATATTGGAGCAACGTCCTACATGACGGTGCGAGACCTATGGGACCACACTAAAGATGGCAACCTGGAATTGTAACGGGTCACTTCGTCTGGATGTAGGGGCCTTTGAGGATAGCTTCACAGGGAGAGACATCATCTTCTACTCTGAGACGCATCAAGCCCCTGGGCAATCCATGCCACATGTGAGCGGCTATAGATGGGAGACAGCCTGCAGACAAGAGACCAGATCGAAACACCGAGGACGAGGCTCAGGGGGAGTGGCAGTTCTATTCAGGGAGGAGCTGCAGCCATTGATATATATAGCGCGCAAGGATGAGCAGGCTAGGTACATGTGGGTGAGGCTCAGGGCAGAGACGGGCAGATACCTCTACATTGCTATGTGTTACTTTCCTCCTAGTACGTCAGTATATGCATCACCTAGGGGACAATCCCCCTCTGCTATTTTGGGTAATGAGATATGGGAGTTTTCTAAGGATGGTGACATTATCATACTAGGGGATTTCAATGCTAGGACTGCCCACCACCATACAATATTTTATGATACCTCTGAGGAAATGCTTAGGGAGCTAGACGTTACAGAGATGGGTCTATCCAGATTATCACAAGATGAGGAATACACGGAATATAGCAAATACTTGATAGATATGGGAATCGCACATAGATTGGCCATCTTGAATGGCCTACAAAGATTTTCGACAGCTGGAGGTCTTACTTGCTTTCCACACCGACATGGTGCCAGCACAGTGGATTATGTTATGGCCCAGCCAGGTCTCATTCTGTTCTTTCAAGATTTCATGGTGGGCACTAGGCCAGTTGGAGTGGCAGTTGATCATGCTATCTTGTCCTTCACCTTGACGTTTCAGTTCAGCACAGCTCCATTAGGAGAGGTCCCTACACACGTCCGGTATACCTTCATGAGGGAGACGGACTCTGTGTATATGGATGAGATATACAAGAAGCTATGCACCCAGGGGCCAGGACGGCCACTAGATGAACTCACTCAGATATTGACAGAGACGCTCCATGATGCAGCATCAGAAGCATACCCCCACAACCAGCCTACACGGAGACGATCTGGAAAAATGCCCCAGAACAGTTGGTATGATGAGGAGTGTAGAGAGATGAGGATCAAGTTACAGAGGGAAGTGCTCATGGGTATTACCACACATAGACAGTCATGGATTATCTTTCGCCGCCTAGTGCGACGAAAGAAAAGGGCTTATTTATCCCAGCTAGAGCAAGATTTGTATCAGTTATTTATAAGTCAGGACTCAGGCAAAGCATGGAGGCTATTCCACGAACATTCACCACCACCAGCGGTCACCTCCACTGAGACATGGGGGGAATATGCCACATCTCTCTACACAGTATCAGGACAACCACCTCTGCCAGACCCACTAGAGACATGCCCGGAGACATGTTCTTTCTTTATTGCCGAGAGGGTAAGGAAAGCTATTGACAGGATGAAGACAAGGAGAGCACATGATCATGATAGTCTGGTAGCAGAGCACTTCATCCATGCCAGAGATATGCTTGCAGAGCTCCTGGCTATGATGTTTAATCGAGCCATGCATGAAGGCTTCCCCGAGACTTGGAGTATGTCCACGATTGTGCCTATTTTCAAGTCAGGAGATCCCATGATTCCCGGGAATTATCGCACCATCATGGTTGGTCACGCACTAGCTAGGCTGTATGCATCCATTCTTGAACAAGAGCTGAGTAGATGGGCAGAGCGAGAGGGCATAGGAGCACCAGGGCAAGCAAGTTTCAGGAGAGGTTTCTCCACTCTTGACCAGATTCCGACACTCAGAGCTATTATTGAGGAGGGTAGACACCATGGCAAGAGGATCTATTGTAGCTTTGTGGATTTCCGCAAAGCCTTTGACACAATGCCGAGAGCCAGACTTATACGCACATTACAGGACATGGGTGTGCCTATAGAGCTGATTTGGGGGATTCTGGCTCTATACAGGACAGTGATGGGGCGGGTACGCACCATTGTGGGAATGTCTGACATGGTCCTCTCCACTATTGGAGTAAACCAGGGATGCCCCCTATCCCCGACTCTTTTTGGGATGTATGTGGATGAGTTTTCGAACTATGTAGAGCGTCAGGGGGACAGGGGGGCTCAGCTAGCAGGGACATGGATTCCGTTGTTACTATATGCTGATGATATTGTGCTGATTTCTGACTCTCCAGAGGGGATGCAGTGTCATTTGGATGCTCTACATACATTTGCTCGTGACAGTGGATTGTCTGTCAATCTGGGGAAAACCAAGGTTATGGTGTTCAACACCACACCACAGTGGGTCACGAGGTCGGCACCCACATTTATGTATGGCCAGGAGACTGTGAAGTACACATATGCATATACTTATCTTGGGGTAGTCTTCGTTGGACCGGTGTTGTCAGTAAGGAGAGCATCAGAGACTAGACTGACGAGAGTATATGCAGCTTTGGGAGGACTGGAGAGGGTGTGTTCGCAGGTTCAGTTTCAAGAACCGCGAACAAAGCTCTGGCTTTTTGACACTCTAGTGACTCCAGCTATGCTCTATGGAGTTCAGGTATGGGGACCCTCAGTAGACCACCAGGGGACATCTGGCAACACAAACGGATGGAGATGTATGGAGAGGCCTCTGGTCTCCATGATCGCTCGGATGATTCGGGCTAAGGCCTCAGTACAACATGAGATTATCCGAGCTGAGCTAGCCGCCCCCCCCCCCCCCCCCCCCCCCCCCCCCCCCCCCCCCCCCCCCCCCCCCCCCCCCCCCCCCCCCCCCCCCCCCCCCTTCGTGGTGGAGGCATTGACGAGATCAGTTTCCTTTATGCACGGTCTATGGGATCTCCCCAGGGAGAGATATGCTCGGCTTGCCGTGGAGTCATCTCGACAACTAGCTCTACAATGCGATACAGCATGTTGGTATGGACAGATGACAGCATGGTTTCAGTCGCATGGTCTCAACATGGATAGATTACCTCCGCTTCAATACTCCCTGGATGCACCCTCTCTGTCCCTCACACAGACAGAGATCACCAGACTCACGTCAGCATCTGATTCAGCTAATACCAAGAGCACATGGATACAGCCGACACAGGAGCTAGGCACGAAGATGGCCTTCTACAAAGAGCATATTCTCCAACTCACGGAGGACGGCTTTGTGACTAGGCCTGCATACATGGACACACACTTCTCTCATGGGATAAGATGCGCTATTGGACAGATACGCACATCCTCACATCAGCTCCAAATCGAGACTGGCCGTTTTCGAGGGGTGCCGACAGGAGCTAGGATATGTCACCTATGTAACTTAGAGCCAGAGACAGAATTGCACTACACATGTCACTGCCCGGCATACTATGAGATACGCGGCCGCTTCCACTGCCTGTTCAGAGAAGGGTTCGGACCTTTTTCTAGAGTCATGAGATACAAGGATTAGAGGTGTCTCGGATTGTTCCTGCTAGAGCTGCGCAGACTTAGGGAGAGCTTGCTGAGGACATCAGAGGAAAGACAGTCTCAGAGACGAATCACAGATTTCTTTACACCAACCAGAGAAGAGCCAACGGAGCAGTCATTACAGCAGATCTCAGAGCCTACTCATACTAGAGGTACACTGCTTGATCGAGCCACGGAGCTTGGCAGATCGAGGCATCCACGACCTCGGGGGGTCTCCCGCTACCGACGAAGGCTGCAACAAAAGATACAGATCACTCTAGCTCGACATGCAAGACGCCCAACCAGAGTACTGACCATGGAGGAGGTCGATGAGATCCGACAGCGACCAATGAGAGATTTCATCTGAACCCACAAAACCCCCCTCCCCCCCTAATTCCTTCCTCCTTAGTGTTTTAGATTTAGTTCTTTGTAACTCTGTAATTTCCGTACTCAAACATGGTATCAGGTCACCAATTGTAACTTTTTGGTCTCATAGGTCATTTTGGCCTTTTGAAGACGTTAATATAACATTTCATTTCTTCAACTACCTCTACAAGGCGATACAGTATGTTGGTATGGATAGATGACAGCATGGTTCCAATTGCATGGTTTCAACATGGATAGATTGCCCCCGTTTCAATACTCCCTAGATGCACCCTCCATGTCTCTCACACGGACACAGACCACCAGACTCATACGCCACGACCTGATTCAGCTAGATACCAAGAGCACATGGATACTCAGACATGGTATCAGATTCACCAATTGTAACTTTTTGGTCTCATAGGTCATTTTGGCCTTTTGAAGACATTAATATAACATTTCATTTCATTTCATTTCTTCTCCACACTTTCATTGGTTCATCTATGCGGGATTGCAAGTGTCTAGTGTCAAAGGATCTTATCGGAGCCGAGTGTCCAACAGATCGGAGGCCAGTTCTTGTCTTCATTGCATCTTCCGCTGCCTATTCTGCCATGTGATTATTTGAAAATTCACTATAGATCTTGTTCTCTATCTCTCTTCCTGTTTGTCTTTGTCTGCCAGCCATGGACTATCAGCCTGAGGCATTTCTCCCTCATTGGAAAAGTCAAGTTTTCTCAGATCGTTCCGCTAAGGTAACCATCTTTTCTGCCTCCTTTCGACCCTTTTCTGGCTGTTATGCAGATTTTTGCAAGTAACTTAGTCTTTTTTTCCTCACACCACTGGCACACAGCTCCAATGCTAGTAGACAATCAGACAGTGGCAGCACACATATAAGGTAACCATCTTTTCTTCCTCCTTTCGACCCTTTTCCTTGAATATGTCATCAAATAAGGAAAGAAGTTTCTTCTCTGGTGAAGCTTTCAAACAGCTTGGCCTGCTTTGTGTAAGTGATACTATCCACTGAATTTGCTAATGTTGCTCAATGTCATGGTCTTCCACACATAAGGACGTGTGCTTTTGTCTTTTTCTATTGAATCCTGTTCATAGCTTTCTAAGGTTTTGCATATTACTGGTAGGATTGTGAGTTATCGCTACCATGTACTCAATTGCAGTGTTTCTTATATTGAAGGTTGTTGCATTTGCAGTCAAACGGAGCCAGCACCCTGTGTTTGAGGCCATTTATTCATCCTCTTTTCTTACGTTTATAGTTGTATGTCTTACATTCATAGCCTCTACTATTGATCGCTTTCCTTGGAAGCACAAAGGAAGATTCTTTTGAAGAGTATGACTTGTCACAACCAAGTGCCTCTCACAGTGGACTCCAACCAGTACATTGTTTTGTATGTAATTTACTTGATCACAAGTTGATGTCAATGAAATCCTTGAAAATAATGGCCAACGCTTCGTTGTTGCGAAGGGTCTCATTGTTTATAAATATGTTATTGATCTCATTGTTTATAAATATGTTATTGATCGTTTGATTGCATGTTGCTGATTCATTAGTGAAGCAAAAATGGGATGGCTAAAATCTCATGTTCTAGTTCACATGTACCATAAATTGTTGGGAAAATTACCAAAATACCCCTCTAATTTGTGGAAATTCCCAAAATACCCTTCAAATTTCAAAAATTCCCAGTATACCCCTCATATATTGTCAAAAATTCCCAAAATGCCCTTCAAATTTTCCAAAATTCCCAAAATACCCCTGGTTGTAAGAGTAAATTTATCCAAAAATTAAACAAATTGTAGCTTTTCATAAGAAGACCGATTGTCTATGAATACAAGATACTGAAACTAGAAATTGAGCTGGTTATGTAGGCTTTGGAGATGAATTGCTTCATTATTTTTAGACATAATTGTCTTTTTTTGGGAGGTAATTTGTGACAAATTACATGATAAGCACTAAAAAACGGAGATACATTGTCAAAAAAGAATAAAGATTAGGAAATCGTGAACAATCCAGTTAAAATAGATACAAGGGTATTTGGGGAATTATTGAAATTTGAGGGGTATTGTGGGAATTTCCACAAATTAGAGGGGTATTTTGGTAATTTTCCCTAAATTGTTTCAGAAAAATGAGAGGCCCTTTATGCTTGTAAGATCATCGCGCTTTCAGACAATTGTCGAATTTGATGGTAGTCACGGATCACTCTCCAAATCAACTCAAACAAATTGATTGTTGTGATAAATATTGCTCATTCTGATACAGAGTTTGTTGTCAATGGTGATCATGTTTAACACTCGCTGATTTGCCAAGGCTTGATATACTAGTGCCAATAGACTTGAAAGAGATCTAAGGAAGCCCCTCCCCTCAATTTAACAACTATGGCTGGCTTGTCCAAGGCCCATCATGCTTGATTAGTTGCTTTGATCTCTCTTTCTGAAATACTCCAAATTCTCCTCTCTTAGCAAAGTTATTTCATTTCCTAGTGTTTAAATTTGATGGACCTTGCATGAATGCATTTGAGGATTTCTAGTATGGTGGCGTTCATGCTCCCCTTTCCTTCCCCACTTATAATCAACTTACTGCAATTACCCATATCTAATCCTTTATTTGTATGGGCATGACTGAATGAAGAACGTTTTTTTTTTTTGTGCTTTTGAATGTAAAGCTGACCATAAAATGAGTCAATTATTGAGACCCCCCAATCGAAGGCAGTGCCTTCGTCTACTGTAGACGACCTTGTTTAAAAAAGGACAAGCTTTTGTTATTTAAAATAGTTCAAAAGAGCAACAAATAGAGGGAATGGATAAACAAATCTTTTTCCCTTTTCAAGAAGCAAATAAAAAAGGAGATTCTTACTTGGCAATCAACTCTATATTCGATTGTATTCATCATTTGCAATTCTGAAAGAATTGCCTTTCTCTCTTTTTCTACACGAGACTCCACAATTTTGGGCATAAAAGCAATCTAAAAAAATAGCAGAGTTACATAAGTTTGAAGCAAGCTGCAAAATTCATGCGGACTCCATCCCTAAAGAGGAGCCATCTCTCAGATTTCCACCTAAAAGATTATGCAATGTACCTCGTGTAACGTATCCAGAACTCGTGGAAGCATCGCCTCATTCGTCCCCTGTTATCAAAAAAGAACATTACCCCTAACTCTAAAAATGGAACTTACCAAAATAACAGATAAATATGGTAGTACCGGAACAAGTACAGGAGCGTGCACATGAAAAACAGTATGATGAAAATCTGTGTAAGCGTTTGATCGAGCGCCATGTGTTAAGAGCTGTTCTCTCTTTTTACTGCCCAGGAAGGTAACATGTTCTATCATATGAGCAATGCCTTGCTCGTTTTCTTCTTCGTCAACCGAACCCACGTGCATCTCCATGTGTGCCTCAAACCTTGCCAAAAAATAAAAAAGGTGTTACATGCAGACTCCAAAGTATCTGAGAAACCACCACCATTAGAATCCAATTACATATAGCCATACTGTTGGCATGCAAACATACCCCACACAAAACCACAAGTTTGTAGGCACACGCGCACACGTGTGCTACCGGCACAGGCTTGGGCCCAAAAATAAACTCCAAGATATCAAGTCAAAAGTCCCAACTTCTTTTTCAAAATATACAAAAGCAATGGTAAAAGCCTTAAACAAGGTAAGATGCAACCAATGATGCCCCTGACTATGTCACGCATGCATGATCTGGCAGGTGTTGTTTCAACACCTAGGGGACGTAAAGCAAGGTGGAAATAGATGTAGTGTTTAGTACATTAGGTGCGTAAAATTTGATGGTAAAGGTTTTCATCATATCCATAAATGGAATAAAATGTGTAGGGCACAATAGTCAAACATACAATATTTATAGTTTGAGCCAGCAAGAATGCTCGTATGCACCGGGAAATCAGCTTTGGCATGGGGATTTTGTCTGTAAAGCCTCCTACTGCGGTTATGCTGCCGAAATCGGGCTAGAGTAGGCCATTTTTAGCCCGGTAGAAGCGGGACAGCTCGTAGGAACTTGCAAGTTTTCTCCCAAGTTTAAACAAGGTAAAGAAATACCAAAAGGGGCGCCAGTCTTTGGGGCCTACAAGGTGTCCATGTCTGCTTGGAATCACTCTAGCTCCCATGCCGTAGTTTGTGTAAAGTGTTAATTCCAATCACAGGTTTATTCGTGAAGTTTCTTTGTGTCGTAAAGTCAAGTAAAGATTCGGGCGAAAGCTGAAGTCTACCGCCCTATGGGCCGGTTCCCATGACTCTTATTATCCTCTATGTGGACGATCTTGTGATTACAAGTAGCCATGTTGAGCACATCCACACTACTATGGACACCTTGGCTAAGGATTTTGAGATGACAAATCTCAACTTGCTTCACTACTTTCTTGAATTGGAGATATGGCAAACAAAGGAGGGTATGTTTCGAACGCTATATCCAAGGGTTGTTGGGCATTTGGTATGGCTGAGTGTAAACCTATCTCAACCCATATGGATCCCCATCAAACGTTGTCACAATATGACCCCACATGTAGCAGATGCTACAAAGTATCGAAAATTGGTCGGTTCTCTTATTTGGGTTCTCAACACTCTATTTGAAGTCTGCAGTATTTAAAGGCGACCAAGTCACTAGGCATTAACTATGCGGCTGGAGGTACAGACTCCAAGATCATTCTACAAGGATGGAGTGCTTCAGATTGGGATGGAGATACAGATGGACGGCGGCCGACTACAAGTTACACATTTACTTTTGGCTCGGGAGAAATTTCATGAAGCAACAAGAAACAGCCGACACTTTCCTTATCTTCCACAAAGGCAAAGTACAGGGTTGTTTACAATGCTACATGTGAGTCACTGTGGTTACAGAGGCTACTTTCAGAGATGAAATTTCCCCAACAGACGACCATGATGCACTCTGCCGACCAAAATTCTATAGCCATTGCAAGGAATTCGGTGTTCCATGCCCGAACCAAGCATATAGAGATACAGTATCATTTTGTTCATGAGAAGACCAAGCATGCTATATTCAACTAGAGTATATTCCAACATCAAACAACCCTGCTATATCTTCACCAAACCTCTTCCACAAGCGATATTATCCTCTCATGCCAACTACCTTGGACTTGTTTCCCGTCTAGAAGCTGAGAGGGGGTGTTAAAGAGTTCAAATTCCTACCTAGTAGTGGCTCCAGTAGATTAGGGAGTGATGCTTGTTTTGTGGTTGTGCCTGGCCAAATCTGAGGTAGACGTACCTTTCCTCGGCAATTCACTCAATGGTATTGCCCACCCGATAGGATTGCATGAGGCAAGACCCCTATTCCTAGGGTTACCTTGGGTCAGAGTCTCGAGTATTCTGCAATTTTGCTACTAAATATGTGTCCCAGGTCACTTTTAGTGAGTTTACATATTTATTAGCATATTGGGCCATTTAGTAGGGTTTCTGAGTAGTTAAGGCAACCTAGGGCACTCTCTCTCTCTCTCTCTCTCTCTCTCTCTCTCTCTCTCTCTCTCTCTCTCTCGTTTTGGTGAGTGCAGTCTCTCTCTCACTCTAGCGTTTTTCCATCACCATCAATCTCTCTCTCTAGCGTTTTTGCATAGTGATCTCTCTTCCTCTCTATAGCACTCCCTCTCCTTGCTGTGTAGACACCCTACACAACGTGTGATTGCCTGTAGGTGGTTACCATGCCCGTTCGGTGGGCGGTTTGCGCTAGGAGCTTGCATAGGAGGATATCTATCACGATAGATCCGAGACCCATTGGCTCCCCGGTCCCAAGAGGAGGTTTGCTCGTAGTTGCGAACAAGATCATCACCCAATTCACCAACTTTGACATGGTATCAGAGCCACGGCGTGCTCTTGAATCCGATTGGTAATCTGTACGAGTTTTTGGTGCTGAATTTCCGTGACGAAAAGAGATGTTTCTTGTTTTCTCTGCGTTTTTCACTCATTTGGGGGTGATTTTGGCTGTAGTGGGCAAAATTGAAGATTTCCCTTCTTCTACCTTGACCTAGCCTCATCACATTCCCAAGTTCTCTCACACGATGGAGAGGAGTGATAATTCTGACATGAATTCTTTTCGTGATGAAGAAGTACAACCTAAGGTTGCTACTGGCAGTGGTGGTGAACCACCCATCAACGCATGTGGAGACTGGTCCCAGTTCCACTCAAGCGTAGGTGATCAACCAATCAAGATACCTACCCTACCTTTCCCTCAGATTGGCAATTAAATAGACTATGCCATTTGGAAAGCAACCATGATGGCGGTCTTCGACTCTTACGAGCTTGAAGGCTTTGTTTCAAGCAAACGGAAGCGAAGTTATGGGAGCATGTCAATGCTCCAATCTGGTCTTTCATTATCCTCAACAGTACACCATCAGTCATCAGTCACATTCAATTGCTGAAGGAAGCGAAGTTGATTTGAGATCGACTTTCTTCACTATATGATTGAGTTTCTCCAATGAAGCAAATAGCCTAAGAGGTGCAGTTGAAAACCTTGGATGCGAAGAACTCATCCATGGATCACATCAACAAGATGCAAGAGCTTCAGCAAGAGATACTTCATAAGGGAAAGCTCATCAGTTCAAAGGACATGGCCATCCAACTTTTGACCTAGTTACCTCCTCCGTCTACCAATTTCTATTCTTCACTGATTACTAGTGTCCGATTGAATACTACTTCTTGGGACGATTTTGTTCCAACGGTGTTGGACTAAGAGGAGCGGTTCAATACAGGGAAGAAGTCAGGCTCCGAAGCCTTGATCAGCTCTTCCAACAACAACAAGTAGAAGGGTACGAAGAAAAGTAACAACAACAAAGGAAAGAAGAGTGATGCTAAAAAGGAAGCCTTGAAGGGGGATCGTCATTGCAATCATTTGTGGGAAAAAGAGCCATTGTTCGCCGAAGTGTCCAAAGCAAGTTGGAGATGCTTCGACTTCTTCAACAACGGTGGTGTAGGTGCCTTTGTTCATTTGGAGATTCTACCCTCAGAGGACTCTCCAAGGACATCCGAGGTTGCATGGCTCGTGGTTCGAGAAGATCGTGATTCGATTATGGAAAGTGGTGCCTCACGGCACATGACACCTTTGAAGGATCTTTTGTCCAACATGCGGCAGCACTGTGGTACTATTTTCATTGGCGAGAAGTCTGAAATTTCTATTCATAGCCAGGGATCTATGGAATTGATCCCTGACAGCAAAGAAGGTATGCATACCTCCAAGGTACTTTATGCTCCAAAACTCGAATTTCATCTTATGTCTGTGCACGAGGTGTGCAAGCTAGGCATGGAGGTGATTTTTAGAGAAGATAGGGGATCGTGACTCTAGCAAGGAGGTCAGAGGGGAGCCGGGGCTCAATGGAGAATGGATTCTACATGCTCCATGCTCTTTCTTCAGCAATCAGGATACCTACAAGTGATCTTTGGCATTACAGATTTGATCATTTGAACAATGATGCTCTTCGGCTTGCTTTTCGTGAGCAGATGCTTATAGGTTTACCAGAGTAAGCATGGAAAATGCATTACTTGCATTTGTGGAAAGCAACATCAAGATGCTAGTGAGAGACTTGCTTCACACCGAGCTATTGCCGTTTTGGAGTTGGTTCACACCGACCTTTGTGGACCTATGCAGACTCCTTCCCTTGGCAAAGCCCCATATTTCATGTTGCTAGTGGACGATTTCAGTCGCTTTACTTGGTTATATTTTCTACAGCACAAGTCCAAGGCATTTGGCCTCTTGAAAAATTGTCGCGCTCTTGTGGAGGAAGGAGAGCAATAAAGTGTTGAAGAATATTCGATCGCACAAAGGCAGGGAGTTTGCCTCCATAGCATTCATTCAGTTTGTGTGGACAATGGCATCAAGCGAGCGCTTGCAAATACCGGATCGCCTTCAGAAAATGGAATTGTGGAGCGGAAGAATAGGACAGTGGTTGACATGGCGCGGACTATGCTTGAGCATCGAGACCTACCAAAGTCAGTATGGGCCGAAACAGTTGCGACGGCATTTCATACCATAAACCGATCTCCAACCTCTTCAATTCCAGGCAAAACCCCGTTTGATGCTTACTTTGGTAGAAAGCCCCGTTTGAGGCTTACTTTGGTAGAAAGCCCCGTGTCCCTCAATTTCAGATATTTAGGAGCGATGCATACGTCCATGTATAGAAGGAGCAAAGGGGGAAGTTTGACCCCAAGTCCAAGAGAATGTTTTTTGTCGGCTACAATACTCTTTCGAAGGATATCGTCTTTACGATCCAGTCAAAAGGATGTTGTTCTCAGTCATGATGTCTTCTTCGACGAGTTTCTTCCTTTAGAGAGGGCTTCCACTCCCAAGTCTTCACGACGGCCCCCGATTTGCCGATACTTGGAGACCCATATTATGATTTGCCTCTCGATTGCAAGATCCACTGACTTCAGATTTTCCACCAAAGTGGTGTGATGCCGGTACTACACGACGATCTCAACGATTTCGATTTGCTGAGGTGGACAAGACTTTATTACACGTAAAGTATGCTTTGATGTCGACAGTGATCAAGATCCTCTCACAATTGAGGAGGAGCTTTCACAACTAGAGTGGAAGTTAGCCATGCAGAAAGACCAAGATGAACAACACTTTGAGGTTTGTTCCACGGCCCACCAAGCGGAAGGTGATTCGTGTCAATGGGTCTACAAGACCAAGTACAAATCTGATGGTTCTTTGGACAAGCACAAGGCACGACTCGTTGCCAAAGGTTTCTCTCACAAACAGTGTGTGGACTATGACGAGACCTTTGCACTGACTGCAAGGATGGCGACCATTCAGACAGCTTTTGTGATTGCTGCCTTTTTCAGGTGGCTGGTTTTTCAAATGGATGTAGTTTCGACTTTTCTCAACGACGACCTAGAGGAGGAGGTGTATGTGGAGCAACCTCTACGGTTCGAGGATCAAGGAGAAGAAGAAAACCCTTATTTTGCATAATGAGCTGATGTGGCAAAATCCGTACGACAGACCCTAAAAATGCGGACACCTTATGACGTGGCAAGATGTACAAATTTCCACAATTCACCAGGCGGTCTTACAGCATGAGTTTGAGATCTTGTTTGCTTTTGAGATGTTTGCTTTTGGGATGAGAGCTTTTTATAGCAATGCTTTTGGGAGGCCAAGGGCCTTTAAATATGTAAAGAGCAGCCTCACTTTGCCATTTCATATTTGCACGAACCAAGGCAGAGCCTGAACTTGTAGCATGTTGAAGCAATATAAAAGAAATACCAAAAGGGGCGTTAGGGTTTTGGGGGCCAGGACCTTTAAGAGTGGAACTCCGCCACTCCGCATCTCTCATGTGGATTCTCTCTCCCTCTCTCAATTCAATTGTTTTGAAGTGTCTATTCCAATCTGTTTTTTGGGTTGGCACGTGGTGCCCTCTTGTTATAGTGGTATCAGAGATTCAGGTGTCTCCTTTTCTGAAAGCCCACCAATCTCTTCAAGAACGCACAGTAAGATGGCGCTACTTATTCTAAAGAGTACCTACAGTTCCTCCTCAACAAACTCCCTGACATACTCTCAAGGCACCCTCAACAGAAGCTTTCGACAGTTTGTGAACTACATGTTGCCACCTCTGTTCCCTCAGATCTTTCCTCTTCCGGCACCGAAATGTCACAATTGTGACGTATTCTTGAAGTTAACACCTCTCTTGCTTGTTTTCAATGCAGACATGAAGACGCACCAGATTTGAGACCCCCGATTCTCCAAAGGAATGCTTCTTTTCGCTCAAAGGTCACACCTATTTGGTAAGTGGGCATGCCTATTCAGTGAATAGCTGCATCTCTACAACGAATGGCCATGACTACATCAAAAGGACACACCCCTTGGTTTAAAGTTGTGTCTCTTGACCAATGGTCATGTCTTTCCGCTTGTGTCCTGTCAACTCCTATATAAAGAACCCATTGTAACAGATTCAATCAACCAGTCAACACACATTCAGTCCCTTGAGTCTCTTGTCTCTAGTTCTAGTTTAGTTTTTTTATAAGTACAGTCAAGAATAAACACATATAGCAAGTGTATTCTTCACAGTGGTATCAGAGCAAAAAAAATTCCCGGGCCTCTGGACTTGGTGTTTACTTAGTCTCATTGATACTTACCCGGAACCCTCTACCTCGCGTGTTGTATGGCAGCAAAAGAAAGATGGAATGCAATTTTTCTCCGGACAGTATGAGGTAACATTGGTATTTGTTTATTACCTACTAATAACTATATTGTACCAATGGTGTGTGTGTGGCGTGCCACGTACCCAGTGAATGTCAAGAAACCCTCTACTGGTAACCCTTCGTGTGCCTCGTCATCCTGTTGTACCCCTTCTTGCTGGCTCTCGCACCCCTTCACGCGAATGGTCAGCAATTTCGCCATGCAGGTACCCCTTCACCATGGCAACACCCCTTCAACGAGAGACTCTCAGACAGGTGGTGTCTTTTCCCAGCACTGGCCTGAATTTTCCTTCGCTAGCTACTAAAAATTCTCTGCTCCTGATCACATCTCTTCACGAAGGGCACAGGCTGCAACGCTCACCACTCGCACCTCTTCCCCAAAGCAGCATACCCTTTGCGCACCCTTTTTTTTCTAATCGCTGGAGCTGTGCTGAAGCGAACTCTTCACTGGTGTTTTTATGCACAAGGTCAGCAGCACAAAACTTTAAAAATGAGCCATATGGTCATAATTTATTAAAAGTGACCGGCCACTTTCAAATTGGCTGGCCCAATTTTACTTGGCGTGAACACTTTTTTTTTTTTTAAACAACAATTTTCAGCACGTAAACAGTAATATGATGAGTCCGTGAAAAGGTTTGCATCTGCATCTGCTCCAGGCGAGTATTGATTTAAGCAATGTTTTTGGAAATTGCCGCTATCTGCTCCTTGAGAACTGCTATCAGACCCTCGGGCATAATATAATCGTCGCCATCTTGTGATCCGGCCATGCCGATTACTCAAAAAAGTAACTGTTTTTGGGAATAAGCTCAAAAATGGGTATTTCGAGAGCACATACTGTTCTAGAGAATTTGTAATAAGAACGTATTCCAGCTCAAGAATTTGTATGTACTTTGGCTCTAGAATTTGTACCAAAACCGGGACAGGTTCTGTGTCCGCCGCCGGAGTGTCGGAAAAAAAAATTATCTCGCTGGACAGGAGGGGGGTTCTCTGGCAAAGGCTCCTCAGGAACCTTGTCTATGCACAAGAGGAAAGGGGTGGGTTCATTGACTTCCTCATCAGCCATGGCGTACACAGGAGGTGACTGCTAGAAGATCCAACACTAGAAGAAGGAGAAGCAATGTGGGGGTGGGCTGGCAGATTGGGCACAATTTGCAAAACGTTGAATTGAGCCATTCCCAGGATCTTTGCCATCTTCTTCCGAAGCTTCAGTGGCCGACCACAAAGAACCGCTCAAACCAGAGGTTTTTCCAACCCAAATTTTCTCACCCAAAGCATGGTTTCTCAGAGACAACTAGACACAAAGTACCTTCGTGGGAGCGGCGAAAGTCTCAACATGAATAATCTTGGAAATGTTACAGTTCTAAGCAACCAATTTTTTAATGGAATCATCAGCAACAAAAGCAGGAACATAAAGTTTCCAAAGGATCTCATCTTAAAAGGAAATCAGCCATATCAAGATGGGCTTACTTAGTGGCACATATATCCGACCTTAGTCGAGTACTCGGTCGTGAACGTCGTGACGCTGGACAAGTTCCCCCTTGTGAGTCATGCCCTACATTTAAGTCTTTCTTGTCGGATAGTGGTAAAATTGATCCTTTCCTTGTGCAAGAGGATTCTTCGCAAGCCTAAGAGGTCACAACTCCCTCAACCTCCCCCTTCTCAACTGGAAGCCTTAATACCCGCTGAGAAAGCTAAAGATTTAGAAAATTCTGGTTCCTCTGTGACAACCAACAAGCACATAACCCCTTGTTTGGCCATGATCCAAGCCGAAAAATTTGCCTTGTCACCACCCTTGCAAAATACAGTCTTTGTCTCTAAACCATAGTTACCTGAAACGGGAACGTAGAACAGAAACATGCATGAAATGCCATTCCCTGTTTCGAATACTCACGTCTGAAACACGGAGCGGGGATCCGGAACAGGAAATTGGGATGGGAACAGGGAACGGAGACCTGAAAATGCCATTCCCTATAACTATGCTCTAGACAGATACCAAACGCGATGGTGAATGATAATTTTTCAAACTTGAAGATTCCAATCCTTACCTTTAGCAGTGCAAAGGATAAAACGGATGCAGACTCTTGCAGCACGACTTCAGTCACTGCAATTGAATCTTTGACCACAACTTGTTCCACTGATAAACCTTTACACATGGTTGTATCTCCAAATACTACTCTATCTTAGTCTACGACATTCCTTCAGGAGGATTTTACCATTCCAAACAAACCAATGGAATACCTTGCAGATTTACCAATAGTTTCACTCGAAGCTAATAAAGATTAGTACTTTCTCATACACAACTTGAAGCTGTGAAACAATTCCTTACAAGCCCTTATTTCGATAAGAATTCTTGCGAAGTTGCAGATGTGATACTCGTGCTTTCGACAAAGATGAGAAACTACAAATATGATCAGTTTTCAGTTTGGCAAAACATTTATGGTCAATAATAGTGCCATGACATGGGACTTAGCAGTTAGAGCTTTGGATGTAGTAGCACTCCAGAAATACATTTTCCTTCTCCAAGAGTTCCTACAACTACCATTGGGTTTTATTTTAAACGGGAGGGAGTGTCACGATTGTGACGTATTCTTGAAGCTTGTATCACCTCTCTTGCTTGTTTCTAATGCAGACATGAAGACGCACCAAATTCGAGACCCTTGATTCTCCAAAGGATGTGTCTCTTCACTCAAAGGTCACACATGTTCCGCGAATGGACATGCCTCTTCAGCGAATCGCCGCATCTCTACGCTGAATGGTCATGACTCTATATCGAAAGGACACACCCCTTGGTCTAAAGTTGTCTCTCTTGCCCAATGGTCATGTCTTTTCACTTGTGTCCTTTCAATTCCTATATAAAGAACCTATTGTAACAGATTCAATCAATCAATCAACACACATTCAATCTCTTGTCTCTAGTTCTAGTTCAGGTTTTTTTTAAGTACAGTCATAAATAAACACATATAGCAAGTGTATTATTCACAAGAAAGCACAAGGACCTCCTCTCGACAACCTTTTATTCCAATCGGGGTAGCTTTCAGGAACATGATGGAACCATCTGCTGACTTCTACCCGGTGCAACCGCCTTTGCCACCACCTCCCCCACCGCTACCTAGGTATGACGGTTGGAGTAGGTATGCCTACCCCTATTATCCACACCCTGGATTTGCACCACACCAGCCCAAGGACTTCAAGGAAGATTTTTCACCTTTTTGGGAGTGAAAGATAGAAAGAAATCTTTACGATTCCTGCAACAATTCGACAATATTTATGCCATGAGGAACTACACTGAAGAACCAAAGATCTCTCGTGCCGCCACTTTTCTTGATGACAATGCTATGCACTGGTGGGGTTTCTATAGCTACCAGGCCTCCTACTCCAAGGACTTGGTAAGATTTCAAGAATATTTTTGCCCAGAGTTACATGACAAAACTCCAGAGCCTGCAATAGGACTTGTTCTCGGTATGTACGGCATCTCTATACCCAATGCTTCCAAAGAATTGTGAAGAGCCTACGGATACATCAGTGGCATAAGGCAACTTATCTTCTTCAATCCAGGAACCAACAGAATTTCATCCATCCAGAGTTCCTCAAGCAGATGGACTATGAATATGACCAATTTGCCGGAGAACTAGAGGCTAAATTAGCCATAGGGGAAACCAGTAAAGTTGTACGACTTATTGGTACTCTTCGAGTCACCATTCAAGGGTACCATGGCAACGCCGACTTCCACATCATGAAGCTAGGGCACTCCGACACTCTTTTGGGCATGTCCTAGCATGACAAGAACGATGCTACCATTCAGATCCTACAAGATGTTTAATGTTATCACTTTGCACATGTGAACTCTGTTAAGTATTTTGAGAAGCATATGAATCGGGTGCATCAATACTTCCAACTTAGATGAGATTGGCTGGATACGTGATCTTAATTGTTAGTCCCTAGCCAGATCCATCCTGCACACATGACATGACACAAGCCAAACTTACACCTAGACACACGTAGTGCATCGACATCAGGCTCACCCCCCAGCCATAGAGTCAATACGGGCTCACCCCCGAGCCTCGGAACCTGTAGCCAAGCGGGCTAGCCTATGCCACAAGGGCCAGTGTCCCATACCAACGAGCCCACACCAATACGGGTGTGTAGCATAGTAACAGGAAACGGGCGGGACGGAATTTAAATGTACCGAAACGGCATTCCGGACGGGTCCAACTCCCAAAACGGAGTCAAGAACGGAACGCCGTTCCAGAACGGGGTGTAATAGGAACGATGATCCGGAACGGGGCAGAACAGCACCCAGAACGGCGGAACGGGAATCCGGAACGGTCAATTTTCAAACCAAAAAGCCAACTTTTTTTGACTAGCCATTTGGGGGCTATTTGGAGGCAGGGCTGTTTGGGGGCTATTTCGAGGGCTATTTGGAGGCTCGTCTCACCTCCTCCTCAAGCTCTCAACATCTCTATTGAGCTACTCTCCTTGCTAAAGCTTTAAGCTTGAACATGGAGCTCTAGCTTCTACCTGTTCTTTTTTGGCAGAAAGCACAACACCCGCAAAGAACAAATGTGGCTTTTAACTCTCTTTCTCGACCTCCATCCCTCCCTCTCGTGTCTCAAGCTCCATTCCTCTCTCTCTCTCTCTCTCTCTCTCTCTCTCTCTCTCTCTCTCTCTCTTTTTTTTTTGAAAAAGTTAGGGCTGTATATTACTGAGTACAATATAATCCCCAGCGGATGCCAAAATAGCCTATCACATGGGGTGTACAAGCTGAATGTAAAGAGGAGAGCCACCATGGTGACTACTCGACTAGAACAATCTCATGGTGGTCGGTGTGAGGAGTGGAGGAGAAACCACTGAGGAGGGGCATAATGCCAAGTAATCTGACCACCTGTCAGTGTGAAGAAGAGTGGGGATCGAGCCCAACGCCGAAGGAAGGCAAATCGACGAGCCTCGGCTGCTCGAGATGTACCTGAGGAAGAATCCCACTGCCAAATCAGGGTGTGAATGATGTCAAGCCAAATGGCAGTGAGGATATCCTGAAGGAGCTGTGGAGCCGCACTGAGAATGTGAAGACAACGAGCTCTCCAAACATTCCATAGTGTAATACTAGTGATGATTGAAAAAACTTCGTCATGTGTCTGAGAATCCCCCTACCAAGCAATCTGTGGTAGCATAGCCAAAGTCCCTCGCCGATAACCAATCGAGGTAAGCATGAAGGCTGGATCTGTGGCTGAGCCCACGTAGAAAAGATGCGGGCCGGGCATCGGCATCAACCATGAGACAGATCCCCAAGTGAGAAATCCATGCTGAGCACCTGTTGTGCTGAGTAGAAAGCCAACTGCAAGCCACACTACATGGGAAGCTGAGCATGACCAAAGATAGTGGGCGGGTGACTCAAGTAGTCGCAAAGGACAGCGAGTACATAACGGATCATGACCCATAGTAGCTAGCCAAGTCCCAACGGGAAGTCCCGCATGTGCAATCATCCACATGAAAAAGGAAATACGATGAGCCGCATGTAAATCCCAGATGGCGGACCAAAACTGCTGCAGATAGGCATGGGAGAGGCCTGAATGTAACCAGAAACGCATACGAGTGGGCTGCTCTGGTTGCTGTCTCATCAATGCTAACCTTCCGATCCTGATAGTGTACTCAAAGAATGATAAACGTGCACCGGTGGGGTCAGAGTGGGGCCAATGCCACTCTCCTGGGTCCCAATAAAGTTGAGATAGGGCACGACCTTCCCACACCCAAAGCCTCCAAAGTGCAACATCAGCGGAAGCAAAATAGGGGTCAACACAACGACGCTTCCCGCGTGAGCCAACTACTCGTATGGCCTCCCATCGAGCGCCGGGGGAGATTACTTGTGGAGAGGTAGCATCATATGTCAATCTAGCATGAATCCCCTGAGAGTAGTCAGTGTCAAATGTGAACAGAGTGGTGTCCAAACGAACTAATAAGAGAGTGCTCTGATCAAAGAGGCCTTCCCAGCCACAATGGGGGGGCATCTGAACCGTGCCTCGCATGACTGCATCCCACTGTGAAGGGACGGCAGAATCAATCTCAAGCAGTCTGTCTGTCACCCCGCGACCAATGTCATAATGTTCCGCCACAAAATCTGCATCCAGCATACCTGTCTATGAAACAACTGCATAGAGGCAACAGGGCCAGTGTCCCAAGCAGCCCAATCAATGTGAGTCCTCTCTCCAAGCTGACGAGGTGGAGTAACCGAAGAATCAAGAACAGTAGCATTCCAAATGAGAGGCTGGCGCGCAATCTCCTCACGACATGCGGGAGGTGAGCGTATGATAGCCCGTCGCATGGAAACCCAAATCTGAAGGAGCGATTGGAGGAAGGGTGAGAGGGTGGAGGTGGACAAGGGGGCATCCGTAAAGAGAAAACGATACCCTGAATGCCAAGTATGACCGTCTCTAGTGCCGAGTCGTGGAGTCACTGTGCAAAGAGCGGCCTGAAGAAGCATCTTCCAAGGTTCTTGGCCGGGAAAAAGACCCTGAACAATAAGCTAGGTAAGAAGTGCACGGCTCTGTAACTCTGGATCAATAATGCCAACGCCTCCCTCTGATCTAGGTCGAATGATCGTGGACAAGCGAACTCGAGCACGAGTATCAATAGTCCCATCTGTGCCACTCCATAAAAAGTTCCTCACTAATCGGCGGAGCTGAGCTCTCATACCGGAATGTAACATCCAACAAGAGGCCGTATACCATACTGTAGCCAGAATGACCTGGTTGGCGACCAATGCACGGCCAACCAACGACAGACGACGTGAAGACCAATGGCATAACTTCCTGCGAATAGACTGTAGTACGGGTGCAAACTGCTACTGTGAGGAAACATCAAATCCAACCTGAAAGCCCAGGTATCAGCATGTCTGACCCGGCTACAGCCATGTGAAACCATCAGCTACCCCCCAAGTAGGTATGTCATCACTGCCAACCAGTAACCCATAGGATTTATGCCAGTTAATGCGTGCACCACTGGCAATGCAAAAAACCTGTAGAGCCTCCTGCATGGCGTCAAGAGCAGGTAGCAAATAGCGCAACATGAGCATAGTGTCATCAGCAAACTCCTGATCGGTAAGGTCTGGAGCTGTAGGTACTGGCATGGTCAAGCCACGAAATGCATGACTTTGAGCACGAAGAAAGTCAGACATAGTCTCTCCCACAAACAGATACAGATATGCTGCTAAAGGACACGGACAGATCGAGAAAGCTCAAAACTGCGACTGACACGGGCACCAATAGTAATAGCACTGCTGGTAGTTCTGAAGAGAGCGGAAATGTTTGAAATCCATCTCGAAGGGAAACCCATCCTCGCTAAAGATCCTTCGAGAAAGTCCCACTCAACACGATCGTATGCTTTCTCGAAGTCAAGAATGAAAAAAGCGAGAGGTTCAGAAGATGATCTAGCCCACTCTACTGCCTCATAAAAAGTGAAGATATTATCCAGGATGCATCTATCCATGACAAAGCCTGTCTGAGAAGTATGAATAATATCTGGTAAGAACGGCCGCAAGCGATGGCTGATCAGTAACGCTAATATCTTATAGACCGAAGGGAGTAGGGTAATAGGTCTCCACTGTCGGAGTTGAGTGGTGTCACCCCCCTTCGGAATAAGAGATATGAGACCTGAACAAAGATCCGGATGCATATATCCTGATGCAAAGATGTCCTGACAACCGCGAAGCAGTGGTATATGCAATACATCCCAATATGTCAAAAAGAAGGCTCTAGTGAGGCCATCCTCTCTTGGACAGGAGGATGGATCAAGACTCTCTATAGCAGCATGGAGCTCTATAAGTGTGAAGGGTGCCAACAAGATCTCTGTCATAGTGTCTGTACAACGATGTCGAGTGTGCTGCCAAATCTGCTCACGGGCAAGTAAAACCTCAGGAGTGCATACATCAGCAGTGAACACTGTCTCAAAATAATCTACAGACATATCAAGAATAACATCAGGATGCATATGTAGTGTCCCCTGAGCATCGCACAAAGTCCGCAGGGTGGTGCCAGGAGGGCGTTCTTTATGCGCAGCGAAGAAGTCTTTATTCATTTGATCAGCTTTAGCTATCCAATGAGATATTGAAGCATGATGAGTAAACTCATACCTAGCCTCCTCAGTACACGACGAATCTCTTCTGTAAGCTCTGTCTGTCTAGCAGCGAGATAAGCATCCTGAGGCCACTCCTCAAGCAAGCGCTGAGTGGAACCAAGAGGGATGTGAAGATCAGACTCGCGTACTCTCAACTGACGATGAATAATAGCAGTCTGGTCACGGCAGTAAATACTAGACTGCGTAATGCAATGAGCAAGAAACTCTCCAGGGGGTCCACAATAAGAAGCATCCGTGGACCATAAGTCACGAATCTGCTGCTGCAATACTTGAGTGGTGAGAACACTGTCAGGGATGCGGCAGCCTCGTCTCTGTGCAGAGGATCTAGTGAAGGAGATAAACAATGAGGTGGGTAAATGATCTGAGAGGCTGGTCCCTCTCCATATAGTAGTAAATTCGCCTAGAGCTGCTGCCCAAGGGCCAATGTAAAAACGATCAAGTCGCTCTAATAATCTCCCCTGCTGTCTCTGAAACCCCCAAGAGTAATGAAGTGTAGCAGGGTGGTGACCAAAAGAGGGTATGTGCCAAGCGTCAACACCTTGAATAGCTAGAAGAAATCGATCCCAAGCTGGCTACTCATCGGGAGAAATGGATGATAGAACGGGAGGTGTGATGGCTCGCCAATCAGAGTCGCTCTCAACGTTGTTGAAGTCACCTCCAACAACCCAAGAGTCTACAGCAAGTAGAACAGCAGCCAAAGAGGACCAAAAAGTAGCCCTTTCCCGAGGGGTAGTGGGTGCATAGACTGACATAAAACCAATGACAGATTCTTGAATCCGAATAGAAACATAAACTGCTCTGCCAGCGACAAGTGTGCCATGCTGCTGAACTGAGGCCAAGTAACGTGGCCCCACTGAGATGCAAACACCGCAACTCTGCCCATGAAGGCCCAGAGCAAGCTCCCAAAAAGTGCGGGCACTCGAGGGCATGAGATTGCCAAAAGGAGTGGCAATCTTATGCTCCTGAACTAGTAGTATATCCACAGTGCCCACTACGTGAGTGTGTAAATCTGTGCGAAGTAAAAGCTTACGGGAACCTTTTACCCAAGAAGTCTCTCTCTCTCTCTCTCTCTCTCTCTCTCTCTCTCTCTCTCTCTCTCTCTCTCTCTCTCTCTCTCTCTCTCTCTCTCTCTCGTCAAACTCCATCCTTGTCTCAAGTTCTGCCATCGTAAAACATGTCTAAAAATGGCTCTAATTAGGATGGTCGAATTCAAAAGCTTAGCTTATAGTTTCTCACTAACATATGAGCCTATAATACATGTAATATAAATAGTTTCTTTGGTCTACCTTTCCGGCCCCCCTCCTCCCTCTCGTTCCCATCCCGTTCCGCACCCTCCCGTTCCCGTTCCCGTTCCGAGTAACTATGGTGTGTGGGCAGAGTTGCCAAGGGCCAAGAGTCCAAGTGTGGTGATCACACAAGATGTCTCACAAATGAGACTCAAGTCCTATTTATAGGACTTCATAACCAAAGGGCCATGTTCACACTGGCCGGACATAACTACAGGCGCCCATCCTGATGTTTGTGGATCGCGCGTTGCTGCTCCCGATACACTTGCGCACCCCTCTCCCTTGGCCCTACACCTGCCCCCCCTCTTGCCATCCGCTCCCCCCCCCCCCTTGGCCCTACACCTGCCCCCCCTCTTGCCATCCGCTCCCCCCCCCCCCTCCCCCTCTTCCACTGCTTGTGGGTTGTTCTCAGCCTGCTAGCAACCGTTCCAACACCAACGCCATCTTCCACAGCAGTGGACACGCATGGAGGCTCAAGCTCCACCATAGAGGGACTCTGCCGAAGCCCCCTCGATCGACCCCGCATAGCCGACCATTCGACTTGCTCTGTCACCAACAGAACAAGCAAGCCTTGCACTAGAGGTGGAGCGTCTCCACGCCACCAATACTATTTGCAAGATCATTGGCAGCCGACCTAGCAGAGGCGAGGTACGCGACCTCCTACAGGCCGATCTCTTAGCAAAGGTGGGAAAGATCATCGACATACAGCTTCTCGGGCGAGGGTTACTACCAGATCAGTTTGAGATTGCCGAGATTTCCACCAGGGTCATTTCAATGAGCTCGTTGGCCATTCGAGCGGTCAGGGCTTATTTCCGACAATGGCACCATGGTTTTGACCTCGCTTCTAATGTTTTTGCGGAGGAGGCAGTGTCACGAGCACGTGGCAATGGCTAATTATTGTCACAAGGACGTGGCAACTGCTAACCTTAGTTGTTGGTTTCTTTCCAATGATTTTTGTTTAATTTTTGGGACCCTCTTTTTGAAGTTGCAAAAGGTCGGACATTGTATGGCCAGTGTGAAACGGTCGACGGCCAACAGTTTCACCCGCAGTCGGGAAGGGCAGGTCGCCACGAGATGGTGGGCTGACTGGCACTAGAATCCAAGAAGTAAAAGGGTGTCTAGGCTCAGTTCAAAGTCATTTAGGCCCCTCACTACACTTATAAGTTGGAGGGTATTAGGAAATTGACTCAAAAGAGGCAAACTGGACACTTGGTGGCTGGAGATGCAATTGTCAGACTCATCCCAGCTGGGGGCGCCCATTTTTGTGGAGATTTGTGCTACAGTGTGTGTGAGAAGTGGGTGCAGGTGCTCACAGCTTTAATGGAAAGCTTGCCTTCTCCCTTGCTCTATGTAGCGCGACGATTTGCTCTCGCGCATCTCTATCTCGCCTTTGCACATATGGTAATCCCCCTCTCAGATGACCATGCACAGTTATGGGGTTTTATGTGCATTTGCCAAGGCAAGAGCCTTCTATACAGGAACTGGATTAGCTAATTGCTAATCCTCTTCAGGGATGCAGAGTTCTATCGCGAAGGAATGCTAAATGGAGAGTTTTCTCGCGTGAAAACTCGTCCATTTTGAAAGGGGGCTGTCCCATTGCGTGCGGGAGCCTCTGAGACACGAGTAGCCGTGTTCGCTCTGCCCAAAATGATGCAAAACAGAAAATTACAGCCTGTTGTGTCTTTCTGCAGGTTTAGGGTTTCGCACCTAAGCGGCAACATATCGCCACGGGAGCCTCGGGAAGGCCTTGGATGCTTGTACAGGACAGTTTAGAGAGATTTCCCGCGAGGAATCTCGTCTAATTCAAGGGACAAGTGACCCTACAGCTGCAAGAGCCCGAGGGGTACCCAGAAAAGTGATCGACGCGTGAATCCGAGCGCAAAACAGAGAATTACAGCTTGCTGTAATTTTTTGCACGTTTTTGGTTTTTGCTAGTTTTGATGCCTACAGGTCCCAAGAGCTTCGGAAAAGCTAGGGAATCACCGAACACGTGTTTTGGCGTAAATTGGAAGCCAAAAACAAAGATTTCAGCGTGCTGTAATTTCTTGCCAGGCTTTACAAAGTGCGTGGAAAGTCAATGTTTACTTGGGATTTTGTCCGTGGAGACTTCTATTGTGGTTATGCTGCCGAAATCGGGTTAGAGTAGAGGAATTTCAGCCGGATAAAAGAGGGACAGCTTGTAGAATTTTACAAGTTTTTCTCAAGTATAATAAGAATAAAGAAATACCCAAAGGCCAATCTTTGGGGCCAACAGGGTGTCGTTGTCTGCTTGGTAGCGCTCTAGCTGCCAGGCAGTCGTTTGTCTAAAAGTGTTGAATTCCAGTCAAAGGCTACCACTGTGGGGGTGCATAATGCCATGTAATGTGACCTTGATCCTGACGGAAAAGAATTCACGACCGCGCCCCCGTGTGAGAAAGACGCATCGACGCTGCTCCGTTGCCTTGGAAAGTCGGCTGAAGAATCCCATTGACTACGAAGAGTATGCAACGGCTTTGTCCAGATGGCTGTCAAAATGGTGGACGTAGGGAGGGACTGTGAGCCCAAAATGTGGCCACATCGAGCCTTCCACATGGTCCAAAGCGTGATGCTTCACATCGTGGTGAAAATTGTCTCTCGCTGGACTTGTGCCTTGTATGAAGGATAATCTGTAGAGTGCCCAAACTATAACCCAAGGGAGTAAGCAAGAAGACCGGATCTGTCGGCAAGTCTTGAAAAAGGTGTGTGACCCCAGAAATTGCAAAAGCCATGCAACTGCCCCCCAAGTCACGAACCCATCATGGATGCTCACTCTAAACAACAAACAACAAACTATCATCCACACTCGCTGCACAAAAGGAAAAACGTAGATGCAGTGTCTCAAAGACTCGGGCTCTGAAGTACATCTCTGACAAGTCGGATCATGGCTAGTGACTGTCGACCAAGTACCAACAGACAATCCTGCATGGGCTATCGTCCACATGAAAAAACATATCCTTCGGCTGATCCGGAGGGTCCAAATGCATGACAAAATTGTCTCTGGAAGGCGAGGAGGATGTGTTGATCCTGCCATACCTCAAACCGGCGTGGACGGTGAGGAGGGTGCCAAGTCTAAAAAAGAAGCCTCCTCCCAAAGGGAGATAACGTACTCAAAGAAAGATAGAGGGGCTCCATCGTCGTTCAACGAAGGCCACTACCACTCACCATGATCCCGGTCCAACTGAACAAGTGGCTTTCCTTGCCAAATCCACAAGTCTCCAAATTGGTGCCTCCTCAATAGTGAAAACAAGGTCAACAAATGACCTCCGTTGGAAAGAACCTACCACTCAGGCTGCCAATGGGCAGTCAACTGCTCATCAGGCAAAACCTCGCCCTAAAACTCCAATCAGATGTGATGTCCATGATGGCCGGTCTCCGCAACGCTAAAGACGAGCATTCCCTGCTAAGCAACAATCGGGTCTCCCGAGTGAGGATCGAAGTACACCCACCAGCCATGATGAGAAGGTAAAAGAGTTTGTCCCCCGATAAGGGCATGCCAGTCAAGTGGAATAGTCTCATCAATCTCTCTCATACGGGCAGTAACCCATCTGCGGATCCCGTAGGTAAGCGCCAATCACATGGGCCCCAACCAAGGAAGCATCTGACCAATGGTGTAAAGAGCCCGCTGGCCCACCATCCCATCTGGCCCAGTCAATGTGAGTCCTCTCTCCTAGTTAACAGCCTTCTGAATTTGTTACATATGCGTTCCATTGAGTCGCTGCCTCGCTACCTCCTCAACCCGAGAAGGCGGATGGCGAATCAAAGCAAGACGTAAATCCTTCCAAATCCGCAGCAAGCAAGCAGCGCATGAATGATGACAAATGAGACGTAGCCAAGGATGCATCTGTGACGATGAATCTGATGGTCAAGCGCCTACTATATCTAGAGATCTATAATATACCTGGATGAATCCAGGATAAGCCCAGATTCACCCTTGAAGGAAAGTGCAAGGTATAGACCCATGGTAGTCACCCACAAGACAATATAACGATCAGTTCCATCATGCATAGTATTGACTAAATACCACGACATCCCCACTAACATCATCAGTGCCCAATAGTGGGTGTAGAACTAGGTACTAACATATGCTCCCCAACACAACACACGCGCACACACACATGAGCATACATCAACACAAAGTTCAGCGTACTAAGTTTCTGTCATGACTCCGGAGAGGTATGTGACAAAGCATGGTGCAGAAACTGTTTCCAAGGTTGAACCCTTGGGTGGCAAGCACACGTAAACGTTGATTTCCCATTGGAATGCTTAAATTTAGTACTTACAAAAAAAGAGGGTGATGATTTGCAGAAGCAAGTAACACTCGATACTTACAGAGCCATCTATCTATATTCACATATTTAGCATTAATAGCCCAACACTTACCTATTGGCTGGAACTTTATTCGGTAGGATGACATAGCAAAGCCCATTCTTTAGTTGGCCTTTGCAAACTTTAGGATGTGACGGCAATGTAAGAAGCCTCAGGTCCTGAAAGTCATCCTTGCCAAATCCTTTCTCCATGAAACCCATTTCAGACTTTTCAAGTAAATCTCCTTCTGGTACTGCTAATGAGCTGGCTGCTGCATGAGGCTGGTTAACTCCTGATGATACTTCTGCTCTGACTGGTAAGTTGGCCCTCTGTGAAAATACACAGTTTGTTTAGAGGCATGTAAGCACCAAAGGCAAACTACCATATAAAACAGTTTTCATTTGCACTGACCAAGAAATGGCACTGACTAAGTGGCTGGCGACTTCGTGAAATTGTGCTCCCCCTCCACAAACTTGAAACTGAATCATGTCTGAACGGCTTCCACAACGTTTGACTCTTGTCATGGTTATAAAACTTAAAATCTCTTTTAAATGATGAACATGTTGCTTTTCTTCCGTTCCACTGTAGTGAAGGTTTTCTTTCCAATGTGTATTGGCTCTCTCTACAAACAATTATGGCAACCAACACATCAATAAAACTTTAAATATGCATTGTGTACTAAAACTGGGCGATGTGAAAATCAAATCACACGGGGAAAACTTGCAAGAAGGGGCCGCAAAAGATGGGGTTTAATGTTTACATGAGCTTGTGTCTGCGTGTTGAGCCAGGGGGGGTAGGGGGAGAGAGAGAGAGAGAGAGAGAGAATTATTGACATCTGTGAAAGGCCAGATTGCTCACGAGACAAATTGGTGTGCAATGAAGCCCATGTCTGTGTGCATCTTTGAAAAAACAAGAGATTACCGTTGTGTTGAAAACATAAAATGTGATTGATTGTCCATTATTTTCATTCAAAAATGGATGTATCTACAAATAAACACTAATCACCTTAAAGGATCTCCTGTATGGCAGGCCACGTAGGTGGATAAGATTCCAGAGTAGCCCATTGAGACAGAGCTCTACTCCACCTGTAAATGCCCAACATTTGAGCTCAGCACAAGATTGACCATCATTATGAACATATGCTTTGGGCAACAAAAAATTTATAGCTTTTGAGTGAGTCTTTGGGAAAAAGACAAAGAAAGAAAAATGCCAAATCCTTCTCTTCCGCATGCGTAAGGGTAAAAAAGTAGAATAAAATGATTTTCTCTCTTGATTATCTCCTCGCATAAGATTTCAGATGGACTTCCTCCACTACAGGTGAAGAACAAGTCAAGTGCATTAGCTAAGGTTCGAGAGGCAAGAAGAAATGGCAAGTCCACACTATTCTAAGACAGGAAAGCAATCATCAAGAGTAATACAATTCACAACCCAACCAATCCAACGAAGAAGACATAGCAGTGAGATATGATCAGATGACTGATCTCATTTTTTGTAATTGTGAGCTCGTTTAAGTCATAGGAGTTTTGACCTAAAAGTTGTAAATTTTCCTGTTTTGTTCGCATTCAAGGCATGACACATGCAGTACATCGTAGCAAAGGATGTATCTATTAGGTCCCTTAGGCTTAGCTCCGCCTTCTGTGGACGTTAATATGACTTCATTTTGGCCTTTTAAAGACACTAATTTATCATTTCATCTCTCTCTCTCTCTCTCCCCCCATTGCATCAGCTCACCCTTTGTATCCCCCTTTGTATCAGCTTTCACCCCACCCCTACCCACTAGTTTCTTTTCAATTCGTCGTACTTTTTGTACCCAGACCTGGTATTAGATTCACCACATGTAACCTTTTGGTCTCATAGGTCATTTTGGCCTTTTGAAGACGTTAATATTACATTTCATCTCTCTCTCTCTCTCTCTCTCTCTCTCTCTCTCTCTCTCTCTCTCTCCAGAGGAGGCTGATTTCTATTACTTGAGAAGTCCCTCAAAACGTCCATATGGTGCCGATTCTGAGGGCAAGTACATCACTAATACAAAGCAGGCCCGAAGGCCATAATCTGGAAACTATAAAAACTGGAAATAGCTAGCCACGTGGCAACTGTAAAAACTGAAAGCCAAGGTAAAAACCTCTCCTAAAGAGAGTAAAAATTGCCATGGCAAGCTAAGTGGGGAGAGAGGATGACAGAAGCCTCTAAAAGATAGGCTCTTCCACCAAGAGCAAAGTCCTATAATGCAAATCAAAAATCAAAACCATCAGAAGCCACCAGCAATGAAAAGGACAAGGAACATCTGCAATGGCAAGAGCTCGAACGTCAGGTATTACCCGCCAACTGGGTAGAATGTTACAGGCTTGGCACTCCAAGCGAGAAATCAATAACGGCACACGAACAGAAACTGCAAATAATTGAACTGAACTTGAATAGAGAGAGAGAAAAGGAGAGACGACACCGACGACGGAGTTCCGTTCCCAAATGCATTTGCCCCAAAGACTACTGTCCCTTCCGGTATTTCTTTAATATTGCTTCGCAAAAGACTAAAGTACAGCTCTCCAAGGGTCCATCTCTCCGAGAATCTACTTCCAAATGCTCTCTAGAGACTGGCCCTCTAAGCACTTATAAACAGTACAAGGGACCAGAAGCAGAGCCCCAAAAGCTTTGGTCCAAAAGCACTTGGCACCAAAAGCATCTGCTCTCAAAAGCATGCACCAATACTGCCAAAAGGTGCCAACGCAAATCGCAGAATTCCGTACAGCCTGCCACGTCAGCTACTCTGTGGATATTTCCGAAATCAGCCAGCCGGTTCTACGTTTTGGTTTTGAAGGTTTAAGCCCTCAACCGGTGTCCATAAGTTGGCACGGTTAGGTTTTTAAAGACCCTGACCCCTCAGGCCCCACAGCCACATCTTCTGGTTCTTCTCAGATAGAGTTAAAATTTGGGTTAGAGTCTAATTCCTTGTCCTCTTAGCTAGTCCTTCAAGTTGGTCATGCCACGTCACAAACTTGTGACATTCCCCCCTCCTGAAAGAAAAGTAATCACCCTCAATTACGCCTACAAAATAGCCAAAGTTCAGAAACCTTCTTCAGAAGACACTAACTCTATGTTTCCATGCATGAGACTTCACAAATCCATCACTTCGACAAAGACATTAGTCACTGATTAGATCACATTTCCGTCAAGGGTCTTAGATACAAATCATAATCACTGTAACATACTTAGCAATTACATCCAAACCGTGTTGATCTTTTCACAGATGTCTCAATCTACTAAATATCGTTACGATCAGATTCATATCCTTTCTTTTCACATTTCAAGCAAACCATGTTCATGACCATCCCCACAAGACAGTACATGCACAGAGCATGCATTTCACAAGTCACACTTAGAACACTCTTTCAATCATTCAATCTAGCCATCTCATCTAGTCTAGAACTCTTAATGCACCCATATCCCTGTGCAACTATCTCATCCTTCCACAACTCTTGATGCACTCACAACAATATCTAGCATCTCATCCATATAGAAATCTTGATGCACTAGAATCTCATTAACGTAGCCATCACATCTAGACCTCGCTTGTCACGTGGACATCTAACCCTATGTGCATGTGGACAAACTACTTCATGACTAGGATTCAATTCAGCTTAGGAAGTCCTCTGGCACCTTTGTGAGTCTGTTCGCAGGCCGTGCAATGTCCAGGCACTTAGAGTAGTTGCATTTCCTTTGGTTGCACACAGCATGATCATTAGATTACAGTCAAAACCCATCAGGGGCATTTTTACAGCACACAGACTTATTTTCCCTATTTTAGCCCTTTTTCACTTATTATTAATAAGTGACTTTGTTGGGAAACTGGGTAGGACAATTTGACCAAGCAGGTATATAAGAAAAGCTAGCGCTAGGGTTTTCTCGTAGAAGAGGCAGCAAAGGCCACAAGTCTAGCAGTGCACCTTCTCAGCAAGACCCCCCGGCGGAACTCCTAGCATCTTCAGCCATCAGAATCAGCCTGGCGTTTTCATCAAATGCAGATCAGCCCCAGCGTTTTTCAGCATTGCAGATCAGCCTGGCATTAGCAGATTTCCAACATTTTGTCTAGCGTTAACAGCCCTAGCGTTTTTGCAACTTGCAGATCACCTAGCGTTTTGAAGATTCTCCGCGACAGAACACCCATTAGCATCAGCGTTTTCAGTTTTCAGCAGTTAGATTCCGCACCGCAGCCCCCTAACCTTGCAGATCTCACCTTCCCGCAACAGATCCTCGCCAAGTTAAGATCAGCCAGCGTTTGCAGATTCAGCCCGCTATTCGCAGATTTCATTATCTGCATTTTCAGCACGTCGTCATCGCATCATCGTCATCGCCATTGTCACCGACATAAGAGTCAGAATTCAACAAATACAAGATTTACAATTTTCAGCCCCTAGCGTTTTCAGTTTTCAGTCCGTCTCATCGTCGTCATCGTCGTCGACATCATCGGCAAGTCCATCGCATTGTAGAGATTTGTGCAATCAATAGTAGACCGCTCTCGCCATAGAGTGGGGCCTTCGGAGGAGGGTTTGACAACTTTTTTGGTGTCCTATTCTTCTCTCTTTATCTCTCAGTCTCAGCACCTTCATTCACAGTGTTTACCACTTTGTTTGTGATCATTTGCACTCTCAACCTAAAGTAACGGAAGGCTCTCCCTTCCATAAGTAAAAGGAACCCTTGAGCACAGTTTGGAGCACTCATCTTGAGCAAAGTTCAACATTCACATCCGATGCACCTTACATTGGTATCAGAGCTTTGGTAGTGTTCTGTATCATTTAAGGAAAGAACCACAAGAATTTTTTTTGTTTGTTGCGGTCGCACGTAACCCAAGTCCACTTGGGCGTGTCGATTCCTAATCGTGTTTTTGAAGAGTGACAGGAAACCCAAGAAAGAAGAGCTTGTCCAACCTCCCCTTGTTTCTCTTTTCACTCATTGAGAGCGGACCGTGCACTTAGCCTCCGGCCAATCGAAGTGAGGTGGGAAAAAGCAACATTGGTGTGAGCGCAAGGCCGCCAAGGGGTGCGCCCGCGGGAAAGAGAAGAGCTCGGGTAAGAGAAGATCCTTCTCTAACACAGATTGCAAGCTAAAGAAGAACCTCAAGAACCTCAAGAACTCAAGACCCTCAAGAACCCAAGAACCACATGAACCCAAGTTCCTCGTGAACTTAAGAACTCAAGACTTCAGTGTATGGTCATCACCCGAAGCAAAATGGATACTTCGCATGGAGGTGATAAGCATGGAGGTGGCGAAGAAGAATTTTCCCCACCAAGAGGTTTTTCCGACCCTCCCCCCTCCCCATCTACGCCAAGGATTGCACCAAATCCTATGGAGGCTTTGGTCAAGACGATGATCGACATGATGTTACAACATGAAGCGCAACGCGCTGCCTTGGAGGCTAGCGCGAAGAAAGAAAAGCAGAATTGGATCGCGAGCGCAAAGAAAGAAAGGCCGACTTGGAGCGTGAGCGCGAGGGCGAGCAAGCACGCTTGGCGGCTGAAGATAGACGAGCGGCCTTGGAGTTAGAGCGTGAGGTGCAGAGACCAACGCATGCAAGAGTTGGTCCTACAAATAGTCACCTCGAAACCCGAGCCGGCCAAAGATGTTGGTGGTTCATCAAGTGATGCAAGCCAAGATTTGGACTCCAATAACCCCGTCACCGAGAAGTTGACGTTTAGTAAGTATGACGATAAAATGGCTGCTAGTGTTATTCATTCTTGGTTGCATCAATTTAATGCTTATTTTGCGACAACTAAGAAGACACGGAATAGCAAAGTTTTGACGGCAGCCATGTATCTTGCCGGTGATGCCATTAACTGGTATCAAGCGTGGCAAAAGAAGCAATTGGCCGTGCACCAAGAGGAAGCCGAGGAAGACGTGCCCCTTTCTTTCAGTTGAGCCGACTTCCAAGACAAGCTCAAGGCGCGGTTCTTGCTACCTCAGTACCTAGCGCGGTTAAAGGAAGATTGGTGCAATCTTAAGCAAAATGGTACTCCAGTCATGTCTTTTTCTAACCGTGTCTTGCAGCTTGGCACCCAATTACACAAATCGGATGCGAAGCACAAAGAGGCTTTTATGTTCGGATTGGACGACTATATCAGGTTTGAAGTCGAAGTCCTCGACCCCGTAGATCTCAACAAGGCGGTAGCGATTGCTCTCGCACACGAGATGAAGCACAATAAGGGAAAGCCTAAGAAGAACAAGACTTCTCAAAGTACCTCTCTGACTTCTCAGAACAGTAAGAACGGTAAGAATGGTAACTCTTCTAACCAATCTTTCTCTAGTCTCTCAAAAAAGAACTCACACAATGAATCTAAGGGTAAAGCTAACACAATTGCTAAACCTAAGCTCACCCCAGATAAAAAAGCAACACAAGGAGTTTTACGAGGATACATCACCTCAGAAGAACAAAGCATTTATTCTAAGGAAGGTCGATGTTATCATTGTCACGTCAAGGGTCACATTAAGAGAACATGTCCTAAGCTCACAGAACCCACATCCTTTGTCAATGCAATAAATGAGAACTCGAGTGTGACCCAACTTTCTCATGATCCTCCCATTGATGAGTCTCTCATTAAGTATTATGGTCATGTGAAGGGTCAACGTCTTGTCATATTGTTTGATCCAGGCAGTATGCATGATGTGATAAGTGACTCTCTTATCGAAAGAGCCCGCTTGGAGGTTAGCAACATATCTCCTTTCGAGGTGTCGGGCTTCGCTCCCAGTATGGACTCTCTCATTACACGAGAGTGCCTTGATGTGTTGTTGATTGTTCAACAAGCGTCCTTCCGCAGAAAATTTGTAGTCTCTCCTCTTTCAGGATGTGATATGCTTTTAGGCATTCGATGGTTTCATGAGCATAACCCTCTCATTGATTTGGCAGCTAATACTTTCACTTTCAATGCCAAGAGTGACTCTCTCATTGTCATTCGTGGGGAGCAAGTTGTTCATTCTTCATCTCTCATTTCTAATGTGCAGGCAAAGATTGAAAAGAATCAGGAGAAGGAGACTCTCTCAGTCTTGTCTTCTCCAAAGCACGACACGCATGATTTGCATGATAAAGATGTGATTATTCACAAACATGATGCTTTGCATGATCAAGATGTGATTGTTCACAAGGATGATGGTTTAATTGATACTTTGTCTAGTGAAGCTAACCTCATTGCAGATTCGATCGATCACGAAGAACCGATCTTGGCTCTCGAGTCAAGGTCCCCAGAACCCCCACAGGCAGTATTATGTGTGCGCATGTTACGCTTGTTCTAGTGTTTCATTCGTGATGGTTTCTTGTATTTTAGTCCCATCCTTATGTAATCCCTTTTCATAGGCATGCCATATGGTACGATGAACACGATTCGCTCATGAATGAGCACGGATGTATGCGGATTACTCATGAAAAGCTGAAATGTTTGCACCCAAGGAATTTGCTTCCATGTCTCTTCCTTGGCATGACACAGTATCCGAAAGAGCACAAGAAGGATTGAGCATCAAGCATCGGCATTTCCATTATGATTTGCCATAGTTGATAGATTTAGGTCACAAAATGAGCCGGCATGCATATCAAAACCTTCCTTGGCATGTCACATAAGTCTTTGAATGGAGTCAGCCTTCTTTTGCAAGCAAAATCAGCGTATCTCTTTGCGTAAACCACAAGAAACCGCTCAATCTAGTCCTTCAAGATCCTCCGAAACGAGGACACTAGCATGACAATGGTCATTCAAAGTGTCTTCTTTCTTCGTTCTCAAATGATGACAAGCCGTGATGACATCTTCTTCATATTCTTCCATTAACCATGCAGAAGTGAAAATTCTCTTAAATTTTATGAACTTTTTAGGTGCTTCTCTCTATGTATCAACAGAGTAGACCACCATGTATGTGCGTTTCCTTTCAAATAAGATGCCGCCCTTCGTACCTTGGAGCGTTCTGAGAAACGCCCTCTCGAAAAGGCATCATCAAGCTCCTGAATGAATTCAAGGGCTGTTAATCATTGTCATAAACTGCTACGTGTCAAGCCACTGAAGAACGGAGCCACTGTACAGATCCCAGCCGAGAGGCCTAAACCCTAAGTGAAGAAGCAGAAGCAGCAAATGTACAGAATTCCGCAATTCACGCTGGCCTACTAACATGGTAGATTGTACGGATTTCGCGCCGGCTTGCTGACATGGCAGTTGCACAGATTTCCGTAATTCGCGACGACTGCTTTTGGGGCCAGATGCTTTTTGAAGCAGTTGCTTTTGAGTTTTAAGGCTTTTCATGTGAACTGCTTTTGGACCTAGGGCCTTTAAATATGACGCTAGGGCTCATTCTCTGGCACTCTTCGGTGAGAAGATGCAGAGCGTGGAGTACCAACTTGTACTGTGTTGATGCAATATAAAGAAATACCGAAAGGGACGCAAAGGTTTGGGGCCAATACTCTCTGGGGTGGAATTCTGCCACTCCATGTCGCGTGTGCTCTCTCTCTTTCAGTTCAGTTGTTATTGAAGTGCTAAAAGTTTTTTCAGTTTGTTCTTTTCTATTGGCATGTGGTGCCCGTCTTGTGACAATTATACACAGAGTACTGAGAAGAAAGAAAACACCGCAACTAGATTGTCACTGAGCACACGAAGATCGACACCCTGTAGGCCCCAAAAGACTGGCACCCCTTGTCAAAATCAATGATGCGGAAGCATAGAGCAATGGGGAGAATACACCACACACACACAGACGTTGAACCAACCAACTCGGCAATGAATTAGTGATTGTACAATGGGGGCTGAGTGTTGCTTATATACTAGCTTGGGGGCCCTTAAGTACACCTCAGTAAAGTGCCCTACCCAAGACTTTGACAAATAAGTAAAATAAATACCTAAAGCTAAAATAAATATTGAGATCACATTGGGCTATTCACCTGAGATGCTATAACTTTAACACACAGTGGACATATGTAGGAAGACCAACTTACCAAGTCGATAAAGATGCTACTGTGGACACAGCCTCAAACTAGGTACACCTCGGTTATGCTACCACCAACTTTTTATCTTAGAAGAATGTCATCTTCAACATCGGTTGCCTCATGAAAAATGGAACTGTACCACACTATGTCAAAGAATTCCCATTCGTGAATTGTGAACACATCACGTTCAAACATTCCTAGACAATGAACTTTGAAACACATCCTATCCATAATCCGGCCAACAACAATGGATTGGTGCACACAGCCATAGTGTTTTTATACGTCATGTTGGTTCCTTGCCAAATTCATGTGCCTTGAACTTCAACCCACGGGTTCAAACACAGATAACTTGAACTTTAACACATGGGTCCAAACCATTTGTAGGAAGGTTTGTTTGCCCCTCTGCCGCTCACGAGCCTCCGTGGGCTGAAGCTAGTTGCGGCAACGGCCACCTGAAATTTGGCGTCTAGCTCTCTCTACACTTCTTCTTTAGGAGTTTCTTATCAAATTTGAGAAGTACCTATTGTCCTTCTTTTTTTGTCTTAGTTTATCGATAGCTTTCTTTTCCTTAGCTTGAGAATTTGCTATGGCTTGATGCACTTGAGTATCTGAGCCATATATTCAACAAATCTATCTATTGCAAAGATTTGCTCTTTAATTTTCCTAAAAGGCAATGGATGTGGTTGCCCATAGATCACTTCAAAAGGTGCTTTTCCTACATAAGAATGTACAGTATTGTTATATGTCAACTCGAGAAGCGATAGATGTTTTCCCCAAGTGGTCTTCTGCTCAGCACAAAAGCATTGGTTTGAGGTTGATAAGAAGAAGAGAAATTTAGCTTAGTGCCGACATTCTCAACGAGGGCTCTCCGAAATAGACTTGTAATTTTGGGATCCCTATTTTCGGCTATAGACTTTAGGAGTCCATGGTGTTTGAGATAAATGGTTGTCGTTACTCTGCTCGCATTTTCTTCTTCATTGGAATGAAGCGTGTCATCTTACTAAACCTGTCCACAATGGTGCTTACAACATCATTTCCCTTTTGGTCTTTGACACCTATATAATCTATTGCAATGCTCTCCCAAGACCTATGTGGAATAGGCAATGGTTGTAATAATCCTTGTGACTTTCTTCGATCAAACTTTACCTTCAGAGATGTGATGCATCATTGAACAAATGCATCAATGTTCTTCCATAAGGTTGGCCAATAGAAATCTCTCTCAACCGTTTGTGGTATTGGAAGAATGCCCTTGTGTCTCGAGAATGGAGGTGCATGATATTCCTCCTTAACTCCTTGCCATAGTTACTTTACGACGCAAAGTTGCGTCACGTGCACAATTAACCCTATGTGCATGTGGACAAGCTATACCTACTTCTAGGGTTTAGGTAGCCTAGGAAGTGTTCCGGCACCCTTGTGAGCCTGTACGCAGGCCGTGCATGTCCATGCACTTATGAGTAGCTGCATACCCTCTCGTTGTACAACACACGACCACTAGCATTATCATCAGTATCCGGCATGAGCATTTTCCACCGCATGAACCCTTTTTGCCCAAAGTGCATATGAACCACCTCTTACACTTATTTATTAATAAGTGACTTTTTACATTCCAAATCGTGGGAGCCTAACTGATGCTGCTCGACCCAGAGTTTTGCACCTGTAAATGTGACCCATCGGGCCCTAGTAAGAGGCAGAAGACACAGTGGAAGAAGACCAAGGAGCACAGATCAAGCAATACCCCGCAGTACCCAATTCCCTGGCATTTTTCTCAGCATCCCCAGCTTTTTTGGAGCAGCAGCATTTTCAGCCTTTAGCGTTTTGCTCTCCTTTGACGCACCGCCACAGTACCTTAACAGATCAGCCCCAGCACCTCGCGATCAGCTTTCCCATCGCGACAGAACCAGCGTTTTAAGTTTTCAGCCCATAAACCAGCCAGCGTTTTTCAGTTTTCAGCCACCCTTGACCTCTTCGGCAATAGATCAGACCACAAGCTTCGTTGCACGATCTAGATCCCATCAACAAACCTAGCATTTTCCATTTTCAGCGGTTCAACCTTCAACCTCTACCTCGATGTCGTCGTTGTCGTCATGTTCCACAGCGTCTAGAAACATTGTACCAGACCTTGTGCAATCTAAAGCAAATACCTCTCTAGCAATAGAGAGGGGGGCCCTTGTAGGGGGGTTTGGGACCCATCTGGTGTCGTCTCTTTTCTCTCTCTCTCTCTCTCTCTCTCTCTCTCTCTCTCTCTCTCTCTCTCTCTCTCTCTCTCTCTCTCTCTAGCACTCTCATGCACTTGCACTCACATTTTCCACTCTTTGTTTCGGTCATTGAACATTCTCTCTCTAAGGAACGCTCTCCCTTCCGCTAAGTAAAAGGAACCTTGAGCACTCGCTGATCACTCATCCTGAGCTAACACCATCATTCACTTCCACTGCACATTACATTGGTATCAGAGCTCTTTGATAGTGTTCGGTATCATCACTCAAGGAAAAAATCACAAAGAACCAGAGGAGTTTTTTTTGCTTGTTGTGGTTGCACATAACCAAAGACCACTTGGGCATGTCGATCCATAATTTGTGTTTTTGAAGAGTTGCAGGGAACCGAAGAAAGAAGGACTTGTCCAACCTCCCCTCGTTCCTCTTTTCCGGACCTTGCACTTAGCGGCAAGACAATCGACGTGAGGTGGGAAAAAGCAACCTCGGTGTGAGTGCAAGGCCACCAAGGGGTGCACCAGTAGGAAGGAGTTGAGCTTGGATAAGAGAAAAGCCTTCTTAAACACAGATTGCAAGCCAAGAACCTCAATAACTCAAGAACCTCACGACCCTCGAGAACTCAAAAACCTCAAGAACGCAAGAACCCCAAGTACCCAAGAACTCAGTACATGGTCATCACCAAAAGCGGAATGGATACTGTGTGTGAAGGTGATGAGAGTGGAGTTGGAGAAGACAAAGTTTCTACACTAGGAGGATTGTTCCCCGAACCTCCCTCATCCTCATCTACGCCACGGATTGCACCAAACCCTATGGAGGCTTTGGTCAAGTCGATGATGGAGATGATGCTACAACAAGAGGCACAACGCGCCACCATGGATTGCGAATGTGAAGAAAGAAGGGCAGCTATGGAGCTTGAGCGTAAGCAAGCACGTGAAGCTCAACGCATAGCAGCTAAAGAAAGAAGAGCAACTATGGAGCTTGAGAGTAAGCAAGCACACGAGGCTCAACGCATAGTGGCCGAAGAGAAGAGAGCGCCTATGGTATGAGGATTAGTAGTGCTAATCCTATAATTAAGACTTAAAACTTCATACTTAAGATCAAATTGAGACTCAAGAGATTGAATGTGTGTTTGATTGATTGAATGAATGCTTCAAAACTGAGTACAATAGGCTCCTTATATAGGAGATGAAGAGACACAAATGAAAAGACATGTTTCAGGGTAAAGAGACGTTACTTTAGACGTAAAGACCATAGTTACCCGGAACGCGGAACGGGAACGGCGACGGGATCCCCGCGGAACGGGGGAACGGCTAGGGGTTCGGAACGGGAACGGCACGGAACGGGAGGTATAAAAAACACCCAAATAGTGCATTTTTTAGCTTCTTGTGTTTAAATACAAGGAGTATTAGAGTGCTTTGACTCTAATACTCACAAAAAACTCGTTTTGAAGACCATTCAATCTTGCTATGACTAGATGATGTGAGAGAGAGAGAGAGAGAGAGAGAGAGTGAGAGGGAGAGGGAGAGATTTGAGAGAGTGGGAGGGAGAGGAAGAGAGCTTGAAGGCTTAAAGCCTTGAGCCTTGAGAGAGTGAGTCTTGAGAGGGAGAGATCTTGAGAGTGTGAGAGGGAGAGAGCTTGAGCCTTGAGGATTAGCTTGTGGAGAGAAAGGGGGAGGGGGGTGCATTTTATGAGTCCTTGAGGCCTTGCACACTTCAAAAAGAAGCCCAAACATTTACTTCAATTTTTTCAATTTTTGCCAAATTTGTTTGTAGCCGTTGGCCGTTCCAGGGGCATTCCGGAACGTTTTGGGGGCGTTCGGAACGTTCCGGAACGGCCGTTCCGGTTTGCACTGGCCACCCGGAACGTCAAACGTTTCGGGACGTTTCGGAACGTTCGGGAAGGGAACTGCCCCCCCGGAACGGGGGCTAGGGGGCGTTCCCCGGTAACTATGGTAAAGACACATCCTTTCGACGAAGAGCTGCAACCATTGGACAAAGAGTCGCAACCGTAGAGCGAAGGGGTGTAATCAGTCGTCAAAGGAGTGTGGCTTTTGGCGAAGAAGCATGTCTCTTGAGCGAAGGGTTGTGACCATCCAAGAGGGGTCCTCCTTGGCATGGCACTTTGCCTATCCGCAACTAGGAGTAGATGTAATAATGTAACATAGTCACAATCGTGACATTCCCTCCCATTTAAAATGAGTGCCCGTATTAAAGAAATAACTTCTAATGTTGATAGAATTCTGAAAAAGCATTGAATCTTCGAAAATCTTCAGTCTTTGAGTTATCTAAAACATTTGTCTTGAACCTTTGCTTCTTGCGAAGCCTTTTTGCTTTGACTGCTAAATCCTATGTCATTGCATTATTCAAAGACTTTTTAGAGGAATCTGGCATAATCAGGTTGACTGCAACAAGAGATTGATCTTTCCTCATGCGATTTAAGACTTCTGGTTCAAAATCTTTTAATAACTGTGAAATATTTGTTGAAGAGGAAAATCTTCTTAAGGCATTTTTCAAAGGGCATAACTTCAACTTTACTAATCACTAAAGAGGATTTTAAATTGAGACTGTAATGATGCAATCATCTTTCAATAATGAATCGCAAAATTCTTCACAATTGTCTTCAAAAATTGCCACTTCATGACTTGCAATTGATATATCATCATCCAGCAAAGAATCAAAGAAAGCATAGTCGTCTTCAGACTCAGAATCTGCAACCATATCCTTATCTTTGTCTGGTAACGACGTATCACTTGGAATAACTTCTTGCTTGAAATCATCTTTGTCTTTATCAATTGATTCAGAAGAAGTTAATGAATTCAAAAATTCATCAATTATAATTTCTATATCTGCATCGGAAATCATATTCGCTTCATAATCCATTATATCATACTGTTTGACTTGTACACGTGAGGCTTGAATCACTCGTTCCGCATGATAAAGCCTGTGTAAAACCAATTCACGTCCATCTTTGAACAAATTGATAGTATGTCCTCAAAAGCTAGTGGCTGGATCATATTGGAATAACCAATGTTAACCAAGAATCATATGTCGTAATAAGATAGAGGCATGACTTCGAAATCCAGTTGATCTGCATAATTTTGAATATCGAACTGCAACTGTCGAACTGTCGCAGTTAGAAGCATTCGTGCTAACCAACCGCACCAGCTCATCATTGCGCTAGCATCGGACGCCTCTTCAATATATATAAATAACTTCACGTGGTCTTTACCCCTCCCCCCCCCCCCCCCCCCCCCCCCCCCCCCGTCCAGCTGCATGGCGGCGTGGCTTCCCTCTGTAGACGCAGACAGTGCTCCCTCAGTGCCTGCTTGCTCCAATGCAGCTGCGACATCCGTGCTCCTCCTGCTGCTCAATGTTGTGCTCCTTCCGCCGCTAATGTCAGAGATCGCATCTGCTGAGATTCGTGTAACGAAATGAATTTCTTAGGATCGTATGGACATACTCATCACAAGTTAAAATTAATCCATTTGCTAATTCCACATCATATAAGTGAGATGTCTTCTGAGTTGGCAAGCCATGCTATCGAACTATCTGAGTGCTGACAAAATTATTCGAGCATCCGCTGTCCACCAAAACATTGATGGAGCGACCATTGGGAGTTCCAAGAAGGCTCAAAACTTGCTTTGAGAGAGGCTCCAAAACTGAAGAACCACACTGAGCATGCTTCATAAGAATAGTTGTATCTGCTCAGACATGAATTGTATTGACCATAGATTTTCCTTTATCTTTAGCAGAAGCTTGTTATTCAGAATTCGATGATGTTTCTGCATTGGAATTTCTTTTCAAATTAGACACATTTGGTTTATTTTGACATTGATATCTATGGCCACCACCACAAATTCTGCATAATCCATCCTTTTTTAAAGTCTAAAAATCATTTGACGAAGAGCCCTGCCGATAATTGAAACGTTGATCTTCAGAAAAATCACGTCTTTTATCACGATCAAGTGGAGCATTTGAAGACGATCTGCTTTGAGATTGTCGATCTTGGATATAGAACCTTGAAGTTGAATAAAGCGTTGTGGCTTGCTAATCCTATAATTAGTGGTGCTAATTATACTTAAGCTTAAAACTTTATACTTAAGATCAAATTGAGACTCAATAGACTGAATGTGTGTTTGATTAATTGAATGAATGCTTCAAAACTCAGTACAATAGGCTCCTTACATAGGAGACGAAGAGACACAAATGAAAAGACACGTCTCATGGTGAAGAGACATGACTTTGGTCGTAAAGACACATCCTTTCGGCAAAGAGCTACAACCATTGGACGAAGAGTCGCAACCATAGAGCAAAGGGGTGTGACCAATCATCGAAGGAGTATGGGATGTCTCTTGAGCGAAGGGTCGTGACCATCCAAGCGTAGGGGTCCTCCTTTGCATGGCACTTTGCGTATCTGCAACTAGGAGTAGATGTAATATTGTAACATAGCCACAATCGTGACATATGGAGTTGAAATGGGAGGCGCAGAGGGACCAACACATGAAGAAGTTGATCCTACAGGTACTCACTCAAAGGAGGCAAGCGAGTCATCATGTAGCACAGGTAGAGGCTACGAAGTCACTGAGAAGTTGACGTTTAGTAAGTATGATGGTAAGATAAATGTATCTGTGATTCACTCTTGGTTGCATCAATTTAATGCTTACTTTCCGACTACCAAGAAAACAAGTAACATAAAAGTTTTGACGGCTGCCATATATGTAGTAGGTGATGCCATTAATTGGTATCAAGCTTGACAGGAGTCTAGTGATGTGTGTATTACATGTGAAATCTGGGAGCTAAGTGTAGATAGGGGTGTGGATGCATGAAGCCTACAAAAGCCCACATGTATCTTGGCTGAATATATATTGGCTAAGTCATGTGTAAAGTGGATGATAGTGTAGGGGGTAGATGTAGTAGGTGTGTAAGCTATGGTAGCTGAGGTGAGAGAGAGTTTGAAATGTGCATGACCTCCTCCAAAAGGTATGGATGGGATGGATCATGGAAATCCTTGGAACAAGTGACACAAAAAAGGCAGCAAGCAGGTCTGCAGACTCTGAAATTTGCAAGCTTTGTAATACGTGAAGATTTTGGCGTCCCAACTTCACAAAACTTGGTGAGCATGTATATTAGGTGATGGTAAACCCTCATGTGAGGTCGTTGGTTCCCCATGTTGATTTAAGGCTTCTATGAGTATTTGGGTTGTTGTGGTCCTTGGATCACTATATGTAGGATTATACCAGATTTTGGCTTTGGAGCTCTGAAATCTCCCACCACTTTGCATATAAAACAACATGCCTCTAATGTGGCCACAGAATTGTGAATGAAGCTAAGCCTATCTACTAAGAGTCTCATCTTGATGGATACCTTATCAATATCCATGGTGTCGAGCAAACTCACCTCCAATGAACAAAACCAAAAGGGACTCTAAAGCTGGTGATAGTGACCCAATGGGATTTTCCACAAATGGAATGGCTTACCAGAGTCTAAAACCTGAGAGGCTTATGAGTCACCAGCACAAATTTCCACAGATGAAGCACACCAATAGTGAGACTAATGGACGAACTTCAAAAGAAGATCACGAATGAAAAGAACATCTAGATAAAATTAGAACTCCTCTCTTACATCTCCCACAAGTTCATTAGACATCGATGGCTGTTGTATGGCTGGGCCCAGTGGTGTGTGAGATCGTTCTCTCATTTCCAGCCACTTAGGACCATGTCTTTTACCGATGGGTGGCTGGTGCTGGTGTATTCTTTTCCATCCATCCTAGTATCTCTACAAGAGTTTTCTGGGCCAATCATGGCTAATGGTCCCAGCCCCACATTCATTACGGGTCGTAGGATATAGAAGAGAGCAGGTCACACCGCACATTACAGCCCTAGCCACTTGTATCACATCATCATGGGTGTCTTTACAGAAGCTTGTCAGCATTTCCATCTTAGGTCTCCCACCTGTCACACCACCATCACAAATTCTCTCTTCTCTATCTTTGCCTGCATTTTGTGGTCGTCCTTCATTTCTCTCTCTAAGGGATCAAAAGCAAACCCACTCCTGTCGCATTGGTTGTCCACTGTGTATAGCGATGTCCATAGAGAATGTACCATTTGGTGCCAGTAGAAGATATGTCATGAGCAATGAGTGGCTCACTGTCAATACTCCTGCACTCTCCAATATGAGTTGCATAAACGACGACCAAGTTGGTAGCTGTGTGGAGACATCATGGGAAGAGAGAGAGTGGGAACTTGGAAGAGCGTAAGCAGTAAAGGGCTCCACAAAAGTGAAACGCCCCAGGGCTGAGTGTTAATAAATAGTGGAGAATCAAACACAATCCTTTAAACTCCTCTCAAAGGGTGCCAGCATAAAGGAGATGGAAAGCAGGGGACTGATGTTCGACTTGTGTTTCTGGTGCAGCAGTAAAGAACAGCAAAGAAATACCTTCTAAATTGGGTCACTCGAGCTTGCAGATGGCCGAGAAGTAGCGCTCCAAGTAGAGGGCTGAAACAATCAACCTGTAAACTCTTTCATTCAAGCGCTAGCGGCTGAAAACAATCACCCTATCGCAGAGATGAGGGCTACAAATACTGTGTAGAAGGCGCTAAGCAGAGTGCTGCGCCGAGCCTTGCTCTGGTACCATGGAAGACCGTCACGCAGGAGAGGCGCACACTGCAATCATCGCCCGCGACCTGAGCTTGAAGTATCTTCGGCACCACACCTGGAGGCTGGTTCGATACCCGGCATCAATCAATATCATTATCATTATTACCTTAGTATATAGTCGAGAGATATCTAGGATCGAAGGAACTGCCACGTGGTGAGCACTGGACAATTCCCAGTTTCTTGAGAGTTTATGCAGTTTCGGAGATAACTTACACAAACATCACTGCAAGAGTGAGAGGTCAAGGCCGCTAAGTTTTGTGAAGATGGTGGAGGAGGATGGCCATCGAGCAATGACAAGTGATGGTAAGGTAGGGCAGAGGTCTCTCTCTCTCTCTCTCTCTCTCTCTCTCTCTCTCTCTCTCTCTCTCTCTCTCTCTCTCTCTCTCTCTCTCTCTTTTGTTTGTTATGTGCAAATTCCCATCTTTTGTGCTACCCATGCTATAAATTGCAACCTCAGATGTTGGCTCTCAATACCCTATTTATACGGCCTTTCGTGCTGTTGTTTTGCCTATATGTTCCTTCCCTTGCCCTAAGACCAGTTTCCTCTTGCATCCACTCCTTTTCGATTGATACCATCCTTCAATAACCCTTGAGTACTGCCTATAGATTGCAGGCGAGGGTTTGATTAATATGGGGATAGCGAGCTCATAAGATGAGAAGTTTGCTAATATTATAGCTAGTGTCTCGGTCCCCTCATAACAAAGGTTTGAGGTTGATAATGGGCACAATCTGCGATGGCCCTACAGGGATCTATTTACAATATGAGATGACAAAGTAGCCATTCATATTGAGTTTTTGATGTCATTTGCAAGCAAGCCTACATATTTTGTGATGTAGGGAAAGGGAAAGTGATGTCGGAGGGTGGGTGGCCAGTATTGGGAGCATGTGGTCTAGAGAGTTGCAATGGGTTTTGTATTTTACGTGTTGTAGAGGTAATTTTTATTTTAGATAACAACAATTGGAAAAAAACAATGACTTTGGCTTTCTTTCGAATTAGAATTAATAGATTTGATTCATGTAACGTCCACTTTACAGAGGGTCATTGATGCATGATGTGATTTGCAAAACTAGTCCTACAAGATGGCTAGAGGCTGGCAAGTACTATCAATGCAAAGAGGGAAATCTTAAAGGCACAAAACATGCCATAGTTGTTTTAATTTGCTTGAGACGTGTGTGATTATCAGATTTATTATTCATGTAAGGAAGGGGACAAGAAGATGGCAACCCTCACTCTATGCCTCAAGATGGTATTGCAATTTGTTTAGAGGACAGGTTGGACTAGTGTATATTCAACATGCACAATGAAATAACTAGTGGGCACCGGTTTCTTGACAAAAACTATAGACAATTGTGTAGTTTTCTAGCCCACGTTTGAAGACTATCTAATATTTACAATTGGTTGTGCGCATGAAGCACTGCCATGAATAAAGACACATGGAGAGAGAGAGAGAGAGAGAGAGAGAGAGAGAGAGAGAGAGAGAGAGAGAGAGAGAGAGAGAGAGAGAGAGAGAGATACCAACACCCAAGTAAAGTCAAAAGCAAAAGTCTCATCAAAATCAATGCCCTTCTCTTGAGCATAGCCTTTTGCCACAGGTGTAGCCTTATAGCTCTCGACACTACCATCAAGGATACATAACAACTTGATAACCCACTTAGTACCAATGGCCTTTTTGCCAAAAGACAATTTGCACAAAGACCAACAATATCATTATACTTAGATTGCATTACAACCAACCAATTTTTTGAATTTGAATTTTATGCTTCAACAAATGACAAAGGTTCTTCCTCATCATATAGAGTAGACACGCCCAAAACATAACAATCTGGTGTATAAGAGACATGCTGAGAACCTGAATGAGTACGATTAGACAAAGGTGCACCCAATTTACAATCACATAAGGTTTGCACCAGCCATCTTAGCATACCTATAGCCTACTCATTTTTGGTCGTATCCTCATTAATTACATCATGTAAATTTGCATTAGAGGTGACCAATGGATAGCTTATTGCCGCGCCAAGCTTCATATGGAGTGATAGACTAAAATGCAAGACACCTGTTTAATACATACGCAACACATATGACAACCTCAAGCCAAAATGCATGTGATAAAGCTTGGATCTTCACCTTATAATGTGTCATCTCCATAAGTGACATGTTTTTCCTTTTAGCACACCATTTTATTGAGGGGTATGTGGCATTGTACATTGGTGTATTATCCCATGGCTCGCCAAAAATGTAGTGAATCCCTTAAACATATGCTAACCCCTTGATTGAAACGAAGGGTGTACACAATACAATTAGATACAATTTTGGCCATAAAGAAAAAATCCGTGAAGCACAAAACGTTTCAGACTTTGCCTTAAGTGGATACACCCATGCACGCTTGGAGATCATCAGTCACATAGTACAAATGCTTCCCAAAACATGGAATATGATCAGACCCCAAACATCAATGTGGACAAGCTGCAATTTGCGAGTAGCTTGCATAGAACCATACTTAGGAAACTTGGAATGCTACATTTTTCCCAAAATATAGCCTTCACATACATGTTTCAATGATGCCTTGAGAGAGGGTAATGAAATAAACCATATCCAAATTTTGAAGGCGTGGAAAATTGTAAAATTTCAGGCCAAAATGTGCATGCCAAACTTTTTCATGTGAAATAGTCTTCGAATTAAAATCTACACATTTTGAATATTTTGTAGATTTCTTGTAATCATTGAGCTTATACATTCCATAAAATGAATCCCAAGATGCTACAATACTATCACTAGAACTATGATAATTTAGAGTACATATGTCATCCACAAACTTGACTACAAGACCAAGTTTTGCAAGTGTAGATAGATGCAGGGTTCTTCTTTATCCCAAGTTCATACAAAGCATCCAAAAGTGTGAAATAGCTACCACTTGTAGTAACAAGCACAAACTTTTCAACTCCCTTAGTTAAATAAGAGGTATTTTTGGCACACGTGATAGTATTCTTGTTAGAGACAGTCTCAAGAGCATTAAACAAACGTGCATGCCAAACTTTTTGCTACCTGAGTGTCTAATGTATGTGTGTGTGTGTGTGTGTGTGTGTGTGAGAGAGAGAGAGAGGGCTATTCGTATTCCCGTCCTCCTGTTGTCCGAGTGTCTTGTGTGTGTGTGTGTGTGTGTGTGTGTGTGTGTGTGTGTGTGTGTGTGTGTGTGTGTGTGTGTGTGTGTGTGTGTGTGTGTGTGTGTGTGTGTGTGTGTGTGTGTTTGACCATCGAAGAGGGAATAGGGAGGTGAGTGACACACTATCCACACTTGTTGAGCTTTTCTGCAATAGGATTGTGTGCTTGCAGTCTTGTGGCTTGCACACAGCGCACGGCAAGACCCCTACAATTGACATTTTGACATTGTTGTCAGGGAGCTACTTTGAGCCAAGCTCCAATGGTGACTTGTATTGCCCGCTTGAGGTGCTTTTCTGCATAGCTTATCGCATAGCTTATCTCAGATCTGTTATGCATGGGAGTTTAGATATGTTCACTGTACAACTTAGTGTGCATTGTGTATTTTGGTTCATTATTCTGTCTTCAGTTTAGTTCATTTTTGAGATTACAATACAATTTAGTTCTCAGCCTTCAGTTCAATACAATTCAGTGAACTACCTACAACAGTATCTACAAGTGTGCATCAATTATATGTATTTGTTGCCACTCATGCTCATGTAGCTCCTACACCCCCAATTATCTTAATGGATTATGCTCCACCATCACATTATCCAAACTCTTATTCAAGTGGAGCCATGCCAGTTTACATTAGACGTCATATCTCGCATCTACTATGCCTAGGGCCACACCTGTGAACTTTGGACCACCAGGTGCCACAACACCACCCCCATTCCACGTGTAGTTTTGGGAGCGCATATACCCGCTACACATGTTCATTTAGGTGATTTGGCAGCTTTTGCTCAAACTACAAGTCGATCTATTGCGAAGAATATGCATAGCATACATGAGAGAGAGCCTAGAAGCAAGGCGGTACAAGTGACCAAGATCACATAAAAATTCAGTGATGATAGAGACATTAGAAAAGACTAACATAGGGACCAATGATGACCCCATGTGTATGAACAACCCTGAAGATGATTTGAATTCAATTGAGACTATGGAAACTGAGACAGGCACCATGAGAGGAAAATCCAATGTAGACCACCACGAGAGAGATTCAAGCAAAGACATTATCAGGGGAGGACATAAGGACACCACTCCCATACCACAAACAATTCAAAGGGTATCTTCAAGGCTAACCAAACCGGATGAGAACCTCCACAAAAATCCATAAGGGCCAAAACCCAACGAAACCACGAAGAAGATTGGGAGTTAGCCAAACCCTATAGAAGAGATTGTTACAATCTTGTAATCGACCACAAGGGGGTTAGGTCGCCAAGCTCACCAAACACCAGCCTTTGAGACAATGAGGTTACATCTCATCCTCACACCCTTATATAAGTGTGGTTTGCCTTTCACATTGGTTCGGCCACCTTGACACTACAGTCGGCAGTCTCCCCCTGAACCCCGCCTTTCTGACTCTACGATCGAAAGGCCATGGGGAAATCTCTTAGCAGCCACACTACTACATTCCCAAGTTTCCACGTCCTCGTCTAAGTCTGTCCACTTAATTGGTACCTTATGATGGGTTTGTCTATACCGATATCCTTAAATCCTTTTTAGTTCATGCAATATCTTTGGTGGTTCTATCAAGTAAACCAAAATATCTGGAGAAAATATGTTCTCCAATCCATGAACTAATTTCTTCACTTTACTTACATGGAAGACAGGCTGAACTTGAGAACTCTCCCATCAAGTTTATATGCTACATCCCCAATCTTTTCAATAAATTTAAATGGGTAAGTATTCTTCCCAATTAGACAGGTCGTTACTTACATAACAACACAAAATATCCTGTAGGATTTGGTTAACCCTTTTGATTTGATCATCAGACTACGTATGATCTATTGTACTCATGGTCGGAGTAGTATCCAAATTTTTGAATAGTTCCCTCCGAAAATGACTATTGAACTTCCTATCTCTATTTGATACTATATTTGTAGGCAGGCCATATAGTTTGTAGATATATTCAATAAAGATTTTTTCCAACTCTAGTGTTCTAACCGTTTTCGTCATGGCAATAAAATTTTCCATTTCAATTAACCTGTCCATTCCCACCAAGTTAATTATACTTGAAAGTCTCGGTTAGTCTCGTCGTACTAAATCTTGCTTCCCTACTTGTCACACATATGGCTTGTCTCTCCGGACTAGCACTACATATCAACAAGGAAGGTGGTCGCTTTTGTGAAGCGGTGCGATCGCATACACCGTGATAGACCTTTACAAAAGATGGATCATGCTCACATAAGCCACAAAGTGACTCAAAGAATTCATTCTTGAAGATTGTGAAGCTTAATTCATTAATTTTTAGCATGCGACTAAGTGCATCCGCCACTACGCTCTGGCAACACATAAGGTCAAACTCCTATAGGATCTCTTCCTATCGAGCTTTTTCTCCCCTTCAATTCATTCTGACTTAAAAGTCATTTGAGACTTTCATGGTTCTTCAAGACCTCGAAAGTGGCACCATATAAACAGTGACTCCCACTTTTTAAGTATATATACTATAGTTAGTAACTCTCACTCATAGGTCGAGTAGTTATGTTGGGCACGATCTACCTTTTTGCTTTTAAATGCAATCAAGCGTCCCCTTTGCATAAGCACAGCTCCAACGGCCTCATTACTTGTGTATGTCTCCAAGACAAACAGCTCATTCAGGTCCACTGTAGTCAATATAAGGTGCAATTGCTATAGTTGCTTTAGATTTTCAAAGATTTTCTGTTGGGCTTCACCCCAACTTATACTCTTACTTTTTGACCTCAACTGGTCTATCAATGAGACTGCAATCTTTACATAGTCATTTATGTATTGTCGATAGAACCCTGACATATCAAGAAAAATCTTCAATTCTTCAATATTTTTTGGTGTTGGCCTCCTGAAAATAACTTTCACTTTCTTAGGTTCCATCCAAGTTCCCTCTACGCATATAATGTGGGCTAGATAATAAACCTTGGTCTCAAAGAAATTCCATTTTATTCCTTCACAAATAGTTTATGTTTTCTCAATAACTCGAACACTAGATGCAAATGCTCTACATGTTCCTTCTGAGACTTACTATAGCTAGTATATCAACTAGGAAAATTGCTACAAACTTTCCTAAGCATGGATGTAAAATGTTGTCCATCAACATCATAAATGTTGTTGGCGCATTGGTTAGCCCAAATGGCACAATTAAGAACTCAAAATGCCAAAATCGGTCCTAAATTTTGTCTTCGCAACATCTTCTAGTTTAGTCCTAGCCTGATGATAACTAGAAAGCACTCCAATTAGGTGAGGGATGTTTTGCAAATGTGAAGCAAGTTTCAATGGCCCATCCTCTCTTCAAAGATCCTGTCTATGTGGCAAAGATCTACAAGGACCATATAAGAAGCAAGCCGACATTACAAATTGTGCAAGAGGAGGCAACTGCTACAACTATTCAGCATTGTGGCATGATATTGCCCCATGCTCTTGCTCGTTATAGCAAAAGGCCTACATTGATCTTCAAACTTTGGAATGGAGATCACCTTGAGTAGTGGATTCAGGCATGTCATCATGATGGAAGCAAGCCTGCAATCAGAGAGTTTCAACACACATCTGGAATTGTACAACAGTTCATAGACAACATTTTGCCGATCTGCAACGCTCTTCTGTAGACGATAAAATTCGTGCATAGTCACGACTTCATTCACAACGATCTACACACTAGAAATATTCTACTACATTTTGGCGAGAGAGGAGTGTATACTAGCATTGCGGACTAGGGACAAAGTACACCACCAAACACTTTGGCAACATTTCCCAAGCTACCAAATCTCACCCCTTTAAACTAGAGCTCAATTTGAGCGAGATTACCCATGGACTCTCCCTGAAAATATCAGCACCAATCCTCCTCCTTTCACCAAAGCATCTAAAATATATAGTTTCTCATATATTCTTAGATGCTTGGTTGCGTGTATTCCAGAGCCCTTCAAGGTTCTCAAGCGCAAATTTTTGCAAATGTAAACAAACGTCTTGCCAATGTTCCTTAGATGGACCTAAAATATGGGATTTAAGCCTTTGTTTGCATGGAGCCCATAATGTTGGCTATCATGTTGTAATCAAATCTGGCCTGTTGGTGATTACACCAGTAACAAACTTTTTTGTCATTAATGGTGTGCAATGTGTGGTGATATTTCAAACTACATCTTTAACACTAGGTTGGTAATGGGACACTTTTATGTCCTGCTAAGTGACCATTTTCCTTGAATTATGTCAAGAGTTTCAAAATGGATTTTGAGGTTCTATCTGTCTAGAAATTTGTCTCATGAGCTGAAAAAAACTCATTTTTTGGAATATCAATTCCATTTTTAACCTTGTCCTTGCACAACATTTCACAACCTAAACTGTGTGAAAAAACGGGTCCTGTTTTTGGCTTTTTTCAACTTTTTGCAACTACACCACTCTAGAATTCATGTTTGTGAGGTCTATAATGCTGGAGAACTATCTTTAGTAGTCCTCAACATGTCTTGATGCTTCTAGGGAGAAATAAATGTTAAAGTTGTAAGTTATGACCAAATTACAAAAATTGTCAGATCCTGTTTTTTAGCCAATTTTAGCTCTTCTATGATTTTTTTGGTGGCTTTCATGATATCCAAATGCAGTTTTGATTTTCTATGTCGCATATTGTAACATAAAGCTAATATTCCTTGAGTTTTGGGGCACCTAATACCCTATTTTGCATAGTAGACAACGATGGTTGATTTTTTCAATTATAGAAGAAAACGAAACATTCTAGTATATCAAGTGTAGCTTTTTCAATATTGTTAGTTTCTTGTGACAACTACATGCATTTTGTAGGTAGTAACCATATCTAGTCATAAGGATCAAATTTGGCTAGATATTGAATAGTTTCTATGGGATTCTACAACTCATAATGTTGAACCTAGTTTTTTCATGTTTGCTGTATTTAGTACTTCATCTTTGTCCCCAAGATTCCTCTTGGTAAGAGATGTATTATTCTTTTGACATGCTCCATGGCTCCTTATGAACCTAAAGGACAATAGGAAACTAAGAAAACATGCATATATTATTTGTATTGAGCGTGGCTATAGAAACTTTGATGATAGGTTTGCAGAATGGTAAAAATTCAACTTTTTTGTACCTATTTCTTTTGGCAAAACAAAAAATAGTGAGTGAGAAGCAATCATATGTTCTGATCACCAACCCATTGAATTTAACTAGGGAATTTATCTCAAGTCCTACAAAAATCCCTAATCTTATTTTTACGCAACAAAACGTAAGAAATGACTGTTTTGATGAAAATGTACTGGTCCATCAACTTTGGAGGCTTGGTGTGACCAAAAGATGAGAAATTTTACAAGTTTCTTATTTTTTCCATGTGTAGTAGGCCTTGAACTATAACCTCATGAAAGGATTTTACAAAATGAGTGGATCTACTATGGTTTTGGAGGTTTTTTTCAAAACCCTGAAAGGACACTTTTATGTCCTGTTAGGTTATCAACCTAGTGTTAATCGTATTTTCAGTTACGTCTTTAAAGTTCTTCAAGTTAAGGTTTTAAAGTATTTCAAGTTGGATCGCTGAAATCCTCTAAATCATCTCTCTTTTCTAAGTGCTAAGATCTGTCTCATTAAAGTTTATTATTTTGCATTTCAGGTATGGAAGATGTTGCTCCCGACCAGAATGCATAGCAGCCTAATGATCCTTTGCTTAATCATGCATTGGCTCAACAAATTTACAAAGAGGAAGAGATTTGGGTAGCTCAAGGAGATCTCAGTGCTTTGGCTGTGTCCCAAGAAGACGAATCGAAACTTCAAGGGGAGCCACTGAATTATAGGCAATGCAGACAGTTATGCTCGAATCACTTTGTACGCAATACATTGTTTCGAGTCGAGAAAATGCTAAGGCTTCCGCTCCCTTGAAGGTTTCAGATTTGCAACACACTGTCCTCACAAGAGATATCCTTTCAAGATTTATCCAAGTGTATACATCACCACCAAATAATAATCAAGTGGCAATTTACTTTGTGCAACAATGCTATTGTTATTATGTATTGCGGCTCAAAGTAGATTGGAACGATCGTCTCACTACAGGAGGCGTTGGCAAAGGACGCCCAGCCGAGAAGATTCATGCATGGGAAGCCAATCAAGAAGATCCTCCTCACAAGAGAGCTTACACATATTTTCCCAAAGAAACCGCATTGAGTAGCTTGCAACCCAAGGCGTGGATTTGGCAAGTCAAGAAGAGACCCCAGCCATGCTACGTGCTCATATAGCAGAGCTAGAAAGAAAGTTGGCATGGTACGAGGCAAGATATGGGCATGTTAATGAAGAAGAGATAGGCAAAGCGTGTCCAAGTGATTCATATGGCAATTCAGAATTTTGTGTATCGGATCTTTTTGGAGAACCAGCCCATGATTTAAATTGAATCTCCCAAACAATAATAAGCTCTTTTTGTATTTTAAATCTCAAGATTTGTATCTAAAACCTCTTTTTGGTATGTAAATTTCTATTTGTTGGAACAAATGGACATGTCGCATGTTGGCGGAAATTGTGTAAGTTATGTTCTCTCTTCCTCTCTCTTTTTGACAATGATAGAGAGCAGATGGAGAGAAAGAGAGACAATGAGAGAGGAAGAGAGTGAGAGAGAGAGAGAGAGAAAGAGAGAGAGAGAGAGAGAGAGAGAGAGAGAGAGAGAGAGAGAGATTGTGAAGCTAAACTCCATATAACTTTCACATTGCAAAATTAGTTGAAAATATAGTACAAACTATATAGCTCATTTGTCCCCTCAATCACAAGCACCATGTCATCAATTTCTTTGATATCTGAACATTCCAGATTAATATCTTTCCGGTTCCATTCCATTTCATCATCGGAGTTGAGCTCATTTGCAATTGCTTTGTGTGTTTGAAAGCGCCCAAAGCTTTCTTCCCTGGCACGTGTGGCTAACTTTGTTGGCTTATCCATAAGTCTCATGTTACAAAATACATACACCAAGTCCACAACTTGTCTAGGACTTAATGGATTTTGTTTTTTAGTATGCACAAAAGCAAACAAACACCAATTTCTTTCACAACTACCACTTGAGGCGACAATAGACAATACTCTCACAGCCATGTTGAAGTTCCACTTTTTCTCCACCGTACTCTTTTCACGAAATTGGTGCGCTCATCGTCTTGATAGCATCTATATGCCAAGGATCCACAAACATTCCTTCTCTGCTAGTATATGCTATCTTCTACGTGTATGCCACTTGTCCATCCACATTGCTTAATAGTTGAGCACACACTTTCTCTGAATCACTGATCACTTCATTGTTTGAAGATTGCTCGTGCATCTGGAACTTGGGATCTAAGACAAAACCCGCTCCATGTAAAGGAGTATGCAACTACTCCCATCGTCTTTCGACAAACCACATCATCATGGCTTTCTATTTTCCTGCATAAGATGTACAATCTTTTAACTCACGAGTGGCTTCATGCATGTACCAGTAAACCTGTCCAAAGATAGAGGCTTCTTTGTCCATTAATCATATCAGATGAGTGAAGGATTATGTGACAGTAACAATTTTGTCTACATTTCTCCAAAAAACAGGAGAGTTTACAAGATGATAGCATTTGGACGCAGCAGGTTCATACTTGGGATACTTATCAAGCCAAATGTCCCATCTTCTATCTACCACTGTTTCAACAAGGACTGCTTTAACCTGCTGCAGTGTAGAGAGAACGTAATATGTTGTCCCAAAACAAGTCACACAAAAAAATCTATAAATTTTTGGTTGGGGACTTTGTTCTAAACAAAAGTGTAAGAAAAATGAATGCTCTCTTATAAACTTCACCAAGTGGTTTGCATCTAGAAGAGTTTGCTTAATAGAAGGAACTTTTCCAAAGTCTTTTGGGAGCAGATTCAAAGTGTGAGCAGCACATGGAACTCATGTAATCTCTGGATACTTTGCTTCAATTGCTTTTCCAATTGCTTTGTAGTTAGATGCATTATCTGTGACAATGGATGTCACAATTTTAGGTCCCCCTGCTCTTCTGATCGAACGCTCATATACACCAGCAAGATATCCACTAGTTTTCTCTCTCAGGGATGTATCGATCGCTTCAAGAAATATGGAACCTCTTGGATAAATCAACATCACATTAATCAATGGTTTCTTCTGACATTTTGTCTAACCATCTAGAGTAATTGTGCATCCATATTGTGGCACATAATCAAGAGTTGTGCGCTTTAAAATATTCTCTGATGTAGTTTTCACTTTATCTAAATATTTAGTATGCATCTTATAATAATCACGTACCACAAAACCCTTCTTCGTTGTGCTCATTAAAACATCTTTGAAGATAGGATTTCGAATGACATTAAAAGGAATTCCACATGCCACAAATGCTTGCGTCCACTTAAGATGGAGTTCAAGCAGCCATTGTTTCCCAAATGCCTGATGCAAAGTAGGATCACTTCGTGCAGGTTCTCCTCCAGTCCATGCTTCACTTTGGCTCATGTTAGCAGAGCTTCTGGTACGATTAGAGCTACAATCCCCAGCAAAGGATGAATGACACCCTCCTTGACCTGAAGCAGGGGTCGAAGGAGGGTTTTGATCATTCTCGAGTGTTATCTCATTGTCCGTAGCCATAGATGGAGCCATCATTTTGGGACCTTCCTTTTTTTTACCCTCAAGATGTGCTCTCTTTGCTTTGAGTGCCCACTCGGGAAATTTTTCTTCAATACCTCTTGGGGGGTATTTGCAAGCTAAAACGTTCTCAGGAATTTTGAACACATGCTCTTTTATCCTATAAGCATTTCAGCTAAAATTATGGCCGCAGGTCTTACACCTCAACTTTGATGTAGTCTTTCCACTGACCAATTCATCTACGTAGTTCCACTCATATCCTTTCACCATCTTCTTGAGATTTGCAAACTCAAACAAAACTAATTACTAAATACAAATCTAAAATCAAACTCTAAGACCATTTAAATTACTTTATTCGTCAACGTTTTCAACCTCTTTATATTATAAATACCAAAAATAATTTATTTTCAAGTGTGAGCTTTCACTTTACTTACACCTGAATCATGATAAATAAATCGCTTAATCTATCTCAATAACTTCCAAGTGTGAGTAAACTCTACGTAAAGCAAGATATCTTTAAAAAACCTATCTAAATTACCTCCAAGTGTGAGTGTAACTCTACACTTGGCAAGCAATCAATACTCACTACTTCTCTAAATCTCTTCTAAGAGTGAGAATACCTCTACACAAAGAGAGAGATTATTATTTAATCTACCTAAATTGTATGTAGTATGAGTATTACTCTACACATGACAGACAGTCATTAGATAAATATAACCTAAGTTACTTCCAGGTGTGAACATAGTTCAACACACAACAAGTAACTCTTAACTTTAACTATCTAACTAATGTTACGTCTAGTGTGAACATAGTTCAACACAAAGCAAATAACTGCTAACTTTAACTATCTTAAATCACTTCCAAGTGTGAGTTTCCTCTACAAAAGGCAAGTTTTTATTAACTACCTTATTTTAATTTACCTCCCAGTGTAAGATACACTTCACAGAGAGCAGATAAAGACTAAACTCAAAACTCCAAAGCCTTAAAAAGACTTTTTATCCAAAGCTCTAAATTTTTACAAAAAAACTTATATGACTAAATTTAAACTGGTTTTTCTATATTTTTCTTCATGTTGTAAAGCTCGCCTATAGATGAGATAAGGGAAGAGAGATCAATAGAATGAGGAAAACAATCCATTTTCACGGTATATAAAGAGCTATATATTTCGATCGAAATTCCAAGAAATTATACGTTACGATTGTTTTGTTGATGTGGCATCGTATAATACGATCGAATAAAGATAGGTGTCGTATAATACATCTGTTTAAAACGTATTATACGTACACCATATAATGTACAATGCAACTTAGGTAGGATCTAGAGTTTCAAATGCACAATCAATCTGCTAATAATGAGGTCATCAATAATTTTAAGAAAGCGTGTAACAATTATTAGGTGATGTAGATGGTAGGGTAGCTTATGCGCAAAAGACAGTCTACACCAACATAGAAGGAATGTTTGGGGATCCGTGCACATAAATGCGATGAAGACATTGAGTGCACTTGTTTGATGGAAGGAATGTAGAGGGGATAAAGTGGAGCTACAAGAGGTGGCGATCAAGGTCTTGTCAGTGGCGGCCACCTCTAGTGGAGGCTGTGGGAAAAATTGGTTGTCATTTTTTTTTATGCACACCAAGAAAAGAAATTGATTGACTCCTAAACGGGCTATAGATTTAATGTATGCCTTTTGCTATATGCGACTAATGCAAAATCCAGCAAGGAGAGCTACACGAGCTACATAGCAAAGCTTTGGATATTTTCAGACTCACGAAGCAATTGTAGGTGAAGCCCACTTTGATGATGAAATTGAGTGGGATTTGGAAGATGTGGATCCAAGTTGTTCAAATGTGGAAAAAGTGGATGATGGTGCTTGTGATTGACGCTCAGAATGATGTATAAGCAATCCATTTTTTGCAATGACTAACACTTTTTTATGATGGTTCAAAGTCCCATGACCATTTTTGCAATGATTAAAGAGCTATTTGTGGGTGAGAAATACAACATACCTTTAATCAAGTAAAGCCCTTGGGTGTCATACATCTCTCTCTCTCTCTCTCTCTCTCTCTCTCTCTCTCTCTCTGACGTCTAGTAATTTTATTAATTTGGTTATTACAAAGAGTTGGATTTAAAAAAACGAGTAGTTACAAAACGACGGCCTTTGCATAAAAAAGATCTAGCTTAGATTTTGGGTGTAATCTCCCATGATTTGTGTAGACAAAACTCATATGTTACCATAGACCTGGTTGTCCCTTCTTCAAAATGTCCTCTTCCAAGGGATCAATTTTTGCCTCATATCTTCCTAGTTTTTGCTTCAATCCAGCATTCTCAGCTTTCGATGCCTTGTAACAAGCGTGCAATGGTTGTACAGTCTCTCCTTGGCTGGCTACCTCTATGCCTTGAGTAGCAAGTTGCTCAAGGATTGCTATCTCTTTAGGGAGATAGGTGAAGCCCTTCTTGCATGGAGGCTCTTCATTTGCCTCTTGAGCGTGAACTGGTTGTGCTAGGCGTCCCTTGATAACCCCTCCCTTGCTAGATCGATCATTCCAACCTACTTTGCACCCCAAAACATAATAGAAGTAGCATTGTTACACAAAGTAAATAACTATCTGGTTGTTGTTTGAATTTTGCACATACACTTGTAAGAATCTAGCGTGGATATGTTGTGCCAATATCGTATGTTACAAGTTAGTATCTTTAAAGGAAAGGATCCCTTTGCACTACCAATGAATCTAAAAAGTTTGTGTTGCATAAAATGGTTTGGACACAACTTTTTGCATTCCTTGTAGCTCAATGACTCTCCATCGTGGTATGACTAATCCTATTGGGACCTTGCTAGACCTCTTAAATTTCCTTTAGCAACACAAATCTCCTCTTCTTTGTAGATTTGTTGTGCTAATTCATTGTTGAGATAGGGATCTTTATGTGCATATTGATCGTGTTGAGATGACATGTCATCATGCTAAGGTTTGTCATCGTATGGAGGTATGTTTTCCAACTGTACATAACACGAAGCACATGTTGACGACGTAAAATATGCATGCCCTTTAAATCTTTGAATTTGTCAAAAATTGCTTTAGAAACATTGTTAAAACTAAACTTAAAATCATTTAAAACTTGGGCTTGAATTTTTTTAAAGAACAACTTGAAAAGCATTACACAGTTAAAACAATGGCACATAACTTAGATCATTCAATCATTGATTGGCCATGTTGTAGCTACCATTATGAGATCCATTCTTACAAAATGATAAATTCCATGCCTTAGGCCTATTTAAGGGATTCCTCTTTTTTTCTTGGGTGATATCTTGGAGCACATTGCACAAAAAACTTGTTTCTCACGTTCAAAAAGGTGCAGAATACACAAAATCAAGCGTCTAAGAATCCAACACAGGATATACACATCAAAAGCTTTAGCGAAAGGAGGGGGGTTTGTGCTAATGTCTTTAGGAGTTGTCCATGGATAATCTTTCTCTTGTTGTGCTCTTGCTTCTAGGGATAGCTATAACAAGCGAGGAAATGTCTCTTTGGTGTTTGCAATAATGCTTGATTCCCAATCAACGATACCAGCATATACACCCCTTTAGTGCCAAAGTGTATCAATATGTTGCGAGCATGGAGATCACTCTGTAGGAAGTCACGACTATGAAAAAACTTCAGCATCTATAAGAGTGCATTCATGATTGGCAAGATGTTCTCAATAAACTACTCCAAAGTTCTACAGGTGTATTGGAACTCTCTTATAGTAGTTGGTTTGCTATTATCATGGTGGCATGCTTGTATCCATTGCACTAGGTGGCCACCATTCCACATTCTCAAGGTAAGCATTGGCTTAACGCTTTGATCTCCAAGGCCCTTGGCAAGGATCATTCCACAATGCTAAATAGTCATGGCAATATCCTCTTGTAGTGCCATCTGTATGGAGGATTTTCCATGCGGTATGAGCTTGTAGATCTTCGCCACGTACACTACATCCATAAATTTTGGATGCATCACTCTAACTTGCTTCACAATAGCAAAGCAACCTTCACCAAGTTGGGGAGCTTGTCGATAAAAAATTAAAATTTCAGCAAGCAAGTGAAGGACTAGGGGGGTTAGGCTTTCATCCAAAGCAATGTTTTTGTGATAGAGGGACATGTACAAGACGCAACTGCTACTGGAATTTGAGCTATAGATTGAGCAATTGCTTCATGAGCAATTGGTCCTTCCTCTTTAATCCTTGGATGTTTGGAGGAGTCTCCTTGTTCATTTTTTCCATTGAGCTCTATATGTAGCTGTGAAATAAGAAACATCCAATTTAGAATCCCTGGAGTAGTCTTGATCTCAAGACTTTGGATGCTCTCATGAAAATTTGCCCTAAGAGCTGCTTGATTGCTATATGCATGAATCCATTTTTCAACATGATTGGGTCAAATTGCATTGAAGAAAATGAGGCTTCTCTGTACGCTTTGCCGTACATGTCGAAGACTGGGGACTTGCCTGTGCACCGTGTGCGAGCTTCGGAAGGCTGCAAACACACAACTAGAGAGTCCTAACAACCTCAAAGAAACAATGGTGTGTCACTCACCGCTCAATGCTTCCGTCGTGAAGGATCCTGTGCGGTGAAGAAGAAGAAGCTGTTGTCGATGGTGCACTCTACCACCTCGTCACTGCCAATGTCGCTGCAACGCTTGATCACACACACACACACACACACACACACACACACACACACACACACACCCCCATGTGAGCACACGAAAGAGAAGAAGATAGAGATGGAGCAAGAGCACTTCTTAGCTTAAACCTCCCAAAATATAGATTTTAGGTCAAATAGACCTTTTATAAGAGTTTAACCCGTTCACACATGGGCGTCCATAGTGGCCGGTCAAAGTAAAAATAGTATCAAATGAGATATGTGGTGTGCCTCTCATCGGCGATCACCCAAGCACCTATAGGACCAACAAGCCCGGTCCCTGACTCAAAACAAGATGATATATGTGGATATTTACTGGGCCGACGCCCATTTGTCAAGGTCAGTACCAAGCGATAGGGGGCGTTGGACAGTCACCAAGCCTCCTATTCGCTCGGTGCTGACTTCACTGTCGCATGTAATGTCTTTAACACCATGGTCAACACCAAGTGATAGGGGGCTTTGCAGTCCCCAAGCTTCCTATTCGCCCAGTATTGACTCCATTGCATGAATTGTAATCACATCACCAAAAGGGTCCATCGTCGATTACACGTAGTTGGGCAGTCCCCAAGCTTAACTATTTGCCCAGTATTGACTCCACTATCTCAAGGTATTTACTGTCGCTTGTAATGGCTTTAACACCAAGGTCAACACCAAGTGATAGGGAGCGTTGGGTAGTTCCCAAGCTTCCTATTCGCCCGGTGCTGACTCCACTGTCTGATTTGTCGGTTAACATGCCCCCCTTTCTGATGTAGATTCCGTCCTCAGAAGCTATTGAGATGAAGTTCGTTCATCGAGGTGGAAGAGCATCCGAGTCTGAATATCCTAGCCTTCTTCAATCACTGCAAAATCAACCAACATTGGCACAGTAATTGCATTCTCATATTCAATTAAAAACATATGCAGTTGTAGACACATAAATTGATTGGTAACCGAATATTAAACAATTTGTCAGCAGTAAACATTAAACTATGATATAATCAAACACATAAACGATTGTAAAGTCAAAAAATAAACAAGTTTGGGTTGCTAATTTTAATGGTCGAAAGGCACTAGAGGTCAACTATTAATACCATGGGCAAGCTTCTCAATTTTCTCTGGTCAACTAAGCTGTTTAATCGTGAGAGCCAAGTATTTCATGTCCGAGGGCTGACTAGAGGCTATACCTAGAAGACCTTGTAGTTAAGCTACTAAAAATGAAATTGCTCATGAAATCATCGCCTGACTTATTTCCTTTTCTTTGACCCCCAAAAGTCTTTTCACATTGATTCAATTTTGAAGTGTGTGCTTATTTTGTATGCCTTTGATTGTTCACTTTTGAAGGAAAAGCGCCCACAGTGGGAACCTCTAGGGCTCTAGTACCATAGGTGATACATGTGAGTGAAGTACCAAGTCAAGCTCGGATTCTCTTCCAGCTTAAGATTTTACATTGTGGCACTTTTGATTTTTTTTGTTCGTTTTTAGTATTTTTATTTTGTAACTTTGGGGGGTCATATAACACTGTTACCCTACCTAGGCTCATGACACTAGTAAACTTCCTTTATAATACTTAAGCTAAAGGTCAATAGGAACTAAGCCCACTAGAAAGCTCTAGTACATTGCACAACATGCTACCTAAATCGGATTAAGAACCTAAAGTAACCATTGACTATTAGGAAGCAATTCCCCATGGTATTAAGAGAAAATCTAAAAACCTAGACAAGGAATTATGGCAGAATATTATATATCGATCTAATGTTTAATCTAAGCAAATGTGTGTAATATTGTGCTACCAATCACATTTAAAGCAGACAAACATGGATGCAAAAACAAAGATAAGGGGCAATGCTAATGGACAAGAAACACCTGTTCGTCTTGATGATCGCACTTGATTCAAAGAGTGAACGAGAGAAAGATTCCATGAAGTTCCAAGTCCTAACAATAGCAACATGTTCCTGTACACACTAGGTAACACAAGGAATACCTCTAGGAGGCACATCAGTGGGAAGAGGCACCATCTCTTATTGAACACAATCAAACAACATAAGGAACCCTAACCTAATTATTTGCAACCCCTCCCTCCCCCCCCCTAAAGAGTCAAGGGAACAGGATATTGTAGAGATTGGGGGGGAACCATAAGGCTAAACCCTTATCCTCGTCGTCGAGAAAAACAAAGTCATCATCCGTGAGACCATATGTGTCATCTGTGTAATCATGTAAATCGTCTTCATCATTAGAGGCACCAATGTTTACTAAGAAGGTCACTAAACGTCTATAGTCATCTTGGTCAAAAGGGTAGGCTTGTGCAAGGGGAGAAACGCTCTCTACTAAGTATGAATCAGTTGTGGTCAAGAGACGTATCAGCCATTCTAACTCGTCGAAATTCCTCTCACATGCTAGCGTACCTACCAAATCCCATTCACAGGCAAGCACCGGAAAGACCATGTGAAACACTTGTGAAAAGTAAAGAGGGACCTCTCACCAAAGGCAGGAGTGGATGACTCTAGCGTACTAGCCATATCTATACACACAGATAGATGATGGTTAGAGTGCAAATATTATGAGGGTCGTGTCAAAAGGTCGTGTCCTTGTGCATAACGTGTTTTTATGATTTTGTGTTATGTATACAACTTGTAAGGTTCCAGATTATTGTTTGGTGGCTTTTGCTCTTTTACTTTTTTATTTTTGTCTTGTGGGTATAAGGCTTTATATATACATTCCCTAAGATTGGAGATTGAGAGGTCAAGGAGAAAGGTTGAGAGGGGAGTGAGTGAATGATGACTGTCAGCAAACACTCCCCCCTTCCTTGGGTAGATCATACCTTTTGGAATGATGTCGTCACCTTGTGAAACCAATTGTTCCAAGTTGTTATGGGTGAAGGCTTTAACCAATAGTTTTCAACCGCCATATGCGTATCATCTAGTTGCAAGGGTGGTAAGGTACTCTCTCATGATTTTATTTGCAACGTTGTTGTAGGTGGTGAACTTACAATGGGATGTGCAAACTCTTTCTTATTTGTATGGATATGTACAATGGTAGGTGGAGGTTGTGTCGAAGATTCTATTTTCGTATAGGAACTACATGAAGAGCAAGAAGCTTCATTTGACTTCCATGTTCCTGAGCTAGGTGGAACAAATTGTTCTTTCTTCGGTCCCCAAACTAGCTCTGGAGCGGGTGTTTAGCATTCTGTGAATTTTTCCTTTCCGCGATCTTCAATTCGTTTTGCAGCTATAGGATTGGGCTCACATGGGTCAGGTGATAGGTAAGAGCACAATTTACATTTTGGCACCCAAATTTGACCATTTCCGTCATAGTAGCCTTGGGCTTCTAATAGTTTTTTAGGAATCCAATACAACGTTTCTTTACATTTCTTGGGGCGAGTGGGATGTCTCTTACCAGGCTCCCGTTTTTTAGCACTAGCAATGGTCGCTATAGAAGCTTTAGGGACCCACTTGTATATTTTCTATGCTATATTATGATGGGTTTTGTGTGTCTCAAGCTTTATTTCAATTACAAAAGCTGAATCTCTACAGAGTTGGGCTATAGGGACATATGGTTCAATTTCTTGGACATGCAATGTTTTTGGTTTTATTTCCTCAGGAGGTAATATTTCAGGGACTATGGCTTGAGTGACAGGGTTAAGAGTTGGTTTCTGCGTTGTGACACTCCCAATCCCCCAATCAATAGTGCATTTGGTGGCTATCATCCACGTGCATCTTAGGTTTATATTACCCTCCATAGTTCCAACAGGCATGACCAAAAAGTCTTGAGCTACAACTCCATTGTCATAACTAACAGAAGTGTACCAGATCCCAAAAATGTGGTTTTTTTCTTGTTGACACCCTTGACTTGGATAATACTCTCAGATAGAGATGGCTTTCCTAACTGACACCACACCCCATATGATAGCAAATTATACTTAGCACCCGTGTCTAACAAGGCGTTATATAGCACTTTTCCATAGGCGCTATTTAGCTCAATAGGGTATCAAAGAGGTGTGTCAGAATCCAACCAATCATCCTCTGTTTCAACGTGGAATGCATGTGTAACTCCAAGGTTAGCCTCTATTGGCGTCTTATGCGTTTTTGTCACTCCTTAGCCTCAGCTTGAGATGTTGACATAGGGGCTTTCACTTTAACTCTCTCCTTTACTCTGCCCTACGCTCAATTTCCTTTTCCATAGCTGCAATGATATACCGCTCAACATCTTACACTTTGGCAAGGCTTCTACCATCCGGTAATATAACCTCGGAGGGGAATAGCTCTGAAGAGTCAGGAGGTGCAGTGAATGGAGTATTCACGCACACACTCTCCAGGAGCATGGGATCTATGTTGGTCATGAATGGTGAATTTACTTCCCCACCCCCCTCATTTACATCGTTAGCTCCATGTTCGGAGCAAGTGGCTCTACTAAAGGTTTAAGCGGCTAAGCACGCTCGGCCCGGACCATGGGTCCATGGCATGCATGTCTTGGCTTGACTATCAGGATTAGGCATTGGGTAACTGTCCATGACATTGTAGTCAGAGGAAGAGTCACTAGACGTAATATGTGGGTCCTTAGTGGTACTACCATGGATTCCCGTGGAGGGCCTAGAGCCTGAGGTAGAGGAATAATGAGTGTCTATGTAAATAGATACACTCTCGATGTGCTCATCCTCTAGCACATGACGAGAGCGTAGGTGCATGTGACCCCAACACTCTAGAGGTGTTGGTGAGTGCCCGCGAAGGCCGCTCACCTAGTTTTTTAGGTGTTTACAACCCAAAGTTTTTGTATTTTTGGTCCCTTTTTTTAATCAAGCCACGGAATGTGGTGTGTGATAGCTCAAAACGAGCCTCTTGGCTCGGGGGACGTGCCGTGCTTTTTAGCCCCCGATTAGGTTACGCACAGCCCTCGGAATCCTAAAACTAGTCTTTTCGTAGGTGGGGAGAGGGCTAGAATTAGTAAGTCCAAAGGGTGAGTGTGAAGGTGATGGTGGAGGACTTGAGGAACTTGTCCCACATACCCTCCCTTCACTTGAGATCCTAGTCTTTATATATAAAGTAGTGTGAGTAGTATATCATAAGACCGAGGACTGAGGCCTGGGCTTGGGCTTGGAAAGATCCCAATCCCTTCCTTTTAGAATAATATTTTTTAAAATTAATTTTTGAATTTCTTTTGGTCTCAATATTCTCGAGCGTTGTTTTTTTTTTTGTTAATACAGAAAAACTTTTGTGAGGATAATGTGGTTGCGTGGACGCCGAGCTCCCACACGCACACAACACCTCCTACGACCTCTGTCTAGCCTCTTTTCAACTAGCACAACTAACAGCTAAATGCATCTAATTAACGCTAACTGCCTCTGCTGACACGCTATCAAACACAGAACTATACACTCACAGACAGTCAACCTTCTCACTATCTACACCAACTCAACAAAAAACACAGAAATGGCAAAAGTGAAGGCTTCTCAAGGTAGCATTGAGTGCTCCTCAAGTTTAGTGCAAAGCACTTCCCCGATAGCAGTGCCAAAAATGTACTCTTTTTCGTACGTGTAGAAGGCCGGGGACTTGTCTGTGCACTGTGTGCGAGCCTCGGAATGCTGCAAACACACTACTAGAGAGTCCTAGCAAGCTCAAAGAAATAATGATGTGTCACTCACCGCTCAATGCTTCCATTGTGAAGGATCATGTGATGCAAAGAAGAAGCTGCCGTCGATGCCACACTCTATCGTCTCGTCGTCGCCGATGTCGCCGCAATGCTCGATCGTACGCGGGCGCACACAAACAAACACACACACACACACACACACACACACACACACACACACACACACACACACACACCTGTGAGCACACAAAAGAGAAGGAGATAGAGATGGAACAAGAGCACTTCTTAGCTTACACCTCCCAAAATATAGATTTTAGGTCAAAATAGACCTTTTGTAAGAGTTTAACCCATTCACACATGGGCGCCCATAGTGGCCGGTCAAAGTAAAAAATGTATCAAATGAGATATGTGGTGCACCTCTCATCGGCGATCACCCAAGCACCTATAGGATCAACAAGCTCGGTCCTTGGCTCAAAACAAGATGATACCCGTGGATGTTTACTGGGCCGACACCCATTTGCCAAGGTCAGTACCAAGCGATTAGGGGCGTTGGGCAGTCACCAAGCCTCCTATTCGCTCGGTGCTGACTTCATTGTCGCATGTAATGTCTTTAACACCATGGTCAACACCAAGCGATAAGGGGTTTTGGGCAGTCCCCAAGCTTCCTATTCACCTAGTATTGACTCCACCGCATGAATTATAATCACATCACTAAAAGGGTCTCCATCGTTGGTTACACCAAGGTCAACACCAAGCGATAGGGAGCGTTGGGAGTCCCCAAGCTTCACTATTCGCCCAGTATTGACTCCACTATCCCAAGGTCTTTATTGTCGTTTGTAATGGCTTTCACACCAAGGTCAACACCAAGAGATAGGGAGCATTGGGCAGTCCCCAAGCTTCCTATTCGTCGGTGCTGACTCCACTGTCTGACTTGTCGATTAACAACTTCTATCTTGCTAAAACAGTATCTCACAAGCTCTATGATGAAATCCTCAAACTTCGATGCAATAAGATTAAATGCTCATCGTACATGAGCTTGTGTAAGGTAGAGTACAATAGCATCAATAATAACGACTTTACAATGAGCAAGTGACACATTTGTCTCTACCATGGCTGGCATTTTGAAAAGAAAATTAGAGAAGCAAGTGTAAACGTTAACGCAAAAAAATATCATAATAACTATTATTGAATAGCAAAACTGGATGACATCAAACATAAACATAAAAAGATTTAAATGGATGCAAGAAGTTTAAAATAAAGGACTTAAAGATAGGACAACCCTGCCTACAATGCAACACGGAGGTTTGTATAGTCAAGGAAGGTGTTTATCGAAACCACTATCCTCCTGTAGTGTGACTTGGTGATTTTCATAATCAGGGAAAATACAAGCATATACACTTAATTGGACTCTTAAGTAAAGTATGTGACCTTGTCCAAAATGATCGATTACAAACTTAGTTAGAATTAGATGTGCACAATTAACGTATTTGTCAATTTTGCATACCTGTCATAGTTGAAAATGCACACAAATATTCTTAAAGTGAGGCACAAGTGGTTATGCAACTCTTTAAGAAAGCTTGCATGTGTATCTAAATATGACAGATGTGCACAATGTGCACGACTTTTATTTCTCACCGATTTTGTAATAAATTGTTTTGGACGAGTAATCAATTACTTCATTACAGGTAAGTAAGTGTATATCACTCCTTAAGGCCTCTTTGCAACGCAACACGATGGTCTAACAATCAAAGATAGAGTATTTGTCTATATTTAAGCCCTCCCTAAAATGCAACACGGTGGTCTGCATAGTCAAGGGTAAGGAGCTTTCTTATTTGAACTCTAGAGTAAAGCCACTTGTTCAAAACAAATGATTTTGAATTCAATGAGAAATAGAAAGCATGCACCATTGGGATGCAAAGGTCTACATAGTTAAAAGAAGGTACCTAAGCTAAACTCTTCCTACACAGCTAGAGACAAGGGAATCTAACACTCCCTATACTGTCCCTACAATGCGACACGATTGCCTCCACAACCAGGGACAAAGTGTGTAGTAACCCCCTTGTAGTGTGATGCGAAGGTCTAAACAACCAAGAAAGGTACCTAAGCTAAAGACTTTTTGCAATGTGACACTTTGGTTGATATAATTAGAGATAGGGTACTAATATGCAAACAATACGGCTAGCAAAAAAAGAAAAACTGTTAATCATAAACAACAAACAATTAGAAAAAATTTAATGATAACCTCAAGCAGAAGAAGAGGGCTCTGACAAGGTGGCAAATGCTCTGCAAGTACTCTGACAAACCAAAAAATGAGAGAATCTGATATTTTGTTTGAATTGTCGATGCCCTTTTTCTGTCTAAAAATATAATTTTGATCGAAATATAGTTTGGTCAAAATATACTTCATACGAATAAATGGGTATATTACAGATATACAATATTTAATTGCCTTTTATACCTATAAAAATGATTATACAGGCATATAGATGCAAATTAGCAAACTAGATGCAAATGATAAATACAAAGTGGGTTCAAGTGATGGGTGACAAGTGGATACAAAGAGTATAGCTTGGAATTATTTTATATGTATAGAGGGAGAGCATATAATGACATAATTGATGATGTCAAATTGTAGGCTTCCAAAGTAGAGGGGCTTTCCACTAGTTGGTGGTGCAGATGTGTTACACACCCTGACACTTTTAACAAAGACATTTACTAGCCTTAGAACAACAATACTTAGTGAAGGAATATTATTTGATCCTTAGTCGTGCTTAGTCAGTTTTGTTTGGTGAGTTATTATACAGCTGTAACAAAAAGTCTTTTGAAAGCCAAGTGCAAGCACACCAATTGTAGAGTCATCCCTTGTGACCCACACGGAGAACATTGCATTTTGTTGTGTCGAATGGATAAAGAGAATGTTTCTCACTTTCTTATGTATTGAATATGTTGATTGTGTGTCATTTTCATGCTGTTAGTATGTCTACAATAGATGTGTAGTAATGCGATTAAGGTTTTTGAACAAGCACTATGTGTCTAATTATGTGGGTTAGATACATAGTAGAAATCCTACAAGTTTGACAACCTTGAGACCAAAGCATGAGAAGGTAAGAAGGAAAATCTACTAAGAGTTGGACAATATTGACCTAGAAAAGCAGACACTGCACCTCAAGATCTAAGCCAATCAAGTAGCATGAGAAGAGCTGAGAAGCTCAAGCAAGATAACCAAACAACTTTTCTAGAAGAATCGTGTGAGGCAAATGTACATATCCCTCTATAGAAGTTGTTGAGTCTAGTACCTAACATCAAACTTACATGCTGACTAAGCATGTTATATAGGACAATCAAGCTATACAACAAATTACTTTTGCTCACGTGCAGGCAGATGATGCATATTTCAAGGTCCCCATCATTAAATTTTCTTATGTTGGTAAAGGAAATTTATGAAGCTGTTCTAGATGGAGGCTCATGTGTGAACATCTTATCAAAAGTAGACTACTAGTAAATTGGTGCACTAGCACTACAAGAAGCACAATTTAAGTAAAAATGGAAGACTAAAGAAGGCTGCAACCAGTAGGCTTGTTAAGAAATCAATAAGGGTTCCATGCAAGGTAAAATTTGTGGTGTTGAAAATGCAACTAGATGAAGTGACTAATCCTACTTTGTTAGGTAGACCATGGTTCAAAATAGCTACATTGAAGTAGGATTGGGGTGAGAATGAAGTTATTATCAAGCAACCAAGCCCATAAACCAATCTGGGCATAAACTATTAATTTAGCAACAGAGGTAGAAGATTCAGAAGAAGAAGAATGTTTGAAAGCTAACCCTCACATGTACCTATTTTTGACATAGATGTGCTAGTGAGCAACAAGAGCATGCAGAATTGTATAAGTAAAGCGAGGCCAACCACTTACCAAGGAACACGTGTGTAGATAGAAAAGAAGCAACAAGAAGACCTACAAGAGATTCAATATAAAACATGACAAGAAGCCATAGCTATGACATAAAAAATATATGAGGATAAGGTGAGAAACCAATAGAATAGAGGAAGAAGAATTACAAGAGCTGATTTTAGGTTCATCAACAAAGCCAAGGATGGTCAAAGTCGATAACAATTTGGATGAAGCATTCAAGCAGTAGATGTTTTATTGACTACAATGACATGTTTTCATGGGAATGTAAAGACATGAAGGGCATACACCCAAAGTTATACCAACATAAGATTCATCTAAAAAAAGATGCCATTCCTCATATGTCAAGCAAGTGAAGGATGAGATAGAAAATTTGTTGGAAGTTGGATTATTAAACTTGTCAAAAAAATAACTTGGATATCCCCCATAGTCAGTGTACCTAAGAAGAATAGGAAACTAAGGTTATGTGTTGACTACAAGACATTGAATTCTCAAACGCTAAGTGACCCTTTCCCCCTACTGTTTATAGATACATTGTTAGATATGTCAATGGGGACACAAAATGGGGAAAATTTTGCTTGCATATTAATGAACTTTGGATTCAGAATTGGAGGAGCTTCAAGAAATTTGAACCTTATATCGATGATTTTAAGAAATTATTTATTGATGACTTCAATGTGGATGGAGCTAAGAGTGGTTGTTTTCTTTTGAGAAATGCAAGCAATTTAGGATGTCTCTTAGCCCCTTCAAGTGTGCCATAGTAGTGTCAAGAGATATATTCTTGGGCTATGTAATCTCAAAGGAAGGACTAGCAATTGATCTTGAGAGAATTGATGCTATACAAAAAAAAACCCCACGAGAAACCTAAAGGATTTGCAAAGATTTGTTGGATAGGTTAAGTGGCACAATAGGGACCTTCAAGAAACTTGAACCTTATATTGATGATTTTATGAGAGTATTTGTTGATGACTTCACTGTGTATGGAGCTAACAACAAGCACTTACATTATTTGATCATTGAGGGATGCAACCTTCAAGACATTTAAACATATATGGATGATTTTATGAAAGTATTTGTTGGTGACTTTAATGTGTATGGAGCTAAGAGTGAGCACCTAGAGCATTTGAAGTTATGTTTTGAGAGATGCAAGAAATTCACAATTTCTCTCAACCCCTTCAAGTGTGCCATAGTGCCAAGGGGTATGTTGTTGGGCTATGCAATCTCAAAGGAAGGACTAGCAATTGATCATGTTATATAGAAAGTATAGCAACCAATAAACCTAAAAGATTTGCAAAGGTTTTTTGGATGAGTTAAGTGGCACATTAGGTACCTAGGTGATGTTTGTCTACCCCTTTGCCACATTTAACCAAGTAGGGTAGTGAATACATGGGGATAGCTCAAGCCAAGGCATATATTCAAGAAGATGTTAGTAGTTGCACCAATTCTATAGCCTCTGGAATGGACACTACCATTTCATGAATATATTGAAGCTATGGGGATTAGCTCAAGCCAAGGAAACACTACCATTTCATGCTAGTAGCTCTTCACCCATTCTATAGCCTTTGGAATGGACACTACCATTTCATGAGTATATTGAATATATGGGGACTAGCTCAAGCCAAGGCATATATTCAAGAATATGTAGTAGTTTCACCCATTCTATAGACTCTGGAATGGACACTACCATCTCATGTTCATGTTGATATATCAAACATAGCTGTTGGAGCAATATTGGTGCAGGAAAAGCAACAAGGTTGGTACATACAAATTTATTATGCAAGCAAACTAATGATCATTGTAGAGAATAATTTTCTATGTAGATATTTTGTCAAGAAGACAAACACCTCTAAGGAATTCCCAAAACCGTGGTTTTCTTAGCTAGAGAATTTTTGGATACCTCAGAATATGTCAACAAATTGCAAATGCTTGCTGCTACATTTGCAAAAGATGCATGCAAGGCATGAAAGTTTGGTGAACATAACTCCACACAAGAAGGTTTTTATGTACGCTTTCACTATGACGCACAACAATCTGTCAAGAATAACATCAACCAATTTATAGTCGATTGCTTGGTTGGTGACCAACAAGGCTGAATCTAATTAATGCATGCAAGGCATGCACACCAATGGAACAAAGGTTTTTGATTGGCATTTATTTTGTCCTATGGATAAGGATATCTTCTACTAGGAATTTATTTTGCCTTGACGGATGAACAACAACTCATTAATGATTGAGTTCTTTAAAATTTGATATGCAAGCAACATATGTCTTTTCTACAGGTTAGCATGGTTATGAACCATACCTCACCAATTGAGGTGGCATTTATTTTGCCGATTCTTTATCAATTTACAATAAGATTAGGTTTAGTACAACTCATAGTCATGAAGTCAGGGGCTTGTTCTCTAAATTCTTTCATTTTGACACAAATTCCATGGACGTTTCAAGTATTCTTTTTTCTACTAAGACACGATTTCCACAAGAGTATTGGCTCCGATTATTTTTTCCTACAAAAAAATGCTCATTGAGAATTTTACAAGATTTTCACGCCTTCTTGATAGGTATCAGTTTTATAGTCTATTACAAGTTTATGGCTAAAGTAGTCTAAGCAGGATAAAAGACTACGAGCGGAGCTCAACTTTTCCAATTGTTCTCTAAGTGCAAATAAAGGTTGTTCTATGACATTTGAAGGATGTGAAATTTTGATACAAAGATACTATGATTGTTTAATTTTACTTATATCATTGATCATATGTAGATTGCAATTGACAGTTTATGGACTATGGTAGTCTATGTCTGTCGGTTAAGAGCAAGTACAACATGTGCTTCTAGTTTTTCTTTTCAACAATTTTATTGCAATATGTCTATGAGATGGTATGTTGTACCTTGAGCAATGTGGAAATCAAGATCATTCTCACTACATCAAGACACTACATGTGTATAGTAGATGTGTTTCCCATTTAGATTTCACATCAGTATTTTTCTTTCAAAATATTATGGTCTATATATGGCTACGAGCAAGCACTAGTTATAAAGCTAATTTTGAGTTTTCTTGTTAGCATTATGATTTCACGACACTACAAGTGTGATGTTTGAAGCTAGCCTTGATCATTAGGACCATGTTTGGCCACTCAAACTAGAGGCATCGTGCAACCGTAAGGGCACAAAGCTTTAAGTAAAGGGACGTATGTAGGTTCAGTTCTTGTGTAGCCATGATTGGGCACACTACCATTCCTTAGATTTTGGAGTTAAGAAGCTACTGGGATCCCATTAAGCTAAGGAGAGATACTTCGTAGAAGGCTCTTCTTCTTTTACAAAGAATAGCACCTCCACATGTGGGGTGTAAATGTACCCGAGGGCTTACACACATGGTGCCCAAAAGGTATGCTAGAGAAGAGAGAGCAATACATTTTGCTCAGCTAGAGCATCCAGCTTGAGGTAGGCTCTACTATTAGTTTGAGCTTTAGGTAGAGGTTCCTTTTGGCCAAAGAAACAATCTCTTAAGAATAGCACCTCCACATGTGGGGTGTAAATGTACCCGAGGGCTTACACACATGGTGCCCAAAAGGTATGCTAGAGAAGAGAGAGCAATACATTTTGCTCAGCTAGAGCATTGAGGTAGTAGGCTCTACTATTAGTTTGAGCTTTAGGTAGAGGTTCCTTTTGGCCAAAGAAACAATCTCTTAAGAAAATGTTTAATTCTATCATTCAATTCATTTTTTGCTACAAGAAGATAGTTCCACATATGAGTACCAAATTGGTAGTCCTCCAAGTGGATGAGTTAACTCTGATGTATGTTTTGATTAGCAAAACATTCATGTTTTGGCAAAGAGATGTTTCACTGATGTGTTCGAGGACAAAAAATCTCCTTTAAGGGGGGAGTAATGTGAGACAAGAATAAGACCGTGGGGGGGGGGGGGGGGAGTGTGGGTGTGGACGACTCTTAAGCAAGGGTGGCTAGGCATGCAATTCAAGTGCTCCTAAAGATAAGTCAAGAAGATTATAATATAAGAGGAGGTGGTTAGGTTGAGAATAGGCATGCTTCAATCCCTTGTCCTCTCACAAACACGAATGGGAAGAAAGTTAGTCAACCATGGTGAATGAATCAAAGGGTTGGTTAACTTTTCAAGATTCATGAATTACAAAGGTGTTTTCTAATGGTCAAAGGGACTTGTGGTTTTGGAATTCACAAGTCATAGCATACAAAGAGCAACCAACAACCAAAAACCAACAAAGTAATCATGACCCATTAAAGATCTAAAGATCATGACCATCTAGGTAGAAGCATCGGAGCTCTAGAAAGAGTAAAGCTACTACAATTTCTACCTACGCCCAAGACAACTTGCACCAACAAATAGTGAAAAAGAGGGTACTTAAAGATTTCCTCAGATACATATACATTTCACTACCAATTAGGAAAAATTCAAATTCAAAGATAGTAAATATGCAAGGAGATCTTGACATCACGGAATCAAAAGTAAATATGAAAAGAACAATAATATGGAGGCCTAAAGGTTCTCAACCATAGTAAGGACCACATCACCCGCTCACGAGGAGAGGGGGTCACTTGCAAGAAATCGCCTATTATATCACATGCATTGAAAGGGTATTAACAAAGCCCCTGTACTTATGTTGGGCGGTTACGCCGCTAGCCGTGGCTATGATAGCGAGAACTCAACCGACAAACAAGAATGTCAGACGAGGATGGAGCTTGACCCGCAGGCGCATGGAAACAAATAGGTGGGTGTCAAATCACCTACTCGACCTTCTAATGACAATCACTACCAAGGAAATCAAACCTAAGTTCTCAAATACGCAAATGACTGAAATCCGTACTACAAACAAATGCTATCGGAAACATGATCTAAATTCATTGAATCAGCCTCAAACTCAAAGCGGAGTCTCTACACTAGGTAAGGACGATACCCTATGAATCTACAACACAATCTCAACCTGTAACCACTCCGTGCGGTAAATGCGTATGAAGACAGACCAAAAAATTCAGGTGACCAAATTCCGACTCCAATGGTACTAATGTGTAGCTCTACTCGCTGCGGTTCTATAGATATATGGCACGCTCAATTCCAACACACAGGTAGGGAGAAAACTCACATAGAAGCTCGTGGGAGCTCACCTCGCGTAGAAGCCGAATGCGCGCCACTTGGTATCGGTGCATAGCTCTTGCCGTTGCTAACACAATGGTGGTGTCGCTTCTCCAATGGTGGCTCCGTAGCTCACGTAGCAAGAGGATAGACTCTCTCTCTCTCTCTCTCTCAGACACAATCACGGTGCTTCAAAACTTATCTTCCTTAATGATTCAAAAAACTGTCCTTAGGTTTACAATAATTGGCTCTTATACCTCAGCCTTGGAGGTGTGAACACATCTCTAATATAATTACATAAGCAGGTGAAACTACTTGGGAAATACAAATTGGAAACTCAATTGAGTCCCGCTAATTACAATGAATCGGCTCCATGAAAAAATGAAATGTCGGAAAGACATTTATTACAATAAGTGTTTACAAAAATATGAGTGTGAGCAAAAATGTATAGGTGTAGTCCTCCACTCAACACTCCCCCCCTCTGCGTTCATGTCATCCCTGACATGACATCCTTGCTTTGTCTTTAGTGGAGTCCCTTCGATTTCAGCATTTGAAGATGTGACTCGTATCTCAGGTTTCCAATGGTCAGTGTAGGGCCGAATATCTTACTTTCATGAGTAAAGAAACCAGTATAGAATGCCTCCTCAAAGGCTTGCATGTGGAAACTTGGCATAAACATGATTCTCTGATAAAAGATGTGTAACACTTTCGGAGATGGCTGCAAGGCTAGATCATACATCATATCTGTCACTGTGCCGGCCGTTGACAACAATGTTGAGCTGGTAGTTTTATCCGGCGCGAACACTTAATGCAAGCCAATAATGTTCTGCAAATATTTTTGAGCATTTGACACGAAAGGTCAGGAGAGCTAGTAAAGAGCTTAATGGTGCCCGTTAGGGTTTTCACCATGTAGGCCTTACTTATTCTCTCTCCCACCTTCGATTTTGGCATCCTGGGGTAATTAAGCCAATTCGGCTTCTTTGCTGTGATTCTGTCATGTTCTTGCCAACTCCCGACTCGAGGCACTGGACAAAATGTTGCATCTTCTCTAACTTCCTTGGGTGCCTCCACCAAATAGATTAGGTAGGTTGGATACTTTGTCAACCACCCTTTCCTCCATCTCGGCTGGGAGTCTACTATCTTCTTTGATTCCTCCTCTTTTGTGATGTTGCCTTCCTATAGCGCAACATACTGCTCTTCTTCTATCCTTTTCTTTGTTTTCAGCACTTCAAACTTTAGTAGAGGGAGGGGCAATGTAGGTTGCATCCACTGTTCTTGCAGCACCTTAGTATCCACCCCTTGAAGACCAATGGAGAATAGGAGTCTTCTTTCCCACTCCATGGCCGCCTTTGCACTCTCCTCTGTTGCCTTCTCTATCTGCTCGTGCAATCTTTTTTCCTCATCCTCGGTAAGTCTTGATGTTGCGGCCTCGTCTTGTGCAGGGGCTAGATCTTCACTTGTTGTGGCTTCCCCAGTCTTTGAAGCTCCACGACTGCCTCGCCTGTTTCTTCTTGCTGATCCTCTGTATGTTTTATCATTTTGTCTTGCAGATCTTGGAGTTGCTTTCGGAGGGCCTCATTCTCCGCTCTCAGTGCTTGGGTCTCTGATGTCAGTCGTTCTTCTGCAGCCAATGAGCCCTCTGCAATGTGCAATCTCTGCACTTGCTCTAGCCACAATTCTCTTTGCAAGCTCTGGACTTGATCTTCCAGACCGGGGATTATTGCTCCCTCTGGCTCTACTCCTGCTCTGCTAGCTCTTAGTGTGGATCTAAGCCTTAGGATTGTTCTATCCTGCAGCTCCATCCTTTCTCGTAGCTCAATGAGCTCGTCCTTTGCAGCTTCCAATTCCTCATTAATTATTTCTTTGGCTTCTTGTGCACTGGCCACCTCTCTTGAAGCATCAGCAAGTTGGAGGATTAGTCCATCTCTTTCATTTTCTGCTTCCAGGAGAGATGCCTTGAGGTACTTTGATTCTTCTAGTGCACTCTCATATTTTGTTTCCATCTCATCTTCTCTCTTTTCGCGCTTCTTCTTTGCTATCCCTCATTATCTTTGATCGGGCTTTGATCTGCTGCAAACAGTTGATGCACTTTCTGGATATCTCTTTCATCCTCATCTTGGAGCTCACCCTCTGCCTTCTCAGGTACCAACCTCTGCTCTCTGTCGAATCGATTCTTGGTCCTTCTCTCCATTCCTCTCCGTTCTTCCTGTGTTAAGGCAATGCCATACACAACCTTGAGGGCCTCTTCTTGAGTATATCCTGTGTTTATTAGAGCATCATATTGCTCTTTCTTCTCTTGAATCGGATCCGTTGCCTTCTCCTCTTGCTGTATTTCGGGCTTTTCTGGCACATCCACCGCCACTTCAATAGTCGTTTCCTCCACTATCTTTTCCTCTCCTTCAGGACTAGACTCTTCTACCTTGCCCTTGCCCTTGTCACCTCCTTTTAATTCAGCTTTAAGGTGCTGAACTTCTGCTTCGGTGTATGGCTCTACTGGTTGCTACTCCAATATAGCTTTTGATTCTTCATAAGCCTTGATATATTGATCGTACTGATCAATATGGGGTCTTGTTGAGCTGGCTCCGACTTTAGTTGGGTCTGGTACCCACTTTTCCTCAAAATCTCCTTATAAAGCTCGCTCGGATCTAAACTGTTCAACCAGCCTCTCCATTCTGGCAGCTTTCTGGCTCTTAGTTTTCTTGGGAGCGGGTTTCTTCTTGGTCTTCTTCTTGAGGGGCTCGTCTTCTTCTTCTTCTCGCTCAGAAACAATCTCTAGCTTCCACCTTGCCCTTGTTGACACTCTCTTGGTGACCTCTGGCTTGTCTTCATCTTCATCTATCTCTTTTAGCCATCGGTTTTGCGAGGGAGCCTTTGGCCACAAGTCCCTTGCTCCGATAGCTTCATAAGCTATCTTAGTCAACACTTCGGCTCCCCCAATGTACTTTGGCTTCTCGTTCTGCAAAGCAATTACTTGCTCATGAATGTGCTGAGCATAATTGACTTCCTTCAGGATGTTGCTCTTTATTGCCCAAGTGATTGTTGTGGCAATAGCATGTGGTGGTGTGGTATACTTTTGTGTCCTTTTGCTGCATATGTGTAAGAATTGGTTGTAAAGCTTTGCCGCTCTCGGATCTGCCATGTCTTTATAGGTGGCATTTTGCTTCTTTGGCCCATACACTTCTATAGCTTCTCGTCTTTCTCTGAATGAGCTTCCTTTGTTGTGCAACTTCAGAGCATCTGCAATGAGCTGAGGAGTGATAACCACTTCAACTTTTTCCCTGTCCCAGGCTGTGAGTGTAGCCATTCCGTCTTTCTGTATGGTGGTTACCAACTCATACACTCTTTGGGCATCTACTCCTGATGGTCTAGAAGTAAAAAAACTGCGGAGATCTGCCCTTTCCAGGTATCTGCTTATCTCCTCTATTCTGCTGTAGTCCACCAATTCTTGGGGAATCATTGGGATATCCACTGTTTGTCCCCGTGAGTCTCTGAAAGTACCTTGGTATATCTTTATCCCCTGTTCTTCTAACACTGCTTCTTCTATCCAAGTCTTTGTGGGCTTGAGAGTCTCTGGGGGAATAGAAAATGGCTCACTTCTGCTATTGCTTCCCTGAGTGTCGATCTCTTTCTCTTTGCTGATGACTTCCCAGAATCCATGGATCCTGTAACTCCAATTTCAGAAGTTAGCGTCTTTTTCAGTACTGAAAGCCGAAATTAAGCTTTTAACTATCCAAATGACTTAAAAATTGAAACAGAAGCTATTCAGGGCCTAAGGATGCAATGCATGTGGAAAAGTATGAAATTTGGGTGCAAAATCATGCTGGAGACATCATACGCGTATGATGTCTTTTGTGTCAAAATGGCTTGATATTGGTTGTGCTTGTAGCTGATAGTGCATACATCCATTCTATATGCCTCGATTTGAATTTGGGTCCCATTTGGTCAAGCTATGGTCATTTTAGTCTTGGTCAGACTCTTTGCAAGATATTGAGAGGGAATTAGATTTTGTGATCCAAATTGGATGAAACTTGGTGGTTGGCTCTCAAATGGCATGTAGATCACTTCTGTGTGGTGGTTGCAACTCTGAAATGCAAAAATCAAGTATGGGAGACATCATACGCGTATGATGTCTTTTTGGGTAAATTTGAACCATTTTGCATTGTAAGCTTGGATTTGACTTTATATAGGCTTAGACAATGATTTTATGAAATTTGGGTATAGTTTGGACTAAAACTGGCTCTAGAGACATCATACGCATATGATGTCTTTTGTGTCATTTTTGCATGAGATTGGTTCAGTGGGCTCCTCATATGATAGTAAAGGACTGTGTGTACCCAAATCTTGACTTGAAGTTGAGTACGAGTATTTTGGCAAGATTAGGCTCTAAATAGAGTATTTTCCACTAATTGGGTTAATGGAGTGATCCCCTTGACCAAATGGTACCAAACTTCATATGTGGCAGGTATTTGATATATATAATGGATATATGATGAGAAATGATCAATTTTGGTTCTGTATGTGCAAAGTGACATCATACGCGTATGATGTCTTTTTGGCCAAAATGGTACTTTTTGGTTCCAGATGACTTGTGCATGTGTTGAACAACATCCCTACAAAGTTTCATTAAGTTTGGAGCTATTTTGGCAAATTTAGGGCTATAAGTCGGTTTTTTGCCCTACTTTGCGTCTTTTTAGTTTCCAATTGGTTTTTCAACTCCAAATCTCATGATACTTTGTACATTTGATGTTGTTAGCATATAGAAAGAGGCTATGCATTCATGTGTTCAAGATGATGTGAAAATCATGCTGTGAGACATCATACGCGTATGATGTCTATTCTTGTTAAAAGTGTTTTTTTTGTGAAAAGCATGGTTTGTGCTAGTGCCCTAAGCCCTGCTAACTAGTTTTCAGCCTTAAAAATCATCAGTTTAGTTAAAAGCCCCCTTTGTAGGCATTTCAGTCTCCGAAGTCGTCTTTTGGTGTTGGAGTTGATTTTCCTCGATCTTTCTCTTCGAGAGTTGCATCCCTAGCTCATTTGAGGTGTTGGGAAGTCGTCTATGTGGTTGGACTCGACTTTGGTTTCTTCTTCTCCACCTTTAGCCATTTGATTGCCCGAAAGCGTCTTTTTTACCATTGGTAAGTGAAACGGCTTTCTTCTGGGTTTTGCTTGTACACATGTGTCATTGATGACTATTTGAAGTTGCTTGTGAAGTTTCATGGCAGTCGGTCGTCAATTTTGGCCGTTATGCCAAAATGACGCTTTGTGTGTCTGCTACTGAAACGGTTGTTTTGACCCACTTTTGGTGGTCCAAACCTAGAGATACTCCATGGTTGCATTGTCCTCGATGTTGTCAAGCTTCTTGTGAAGTTTTGTGTCGTTTCGACAACTTTTTCCTGTTTGCGCTTGTAGGCTCTATTGACCTAGGGTTTTTTCAATTGGTCTTTCTCGTACTTTGAGAGTTAGAAACTCATCTTCTACACTAGGGTAAGCCACCTATTGGTTCTTGCATGGTTTGGTTAGGCGGTTGTGCCTCTACCTAGCATTCTACCCATTTCCCCGTCTGCTCTTGTTTCTTTGTTTTGGTTAGTTTTCGCGACAAAAGTTAGTGATAAGCATCAAAAGCTTATGGCAACGATTCTACCTCTCATATCTGGAGTCCTCTGAGCTCTCGTAGCGGTCGTAGAAGGCTGTAGAAGGTCGGATGCTCCTGTGTGCTCTTTGCTCTCTCCAAGTGGGTAATAGTGCAAATGAGCTTGTAAGTGAAGTAAAAAATACTTAACTCTGGACTTCCCAGCTCACTTGTTACCAAATTTGACATGTGCTCCTATCTCGTTGTGAAATGCACTTTAATATGTGAAATTTCTCAATTTGGTCTCCATTTGATCGTTTCTGAGAAATTTGTCCACTTTGCCAAAATTCTGCCATTTCTGGCTTTCCGCAACTTTTCCCGATTTGTGCCCAATTTTTACCATGGGTTGCTCCTGTCATTAGGATCATCACCATCTATTCTTTTCTTTTTTCTGATCTCGTTTCACCTGTTTTTTTATTTTTATTTTACTTTTATTAAGAAAATCCTAAAAAATAAAGAAAAATAGCAAATTGAAACCAAAAAATTCCAAAAATACAGAATAATTAGCTGGTTTCTCAGCTTGGATTACCACTTTTTTTTAAACTTTTTGGCTCCAAAAACACGCATATTTAGTCGTATTTACAAACTTAGAGACTCAAATTCATCATTTGATCTCTTATTATTGCAAAACAAACTATATATAAGGGCATAGATATTATCAATATCCGCAATCAAACATAAAAAAATCGAAATCATGTAAGACACTGCCCTTTTAATATCATTTTCTTTGTCCTTATTGCTTGTAGTTCTTGTATACCTGTATACCTGTATACCTCCCCCCCTCTTAGTTTAAGTCCTCCCGGACGACTATGAAGTGTCTGAGGGTGAAGCATTGTAGTTGTTGTGGTCATGCCTGGTGAATTCAATTGTAGAGCGATGAAATAGCAATATTTGCAATAATGCCGCTCTTTGTTTGATTGTCAGTTTTTTGGGCAATATTTGGGTTGTCTGTAGCATTTGTGTTGTAGAATCAGTACCTGGGTTCTTGTTTATATTTTTGTCCTTTTTGATAGTCCAAATCTGCTTCCGATTTGCCTGTGCTTGCCACAAACTCTTTGCTACCCAAATCTGCTTGACTTTAGGGTGTGATGTCTCTGTCCTTGAATACTGAGGATTCTCTGTTGATTGTACTGAAGGGAGTTCCTGCTTACAAATCTTGGAATCCAATGTTCCTTGCTATGGCTTTGTGCTGTCATCAACTTCTTTGGAATCCAGATCAGTTTTACTGAATTTGACTGTCTGAAATCACTCTGTTGTCTGGTGTTGAAGACTTTGTTTTTCACCTTTGTTTTCTCTGGCCCAACCTTCTTTGGCCTCCATACTAACTTTGAGTCTGTCTTTAGCCAAGGTTGAGCTGTGCATGTATTTTCTGTCTTCTCTACCCATGTCTGAGATTTCTTCTTTGAGGAGCATTCCGGTTGTGTAGAAGTGGCTTTTGGTTGCCATTGCTCCTTCGTCACCTCTTTAGGTCGTTTACCCTTGTCATTGGATTCTTTGGCTTGCACCTGTACGGTTGCTTTGGAGAACGGCATTGATTGACTTTCCTCCTCATATTTGATGTTAACTGAATTTGATCTCCAATTAATCATCGCATTGTACTGCTTTTGCCATGGTTGTCCTAGTAACAACGAATGTTGCGTAGCTTTGTCTTCAACCACATAAAACATATGTGGATACACATATTGATTTATCAGTACGTGCAGTACTGTGTAGCCGATTGCGTTGATTGAGTGTGCTGAATAACTCTTCAACTCATGTTTGGCAGTTTGCAGCTTAGTGTCATGTTTCAATTGTTTGTACAAACTAACTGAAAGCAGGTTAGCTTGTGCTCCTGAATCCAATAGTGCTCTGGCTTTAATCTGGTTTGACCCCACTTTGACCTCGATGATGGGCTCTACTTTGTCTTCACCCATCTCTGATACACTGACTGCATTTATTCGTAAGGCTCCTTCATTGCGTTGTCGCTGACACAGTAGTCTTCTTTTCTCCATTCTTTCTTTTGCTTCCTCTTGCGCTTCTTCAACAATCTTTTTCTTTTTCTGCAGTCACAATTTATCTTGATGTATTTTGAGAAGCATGTCCTGGGTTAGTGGAAAATGATACTTCTTCAATCTGCATCCACTAATCCAGTTTGGCATTTCTTCTCTGTCTAATGTAGCAAGCTTGACGGCCCCGCTTGGTGATAGATCTTTAATCACAAGTGGTCCCATCCCTCGCTTTTTAAGTTTTTTTGCATGCTGTTTTAGAGTGTATACTCCCCAATCTTAAACTCTTTAGTTCGTACATGCTTAGCAAAGAACTCTTTTGGTCGCCTTTTCTGAGCGTAGATTGAAGCCACGGCTTTTAAGTGAAGCTCATCTAGCTTTTCAAGGTCGTCTATTCTATCTGAAAGCTCATGTCCTATCCACTCTAATTCCTTAACTACTCTCAACGTTGGAATTAAAAATTCTATTGGTAAAATAGCATTCAAACCAAAAACCATGTTGTATGGGGTCGTTCCTTTGGATGTTTTATATGCTACTCTATACGCCCATAATGTCGAATGCAATCTCTGGTCCCAATCAGTTCTCGACTCAGATACAATCTTTGTAAGGATCGTGCATATGGTTTTGTTCGTCGCTTCAGTTGTCCATTGGCTTGTGGATGATATGGAGCCGATTTGCGATGTATTACCACGAATTTGTCTAGAAGGATCTCTATCACTTCATTTATGAAGTGTGTACCTCGATCACTCACAATTTCTATTGGTAACCAATATCGTACAAAGACATATTCATACAGAAATTGTGCCGTGGTCCTGGCATCATCTTTTTGAGTTGCTTTTGCCTCAATCCACTTTGTTAGATAGTCCGCCGCCACAATGATGTATTGTGCATGAGTCCTATATGCAGGAGGTGAGATAGGTCCAACATAATCAATCCCCCATTTTGCAAAGGCTCTTGCTCCCATCATTGGTCTAAGCGGCATATCATCTCTTTTTCTTTTGTCCGTTGACAGTCATCACATCGTTTTATGTATTCCTCAGCGTCCATGTGTAATGTCGGCCACCATATTCCTGCAGCTAAGACAATTTTTGCTGTCTTATCACCCGAGAAATGGCCTCCACCTACTTCTACATGAGCCTGCTCTAGGAATATCACATACTCTGACTGTGATGCGCATATCCTAAGCTGGTTGTCCTTTCCTCTCTTATAGAGTTGATTTCCTATTAAAACGTAATCTTGCGCTTCTGTCTGTACAGCTCTCTGACGCGCTTTTGAGGTTCCCTCTGGAAAAGTTCTGTTTGTGAGATATTCAACAATATAATGACTCCATTCGGGAACGATCATTATCTGATACAATGTTGAATACTCACTTGGAGGTTTTGAGGAACATGTAATACATACCGTGAAATATTCATGTACACTCTCTTTCATTCCTGGCCAGTAGACTCCCAGTTGTAACAGATTCCTGTACGTGTTCCTTCTTGAACAATGAAATGCACATTCGTGAACATGTGCTTCTCGCAGATATATGTTATATTCTTCAGGATTGATGCATAACCTTAAAATGTTATCGGTTCCTAAGTGATACAAACTTCCTGCAATCAACTGAAGATTTTTGAATTGCTAAATAATAACTTTTTTTGGGTTGTATCCTTTTCGATCAAACTATCCTCCATAGGTTAATAGACTAACAACATCCTGAGACCACTTTGGTATCATTTCTATGTTGAATAAGTACGCATCTGGTATGTCGTCATCTACACCTATAGGGTCTTCTCCATTCGTCAACCTTGAAAGGTGATCAGCTCTGAGATGTATCTTCCCTTTCTTTACTACTACCGTGAAGTCGAATTCTAATAAGATGATGAACCATCTTATTATCCATCCCGTATTGCATGGTTTGTTCACAAGGTAGAGCAAGGCTTGATGATCTGTGAAAAACACAAACTTATTGGCTAGAAGATAATGCCAAAATTTCTTCACAACATAAATCATTCCTAATCCCTCTCGCTCTGTTGTTGTGTAATTCCTTTCAGCATTGTTGAGCTGTCGACTAGCATAGCAAATTGGAAAATCCATGTTTCCTTCTTCTGGCTGAGCCAAGATGCATCCTATTGCATATGCCGAAGCATCTATATGCACATGGAATATCTTCTCCCAATCTGGTGATTTCAAGACTGGAGCAGTGATGAGTGCCTCTTTCAGTTTCTTGAAGGATTCCTCACACTCCTCTGTCCAGTCGTAATTCACTATTAGCCTGTAAGGTGGTTGGCCTATTATAGCGTATATATAAATGAATCGTCTATAATATCCACAATGTCCCATAAAGCTCTGCACTTGTTTCGCGTTGGCTGGTCTAGGCATATCCACTATTACTTTTATCTTTTCCATATCCATGGATATTCCGTTATGTGAGACAATATGTCCCAGAATTTTGCCTTGTCGGACCATAAACTCACATTTCTCAGTTTTGAGACAAATGCGATATGTCCTACATTTCTCGAATACCTTGCTTAGGTGTTCTAGATGCTCATCTCTCAGAAGAGAGTGCACACACAAATCATCCATGTATATTTCTAGAAACAACCTCAAGTACTCTTTGAAAGCATGCATCATCAGTCTTTGGAATGTTGCGGGAGCATTAGTTAAGCCAAATGGCATAACTCGATACACATAAATTTTCCACTCCGTTGCAAAAGCTGTTTTGTGTTGATCCTTTGGCGCAATGGCAAGTTGATTATATCCTGAAAATCCATCTAGAAAGGAATATGCTCTTTTCCCTGATACACGTTCTAGAACATGATCAGTAATCGCCAAGGGATAATTGTCCCTGATTGTCACGGCATTTACTTTCTTCAAATTGACACATACTCGGAGTTTTCCGTTTTTCTTAGGCACTCCTAGAATCGGAGATACCCAGTCCGTGTGTTCAATCTCATATATGAATTCAGCTTCCATTAGCTTGTCTATTTCCTCTTTGATTCGCTTAGCAAACGTGTCATTATACGTGTACGGTCTCTGTCTGCTAGACTTAACGTCTTGTTTCAAAGGAATTTTATGTTGGCATATTGATGGATCGACTCCTTTCAAGTCCTTGTACAACCATGCAAACACATCCCTGTATTCTCTGAGAAGACTCAAAAGTCTCTCTTCTTCTTTCGGAGACAAATCTGTAGCTATGTATACCGGTCTCGGTTCCTCTCCTGGAGCTGCTAAATCAACCTTTTTAGCGTCCTCCGGTCCATCATAGGATTCATTCTCCTTTCTTTCTCTGATAGGCTGGGTTAATATCACCTTCCTATCCTCTATCGTAAATTTCTTGTAGTGAGAGGGAACATCCATGTTTCTCTTGACATTGGCATTTTCGTCCTCACCACTCTCGATTTCAGTCGCCAAACTTCTTTCAGAGTTTTCTTTAACTCTCTGTACTTGTTTCGGCGTTCCAATTTGGACTCTTTGTTTTCCTTGTTTCTAATGTTCTTTTTTGATTTATCTGTTTCTGTTTTCGTTCCACTGGGTTGAACTTGATTTCTTGAGCTTCGTTTGACTTTCCATGAGCTTATTTCCTCTCATTCTTTCGGAAATCTTGTCCTTGACACAATCTTCTGTCTTTACTAGCATTAGGAATTGGTTTTTCCCTCTTATCCTAGGCATCGGAGTGTTTCTAACCCCTTTCATTTTCTCTGTAGCGTTTCTGGTGTTTTTCAGTCTGATTTGGGAAGTCGTAGAATCTGACATCCTTTATGGTTTCCTCGTTCTCGCTTAAGTTGTCTGTGGACTTGTTGTCAGCTTGATTTCCCCATTCTGGATGATCGGGAATGTCGTGAAACATCTCCTCTTCATCTCTGTTGTCTGGCGTATCAATCTTTTCAATCTCCTTTTCGAGTACAGCTCTCATCATGAAGTACGGAACCACATCATATCCATCTTTATCACAGAACTTCGTTGTGGGACCGTCTTGAATTGCACAAACATCTAGGGTTGCTAGAATGTGTGTCCATTCTAATGGTTTCAAGTGCATCCTCTGGCAAGGGTTCACCTATATAATTTTTGTCTTCAATTGCCCTTTCTAAAACACATTCTTCGCGCTTCAGACTTCCACAGTTCGAAGCTCCACACATCCATAACTCTTTGGGTTTGCCTAACCAGGCTGGAAACTCTGATCTTGCCAAAGTAGCTGAATCCAATTCTTCAACTGGTGTTCGGTTCACATCCTTGTAGCTATGGTCTGTTAGGTTCACGCGAGTAGTGGTTTCCATATGTCTCAAGTATATGTGGTCGTAACCCCAATCCTGGACCATTTTCAACTGTCTCATGAACGGTCTTCCAAGTATAATATCATACTTATTCTCCTTGCCAAAGTCAACAATAGCAAAAGTATGCTCGTATTCAATTCCGCAAGAAGTCACTACAACTTTCTCTAATAGTCCCAAAGGTCTCTCCATATGTCCGTCCGCTAGTTGGAGTTTCAACCTCGTTTTTCTTATCGCCAGATTTCTTTCGTAGCAATGGCTACTCATTTTTTCCAGATTTCTTTCGTAGCAATGGCTACTCTAGCCCCGTTGTCAAGTATTGCCATCGTGTTAACTCCCTGGAATTCAAATGGTAATGTTGTATTCCCCTCTTTGCCATCGCAATACTCTCCGACCTTGTTCAAAGGTATAGGCTTAGCGTTTTTTTGTGGCGAACTCAGCTCTCGTATGCCCTCTTGCAGTTTTGCAATTGGGTCTTTTATCCCAAATTTCTCCAAGCATTTTCCTACAGTTTCCCACATGTTTGGTCGTAGTCTCAAAAGCTCAGCTAGGGTGATAGTGCATGTCACTGGTGTTGACAAAATCTCTATCAATCCTTGCGAGTCTAAAACTTTTTCTGAAGAGATTCCTCGTGATGGAAGCGCTCTAATCTCAGATTTTGCTTCGTATTCTCCTAAGTATGAAGGTAAGGTTTTCAACGAATGAGGTTTACTCTCTACACTTCTAACAGAGCCTCCATCCCCCCAGTAAGAATGCAGATCTAAGTCCACTTGAGATCCTGCCTCAAATTCCTCTATGGGAGGATTCCTGACGTCCTTTTTCCCATTAGTCTGATTAGCTTGTCAACTCAGCTCGTTTGCAAAGTTTGCCTCTCTCACTTGTTTCCAAAACTCGTTGTAATCCTCATCTCTTCCGTAAGACCTCTGTATCACAGGATGAAAACTCTCTATTTCTTGATCTGTGGTGTTCATAACTATACGTTCATCCCTGTGCATTTTTTTAGGCTTTTGTGCACTATTAGGCTTTTCAACTACCCGTGAGAGGATAGTCTCTTGATGAAGTGGGTTTTTCCTTCCACAATTCATTGGTTCTCTAGGTGGTTCTAACAAGGCTTGTGCAGCCTCGATCATTCTCTGACACATTTCGGGTCTCTGCTTTTCCAATTCCGCGTTTGGATAGGTCAACCACCATTGTTCTTGTGTTTGGTTGCTCTTTAATCTCGCTTCGTAAGCTCTCATCAGTGCATCCAATGGTTCGTATACTTTGTCGACTAACACTGATCCCCCTGAGCTTACACTTGTTGTCTCTTTGACGCTCTTCAGTTTCGACTTTTCAGAGTCCATTTCCCGTATTCCATTTTGACTCTCAAGTATCTCTAATCTGTCTTTTGTTTGTTTTAATTCCTCAGCTAGAATCGCGTCTTGCTGTTCTTTTTTTAGTTTCATGCGTGCTTTCCTAGCTTTCCATGTGTTTCTATGGCTTCGTCGTCCTTGACTTGCCAATTCCGTCTCTGACTTTCCATTCTCTGGTTCTCTAGTGGTTTTCTTTGCTTGAGCTCTAGTCACAACTTGTGTTGGTATCTTGGTTTCATTTTCAGACCCAATGCTAGTAGGAATCGACTCTAGCATGTTCAATGTTGTCTTTTGCACTTTGTTGGGATTCTTTGAACAATCCTCAATGAAGTGAGTGACACCACACTCTGTGCAATATGCATTTATTCTAATGATCTCTGTGTGTGGACAAACATTCATCAAATGGTCACCTCCACACTTATAACAGGGTCCCAATGCAGGTCTTGGCGTCCCTTGATTTGCTCTTTGTGGGTAGGCTGGCCTGACAACCCCCCATGAGCTATGAACATAAGTGTTCTTGCGTCCAAGTTATACCTCTCTTCATCTGAGGCGTGTGCGGTTGTTGGTGGTCCAACATTTCCTATCATGCTCCAAGGTTCTGGTTGTTTTGGTTCTTCAGGTGGGTAATACACAGTAGGAGCCATGGGTGCATCGGAATCTTTGTAATAAGTCTGAACAGGCACTAAAGCTCGTTCTTCCTGATTCTCTAGGGTGGGTGTATATCTAATACCCACCGGTCTCACTCCTGGTAAAGGTGGTTGTTGCCTCAATACAGACCTTGGTCTTTCTATCCCCACAGGTCCTGGTACGTTTCTCGTTGGGTATCTTGGTACTGGATGTACCTGAGGTGGTGCTATTTGAGCTGGAGGTGCATACCGATGCTCCTTCACATAACCCTTGTTGTAATAGCACTCCTCTGTTGAGTGATTTTTCCATTTTTGTTCGATTGCACACCATTTTGTTAGTTTTGGCATTGGTTTAGGGTATGGTGCTAATCTCCTTATAACATCTTTTATCATTTGTTCCATGTTCGGCATTGTTGTTGTTTGGACACTCTTCTTAGTGGTGGTCTCGCTAGCTATGGATGATGAGCAACTGGATGCGACATCCGTATCCGTTGTCACCTCTCCATACACAGCACAATTATCCACGAAGTACAATGCTTCTCTGGTCACTTGCTCAAAACTTGTACAAGCTTTCAGGTGCAAGTCTTTCTTGAGAGTGTCATTTCTCAGCCCTTCTATAAAGAGGACAGATAGTCTGTCATCTTGCGGTCGTTCTCGTACTGGACATCTCTCTATGTATTGTTTGAAGCGAAGCAAAGCTTCCTTTACCTTTTCTTGCTCCTTCTGTTTGAAAGCATATATTTGGGATACCGTGTTGTATTTGATCCCTCTTTCAAAAATTCCTCAGCAAACTCTCGCATCAAGTGGTCAATGTCATGGAAACCTCCACCATTCAGTGGTTGAAACCATGTCAATGCAGTCCCTTCTAAAGTAAGACCAAATCCTTCGTATTGTGTGTGAAAATCTGTTATCTGCTCAGCTCTTAAGACTTGCTTAAAGAGTGAGACATGTGCATATGAATCTCCTGAGCCACTATACTTCTTTGGCATACACTTGGCCATTTGAGATGGTCTCATGCGTCTATTGTCTGCCACCAATCTCATCGCTCCTGTATCCCGACTAAAAATTTCTCTTGTGTCATGGACTTCATGGGCTGCTCTAGTTGGCTCCCTTACCACGAATCTACTACTAGGAGGCAAATGTGATGGTGTTGCTGCAAACATCGGACCTACCATAGTATGTGTAGAGAATGGAACTGCACTACCTCGATTCGTAGCAATTGACTCTCTAGAATTTAATGTTCCCATTGGGCTTGACATAGAATAATGAGGTCGACTGAAAGATTCAGTTACATGAGTCCTCTCTCTACCTGTTGCCATCGGGTCTGGCATGACAATTGTAGGTGCTAGTCTCAGTGGGCTTGGAGTGACATAATAATGGTGGAGTGGTCCCCAAAAGTATGTGTATCCTTCCAGCTCCTTTTTATTGATTGCTGCATATAGTCTTCCATACTTGTCGTATGCGATAATCTTCATTTCTGATCCCTCTTGTAGGTAAAGACATAAAGTCTTTTCCGCTCTGTCAACTCATCGACGTAGGGTTCCTCGCATTTATAATAGAGATCTTCCTCTCCATTATTATACTTGTATAACCCCACATAGATGTTGTCTGTGTTGATCCTCAAAGTTTCGTTTTCTCGTCTTAATCTAGCATTAGGGAAGCTCATTGTTGGTGCTTTCTCTTCGGGTTCTTCATTTACTTTGGCTTTTGTGCCCATCAATCCCCACTTGTCCACAATGTTAGGATTCAGAACTACCAAGTACATGATACCTTCATCATCTAGGTACCTATCTCCGCTATAGCTCATGGGCACTAAATCCTTGAACTCACTTGGTCTATCTTCTATTTTCACACAGTAGCGATCCATACCATCTTTGTAGATCTTGGCACCTTGCTTGTTGTCATATTGATACTTGATGAACAATAGCTTCATTGTGACCGAAGGGTTTAATGGTCCTGATGCCATGTTTTCTTCTTTCGTTTAAGTTCAAGTATCCTAAGTGTTCAGTGAAAATCTCGTAAGATCTCTCTGAAGAAGTATCGGAAATTCTTCCTTCAAGGATCGGCTCTAACGGTCGCACTACACTTTGGTTTACACTTTCCTCGGTTGATATAACACTCGCTTGTTCTCTTTGTCTCGGTTGGTTATTCCGGAGATATCTACCAGATCTCAAATTCATCAACCCCCCTAGAGGAATCTAACTTTTTAGTCTCGGCACTTTGTTTTATCCCCGTTTCTGTGATCAAAAGTGGTCCAAACTGAATGATACTTGGTCAAATGGTTTGTTTTGTCAATTGGAAGACTTCTGTTATCTCTAGTGAAAATTTTGTATCAGATTTGCTCAAAAAGACATTATACGCGTATGATGTCTTTTTTCACAGATTTTGGATATTTTTACTTTGCTCACTCCCAGTAGCACCCTTATGCTCTGTCCACTCACAAAATTCAATTTGAACTCTGGTTGTGCAAGTTATGGCCAATTAGACTTTTCTGGGCAATTTCCCGATTTTTGACTTACTTGGGGTCAAATGTGATCCAAATGACATGAAACTTGAAATACAAGCTCTAGACAACTAGTACAAAGGATCTGTGATAGAAAAATGTCAAAATTTGCCCAGAATTAGGTTGGAGACATCATACGCGTATGATGTCTTTTTGTCCAATTTTGGTCCAAACTTGATATTTCAGCTATTCACTATATTTGCAACAATGTTGTCAAGTCAAAATTCAAAAATCACATCAGAAAGTGTAAAAAGACATTATACGTGTATGATGTCTTTTTTCACAGATTTGTCCAATTTTCTATTTTAAGCTTCTTCAAGTGTTTATCTTTGAGTTTCAAGTGTTTTTATCAAGTTTGAATGCAAAAATGAGCTCTGAATCAATTTTCCCTATTCTTTGCGTTTTTTTTTGCACTCTGACTTGGTATTTTGAGTTTCTAGAAGTGTTAAAGCCCTTGTTTTATGTTGATCTTAGGGTAAAACCCCCCTTTTGAACACTCTGGTAATGTCAAATTTTTTTGTTTTGATCTCTGTTTAGCCCCTAAGACATCATACGCGTATGATGTCTAAAGTTGCAGAACTCTAGTTTTTTGGCACATAACTCTTCCAAGAGCTCTCTTAAGTGCTCAACAACACTCAATTTCACAGAAAATATCTCTGCACTTTGTTTATGTAAGTTTCACTACCAAATCAACAGTTTAGTCATCTAACATGCAAACAAACACATCAAGCAAATAAATCAGTGATTAATAGATCTAGATCAGGATCAAATCAAGTTCTACCTAAGCTACTTCTAATCATAAAATGGGTTTTTGCAATGGTGAGTATAAAGAGATTCACTGCCACACACGGACTAGCAAATACCTCAATCTCAACAACCACTCAACACCAACAAAAATCAATCTAATCTAAACTAAAAATTGTCAAACACGAAAGACCCAGGAATCTACAAGTTTCCTAGTACCTCTCAAAGATCCTCGGAGTCCACCACTCCTAGACCTTTCTAACTAAAATATACAAAGTAAATGAAACAATTCACCTTGTAGGATTAGTCTAAGGTCACCTACTTAGGGCTCTCGTCCCCGGCAGCGGCGCCAAATGTTGGGCGGTTACGCCGCTAGCGGTGGCTATGATAGCGAGAACTCAACCGACAAACAAGAATGTTAGACGAGGACGGAGCTTGACCCGCAGGTGCATGGAAACAAATAGGTGGGTGCCAAATCACCTACTCGACCTTCTAATGACAATCACTACCAAGGAAATCAAACCTAAGTTCTCAAATACGCAAATGACTGAAATTCGTACTACAAACAAATGCTATCCGAAACATGATCTAAAGTCATCGAATCAGCCTCAAACTAAAAGGGGAGTCTCTACACTAGGTAAGGACGATACCCTATGAATCTACAACACAATCTCAACCTGTAACCACTCCGTGCGGTAAATGCGTATGAAGACAGGCCGAAAAATTCAGGTGACCGAATTCCGACTCCGATGGTACTAATGTGTAGCTCTACTTGCTGTAGTTCTATAGATATATGGCACGCTCAATTCCGACACACAGGTAGGCAGAAAACTCACATAGAAGCTCGTGGGAGCTCACCTCGCGTAGAAGCCGAATGCGCGCACACTTGGTATCGGTGTCGCTTCTCCAATGGCGGCTCCGTAGCTCGTGTAGCAAGAGGATAGACACTCCCTCTCTCTCTCTCTCTCTCTCTCTCTCTCTCTCAGACACAGTCACGACGCTTCAAAACTTATCTTTCTTAATGATTCAAAAAACTGTCCTTAGGTTTACAATAATTGGCTCTTATACCTCAGCCTTGGAGGTGTGAACACATCTCTAATTTAATTACATAAGCAGGTGAAACTACTCGGGGAATACAAACTGGAAACTCAATTGAGTCCCGCTAATTACAATGAATCGGCTCCATGAAAAAATGAAAGTCGGAAAGACATTTATTACAATAAGTGTTTACAAAAATATGAGTGTGAGAAAAAATGTATAGGTGTAGTCCTCCGCTCAACAACTTACATTCTCTGAGGTAATGAAACAACCCATTTTTCTTAAGAAAGTTATGGATTTTTTTCAAAATGCAATAAAAATCCTCTTCTTATATGTAATTCTCTTAATTCTTTTTAAAAATTCCAATAAAAAATCCTTTATTTTTTGAACTCACGTGCTATACTTGCATTTTTGGGGTTGATCCCCAATGTCACCCCTGTGAAAGTGGATTGCCCGATCTACAATGGGCCCAAGAAGCAAGTCCATACCAACCATACAATGAAGTCATCTCCAACTCCGTTGATGTAGAAACTATAGTCAACAAATTCTACATGAAGTATGGTGTTATCCAACCTTCCAAAATCATGACCAAACTTAAAGCTGGATTACTTTGTCTTACTCCATGATAAGATCTCTTTGCTAAAGTCAAGTCATCAAGGTAGCAAAAAGAAAAAGAACCTTTGGCATAGTCAAGAGTTAGGTAGCTGAGCCACTTATAATGGAGTAAAGTGCTACTCCCAAAGCTTCAAATCCTAATAAACTATGTTGTAAAGGTCATAGGTACTAAATGTGAGTAAAATAGACTTTGCTCTTTATTTAGAAATAGAGGTCACCTGAAGTGAATAAGTCCTTGCCTTCGCATTTTCTCATCTATGATTACACATCAATCACACAATAGAACATATTTCTCACCAACAAAATAGCCAAGGTGGATTAAAAATAAATAACTAATTATTAATTCACATTTTAATCCAACCCAAATGCTTGCGATACCCTAACCCTTACAAATAAGGCAACGATAAAGGCATACCATTGACACTCAAAGGCAACATTGGCTACCAATGATGATGCCAATGAGTTGGCATGCCTCTGAAATCACATGCGTAAGAGCCCTCCCCAAAGTATTGGAATGAATTGGGCTTTAAATTTTCTATATCAAAGGTAAACAGCCAAGTGTTTTACTACTTCAATGTTCATCTTTGTTGTTTACTATTGCCAAAATAAGTGTTAGTTTTCCACTAACAACCATGATTTAGTTTGCATTTTTGTAACACAACCACAATCATGGCAAAGACAAGGCACCAATAGGGATCCTTCCTAAGAGGCAAAAGAAGCGTTGGTTTTCCACTTAAAACCATTATTTGGTTTCCATTTTTATGACACAACCACCTAGGCTCAATCATAGCAAAGACAAGGCACCAATAGGAAGCCCCCTATGAGGCAACATTGACCCTTGTTGCCTCTTAGGGAGGCATGCTATTGGTGCCTTGTCTTTGCTATGATTGAGCCTAGGTGGTTGTGTTAATGGTACTTGTTGATAAGGGGTAGAAATTATTGGGAAAATTGTAACAGCTTTGGTAACAATCCGGAGCAGACCTAAAGAAGTAAACTATTTTTAGGCTATATTGAGTGGTGCTTCTGAAGTTCTTGAGGAACTATTTCACATTACCATGACAGTTTGCGATCGGCAAATGATACGGTTCAATCCAATAAAAGTGCAAGAGTGCTCAGATGAAGCAATAAGCTAGTCTCACATTCAACTGGGGCATTTGTGTAAGGAGATGTCTTGAAAGAATTAGACTCTATGAAGACTCATTAAAGATAACATGACTTGACTTTACATGAAGACTCATTAGACTCTATGAAGACTCATTAAAGGTAACATGTCTTTACATGCATTCAGAAGTAGTTTGTAGTAGAAACATGGTCCTTATTCAATGGGACCATGTTTGAAGACTCAAGAGCTACCAAAGACTTCATAGTGTGATGAAGACCCAAAGCGACTTCAAGGTGAAGACTTGATCTAACTAGGTAGCTTGCTATATTGAAGATTACGACTATTGGAAATTATGACTTTTTATATTGAAGATTGCGACTTCATGGTGTCATGAAGACCCAAAGTTACTTCAAGGTGAAGACTTGATCTAACTAGGTAGCTTGTTATATTGAAGCTTGTTATATTGAAGATTATGACTATTGGAAATTAAAGTTGGTGTTAGCTAAAGTCAACAAGGTGTGTCAAAATGAAGGCTTGCAAGTGCTGCATTTTAGAGAATCACTACGAATTCCACTCAATAAAAGGCTCCACATAGACCAACATACCAGGTGGTTCTATGCACTCTGGGTTACCTTTAGGGGACTGTTCAAGTATGGGGAATTCTACTTGCACTTCAAAGCATACTTTTCCAATCTTATACCAAAATCCAAAGTTATACACACTCACTCAAAATATTTTTTAAAAAAGCATTTTGCAATGCATAAGGGTACATTTGCACTTAGATACTTTGCACTATATGTACCCGTTTACCCCGGCTCCTGCATATGTAGCTCTCACTTCAGCCCACTTTGGTTTGATGAGGAAAAGGGCTGATGAGTGGGGTGGCCCCATCTAGATACACTAGTCCCACTTCATGCACCGTGCAATGTGGTGCTACCTTGAAGGGTACCCCATGCCACACTATGACCTCTTTGTAGGTCCCACCTTGAAGCTTGGCACTATGCGGGGCCAGGGACATGGAAGGCATGTTGGCTACCCATGAAGGATTAATGATGGGACCCGAGCCGTGCTATTTGAGACGTGACCGAGACGGGGTCGTCAAGAATATGTCCTGAGATTGTTATGGGATGTTTTCGGGGCATGCCTAGTAAGAGGTACACATTCGATTAGCTTGGGGGTATAACAACACTTGTATCGTGGATGTGACCTATTACTCGTTGCTCATCTTGTTATGGGTTGTAGGGGTGTTAGGTTAATATGCATTGGCACTAGGTTGCCACTTTTGCTCTTTGAATAGATTTGACTCAAAGTTGGTGGATGCTGAGAACAAGTCATTGGTCCACTTTTCACCCTCACAACTATGTCAAGGAAAGTCTTATTTTTTCTAACGGCCATGTTTCCTCCCTGTAAATATGATAACCAAAAATACTAGTTGACTTTTCCAAATTTACAATATTTTTGAACTATTTTCTTGTATATTTTATTGATTTTTCTTCCCGTCACCATGTGTTGCAAGCAGCTAATCTCTATAATCAACCAACTAAAGGCTAAGTTGAGGCAAATCTTTCTCGAACATTGCCTCAAGGTCCATTGCAATCTTTGCCCCTTAATTCCCATCATATATCTTTGGATATAGTAAAACAGATCCTAGAAGAGAATGTGGTTGTGACTGGTGAGAAGATAGCACTACTTGAACTAGGGTAAAGGAGCCAATATAGAGACATTTTGATGTAAAATGGTATTTTTGAGGAGCATTTTAGTCATTTTCAATATCTAAAAATTGCATCATAATCCTCATGAAAGGGAGAATATAATAATACCAAGTTTGATATTTTTTAGATTTTATCTGAGTACTCTACTTGAGAAAATTCAAATTTGTGTCTTGTTTCTTTAGGCATTAGAGACTGTCTAGCCCCACAATAATGGTACACTTTTCCAACAAATGGCAACAAGACACATAAGCAAGAACTTAGAGATATTGAAAGACCTTTCAAGGTTAAGCTTGCACATATTCACAAAATTAATGATAATGCCTATAGATTAAATTGTCTTGCCATTAGCATGTACAAAAGTCTTTGGAGCTAAGTTTATTCCGTCCATTGGTGGCAATCTTTCCATTGCATTTGACAAATGATTCTCTTTTCTTTGCTAAGGATGTAGGAATTTTGACTCTTGGAATAATTTTGTAGTATTTGACCACCATCGGATCCACTCAAGTATTATAGATATTTGATTGAATAGAAAAACCATTCTACTAAAACATGTCAATGTGTCACCCACAATCAATCACTTATATCTCACTATAAAAGTCTTAGACATTCGATACTTTATGGATCACACCATGAGGCAATATGTGGTTCTTCATATTGTGTAGTGCATTGATCAAGACAACATATGGTTGCATTTTTTAGTTCCCCAATGTTGCTACATGGTGTAAAGCTTTCATGAGGACATGCAAATCTCTATCAATTGTTGATAGAGACAACACAAAAACTTTGTACGGATAACATAGATTCAGATAGTATGGTGTGGATCAACAACAGTTGAGGGAACACGTTGACAATGTACCGATCATTAATTGAAGCAATATAGCTAATTTATTATGAAAATAGGGATAGATAATATTATTGTGTTCTCTAGCTAATCCTTCAATATTCCATTGGTGAAAATTCAGTGTCTTGATGTTTCCTAAGAGATTGGTAAATGAATAAATGATGAAATTCAGGACTCAAGCACAAGGCGATGAACCATCTTTTGTTTAAGCAAATCTTTTTTGAAATATAGGAAAATTGCATGTTTGAAAAAGTAAGCAAACGTTATTTGAGATATAGGCAAACTGTATCTTTGAGAAAAAGAATACACTTTTCACACCAAATCGAAGAACCTTGCTTTTTGATAGATTTAGATACATATGTGTGGGATGTGCTCACTCCCTGATCCTTGTCGCTATTTCACACAAGGTCCCTCAGGAAAGATCTAACGGTAAAGTAGGGTGAACAAGGGTGTAAACCAAGGTAGTGTTCACGCTCCATGTCACCACATGGACATGTGACACATGAAAGCATGGTGGTAAGGGTTTTGCATGGGAACCATGAGGTCCTAGGTTCAACCTCGTGCAATGCTAGGTGAAATGGGGGTAGAATAGGGACACCATTTTTGCCCCCTTGAATAATCAAATGGTCTTGATCACCTAGTGATCATAGGTGATCTGGGGCGTTGATCTCCCATGGGGAACAATGCATGAGACATGGAGGCAAGATTGAACCCAATTTGTTGTTGCTTTCACTTTGTTACGTGTGCATGTATATTTGGCATTTTCTTTGCTTCGCTGCTTGTTACTCTCTCTCTCTCTCTCTCTCTCTCTCTCCCCCCACAAGGATCGGGTCTCCTATCACTAATGTGACCCTCTATCCGGTTGCTATGTATAACAATGACTCTCTCTCTCTCTCTCTCTCTCTCACACACACACGCACACACACACGCACACAAGTGCATAGGTGGTTCAATCTTGCAAGTGACTAGAATACCAATAAACAAGACAAGAGGGTGTGGTAAGGGAGTTAGGATAGGGTGGAACAAGCATTCTTAGATCACAATGCTATCGGTCTCCAATGCCAACCCTCCCATACATGGTATCCTAACCCTGACCTTCCGTATTGGATGGAGCTAGAGTTTATACACAAACTCTTGTAGTTTTTCCCATCTTCAACTAGCATATGGTATTTGGGTTGCATTTTCATTCTTTTCGACCTTCTCAAAGGGCAAGACCATAGCACTGCTTTACCATTTTGGGCTAGCTAGAATTCCTTTGATCATTTTAAAGCTCGTTTTCCATGGGGAAAAACCTATTGGTTGGTTGTAAAATTCCTTGTATGCTCATTGAATAGCCTTGCAATCAACACCAAATTTTGAAGAGGGGAGATTGAAGAAGTAAAAATATGGAAGTGCACTCTTATTTTTTTGCAAAATAAGATATGCAAAGGAACTTTTTATTCCTTCAAAATAAGAGGGACTTACAGAGCTGTTCATGATTTAAGTTAAGCCAAGTAGCTAGGTAGGTCTCATGATTTCACCACTTGTTTCTTCATTGATCTATTTCACAAGTAGATATTGGCCTCTAGAGGACATTACAATTGTATTCTTTAAGTCCGATGTAAAGTTCTTACTTAGAAGAGCATATTGGATGCACAAATTGAACACACTTTTACACCTAATAAGCATTTTAATCATTGGGTGATAGCTTAGTTGGTAAGGAACTTGGATAGTGTCTTCAAGGTTGGGTGTTCAAGTCCTGTTGGAACTGCAGCAGGACTGCTTTGGAAGCACTTGAGCCTGGGCACTTGAGTTATACCAATTAATAAAGGACACATTAGTCTAGAAGTACCATAAACTTCTCCTCCAAATTTCCTTGTTTGAGCTATGGAAACAAATGAAAAAAAGGAGGCCACAAATCCTATATATTGAACACATGTACAAGCAGAGAAAAAAAGGTTAGTTACAATTTGATGACTTCAGGGAGGTTTACAATTATATGGTATCTGAATACAATAGTTACTTAATTACAACCCCTGATACATGGGGTACACGTCTTTATGATCCTTATCATACACATAGAACCTCAACATATGACCACCGAGTCAATACCAATCAACCCATTCAGTTGATGTCTTTGCCTCTCTTTTAGGTGGGGTGTACCTACCATTTTCAAACTTGGCTCGAGCAAGGAGGCTTTCTAGAAGAACAATTTCATTGGAGTAGAAGGTGCCCTCCAAGGCCCTACATATCAAGAGAATTGTTAGGCGTCATTACACCATTATTTATTCTACATCCACCCCAATCAATGTTTATATTGTTCATATGTATGTGCCAAATAATCTACCTAGCATAGTATTCACATGTATAGAATGTCATGTCTAAACAATCCTTTTTCATTTCTAAAATCAAAGACCATAGGCTTTTTGTTCTTTGAGGTACCACTGCCATTTGAACGACACCCCTGAGAATCAAACCTGGGTCTTTACACACTCACACACCCACCTTAACCACTAGGCTATGATAGGCTTGTTATCATTTCAACAATCATCAAGCGAAAAAGCAAGAGAGTAACCTTTCCAGAATTCGCTCCAAAGCTTCTCGCTGGAGAGGCGTGACGTAATAAATGCAATTGCGGGGACATTGTCCAACAGCAAGTTGTACTTGATAATCATCCGGAGGACCTGTAGCCAGTTGTCAACACAACCTAGCTTTTGTTAGATGTGTGCTAATGTAGAAACCCAAATCTTGGGCACCTTGACACACCTTGTACAACTGCCCTTGCACATCCTGTTTCTGCCGCAAACTTAAAGACATTTGGAGCCCTCTCTACGCAGGAATATGGACAGACTGCAATAATCAAGTTGTAAGATTCCAACAGCAAACCATGAAAAGGATCCAGCTGAGAACACACTTACCCCTCCCGATGCATTCCAACTCATAAACAAAAACATCCTGCGCCTCACATTCAGGACTATCAAAAGGATCCAGGCTTTTCCTGAAGAGAAAACACGAACTCAGAAAGAAAGGAGGATGATCATAACATCCAACAAAAAGCCAAAATGACCTGTTAAACTCTGCAAAAAGAGAAAAAAGGAGCGTCACGGGGGGGGAGGGGGGCGAAACCTGATTGCTGTCTGTAGCCCTACTTGCCTGTGCATTGACCCTTCCCAATTCTTTCCCTCATCTACAACTGCAGCTCATGGTCTATTAGGGTCTCGCTGGATGCCCACACAGACGCCCAGTTCAGCTTTGCCTGGAGACGGATTATGTCACAAAGTGATGATGTGACATCACCAACTGCCAACTTGAAGAACTTACGAGCACTGGCCGTGGGGCCAAAAACCCTTAAACCCAAAGCCCGAACTCTGGAGGGATTTTCCGTAAATCGCGCTCGCGTTTTGTGCTAATGACGTGGCAGGCTGTATGGATTTCCGTAAATCACGCTGCTTTTGGGGTTCAGTGTTTTTGAACCTGATGCTTTTGGGGCTCTGCTTTTGGGCATCCATTGTACTATTTATAAGAGCCCCTGGGGCCTCACTCTACAGAGCATCTAGACGCAAAGTCTGAGAGCAAAGGATGTATTACTAAATAGGCACTCCCACCCTTCCTCCATCACGCATTGGGCACGCTCCGGCCTTCATCGCTCTGTCTTCAAGGCATAAGCCATAAAAAACCCAAGAGTACACACGGGTTCTCCTGAAGAATCTGACAGAAATAACACCTCTTAGCGGGAAGGCAAAGAAAAGTCGAAACCGGGCGTGGGAACTGAAGAAAAGAATGAAGGAACTGGGCATATTTTCGGCGAGAAAGTTTGCCAAAGCGAAGTACAGACGTCAACTGCGCGTTGACACATGTGCGAGACTGATCAAGTACTCCAGAGACCCGAGATTTGCATAACACCTCAAGAATTACCTGATTGATGAGATTTACTCGAGATGGTGTGAGGCCATTGATTCTCCTCTCAGGTCGGGAGGAAAGCTGAAAGGACACAAGTGCAAAAAAGCAGAAGCTGCACTCGTAGAAAGAGCTAGATAGAGCTCTTGACCAGAAGATGAACCAGATAATGAGAGACTTGAAGCACTCTCGAAAGAATTCTTCCTCTTCAGAGAGTTCGAACAGTTCGTCGTCCTCTAGTTCCAGAGGGGATGAGAAAAGGCGGAAGAAGCGGAGAAAAGCAAGAAAAGTAGAAAGTCTAGAAGGCTCGGAGGCCATCTAGCAGTTCAGAGGAGGAGAGCTCGTCCTCTTCTGACAGTGAACACGCGACCAAGAAGACCAAGGAGTTCATGGAAGGGGGTCAAGCCACCATATTTGACATGTTTTCAAGCTACCAAGATACCTATCAAGCCCTTGAGTTTGTATAGCAGTTTGACGTCTGGTTCACAAAACACTCCAAGGTGCGAAGGGCAGCACCTTACTTGAAAGGAACTCCACAGACATGGTGGTCTACGCCGCTGTTACGCAGAGAAGCACCTTGTCACGTGCACATCTAACCCTATGTGCATGTGGACAAGCTGTAACTCCTATTCTAGGGTTTAGAACAGCCTAGGAAGTGTTCAGGCAACCTTGTGAGCCTATATGCAAGACGTGCATGTCCAAGCACTTAAGAGTAGCTCCATACCCTCTGATTGCACAACCCATTAGTACTAGCATCAGTATCTAGCACCAAGCATAAGCATTTGCACCGCATGGAACCATTTTTCCAACTGCCCGTGAACCACTTCTTACAGGGAATTTTTATTAATTAGATGACCCTTCAAATTCCCAAATCGTGGGGTTTTCTTGGAGGCCACCGACCAAGTTAGGCCTTGTGTACCAGAGTTAGCCAGAGGAGTAGTGAAGAAGAGCCTCTCAAGGACCGGTAGTACCAACGTTTTTGCCGGCAGTGAAGAAGAGCCTCTCAAGGACCGGTAGTACCAACGCTTTTGCAACCTTGCATTAGCGTTTTCAGCCAGCAGCATCAGCGTTTTTCAGCCAACATTTAGCCCAAACCTCGCCACAAAACCCGCATCCCGACCCCCAGCCAATCCTCATCGATCTCAGCCCCATCGTCACCAATTTCCCAACGTTTTTGCATTCAGCCATAGCCTCGCCGCACAAGCACCTTCTTCAAGCTTTGTCGTCGTCGTCACAGCAAGTACAGATTTCAGCCTAAGAGCAGCAATTCAGTTCTCAGCCATCAAGCATAAGTAGCGATTTCAGATTTCAGCCCATTAGCCTCGCTGTCGACATCGTCATCGTCGTCGTCGTCGTCAAGCATCTCAGCATTTAGAACCATTGCACCAGACTTTGTGCAATCTAAAGCAAATACCTCTTTAGCAATAGAGATGGGGGCCTTGGAGAGGGGTTTGGGACCCCATCTAGTGTCGATCTTCTCTCTCTCTCTCTCTCTCTCTCTCTCTCTCTCTCTCTCACAACACTTTTCACTCACAATTTTTCATTCTCTCTTTTGTTTTGGTCCATTGCACAATCTCGCATAAAGTAGAAAAGGGGGCTCTCTCTCCCTTTCTGTAAAAGGAACCTTGGGCACAAACGAAACACTCATCCTGAGCATACAATCATTCACTTCCTCTGCACATTACATTGGTATCAAAGCTCTTTGGCAGTGTTCGGTATCATCACTCAAGGAAAGAAGCACAAAGAACCATATTTTTTATTTTTTTGCTTGTTGTGATCGCGTGTAACCCAAGACCACTTGCACATGTCGATCCCTATATGTGTTTTTGAAGAGTGGCAGGTATTCCAGAAAGAAGGGCTTGTCTAGCCTCCCCTCATTCCTCTTTTCCACTCATTGAGAGCAGACCTTGCACTTAGCAGCAGGCCAATCGACGTGAGATGGAAAAAAGCAACCTTGGTGTGAGCGCAAGGCCGCCAAGGGGTGCACCCACAGGAAGGAGTTGAGCTTGGGTAAGAGAAAAGCCTTCTTAAACGCAGATTACAAGTAGTACTCAAGTACCCCAACAAGTACTCAATGCATGGTCATCACCAGAAGCGGAATGGATACTTTGCGTGAAGGTGATGAGAGTGGAGTTGGAGGAGACGAAGTCTTTACACCAGGAGGATTCTTCCCCGATCCTCCCCCATCCCCATCTACGCCATGGATTGCACCAAGCCCTATTGAGACTTTGGTCAAGTCGATGATGGAGATGATGCTACAACAAGAGGCTCAGCGTGCCGCCATGGATAGAGACCGTGAAGAATGAATGGCAGCTATGGAGCTTGAGCGTGAACAAGTACGCGAAGCTCAACTCATAGCAGCTGAAGAAAGAAGGGCAGCTATGGAGCTTGAGTGTGAGCAAGCACACGAGGCTCAACGCATAGCCGCCAAAGAAAAGCGAGCGGCTATGGAGTTAGAGCGAGAGGCGTAGAGGGACCAACGCATGCAGGAGTTAGTCCTGCAGGTACTCTCCACGAAGAGCGAGGCCGGCAAGTCACCACGCAACACATGTAGAGAGGACGACTCCAACAACCCAGTCACTGAGAAGTTGACGTTCAGTAAGTATGATGGTTAGATGGATACTTCTGTGATTCATTCTTCGTTGGATCAATTTAATGCTTACTTCACAACTAACAAGAAAACCAACGACATAAAAGTTTTGACTGATGCCATGTATCTAGCGGGTGATGCCATTAATTGATATCAAGCTTGGCAGGAGTCACAGTTGGCTAAGCATCTCGAGCATGCCGCGGATGGTGTACCCCTCTCTTTTAGTTGGGTCGACTTCCAAGTCAAGATCAAGACTCATTTTATGCCACCGCAGTACCTTGATCGGTTAAAAGAAAATTGGCACGACTGTTGTGTCTTTTTCTAACCGTATTATGCAGATTGGCGTTCAATTGCGTAAGTCGGATGAGGATCGCAAGGAGGCTTTCCTCTTTGGGTTGGATGAGTACATCCAGTTCAATGGGCAAGTCTTCAATCCTACAGACTGCAATGACGCCGTGAGAATCGCTCTAGCACAAGAGATGAAGCACAACAAAGGTAAGCCGAAGGAGAACAAGTCAAGTACCCCTCAAGACCACCGCCCCTCTAGACCAACACAATAGTAAGAACAACGGTAATTCTTCCTCTTCTGAATCTTCTTCTACACCTCGAGCACAACACTCTTCACCTCACAGTGATAGTAAAGGAAAGGCTAAAACTCAGGAAACCCCTAAGTTCACGCCTGATGAAAAATCTGCTCAAGGAATAGTAGGAGGTTGGTTTAAGTCTTGAGAACGCACACAGTATGCACATTGCAAAGGAAGGAAGATGTTTTGAATGTCAAACTAAAGGTCACATAAAACGAGTTTGTCCTAAGAAAGCACCTAAAGAACCCACAAAATCCACATCGTTTGTTAATGTAATCAGTGAGAACACTAATGTGTCCCAAGTTTAGGATCATCAGAACCAAGAATCCGGACGGCGCGCTCAAGTCTTGCTCCCTGTAACGCTACTGTGAAGGCTCGTTGCTGCTGTCCTCTCCCTCGCCATCGCGTTCCAGCTTCCACACCCCCCCACCCGCTGCCCTGCTGTGCGCAGCCCCACTGCCTGCCCGCCCCTTTTGCCCTGTGCGCGCTGCCCTGTCCTGAGCTGTGCGTAGCCTGCCCTCCTGCCCCCCCACCTGCCCAGCGCGTCCCGCGTGCTGCCCGCCAGCCTTGCCCCCTACCCTACCCCCCCCCCCCCCCCCCCCCCCCCCCCCCCCCCCCCCCCTCCGCCTCGGTTTCTCCTCGTCATCCGTTGCAGTTCGGCCTCCTCGGCATTGCTTCGTTTTTGGGGCAGTGTCTCCTGCGCCTGATTGCAACGTCCGCCCGTCGACCTCTTCTTACGACACAGCAGTAGACACAGATGGAGGTTCCAGCTTCGCCACAGAGGGACTCGCCAGAAGCCCCCTCGCCCGACCCCGCTGAGCCCACCATTCGACTTGCTCTATCGCCGACAGAGCAAGCGAGCCTAGCCGTTGAGGTAGAACGTTTGCAGGCGACTTCGGTCATCTGCAAAATTCTCGACACCCGTTCTAGTAGAGGAGAGCTGCGAGACCTTCTCCAGGCCCGCCTTCTCGCAGAGGTGGGCAACATCTTGGATGTCCAGATTCTCGGACGAGGGTACTACCAGATCGAGTTCGAGACCTCCGAGATGGCTTCCAAGGTCATAGCTATGAGTCCACTGGCCATCCGAGCATCACGCGCCCACTTTCGACAATGGCGACATGGTTTTGACCCGACTTCGGATGTGCTAGTAGAGAAGGCAGACATCCCCATCTCAGTCTGCTGTCCGGGTTTACGGAGGGAGTACCTACCACTTCTTTCCAGGATTGGCTCCGCCATCGGGACTGTCCTGGAGACACCTCGTACGACAGCATCAGTAGTTGCCAAGGCGGCTGACATCCCCTCAGTTCAAGTTTTGGTCAGAGATACCCACACGCTCCTGAAGCTCATCCTTCTGCCTCGGGTGAGTGGGGGTTGGTTAGACAGAGTGTGGAGTACTCGGGCCTCCCGAACCAGTGCTCCATTTGCAGACAGATGGGCCACCTAGCGAAGGCCTGTCCACGGAGGAGGCCACGACCTGCACCTTAGCCTCAACCCCAGCCTGCCAAGGCTGGGCCGCAACCACAGCCAGCGGCACAACGCACAGATTCAGAGCCACCCTCCGAGCCTGGGGCTCCAGCGGAGAAGGGATGGCAGCAGGCCCGCGGCCGTCGACGCCAGGGGCCACAGCGACAGCCTAGCACTCATAGTGGCCCTCAGGTGCCTACTCAGCAGCAGTGGGTTCCCACGGGGAACCGCTTTGGTCCTCTTGAGCAGGAGGAGCCCCCTACGCCAGCCTCCACCTCCGCTTCACCCTCGCAAGCCGCCCCCCCTTCAGAGTTCCCCTCCTCCTCCTCATCCTCCCCCCCACCCTCTGCTCCCGTCCACTCCCCTCCTCGCCCCTCTACCTCTGTCGCCCCACCCCGCTCCTCTGCCCCTCCGCCCCCCCCCCCCCCCCCCCCCCAGCCCCTTCTCCCCCTCCTCCTGCTCCAGTTCCACAGTCGACTCAGGAGATTGGTCCCTCGCCGGCAGCTAGGAGATCTCTTGGCAGTGCCTTTGCCACGAGTCGCCTAGCGAGAGAGGGTCAGCCCTTCTTGCGGCCCCCTCTACAGATTCAAACATCTTCCCTTGCAGCTATCCCTCGTGGTCTGACGAGCATTGACCTCCGACGCCGTTGGGATTTCTTCGACTATGGGTTCACTCGCTTTCTCGGCGATTCCGCAGCAGACCACGAGGCAGCTTGCTTCAGGGTCCATGCTTTGTTCCTCGCCGCTAGGGGGACAGAGGCCTTGGACTCAGCAGTTGGTTTCTCCTTCCCCCTCTGTGGTAGGGCCAAGACAGAGTGGTCCCTCGACCCAGTGGTGGGATGGTTGCATACACAGGTTCTCGAGTTCTCTCACCACATGGGAGAACTTGGAGTTACAGATTTGCTGCAGACTTTGTGGCCACTGGCCAAGTTTGCGGTGACACCCCCAGACTCAGCAGGATGTAGGCACATTGTGGTGTACTTTTTGGCTGATACGCAGAGTTTGCCTTGCTATGTATACATTCATGAGGACTCCTGGACAGAGGAGGTTGCTTTACGCACGGCTCGCTCTTCTTGGGCTTGGGCTAGGCACTCACTGCAGTCTCGCCTATCTAGAGGACGCTCGGATGCGGATTACTCCCCATCCAAGCCAGCCTTGAAGATAGCACGTCTTGCTGCTGCGGCAGCATCTGTTCTCTCTCGCTCCCCATGAGGATCGTCTCGTGGAACGTGCACGGACTAGGTGGGCCCCAGTTTCAACGACAGCGGGGCCGATTGCGTCAGGAGCTTCAGCGTTGCCTTGTGGAAGGAGAGATTGATCTCCTTATGCTTCAAGAGCACCATCTGTCTGAGAGCCGCATTCAACGATGTGGTCAGATTTTGCGTGGACGATATGATACCTTTTGGTCAGCTGCTTTTGGACCTGGAGGCATGCAGGGTGGGGTATGTATGACTATTGCGGACTCATTGCAGCAGGCCATTGTGGACAGAGGGATTATTGTGCCAGGCAGGGTTCAGTGGATTACTATGCAGGTTCAGGGTGGCCTTGTGGGCTTCCTGAACATCTATGCGCCCAATGTAGCGAGTGCTCGTGCAGAGTTTTGGTCACAGATTGTTGAGTCTTTGCCACAGGCTGACCATTGGTGTGTAGGAGGGGACTTCAACATGTTGGAGGACCCTTCTGATAGGATTGGAGGCAACCATGTTACTCTGCATGGAGTCGAGTTAGCAGCTTGGGAGAGGTTGTGTATGACTTTGAGGGTCTCGGATACATGGCAGCACTCTGGCTTTGTGAGGCCTTCAGCGAGTCTTGCCTTCTCTAGATCCGACCGCAGAGTGGAGGAGTGAATCTATCGCGGATAGATCGCTTCTACACTAGTGACCACTTTAGTGACTTGAGGGGATCAGTGGGCATCCTCGAAGGGACATCCTTCTCGGACCATGCACCAGTGATCCTCACAGTGGCAGACAGGCAGAGGAGTGGGAGCACGATGCTTCGCATCCCAGAGCGGGTCTTGTTGGACTCAGCACTCAGAGACAGGGTAGAGGCTCTCTGGACAGAGGGCATGGACAGCCAGGCTCTACCTGCAGACAGAGTGGCCTTAGGCCTAGCTCAGCTTAGCCACTTTTTTCTCTAGGAGTCTCTGGCTCGACGGGCTACAGCGAGAGAGGAGGCGTAGCGTCTCAGACGAGGCATTGCTTCACTACAGAGGATGCAAGAGCAGCATCCAAACAGTCCATGGTTGGAGGAGCAATTATAGCAGGCTCGACAGGAGCTTGCTTGCACAGAGGAGAGGCATCATGAGTTTGCCTTTCACCGGCAAGCATCTCAGTGGACTCAGGTGGGTGACAGAGTGATAGGTGTTTTTTTTGAGACAGTGGGACCTCGACACTCGCATGCCAAGGTCAATCAGTTGAGGAGACCCGATGGGTCAGTTGTTTGTGAGCCCGAGGATATGCGTGCAGTTGCTACTGACTTTTACCTTGAGTTACTGTCGGCTAAGCCCCAGCCAGAGCGGCAGGATGCATGCAGGGAGTAGGTTTGGGCACAGATGCCTTGTCTTGTGAGTGAGGAGATGCGCCAGAGGCTAGAGATGCCTCTTCAACTTGAGGAGCTGCACACGGCTCTTAGGGCCCTCCCTCGTGGTAGCTGTCCAGGTGAGGATGGGCTGACTCCCAGCTTCTTCTTGGAGTACTGGGACCTGCTTGGCCCAGATCTTTGTAGTGCCTTTCAATACATTCTGCACACAGGAGTGATGCCGGATAGCATGAGTGAGGGCCTGATTTACCTCATTCCAAAGGAGGGTGGCTCCTTGGATGAGATTCGACAGTGGCGCCCCATCACCATCCTCAACTGAGCCTACAAAATTCTTGCCAAGGCTCTGAGTTTGAGGATTCAGCCACTTTTGGAGAGCCTTATACATGAGACTCAGACAGGTTTTGTCAAGGAACGCAGTATCCTTGACAACATCTTCACTTTCTGGGAGGCTTCTGCCCTGGCACGGCTCCGTGGGGAGGACCTTGTGATTCTTTTTCTCGATTTTGAGAAGGAATACGACAGAGTTGACTGGGACTTTCTAGAGGGCACTCTACGTAGGATGGGCTTCTCAGATGCTTGGATCAGAGGGGTGTCAGCTTTGTACAGACACGCTCACAGTCAGGTGCTTTTGGCAGGAGGTAGAGGTGAGCGCTTCATGCTCACACGATCGATCGGATAGGGTTGTCCTCTTACCCCTTTCTCTTTCTGTTCTATGCGGAGGCGATGAGATTGCCCGAGCCAAGGTGGCTTGGTCGGTCATCATACTTCCTTGTTCTCAGGGAGGGCTTGGGATCATTGATCCAGCACAGCAGAGCAGAGCCCTTCTTGGGAAGCTCGTCGTCAGAGGACTTCTTCCAGGCGAGGAGCCCTAGAAGGAGTTCTTGCTACAGAGGCTTTGTGCCAGGGTGCCTCAGTCAGGAGTCCCTTGGCAACCTTCGACCAGATGGATCTTTACAGAGTTGCGCCGAGTTGGTTTGAGCAAGAGACTGGAGGACCGCTTCGCTGTGAGTTTGCTTCGATCTTGGGAGCTCTTACAGCGTGGCCTAGAGCAAAGACAGCCGACGTGCACGGAGGAGCGCCTACGGCAGCCCCTCGTCTGGAACCCCATGGTTAGCACTCAGAGAGGCCACTTGGTTGGGAGTCGGCCTCATGTTTCTTTCGGTCCCATGGCAGCAGGTCGAGCGCGCTGTCTAGGTGACTGGCTAGAGTTCACAGGTTTGTCAGAGGAGGTGCAAGGTCTCCAGCTACAGGGCATGAGAGGGGTGCAGAGCATGTGTCAGGACATCTCAGAGTCATTTCCAGCTGAGTGGCTCACGCCTCTCGAGCCAGTAGCACCCCAATGGATGGGAGCCTTCACACGACTGGAGGTTCTCATTTCAGTCAGGGCCTGCTCAGAGACTGTCCCAACCCTGTTCTTCGAGCTTCAGGGTGGGGGACGACTACAGCGAGTTGCAGTAGAGGCCCCGCAGGTAGCAGAGTGCTGTTTCCAGAGGATCCGAGTTGTGGGCATCTGTGGGAGGACTTGCGTCATAGACCCTGCCCCAGCAGCTCTTAAGACTGGACACTGGAGGCTATGGGCTTGGGAGTGTTGTCCACTGGCACGAGTACAGTGGGATCCTGGTGAGTGGCTATGGAGGCCCCGCTGCAGCACGTCATTCGCAGGAGGAGGGCCTCACAATCGAGTTCTTGGCAGCCTTTTGGCAGAGGCTGTGGGACTCCAGACAGCCGAGGCGCGTCACTCTGTTTCAGTGGCTGGTTGCACACAGAGCCACAGCAGTAGGGAGTTGGCTTGTGCATAGTGGTCTCTCGTGTTAGGGAATAAAGGCCTAAGTGCCTTGTACTTACTAACTTATAAGTTAAAAGTCTTATAAGTGAGGGGGCCCAAGTGTGAATGGCCCCCTAGTCACTTACTCATATACTCAAAGGTCAAGCCCAAAAATTGGCTAGCGTGACTTTTCCCAAAAATCCAACGAGCTCTCTCTCTCTCTCACGTTCTTTCTCTGCGTGTGCTCCTTCTGCGCCAATCTCCTCTTCTCCTTCACTCTCATTGCATAGAGCAGCAAGTGGGCTCTCTCTCCTGCTCCCCCACACATGGTATCAGAGCTTTAGGGTTTCCAAGAGAGCCATCTTCGCAACACAGATCAGAATTCTGTTTTTGCTCGCTGCGGGAAGGATATTCAACCGTTTTCGATCAACTCTGTCGCGAAGGGATCCTCTCACCGTGTAGAATCGACCTCCGGTGACAGTTTCCCCAAAATTAGGGTTTCAAAAACTGGCGAACAGCAGCCTATTTTTGCTGAAATTGACTAATTTCGGGGTCAATTTGATGCAATTTCATTAGGGCAAGTCTCACAGGTCAATCTTACAGGTGTTTACAGGTCTGATTTTTGCCCTAAAACAGGGAATTTCAGCAAGCAAATGATGTATACACCTTGTGGAAACCTTTGGTAAGGGTTTGGCAGTGAATGTACGCCGTTTTGGGGTGATTTCGCGTGAAATTTGCTCGCTGTTTTTCTGTAACAGCAAGCTGTTTTTTGCCCGATTGCGCACATTTGGGCGTGTTTAGGTCGGCAAAACAGGGTTTCAGTGTTTGCAATCACTCAGAATGGCTTCTAGCAGTGAAAGTGGAAATTTGTTGCACATTCGCAAGCTTGAAGGGGCCCATAACTTTGCTATATGGAAGAAGCAATGTTATAATGTGATGTTGCAGAAGAAACAGGCGAAACCTATTAAGTTACAGGGTGTGAAACCGGTTGATATGGAGGTTGAAGAATGGGAAGAAGTGGACGAGTTGGCTCGCTCCACGATCATGCTTTCGGTGTCTGACAATTTACTCTTCAATGTAGAGAATGAGCAGACAGCATGGGGCATGTGGAAGCGTTTAGACGAGTTGTATGCACAGCAGAGTGCTGCCAGTAAAGTGTATTGGCTTAAGAAGCTTATGGATCTCCGCATGAAGGAGGGCACGCACATGTCAGTGCACCTCAATGAATTCAATTCTATTTTCAGCCAACTGACAGAGCTGAAATTCACGATTGATGAGGAGTTCAAAGCTACTTTTCTGCTATGCACATTGCCCGAGAGTTGGGATGTATTCCGGACAGCTCTTAGTAACTCAAGTGCTTCACTTAAGTATGCAGATGTAGAGAGTTCTCTCTTGATGGAAGAGATGAACAGGAAGAACACCACAGGTGGGTCTTCTAATGCATTGCACTTGAGAGGCAGGTCTCAACAGAGGGAGAAATCTGACAGTAAGGACAGGGCACGCAGCAAATCTCGTAGAAAAGATGTTGTGTGTCATCATTGTGGAAAGAAAGGGCATTATAAACGGGAATGCTATGAGTGGAAGAAAGAGAAGAACAAGGGTGCTGAAACTGATGCAAAGGACAAGGGAAATGCCAAGAAGAGCACTGTGTTGATTGAGGAAATCAATGTTGCTAGTAGTTGTGAAAGTGACAGCAGCACTGATGTACTCAATGCCTCTTCTGTGGATGCACATACCCTTGCTATGGGTTCTGATGTGGACATGCATACTTGGATTCTTGATTCAGGTGCCTCCTTTCATGTAACACCTCATAGGGATTGGTTTACACAGTACTCAGGTGAGGTGCAGGGCACTGTTTATTTGGGAGACAACTATGCATGTGACATTGCAGGTATTGGCAGTGTCCAGTTTTCCTTTGCTGATGGTATGACTTTTGTTTTGCACAAAGTGCGCCATGTGCCACAACTCAAGAAGAGTTTGATCAGTACAGGGCAGCTAGATGATGCAGGCTATCACACCACTTTTGGTGATAGCAAGTGGAAAATTTGTAAAGGGGCCCGGATTGTAGCCAAGGGTTGTAAATCGGACACTTTGTATCCTTTGCATGTATCTAGTGTGCGTGACCATGTTGTCGCCGTAACCGAGCAGCCAAGTGTTTCTTTGTGGCATGGCCGGTTGGGACACATGAGTAAAAGAGGAATGAAAACTCTGTCTCGTTGTGGTTATTTGCCGTGTTTGAGGTATGCTGACTTTTCTCATTGTGAGCACTGTATTTATGGTAAGCACAGTCAAACACCGCACAAAAGGTCTCTTTCTTTGAAGTCTGACAGGTTAGACTTAGTGCATTCCGATGTATGTGAAATGCCACAGTTTTCCTTAGGGGGAAAGAAATATTTTGTCTCGTTTATCGATGATGCTACACGTAAGGTGTGGGTGTATCCAATACGTGCTAAAAGCGATGTTTTGGATACTTTCAAGAAGTTTCTTGCGTTTGTTGAGAATCAAACTGACAAGAAGCTTAGGTCTTTGCGCTCAGACAATGGGGGGGAGTATGTATCAAAAGCATTTATTGACTTTTGTGCTACTAAAGGTATTAAAAGAGAGCTCACGGCTCCTTTTAATCCCTCTCAGAATGGAGTTGCAGAGAGGTTGAACCGGACTATCCAAGAGAAAGTTCGGAGTATGTTGTCACATGCTGCATTACCTCATGGTTTTTGGGCAGAAGCTGTGCAAACAGCTATTCACTTGATTAATCGCTCACCTAGCAAGGCTTTGGGTGGAAAGGTGCCTGAGGAGGTGTGGTCTGGCAAGCCACCCTCATATGCACATTTAAGAGTGTTTGGTTGTGAGGCCTATGTTCACATCCGGAGTGAACTGTGCACCAAACTAGAACCAAAGTCTCATAAATGCATTTTCCTAGGATATGGTGAGGATGGTGAAATGGGGTATAGATTATGGGATCCCGCATTACGGAAAATCATACGCAGCAATGATGTCATCTTCAATGAGAATTGCAGCACAAACAGCCCACAAAGGTCGAGGAAGTGCGCCGGGTTGTTTTTCGTGAAGATGTTACATATGGACAGCCAAGAAGGCCCAATGTTCAGCAGCCTTTACATGCTGAAAATGGTGCTGAAAATCAGCCATTAGCTGCTGAAAATCAGCCCCAACAAGTTGCCATTGATGCACCACAGGTAGGGGAACAGGTTGATGCTCCTAGACCGCCCGTTGTTGCGATGCAACCGGCTGAACAGCCTGCTGTTTTTGATGGTTTACAGGCTGAAAATCCACCTGTTATGGATCATTGGGTGCGTAGGTCTACTCGGGTGACAAGGCCCCCCGATAGATATGAACCGTCTTTGGACTATGTCATGCTTACTGATTGTGGTGAGCCGTCTTGCTATAAAGAGGCTATGCAACGGGAAGACAGTAAGAAATGGTTCAAAGCAATGGTTTCGGAAATGCAGTCTTTGGAGAAAAACCATACATGGGACTTGGTTGATTTGCCTAAAGGGCATAAGGCTCTGCCATGTAAATGGGTTTACAAGACCAAGGTCACATCTGATGCTTCTTCTAAGTACAAAGCACGTTTGGTTGCTAAAGGGTACAAGCAAAAGCATGGTGTTGATTTTGATGAGATTTTTTCTCCTGTTGTAAAGCTTGCCACATTACGTCTTGTTTTAGGCCTGGTTGCTTCTGAAGATATGGAGTTAAAGCAAATGGATGTCAAAACAGCGTTTTTGCATGGCGATTTGCTTGAGATGATCTATATGATGCAGCCAGAAGGTTTTGTGTCAAAGGGGCAAGAGAAGAAAGTATGTAGACTCTTAAAGAGCTTGTATGGTTTGAAACAGTCTCCCCGTGCATGGTATCACAAGTTTGATACATTCATGAGGTCTCAAGGATACAAAAGAAGTAATTCTGATCACTGTTTGTATATCAAAACGGCAAGTGATGGATCTCTTCTATTGCTGATTTTGTATGTTGATGACATGCTTATTGCGGGTAAAAATGTCACGGAGTTGGATGCATTACAACAAAGCTTAAAGAATCGCTTTGACATGAAGGATCTTGGTGATGCTAATCATATTTTGGGCATGCGTATCTCTCGAGATAGACCTAACAGGCGTCTGTATCTATCTCAACGAGATTATGTTAATAAGGTGCTACATCGTTTTCATATGGATGGGGGAAAGGCACTTGGTACTCCGCTGCCTCCATATGTAAAACTGACGGCACATGACTGCCCAAACACAGATGATATGAGGGCTGAAATGGCCAAGGTTCCTTATGCATCAGCCGTTGGCAGTTTGATGTATGCTATGGTTGCTACACGTCCGGACATTGCATTTGCGGTGGGAGTGGTAAGCAGGTACATGAGCAATCCTAGCAAAAAGCATTGGGAAGCAGTGAAGTGTATCTTGAGATACTTGAAAGGCACTAAAGACTTGTGCATTTGTTTTGGGAAGAGTGAGACATCTGTGCATGGCTTTACAGATGCAGATTTTGCTGGACATCCAGATTGCAGGAAGTCTACCTCTGGATATGTGTTTACATTCACAGGAGGTGCAGTTTCTTGGATTTCTAGACTGCAAAAATGTGTTGCTTTGTCTACCACTGAGGCTGAGTATGTGGCTGCCACTGAGGCATGCAAAGAAGCTTTGTGGCTCATGCGTTTGGTAGAAGAGCTTGGCATTAAGTCACCGGTTCCTGTGCTACACTGTGATAGTCAGAGTGCTATTATGCTTGCAAGGAATCCTGTTTTTCATGCCAAGACAAAGCACATAGAGGTGAAGTATCATTTTATCAGGAGTGTGCTTGATGACAAGAGCATTACACTTGTCAAGGTGCACACAGATGACAACCCTGCAGATCTTTTGACCAAGAGTCTTCCAGCAGAGCGGTTTGCATATTGCCGTCAGATGATGGGTGTTGGATGAGTAAGTGCATGATCAGCTGTTGTATCATAGTTAGCTGATTCTTTGATCTCCCAAGGTACATTGCCTTTAGGTGGGAGGTTGTTAGGGAATAAAGGCCTAAGTGCCTTGTACTTACTAACTTATAAGTTAAAAGTCTTATAAGTGAGGGGGCCCAAGTGTGAATGGCCCCCTAGTCACTTACTCATATACTCGAAGGTCAAGCCCAAAAATTGGCTAGCGTGACTTTTCCCAAAAATCCAACGAGCTCTCTCTCTCTCTCACGTTCTTTCTCTGCGTGTGCTCCTGCGCCAATCTCCTCTTCTCCTTCACTCTCATTGCATAGAGCAGCAAGTGGGCTCTCTCTCCTGCTCCCCCACATCTCGGCCGCATGTGCATCTTGTGACTAGTTGGTGGAGAGTCAGCGTCATTGTCTTTGGGACTATCCCTCGGCCCAACAGGTGTGGCTACGAGTTCTTCGACTGATGCCTGCTCTCTCCACGGCTCGACAGTACACTTGGGGGGCAGCGGCCTGGTCCACACTCACGGGCCCGACACTTTAGTTTGAGCTGTCTTCCACCAGCAGGATGATAGTGATGCAGGGGGGGCGACCTACACTTCAGCCTGCTACAGAGCGTGCAGTGAGAGAGAGGAGTGTTGGGAGCTCATCAGTGGCCTGACACTTTGGTTCATCTGGCGGGCCCGCTGTTTCCGCATCTTTGAGGCTCGCCCTGTGCCACCAGCAGAGACTGTTCGTGACTTTTGGCTAAAGCTGATCCATACTCTGAGAGGACAGCTTGAGGGACTACAGGGTAGCTCTGACCGCATGCGGGAGCGCCGCGAGGCTTTCCTTCGACTCTGGCGCCCTGGGCCTTTCTACACCATAGTCCAGGGGGTGTTCATATGGCACTACTGTCCACCTGTGTGGCTCTTCCCTCCTCCCATCTCTTGATTTAGCCTCATTGTATATATGCTGTTTTTTCATTGGGAGAGTCTCCCCATCATGCTTGTTGTAGCCCTCTCTTGCAGAGGTGGCTATAGCCCTATGGGCAGTTTTCATTAACTAATAGAAGGATCTATTTCTCGAAAAATAAAATAAAATGTGTCCCAAGTTTCTACTAATCATATAGATGAGTCTCTCATGTAGTGTTATGGTCATGTGAATAGTCAACGCATTGTGATCTTGTTTGATTATGGTAGTATGCATGATGTGATTAGTGACTCTCTAGTGAAGAGCGCAAGTTTAGAAGCTCTTCCAATAGATCCCATTGTGATCTCTGGATTTCCTCCTGGCATGCACTCTTCCTTCACGCATGACTGTCCTAATGTGACAGTCTTAGTTCAAAATGTCGGTTTTCATCGTAAGTTTGTGGTTTCTCCTCTCAAAGGATGTGATATGTGTAACAAGACTTGGACACTCCAAGTCAAGAATCACCCGCGACAACACCAAATAACCACTTCAAAACAATTCACAGATCACAATAGAGTTTTGCACTGGCCCGACAGAGTTCCGTGCCTAGAGATATTGGCCCCAAAGACTGGCGCCCCTTTCGGTATTTCTTGTTATATTAATATGATCAAAGTACAAGAGTGTGGCTAGGGTTTCACTCTCAGACTTTGCGTCCAGATGCTCTGAGAAGTGAAGCCCTCTCCACATATTTAAAGGTACAAGGGATGCCCAAAAGCAGAGCCCCAAAAGCTTTTTAAATTAAAAGCACTAGTTCTCTCTCTCTCTCTCTTTTTTTTTTTTTTGGGGAAAAGTCAGGGCTGTATATTACTAAGTACAATATAATCCCCAGCGAATGCCAAAATAGCCTATCACGTGGGGTGTACAAGCTAAATGTAAGGATGAGAGCCACTATAGTGACAACTCCACTAGAACAATCTCATGGTGGTCGGTGTGATGAGTGGAGGAGAAACCACCGAGGGGGGGCATAATGCCATGTAATCTGGCCGCCTGTAAGTGTGAAGAAGAGTGGGGATCGGGCCCAACGTCGAAGGAAGGCAAATCGACGAGCCTCGGCTGCTCGAGATGTACCTGAGGAAGAATCCCACTGCCAAATCAGGGTGTGAATGATGTCCAGCCAAATGGCAGTGAGGGTATCCTGAAGGAGCTGTGGAGACGCACTGAGAATGTGAAGACAACGAGCTCTCCAAACATTCCATAGTGTAATGCTAGTGATGACTGAAAAAACTTCATCACGTGTCTGAGGATCCCCCTGCCAAGCAATCTGTGGTAACATAGCCAAAGTCCCTCGCTGATAACCAGTCGAGGTAAGCATAAGAGCTGGATCTGTGTCTGAGCCCTCGTAGAAAAGATGCGGTCCGGGCATCGGCATCAACCATGAGACAGATCCCCAAGTGAGAAATCCATGCTGAACACCCGCTCTGCTAAGTAAAAAGCAAACTGCTAGCCACACTACATGAGAAGGTGAGCATGACCAAAGACAGTGTGCAGGTGACTCAAGTAGTCGCAAAGGACAGCGAGTACATAACGGATCATGACCCATAGTAGCTAGCCAAGTCCCAACTGGAAGTCCTGCATGTGCAATCATCCATATGAAAAAAGAAATACGACGAGCCGCATGTAAATCCCAGATGGCTGACCAAAACTGTTGTAGATAGGCATGGGAGAGACCTGAATGTAACCAGAAACGCATACGAGTGGGCTGCTCTGGGTGCTGTCTCATCAATGCTAATCTTCCAATTCTGACAGTGTACTCAAAGAATGATACAGGTGCACCGGTGGGGTTAGAGTGAGGCCAACAATGCCACTCTCCTGGGTCCCAATAAAGCTGAGATAGGGCACGACCCTCCCACACCCAAAGCCTCCAAAGTGCAGCATCAGCGGAAGCGAAACGGGGGTCAACACAACGACGCTTCCCGCGGGAGCCAACTACTCGTATGGCCTCCCATCGAGCCCCGGGGGAGACAAGGTGCGGAGAGCATCTTTTTTTTTAACAAAACAAAGCAGGTTCTCTCTCTCTCTTGGCGTGGAGCTCAAAAAGCAATCCAAAAGCTGTCAGCGCGTTTTGCGGCGCAAAATCCGGAAATCCGTATAGCTACTTCTACTGCCATGTGGCACCCCGGCAGAATTACGGTTTGCTGTCAGAAATTAGGGTTTCTGGCAGTTTTTAGGGTTTGCAGGGATTTTAGGGTTTCAGCCTGAAATTAGGGTTTCAGCTTCCCGTAGCCACGTCATCACTTTGTGACATACCCCCCTCTTGAAAGATTGTAATCGACCGCGATTACGCCTGCAAAACCGACAAAAGCCATAAACCGTCTTAGCAGACATCGACTGTTAGTACATTCAACATTCATTCGGATCTTAAGACCATGATTTATCGGCAATGTAGCTAACAATCACATCTAGGTCCAATCGGGACCTAATCGATGTCCGATTGACTAACCCCTATTGCAACCATGTCTATTCGAGATCAATCAGACCAAAATGCTGCAGTCATTTCGTCTATCAGTTCCTGCACTCACAAGAAGTCAAGAACAAATCAGTATCATTATCAGGAATTCCATTTCATAAAGTCATACAGCAGAATACTGTCGGCTCTCAGTATCCCTGAAGCTCAAGGAGACATCAGTGACTTTAGTATCTAAATCAAGGCATTTGTTGACAAAGGAGTGAAGTGACTCCCCTCTTGTGCATCCCACTGCACCAGATCTCCAGCCAAGCTGAATTTTGGGTTCCATTTGGAGTAGACTATGCTAAACCAAAAGCATTGAGGTAAAGTTTCACAATCTGAGGAGTATCTGCTAGGTCCTCCTCCTCCATCCACTTCGCATCAAGTACAGGATAATTCTTGAACTTAACCAAGAACCGCCTTCGGACTTTACCCTTATTCTTCGTATCCCTATGTGCCAAAATCTGTTCAAGAACAAGGATCTTCTCGTTTTCGTCCACTTCGGGTTGCTCATCAGGCTCCCCATCATCAGGCACATCACCTTTAAAAGGTTTCAAGAGACTCACATGGAAAGCATTGTGAATCCTCCAAGTATCTGGCAGTTTCAAATCGGAAGGAGACATCATTTATCTTTTCAGTAATCTGGAAAGGGCCATAGTATCGCATACTAAGCTTTGGAAAAAGACTCTCCTTTCCCTTTTTCTTTCGTAGGGGTGCCTTCTCAAAACGTAAGAGCACCCAATCATCCTCCTTCAATTTCATGTCGCGCCGATGGCGATCCGCTACCTTCTTCTATCGTTCTTGAGACTTCTGCAAAGTCTCGCGAACCTTGGCGAAAGCCGTATCCAGATCTCGCGTATATTCATCCGCTTCAAAGATCTTATCTTTCGTGCTCAGGAAGGGTGGAACCTTCGCAGCACCTTCAACAATCTCAAATGGTGCCTTCCCCGTCGAAGAGTGTATCGTGTTATTGTAGGCAAATTCCAACAAATCTAGAACCACTGAATTGGCAATCTCAGATTGCCCGTCAATCTGCGGGTGGAACGATGACGAGAACTGCAACCGCGTGCCAATGTTCTCCCAAATTGCCTTCCAAAACAAACTTGTAAATCTGGGGTCTCTGTTGGAGACAATCGTCTCAGGTATGCCATGTAATCTGAAAATCTGGCCCACAAACAGTCTCACTAAGTGATCTGGCTTGACTGTTTTCTTCACTGGAATGAAACTGAGCCTGTTTGCTAAATCTGTCAATAACAGTCCAGATACCATCGTGACCACTCTGTGTTCTCGAGAGATCAAAAATGAAATCCATCCCTATACTTTCCCAGGGGCGGGTGGGTATGGGTAAAGGCTGTAACAATCCCTGTGCCTTTATGCCTGTCAAACTTGACCTTCTGGCATACCAAGCAACTGCGCACAAACTCCTCCACATCCTTCTTGAGTCTCGGCCAAAAGAAGTATCTCTCTACCCCTTTCATGGTGGTAGCAATGCCGCGGTGACCCGTAAAAGGTGGATACTGGCATTCAGTCATAACCTTTTCCCTCAACGGCTGTGTAACGCACAACATAGTCTTTTTCATCAAGTAGCCTTCCCGAAGGGAATATCCAGCTATTGTCTCCCCATCCCGTATCCGTGTGAAAATATCTGCAAAATCTGTATCTGTGGCATACTGATCGACCATATCCTCGAATATCGCGGAAATAGCCAGAACCAACGGTTTCCGAGACAAAGCATTTGCCAACACATTCTTCTGTCCTTGCACATGAACAATCTGGAAGTGGAACTGTGACAAGATGTTCGCCCACCGCATCTGCTTTTCTGAAAGCTGCTTCTGTGACAAGAAGTAGCGCAAACTCAGATGGTCTGTAAAGACAGTAAAATCCGCTGCGAGTAGGTAATGCCGCCACTGAGTAAGAGAATGGATAGCCGCCAAAAGCTCTTTCTCATAAATATGTGTTGTCATCTCTGGCCTAGAGAACAAACGGCTCTCGTAAGCTATGACATGGCCTTCCTGCATCAAGACCGCACCCAGACTACAACCACAAGCATCACAATATACTTCAAATGACTTCTGCAAGTCTGGCAAAGTCAAAATAGGTCCCGTAGTCAATTTCTCTTTCAATGTCTGAAAGGCAGTTACCTCTGTGGATCCCCACGAGAAAGGTACTCCTTTCTAAGTCAAGGTATGCAAAGGGGAAGCAACCTTTGCAAACTTCCGTATGAACCGCCTGTAGTACAAACACAGTCCCAAGAAGCTTCTAACTTCATGGACATTCCTCAAGTCGGGCCAATCACGGATAGTCTCTATCTTGGCCGGATTCATTTGCACTCCTACTGCTGACACAATGTGTCCCAAAAAGTGTATCTCTGGTAGGAAAAATTCACTTTTCTTTGCATTAATCACTAACTTGTGATCTCGTAATGCCTGAAAGACCTGAAGCAGATGATCTCTGTGTTCTGCCTCATTCTTGGAGAAAACAATGATGTCGTCGAAGAAAGTGCCAACAAATAGCCTGTACTCTCGAAAAATCCTATCCATCATCCGGTTAAATGTCGCAGGAGCATTGGTTAAGCCAAAAGGCATCACCAAAAACTCCAATAACCCAAAAGTCGTCCAACAAGCTGTCTTGTAGACGTCTCCCAGCGCGATCCTGATTTGATGATATCCACTCTTCAAGTCAATCCTTCTAAAGCACTAGGATCCCTGTAACCTGTCCAGTATATCATCGATCGTAGGGATCGGGAATCTGTTCTTGATGGTGACTTTGTTGAGAGCTCTATAATCGATGCACATTCTCCAAGATCCGTCTTTCTTCAAAACCAACAACACTGGAGAGCAATACGGTGAAGTACTAGGCTGGACAAGACCCTTATCCAAGAGGTCTTTCACTTGGTTCGTAATCTCTTCATTCTGTGCTCGGCTCACACGGTAGAGTGGCCGGTTCGGTGGTGTACTACCAGGTATCAGATCAATGGTATGATCTTCAGGACGAGCAGGTGGTAACTCTCCTGGCAGGCCTTATGAGAAGCAATCGGCATGAGAGTGTAGAAAATCTTGGCGTTCTTTATCAAGTTTAGACATATTTGTCCTAGCACCATCACTCAACTCTTTCATAAAGATCGAGTAAACAAACAGACTGGATTTCATTAATTTTAAAATGGCCGAAGCCGATACAATAGGGACAGACTCGCCCTTCAGTTTAATATCAAGTACAATTTTTTTGCCCTTTTCTGTAGTCAAAGTCTCTTTTCTCGCCCGATAATCGACCACGACATTGTTCTTGTGGTACCAAGGAATCCCTAAGAGAACATCACAACCCTCCAAAGGCATTATGAAGAAGTCCTCATGCCCCAAATACCCCTGACAATGCAACCGAAGTTTGCCAATGACATGTGTAATAGCTACGTCCTTGCCGGGTGCCGCTAGAATTGCCTCTGCAAGTGGTCCCATCCGATCGGGAGTAATCTCGAGCCGCGCCGCCAATTCCGGTGAAATGAAGTCAGCCTTGGCTCCTCCATCAAAGAAAATCAAGGCCTCTTGATCTTTCACTTTGCCCCAAGCTCGACAAAGTTCTGTACTCTCATCCATGGTGTCGGGATCCGTACCCACACAATCTAGAACCAGTCCTGTTTTCATCTTGCCTTTTCGTACACGGTCCTCAGCTGCTCTCGAACTCTCACGCCTTTCGTCGTCCTTGTCATTCTGTTCTTTCTGTGCCTTTTTGGGGCACTTCGCGGAGATATGTCCAGTTTCCCCGCATCCAAAGCACTTCCCCTCCCTGATGAAGCGAGCCCGCTGCTGAGGAGTAAGCCTGGGTCGTGCATCCTTTTTCTCTGGGTTGCTCTTTCTCTTTCTACTTTCATTCCCAGAAGTCTGTCCGGTTCGTTGTGTCGTGACCTCATCTGTGGGGTAGGTCAGACTGCCAGAGTGAATTGCAAAGCCCCGCTTTGCATGACTCATCAACTCCTGAATAGAAGCTGACTTCTGTTCCAAGCAGTGGTCTCGGATCTCTGTAGGTAGACCCAAGGTAAACCGCTCAATCTGTTCTCTGAATGAGATCTTCTTGAATGAAGAGGCGGGTAGAAAAGAGCTCCAGAATCTTTCACAGTAAGAATTCATTGTATTGCTCTTGGTCATCCGGAGTCAACCTCTTGAGTCAACCAAGAAGAAATAAAAAGCCTCTTGAATTTCAGCCATGTAACGGGCACAATCTTGCTTAATAGAAGCGTGGACCACCAAGTACGAGCATTCCCCTTAAAATAAGAGGCAGCTCTCCAAATCTTGGAGTGCTCTGAGTAGCGTCCTCCCGCGAAAGCGATGTGAAACTGCTGTATAAAAGACAAAGCCTTCGAAGCATCGGAGTATCCCGAAAAAGTATCAAACTTAAGTGCTTGGCCACCTTCCTTAAACTCTCGGACTTTCTTGCTTTTATCTTCGAGAAAGTCATACTGGTTGGCTTTGTAAAAATTCTTCTTGTTCGCATAAAGGTTTCCGTTGTCAGAGTCTGAACTGTCCGTAGACGAGTCCTCTGTAGAAGTGTCACTCACTGGGCGAGACTTAGACTTCCTTGCCTTTTTCTTGCCCTTTCCAAAGCGTTGTTTCTTGCTTCGCTTTTTGCTTTTCCTGTCTTCTTCACTCGAGTCTGAAGAGCTAGAAGAACTGTCAGAAGAAGAAGAAGAAGAACTAGGTAGGCCTTCAAACTTAACGCGCTTCTTCAGTTTCTTTGTTTTGTTGAATGTCGACCGACGACCCAAATATCCCGGGAAGTCAGTACCTTTCTTCTGCTTTTTGTCATGCTTTTTGCCTTTCTTTTGCACGTCGAAAAGCTGAGCAATCCGTGCATCAACCACGTTCTCCAGTTCCTTCTCCGTATATTTCTTGGAGGCAGAAGGTTTCTTGAGAGCGGGTTTCAGGAGTGTTGTGGTTCTCTGCCACTCCATTTGTACCTCTTCCAAAGAGGTCTGGTTCATATATTTTGCCATCTTCGGGTCCTTGGCAAAATTGAGCATCATCTTTGTTGCATCATCAATCAATTTCCGACGCTCCATCTCTTGCTGCTCCGCAGGAGTAGGCCTAGGCGGGCCATACTCCGTGCCGGAATCTTCGTTGTGATCCCTGCCCGCATCTCCAAATGCAGAGGGAGTCGACTGATCATTGCCTGAAGCCATAGGTGCCGCGGAAAAATTTTTTCGTGGATCGGATTTCCCGTAGAAGAGAAATCGGCTGTGCTCTGATACCACTGTAATAGACTTGGACACTCCAAGTCAAGAATCAACCGCGACAGCACCAAATAACCACTTCAAAACAATTCACAGATCACAATAGATTTTTGCACTGGCCCGGCGGAGTTCCGTGCCTAGAGATATTGGCCCCAAAGACTGGCGCCCCTTTCGGTATTTCTTTTTATATTAATAAGATCAATGTACAAGAGTGTGGCTAGGGTTTCACTCTCAGACTCTGCGTCCAGATGCTCTGAGAAGTGAAGCCCTCTCCACATATTTAAAGGTACAAGGGATGCCCAAAGCAGAGCCCCAAAAGCTTTTAAAATCAAAAGCATCAGTTCTCTCTCTATCTCTCTTAGAGAGCATCTTGTTTTTAACAAGAAAAAAGCAGGTTCTCTCTCTCTCGGCGTGGAGGCCAAAAAGCAAGCCAAAAGCTGTCAGCGCGTTTTGCGGCGCAAAATCTGGAAATCCGTATAGCTGCTCGTGCTGCTACGTGGCACCCCGACAGAATTAGGGTTTACTGTCAGAAATTAGGGTTTTTGGCAGTTTTTAGGGTTTCAGCCTGAAATTAGGGTTTCAGCTTCCCATAGCCACGTCATCACTTTGTGACAATATAATTTTTGGCATCAAGTGGTTTAAAGATTATTATTCTCAAGCTAGTTGGAAAGAAAACAATTTCTCTCACAGTCGAAGGAGCACCTCCTATGGTTCTTCATTGTGACAAGAACATTCCGTCTTTGCCATTAATCTCTCACTCTCATGTTTTGAAAGAGGATAAAACACGCACTCTCATAGTCTCTCTCAGTACACAGTTCCATAGTCCAAAAACGAGTCAGTCATTGCATAAAAAGGAATCTCTTTTTGTCATTCCTTCTCCTAAGCACGACACGCATTTTGTGCATGATAGAGATTTGATTGTTCGTAAGGATCATCAAGCCTTCAAGTTGCTCTAGTTTGTATCAAGTACACCTTGGAGTGACCGTCAAGCTAGATGATTCTAGTCTTGTGAGCGATTTGGTGGTTTGATTGAATATGTTCCTGGTAAAGATAACCCAATTGCAGATGCGATCAGTCACACAGGACAGATCTTGGCTCTCGAGTCGAGGTCCAAGAACCCATTCAGGAAGTATCTCTTGTTCGCATGATTAGTCAATATGCATTGTTCGAATCTCTCATTTGTGATGATCTCTTGTATTTTCGTCACTGTCTTTATGTGTTACCTTCTCATAGGAGCGCCATATTGCACGATGCACATGATTCACTCACGGGTGAGTATAGATGCATGAAGATCACTCTAGAAAAGATGGAAATTTTGCATTCAAGGAATCCACAACGTTTCACGATTGTACGTCATGTTAGTAATTTTTGCATGCTCATCCCTTGGCAAGACACAGTCACAGCAAAGGACTCGCACGTTTGTCAATCAAACATTGGTATTCCCTGTGTGGTTTGCTACAGTTGATAGATTTAGGTCAAAAAGTCAAGTTTTGATCCCATTTTTGACATGTACTTGCTGAAAGGTTTGACACTTTGTCACATTTTTCTTCTGCATTCCATCTGGAGTCATTTAAAAAACATAGTTTTTTTCCACTCACTAGACAAGTAACAGATGTGTCTATGATATTGTGTTTGAAGTGGTTTCAAGGAAATCCCCCAAAGGAGATTCTTGAAGAACAGGAGATCGTAGACGAAGTTGAAGACATGGAGCTGAAGCAGATTGTTCTGCATCGCTTTCAGCGCGGCCCATAGAAGCAAGCACTACAGACCTTCTTAAAGTTCAAGTATCGCGGGACCCACGCAGCAGAGTGGGCCGGCAAAGAGTTGTTGCCGGACTATAGGAAAGCCATACAACTCAGTACAAGTACCTCACCTTGAAAAGGAAGGGATGTCGTGTGCACATCTAACCCCATAACTCCTATTTGTAGGGTTTAGGACAACCTAGGAAGTGTTCTGGCAACCTTGTGAGCCTGTACGCAGGACGTGGATGTCCAGGCACTTACAATAGCTCTATACCCTTTGATTGCACAACCCATTCCCAACTGCGCATGAACCACCTCTTACAGGGCATTTTTATTTATTAGATGATCCTTCAAATTCCCAAATCGTGGGGTTTTCTTGGAGGCTGCCCCACCTAGTTATTAGCAAGTATAAATGCACACCTTTGTGCACCAAAGTTAGCCAGAGGAGCAATGAAGAAGAGCCTCTCAGGGACTGGCAATACCAACGTTTTTGCAGCCTTGCATCAGCGTTTTTCAGCCAGCAATCAGCCCTAACCTCGATGCAAAACCCGTAGTTCTTGTCTTTGTGTTCTCGTCTTGTTTTTTGCACGTATCTTCCTTGCTTTGGTGTGAGTCTCTGTTGTGTGAGTGAGTGAAGTTTGGTTTATGCATGCATTGTTTTGTCTATACCTTCAAGGCTTGCTTTTGGGATTGTGTGTGTATGTGTGTGATAGTTTACAGGGAATGGCCATTTTCAGGTCCTCGATCCCTGTTCCCATCCCAATTTCCCGTTCCGGATCCCCATTCCGTGTTTCAAACATGAGTATCCGAAACAGGGAATGGCATTTCATGCATGTCCATTCCTGTTCCCCGTTCCGATTTCCCGTTCCGGGTAACTATGGGGTGTGTGTGTGTGCGCGTGGGCGTGTTCAACTTGTTTTGTCGAGTATAGTGTTCTTTTGCGTATACTTTCTCTGGTTTTTGATTTCTTGTTCGTTGTTTTGTTTTCCATGTTTGTTTACTATTTTTTTGGATTGATTTTGTTTCCGTATGTGTGTAGGGATGTTGAATTGGGGTTGGGTTGGAGCTCTACGCTCTCTACCACGCTTTCTGCTAATGGACTTCTTTTCTTGAGCCACAGAGATTCCTCTCTATCATCCTGAAGTTTCCTACCCACAGTGGATTATAGGAGCCACCCTCAGTGAATGGGCTATCCTCTACAATGGTCGAGACCTCCTTTGATGTATTTTGATTATGTAATATGAAGGGTAGAAGCCCTCCTTTTTTGGAGAGAGAGAGAGAGAGAGAGAGAGAGAGAGAGAGAGAGCATTGCTTATGGTCCAGCTTATATGTAGAGTAAGAGTTGTCTGCCTTGTCATAAGCTGCTTCCTTCCTTTTATAAAGGACCATATCTTTTATCAAGAAACACCTCAAGTGCCGATGGCTCAAGGTGAAGTACATAATACAATGAAAAAGACTACAATAGAGGTGTAATAAAAAATATGATATACAAAACCAAGACTATTTCATGGTTTTGATGACTGGATTCTTCTCCTTACCGCTTAACAAGTATCCTCCAAATATAAAAAATGTTGCTCTAATCTAGCCATGAGCTCAGATACGGCAACTCATCCTAAGACAAGTACTGGAAGGCGTAAGAGGAGGACATCCACAATCATACATTCTCCATCTCCATTCACTTTCTTTTGTCAGTTAAGTTCACTAAATTTAAGTTGTTTGGAAGTGATTACATTCAAGATTCTGCTACAATGCTTGGCTTGTATCGCAATCCCCTTTTTTCAAATATGTAGGCCGTTAAAGTTTTCCCTATGGTGTTCAACATTAAAATCCTGAGGACTTTTCCCGAGTTCTTGTACATTTAGTTACGATGGATCAAGGTGTGAGCCCAATTTTTTGGATCAAAAGAGAGAGATAGATAGAGAGCTATGTATGTATGTGTGTGTGTGTGTGTGTGTGTGTGAATACACACACACACACACACACACATATATATATATATATATATATATATATATATATATATATAGAGAGAGAGAGAGAGAGAGAGAGAGAGAGAGAGCTTGTTATAGATCATCTTCAAGCTAACACAACACAAGTCAATGTGATAAAGAACACTCCTCCTCTTACCTTACTGAAGTGTTTTGACCAACTCGCCTCAATAAGACCTATAAAACACAACACTCGTTAGAAAGAGTTGAAATAGTATGACCTTACATAAAAGTGCTCGAAGAGGTCTTATGTAAAGAAGCTTTTATAGAAAAATACAAGATTCTTAGTCCCATATCATATATGAGATGCTTTAGGGTGGTGCTTTATATTGCTTTTATACTTAAGGTTGTTGTGGTAGGAAAGGCTAGACTAATAAGTTCGCTACATTGTTGAGATGGGGACAGAGTGTCCGACAAATTTATGTCGATGCATGTAGCTAGTGCACTTCACTCTACGAGTTTCATCCCCCATTGCTTCATGGTTTTTGGCGTTCTTGTATAGCTAGTTGTTGTATTGGGCTGGCCACTCGCTGCATTGCATGTAGACTCCATGGCTGGAGCCTTCTAGGCAGGTCTTGTTTTTTGTTTTGTTTTGTTTTCGGAGTTGGGTAGGGCACGCCCTGTAACAGACTTGGACACTCCAAGTCAAGAATCAATCGCGACAGCACCAAATAACCACTTCAAACAATTCACAGATCACAATAGATTTGCATTGGCCCAGCGGAGTTCCGTGCCTAGAGATATTGGCCCCAAAGACTAGCACCCCTTTCGGTATTTCTTTTTGTATTAATCAGTCAAAGTACAAGAGAGTAGTTCGGGTTTCACTCTTAGACTTTGCGTCCAGATGCTCTGAGAAGTGAGGCCCTCACCACTAATTTAAAGGTTACAAGGGATGCCCAAAAGCAGAGCCCCAAAAGCTTGAAAGCAAAAGAAAATTCTCTCTCTCTCTCTATGAGAGTCAGTAAAGCAAGTTCTCTCTTTTTCTCTCTTTCTCTCAAAGCGTAGCTTAAAGAAAAAGCCCCAAAAGCCTGGATTGCGTTGCCTAAGCTTTCCGTGTTTTGCATCGGAAATCCTGGAAATCCGTACCTGCTGCCACGTGGCATTCCCCGCCTGATTTAGGATTTCCAGTAAGTAGTTAGGGTTAGGGTTTCCAGAAATTAGGGTTTCCGAAATCTGACAGATTTTAGGGTTTCTAGGAAATCAGGGTTTTCTGGCAAAAATTAGGGTTTTTGCTGCCGGTAGCCACGTCATCACTTTGTGACATACCCCCCTCTTGAAAGCATTGTAATCGACCACGATTACGCCTGCAAAACCGACAAAAGCCATAAACCGTCTTAGCAGACACTGACTGTTAGTACCTACGTACTAGGAACACACATCTAGCACATGTACCATCTAGCACTTTGTGACATACCCCTCTCTTGAAAGCATTGTAATCGACCGCGATTACGCCTGCAAAACCGACAAAAGCCATAAACCGTCTTAGCAGACAATGACTGTTAGTACCTACATACTAGGAACACACATCTAGCACATGTACCAAATCAACTGTCACATCACACGACATCACAAGACATCACTAGACATCACAAGACATCACATGACATTCAACATTCATTTAGATCTTAGACCATGATTTATCGGCAATGTAGTTAGCAATCACATCCAGGTCTAATCGGGACCTCATCGATGTCCGATTGACTAACCCCTATTGCAACCATGTATATTCGAGATCAATCAGACCAAAATGCTACAGTCATTTTGTCTATCAGTTCCTGCACTATAGAGAAGTCAAGAACAAATCAGTATCATAATTAGGAATTCCATTTCATAAAGTCATACAGCAGAATACTGTCAGCTTTCAGTATCCCTGAAGCTCAAAGAGACATTAGTGACTCTAGTATCTAGATCAAGGCATCTATTGACAAATGAGCGGAGCAACTCCCCTCTTCTGCATCCCACTGTACCAAATCTCCGGCCAAGCTGAATTCTGGGTTCCATTTGGAGTAGACTATGCTAAACCAAAAGCATCAAGGTAAAGTTTCACAATCTGAGGAGTATCTGCTAGGTCCTCCTCCTCCATCCACTTCGCATCCAATGCAGGATAGAACCAAGAACCGCCTTCAAACTTTACCTTTAGTCTTCGTATCCTTATGTGCCAAAATCTGTTCAGGAACAAGGATCTCCTCGTTTTTTTAACTTCGGGTTGCTCATCAAGCTCCCCATCATCAGGCACATCACCATTAAAAGGTTTCAAGAGACTCGCATGAAATGCATTGTGAATCCTCCAAGTATCTGGTAGTTTCAATCTGAAGGAGACATCATTTATCTTTTAAGTGATCTGGAAAGGTTTGTAGTATCGCATACTAAGCTTTGGAAAAAGCCTCTCCTTTCCCTTTTTCTTTCGTAGGCGTGCCTTCTCAAAACGTAAGAGCACCCAATCATCCTCCTTCAATTTCATGTCGCGACGATGGAGATCCGCTGCCTTTTTCTGTCGTTCTTGAGACTTCTGCAAAGTCTCGCGAACCTTGGCAAAAGCCGTATCCAAATCTCACGTATATTCATCCGCTTCAAAGATCTTATCTTTCGTGCTTAGGAAGGGTGAAACCCCCGCAGCACCTTCAACAATCTCAAATGGCGCCTTCCCCGTCGAAGAGTGTATCGTGTTATTGTAGGCAAATTCTACCAAAGGTAAGTACTTCTCCCATTGAGTCTTTTGATCAGAGATATAAGACTTCAACAAATCTAGAACCACTGAATTTGCAATCTCAAATTGCCTTTTCAGTCTGCAGGTAGAACGATGACGAGAACTGCAACCGCGTGCCAATGTTCTCCCAAATTGCCTTCCAAAACAAACTCGTAAATCTGGGGTCTCTGTCGGAGACAATCGTCTCAGGCATGCCATACAAACAGTCTCGCTAGTGATCCGGCTTGACTGTTTTCTTCACTGGAATGAAATGAGTCTGTTTGCTAATCTGTCAATAACAGTCCAGATACCATCCTGACCACTCTGTGTTCTCCGGAGATCAAAAATGAAATCCATCGCAATACTTTCCCAGGGGCGGGTGGGTATGGGTAAAGGCTGTAACAATCCCTGCGTCTTATGCCTGTCAAACTTGACTTTCTAGCATACTAAGCAACTGCGCACAAACTCTTCCACATCCTTTTTGAGTCTCGGCCAAAAGAAGTATCTCTCTAGCCCCTTCATGGTGGTAGCAATGCCGCGGTGACCCGTAAAAGGTGGACAGTGACATTCAGTCATAACCTTTCCCCTCAACGGCTGTGTAACGCACAAAATAGTCTTTTTCATCAAGTAGCCTTCCCGAAGGGAGTATCTAGCTATTGTCTCCCCATCCCGTATCCGTGTGAAAATATCTGCAAAATCTGTATCTGTGGCATACTGATCGACCATATCCTCGAAGCTCCTATGATGTATCATGGAAATAGCCAGAACCAGCGGCTTCCGAGACAAGGCATCTACCACCACACTCTTTTGTCCCTAAACATGGACAATCTGAAAGTAAAACTGTGACAAGATGTTCGCCCACCGCATCTGCTTTTCCGAAAGCTGCTTCTGTCACAAGAAGTAGCGCAAACTCTGATGGTCTGTAAAGACAGTAAAATCCGCTCCGAGTAGGTAATGCCGCCTTTTTGGCTCTTTCTCATATATCTGTGCTATCATCTCCGGCCTAGAGAACAATCGGCTCTCGTAAGCAATGACATGGCCTTCTTGCATCAAGACCGCACCTAGACTACGACCACAAGCATCACAATATACTTCAAATGACTTCTGCAAGTCCGGCAAAGTCAAAACTGATCCCGTAGTCATTCTCTTTCAAGGTCCGAAAGGCAGTCACCTCTGTGGATCCCCACGAGAAAGGGACTCCTTTCTGTGTCAAGATATGCAAAGGTGTAGTACGAACACAGTCCCAAGAAGCTTCTAACTTCATGGACATTCTTCAAGTCGGGCCAATCGCGGATAGTCTCTATCTTGGCCGGGTCCATTTGCACTCCAGCTGCCGAGACAATGTGTCCAAAAAAGTGTATCTCTGGTAGGAAAAATTCACTTTTCTTTGCATTAATCACTAACTTGTGATCTCGTAATGCCTGAAAGACCTGAAGCAGATGATCTCTGTGTTCTGCCTCATTCTTGGAGAAAACAATGATGTCGTCGAAGAAAGTGCCAACAAATAGCCTGTACTCTCGAAAAATCCTATCCATCATCCGGTTAAATGTCGCAGGAGCATTGGTTAAGCCAAAAGGTATCACCAAAAACTCCAATAACCCAAAAGTCGTCCAACAAGCTGTCTTGTAGACGTCTCCCAGCGCGATCCTGATCTGATGATATCCACTCTTCAAGTCAATCCTTCTAAAGCACGAGGATCCCTGTAACCTGTCGAGTATATCATCGATCCTAGGAATTGGAAATCTGTTCTTGATGGTGATTTTGTTGAGAGCTCTATAATCGATACACATCCTCCAAGATCCGTCTTTCTTCAAAACCAACAACACTGGGGAGCAATACGGTGAAGTACTAGGCTGGACAAGACCCTTTTCCAAGAGGTCTTTCACTTGGTTCATAATCTCTTCATTCTGTGCTCGGCTCACACGGTAAGGTGGCCGGTTCGGTGGTGTGCTTCCAGGTATTAGATCAATGGTATATCTTCAAGACGAGCAGGTGGTAACTCTCCTGGTAGGCCCTCTAAGAAGCAATCCGCGCGAGTGGAGAAAATCTTGGCGTTCTTTATCAAGTTTAGACATATTTGTCCTATCCTTATCACTCAATTCTTTCATAAAGATCGAGTAAACAAACAGACTGGATTTCATTAATTTTGAAATGGCCGAAGCCGATACAATAGGGACAGACTTGCCCTTCAGTTTAATATCAAGTACAATTGTTATACCCTTTTCTGTAGTCAAAGTCGCTTTTCTCGCCTGATAATCGACCACGGTGCTGTTCTTGTGGTACCAGGGAATCCCTAAGAGAACATCACAACTCTCCAAAGGCATTATGAAGAAGTCCTCATGCCCCAAATACCCCTAACAATGCAACCGAAGTTTGCCAATGACAAGTGTAATGGCTACGTCCTTGCCGGGTGCCGCTAGAACTACCTCTGCAAGTGGTCCCATCCGATCGGGAGTAATCTCGAGCCGCGCCGCCAATTCCGGTGAAATGAAGTTGGCCTTGGCTCCTCCATCAAAGAAAATCAGGGCCTCTTGATCTTTCACTTTACCCCAAGCTCGGCAAAATTTTGTACTCTCATACATGGTGTCGGGATCGGTACCCACACAATCTAGAACCAGTCTTGTTTTCATCTTGCCTTTTCTTCCACGTTCCTCAGCTGCTCTCGAACTCTCAGGCCTATCGTCGTCCTTATCATTCTGTTCTTTTTGTGCCTTGTTAGGGCACTTCGCGGAGATGTGCCCCTGTTCCCCGCATCCAAAGCACTTCCCCTCTTTGATGGATCGCGCTCGCTCCTGAGGAGTAAGCTTGGGTCGTGCATCCTTTTTCTCTGGGTTGCTCTTTTTCATTCTACTTTTATTCCCAAAAGTCTGTTCGGCTCGTTGTGTCATGTTCTCATCTGTGGGGTAAGTCAGACTGCCAGAGTGAATGGCAAAGCCCTGCTTCGCATGCCTCATCAACTCCTGAATTGAAGCTGACTTCTGCTCCCAAGCAGTGATCTCGGATCTCTGTAGGTAGATCCACGGTGAACCGCTCAATTTGTTCTCTGAAGGTGATCTTCTTGAATGAAGAGGCGGGAAGAAAAGAGCTCCAGAATCTTTCACAATAAGCATTGATTGTATCTTTCTTTGTCATCCGAAGATGGTTCCAAGCAGCTCGTATATCTCGTTCATATTCTTGCGCAACCAAGAAGAAATAAAAAGCTTTTTGAATTTCAGCCATTTAACTGGCACAGTCTTGTTTAAAAGAAGCGTGGACCACCAAGTACGAGCATTCTCCTTAAGGTAAGGGGTAGCTCTCCGAATCTTGGAGTGCTCTGAGTAGTGTCCTCCCGCGAAAGCAATGTCAAACTGCTGTATAAAAGACAAAGCCTTTGAAGCATCTGAGTATCCTGAAAAAGTATCAAACTTGATCGAGTAGCCACCTTCCTTAAACTCTCCGACTTTCTTGCTTTTATCTTCGAGAAAGTCATACTGGTTGGCTTTGTAAAAATTCTTCTTGTTCGCATAGAAGTTTCCATCATCAGAATCTGACCTGTCTGTAGACGAGTCCTCAGTAGAACTGTCAGCCTCTGGGCGAGATTTAGCCTTCTTTGCCTTTTTCTTGCCCTTTCCGAAGCTTTGTTTCTTGCTTCGCTTTTTACCTTTTCTGTCTTCTTCACTCGAATCTGAAGAACTAGAAGAATTGGAAGAAGAAGAACAAGGTACTCCTTCAAATCGAACACGCTTCTTCTGTTTCTTTGCCTTGTCAAAAGTCGACTGACGACCCAAACATCCCGGGAATTCAGTGCTTTTCTTCTGCTTTTTGGCTTTCTTTTACGCGTCAAAAAGCTGAGCAATCCATGCATCAACCACCTCTTGTAATTCGTTCTCTGAATACTGTTTGTGATCAAAAGGTTTCTTGAGAGCGGATTTCAGCGGTGTAGTGGTTTTCTACCAATGAGCATGCACTTCCTGAAAAGAAGTCTCGCTCATATATTTTGCCAATTTCGGATCCTTCGCAAAACTGAGCATCATCTTTGTTGCATCGCCGATCAATTGACGATGCTTCATCTCTCTTTGCTCCGCCTGAGTAGGCCGAGGCGGGCCATACTCTCTGTCTGAATCTTCATTGTGATCCTTGCCCGCATCTCCAGATGCAGAGGGAGTCGACTCATCCTTGCGTGAAGCCATAGTGCCGCGGAAAAAAAATGGAGGATCGGATTTCCCGTAGAAGAGAAATCGGCCGTGCTCTGATACCACTGTAACAGACTTGGACACTCCAAGTCAAGAATCAATCGCGACAGCACCAAATAACCACTTCAAACAATTCACAGATCACAATAGATTTGCACTGGCCCGGCGGAGTTCCGTGCCTAGAGATATTGGCCCCAAAGACTGGCGCCCCTTTCGGTATTTCTTTTTGTATTAATCAGTCAAAGTACAAGAGAGTAGTTCGGGTTTCACTCTTAGACTTTGCGTCTAGATGCTCTGAGAAGTGAGGCCCTCACCACTAATTTAAAGGTTACAAGGGATGCCCAAAAGCAGAGCCCCAAAAGCTTGAAAGCAAAAGCAAATTCTCTCTCTCTCTCAATGAGAATCAGTAAAGCAAGTTCTCTCTTTTTCTCTCTTTCTCTCGAAGCGTAGCTTAAAGAAAAAGCCCCAAAAGCCTGGATTGCGTCGCCTAAGCTTTTTTTCAGCTTTCCGTGTTTTGCGCCGCAAATCTCGGAAATCCGTACCTGCTGCCACGTGGCATTCCCCGCCTGATTTAGGGTTTCCAGAAATTAGGGTTTCTGAAATCTGGCAGATTTTAGGGTTTGCAGGAAATCAGGGTTCTCTGGCAGAAATTAGGGTTTCTGTTGCCAGTAGCCACGTCATCACTTTGTGATACGCACGGCCGCTCCCCTCATACACCAAAAAAGTATACAAGAAGAACGACCAGGACTATGCACCCAAAACCGAAGGCAGACGCTTTTGTCACTAGTTTCCTCTGGCTACGAGAGTCCAGAATTATCTACACTCTTAGGGCCATGACTAATCCCTTGAGAGACCCATTTCACCAACTTGATTTGGGCGTGACAGCGACCAAGTACCTCTGTTCAAAGGCCCAGGTACTGTGGGACTTGCTTCGGTCTTCCCTTTGGAGTTGCCTCCTTCAGGTAACTTATCGCTCACCTCACTAAACTCCCTTTGAAACCCGACGGTTTTCCCCTAGGAAGTGCCATACCCGCTTGGAAGGGTGTCGGCTCACAATTGGCGTCCGCTGAGGTTGGTGGTGTCTCGAATTTGCACCTCCCAACCCCTCTTAGGTGAAGTTGACCCCCCCCCGAGGGGAATGACACTTGGGCGCTCTTGTAGCTCATCAGACAGGTCTTGTCTAGTCATTTTGAGCCAAATGTTGAGGTTTTGCATTTTTACCATGATTATGAGTTTTCCCTCCATTTGTATTTTTGTTGGGTAATTGCCCTACCGTAATAGACTTGGCATTCCAAGTTGAAGATCTAATGCAACACACGCAAGAGAAACTGAAAGAACTAAACAAAATTGAGAGAGACACAACACGGCACGGCGAAGTTCCGTGCCTAGAGATATTGGCCCCAAAGACTGGCGCCCCTTCTCACTAATTCTTTATTATTATGCTTCAAAAGATACAATGTTTGAGGGTCCTCTTCTCTCTGTAATGCTCCCAAACCAACCGCAGAAGAGAGACCCTGGCCTTGGCCAAAAGCAGTACATGAAAATTGTTAAGTCTAAAAGCATCTTGCCCCAAAAGCTAGCACCCTGCTGGACTGTCCGTATGCGGTGCCACGTCAACATGTCAGTGCAATTCAAGACGGAAATTACGGAAGTCCATACAGCTTTCCAAATCATATTTTTCGTGCAATTTTGGGGGCGCCGCTTTATTTTCTAGGTTTTGGGCCGCCCCTCGGCCGAGGTACGATAAGTTGGAACAACTTTTAAGTGAGTTTAGGCCACTTGACAAAATTTTGTAAGTTGGTGAAACTTCGTCTGCCTCTTTCACAAGGGTTTTGACCCCTCTGTGTTCGGAGTCTGTCCTTTAGGTTATGCCATGTCATCACTTTGTGACACCCATCTTCCTCCCATTTGTGTTAGGTGATTTGCCTACCTTCCCCCATTTGTATTTTTGTTGGGTACTTGCCCTACATTCCCCTATTGCACTTGACATGTGACTAGGGTGGGTAGTCATTCACTTGTGGCTTTGAGTATAACAGAGTTTGCTTGCACTTTCTCATGCTTCCGAACTCACGCCTTCTCGTATTACCGCCCAAGTTTGGCGGAGGGATCTACTAGCACTCCGCTTGGAGGAGTGTTTGCGTGGACATTAGCAACCATTCCATCGTGCCCTAATCGTCCTCCCCAAGTGTTTTTGAGTGGGCTGCATTTTTGCTTAAAGCTACGTTTTTTTGCAAGTTTTTACATTTGGCCTCTCCCATTGCCCACTTCCCTCCCCATATCACTCCCCTATCTGCCACCTTTGGTGGCCGGATACAACCCTCTCCATGAATGCTTGAGTTTTTGTGACGTACGAGCGGCTGTGTTTTTCTATACTACATGTTCTTGCAGATCTAGAGAGGGAAGTGAAACCGGCATGTAGCCTTGCTAAAGGGCGGTAAACTTTGGCTTTTACCTGTAAATAAACGGTCTTACTTTCCCTGTACTATACGACACAAAGTAACTTCACAAACAAACCTCTACTTGGAATTCACCACTTCAAAACAATTCACAACTTGGAGTGCTCACAAGTAGACAAAGACACCCTGTTGGCCCTAAAGACTAGCGCCCCTTTCGGTATTTTTTTATTCAATTGCAAATAAACGACCCGAACACTTTCACCCAACCCTCACCAAGCTGTCCAAACCTATCAAGGGCTGTTTTCGACCCAATTGCGACAGCATAACAGCGCCAAAATCCTTGTAGGTCAAAAGTACACTCTAGGACGAATTCCCTTGCACTTCCGAAGCTTTCTAGCGAGCTGCAGGTAAATTTCAGCATGCTGTAATTTCCTGTTTTGGCCACTGTCAGGTGTCCAAAGACTTGTACAAGCACCCGAAGGCTTCTCTGAGGCTCCCTTAGTGTTATCTTGTAGTTTAGGTGCGAAATCCTAAACTTGCAAATAAACACAGCAGGTCGTAATTTTCTCTTTTAGATCGTTTTGAGCGGAGCAACACGTCTACGTGTGTCTAAGGAGCTCCCGCACGCAATGGGACAGTTTCCTTGTGGTTTGGATGACTTTGCATGTGAGAAAAATCTCCGTTTTCACAATTTATCGCAATGGAATTGTGCGTACCTGTGGGGGATTAGCAATTAGTTCAGAAAGCTCTTGCCTTGCCAAACGTGCATAAAACCCACAAAACTATACATGGTCATCTGAGTAGCCCAACTAGTGGGTCATTTCCATATGTGCAAAGGAAAGAGAGATGCAGGAGAGCAAATCATCGCGCTACATGAGACAGGGGAGAAGGCAAGCTTTCCATTAAAGCTGTGACCACTTGCACCCACTACTCACACACACACACACACTGTACTCACTCAATGAGCTCCAACATAGTCCCCCCCTCTCAATTTTGGGCATCTCCTCTTGGGATGAAAGCTTCTGGATGTGTGTGTTGGCCTACAGGTTGCTCTTCTGCTGCCATGTGTCTAGTTTGCCCCTTTTGGTTTGATTTCCTAGTACCCACCAACATTTAAAGTCTTGCCGAGGTCTTTACTAGTCAAATTCGAGTGCTGATTGGCCCAACCATCTTGTGGTTGCCTGGCCTTGACTCCTACGGGTGAAACTCTCGGCCAACGGCTGTTTCACACTGGCCATGCAATATCCAAGCATTTGTGATTTCAAAAGAAGGTCCCAAAAATTAAATAAAAATCAAAGGAAGGAAACCAACAAATAAAGTTAGTGTTTGTCACAGTCTCGTGACATACCCCCCTCTTGAAATCGCAAATGTCCTCGATTGCATGCCTAATATACATGCACATGACTTAGTGTGATTAGCACCCTTTTATCGTCACATGTATCTGCAAGAAAGGTTATGAAATATAGATACAAATGACTTAATAAAACCTTGATACTTTTGTCATTTCCGTCTATCATAAAAGTGAACATTATACCCTTAACACTTGTTAAGCAATGTACACTTCTATTGCATTGAATCCGTATGTACATATGATGTGCTAGCTCCAGCATCACCCCTCTTTTGAGCACGTTGAGTTGGGGCATACGTGGGTTGTAAACCAAAGGCTTCAAGGTAAAGCTACAATACATTTGGTGATTCTAACAGTTCACTCTCTTCCATCCAATTTGCATCCATAGTAGATAGTTTTTGCACTTCACCGAATAATTGTCTTGCAACTTTTTTCTTAACTTTTCTTTCTTTATGTACCAAAATTTTCTCAGGTACCAGATCTCATCAAGTTCCTCAACTTCAGGTTGATCTTTATCTGGCATATCTTCTGGCCCATCACCCGCAAAGGGTCTTAGAAGACTCACATGAAACGCAAAGACCCATAGTAGCGCATACTAAGCTTTGGAAACAACCTTTCATTGTCCTTCATCTTCTTCAATCTTCCCTTTCCAAATCGTATAAAAGCCCAGTCACCAGATGAAAACAAGAGTTCACGTCGGTGACGATCATCACCCTTTTCTGCTTTGCCTCGGTCTTCTCCAAGGCAAGCTTAATTTTCCTATATATTTCATCCATATTTTCTACATGTCAATCTACTTTAAATATCTTATCTTTTGTGTGCAAAATGGAAGGAACCTTTTTGCCACCGTCGACAATTTCAAAGGGTGCCTTGCTTGATGATAAATGCATTGTATTGTTGTACGCATACTCAAGCAAAGGCAAATATTGTTCGCACTTGCCCTTATTGTGTCACAAAGTGATGATGAAACCGGCCCGTAGGGCGGTAGACGTAGGCTTTCACCCGAAACTTTATATATATATACCTAGATGAATCCAGGATAAGCCTAGATTCACCTATTAAGGAAAGTGCAAGGTATAGACCCATGGTAGTCACCCACAAGACAATATAACCATCAACTCATCATGCGTAGCATTGACTAAATACCAAAACTTTACTTTACTTTAATACATAGAGAAACTTTGCAAATAAAAACCTATAACGGGAATTAACACTTCAAAGCACACGGCTCGAAAGCTAGAGTGCTCCGAGCAGACGCCGACAACCTGTAGGCCCCAAAAACTGGCTCTCTTTTCAGTATTTCTTTATTCCTTTAGAGGGTAAAGTTATAAAACTAGAGTCCTCGGGGTGTTCAGTGTATCCAGCTAGATCACACCTGTTTTGGTAAAATTCGGCAACATAATGGCCCCAAAACTCGCCCTGAACAAATCCCCCTGCTAGAACTCGCTTCCAAAGACATACACCCTCTGTTTTCAGCCCAAAAACAGCAATTACAGTAAGCTGTATTTACTGGTTTTTACCCTGTTTTCAGCCCTAAACAGTCTCGGAACTGTCCTCTAACAGTGGGGCACTGTTCCCAATGCTTCTGGCATCCATACGGCTACAAAAAAATCCAAAAACAGTGCATAACTAGCGCTGACAATGCACTTGTAAGGTGAGGTTATCAAAGTAGCAGTTAGCGACTCCTGTTCCTGCTCAAAGAGGCTCTTGCCTCGACACAGAAGCATAAGACCACACAATTGTACATAGGTCAAATGAAGAGCCCTCTTGTGGGGCATCACATTACTGCACGTAGGGGAGAGAGAGAGCAATGTAGAGTGTGTAGGACATCACTTCTTGCACTACACTGTACATGAGAGGGAAAGCTTGCACACAGTAGCTTTGGTACCTGCAACAATCCACCATACGGCTGAAAAATGCAGCCCCCGCGTTTATTTCAACGCTTCTATCCTCCTCAAAGTGGAAAAGGCCCAAAAATGTGCCAAGTGGCACTCATGCATGGTTTTCACGTTTTGTACCTTCCGATATAAAAACATCTCAATCGGTTGCTCAGTTGACTTTGCAGCCGAGTAATAAAATGTACCTCTTGTCATTCTGGAGCTAATGACGCGAACAGATTTCATGGCCCAAAATAGAAGTTCCCTAAATTTTAGGGGATGCTTCCATGTTAGGAGGGAAGCTATGGAGGATACAGGCGGTGGGGAAGAAGAGCCATGGCGAGAGAGAGAGAGAGAGAGAGAGAGGTGCAGAAGCGAGATAGAGAGAATGGATACTCAGCAAGAGAAAATAACACGCTATTGTTGATTGATTGTATTAATTTTTGTGGAGCTTACATATATAGAGCAAAATTGGCCATGCAAACTGGCTCTAAAGTGTCCTCTGCGTGCTATAAGGGGAGTCTCCCACGGGCTGACACCAACAATTAAACGAGGGCTTGAACCCAGCATTCCATTGGACTCTCACTTGTCATCTGACCATCTTTCACCAATGGGACCACGTCCAAAAATGCAATGTAGCCTAGTTCTCGGGTGATTTTCTCTAGGTGATCCCACCTTCTCAATGTGCCTCTATGGAGTTAATTTCCTAGTGTCCAACCTATTAAGTGCGGCGAGGGGACCTAGATGACTTTGAGCTGAGGCTAGACACCCTTTTACTACTCGAATCCCAGTGCCGACCAACTTCCCGTCCGCGCGTGAAACTACCGTTTCACACTGGCCAAGAGGGTCTCAAAAATTAAACGAAAATCATCGGAAAGAAACCAACAAGTAAGGTTAGCAATTGCCACGTCCTCGTGGGTGACAGATGACATGGCATGTAAAAGGGCCAACCTTAGTGAAGGAAGCAGCAGACATTGTCTAACTTATGGAATCTTGATGAGTGGCCTAAATCCATTAAAAAGTTGTTCCAACTTATGGTATCCCGACCAAGGGGCCTAAAACCTTGAAAATAAAGTAGGAAACCCAAATTGCGTGGCGAGCTGGTGATGTGGCAGGCTATACGGACATTCGCGATTTGTGCAGCAAATCACACTGACATGCTAACGTGGCGCACCGTACGAACAACCCTTGGGGGCGCTAGCTTTTGGTTATCAGATGCTTTTAGAACCTGCTTTTCATCTATTGCTTTTGGTCAAGGGTCCTTATGAGAACTGCCAAGGCCTCTCTTCCAGCACATTTGCTTGGGAACATTGCGGAGGGAGTAGACCCTCGGACATTGTACTTGTTGAAGCATAATAATAAAGAAATACCCAGAAGGGGTGCCAATACTTCTGGGCGCGGAACTTCACCGTCCTGTGGCATGTATACAAGACCGCGTTCAAGACATCCTTTGGATAGGCATTATAAATACTCTTGCAACGTTTAATAAGATGATGAACATGATTTTTAGAGAGTTCAAGTCATTTATGGGCACTTTCCTCAACAACATCATCGTATTCTCCAAGAGTGAGATAGAGCACAGATTGTCACAAATCGATGGTGTGGCAGTTCTTCCCGGACACACACACACGCAGAAACTATACGGACAGTGCTGACGTGGAAGAATCCCGAAAGTGCACCCACATGCTGACGTGGCAACCTGTACGGCCTTCCACAATTTGCGCTGACTGGCTGATAACGTGGCAGTTGTACGGAATTCCGCTTTTTGCGCTGCTGACTTTTTTATGGCAGTTTTTGACCAGTTCTTTTGGAACAGTTTGCTTTTGAGTTTAACTACTTTTGGGGCTCTGCTTTTGGGCATCCCTTATAAGAATAAAATCCCTAAGGGCCTCACTCTTTGGGGCATCTGGACGCAAAGTCTGTGAGCGGAGGACCCTGCGGGAGTTGTACTTTGCTCAAAGATTAATATAAAAGAAATACCGAAAGGGGCGCCAATCTTTGGGGCCAATCTCTCTGGGCACGGGGCCATGTCGACCAAATTGAACTGTGATTTTAAAGTTGTGAAGTATTTTAAGTGATTCTCTCTCGTGTCGCGACAGAAGAAGACTTGGGGTGTCCAAGTTTGTTATAGTGGTATCAAAGCATCAGGCGTGTGCTTTTCTCAAAGCATACCGGTCCTATCAAAGAGCAGACATGGCACTTGGGCACTTTGTAAATTGATATCGAAGAATCTTCGTGCTCAGATCCCGGACTTATTAGCCACTACCACCCTTACTTCATCGCGCACGCTCCCATCTTCATCGCTCTATCTTACAAAGCATAAAGCCATTAAGAATCCCAGATTACACATGGGTTCTCGTGAAGAATCCGATGGAGATAATACCTCAACGGGAAGGCAAAGAAAAGTTGAAATACGGCGCGGAAACTGAAGAAAAGAAGGAAGATTTGGGCAATTTTTGGTGGAGAAGTTTGCCAGAGTAGAATACAAGCGTCCACTAAAGGTTCACATGGGTGTGAAAAGATTGAAAAAGTACTCTAGAGACCCGAGATTTGCGAAACACCTCAAGAATTACCCGATTGATGAGATTCACTCGAGATGTCTCCTCTCAAGATGGGGTGGAAAGCTGAAGGGACAGATGAGTACAGAAAAGTGGAAGCTTTACTCGTAAGAAGAGCTAGAACAGAACTGTTGACAACAAGATGAACCAGATATTGGAAAGGACACTGAAAGGGATATTGATGTACTGACAATATGGTTGTTTGTGACAAATGACCGGAAATAGGAGCGAGGAACTCGCTTCTGTATGGATTGGGAAGCATGGACCTGGACATCCACTCTTTTGCAACGAGGTGAGCCATCTCCTTCATAGTTACCCGGAACGGGAACAGGGAATCGGAACGGGAGGGTCCGAAACGGGACGGGAACAGGGAGGAGGAGGGGGGGGGGGGGGCGAAACGGGAACGGGGCCGGAACGGTCCACCTAAAGTAAGGCTTGAATTACCTCCATTCAGCTTAGTCCCAGATAAACTCCTAAACAACCCCAAAACTGCCCCCAAATCTGCCTCCTAACCTGCCCTCAAACTGCACCAAATATGTTCTCCGAACAATTCCAAATCTGCCCCCAAATGCCTAATTTTGCCCGTTCCGCCCCGCGTTTCGCCGTTCCGCCTCGTTCCCCCCATTCCGGAACACCATTCCGGTTACACCCCGTTCCGGAACGGTGTTCCGTTCCCATCTCCGTTTTGGGAACGGGACTCGTCCGGGATGCTGTTTCGGAACGTTTGGGCTGTGTTCCCCCTGTTCCATGTTACACTGATCTCCTTGCCCGTTTTGCAGGTGAAATCAAGGATGAGATGGTGAAATCGAAAGCGACGACAGCTCAGAAATGAATCGAATATCCTTTCGATTCGAGATAAGAATGATGAATTTGAATGAATGAATGATGATGCATGTTGAATGATTCTAGTGCATCAAGATTCCCATATGAATGAGATGACTGGATACTGTGGTGAGCGCATCAAGAGTTCTTGCGGGATGAGATGGCTACACAGGGATCTAGGTGCATCAAGACTTCTAGACGGATGAGATGACTAGATGATTGAAACACTGTGTTCAATATAAACTAAGTGTGTGAATAAAGAACTTTCAAATAGGATTTTCTAAAGATGATTTTTGATTTACAAGATTAATGTTTTTCTCAAAGGACTTGCTAGTTATGTGCAGATAACAGGTGAAATCGATGATAATGGATGATAAAATTGGGAGCAATGACCGCTCTAGAATGAATCCGATAAGTATCATGAATTTGGAATGAAACTAATATGGCTAATATGGAAGAACCTTCTATTTGTGAACAGACAATAGGATTGCGAATGAGATGATGATAATGATTTTGGAGCAGTGACAGCTTCCGAATGAACCGGATAACGAATCATGAATCACGACTAATTCAATGGAATGAATGACTGGACCACCCTGTTCAGTATGAACTTAGTGATGGATTGGGATCCCCAGAAATAGTTCTCCCACACGACAGTGCTTGAGGCGAATGATTCTCGCACACGACAGTGCTTGAGGCGAATGATTCTTGCACACGACAGTGCTTGAGGCGAACGATTCTCGCACACGACAGTGCTTGAGGCGAATGACTACTTGTACACGACGGTGCTTGAGTTGAAAATCTCTGTAGACATGATCGCAATATGGGATTAGTTAACCCGACATCAATGAGGTCCAGAAAGGATCTAGATGTGGTTGCTAAATACGTTGCTAACAGTCATCATCTGAGATTTAGAATGAACTTTTCTGTGATTGATTTGTCATGTGATGTCATATGATGTGATTGCCGTCTTTGTACAAGTGCTAGATGCGTCGTGTCTAGTGCGTCGGTACGAGTTAGTTGTATATTGAATTGGTTTATGGCCTCTGTCTCTTTTGCACGCGTAATCGAGGGTGATTATAATTCTCTCAAGAGGGAGGTATGTCACAAATCAATGACGTGGCAGTTCTGCCCGCGCGCACGCACACACACACACACACAGAAACTGTACGGACATTGCTAACGTGGCATGCTGACGTGGAAGAATCCCGAAAAGTGCACTAACATGCGGATGTGGCATCCTATACGGCCTTCCGCAATTTGCACTGCCTGGCTGATGACGTGGCAGTTGTACGGAATTCCACTTTTGCGTTGCCGACTTTTTTATGGTAGTTTTTAACCAGTTGCTTTTGGAACAATTGGCTTTTGAGTTTAATGCTTTTGGGGCTCTGCTTTTGGGCATCCCTTGTAAGAATAAAAGAGCCCTAAGGGCCTCACTCTTTGGGGCATCTTGACACAGAGTCTGAGAGCGGAGGACCCTGCGGCTCAAAGATTAATATATAAAAAAAATCGAAAGGGGCGCCAGTCTTTGGGGCCAATCTCTCTGGGCACAGGGCCGTGTCGATCAAATTGAACTGTGATTTTAAAGTTGTGAAGTATTTTAAGTGATTCTCTCTCGTGTCGCGACAGAATGGGGTGTCCAAGTTTGTTACATAGACACCATTTGTTACACGTTTTCCAGGTACGGCAACAACATCGACAAGTGGTTAATGGTAGAAAGAGAGTTTTTCTTGCCAGAGATACACTTTTTGGGACACATTGTCTTTGCAAAGTGTGTAACAATGGACCTCGCCAAGGTTGAAACCAATTGAGATTGTCCAGATTTGAAAACTGTACATGAACTTTGAAGTTCGAAGCTTTTTGGATTTCTGCTCGTATTACCCCTGATTCATTTGAAAGTTTGCAAAGATTGCTTCTCCATTACACATTCTGACACAGCAAGGGATTCCTTTTTCTTGGAACGATCTGAGATTGTAGCATTTAAGACTCTCAAAGAGAAGTTGATAACTCATCCAATGTTGGTTTTACCAGACTTGCAAAAGCCATTTGAGGTTAGTGTGATGCGTGTGGTCGTAGTCAGGGAGCGGTCTTAATACAAGAGGGCCGGGTTGTAGATTATGAGAGCAGAATGTTTTTCGCGACCAGAGCGGGTTGCACACATTTATAAGAAAGAGCTATTGGTAGTCATCCATGCTCTTACTCAGTGGCGCCATTTTCTACTCAGAGCCGATTTTACTGTGTTGACCGATCACCAAAGTTTGCGATACTTCTTGTCCTAGAAGCAACTTTCGGACAAACAGATGAGATGGACGAATATTTTGTTACAATTTCACTTTCAAATCGTCCATGTTAAGGGAAAGAATAAGTTGGTGGCAAACGCATTGTCTCGCAAGCCACGGATTTAGGCGATTTCATCATCACAGCTTTGAAGCTATGGTAGATCAATACGCCACAGATCCAGATTTTGGAGACATCTTTGACTGGTTACAAAGTGAAGAGACAATTGCAGGCTATTCTCTAAAGGAAGGCTACTTGATACGGAAAACTATGTTGTGTTACTCAGAGGTTGAGGAACAAGGTTTTGGCACGGTGCCATTGTCCACCTCTTTCGGGCCATCGCGGCATAGACACCACCTTAAAAGGTGTGGAGAAGTACTTCTATTGGCCGAGGCTCAAAATGGATGTAGACGAGTTTGTTCGCAGTTGCTTAGTATGCCAAAAGGTCAAGTTTGACAGGCATAAGGCACCGGGTCTACTATAACCTCTACCTATTCCTAGCCGGCCTTGGGAGAGCATAGCAATGGACTTCATTTTTTATCTTCCCAAAACTCAAAGTTGGCATGATGGCATTTGGACAATCATCGACCGATTCAACAAGTGGGCTCACTTCATTCCGATCTAGAAGACAGTAAAAGCTACCATTTCGCTAAGCTGTTTGTCTCGCAGATTTTTCGATGCCATGAGTCTATAGTTTCAGATAGAGATCCCCGTTTTACGAGTTTGTTTTGGAGGGCAATTTGGGAGAATAGCACATGGCTGCAATTCTCGTCCTCGTTTCACCCATTGACAAATGGGCAGCTGGAGATGGACAATTCAGTGGTATTGGACTTATCGGTAGTCGTACATCTCTGATCAGAAGAGTCAATGGGAGAAGTATTTGCCCTTGGCGGAGTTTGCTTACAGCAACCCGGTCCATATGTTTACGGGGAAGGCACCATTTGAGATTATTGAGGGTGTCAAGAAGGTTCCACCTATTTTGAGCACCAAAGATAAGATTTTTGAAGTAGACACAGGGTACCGATACTGCTTTTGCCAAGGTACGGGAAGCTCTGGAGAAGTCTCAAGCAGAAGGTAGCACGCAAGCAATCAACGTGACTTGCAATTGAAGGAGGATGATTGGGTCCTATTACAGTTTGAGGAGGAATGCCTACAGAAACGAAAGGGTAAGGAGCGGCTTTTTTCAAAGCTAAGTATGCGATACTATGGCCCTTTCAAGATTCAAGAAAAGATCAATGAAGTATCCTTCAAGCTCAAGTTACCAGATACTTGGAAAAGTTACAACGCATTTCATGTGAGTCTAATAAGACATATCAAAGGTGAAGTGCCAGAGGAATAGCCTGAAGTGCAAGAGATAGAGGAGATTCTCATTCTAGACAAGGTCTTGGCTCTCAAGGAAAGGAAAATGAGAGGTAAGCTGACACGCCGGTATCGGTTCAAGAACTATCTGGCTTTGGATGCCAAGTGGATGGAGGGGGAGGACCTAGCAGATACTCCACAGATTTTATAGCTTTACCTTGAAGCTTTTGGCTTAGCACCGACTATTCCAAGAGTTATCGACGAATCAGCAGGCTGCATCTGGTGCAGTGTTGACTGCACAAGAGGGGAGTTACTCCACGTCTTTGTCACAAGTTACCTCCATGGAATATAGTCATCTGCTATATGACTTTATGTAAAGAAGTACTTTGAAATGGGAATTCCTAAAATGAATCTGTTACATGTGCTCTCTGATGTGTGTATTGTCTGAGTGCATGTTTGAAAGACGAAATGACTAGCATTTCTGTCTTGTTCACATGAGGGGTGATGTGGATATAATAGTAACGAGATTTAATCAATCAAAACATCCGTCAGAAATCTTCTCAGTTTGAATGTGATTGCTAAATAAGTTACAATGATCATGATTCTCATCTAAGATCTCGACAGGGATAGTGATGTAAATGTGATGTGAATGCTCGATGATTGTCATCTTTGTGCTATGTGGTCTAGTACTTCGGTACTCCTATGTTGGATTTGGAGGCATAATCGAGGGCGATTACAATTCTTTCAAGAGGGGGGTATGTCACAAAGCGATGATATGGCTTGGCCTAAAGGATAGAGGCCGGACATAAAAGGGCCAACCCTAGTGAAGGAAGCAACAAAAGAAGTTGTCGAACTTATGGAATCTTGTTGAGTGGCCTAAATCCATTTAAAAGTTGTTTCAAATTAATGTATCCCAGTCGAGGACCTAAAACCTTAAAAATAAAGCAGGAAACTCAAATTGTGTGGCGAGCTAGTGACGTGGCAGGCTATACACTAGCTTTTGGTTATTAGATGCTTTTAGAACCTGCTTTTCATATATTGCTTTTGTCCACGAGCCTTTATAAGAACTGCCAAGGCCTCTCTTCCAGCAGATTTGCTTGGGAACACTACAGAGAGAGCGGACCCTCGGACATTGTACTCATTGAAGCATAATAATAAATAAATATCGAGAAGGGGCGCGAGTCTTTGGGGCCAATACTTCTGGGCGTGGAACTCCACCGTGCCGTGTTCTCTCTCTCTCTCTCTCTCTCTCTCTCTCTCTCTCTCTCTCTCTCTCTCTCTCTCTCTCTCTCTCTCTCTCTCTCTCGGAAAAAGTCAGGGCTGTATATTACAGAGTACAATATAATCCCCAGCGGATGCCAAAATAGCCTATCACGTGGGGTGTACAAGCTGAATGTAAGGAGGAGAGCCACTATAGTGACAACTCGACTAGAACAATCTCATGGTGGTCTGTGGGATGAGTGGAGGAGAAACCACCGAGGAGGGGCATAATGCCACGTAATCTGGCCACCTGTAAGTGTAAAGAAGAGTGGGGATCGTGCCCAACGCCGAAGGAATGCAATCGGCGAGCCTCGGCTGCTCGAGATGTACCTGAGGAAGAATCCCATTGCCAAATCAGGGTATGAATGATGTCCAGCCAAATGGCAATGAGGGTATCCTGAAGGAGCTGTGGAGCCGCACTTAGAATGTGGAGACAACGAGCTCTCCAAACATTCCATAGTGTAATACTAGTGATGACTGAAAAAACTTCATCACGTGTCTGAGAATCCCCCTGCCAAGCAATCTGTGGTAGCATAGCCAAAGTACCTCACCGATAACCAGCCGATGTGAGCATAAAGGCTGGATCTGTGTCTGAGCCCTCGTAGAAAAGATGGGGGCCGGGCATCGGCATCAACAATGAGACAGATCCCCAAGTAAGAAATCCATGTTGAACACCTGCTCTGCTAAGTAGAAAGCAAACTGCAAGCCACACTACATGGGAAGCTGAGCATGACCAAAGACAGTGTGCAGGTGACTCCAGTAGTCGCAAAGGACAGCGAGTACATAACGGATCATGACCCATAGTAGCTAGCCAAGTCCCAACTGGAAGTCCCGCATGTGCAATCATCCACATGAAAAAAGAAATACGACGAGCCGCATGTAAATCCCAGATGGCGGACCAAAACAGCTGCAGATAGGCATGGGAGAGGCCTCAATGTAACCAGAAACGCATACGAGTGGGCTGCTCTGGCTGCTGTCTCATCAATGCTAACCGTCCAATCCTGACAATGTACTCAAAGAAGGATACAGGTGCACTGGTGGGGTCAGAGTGAGGCCAATGCCACTCACCTGGGTCCCAATAAAGCTGAGATAGGGCACGACCCTCCCACACCCAAAGCCTCCAAAGTGCAGCATCAGCGGAAGCGAAACGAGGGTCAACACAACGACGCTTCCCGCGGGAGCCAACTACTCTAATGGCCTCCCATCGAGCTCCGGGAAGGGCAAGGTGCGGAGAGGTGGCATCATATGTCAATCTAGCATGAATCCCCTGAGACTGGTCAGTATCAACTGTGAATAGCATGGTGTCTAAACGAGCTAATAAGAGAGTGCTCTGAGCAAAGAGGCCTTCCCAGCCAGAACGGGGAGGCATCTGAACCGTGCCCCTCATGACTGCATCCCACTGTGAAGGAACAGCGGAATCAATCTCAAGCAGTCTGTCTGTCACCCTGCGACCAATGTCATAATGTTCTGCCACAAAATCAACATCCAGCATACGTGTCTCATGAAACAACCGCATAGAGGCAGCAGGGCCAGTGTCCCAGGCAGCCCAATCAATGTGAGTCCTCTCTCCAAGCTGACGGAGTGGATCAACCGAAGAATCAAGAACTGCAGCATTCCAAATGAGAGGCTGGCGCTCAATCTCCTCACGACATGAGGGAGGTGAGCGTATGATAGCCTGTCGCATGGAAACCCAAATCTGAAGGAGCGATCGGATGAAGGGTGAGAGGGAGGCGGTGGACAAGGGGGCATCAGTAAAGAGAAAATGATACCCTGTCTGCCAAGTATGACCATCTCTCTCTCTCTCTCTCTCTCTCTCAGTTTTGTTCAGTTGTTTCAATTTTTCTTGCGTGTGTTGCACTAGATCTTCGGCTTGGGGTGTCCAAGTATATTACATATTGTCGGACACATGGCATTTGAGCTGATCTAGGGCAGTAGAATTAGCCTCTTCTAATTGACTATGGCATACCATGGCACTTAAACACCCTGTACATGAACAATCATGCCATCATATCAGATTTTATCTTCTTCCTAACAAGAATAAAATGGGCTTGACTGCTTTTATTGTTGCATCTATACCACGATGCCCTACATACGGTGGGACATGACTTTCTGCCATAACCTTATGTCGCAATGGCCTACTAACACATAGTCTTCTATGCATCATCATAATACCATCCCTGAGGAGATAGTGTTCATGGTGTTGTCCATCTAACAACTGTTCAACTTGCAAAATCTTCATCAGTAGCACATTGTTTCTTCATATCATCAAGCTCATGATGATAACGAATTGGCACAACAAAATTTGTGGCTTTCTTGATAATGCATCAGCCACAACATTCTTTTTGCTTTCCACATGCATGATCTGAAAGTGGAACATAGACAAAATGTTTGCCCATCGCATATGCCGCACTAACCCTGTAGGGAGGTCTATGTGGTGGGCTACAACCTGGCATCAAATCTATCGCATGATATTTAGGCCTCTCCGGCCGCAACTAAGATGGTAATGAATCAGAGAAACAGTCACTAAACTCTCGCAAAAATGTTGACCTTTCTTTATCTTACAAAGATAAATTTGACTGACAATTATATGAAACATCACGTGCAAAAGTCAAGTACACCGAAAGATGATTTTCAATTACAGAAATGATAGGCAAAGTTGATAGAATAGAGATAGATTCTCCTTTAAGCTTTACATCCAAGATGTGAGTTTTGCCCCTATGTTGCAAGGTGATCTTTTGTTGGAGACATCCAACACTCCCTGTATATGGAACATCCATGGGATTTCCAAAAACCATCACATCCTTCCAAACGCATGATATAAAACTCTTTTGTGTCCACATACGACTGAATCTGCAGACGCAGCTTTCCAATGTTGGTAGTTACACACTCTTAATGGCCAATACATGCCAAACCTACCTCGGCTGTGCAGTGTACCCCGTTTCTTCAGCTTTAATCCCCAACTTGATAGCCAACTCTGGTGAGATAAAGTTTGCCTTTGTTCCTAGATCAAAGAAAATAAGTGTTGTTTGATCCCTCACTCTACCCCATGCTCTGCATAGCTCACTTGCATCAATATTTGGCCTATCCCCCACCATATCTAGCACTAAACCGGCCGTGAATTTGGGCTTCTTTCCTTTCTTGTCATCTGAGTCAGCTGGCCTTTTCTTCTTTGGACAATCAACAGCAAAGTGACTAGGCTACTCGCAAATAAAGCATCTAGCCTCGGCCATTTATTTTCCTCCCTAGGCTTGCGCACAAAACTGTTTCTTGGCCTGTCCTCCAGAGGTCTCTGCTGAGTCTTTAGCTTTCTCTGCTTTTCCTAACCCGTGGGAAGCTTCAAGAGTCGTTTTCACAAAGGACTTCTTTGATGAATTTTTCTTTGATTGACCCCCTTTCACGCTGCCCTTAAATCCATTGTCTTCTCCTTTCAACAAGGCATTACCAATGTTCGTAACCTCCATCACTTGAGTAAGGGTGGCCACTCTAGTCTTTGTGCGGTAATTTCTGAGCCCTTTAGGCAGCCCACAACAATACTTTTCTATCTGCTCTGTCAATGGCACGAATCTATAAGAAGTTACTCAAAGTAGCACTTTACAAAACTTCCAATTGTGCTCTTGTAAATTTTTGCAATTAGCTGCATAGTGTTGGTGCCAATCTGTCATAACGTGGACTTCAAAATTATTTGATAGCCATGCAGATGCGAAGATCTGTTTGAAATAAACCCATGTGGCATGTTCTTGTCCTTGCATTAATAAAGTTGTCCACCACCATTGACGCCCATTTCCTTTTAAGAAAGTGGCAGCTTTGCAGACCTTCGAAGCCTCAGTGAGATTCCTCCCTACATAAGCAATATCAAACTGTTGGAGGAACGTAAGAGCCTTCGTCTTGTCTTCAAAACCACTAAAATTGTCAAACTTCATACTACCACCTTCTTTGTATGGTATTGGCTTGTCAAGCACTGTCAAATTATCATAGGGAAGTGTTTGCAAAATGGGTACAATGCTTATGAGCTCCTCACTCATTAGCATTCTAGCTTTTCAATGCCATATTTGCTTGCTGATTGGAAAAACCGGCCATACCAAAACTGCCCAATGGCACTCCAAACTGGCCCTGAGTACTCTGAAACCTTGGCTGTAAGCCAATATTACCATACATGGAGTTTAATCATGCCTTGCATACCCCCAAGCATTGTTCCTAGCACGTACTGGTGATTTCAACGCGCATAAAAGCCATGCTTTGAAACATAGATCCACCTCCAAGGACCAAAATACCCACGATGTGCCGTAGGTGGTTGAAATACCTGATGCATAGCGTCGAGAATAGTTCATGTCCATTGAGATCAACACTTGGACGCTCAAAGGTGGCTGGCTAAACTCGAAAAGCACAAGGAATTGGAGTCCTATCCACATGTTCATGGATAGCAAAAGTTTGCCTTGGAGCCTCAAGTGACTCTGCAACATGCAAATGCTCCTTGTCCTCCTAGGTCACAGTTGGGACCTGCCCTTGAGCCTCAACGGGCTCTATTGGATGAGCAGGTTGCCTTGCTTGTTGTGACACTGATGGAGCTTGCAAAAAATCCATAAACCTGGGATTTTGCATCAATTGAGTAAACACATTCACAACAGCAACCAATTGTGTTCTGAATGCATCCTCATCTAATTGCCCAATCATTATCCCTTGAGCTTGTGTTTCATTCACATCAGTAAAAGGTACAGACAGTGATGGCCGTGAACTTTCGCCAACCTCATGCACTATAGGAATAGCCTGTCTGTCCTGTGAAGAGAAACCCTCTTCACTAGGGTCATTCATCCTGTATATATATATATATATATATATTATATATAATATGTGTGTGTGTGTGTTATATATATATAGTGTGTGTGTGTATACATATAACCATATATACATACACACATATACATATATTTGTAGTTATATACATGTGTGCGTATCTCTCTCTCTCTCTCTCTCTCTCTCTCTCTCTCTATATATATATATATATATATATATATATATATATAGTACTTTCCCTGTACTATACGACACAAGTAACTTCACAAATAAACCTGTAACTGGAATTCACCACTTCAAAACAATTCAAGACTTGGAGTGCTCCCAAGTAGACAAAGACACCTTGTTGGCCCCAAAGACTCGCGCTCCTTTTGGTATTTATTTATTCAATTGCAAATAGACAGCCTGAACACTTTCACCCAACTCTCACCAAGCTGTTCAAACCTGTCAAGGGCTGAAATTGCAAATTTTCGACCCATTTTCGGCAACATAATGACGCCAAAACCCCTATATGTCAAAAGTACCCTTGCACTTTAAAAGTTTTCCGTCAGAGAGCTGCAGGTCAATTTCAGCATGCTATAATTTCTTGCTTTGGTCATTGTCACGTGCCCAAAACCCTGTACAAGCACCCAAGGCTTCCCCGAGGCTCCCTTGGTGTTATCTTGTAATTTAGCTACAAAACCCTAAACCTGCAATAAAAAAAAGCACGCTGTAATTTTCTGTTTTGGATCATTTTGAGCGGAGCAAACATGTCTTTGTGTGTCTAAGGAGCTCCCGCACGCAATGGGACAGTTCCCATGTGGTTTGGACGAGTTTACACGCGAGAAATATCTCTGTTTTCGCAATTTGTCGCGATGGAACTGTGCATACCTATGGGGGATTAGCAATTAGCTAATCTGGTTCCTCTTCACAAGGCTCTTGCCTTGGCAAACGCCCATAAAACTCACAAAATTGTTTCTGAGTAGCCCAACTTGTGGGGCATTACCATATGTGCAAAGGGAAGCACGAGAGTAAATCATCGCGCTATATGAGACAAGGGAGAAGGCAAGCTTTCTATTATTGCTATGATGATACCCACTACTAACACACACACTATACTCACTCAATGAGCTTCAAAACAGCCCCCCTCTCAATTTTGGGCGCCTCCTCTTGGGATGAGAGCTTCTGGATGTGTGTGTTGGCTTGCAGGTTGCTCTCCTATTGCCATGTGTCTAGTTTGCCTCTTTTGGTTTAATTTCCTAGTACCCACCCAACTTATAAAGTCCTTCCAAGGGGCCTAAAAGACTTTAACCACTTCTTTACTAGTCAGATTCTAGTGCCGATCATCCCAACCATCTCATGGTTGCGTAGCCTTGACTCCTGCGGGTGAAACTCTCGACGGCCAACGGTTGTTTCACACTAGCCATGCAATGTCCGAGCATTTGTGATTTCAAAAAGAGGGTCCCAAACATTAAATAAAAATCAAGCGAAGGAAACCAACAAAAAAAACAGTCTTGTGACAGGAAGCACTGCTGAATTCTATGAACTAGCCTCTAGATACCTGGTCTCCGCCTGGGCATACTGCATCCGGTGCTTTGTCTTGCGTTATCTCTGTTTCAACACTGTTTTTCAGGTGTTTCCTTGCTGGTTTTCCCCGATTTCAGCCTTCTGTCAGCTGAAATAGGTGAGACATAACACCCTACCTACCTTTTGCACCGCTCCAATATACTGATCGGAAGCATACGAGCATGCTGAAAATTTTCTTTCCAGCAGCGTTTTCAGCCCCTCCCAGCTGCTTTTTTAGGTGGACTAAGGACTGAAAGCTTGCATTTTTTGTGTGTCAAAGAACTCTTCTCAGTGTTCAGACACCACAACAAGACATATCGTCTTTTGTCAAAGACATATTTTTGGCCGCAGATGCAACAGGATATTATCAAGTTTGTAAAGGCTTGTCACTCATGTCAGATAACGAAAGCTTCTCAATGCCTTCCTCAAGGTTTACTTCAACCTTTGCCAGTACTTCAACAAAGATTATCACCACTTTGCCTCGTTCAACCATAGGCAATGCTCAAATTCTTGTGGTGGTTGATCGAATTTTCCAAAATGGCACATTTTAATCCTTGTAAAAAGGCGGCTTCTGCTCCAGATGTTGTGACATTTTTTGTGCAAATATATTTTCAGATTACATGCCTTGCCAAAGTCAATTGTTTCACAAAGTTCACTCGACATTTTTGGACATTTCTATTCAAGTCTCTTGGTACGAATCTGTTGTTCGGTTCAGCCTATCATCCTTAATCAAATGGTCAGAATGCGTTGAGAGTCTGATTCCAATGGACATTCCATCAAAATCCATGAAGAAGAAGAGACTCACCTCCAATGAGCCATACCAAGAAACTTGGTGCAGGTGACCAAATGGAATTCCCTTCAAGGATACAGCTCACCAGAGTTTGGAACCAGCATGGCTCACACCAAGCTCTTGGCACACTTCTAAAGGCCGCCACTAATGAGCCTCTTCAATTTTGCAGCTACAGACACTTGAAACCTGCCACTTGTTCAACCTGGGTGAGGTAAAGTGGAAATGAAAAATGTAGTTCGACCAGTCACAGCAAGGTGTCCAAACTTCAAGTTGCTGGCTGGACATGGCTAATCAGGCTACTAAAGGTCGGCAGCAATGCAAGCGGGGTCAGCGAGGATAAGCTACGGGGGGAATGAAGGGGCAGCTGCGAGCAGCAACAAAGCTTGACACAGCAGAGGCTGAGGGCAAGCGGTAGAATGGGACGATAGCCAGCTGAAAAGGGCAGACTGCGGGCACAAGACACTGGCTAATCCGCAACTATGAAGATTGGTCCCAAAAACCTTGCTGGTAATCTCAATTAGCTCATGGCATAGACAAATGCAAAAAATACTTTGTATTTACTGGATACAAAGTGAAAACAGTAACCGGAGGAGCTGGGCAGCTGTACAAGTGCCCTAGCTAAGTTCTTAAGGAGAACTAACAAATGACATAGCATGTGTCCCCAAAGCTTGTACATAGGCACCAATGGGAACGTAAGGGTACTGCTGAAAATATGCCTGTGCTACAAATAATACGGACCCACGACATGGAAACAGACAAAAAGAGGAAGAAAATGGTGAGAAATAGGGCAAAATGGTTAGGACCATGCAAAACTCCTGCAGGCTGTGAGTGGGTGGACAAACCACAACCAAGAGCCTGTACAATGCAGAGCACAACCTACATAATCAGAAATGAACAGCATCTGTTAGGTGAGCCTTCCTGTCCATAGCTGAGGGAGAGCGGCATCTGTTGCAACACCAATGGCAGTTTCTTGTCTCACTGCCATGCTCATTTGAGGACTGCTCTGGCTGAGACAACAATAGACATTTGAGCTGAGCCTTTCCACTGTCTCCAATGGTCCTAAGGTGAGGCCTTTCTTCATCATTCTTGGTCTAGTGCAGTTGCTCTATCCACCAGATGTGTAGATAATAGGCCACCTGTTTGGCTTTTCCTTGCACCTATTACTTCAACTTCCATGGACAGGGCATTATTACCTTTTGAGATTTTCACCAGAAGTTGGTAGTCATCAGACGCAATATATGTTAACATATCATGCCAAATGCATATCATTACTAGTTCTTTTCAACAAAAATGCACGTCCACAAATTAGTGAAGGATAAACTAAAGAGTCGTGGTGCCTTTTTCTTTTCTTCTTTGTTGTTGTTGTTGTTGTTGGGGGCGGGGGAGGGGGGGGGGGGGGGGGGGGGGGGGGGGGGGGGGGGGGGTATATTTAGTATGTTGTGAACTTGCAAACCTCATAAGCTTCTATCAACCTCAGTGTTATTGCCACTGCATCTCCTTGACCCTTGTAAACATCTGGATGATATTCCTTCACCTAACAAGAAGGTGCACCCCATAAGACCCCAGAGTAATGAGTTCTGAAGCCCAATTCATGTACAAAGTAAAGCTTTACAAGCAAAAATCCACAAAAAGCATGTAACATAACATGGGTCATGACTCACACCATTGAGTAGTGAGCTTGAATATCTTCATGGATATGCTTACAATGTCTATCGGGACACATACTTCATCATTACTCCATGCCACGTGGACATTAAACAGGTATAGCATAAGAGCATAATGTAGCTAAAAAAGGCATGTATTTGTGAGGAAGGACTGAGCAAAATGATCTCTTACATTTGTAGACATATAAAAGCAAATAGCTCCATCTTGTCAAAGATCAAATAAATTTCATAGCTGAGAAAAATGAATCTGGGCTCTGGCAGGGCAACAATATTGTCTAAGTTTCTCATCAATCGAAGTCTACTGGCGGCATGGTGATCTGGCATTGCTTGGTTTAGGGCGTCTTGTAGATCACAGCTCCTCAACTCTAGCTGATGCCGCCACCTCTCAAGCAATGTGACATGAAACGTTTCGCAGTTTTGAGGTTTTGAAACATTTCGTTTCAGGGAATAGAAAACACAACAGGTTTTGTACACACTCACACACACATATATAGATTTATTTATTTATTTATTTTTAATTTATGTACGTGTGTGTGTGTGTGTGTGTGTGTGTGTGTGTGTGTATAACCCTTCATAAGTTCAGAATAGTCTGAACTAGCGAATTATGAGAGGGACTAAAGCACTCATAAAACTATAAAAGGAAGGGAGACAAGAAAAGAAAAGAAAAAACAAAAACAAACAAACAAACTAACTAACTAAATCACTTTGTTTGCTACGAAACAAAACTAGATAAAACAAAACATTGTTAATTGACGCAACTTACTTGGCTTAAAATAAGTACTCAACTTTAAGCAAAAAAGGATAAGACATCTTAAAAACTTAATCCTAGAAATCAAACTTCACACAACAACTTCTAAAGGAACACATTCGTAAGTCCTCAGGTAAGCTAAATATGAAATCGAAAAATGAATACTACTACAAACCTACGAAGAGCAAAGATCCAAACTTGACAATATGTGACCTCAACTTCGCTGCTTCTCCAAACAGGAAGAATAAGATTATCACCTTTATCATGCATAGCTTGAACAACAGCTATGACATCCCTACTCACGTCGTCAGTGCCAAAGAGTAAGTGCAGGTTTGTATAGAAGTCATTCATGCTTTGAACGTACTCTACAAAACCAACGAGCTGAGTTTCTATCACCCTCCGGAGGTGATGGGCATACTCAGCCATGATAAAGGCTAGCATTTGTCAAGCTATAGTAGACATACTAGAAGCGCTAGAGATCAAAACAACAACATAAGGTGTTATTAAGTCAAACAATAAGTCGGCTTTTTAGCTTCTCACTTCTATTGAATTTACTTCGAACATTTCAAAGGAAGAAACATTAAAAAGAAACTTATTACGATGCAAAAATGAACGAACGTTTTTCATGATTTTTTTGAATGAGTATCCTTTTTCAACTAGCAAAGAAATAAGATGGCAAGATTGAACAACAAAAGCAGATTTACTAGAACAAAGACGAGAAAATCCAAATAGGTGAGAGCAAATGACACCGTACTTAGCTAAAAGAGATACATTCGAAGAAATGTGAGGCATACAGATGATATTTAGATTGACATATTTTGGTTCAGGGCGCTTATCATAGATATCTACTTCTAATCCCAATGGAGTCTGAAATATCTTAAGGTCTAAAAAGGCACAACAATCACTATTTGTGGTACAGTTAAGTTCACAAAACTCCTTAGGATAAATTTCTCCGCCTACAGAACTCAAATTCAAGTATATAAAATCTTGAAAAGAAGGAACGTCAGGAACAAAAAGATCATTGCATAACTTGTGCAAAAATATTGGGCAAGTGTTAGCAAGAACAAGACGCTCCATAAAATCAAACTCATAAGTAAAAAGATAGAAATTAGCAAGAAAAACAACACAATTGGTGTCTATAGGGATACCAATTGTTTGCTTGAAAAGAGAGTCGCCGATAGTTATATATAAATTGTCCAGAAGAAAATCTAACCAAGATATGATGTCAATGTCATCTATCCTGGTGAATCTCTTTCTTCCTTTGTCTACATCTACATCTTACTTTTCCGCCATAAGAAGTCAAAGTTCAAGGCTGACTTTTCTACTAGCAATGCCTTGTACCTATCCTTCTCAAGCTTGTACGCAAAAACTTTTGAAATAAGGGACTTGACTCTAAATTTAAGGTCCTCCAAATTTAGCTTCATGTATAGTGTTGTAAAGTCAAAAGTTTGGAGACAAAAAGGAGAAGATTTCTCCTTAAGGCTTCTTGAAGAGTTCAAAAACTTTATAACAAGAATCACACCTACTAAATCATTTAAAATCCAACTTGAATCGGTAGGTACGTCTGCTTCCTTTAGCATATTTTTCCACAATTCATTTATGCTAGGTAAAATGGCTTTGAAACAATAACTAAGCCGTTTGGAAACCTCGGTCAAAGAGGTTAAAAGAAGCAACTATAAATCTAGGCTAGGGTTCTTGTGGAACTTCCAAACGGTATATAAAAAAGGTAATTTAAGCTGGCACTTGAAACCAAAAGACTTACAAAAGTCTTGATGTTTCAAGATAACCTCTTGCATCGAAAGATCACAATCATTGTAAGTCTGAGAGTTTACTTCACCTAACAAGAATTCTAAATAGAACTTTTTGCACGTAACAACAAAGTTATTAGAGCACTTATCTACGTAAGAGATTACAAAATCATGATGAAATTTCCTGAGAGCATCATGATCAGAAGAAGATAAGCTATTCCTTCCTGAAGAAACGTTCCTAGAGCAAGATGCTAATTTCAAAGAAGCTTTCTTGAGGACTACAGACTTCCAATGGGTAAAAACACCTTCAACTCCTAAAGACTCCTCAAACTTTACTACGAAACTAGAAATTCCTTTCTCTATGGCTTTGAGAAGGCAAGAGTCATTTAAGGAAGGGAGCCTATATTTAGTACCTCTTGAGAAAAGGTCTTTCAAGGAATCTGAAGGAAGAATAGAACAATCGGCAGTAACTACATGACCCAAAGCTCCATTTACGTAAGAAGAAAAGGCAGTTTTACTACAAGGGCAATCAATACTTGAGATAGCTAGCCTTTTTTTCTTTTTAAGATTACGTCCGATGTCACTATAGTTGAAAGCTTTTTGTCCTAAAGTTTTCACATATTTGAAAGCTACGACGGGATGGTTCCATACCTTTCTCACACAAAGAAGGAGAGCAACCAAAGCTTCTTGAGATCTCAAAATAGAGCTTAATCCAATCTTGTCTAAGTCAGGGGAGGTAAAGATAGTTATCAACAAATCTTTCTTTCCAACCAAGGGATTTTTCAGACTAGGACACTTCGACTTCAGAAATTTACCTAACAATACTCGAAGTTGAGTACTATGAGACTCTCTTAGCTCCAAATCCTCATAAGGTGCTAGAGAGAAAATATCATCTACTTCCACATACATGCCATGCACATAAAAAGGTGAAACATCCCTGTGCAAAATATCCCAAGATGATAAAGGACTAGTCCAAGCATCACATATCTTCTCATTAATATTTGCATTATCAAAAGACAAAGCCTCATCATATGTGTCTGACTCAATCTCAACATCAATATATATATATATATATATGTGTGTGTGTGTGTGTGTGTGTGTGTAGCCTTGAAAACACATGTATCATGGAGGTTGCACGTTTCGTAGCTTTCATCGAAACATTTTGCAAGTTTCGTGGTTTTATACCCATGAAGCCAAATTTTTATGTTGCAATGCGCCTTTGGTAGATTTGTCACAACGCACAACAATACCACCATGGTCCAGGAATGAAATAAAATCACATAATCAAAGAAAAATTGAGAGAGAATATACTAACCATTGTATCAAGAACCAAGACATGGAGCAGGAGCAATACAATTCCCACACTTTCCTCCTACATAGAAATATAGAATGCCACACCAAAACGGTGGTGGGAATGTGGACCGACCAAAGGGCAGAGAGGCTAAAAAATGGAGGTTCTTGTTACAGGCTTGGACACTCTGTTATGTCCTGCTAACAGGTGAGGGGATCTGGTCTAACACACCATCGGATAAGCATCCGGTGTCCGGGCGGAGGTAGTGTGAACCTGGCTAGTGTGGCCGCCCATTATTATAAAAGGGAGGCCAAGGCCTCATTTGTAGTTGGCTTGCTTATGGACAGGATGTGTTTCAAAGTTCATTATCTCGCAAAGTTTGGACGTGATGTGTTCACAGTTCACAAATGGGGATCAATGGGCGTAGTGTGGTCTACAGTTCATTTTCTATAAAGCAATTGGTGCTCAAGATGGCATTCTTCTTAGGTAACACGTTGGTAATAGCAAATCCAAGGTGTATCCAGCATGATAGCTATTGTTGGAGTAAGCTTCTTCATCAACTTGGTCTCACTATTTATGTCCACTATGAGTTGCAAAGAGGGTATTTAGAGTTTATAGCATCTCAAGTGAATGGCCCAACGTGATCCCAATATTTATTTTGGCTTTAGGTATTTAGTTTACTTATTTGTCAAATCTTGGGTAGGGCAATTTGCTTAGGTGGGTACTTATGACCCCCAAGGCTAGTACATAAGCACCCGAGGCCCCATTGTATTACCATCAATTCATTGCCAAGATTGGTTGGTTCAGAAGTCTTCACTAGGCCAGGTTTTCTTTGGGGAGAGCAGCAGAGACTAGACTGACTAGAGCTTTTGCGACCTTGGGAGGCTAGAAGAGGATGTGTTCGCAGGTTCAGTTCCAGGAACCTCGGACAAAGTTATGGCTCTTTGATACCTTAGTAGCCTCAGCTATGTTGTATGGGGTGCAAACATGGGGACCTTCTGTAGGCCAGGATGGTTGGAGACGTATGGAGAGGCCCTTGCTATCTATGATCTCTCGACTGATCAGAGCCAAGGCCTCCGTACCCCACGCTATCATTCGAGCAGAGCTAACTGCCCCTCCTATGGAGATTGAGGCGCTTACCAGATCCGTCTCCTTTGTGCACAGCTTGTGGGATACTACTAGAGACAGATATGCTAGACTGGCCCTTGAGTCTTCCAGATAGTTAGCTCTTCAGGGGGATACTTCATGCTGGTATGCACAGATGACATCATGGTTTTAGACGCATGGTTCACCATGGACAGGCTGCCCCCTTTCCAGCACTCTTCAGGCACCCTTGATGTCTCTTACACGGGTGGAGATTAATAGACTCATTCGTCAGGACCTGATCCAGCTGGATACCAGGAGGACATGGATAGAGCCGCCACAGAAGTTGGGCACGAAGATGGCTTTCTATAGAGAGCATCTTCTCCACCTCACAGGAGATGGGTTTGCGATTCGACCCAGCTACATGGACACACGTCTCATGGTTTGCGGTGTGCCATTGGTCAAATACGCACATCCTCACATCAACTGGAGACTGAGACTGGTAGATTTAGAGGGATACCAGCAGACAGCAGGATATGCCGCTTATGCCAATTAGAGCCAGGGACAGAGCTACATTACATAAGTCATTGCACAGTGTACTATGAGATACGGGGCCGTTTCCACTACTTATTCAGAGAGGGTTTCTCTAGGGTCATGAGCTATGAGGGTCATGAGCTATGAGGATCAGAGATGTCTTGGGCTATATCTACTTGAGTTACACAGATATAGAGACACTTTACTGAGGAGAGATAGAGAGAGACAGTCCCAGAGACAGATTACAGATTTCTTTTCACTAGATATGGGACAGCCAGAGGAGCAGTCATCGTTGCAACGCTCGGCCCACACTCCTTCGACCACTACCGGCACTCTCATCGACCGAGCACTGGAGCTACCCAGATCTAGACGGCCACAATTGAGGAGAGGGGCTACACAGCATCGACGGAGACTATAGCAGAGGATTCGAGCCATACTCTCTCGATCATAGTTATCGGGGAACGCCCGCTAGCCCCCGTTCCGGCGTTCCGAGGGGCAGTTCCCTTCCAGAACGTTCCGGAACGTCCCGGAATGTCTAACGTTCCGGGTGGCCAATGCAAACCGGAACGGCCGTTCCGGAACGTTCCGAAACGCCCCCGGACCGTTCCGGAATGCCCCTGGAACGGCCAACGGCTACAAACAAATTTGGCAAAAATTGAAAAAATTGAAGTAAATGTTTGGGCTTCTTTTGAAAGTGTGCAAGGCCTCAAGGACTCATAAAATGCACCCCCCTCCCCCTTTCTCTTCACAAGCTATTCCTCAAGGCTCAAGCTCTCTCCCTCTCACTCTCAAGATCTCTCCCTCTCAAGACTCACTCTCTCAAGGCTCAAGGCTTCAAGCCTTCAAGCTCTCTTCCTCTCCCTCCCACTCTCTCAAATCTCTCCCTCTCCATCTCACTCTCTCTCTCTCTCTCTCTCTCTCTCTCTCTCTCTCTCTCTCTCTCTCTCTCTCTCTCTCTCTCTCTCTCTCTCTCATCATCATCTAGTCATAGCAAGGTTGAATAGTCTTCAAAACGAGTTTTTTGTGAGTATTAGAGTCAAAGCACTCTAATACTCCTTGTATTTAAACACAAGGAGCTAAAAATTGCACTATTTGGGTGTTTTTTATACCTCCCGTTCCGCGACGTTCCCGTTTCGGACCCCTAGCCGTTCCCCCGTTCCGCGGGGATCCCGTTGCCGTTCCCGTCCGCATTCCGGGTAACTATGCTCTCGATATCCAGTGCAGATGAGGATGGTTCTAGTAGTAGTATCTAGTTCTTTTGTACCCAGACATGGCATTAGATTCACCATTTTGTAACAAATTGGTCTCATAGGTCATTTTGGCCTTTTGAAGACATTAATATAACATTTCATTTCATTCCATTTCTCTCTCTCTCTCTCTCTCTCTCTCTCTCTCTCTCTCTCTCTCTCTCTCTCTCTCTCTCTGTGCCCGCCCCCCTGCCTGCTGCTCCCTCGCTCCCTCTCTCTCTCGCGCTGCCCGCCCCGCTCCCTCTTCTTCTTCTTCTTCTTCTTCTTCTTCTTCTTCTTCTTCTCTCTCTCTCTCTCTCTCTCTCTCTCTCTCTCTCTCTCTCTCTCTCTCTCTCTCTCTCTCTCTCTCTCTCTCTCTCTCTCTGCCCGCTTGTCACAAAACGGGAGCGTACACGAGCACTTGAAAAATCTGAAAATTATAATTCTTTGAAAACATGAGAGAAGGGAGAAGATCGACACAGTATTGGGGACCAGAAGATGGGCTGGTCCCCCCCCCCCCCCCCCCGTTAAGAGTATTCTTTTATTCAGGGAGAATTCTTATACAAGCACGAGAACCCGAGGAAACCCCTCCGTTCTGTAATCTTAGACCCGAAGGTCGGGCTTCCCCGTAAAGGGCTTGGGCACAAGGCCGTTCCTTCCCGTAAGGGACTTAGGCGCAAAGCCGTACTTTCCCGTAAGGGACTTAGGCATGAAGCCGTACTTCCCGTGAAGGGCCTTCCCGTAAGACGGGAGATTCCTGCATAACAAACCACACAAACACGCGACAACAATTCGTATGGCGAATCCACAATAGATACCTGTCGCTCTTGCGCGGGAAAAAGCGACTTCCGTGCTTCGTCGTCTCGCGATCTCTTGCGGCAGAGTCTTCTCTTGCTGACGTTGGTACCTCCCGTGAGTGAGGGCATGTGGTGCTTTTATAGCTCCCCGGCCACGGCACGAATAACTGCTCGCGTAGAGATCGCGGCCGTTTTTTTTTTTTTTTGGGGCGTTGTTCTACCCGAAATAGGGAGAGAGAATTCGCTGGCTGGTTTTGTTGCTTTATCTTCTAAGTGGCTGCTTTATTTTATTAATAAAGAGGCCGGTCACTTAAAAGTGACCGGTCACTTTATAAAATAAAGTGTGAATCTGTTCAAACTTTAAAAACTCACTCCGTTAGTGAAAACAAGGACACATTCCAAGCGTCCCCGGGTGCAGGACACGACACAGATGCAATGCAGACACAGACTCCTCGCGGGAAAGCATCTGCCCTCCCGCGACTGTTCCTGCTTTTCGTAAAAAGCTTCATTGAACCCATCTTTATTCTTGTGCTTGCGTTCTTACGCGTATTTTCTTACTCAGTTCGGATTTCCTCCTTAGACCCTTAGTGTGTCCCCTTACTGTTGAACCTGTCACCCATCTTGTGACTCATCAGGGACCACCATTACCTGGTCTTCTTCCATTGAACTAACAGGCCAACTCCTTCACAGTGCTTCTTGTCACCCATCATATGACACACCAGAGTTGTCTGTTTCCTGATGGCTTTTCTTACAGATCTGTGATTCCTTAACTTATTAGTTAACTTGTGCAGATTTCTTATTAAAGTCCTAATTCTAGAAAATAGAAATTAGAAACAAAATAGTCAAATTAGTTTCATCCCTCTCACTTATAAACAGTTGTCCTCAACTGTAGAGGTCCAACTGAACTGCCGGGGAGAAACCGGAAAGATTCCAAATCTTACTCAATGGTGAGTTGAGCTAGTCCTTTCTCAAAGGAGAACTTATAAATTAAATAAAATTCAAGAATTCAATACTTACCTTACCGGTTCATGTCCTTCCTCTAGTACCTCGAGGATATCCTTCACCATTCATCAAACTTACGAGCCATGTAAGAACTCGTCATTCGCGTCTTTCCAACAGATTGGAAGTTTCCTTATCCGAGAATCTGTTAACTCAATTCCACCTTCTCAATCCCGAGAAGAATCATCCTCCTAAAAATCAATTTAGGTCTATGTCCTTGCGCATAATCTTGCGCTATTAGTCCTGAGGATATTAAACCTCTTGTGTCCTCCCGCATAGGGCATGTTGAGAGCATTAAGCTCATGTGAATCTTCCTGTGGCAGACAAAGTGTGCCACCTTACCAAAGTAAGTTCTTATTCCGGGCCTTTGCTTTGGGTAGGCCAATTGTTCTGATCCAAAGTTTCGTTATCTGAGACTCTGTTAACTTGATTCCGTTTTCTCAAATTCGAGAAGAATAATCTTCCTAGAAATCAATCTAGGTATCTGTCCTTGCGCATAATCCTGCGCTGTTAGTCCAGAGGGTATTAAACCTCTTGTGTCCTCCCACATAGGGAATGCTCAAGTCATAGAGCATTAAGCTCGATGTCTTTCTTTCACAAACAAAGTTTGCGATCACCTTAAAGAAGGTTCTTGTTTCGGGCCATCGCCCAACGTAGGCGAATGGTTCCAGTCCTAAGATTCCTTGTGCACGGCGGCACTTTCTTCCAATCTTTTCCTCCTGCAAGGTATTATCACCAGCAGTGTTTTCTTGACGCCCATTAGCGTCTCTTCCTTGCAGACGCCATCTTTGCAAGCATCTAAGAATCCTCGCAAAATCTTAGGCAGATAAAATTCAAGCCATATCATTCTGTGAACATAAGTTCAAACTTGGCCCACTTAATGGTGAACCCGCTTTGGATCTAAAGGATGTGCTCCCATATGTGGTTAAGGTAATTCTTACCATTTTAAAATGGTTGGCGAATTTTACTCTTACGAACATAATAGTTCGAATTTATTCCAACAGCATGTAAATGCTACTTGACCTGCTCGTGGAGAAACATATACCGCAACCAAAAGTTGCTACTGTAATAATAAAAGCACATAGCGTACTCAATAATCAACGACCATCAGAAAACCTCTTCTCTGTAGAGAATCCTTCTACCGAACACATCTCAAATAGAGATTCTCATGTCGGAATATCCTTGCGCATAAAAAGGCGCTCAAGAGAGTATAACAAACTCTCGTCCAGTTCCTTGGCATAGGTCTGCATCTTCGTGTGTTATCCATGTACCCAAAGGTGTACATAATTCTTAAGTTGTGTTAGAGTTTTGGTGAACCTAGGAAATTACCTTCCCTTCGTAAGATCCTTAGAGCAAAGACGCTCAACTTGATGATCCCTTGGCTTGATCTTAGAGCAAAACCCGCTCATTAAATAACTAGGATTTCAATCCTTGGATTCCTCGAGCACAGACCGTAGTCGTCGCTTGTTCCTTCTCTCATAAAGAGAGTTCATTCATTTGTGCGAAAAGCACTACCATGTCCTCCCTAACCGGGTAGGGGGGTGTGGGCTTAAAGAGTATTCAAGCTTAATGAAAGCTTTTCTTTGCTTGGAATCTCGGAATGGTTCCTTCCTTTCTGTCGTCCTAGTCAGGGCATGGCATCCCTGCAACTCTTTTCCGACTCTGTTTCCTGAGTCGTTCCTGCAGAATAACTCCGCTTTCTTGGACACGAAGTCCTTTCTTTGGGAATTTCAACTTCCGGATCACATCTTGAGAGTCTGCCTCTCTTCAATCCGTGGATCTGCTTCCCGAACTTGGGTATGAAACCCTTGGGCTGATCTGGCTCTAGTTCCTCAGAGCACTTCTATCCTGCAGAGGCTCATGCCTTCCTCTGCTCCTACTTCCTCACGAAGAGGAAGTATACCTGCAATCAAATACTTAAAGATCATAACATAAAAATCGTACCTTTAAAGTCACGACGCTCGTAACGCAACTCGGTTCTCGAAAAAGCAATTCCCCGGAAGAGATCTCTGCATAGAAAATACTCTCTTCCAATCCTACACCCAAAAGAGGTGTGTTCTCGGGTTCCTACTCGTAAATCAGCCCCGTCTACGACGTTTATGGGCTGAAAACAGAGAAAAACAGCAGCTTGTCGCGATGAAAACACGCTCGCACTTCTTCGCGAGGAAACTCGCGCACTGGGTCTTGACGACATCTGGTACACTTGGGGCAGCCATGGGCATCACCGGCAACGTCTTCTTTACGGCTGAAATCTGCAACAGCATCTCCTTCTTGCAAAGTTTGGTCTTCCCTTACCGGGTAGGGAGTGTTGGTTTGTCAGGTACTTAAGCTTGATAAAAGTTGTTCTTTGCTTGAAAGCTCAGAATGATTCCTTCTTAATTTCCTACCTGCACTGGCAGGCAATTTGTTGGAGAACTACCGGATACCAGATCAATCATGGGTCTTCTGGATGGTTAAGCAAAGCAGTTCATCGTATAAAACAATGTTCTGACTCAACCCTACTCTCATAAAGACTCGAGAGTGATTGTCCTGGTTAGACACGTGCATATGTCGTGCATAAAAGCAATACGCATTTTATGAGTTCCTCAAAGATTTAACTTTGATCAAAGATCTGCCCTCTCACTTAAAGTTTGAGGGTCAAAAATTCAAGAGTTAGATTGAGTTCCGTTACTCCAAACTTTCTCCGGATAGCAATGTATCCTTCGAGGAGAGGTAACAAAAATTCGTTGTTTCTATGTTCAATGGTTCTCGTCCCACTGCGGGGACTGTATTCTATGTACATCAAGGTGTACACTTTCAGCTTTTATTGCTGACTCCACCATCTGCTGCAAAGTATCTTGCAGATGGGTTTACAAAATTCGGGCAAAAGTCCTTCGTTAAATTTGTTCATCTTTCCCTCCTCAGAGAGGATCAAGAATGGACCTACCTTGGCAAGAGTGAACCGCTACTTGCTTTGACTCGCTCGTGTTCCTATTGGGCAAACCAATCCCAATCTTCTTGAATGCCCTCCTCAAAGCGTAGAGGAAAAAAAATAATTTGTCGGAGAATTCCGCCTTGAATTGTTGTTGTAAGTTCCTTGCAGAGCTTTGGTATACCACCAAGTACTTGCAATCCCCTGGAGGTGTTTGGTCACATGCCTCACCTTCGACACTTCTCAGAAATTGCCGTTTGCAAAGGCAACTTCCAACTGTCAAATAAAAGCAGTAGCTTTCAGGACATCTTCCCTTCCGTCAAAAGTATCAAGCTTGACTGGAGTGTTCCTAGGTCTAGAGACCTTCTTCATATCCTTCCCGAAATGACGGGATTTCTTGGCTATGGTTCTCGATTGATGTTCATGGATATCTTCTGGGTTCTGAAGTATCTTGAGCATTCCGCTCCTCAAATTCTCTAGTTTCTTGAGCATCTCTTGTCTCCTTCTCAGAGAATCCCAAGTCTTGTGTCGCCTTCTTGCAGAGAGAAAAAAAATTTCGAACTCTGCGAGCTTTTCTTGCAAGACTTAGGTTTCCGCCTGCTTCTCTCTTGGCTTGTCATGGCTTCTTCCCGTATCTTCCCACAGTCGTCCTCCTTTACAGAGAAAGAGAGGAGACCATGCTCTGATACCACTGTCACAAAACGGGAGCATACACGAGCACTTGAAAAATCTGAAAATTATAATTCTTTAAAAACATGAGAGAAGGGAGAAGATCGACACAGTATTGGGGACCAGAAGATGGGCTGGTCTCCCCCCCGGTAAGAGTATTCTTTTATTCAGGGAGAATTCTTATACAAGCACGAGAACCCGAGGAAACCCCTCCGTTCTGTAATCTTAGACCCGAAGGTCGTGCTTCCCCGTAAAGGACTTGGGCACAAGGCCGTTCCTTCCCGTAAGAGACTTAGGCGCGAAGCCGTACTTTCCCATAAGGGGCTTAGGCGTGAAGCCGTACTTCCCGTGAAGGGCCTTCCCGTAAGACAGGAGATTCCTGCAAAACAAACCACACAAACACGCGACAACAATTCGTATGGCGAATCCACAATAGATACCTGTCGCTCTTGCGCGGGAAAAAGCGACTTCCGTGCTTCGTAGTCTCGCGATCTCTTGCGGCAGAGTCTTCTCTTGCTGACGTTGGTACCTCCCGTGAGTGAGGGCATGTGGTGCTTTTATAGCTCCCCGGCCACGGCACGAATAACTGCTCGCGTAGAGATCGCGGCCGTTTTTTTTTTTTTTTTTTTTTGCGTTGTTCTACCCGAAATAGGGAGAGAGAATTTGCTGGTTGGTTTTGTTGCTTTATCTCTGTTAGTGAAAACAATGCTACACGGACACATTCCAAGCGTCCCCGAGTGCAGGACACGACACAGATGCAATGCAGACACAGACTCCTCGCGGGAAAGCATCTGCCCTCCCGCGATTGTTCCTGCTTTTCGTAAAAAGCTTCATTGAACCCATCTTTATTCTTGTGCTTGCGTTCTTACGCGTATTTTCTTACTCAGTTCGGATTTCCTCCTTAGACCCTTAGTGTGTCCCCTTACTGATGAACCTGTCACCCATCTTGTGACTCATGAGGGACCACCATTACGTGGTCTTCTTCCACCGAACTAACAGGCCAACTCCTTCACGGTGCTTCTTGTCACCCATCATATGACACACCAGAGTTGTCTATTTCCTGATGGCTTTTCTTACAGATCTGTGATTCCTTAACTTATTAGTTAACTTGTGCACATTTCTTATTAAAGTCCTAATTCTAGAAAATAGAAATTAGAAACAAAATAGTCAAATTAGTTTCACCGCCCCCCCCCTGCTTCTCTCTCTCTCTCTCTCTCTCTCTCTCTCTCTCTCTCTCTCTCGCGCTGCCCCCTCCCCCCCCTGCTGCTCCCGCCCCCCTGCTGCTCCCTCGCTCCCTCTCTCTCTCTCGCGCTGCCCGCCCCGCTCCCTCTTTGTCGCGCTGCCCCCTCCCACCCGTCTATCGCGCGCGCCCCCCCCTCCTCTACCTATCGTGGGCCCCCCCTTCCTCAGTCTATCGCGCGCCCCCCCCCCCCCCCCCCCCCCCCCCCCCCCCCCCCCCCCCCTCTCTCTCTCTCTCTCTCTCTCTCTCTCTCTCTCTCTCTCTCTCTCTCTGTGATTCTTTGGGCCTCACCGTAATGGATCCACTTGAAGGAGACCCTGATTCTTTGGGCCTCACCGTAAGGGATCCACTTGAAGAAGACCCTGCACAGGACACGGAAGCCGCCAATGTCTCACTTGTTTGCAAGCCGCGAGCAAAGGCAACCTTCGTGCTCACGAATAAGCGGATGGCGCAAATGGAGAGGGAAATGAAGGAGTGGAAAACAGAGATGGAAGGATGGTGGAAGGAGAAGGCCAACCTACTTCAGATGGTCTTCAATGAGGGCGCACAGTGGAAGAAGGAGAAAGAGAGCCTTAACGCAGAAATACGGACACTCAAAGAAGAAGTCTCAACCCTCAAACAGGAGAACCCAAACGCCGAGATACGAGTACTCAAAAAAGAAGTCTCAGCTCTTAAACAGGAGCTTGCTGATAGAGTAAGCAATCGACTAGAGGAAGGCGAATTTCAACCCTCGGTAATAGATGAAATCAAGGAAATTAAGGAACAGGTAAGGAGGATCACAGAGGAAGAGAAACTGAGTGTGGCAAAGACATCTTCATGGGCGGAGATGATAACAAGGACACAGAAAAAGGCGGACGAGGCTGAAAAATGGATAGAGGTCGCCAAGAAAGGGAAAGGTCGAGAAACTCCTTGTACACCGACGCTTATCAACATGACTCTCGAAGAGGAACAAAGAAGGCGGATGCGAGCACTGCATGTGAGAGTGACCGGTCTCAAAGACATAAACAATGTGGAGAAAGAGGTCACAAGCCTTACATCCATGATGGGGATGGAAAAGCCTTTGCACACAAAGGCATGGAGGGTAGGTAAGAAAAGTGATGGCATGGGTGAGTCTTCAAAGGGGAGAGCTCTCATACTACGCTTCCCCTCGTTGGAAGAGAAGAAGGAATTCTTGAGGAAGAGGACTACTCTCAAAAAGACAGGTATTTTCCTCGGTGATGACTTGACTCTCTCACAGCTCAAACATATGAGAGAGGTAATGCCAGAGATTACAGCGGCAAGGGAGAAGGGAAAGATAGCCTTCTACAGAGATGGACGGGTGGTGATTTTAGAGCGGCGTACTGCATGACGGTGCGAGACCTATGGGACCACATTGAAGATGGCTACCTGGAACTATAATGGGTCTATGAGGTTGGACGTGGGCGCATTTGAGGAGAGTTTCAAAGACAAGGATATTGTGTTCTTCTCAGAGACTCATCAGGCCCCTCGACAGGTAATGCCACATGTGGTGGGATACAAATGGGAAACAGCTCACAGGACAAATGCGAGATCTGAGCACGGGAGTAGAGGTTCAGGAGGAGTAGCAGTGCTATTCAGAGAGGAACTACAACCACTACTGCATATTGTACGAAGAGATGATCAGGCTAGATATATGTGGGTGAGACTGAGACCTGACACAGGTCGATTACTATATATTGCCATATGTTACTTTCCTCCCAGTACATCAATGTATGCCGCATCCAGAGGGCAGGCGCCTTTCTCTATCCTAGATGATGACATTTGGGAGTTTTCTAGGGATGGTGATATCATTCTCCTAGGGGACTTCAATGCCCGGACGGGCAACTCACAGACAGTCTTCTACGACACTTCAGATGAGATGCTTAGAGAGCTGAATGTGGGTGAGTTGGGGCTTGACAGATGCTCAGATGACAGAGAGCAAACGGAGTATGGGAGATACCTCATGGAAATGACGACTACACATGGATTAGCCATACTTAATGGCTTACAGCGATTTCCTGGAGCAGCCGATTTCACATGCTTTCCTCATAGACATGGGGCCAGTACAGTGGATTATGTTATGACACAACCGAGTTTTATCCCCTGCATTCAGGATTTCACAGTGGGAGCCAGGCCAGTGGGCATAGCAGTAGACCACGCTCTCTTGACACTATCCGTTAAATTTCAGTATAGTACAACCCAAACATCAGGAGGCAGGTCACACACCCGCTATACATTTACTCCAGAGACTGATTTCGTTTATTCAGAGGAGATCTGGGACCGTCTATTGGAAGGCACAGCTGGCACAAATGGTACAGGTCTCTCAGTGGAGGAGTGCACCACGCTACTGACGGAGACATTGCACGGGGCTGCATCAGTGGCATACCCACACACTCAATCAGGCAAGAGACGACATTCTGGGAGCATGCCCCAGAATAGTTGGTATGATGAAGAGTGCAGAGAGATGAGAGACCAGCTTTAGAGGGATCTTCTTTTAGGAGTCATCACTTACAGATAGTCTTGGATTGCTTTCCGACGCCTTGTGCGACGGAAGAAGCGAGCTTACCTAGCCCAAATGGAGCGAGACTTGTATCAGATGTTCTTGAGTAGGGACTCGGGAGAGGCATGGCGTCTCTTCCATGAGCACTCTGTTGGGGTATAAAGCCCAATGTGGTCGCCCAGGTAAGTGGGCGGGCCGCCAGGTATGTACACATATTCTTTTGTAAAAACCTAATAAGAACTCACTATGCTCTACACATTACAGTAGAGCGAGTTCACCATATCGTCGTGCTCTTCTTCTCGCACTCTCTCGCGTCGCACTTCCGCTCGTACTCCTTCAACTGGTATTAGAGCTCACATCGAGGCTCGGGGCAGCACTGCAGGAGGCTAGAGTCATCAGCTTAGATTGGAGTGAAATTCGACAGGCGAAGACACGGCCCCAAATCCTGTGGGAAAGCCCGAAAGGCCCGGTGTTCTCAGAATTTCATTCTGAGGTCATCTCGGCCACCGTTCGGCTTCGACAAAGGTCTGCGCAGGCCATTTTCGACTACGTGGTCTCGGTGGGTGCATATCCGACTCTGCAAATTAGGGGTTTTTGGCCTACGATTGCAGATGCTGAGGATATCGACACTCCCAAAGTGTTGATTTGTGGCTGTCTACACATCGAAGGACGGCTCACAGTTCTTGGAGGCGTGTCACATACGACACGGGCGCATCTACACACAGATTGTAGGCGACATCCACTAGTTCATCAGGTAGCTTGTGTTTGCTGCTTGATATTCCAGATTTCATCCTGACATTGCAGGTACTTCCACATGGTATGTATTGTCAGAGATGATGTATGTCTGTTGAGGGTTTGCTGGTTGTGAGTCACGCAGCAAACAACCGTCGCAGCGGTTACAGCATACAGTGGGAAATTTGTGGATGTATGACTTTGTGGAAAGTCTATGTACTGTCAAATTTACTGCAGCCTTTGTTGAGGGTCGAGTGAGGTTTTATTGAGCTGGGGGATTCTCGAATGTTGAGATCCTTTCGGTGATACAGGTCTTGGAGCGATCCCTCGAGCACCCTTAGATAGGCAGCTAGGATGTATTGACTGTGAGTTAGACAGTTGGGATTGCATCTTTGCTTTACTGCCGTTGAGGCATTGTTGCAATCTATGCTTACAGGACAGTGACAGGACAGTCAGAGACAGTACAAGTGCAGGACAGGTTTACCCACAGCTTACAGTGTCAGAGAGACAGTGTTTTTGAGCTGTTTTTTGGTCTATTTTTGAGTACACCAGAGCCATTTTACAAAGGAGACTGCCAAAATTTATGCAGAATCTGAAGCTTTCTTGGTTCATTTGACAGGTTGATATTGGTTCAGAGGTCAGTTTACAGGGGAAACTCTGCCGAATTTTTCCCAGGAAAGTAAACTACTGTGAAGCGTAGCTATGGCTGGATCACAGGACACTGCTCTTTACAATATCAAGAAGCTAGATGGAACCAATTTCCCATTGTGGAAGAAGCAGATTTGGCACGTGTTGGTACAAAAGAAGCAGATAAAACCTATAAAGCTCAAGGGGATAAAACCAGAAGATATGGACGAAGATGAATGGAGCGAAAGGGATGAATTGGCACTTTCTACCATTATGCTGACTTTGGCAGAAAGCGTTTACTTCAATGTAGCAGACGAGATGTCGGCTTATCAAGCATGGTTAAAGCTGAGTGATCTTTATGAGAAGCAGAGTGCAGCTTCACAGGTATACTGGCTTAAAAAGCTTGTTGACTTGAAGATGAAAGAAGGGACACCTATGTCCAATCATCTGAATGAATTCAACACCATCTACAGTCAGTTGTCAGCTCAATGTGTCAAGTTTGATGAACCTGTTAGAGCTATGTTCCTGTTGATCACATTGCCGGAAAGTTGGGACACTTTTCGCACAGCTTTGAGTAATTCTGCACCTCCAGATGGTTTGAACATAGCAGGTGTAGAAGGAAGTCTGCTTACTGAAGAAACCAATAGAAAGACAATGGACAAAGGCAAAGGAACAGCCTTAGTTGTCAGGGAAAGGACCAAAGAAAAGTACAAAGGTGGAAAGAGAAATCAGTCTCGTAGCAAGTCCCGCAGTGCTAAAGGCAAGAGTGACATAGAATGCTACCATTGTGGCAAGAAGGGTCACATGAAAAGAGACTGCAGAGAATGGAAAGCAGAAAAAGGCAAAGAGAAAGCTGAAGACCATGGTGAGAAGAACAAGTCCTCAGTGAAGATTCAAGAAATAAATGTGACAAACACTGTTGCAGAGGATGACAGTCTAGTGTCAGGAGACATCTACTTCTTGAAGAATACAATGGACTCAGCTCTTCTTACAGCATCTGATGGAAATGCACTTAGTGACTGGATTATAGACTCTGGGGCATCACTTCATGTGTCTCCAAACAAGGAGTGGTTTACTTCTTATGTGACTACTAAAGATCATGTTCGGCTAGGCAATGGGCAGACATGTGAGATCTTAGGTGTTGGAGATGTTCAATTGAAGTTTCAGAATGGCTCTTCTTTCACGCTGAAGAATGTGAGACATGTTCCCGCAATTACAAAGAGCTTGATTAGCACAGGTTTACTTGATGATGCTGGCTACGTCACCACTTTTGGACAGAACATGTGGAAGATATCCAAGGGTTCTATGACAGTAGCACATGGAGTAAAGTCTGGAGGACTTTACATGATTTATGTATCAAATGTCTCTAAAAATGTAATCAATGTAACCGAGCAGCCGAACGTTTCTTTGTGGCATAGCCAGTTAAGACATATGTCCAAGAAGGGAATGGAAATCTTCTCTTGTTCTGGTTATTTGCCTGGCTTTTCATTTAATGATTTTGAATTCTGTGAACATTGTCTGTATGGTAAGCAAACACAACAGCCACATAAGCATAGAAGCAGTAGAAGAGATACACAGTTGGCACTTGTTCATAGTGATTTAGATGATTACTCGAGGAAAGTATGGGTTTACTTTCTCAAGCACAAGGATGAAGCGTTTAGTGTTTTCAAAACGTTTGTGACACTTGTGGAGAATCAGAGTGGCAAGAAGCTTAAATGCTTACACACTGACAATGGTGGAGAGTATGTTTCAAAGGCCTTTCAGGACTTTTGTGAGTCAAAAGGTATAAAACGTGAACTTACTGCTCTTTACAATCCTCCTCAAAATGGTGTTGCTGAGAGGATGAATAGGACCATACAAGAGAAGGTCAGAAGTATGTTGTCTAATGCACAGCTGCCAAATGGGTTTTGGGCTGAAGCTGTATCAACAGCTGTTCATCTTGTAAATAGATCTCCTAGCAAGGTTTTGCAGAAGGATTCAGTGCCAGAGATGGTATGGTCAGGCAAAATGCCCTCACACAAACATCTCAGAGTCTTTGGTTGTGAGGCATATACTCAAGTTCCAAAGGAATTTAGGAACAAACTTGAGCCAAAGAGTAGAAAGTGCATCTTTCTAGGCTATGGTAATTCTGGTGAGATGGGGTACAGACTTTGGAATCCCGAATCCAGAAAGGTTGTCCGCAGCAATGATGTTCACTTTAATGAATCCAAATATCATTCTAAACCAGAGAGGGTTGAGGAGATTAGAAGAGTTGTCTTCCAAGAAGATGGACCTGCACGTGCAAGACAAAATGTCAGAGCTCAAGAGGAGCAAGGACAGGATAGAGTGGAACCACAGGTTGTGGCTGAGCCTGAGCCACCTATTGTGCGTAGATCTGGACGTGTCACGCGACCTCTTGATAGGTTTGTTCCATCTATGAACTATGTCATGTTGACTGATTGCAATGAGCCTTCATGTTACAAGGAAGCAGTGCAAATGAAGGACTCCGGGAATTGGCAATTGGCCATGCAATCAGAGATGACAGCTCTGCATAAAAACCAGACATGGAAGCTAGTTAAATTACCACGCGACAAAAAAGCTCTACCCTGTAAATGGGTTTACAGGTATAAGATCACCGCTCATGATAGTCATCCAAAGTACAAAGCAAGGCTTGTTGCCAAGGGCTTTAAGCAAGAACAAGGCATTGACTTTGATGAAGTCTTCTCTCCGGTGGTCAAGATGACCACATTGAGATGCTTTCTTGCATTGGTTGCCATATTAGATTTGGTGTTGCACCAAATGGATGTCAAGACAACGTTCTTGCATGGTGATTTAGATGTGGAAATTTACATGCAGCAGCCAGAAGGGTTTGTTGAGAAAGGCAAGGAAGATTGGGTATGCCAGTTGTTAAAGAGTCTTTATGGCTTAAAACAATCACCGAGGGCATGGTACCATAAATTCCACAAGTTTATGCTTTCTCAAGGCTACAAACGTAGTGAGTTCGATCACTGTCTATATACAAAGAAGGCTAAGGATGGCAGTTGGCTGATCCTTATTTTGTATGTGGATGACATGTTGATTGCTGGCAAGCACTTGGAAGAAATTTCAGCTTTGAAGTCAAACATGGCAAAATCGTTTGACATGAAAGACATGGGTGAGGCAAGTCATATCCTTGGTATGCGCATTGAGAGAGACAGATCAAAGAAGTTGATTTGGTTATCTCAAACAGAGTATATTGACGAGGTTTTGCAACGTTTCAATATGGAGAAGGGAAAGGCACTGAGTGTTCCATTGCCACCATATGTGAAACTTAGCAAACAAGATTGTCCCGTGTCTGAGGAAGAACAGGCTGAAATGGATAAGATTCCATATGCGTCTGCAGTGGGTAGTTTGATGTATGCAATGATTTCTACTCGCCCAGACATTGCATTTGCAGTGGGAGTAGTAAGTCGATACATGTCAAACCCAGGCAAGAAACATTGGGAGGCAGTGAAAGGAATATTGAGATACCTGAAAGCTACAAAGAGTATGCGTATATGCTATGGGAGTCAGGAGCTAAGTGTAAAGGGTTTTACAGACCCAAATTATGCAGGTGACTTAGACAACTGAAGGTCTACGTCAGGGTATGTCTTTACATTGGCTGGTGGAGCAGTATCATGGCGTTCTAAATTACAAGATTGTGTTACTCAGTCTACTACAGAGGCTGAATATGTTGCAGCATCAGAGGCATGCAAAGAATCAATTTGGCTTAATCGACTAGTAACAGATTTGGGAATCAAAGAAGAGATGCCTGTGTTATATTGTGACAGTCAAAGTGCTATACAATTGGCTCGCAATCCAGTTTATCACTCAAAGACAAAGCATGTGGATGTGAAGTATCATTTCATCAGGGAAATGCTCGAGGATAAGCAACTTCAGCTTGTCAAAGTTCACACCACAGAAAATCCTGCTGATCTACTTACAAAAGGACTTCCCTCAGAGAGCTTTGCGCATTTTCGCAAGCAGTTAGGTGTAGGGTAGTACATCACTTCTCTACATCTCTTGTATATTAGCTTGTATAGTAGCTTCTCTCACACTTAAAGTACCACATTGGACTTTAAGTGGGAGGTTGTTGGGGTATGAAGCCCAATGTGGTCGCCCAGGTAAGTGGGCGGGCCGCCAGGTATGTACACATATTCTTTTGTAAAAACCTAATAAGAACTCACTATGCTCTACACATTACAGTAGAGCGAGTTCACCATATCGTCGTGATCTTCTTCTCGCACTCTCTCTCGCGTCGCACTTCCGCTCGTACTCCTTCACACTCCCCTCCCCCAGTGATTACTTCACCTGAGGTGTGGGGCCAATATGCGACATCATTATATACGGTTCCTGGACAGGAACCCCTTCCAGACCCTACCAAGCCTTGCCCAGCTACGAGCACTTTCTTCACACCTGAGATGGTACAAAGGGCCATCGACAGAATGAAGACCGGGAAGGGATATGATCATGACGGTCTAGTATCAGAGCACTTTATACATGCCAGGGATATGCTGATGGAGGTTCTTGCAGTGTTGTTCAATCGTGCCATGTGTGAGGGATTACCTGAGACTTGGAGATTGTCTAATATTGTGCCCATCTTCAAGGCTGGTGACCCTACAGAGCCTGGGAACTACCGCACTATCATGGTTGGACACACATTGGCACGGTTGTATGCATCCATCCTGGAGCGACACTTGAGTAATTGGGCAGAGGGCGAGGAGGTACGAGCAAAGGGTCAAGCCGGCTTCAGGAGGGGTTTCTCCACTCTTGATCATATTCTGACACTCAGGGCCATCATTGAGGAGGGCAGAGCACATGGGAGACAAATATATTGTAGCTTTGTGGACTTTCGTAAAGCATTTGACATGGTACCAAGAGCTCGATTGATGCACAGACTGCAGGAGATGGGGGTGCCCATAGAGGTGATTTGGGGGATTATGGCCTTGTACAGATCAGTGATGGGACCGGTACGCACTCCGGAAGGGGTATCTGATTTAGTTCACTGAACCATTGGAGTGAAACAAGGCTGCCCATTGTCTCCTACTCTATTTGGTATGTATGTTGATGAGGTGTCTGATTACATCGATAGAGAGGGTGACAGAGGTGCACAGCTGGCAGGGACGTGGATCCCATTGTTGCTATATGCTAATGATATTGTGCTGATATCTGACTCACCAGAAGGTATGCAACGACAGTTGGATGCACTACGCAATTTTGCAGAGGATAGTGGATTGTGTGTAAACCTAGGTAAAACCAAGGTTATGGTGTTTAACACCACACCGCAATGGGTCAGGAGATTGTGGAGTATACTGATGCATACACTTACCTGGGGGTAGTCTTTACTGGGCCGAGATTTTCCTTGAGAAGAGCAGCAGAGACTAGACTAACTAGAGCTGGTGCGGCTCTGGGAGGAATGGAGAGGATGTGTTCACAGGTTCAGTTCCAGGAACCTAGGACAAAGTTATGGCTCATTGATACTTTGGTTGCCTCTACTATGTTATATGGGGTGCAGGTTTGGGGACCTTCTATAGGCCAGGATGGGTGGAGGCGTATGGAGAAGCCCCTGGTATCTATGATCTCTCGGCTGATTAGAGCCAAGGTTTCTGTACCGCATGATATCATTCGAGCGGAATTAGCTGCCCCCCCTATGGAGATTGAGGCACTCACAAGATCAGTCTCCTTTGTACACAGTCTGTGGGATACTATCAGAGACAGATATGCCAGGGTGGCTCTAGAGTCCTCCAGACAATTACCTCTTAACGGGGATATATCATGCTGGTATGCTCAGATGACATCATGGTTTCAGACACATGGTTTCACCATGGACAGGTTGCCTCCTTTTCAATACTCTCTTCAGGCACCCTTGAGGTCTCTAACACGGGTAGAGATTAACAGACTCATCCGTCAGGATTTGATCCAGTTGGACACGAGGAGGACATGGATAGATCCATTACAAGAGTTGGGCACAAAGATGGCTTTCTATAGAGAGCATCTTCTCCACCTCACGGGGGATGGGTTGGTAATTCGACCTAGCTATATGGACACGCATCTTTCGCATGGTTTGCGTTGTGCCATTGGCTAGATACGCACGTCCTCACATCAGCTCGAGATTGAGACTGGCAGATTCAAAGGGACACCAGCAAATAATAGAATATGCCGCTTATGCCATCTAGAGCCAGAGACAGAAGTACATTACATATGTCATTGCACAGTGTACTATGAGATACGAGGTCGTTTTCACTGTCTATTCAGAGAAGGTTTTGGGCCTCTATCTAGGGTCATGAGTTATGAGGATCAAAGATGTCTTGGGCTTTATCTACTTGAGTTACACAAGCATAGAGAAACTTTACTGAGGAGAGGTGAAGAGAGACATCCCAAGAGACAGATCACAGATTTCTTTACACTAGATACTATACACCCAGAAGAACAGACAGAGGAGCAACCAGCGACGGTGGAGAGGTCTACCCGCACTACTGGCATTCTCATAGACCGAGCTTTGGAGCTAGGGAGATCTAGACGACCCCGAGGGAGGAGAGGAGCTACACAATTTCGAAGGAGGCTATGGAAAAAGATTCAAGCCATACTCTTTTGTCGTCCAGAGTGCAGATGAAGATGAAGATGAATCTCTACTCCCCTCCCATATTGTCTTCACATTGTACTGCTTAGTTTAGGATCCCGCAGTATTTATATTTATATTTTGTTATCCTAGTTTAATTTATTTTGTTAATCTAACCTTGTATCAAATACACCGCATTGTAACTTTCTGGTCTCATAGGTCATTTTGGCCTTTTGAAGACGTTAATATAACATTTCATCTCATTTTTCTCTCTCTCTCTCTCTCTCTCTCTCTCTCTCTCTCTCTCTCTCTCTCTCTCTCTCTCTCTCTCTCCATCGCTTCCGCATCGTCAACTTTGACAAGGATGTCACATGCACATCTAACCCTATGTGCATGTGGACAAGCTGTAACTCTAGCTCTAGGGTTTAGGACAACCTAGAAAGTGTTATGGCATCTTTGTGAGCCTGTACGCCGGACGCGCATGTTCAGGCACTTTGGATTAGTTGCATACCCTTTGATTTCACATGAGCACCGCCAATGTCTACTAGATATAGGCACTAGGGAGTGTTCCCATTATAGGACCGTAGCATTAGTATATGGCCTCCTGGGTAGTTTAGTGCATGTGAAGCACCTCTTAGAAGTAGGTTTAACTTATTGATAAGTGCCCAGCATAATAAAAATTCGTGGGATGTCTTTGGGGCTACTGCTTGACCCAGCTTGACAAACCTATATAAGTGACTGTGAGGGTCACCCTTTGCATCAATACAATACCCATGGGCAGCAAGCACCAGAATAACATTTCCATCTCTAGTAGCACCTCGCCCTTGGTGGGGGGTTTGGGACCCCATCTAGTGTTAGTCTTCAATCACAATATCATTCTCTCTTCTCTCTCTCTTTTTCTATTGCACATCTCTCTCATTAAAGTAAAAGAACCTTGTGTACATACTGAGCACTCATCCTGAGCTATCTATTAAAGTACATATTGAGCACTCAATTCTCTCTCTCTTTGTCTATTGCACATCTCTCTCATTAAAGTAAAAGAACATTGTGTACATACTAAGCACTCATCCTGAGCTATCACCATCAATCACTTCCGTTGCACCTAACAAAGTAAAATATCTGCAGGAGCCTACATGGCCATGAATAGAGGCAAAGCCCAGACTATACACACCCCGACGTGAGAAAACTACCTCACTCAGTCCACCATAGCCAGAAAACAGCCCACTCCCGATCACCTATCCCTAAGAGACACCAGGACTGACTAGACAAATCCAAAGAGATGTCAAACTCAAACATGTACTTGTTCTTTATTTGATAATATACTCTTTACTAAGTCCTATGAACTGAAAATTGAGGCACTAAAGGCTGATTTGCAACAAGCTTTTGATGTAGGAGATCTTGGCCATTTAACTTATTACCTTGGCATACATTTTGAATCTGTTAAAACTTAAGGCGTGTATTGTCATGCATCAAGCAAAGTACATTGAGAAGCTGCTACGTCACTTTGGCTTTTGAGGTTGCAAGCCTATTTCAACACTAGTGGATGGGCTTTAGCTTCTCAATTGAGGATGCATTTGGCACACTTCTCTTTATCAGCAGGTTATTGGATGCTTGATTTCAGCACTCTGCAAGACATACAATATGTTGTTTTATGCATACCCCTCGGAAAAAGTGTTTGCAAGCGGTGAACCGTTTAGACACAATGAGTTTGGGATGAAAGAGATGCATTCTATTACGGATAGTGATTGGGGTGGTTGCTATGACACACGTGTCCACTAGTGGAAATTGTTCCTTCATGGTGGATCATGCATATCATGGTTGACTAAAAGGTAGCCAACATTGGCCACATCTAGTTGAGAGACGGAGTAGGGGCAACATTCAAAGCCACAAGGGAGTGTGTTTGGCTCAAACGCCTAGTGATGGATCTATGCATGGAGCTAGCTAATTCTACAATAAGTGTCATTGATAGTCAAAAATGTAGTACCACTTGCATAGAATCTAGTTTTTCATGCTTAGACACAGCACATTGAGGTGCATTATCAATATATTAAGAAAGTGCCTACAAGCTCGACATAATGATTTGGTGTATGCCAGGAAAATATGGCACGCTTGTTCGCCAAAGCTCTTCCACTCGAAAAGTTTGAAACTTTCACAAAGCTTTACACTTATACCATGTGGCCGTTGATATATACACATTCTTATTACTCACTCGAAGGATTTGTACACATACTTGTCCCTCTAGTGGTTTTAAATCTTGATGTGAACTGTTTTCCCTATACACAAGAACTTTTAACTCTAGTGCTAGCTAGAAATTTTTCCTCGTGTAACCACATCTAGTATATACACATTACATGCATATGTGATGGTATGTCGTACTTAGCACTTAGAAATACTTATATGATTCCATCACATTCATTTTTTTTTAAGCTCATGTGAGAGAGAGAGAGAGAGAGAGAGAGCTTCCAACTATCAACCTTCTTGTCTTGTGTGTGTGTGTGTAGAGGAAACTAGCTAAATGGCAGACTCGAGCTTGCCAACAAGCTCTTACAGACAAAGGCTGCGCTTCTAAGCAATTCTTCCAGCATTTGCATCATTCTAGGCATTCTCAAGCTATTAAGAGAATCAAACTTTCATCGGGGGAGTGGATGTCCTCCTTACGAGAGCTGGCTCGAGTTCTACAGTCTCATTATGGCAAGATCTTTGAGGCTCCTTTACCTCCCACATAGGAAGCTTGCCAAGCCTTTCTTTCACATGTTACTCCCATTCTTTCAACTCAGCAGGCTCAAGACTTGGAGGTTGCTTTTACCGAGTCAGAATTGTATGCCGTTGTAACAAACTTGGACACCCCAAGTCAAGATTCTACCGCGACACAGCAGAGATTCAGCGGCGTAGTTCCGTGCCAAGAGGTATTGGCCCCAAAGACTGGCGCCCCTTTCGGTATTTCTTTTTACATTAATTTGCGTGCAAAGTACAAGGGACTCTACGGGAACTCACACTCAGACTCTCCGTCCAGATGCTCAGAGTAATGAGGGCCCAACATACATATTTATTCTTACAAGGGATACCCAAAAGCAGAGCCCCAAAATCTCAAACTCAAAAGCATTATGCCCAAAAGCTGCCAAAAATCAGCCGGCGTAATTTGGGGAGGATCCGTACATTGCCGCGTCAGCATGTCAACGGAAATTGCTGCGATTCGTACGTCCGCACGTTTACCGGCGCTTTTTCTGTTGGCTTGTTGCCACGTCAACCTGTCAGCGCATTTCATGGGCTGTGTGTGTCCAGGGGCCAGCCACGTCCCAGTTTGTGACATACCCCCCTCTTGAAAGAAGTGTAATCGCCCTCGATTATGCTACAAAAAAGATAGACGCCATAAACTGTCTTAGTAGACACTGACTATTAGTACCGACCCACTAGACACAACACATCTAGCACTTGTACAAATGGATCGTCACATCACCGGACATCACATGACAAATCATATACAAATTCATTCCAAATCTCAGACCATGATTAATCGGCAACGTATTTAGTAATCGCATCTAGATCCAGTCGGGACCTCACGGATGCCCGATTAACTAATCCTTATTGCAATCATGTCTATAGAGATTTATGAGACCGAAATGTTGCAGTCATTTTGTCTTTCAGTTCCTGCACTCAAACAAGTCAAGTACATATCAATCATTTTCATTTTCGGGAATTTCAACTCATAAAGTCATACAGCAAAATACTGTCAGCCCATCAGTATCCCTGAAACCCAAAGGGGGCCATCAATGGTTCTATTCAAAATCGGAGTAATCCGTTGACAAAGGAGCGGAGTGACTCCCCTCGTATGCAAACCCACTGCACTAGATTCACCCATGCTGAAATCGGGGTTCTATCGGAGTAGACTATGCCAAACCGAATGCTTCAAGGTAAAGTTCCAAAATCTGAGGAGTATCTGCTAGGTCCTCCTCCTCCATCCACTTCGCATCCAATGCAAGATAGTTCTTCAACTTAACCAAGAACCGCCTAATCACTTTACCTTTTATCTTTCTGTCCTTGTGTACCAATATCTGTTCTGGAACACGTATCTCCTCGCTTCGGGTTGCTCATCTGGCTCCCCATCATCGGGCACATCGCCTTTAAAAGGCTTCAACAGACTCACATGAAAAGCATTGTGAATCTTCCAAGTATAGGGCAGCTTCAGTCTAAAGGAGACATCATTTATCTTTTCTTTTATTTGAAAAGAGCCATAGTACCTCATGCTAAGCTTTGGAAAAAGCCGCTCCTTTCCCTTTTTCTTTCTTAGGCGTGCCTTCTCAAAACGTAAGAGCACCCAATCGTCTTCCTCTAATTTCAAATCACGAAGATGTCCATCTGCTGCCTTCTTGTGTCGTTCTTGAGATTTCGCTAAAGCCTCCCAGACCTTAGCAAATGCAGTGTCTAAGTCCCTCGTGTACTGGTCGGCTTCAAAAATCTTATCTTACGTGCTAAGGAAGGGTGGAACCTTCGAAGCACCTTCAATGATCTCAAATGGTGCCTTCCCCGTCGAAGAGTGGATTGTGTTATTGTAGGCAAATTCCACCAAGGGCAAAAAAAAATCCCACTGAGTCTTCTGGTCAGAAATGTAAGACTTCAATAATCCATACAGCTGAATTTGCAATCTCAAATTGCCCATCGCGAGTGGAATGATGACGAGAACCGCAACCATGTGCCAATGTTCTACCAAATAGCCTTCCAAAACAAACTCGTGAATCGGGGATCTCTGTCAGAGACTATTGTCTCACGCATGCCATGTAATCTAAAGATCTGAGCAATGAACAGTCTTGTTAAATGATCCGGCTTGACTGTTTTCTTCACTGGAACGAAGTGAGCTTGCTTGCTAAATCTGTCCATGACAGTCCAAATGCCATCATGCCCACTCTATGTCTTCAGGAGATCAAAAATGAAATCCATTGCAATACTTTCCCAGGGGCGGCTGGGAATGGGTAAAGGCTGTAACAATCCCTATGCTTTATGCATGTCAAACTTGACCTTTTGGCATACCAAGCAACTGCGTACAAAGTCGTCCACATCTTTCTTGATGTCTCGGCCAAAAGAAGTAACGCTCCACACCTTTCAAGGTGGTGTCGATGCCGTGGTGACCCGTAAAAGGTGGACAATGGCATTCAGTCAGAAACTTTTCCCTCAATAGCTGTATAACGCAAAACATCTTTTTCTTCATCAAGTAGCCATCCCGTATGGAATAATCCACTACTACCTCCCCATTCTGTATTCGAGTGAATACATCTGAAAAATCTGGATCTGTGGCGTACTGATCAACCATGTCCTCAAGCTTCTATGATGAATCGCAGAAATAGTCTTGAACGGCTTCCAAGGCAATACATCTGCCACCAAGTTCTTTTGTCCCTGTACATGGACAATCTGGAATTGAAACCGTGACAAGATGTTAGCCCACCGCATCTGCTTTTCTGAAAGCTGCTTCTCTGACAAGAAGTAGCGTAAACTCTGATGATCAGTGAAGACCGTAAAATCGGCTCCGAGTAGGTAATGTCGCCACTGAGTAAGAGCATGGATAACCGCCAAAAGCTCTTTCTCATAAATCTATGTTGTAAATTCTAGCCTTGAAAACAATCGGCTCTCATAGGCAATGACATGGCCTTCTTGCATTAAGATTGCTCCCAGACTACGACCACCAGCATCACAATATATATACTTCAAATGACTTTTGCAAATCCGGCAAAGTCAATACTGGTCCAGTAGTCAATTTCTCTTTCAGTGTCTGAAAGGCAGTCACCTCTGTGGGTCCCCACGAGAAAGGGACTTCTTTCTGTGACAATATGTGCAATGGGGAAGCTACCTCTGCAAACTTTCGAATGAACCGTCGATAGTAAGAACACAAGCCCAAGAAGCTTCTAACTTCATGAACATTCTTCAAATCGGGCCAATCATGTATAGTCTCAATCTTGGCCGGGTCCATATGTACTACTACTGAGACGATGTGTCCCAAAAAGTGCATCTCCGGCAAGAAAAATTCACTCTTTTTGGCATTGATAACTAACTTGTGATCTCGCAATGCCTGAAAGACATGTAGCAGATGGTGTCTATGTTTTGCTTCATCCTTGGAGAAGCCTATAATGTCATCAAAGAAAGTGCCGACAAATGATCTATACTCCCTGAAAATCCTATCCATCATTCGGTTGAAAGTCATTGGAGCATCGGTAAGGCCAAAAGCCATCACCAAAAATTCATATAAACCAAAGCTCGTCCGAAAGGCTGTCTTGTAGACATCTCCCGGCGCGATTCGGATCTGATGATATCCCCTTTTCAAATCAATCCTGTTGAAACAAGAGGATCCCTGTAGTCGGTCAAGAATATCATCGATCCTTGGAATCAAAAACTATTCTTGATGGTGATTTTATTGAGAGCTCTGTAATCAATGCACATTCTCCAAGATCCGTCTTTCTTTAAAACCAACAACACTGGAGAGCAGTAGGGTGAAGTACTCGGTTGGATAAGACCCTTTTCCACAAGGTCTTTCACTCGGTTCATAATCTCTTCATTCTGGGCTCGGCTAACACGATAAGGTGGCCGGTTCGGTGGTGTGCTTCCAAGTATCAGATCAATGGTATGATCCTCACGTCGAGATGGGGACAACTCGCTTGGCAAGCCCTCAGAGAAGCAATCGGCATGAGTGTGGAGAAAATCTTGGTGTTCTCTATAAGTTCAGACATGTTCCTTCTGTGTTCATCATTTAACTCTTTCAAGTAGATCGAGTAAACAAAGAGACTGGATTTCATTAACTTGGAAATGGTTGAAGCCGATACAGTAGGGACGGACTCACCCTTCAATTTTACATCAAGTATAATTTTTCAAGCCCTTTTCATTCGTCAATGTTGCTTTCTTTGCCCGATAATCGACCACGGCGTTGTTCTTATGGTACCAAGGGACTCCGAGGAGGACATCACAACCTTCCACGGACATTATGTAAAAGTCCTCGTGCCCAAAATACCCCTAACAATGCAACCGAAGTTTGCCAATGACAGGTGTAATGGCTATGTCCCGTCCGGATACCGCTAGAACTGCCTCTGCTGGTGGTCCCATCCGATCGGGTGTAATCTCGAGCCGCGCCACCAATTCGGGTGAAATGAAGTTGGCCTTGGCTCCTCCATCGAAGAAAATCAGGGCTTCTTGATCTTTCAGTTTGCCCCAAGGTCGGCAAAGTTCTATACTTTCATCAATCAGACTTGGGTTAGTACCCATGTAATCTGGTACCAGTCCGGCTTTCATCTTGCCTTTTCTACCACGTTCCTCTGCTGCTCTCAAACTCTCTGGCCTGTCTTCACTTTGTTCTTGCTGTGCCTTTTTGGGGCACTTTGCGGAGACGTGCCCATGTTCCCCACAACCAAAATACTTCCCTTCTTTGATGTAATTGGCCCTCTCTCGAAGAGTGAGCCGGGGTCGTGTATCCTTATCTTTCTTTTCTTGGGAACTCTTTCTCTTTCTACTTTCATTGTTAGAGGTCTATTGGGTTCTCTGAGTCAAGATCTCATCAGTGGGGTAAGTTTAATTTCTCAAATGTATCACGAAACCCCGTTTCGCATGACACATCAATTCTTGAATAGAATTTGACTTTTGTTCCACGCGGTAGTCTCGGATCTTTATAGGGAGTCCGCAGCAAAACCGCTCAATATGTTCCTTAAAAGAGACCTTCTTAAATGAAGAGGTTGGTAGAAAAGAGTTCCAAAATCTCTAGCAATAAGCATCCAAAGACTCTCCCTTGGTCATCCCAAGATGATTCCAAGCGGTTCGTATATCTCGTTTGTACTCTCGAGTCAGCCAAGAAGAAATAAAGAGCCTTTTGAATTTCAACCACTTAACTGGAGCTTCCTTCCTCAGAAGAAGAGTGGACCACCATGTTCGAGCATTTCCTTTGAAGAAAGATGTAGCCCTCCTAATCTTGGAGTGCTCTGAGTAGTGCCCTCCAGAGAAGGCTATGTCAAACTGCTGAATGAAGGCCAAAGCCCTCGGAGCATCTCGGAACCCAGAAAAGGATTCAAATTTAATCGATTGTCCACCTTCTTTGGATTCTTTTACTTTCTTGCTTTTGTCTTCGAGGAAGTCATATTGGTTGGCTCTGTAAAAATGATTCTTCTTTGCATAAAACATATGGTTATCAAAGTCCCAACTGTCAGAGGATGACTCCTCTGTAGAGCTGTCAGAAACTGGGCGAAATTTGGGTTTCTTTGCCTTTTTCTTGGCCTTTCAGAAGCGTTGCTTTTTGCTTCGCTTTCTGCCTTTTCTCTCCTCCTCGCTCGAGTCAGAAGAGCTAGAAGAACTGTTGGAAGAAGAAGAAGAAGAATTGGGTAGTCGTTCAAATCGTACACGCGTCTTTTGCTTTCTTGTAGATGCAAAAGAAGATTTGACGGCCCAAATAACCAGGGTAGTCAATCCCCTTCTTGTGCTTTTTCACTTGCTTTTTGGATTGATTGTTCACGTCCAAAAGCAGACTGATCTGTGTCTGAACCACCTCATGTACTTGCTTCGTAAACATCCTCGGAGAAGGAGGTTTCTTGATTGCCGGTTTGATGGGTGGTTATGTGGCTTTCTGCCACATAAACACCCAGTGGCTTTCTGCCACTGGATGTGCACTTCTACGATAGATTGCTGATACAAAAATTTTGCAAACTGAGGATCCTTTGCAAATTTAATCATCTTCTTTGTGCACTCGTCAACCTGCTGTCGACGTTCCATCTCTTGAAGTTCGTACTAAGTAGGCCGAGGTGGCCCATACTATTCCTCTGTTAAATCATCAAAATCTTCTTCGTGATCTCCTCCTGCACTGGCACATGCAGAAGAAGTCAACTGATTCTTGTTAGAATCCATAAGTGTCGCGAGAAAAGGATCGGACTTCCTGGTAGAAGAGAAATCGGCCGCGCTCTGATACCACTATAACAAACTTGGACACCCCAAGTCAAGATTCCACCGAGATGCAACAAAGATTCACTTTACAACAGTTCACAAAAGACGACATGGCCCGGCGTAGTTCCGTGCCGAGAGGTATTGGCCCCAAAGACTAGCGCCCCTTTCGGTATTTCTTTTTATATTAATCTGCGTGCAAAGTACAAGGGAGTCTGCGTGAACTCACACTCAGACTCTGCGTCCAGATGCTCTGAGTAATGAGGGCCCAACAGACATATTTATTCTTACAAGGGATGCCCAAAAGCAGAGCCCCAAAATCTCAAACTCAAAAGCATTATGTCCAAAAGCTGCCAAAAATCAGCCAACGTAACTTACGGAGATCCGTACACTGCCACGTCAGCATGTCGAAGGAAATTGTGGCGATCCGTACGGCCTGTCATGTCAGCATGTCAACGCGTTTTTGGTGCTTTTTCCGCTGGCCTAGTGCCACGTAAGCCTGTCGGCGCATTTCAGGGGCTGTGTGTGTCCGAGGGCCACACACGTCACCAGTTTGTGACAGCCAGCCTGCTTGATTTGGGTTGTTGGAAAGCACTTGGTTGGGATGATCTTATGGTGGAACTTTTGTTGTCTTTCAGGGATGACGTGAAGTTGCCGTTGTTGATAATGATGAATGCGGCCTAGGAACAGCAGCAAGTGCCCTCTTGGAAAGAAGGCATCCTCAAGTTGATATCTAAGCAAGCACTATGTGAAGAGTTCTTTCATTGGAGACCAATCATGCTCATGCCTGTGGTATATAAATTGATGGCTAAAATGATTGTTAATCGTCTCAAGGGTTTTTTTTGTATGAAGGCCTACATCAAATCTCAATATGGCTTCATTCCGCATCGTCAAATTACTGATAATCTAGCCAATATCATCATAGGCATGGAATATGCGAAATATACTCAATAGGATGTATTGGTCATGCAGTGTAAGGTGCAGCGGAATGAATGTTGTATTTTCTCAAGATTAGTGATCTTTATTGCTCAAGGTTCCTTTTAGTTCTTAGGGAAAGAGAGAGCTTTCCGTCTTATGGAGAGTGCTATGATCACGAACAAAGTGAGTGGATATTGTGCGTGCAAGTGAATGAGACTGAGAGAAGAGAGAGAGAAGAAATACGACACCCGAGAGGTTGTAAAACCCTCCTCCGAAGGCCCCACTCTCGTCGGCGAGAGTGGTCTATTCTTTGATTGCACAAAGGTGCACAATGCGTATGCAATGGACTGATGCAATGGGACTATGCCGATGATGACGACGGTGATGACGACGACGACTTGATGGCTGAAATCTAAGATCTTCTAATTGCTGAATTTCGGGACTGTTTCGGTGGCTGAAAATGACTGTTTTGGCTGCGTTTTTATGGCTGAAAATGGGGGGACATCTGCAACCGACTTGGGGGAGTTCTGCTACTGTGTCATAGGGCTGAAACGGTGTGGATCTGCTGTAGATGAAGGCTGAAAGAAAAAACGCTGACCTGCTGCAAAAACGCTAGCAAAAGCTGATGAAAAACGCTGGAGTTTGCTGGTTGTTGCAATCCAAAACGCTGGTCCTTTAGGGTTGATGTTTGGTGAGCAAAACGCTACAATGCTGATGGTCTTGGCGATGATGCAAGGGGGAAAACGCCAGGGCTGCTGTGTTGATGCAAAAACGCCAGGAAGGGGAGAAGATGCAAAAACGCCAGGGGTGGTCTGAGGGGGTACTGCTGAGAAGTTGCCTGTTGAGCGGGAAGCTCCTGCTGCCTCTTCTGCCAGAGAGTGCTAACTTGGGTTTGCTTATATATTAACTTAGCAAAATTGCCCTACCTACTTTTGTTGGTAAGTCACTTAAAAATAATAAGTGAAAATAACCCAAAATAGGAAAATAGGCTAAATGCATTGGAAAATTCCCCTAACTGATGCTAATGGATTCTTATGGGAATTCCGATGATCATGCTGTGTGCAACCGGAGGATATGCATCTATGCTAAGTGACTGGGCATGCACGGTCTACGAATAGACTCACAAAAGTGCCAGATCACTGCTAATCAACGTAACCACGAAACACGTTTCACCAAGGGTGAAACGCGAAACGCCTGAAACGGGCGAAACGTTTTGTAACAGACTTGGACACTCCAAGTCAAGAATCAACCGCGACAGCACCAAATAACCACTTCAAAACAAGTCACAGATCACAATCGATGTACACTGGCCCGGCGGAGTTCCGTGCCTAGAGATATTGGCCCCAAAGACTGGCGCCCCTTTCGGTATTTCTTTTTGTATTAATCAATCATCAAAGTACAAGAGAGCGGTTAGGGTTTCCCTCTCAGACTTTGCGTCCAGATGTTCTAAGAAGTGAGGCCCTCACCACTAATTTAAGAATACAAGGGATGCCCAAAAGCAGAGCCCCAAAAGCTTGAAAGCAAAAGCAGATTCTCTTTCTCTCTCAATGAGAGTCAGTAAAAAGCAAGTTCTCTTTTTCTCTTTCTTTCTCCCAAATCAAAGCGAAAAGCTGAGATTTGCGTCGCTCAAAATTTCCCCCCCCCCCCCAAAAAAAAAAAAAAAAAAAAACTTTTTTTTTTAATATTCCGTCTCCGCGATTTCCAGAAATTAGGGTTTTTGGCAAGAATTAGGGTTTGCAGGAATTTTAGGGTTTCTGCTGTCCACCACGTCATCACTTTGTGACATACCCCCCTCTTGAAAGCATTGTAATCGACCGCGATTACGCCTGCAAAACCGACAAAAGCCATAAACCGTCTTAGCAGACACTGACTGTTAGTACCTACGTACTAGGAACACACATCTAGCACATGTACAAAATCGACAGTCACATCACACAACATCACAGGACATCACCAGACATCACAGGACATCACATGACATTCAACATTCATTCGGATCTTAGGCCATGAGTTATCGGCAATGTAGCTAGCAATCACATCTAAGTCCAATCGGGACCTCAACGATGTCCGATTGACTAACCCCTATTGCAACCATGTCTATTCGAGATCAATCAAACCAAAATGCTGCAGTCATTTCGTCTATCAGTTCCTGCACTCACAAGAAGTCAAGAACAAATCAGTATCATTATCAGGAATTCCATTTCATAAAGTCATCCAGCAGAATACTGTCAGCTCTCAGTATCCCTGAAGCTCAAAGAGACATCAGTGACTTTAGTATCAAAATCGAGGCATGTGTTGACAAAGGAGCGGAGTAACTCCCCTCTTGTGCATCCCACAGCACCAGATCTTCGGCCAAGCTGAGTTTCTGGGTTCTGTTTGGAGTAGACTATGCTAAACCAAAACATCGAGGTAAAGTTTCACAATCCGAGGAGTATCTGCTAGGTCCTCCTCCTCCATCCACTTCGCATCAAATGCAGGAAAGTTCTTGAACTAAACCAAGAACCACCTTCGGACTTTACCTTTCTTAAATGACTTCTGCAAGTCCGGCAAAGTCAAAATAGGTCCCGTAGTCAATTTCTCTTTCAATGTCCGAAAGGTAGTCACCTCTGTGGGTCCCCACGAAAAAGGTACTCCTTTCTGTGTCAAGGTATGCAAAGGGGAAGCAACCTTTGCAAACTTTCGTATGAACCGCCTGTAGTACGAACACAGTCCCAAGAAGCTTCTAACTTCATGGACATTCCTCAAATCGGGCCAATCACGGATAGTCTCTATCTTGGCCGGGTCCATTTGCACTCCTGCTGCTGCTGACACAATGTGTCCCAAAAAAGTGCATCTCTGGTAGGAAAAATTCACTTTTCTTTTTGCATTAATCACTAACGTGTTATCTCGTAATGCCTGAAAGACTTGAAGCAGATGATCTCTGTGTTCTGCCTCATTCTTGGAGAAAACAATGATGTCGTCAAAGAAAGTGCCAACAAATAGCTTGTACTCTCGAAAAATCCTGTCCATCATCCGGTTAAATGTCGCAGGAGTATTGGTTAAGCCAAAAGGCATCACCAAAAACTCAAATAACCCAAAAGTCGTCCGAAAAGCAGTCTTGTAGACATCTCCTGGCGCTATCCTGATCTGATGATATCCACTCTTCAAGTCAAACCTGCTAAAGCACGAGGATCCCTGTAACTTGTCGAGTATATCATCGATCCTAGGAATCGGAAATCTGTTCTTGATGGTGATTTCGTTGAGAGTGCTATAATCGATGCACATTCTCCAAGATCCGTCTTTCTTCAAAACCAACAACACTGGAGAGCAATACGGTGAAGTACTAGGTTGGACAAGACCCTTTTCCAAGAGGTCTTTCACTGGGTTCTTAATCTTTTCATTCTGTACTCGGCTCACACGGTAAGGTGGCCGATTCGGTGGCATCCTTCCAAGTATCAGATCAATGGTTTGATCCTCAGGCCCTCTGAAAAGCAATCGGCATGAGTGTGGAGAAAAATCTTGGCGTTCTTTTGATCAGGTCAAAACATATTCAACCTTTATCCATCGTTCAGTTCTCTTCCAAAAGAATGAGTAAGAAACTGAAGTTCATCAAGTACAATCTCTAAGCCCTTCATTTATCAAAGTCGCTTTCTCGGCCCGGTAGTCAACCACGGCGTAGTTCTTTTGGTACCAAGGGATCCCGAGTAGAACGTCACTCGCGTGCCCTGAACACCCCTGTCATTGCAAACAAAGTTTGCCAATGCTCGGTGTAATGGCAACATCCCATCCGGGTGCCAGTCAAACTACCACCGCCTGTGGCGTCTGTCTGTCGGGCGTAATTCCAAATCGAGCCGCCAATTCCAAGTGAAAAGAAGTTGGCCTTTGCTCCTTCAAAAGAGCTTCCTGATCCTTCACTTTGTCCCAAAAGCGGCAAAGTTTGTACTTTCATTCATTAGATTCGGTGCAGGTCCCACGCCATGTGGTACCAGTTCTGCTTTTCTATCATCCTTTTCTGCCACATTCCTCAGCTGCTCTCAAACTCTCAGGCCTGTCGTCGTCTTTATCATTCTGTTCTTTCTATGCCTTTTTAGGGCACTTCGCGGAGATATGTCCATGTTCCCCGCATCCAAAGCACTTCCCCTCTCTGATGAAGCGAGCTCTCTCCTCAGGAGTAAGCTTGGGTCGTGCATCTTTTTTTTCTTTGGGTTGCTCTTTTTCTTTCTACTTTCATTCCCAGAAGTCTGTTCGGCTCGTTGTGTCATGGCCTTATCTGTGGGGTAGGTCAAACTGCCAGAGTGAATGGCAAAGCCCCGCTTCGCATGACTCATCAACTCCTGAATAGAAGCTGACTTCTATTCCAAGCAATGATCTCGGATCTCTGTAGGTAGACCCAAGGTAAACCGCTCAATCTGTTCTCTGAACGAGATCTTCTTGAATGAAGAGGCGGGTAGAAAAGAGCTCCAGAATCTTTCACAATAACAATTCACTGTATCGCTCTTGGTCATCCGGAGATGGTTCCAAGCAGCTTGTATATCTCGCTCAAACTCTTGAGTCAACCAAGAAGAAATAAAAAGCCTCTTGAATTTGAGCCATGTAACTGGCACAGTCTTGCTTAATAGAAGCGTGGACCACCAAGTATGAGCATTCCCCTTAAAGTAAGAGGCAGCTCTCCGAATCTTGGAGTGCTCTGAATAGCGTCCTCCCGCGAAAGCGATGTCAAACTGCTGAAAAAAGACACAGCCTTCGAAGCATCCGAGTATCCTGAAAAAGTATCAAACTTGATCGAGTGGCCACCTTCCTTAAACTCTCGGACTTTCTTACTTTTATCTTCGAGAAAGTCATACTGGTTGGCTTTGTAAAAATTCTTCTTGTTCGCATAAAACTTTCCGTCATCGGAAACTGAGCTGTCTGTAGACGAGTCCTCAGTAGAACTGTCAGTCTCTGGGCGAGATGTAGCCTTCTTTGCCTTTTTCTTGCCCTTTCCGAAGCTTTGTGTCTTGCTTCGCTTTTTGCTTTTTCTGTCTTCTTCGCTCTAATCCGAGGAGCTAGAAGAACTGTCAGAAGAAGAAGAAGAAGAAGAAGAACTGGGTACTCCTTCAAATCGAACACACTTCTTCTGTTTCTTTGCCTTGTCAAAAGTCGACTTACTACCCAAATAACCCTAGAAAGTCAATGCTTTTCTTCTGCTTTTTGCCGTACTTTTTGGCTTTCTTTTGCACGTCGAAAAGCTGAGCAATCCGTGCATCAACCACGTTCTCCAGTTCCTTCTCCGTATATTTCTTGGAGGCAGAAGGTTTCTTGAGAGCGGGTTTCGGGAGTGGTGTTGTGGTTCTCTACCACTCCATCTGTACCTCTTCCAAAGAGGTCTGGTTCATATATTTTGCCATCTTCGGATCCTTGGCAAAATTGAGCATCATCTTTGTTGCATCGCCAATCAATTGACGACGCTCCATCTCTCTTTGCTCCGGCTGAGTAGGCCAAGGCGGGCCATACTCTCTGTCTGAATCTTCGTTGTGATCCCAGCCCGCATCTCCAGATGCAGAGGGAGTCGACTGATCATTGCCTGAAGCCATAGGTGCCGCGGAAAAAAAAATTCGGGGATCAGATTTCCCGTAGAAGAGAAATCGGCCGTGCTCTGATACCACTGTAACAGACTTGGACACTCCAAGTCAAGAATCAACCGCGACAGTACCAAATAACCACTTCAAAACAAGTCACAGATCACAATAGATGTACACTAGCCCGGCGGAGTTCCGTGCCTAGAGATATTGGCCCCAAAGACTGGCGCCCCTTTCGGTATTTCTTTTTGTATTAATCAATCATCAAAGTACAAGAGAGCGGTTAGGGTTTCACTCTCAGACTCTGCGTCCAGATGCTCTGAGAAGTGAGGCCCTCACCACTAATTTAAAGGTTACAAGGGATGCCCAAAAGCAGAGCCCCAAAAGCTTGAAAGCAAAAGCAGATTCTCTTTCTCTCTCAATGAGAGTCAGTAAAAAGCAAGTTCTCTTTTTCTCTTTCTTTCTCCCAAATCAAAGCGAAAAGCTAAGATTTGAGTCGCTCAAAATTTCCCCCAAAAAAAAAAAGAATTTTTTTTTAATATTCCGCCTCCGCGATTTCCGGAAATTAGGGTTTTTGGCAGAAATTAGGGTTTGCAAGAATTTTAGGGTTTCTGCTGTCCGCCACGTCATCACTTTGTGACACGTTTCACCTGCAGGGTGAAACGCCCCAAGTGAAACGTTTTAAAAAAATTTGGGGATTTTTAGGCGAACAGCGTTTCACGCTTTGGGAACTTTTCAGAAGGCCGTTTCGGCTGCTAACGTTTAATTTAGACTCAAATTAATCTGCCCGCTTCTCTCTGCGAACTCACGCGCGCTACTCGACTGAGGACTCCACTGTCTGCAGGTAACAGACCCGACTCTCTCTCAAGCTTCAGCGAATTGGTAACTCTCTGATGAGGTCATTCGAGAGTCGACGACTCGACGCTGGTGCCATTGTCTTGATCAAATTGCACGCGCACAATGCACATGCAGACAGCACTGAGCAGCATGCTTTGTGAAATTGTGTGCATTAGTGCTATGCAAGTGTGAATGGCTCAAGAGTCAAAAAGTTTAATGCCTGAATTTTTCGTGTGTGTATTGCAGGGCTTGGAATCACGGTGAGAGGAGGATCTTCACAGGGCAGACAGCCAGTAATTGAGCGGGATCCATGGGAGTCTACAGTTTTTATATCCAAATACCATAAATCTAGCTCTCGTAGGGTTATATGTAAACTTTGTGGGGATGTACTTACAGGTGGTGTTACCCGCTTGAAAGCCCATTATGCTTGGATCGGAAGCAAAGGGAGAGATGCATGCAAATGTGTCTCTGAAGAGTTATGGCTTGCTTTTGGGGGTGAGCGGGCAAACTACGTAAGTAGTGTCATGCCCAATCTTGAAGCCTCAATAGGTGAAGAGGCCCTCTTACAGAAAGTCCAAGATGAAAGGGCTAAATTGGCTGCTTCTCACTATCCCTTGCCTATGGCAGCTGCTGCTTCTAGTACTCCAGGAGCCTCAACTTCAAATATCCCTCCTATCCGTCGTGCTCCAAATGTTTCTGCTAGTGTGGAGGATAGCAATGCAGGAGATACTACATGTGCTAGCACTCAAGATGTGGACACGAGCCATGCTGCTCCTTCTATTAGCACCATACAGGCAGCTCCTTCCCAGCACGAAGTGGGGCAACTTGGAGTAGGTACTGGCAGGAAGAGGGCTCGCACATCGGCATGCTCTTCTACATTGCATGATGTTTGGGCTCCTAGCTTGAAGAAGGCGGCGGAGATTGCCGAGGAGCGTTTTTTCTACCAATGCAACATTGCATTCCATGCTGCACGCACAGGGGCCTACAAAATATTTGTGAATGTTGTCTCAGCCGCTGTAGCTACGAGGGCGCCCATCACTCCAGCCGGATTTGAGGCTCTTCGTACTAGTAGACTGACACGTCAAGTAGACATGGTACATGAGCAATTGCAGGGCCATAGAGAGTCTTGGGCAGTATATGGATGCACTATCATATCAGATGGCTGGAAAGATGTGCGAAAGCGTCACTTGCTCAATATTCTCGTGTCTTGTTGTACTGGCACAACATTTTTGAGAGCCATTGATGTGTCAGGAGCTGGCATAAGCATTACTGGTATGTTTCTTATTTTGATTTTTGTGTCACTTGATAATCAAAGCATAGAGCTGCGAGCATGATGCATCATGATTCATAAGAAGTGCTTCTTACAAGATTCAAATGCAAAATGTGCAGGAGAGCTTATTTTTGGACACATTCGAGATGTTATCGAGGAGGTCGGTCCACAACATGTAGTGCAAGTGGTAACAGACAATGCAAGCAATTGCAAGCTTATGGGCGAAAATGATCGAAGCAAAATACCCCCACATAGTATGGAGTCCGTGTGCAGCACACTCCCTTGATCTTATGATGGAAGATATTGGTGAACTACCATGGGTGACTTCACTAGTTGATAAAGCTCTACAACTTATCAACTTCATTCATCGAAAATCATTTGCCCTAGAGTTGTTCACTGCACATTGCAAATGGGCTCTCAAGAAGCCAACAAAGACCCGATTTTGCTACATCTTTCTTGTCTTGTGCCGGTGAGTTTCTCAAAGGTTTTCTAGTCTTTGAATCTCCATTTTAAGTTATGCGAAGTGCAAATATTCATTGTTTTATGTACAGCTTGGTAAAATGCAAAGATAACTTGCGCCGAATGGTGGTAGATGAAAGGTGGTTAAATTGGCCAGATTCTACCACTCCTGCTGCTGTGGCAGTCCTTGATGGGGTGATTTGCAACAATACATTTTGGAGAGAGATTGATGGCCTTCAAGCTGCTCTCCAACCAATTGTTTGCGTTTTACGCTTATGTGATAGTGAGGGATCCACTCTCGGTCTCCTCTATGAGTTCATGACAAAGTTGAGGATAGCCATACATGATTGCACATCATTGAGCCCAGACAGGTAAGGTTTTTGAAACGCTTTTTCTGTCAAGTCTTAACTCTTGAGTCTTATGACATTATACATATCGTTGTTCACATGTGATAATGTGAATTTGTGACATGTAGGGTGAGCATCATGCTCGACATATTTGATGTAAGATGGAATTGGTTTCGTCGTCCAATTCATTGTGTAGCCCACATATTCCATCCTGCTTAGAGATGTGAGGCTCAAAGATCCGATTGTGTGCTCTTGACTGGATGGAATGAATATGTGGAGAGAATCTATCGAAACAATGGCCATGCGCAGAATCGACTAGAAGAGGATCTTTTGGAGTTTAGAGGTAAAGATCTCTCTAGGCTTCAAAGCACAATCATAAAGAGCACATTTAAAGTCTTGACATTTGTATCTTGATTTTTGTGGGACATATAGGTGGCAGGGGAAATTTTTCTCATGCAATTGCCAAAGATGTTGAAAATCAAGCACTTCCAGTTTCATGGTGGGAAAAATTTGGGGGTCTTACACACATGTTGCAGTCTTTGGCTTTGCGGGTCCTCTCCCAAGAGGTGAGCTCATCCGGAGCGGAGAGGCTATGGAGCATAATGGGAGACATACACACAAAAGATCGAAATAGGTGAGCTTCTCAATTAGAATTTAGCTTTGGTCATACACTCTATGGTTCACAAGTCTACGCATTTTTCCTAACTTGTTGTGTTTTAACTTTTCCGTAGGCTCAATACTCCCCAACTTGATAGGTTGGCATTTGTTAATGCCAATCTCCGCGTATTGGAGAAGGCAGGTGGATTGGATAGCGCAGACCTTGTCAGTTGGCTACCAAAGCAAGTGGATCATCGACAGATTATAGTTGAGGCAGCTGATAGCTCGCATCTTCAGCCACATACACCTGAGGATGATGTGTATGATTTCATCCGTGAGGACATGATGAGGTTCTCACGACAGACTCGTTCGACTACACGTCGCCTACGTAGGGAGACCACAATTGCTACTACTAGTGCTCGGCCTGAGAGAGCTACCCGAGCACGGAGGTCCAGACCCAGACACAGTGTTGCAGAGCTTACTTCTACTACCAGGCGACTTACTCCGACTCCTTCAGAGTGTGAGAGTGATGAGGGGAGTCAGTCAGATGGATCTCAGTAGTCTCTTTTTGAGTCTAGAGTAGCGACTCACGAGCGCTCAGCTTTGCGTATTTTGTTATGATATTTTATCATTTTGTCATGGACATCTTTTTTTGTGTATGCCATATGGGCTTTAGCCTTTGACTCGATCACTCCAGGCTTTACTCTTTATTGTCTTGTAAGTTGAGCAATGTAGTTTGTCGAGTTTCATCTTATTTACATGTAGATTCGACATATGTTCTCGTCATTCTATGTGTTCGCTATTCAGTCCATTGTTTTGTTAAGTTCTAACTTCTACTTGTAATGTTCGATGAAACTTAAGTGTGCAAGTAGATGTAGTCTCTTGTCACTCTGAATTTTGTTCATTTTCAGTTTGTTGAATGTTCCGTAGCTTCCGCTTTAAATTTTGCTTAGAATGTAACTGTCTGATCAATGATATCTTAGAAACTAGAGTAGATGTCAATTGTCATTGATATTGTTTGCATTATCATATCTCTCTCTCTTGCACACCTATTATGTATGTATATAATTTTATATATACATAAAATCGGCCTTTCGGTCAAACGTTTCACTTGAGGCCTCTCTCTTGGGTGAAACATTTCGAGTGAAACGCCCCGGTTTCGGGGTGAAACGTTCTCGTTTCGGGGTGAAACGTTTCGCGGTTACGCTGCTGCTAATCTAAACTGACTTCGGGAACCCTGTTGTGGTATAGCTTGTCCACAGACACATAGGGTTGGGATGTGTCACGTGACATCCCCTCCTTTTCAAAGTGAGGTACTGGTACCGAACTGTATGGCATCGAGGGAGATCGCCAACAGCATCCGGAATCCTGGAAGGGACTCTTCACCGGTCCACTCTGCTGTGTGGATCGAGCACTTGAACTTCATAAAGGTCTGCAACGCTTGCTTCTTTGGGCCACGCCGAAAGCGACACAAAGTCTTCTGAATCTCCTTTCTCGCTTCAACTTCGTCTAGAGTATTGCGTCTTTCGTCTTCAAGAATCTCCATGGCTGAAAATTCCTGAAACCATCTCCAACACAAAACCATGAACATACCCATTCCATGTAAAGTGAAGGAAAAAAATCTTGGCTTCTCTAAAGACTGTGCATGCAATGTAGATGAACATAGAGACGGAGTGACAACCCGTTCATCAAACACATGCAAACAATGCGCTCGAATCTTTTCTGTTTGATTGAAATCAATCAACTGTGGCAAATCACAATGAAAATGCCCATGCTTGGTGCTCATACTATCATGTGCTCTTTCGGAAACTGTGTCATGCCACGGAAGAAACATGGAATGTGACTTCTTGACATACAAACTTTTCATGAACAATCCGCATACATTTGTGCCCATCCATGAGAGAAACGTGCTCAACATACAATATGTCATGCCTAGGAAAAGGAATCACATAACGATGCTAACTAAAATACAGGAAACCTTCACGAATGAAACATTCGAACAATACGTGCGTATCAATCATGCGAACACATAATACTTCCTGTGAGGGTTCTTTGGACCAAGGCTCGAGAGCCAAGATCGGTTCTTCCTGAAGGGGTTCTTGGGACCTAGGCTCGAGAGCCAAGATCGATCCTTCGTGATTGATCGAATCTGCAACGAGGTTAGTTTCGCTAGAAAAAGCATCCACTAACACATCATCCTTGTGAACAATCACATCATCTTCATGCAATTCATCATGCTTGTCTTTTTCATCCAAATCATTATCATTCAAATCCTCATGCTTCTCATAATCATGCAAATCCTATGTGTCATGTTGTGGAGAAAAAGAGACTGAGAGAGTCTCCTTATCTCGAATCCTTTCAACCTTGTCCTGCATATTAGCAATGAGAGATGGAGAAGGAGCAATGTCCTCTCCATGAATGACAATAGAAGAATCACTTTTGGCATTGAGAGTTAGTGTTAGTCAAAAAATCCATGAGAGCGTCACTATCACGAAACCATCGAATGCCCAAAATCATATCACATCCTGAGAGAGGAGAAACAACAAATCTTCTAGTGAAGGCAGTCTGTTTAATTGCGAATAACACATCAAGGCAATCCTCGGTGATGAGAGCGTCCATACCAGGACGAAAGCTAGAGACCTCGATAGGAGATCTCGGACTAACTTCGAGACGGGCTCTCTCAACAAGAGAGGAACTGATCACATCACGCATACTACCAGGTCAAACAATATGACAAAACGGTGCCCCGACATACCACCATAACATTTAATGAGAGAATCATCAATGGGAGGGTCCTGAGAAACTGTGGCCACAATCGTGTTATCATTCATTGCATTGACAGATGTAGTGGGTGCTGTGGGTTCTTTAGATTCATTCGATTCCAGCTTAGGATATGTTCTTCTTATGTGACCCTTAATGTGACAATGAAAACAACGACCTTCTTTAGAATAAGTGCTTTGTTCTTCCGAAGTGATGTAACCTCCTACAATTCCTTGTGCTACCTTTTCATCTGGAGTAAGCTTAGGTTTAGCAGTTGTGTTAGCCTTACCCTTAAATTCATTGGAAGAATTCTTTGATGAGAGACTGTTGGTAGATTGGTTAGAAGAGTTATCATTCTTACCATTCTTACCGTTCTGAGGGTTCTGAGAAGTCTGCGAGGTACTTATGGAAGTCTTGTTCTCCTTAGGCTTTCCCTTGTTGTGCTTCATCTCCTGTGCGAGAGCAATCGCTACCGCCTTGTTCAGATCGATTGGATCGAATACCTCGACATCGTACTTGATATACTCGTCCAATCCAAAGAAAAAAGCCTCTTTGCGCTCATCATCCGACATGCGTAGTTGGGTACTTAGCTGCAAAACACGATTAGACAAAGACATGACTGGCATACCATTTTGCTTGAGAGCGCGCCAATCGTCCTTCAACCATGCGAGGTACTGACTCCTGAGGTGGCATAAACCGCGTCTTGAGCTTGTCTTGGAAATCAGCCCAACTAAAAGAGGGACGTGAAATCGTCGGCTGCCTCTAGGTGCGCGGCTAGCTGTGCCTCTTGCCATGCGTGGTACCAATTGATGGCATCACCGGCAAGGTACATAGCTGCCGTCAAAACTTTGCTATTTCCTATCTTCTTAGTTGTCACAAAATAAGCATTAAATTGATGCAACCAAGAATGAATAACTCTAGCATCCATCTTACCGTCATACTTACTGAAAGTCAACTTTTTTGTGATTGGATGGTTGGAATCCGCGTCGTGGCTTGCGCCACTTGACGAACTCCCACGATCTTTGGGTGATTCGGTCTTCGAGGCTAGAATGTGGGAAATAAATTCTTGATGACGAATCTCCCTTTGAGCCTCTCGTTCATCGTGATCGCGTTCGAAAGCAAGTCGATTTTCTTCTTGTTTTGCGGCAAGAGCAATGCGCTCCCGTTCCTGAGCAAGGCGATTTTCTTCTTGTTTTGCGGCAAGTGTGGCGTTTCTTTCATCACGCTCGCGGTCCTTGGCTTCTTGTGCTTCTGCTTTGCTTGCGAGTTGTGCCAATGCAACTCGATTCGTTTCTTGTTGTTGTGCCATCATGTCCAACATCAACTTGACCATCCTCTCCATAGGAGTGAGGACAACTCGTGACGTAGACGGCGAAGGGGGAGGGTCGAAGAAATCATCTCCGGGTGGGGACGAGTCTTCGTCGCCTCTCTCATGCTTATCACCTGTATGCGAAGTATCCATTCCGCTTCGGGTGACGACCATGCACTATGATCTTGGGGTCTTAAGCTCGCGAGGAACTTGGGTTCTTGAGGGTCTTGAGGTTCTTGAGGTCCTTGATTCGTGAGAATCTTGGGTTCTTGAGGTTCTTGAGTCTTGAGGGTCTTGGGTTCTTGGGGTTCTTGAGGTTTTCTTTCACTTGTAAATCGCGTTGAGAAGGATCTTCTCTTCACCCGAGTTCTACCCTTTTCTGCGGGCGCACCCCTTGGCGGCCTTGCGCTCACACCAAGGTTGCTTTTTCCCACCTCACGTCGATTGGACGGCCGCTAAGTGCACGGTCCGCTCTCGATGAGTGAAAAGAGACACAAGGGGAGGCTGGACAACTTACAAGCCCTTCTTTCTTGGGATTCCTATCACTCTTCAACAAAACACGATTAGGAATCGCCACGCCCAAGGAAACTTGGGTTCGTGCGATCGCAACAAGCAAAAAAAAATTCTTGTGGTTCTTTCCTTGAGTAATGCAGAACACTTCCAAAGCTCTGATACCAATGTAAGGTGCAGTGAAATGAATGTTGTATTTTCTCAAGATTAGTGATCTTTATTGCTCAAGGTTCCTTTTAGTTCTTCGGGAAAGAGAGAGCTTTCCGTCTTATGGAGAGTGCTATGATCAGGAACAAAGTGAATGGATATCGTGCGTGCAAGTGAATGAGACTGAGAGAAGGAGAGAGAAGAAATACGACACCCGAGAGGTTGTAAAACCCTCCTCCGAAGGCCCCACTCTCGTCGGCGAGAGTGGTCTATTCTTTGATTGCACAAAGGTGTACAATGCGTATGCAATGGACTGACGCAATGGGACTATGCCGATGACGACGACGGTGATGACGACGACGACTTGATGGCTGAAATCTGAGATCTTCTAATCGTTGAATTTCGGGACTGTTTCGGTGGCTGAAAATGACTGTTTTGGCTGTGTTTTTATGTCACGTGACACATCCCAACCCTATGTGTCCGTGGACAAGCTACACCATAGCAGGGTTCAGTCAGTCCAGTCAAGTCTAGATTAGCACTGATCTAGCACTTTGTGAGTCTATTCGTAGACCGTGCATGCCCAGTCACTTAGCATAGATGCATATCCTCCGGTTGCACACAGCATGATCATCGGAATTCCCATCAGAATCCATTAGAATCAGTTAGGGGAATTTTCGAGTGCATTTAGCCTATTTTCCTATTTATTGGTATTTTCACTTATTATTTTTAAGTGACTTTCCAACAAAAGTAGGTAGGGCAATTTTGCTAAGTTAATATATAAGCAAACCCAAGTTAGCACTTTCTGGCAGAAGAGGCAGCAGGAGCACCTTGCTCAACAGGCAACTTCTCAGCAAGACCAACCCCCGCGACTACTCTGGCGTTTTCTCCACAGAAGACCTAGCGTTTTTGCATCAGATCAGCCCCGACGTCCCGGCATAGTCCCATTGCATCAGTCCATTGCATTCGCATTGTACACCTTTGTGCAATCAAAGTAGACCACTCTCGCCGACGAGAGTGGGGCCTTCGGAGGAGGGTTTTACAACGTCTCGGGTGTCGTATCTCTTCTCTCTCCTTCTCTCAGTCTCATTCATTTGCACGCACAATCCACTCACTTTGTTCGTGACCACAGCACTCTACAAGACGGAAAGCTCTCTCTTTCCCTAAAGAACTAAAAGGAACCTTGAGCAATAAAGATCACTAATCTTGAGAAAAAACAACATTCATTCCGCTGCACCTAACATTGGTATCAGAGCTTTGGAAGTGTTCTGCATTACTCAAGGAAAGAACCACAAGAATTTTTTTTGCTTGTTGCGATCGCACGAACCCAAGTTTACTTGGACGTGGCGATTCCTAATCGTGTTTTGTTGAAGAGTGACAAGAATCCCAAGGAAGAAGGGCTTGCCCAGCCTCCCCTTGTGTCTCTTTTCACTCATTGAGAGCGGACCGTGCACTTAGCGGCCGGCCAATCGACGTGAGGTGGGAAAAAGCAACCTTGGTGTGAGCGCAAGGCCGCCAAGGGTGCACCCGCAGAAAATGGTAGAACTCGGGTGAAGAGAAGATCCTTCTCCAACGCGATTTGCAAGCGAAAGAAAACCTCAAGAACCTCAAGACCCTCAAGAACCCAAGTTCCTCGTGAACTTAAGAACCCAAGACCCCCAAGATCCCACAAGAACCCACAATTGCAGAATGGTCATCACTCGAAGTGGAATGGATACTTCGCTTGGAGGTGATGAGCATGAGAGAGGCGAAGAAGAATTTTACTCACCAAGAGGTTTTTCCGACCCTTCCCCATCTACGACAACCATTGCACTAACTCCAATGGAGGAGTTGAAGCTGTTGTTTATGGAACAGACTTTACAACGCAAAGCAAGACATCAAAGAATGACAAGCCAAATTTGATCGTGAATTCAAAGAAATGGAACACAGACACGCAGAAGCCGAAGCAGAAAGACAAGCAGCGAACAAGGCAAGACAAGCAGAATTTGATCGCGAGATCAAAGGAAGAAGGGAAGAGCGCTTGCGACTCTTTTCTCAAGCTCAGGCACAGATGCAACAGAATCGGGAAAAGGAGACTCTCTCTCTCTTCTTCTCCAAAGCATGATACACAGGATTTGCATGATTGTGTGAAGCATGATGATGATTTGATTGACAATGACTTGCATGATGATTTGAATGACAATGACAAGCATGATGATTTGCATGATCAAGATGTGATTGCTCACAAGCATGATGATTTGCATGATCAAGATGTGATTGCTCACAAGCATGATGAGTTGCATGAAGATGATGTGATTGTTCACAAGGATGATGTGTTAGTGGATGCTTTTCCTAGCGAAACTAACCTCGTTGTAGATTCGATCAATCACGAAGATCCGATCTTGCCTTTCGAGTCGAGGTCTAAAGAACCCCCACAGGACGATTCGATCATTCAGGAAGAATCGATCTTGGCTTTCGAGTCAAGGTCCACAGATCCCCCACAAGAAGATTCGATAGATCCCAAAGAACCGATCTTGGCTCTCAAGCCTTGGTCCAAAGAACCATCACAGGAAGTATTATGTGTTCGCATGATTGATACGCACGCATTGTTCGAGTGTTTCATTCGTGAAGGTTTCCTGTATTTTAGTCAGCATCGTTAAGTGATCCCTTTTACTAGGCATGACATATTGTATGTTGAGCACGTTTCTCTCATGGATGAGCACGAATGTATGCGGATTGTTCATGAAAAGCTGAAAAGTTTGTATGCCAGGAAGTCACATTCCATGTCTCTTCCTTGGTATGACACAGTTTCCGAAAGAGCACATGATAGTATGAGCACCAAGCATGGGCATTTCCATTGTGATTTGCCACAGATGATTGATTTCGATCAAACAGAAAAGATTAGATCGCATTGTTTGCATGTGTTTGATGAACGGGTTGTCACTCCGTCTCTATGTTCATCTACATTGCATACACACTCTTTAGAGAAGACACGAATTTTTTCCTTCACTTTACATGGAATGGGTATGTTCATGGTTTTGTGTTGGAGATGGTTTCAGGAATTTTCAGCCATGGAGATTCTTGAAGACGAAAGAAGCAGGACTCTAGACGCAATTGAAGCAAGAAAGGAAACTCAAAAGACTTTGTGTCGCTTTCGGCGCGGCCCAAAGAAGAAGGCTTTGCAGACATTCATGAAGTTCAAGTACCGCACGACCCCATTCCTATGGCTGAAAATGGGGGGACATCTGCAACCGACTTGGGGGAGTTCTGCTACTGTGTCATAGGGCTGAAACGGTGTGTATCTGCTGTAGATGAAGGCTGAAAGAAAAAACGCTGACCTGCTGCAAAAACGCTAGCAAAAGCTGATGAAAAACGCTGGAGTTTGCTGGTTGTTGCAATCCAAAACGCTGGTCCTTTAGGGTTGATGTTTGGTGAGCAAAACGCTACAATGCTGATGGTCTTGGCGATGATGCAAGGGGGAAAATGCCAGGGTTGCTGTGTTGATGCAAAAACGCCAGGAAGGGGAGAAGATGCAAAAACGCTAGGGGTGGTCTGAGGGGGTACTGCTGAGAAGTTGCCTGTTGAGCGGAAAGCTCCTGCTCCCTCTTCTGCCAGAGAGTGCTAACTTGGGTTTGCTTATATATTAACTTAGCAAAATTGCCCTACCTACTTTTGTTGGTAAGTCACTTAAAAATAATAAGTGAAAATAACCCAAAATAGGAAAATAGGCTAAATGCACTAGAAAATTCCCCTAACTGATGCTAATGGATTCTGATGGGAATTCCGATGATCATGCTGTGTGCAACCGGAGGATATGCATCTATGCTAAGTGACTGGGCATGCACGGTCTACGAATAGACTCACAAAAGTGCCAGATCACTGCTAATCTAAACTGACTTGACTGACAGGAACCCTGCTGTGGTATAGCTTGTCCACGGACACATAGGGTTGGGATGTGTCACGTGACATGCAGGTTGGCATTGAAAAGGCTTTTGATACTATTCTTTGGGACTACATTGCAAATGTTATGAAACAATTGGGCTTTGGGCCCAAGCTTTCTTGCATGGTTTTTTTCCGGTATACACATAGTCCTTCCACGAGCTTGTTGGATGGTTCTCTCATAAGCCCTTGGCCTCTCGGATGATCAGTAAGACAAGGTTGTCCTCTCAGTGCTTTGCTCTATGCAATCGCTACCCACCCCCTGCTTGTGTATCTGGATTTCTAGACTTCTTCTGATCGATTGCATGGTCTCGCACTTCTATCTGGGAAGCATTTTGTTGGTCAGGCCTATGCGGATGACTCTTTGTTTATGCCTCGCATTCATTTTGATGATGTAGAATTGATTATGCATACTCTTCACTTGTTTGGATTGGCGGCGAGCCTCAAAGTCAATTTCGCAAATCCAAGTTATTGCCTTTGAATGAGTATGATTGGCATAAGCTATTATGGTCGAGGGAGATTGTTCCTGCGCATGTCATAGTTCGCCCTCTGGGTTATCCGTTGGCTTGGAATGTATCGGTTGCGCATAAATTGGATTGGGTACTTGAGCATCTGCATTCGAAGTTGCATTATTGGAAATTGTCCACTGGGCCATTACATGTACGTCTTAGAATTGTCCAGTGCATTCTCATGGCTTATGTACAGTTTTTCTTACCCCTGTTACCCTGGTCTCGGTTGCGCTTGCAGTCCCTCATGTCTACTTTTTTGGAGCACTTCTGGTGTACCTCATTTCGCAAAAAAGGTCTCCGATGTTTGTCCTTGGATAAGTTGTGTTCTCCCAAGCGCCTTGGCGGGTTGAATATTTTGGACTTGCACACTCATGTTCTAGCTCGGAAAGCTATCTTGTTACCAATCTTGGTGCAACAGCAGCAGCCCTCGACACTTATGGTGTCACATATGCGTGAGCATATTGTTACGCCATCATTTGGTCATTGGCAGCCGACATATTAGGACACATTCCAGGATGCCCCTTTACTTCTTCTCTCATTGTGGACTCGAAGGTTGTCACCTCGCATGTGTTATGGCATGGTCAGCATACCTTCTTGGCAATTCCCTTCAATTGGAGAGTTGCACCGGAGCAAGGCTTTCTCTTCGACTTTGGTTCAACGGCCTCCTCGCCATGCCTATTTTCTTTCGCAAAAAGGAATTTGCCAGGTGAACCACGTGGTGGATGATAGTGGACATGTTCTTTCATTTCCGGATGCAGCATCCCGCTTTCGCTTGGGGCACCATTACTCTTCTCTCTAGCGGGAGATTTAGAGGATTGCTGACTTTTCCTCTATTCCTCGTTTGAATGTGGGCTCACCTTTTTTTGATTAGAAGCTTGCTGACTTGAGGTTGGACTGCATTTCTACTGCCAATGTTTATGCTCTGTTACAATCTGATGTATGGATTGTGCGGCATGGTAATCAATTGTGGTCTCTCTCCAAATCAGCCTTGTGGTGGAAGTGAACCTTGGCTGGTATCTAGCACAATCATCTACCTTTGAAGGTAACGTATTTTCTTATGGCGCTGCTTGGTGGGAGTTTTACCTGTTGGTAGCTTGTTACATACTCGGCATATTGCGCCTTCTCATTGTCTCAGATGTCATGATGCTTAGACTGTGCTGCACTTATTGTGGGGTTGTCGCTGCTCCTGATCCTTCATTCAACAGGTGTCTGCTGCTCCTCAGTTACGTTTTCCCTACTACACTTTTCAGAGACGGTTTTAGTTGTTTGGGGACCTTCAGTCTCTATAGTCACAATTCACAGTTTTCTTTGGCTGGGTCAGATTTTGGGTTTTGTGGACCATTTGGCACCATCGCAACTCCTTGATGTTTCAAGGCGTTGTTGTTGACCTGTTTCCCTACTTCAAATTTTCATTGTGTCAGGCGTTGCATTTTGCTTATGATGCGGGCGACATTTCTCTTGATGCCTACAGGATTTATTTTGACTGTTCTAGCCCTTGGAGCTTTAGGCTGCTCCACTTTTTGTATCTTTTCTGCTTGGTGGGGTTTCCTTGCCTTGAGGTTTCCCACTTGTAATTTAAATCAACAAGATTTACCCAAAAAAAGTGTGTGTGTGTGTGTGTGTGTGTGTGTGTGTGTGTGTGTGTGTGTGTGTGTGTGTACGCCTACAGCTTTCCTCACTTCCTTCCTCACCCAATAGAAAAGATGTAAATTTTGAAGCCAACAAACTCTGTGTAGACATTAAAGACATTGTCATTATCATGTTGCACGTGATGTTTTCAAGAGGTAGCTTACATGCCTTCAACTAATTTCAATACGTGTCCAGACAGTAAGGAGCAGAGAGTTTTGATTTTGAATGTCCATAGCATTACTTCCTTGTATCCTCTAACCAGCCATACAACATTCATGTTTGTGGATTGGAATGCTACAGAGAAAATTACCGGAGCTAGAAAGTGAAACACAATCTCGATTCGTTCCTGAACCCAACTAAATTTCGCAAAATAACCTGGCTACAATTTCAAATAGCCTATGCATATAGCAGCTGGGCAAAGCTTTGCTAATGAGCTCTAGAATAGGCTGTCACTTTGAAACAAGTGATGCCCACTTTGCTGCTGAAGTTTTTGAGAAAGGGATCAAAGCAGGACAAGGTTTTACCTTCAGTCTAAAGGCAGTCTTGATTTCGTCGAGAGTGCAGTCATGAGGAAGGCCCAGAATTTGGAAGGGGCTCGCGTGCGAGGCATCTCTGGAGCTGGACAGGCATCTGACGGCAGGTAGAGGAAGGCATGAAAGGGAGGGCAGGCGACTAAAGTCGCTTGTGAAGCTTCTCTTGTTGTCGAGGAGAATAGCAGGCGTGTACAAACTGTTGTGCGTAGCCCGCATGTCTTTACTTTAGCTTCTTCACTCTCTCAGATTACTCAATTCAATTGAGAAATATTCTAAGTTATGTGATACGTTGCAATCAAAGGTATTTGATAGACTTCAATTTTTGTGTCAAAGGTTGATCCCAAACGCTTGTATAAAGTTTGTTGAGTGTTGATCTCATAGAGATTATCAAACGTCCAAGCCTCGAAAGATTGAAATTTTCAACATGGTTTTCAAAAGATTATAAAAAAAATCAATATGTGCTCATATGCTTGTGGCCTCCCAAAAGAAGAAAACCCTAAACGTATGTATGGTGGTGAGGTAGCATAGTCCTCACCCAGCTCCATAAACTGTAGGGAGTTTTTCCATTCTACTCTTGTGTGCTCGCAAGCGCCATGAGCGAGAAGTGTATACCAAAACTGCAGAACAACCACAAGGGCCAAAAAGAGAAGTGTGAAGTAAAAGAAGAGAAGATGGACTTAGTCAGACTAAAAAGGTCCAAGAAGATTCACAATTGTTTCGATAATTATGCCTACAAGCCACTGTGTGGTTGTACCTATTCTACCCTTATTTATTGACATCCTCTATAATTTCGAATATGTAACCTTAATTTTTTGGAGTAAGTAGCCTCATGAGAGGGTCAAGAAGCTTGGAGAATATTCAATGTATTTTAATAATGCTCTCATTCGCTCTAAATTAGGTGCGCAACTATTCTTAACCACTTTTGGCTCGTCACATGTGGACCCTAGGTTTATAACCTCATTATGTTAAATAGCTCTTTTTGAGTTAGTTTGAGGGTTCCAATGCGGGAGAGCTAGTCATATCATAAGTTTGGAGCTTTGTAAACACCAAGGAGTTCCATAGCTTCTCTATCCTCTAAAATGCTTCTCCCTATTTGTATTCTCTTCCTCCCACATGCTCCTTTATGCATGATGGTTGAGATCTTGAATAGAACCAGTTGATTTGCAGATTTCTCTAATGTGCAATGCGTTTTGAAGTAGCTAATCAAGCATTTGCTAATTTGAATACGTAATCCTTGTGCTGTGCTCTTTGAAGCACCAATGATGTTTTAGGTTGCGTATAATAACCGGTGTAGGGTAGGAAGCATGCTTGGTGGTCCACTCTAGCATACAGATTGTCTTCTTTGTGAACACATGGAGTAGCTACATCACTCTATGTTGCATTAAGTGAAAGTGCATTGAGCATTTGAGCTAACAGGAACATTACATCGGTAGGAAAGGGAATCTGTTTTATTCAAGTAGTGTAGGTAATGATTAGAAAGGGTGGAGCTTGCAATACACACACAATTTTTGAAAATATTACAAAAATGACCAAGTTTGATGTATGTATAAAGAAGAAAAAAAAATCATGTCCACTATATGATAGCCGCTTTTGCATGGATTACATGGCGCAAACTACAAAAGGTAAAGTGTTATGCATTGCAGTAGGCAGTAGCTCGTCAACTCTCTCTCTCTCTCTCTCTCTCTCTCTCTCTCTCTCTCTCTCTCTCTCTCTCTCTCTCTCTCTCTCTCTCTCTCTCTCTCTCTCTCTCTCTCTCTCTAGATTTGATAATTGACCTCTATTTTTTGGTGAATATAGCGATTACCTATGTTGTCCCTTGCATTTGTTTATTGGCGGTCATGGCTTCCCTTCTCGCTTTGAATTGCCAACTAAAACTCACTAAAAGCAACCTTGGGGTAATGGCAGTGTACCTCTTACCCAGGTCGGCAGACACACCAGAGACGTTCGACCGCCCATTACTTGTACGCACCAAATTCTTTACTAGATAGAAGATTAAGGGGCTCTCTCTCTCTCTCTCTCTCTCTCTCTCTCTCTCTCTCACACACACACACACACACACAGTGTTGAGCTGCTCCACCCAGATCCTGTGTTCTCTCTCTCTCTCCCCTTCTCACTCTCTGCACATGCACCGCATTAGCGCACTCACAATTGGTATCAGAGCTATGGCTTGGCAATGGCAAGGGGCATGGTGGTATCGAGAGCTTTGAGGCGATAGCTTGCACCCTTTTGACGGTGGAGAGATCAAGAAAGCTTGAAAGCTTTGTGAGAATTCAATGGGCTTGTGAGCTCAGCTGAGAGTGATGTATACTCTTATGGAAGCTCATAAAAGAGTGCGAAAGATTGTGTGTAAGTGAAGGTGCTACCCTACTAACTGTGTGCGCAACAGGAGTGTTTTCAAATTCATTTTTTTGCTTGTAGAATGCAGATCTGAATATTCTTCCCATGGTTCCCCTTTGTTTTGACGTGGTTTACAACATTGCATAAAAAACTTTCTGCAAATTCCTCATTGTTTTTCTGATATTCAGCTTACACTAACTCTACACAGAAATTTCAGGTTTTTTGCTTTCACATAGTGTGCGAGTTTGATGCACTTTTTGGAAGCATGGCAAGTGCTCAAAGTTGAGTGCATAAATTCTGAGCTGAAGATGCAATTTCAGCTTTTGCAAAGCTTGTGGTTTGAGGATTTTTTGGTAGATTTGGGCAACGAAGCACGAAGGCGTTTACACACCATCGAAGCGGTCTCCTGAGAGCCCAGGGCGTCCACTAGGAAATATGTAAGATAGCACGTGCGAACAAAATAAGGGATTTATAATTAGATACATTTACATAAAAATGTACTTACATAAATGGTTTTTTATTGAGAAATTGAAAATTTTCGTACATAAGGGCTAGTTTTTTTACAAAAATGCATACATAAGGGGTACATATAATACTTGAAAATATACAAGGGATTATTTAAATACCTCTTGTTTGCACGTGCTATATGCAATTTTTACATTATGTACTCCTCAGGCATGAGAGATGCGATTTTTTGAGTACACGGGTGGAGCTTCTTTCACAGGTTTTTACAAGATACTTTGGCAGTGATTTTGTGCTTCGGTTTATGAACTTTAAGAATGGATTTGCATATGGTTATGGTGCATGGTTGATGCCCATTATACATGCATTTTAGGCAAGTACTTTTGAGTGCCGGTGAGCTCTCTTGAGAGCATTGTTTTCCGCATTGGTTAGGTTTTTGGATTACAACTCTTTTGGCGCTTATCCATGCACGGCCACTCCGTGGATGTATGAGTGCGGATTGCCATTGTATGTGAAATTGTGGAGCCATTTTGACATTCCTACTCATTGGCATTGAGTAGTGTTATGTTTTATGGTTTAGAGTCCTATTTCATAGACTATAGTGGTCGAGGTTTACTCTCACTTTTCCATAACTTTTATCGACATATTTTGGTCAGTTTGTAGTGGTTGAGAGCTTCTCCCACTTTGGCATCTTAGATGTGGTTTTATGGTTGAGATTTTACTCCAATTATAGAGGAGACTCTACCGGATTTTTATCGAGTTTTATGCATTTTGTGACAAGTACTAGAGAGCTGTTTTAGCCAAGATTTGGCTTGTGCATGTGCAGATGGTCGTTTTGCTTGTGTGTATTGTCACACATTATGCATGATTGGTTCTTGATTTTGGCAGAGGGTTATGCACTTTATGCGATGTTTTCCAGAGGTTTGGTGGCATGTGTTTGATTAGCTAGTTTTCTTTTGCATTGTGTGAGCGGTTATGCTATTGTGGACAATGCATTTATACTTTGTGTGGGATAATCTATAGACTCATTTTGCAGTCAATTATGGCATCCTGTGATGGTAGTTTGTCATTGGATACATAGTTGGTGTATCAGGCAGACCTCAAAGGCGCAGACATGTGGTTTGATGGCATTGTGGCAGACCATGGCACATGAGGAGGCGTTGTTTCAGGCATTGGAGACAGCGGAGGATTCCATTAAATTTTGTTGAGAGTACGAGTGTGGTAAACACTCCTACTTCTACAGGTTCACCTAGGCATGCGTGGACTTTGTCTCACGATTGGCAGCTGGACAGCAGTGCTTTACACCCTGTTACTCCTCATAAGGAGTGGTTTAGTAAGTTTTATGCTCTGAGACAGAATGGTGCTCATGGTGTGGGTGATTCATTTGCGTTTCACCTATGTGAGTATGATTGTGCTCCATGATCTTCAATATGTGTCTGATGCTCGTAGGAATTTGATCTCAATCTCGCAGCTTAGGGTTTTATGTTCAGTTGAGTGACGAGTCTTACTTAACAAGGAGATATTTACTTGTGATAGCGTGAGGCCATCGTGGTGCTCGTTTGACTCTTCTCTACGTTCTTAGTGTCAGAGATGCCATAGTCTTTGTGAGTCCGTGCCAAGCAGATGTTTGCAGTCCAGGCAAGTACACTTTACTGATGAGCGGTGTGACACTTCACTCGTTGTGCATGTAGGGTCTGAGAACAGACATGTAAATCAAGAGAGCTCTTTGAGTGCACGACTAGAGCAGTCACCGATGGTGGTGATGGATTTTGATTCTTCGCCAATTAGAGAGCAAAGCAGTGAGTCAGGGAGTGTAGTTCCGATGACTTTGCCATGTACTTTTGTAGATCATCTGCTCTAGAGTGCTGTGCATGACATGTTCGTAAATGTAGAGTTAGAGTGGCCATGCTCTAGCGAGACACATCAGATTGATCCCCTCAGGACAGAGATGCCTCCTACCACGGAGATGAGAGATATGGAGTTCTTTAACATTCTCATGCTAGAGGCTGATATGGTGATGCCACGACAGGTAGAGCATGGTACGATGATGCATGGATGGTCGCAGTGTTGAACACCCCTGATTTGTTACATACATTTGTTTCTAGTCCGAATGGTGCAGGGATTGCACAAAGTACAGAGGTGGTTGACAAGGACAGGTTAGTCGAGGTTGCACGGATTTCATCAGCCTTCGAGACTCTCATGTACGACCCCTTAGTGTCGAGACCCGACATAGCAGTTGTAGTGGGAGAGTTTACAGTTGGGGTTATCAGTCGTGCAATGACTGACACTAGCCTGATGCATCTTGGAGTGATGCAGGTCATTATAGGATACCTGCAGGGTATGCATGCTGGTCCTAGCAGGGACATACGCTTTCACATATCGCTAGAGCCTACACGGTGACATGCATTAGCTTCAAGAGAGCTAGTGGGCATAGATTGAGATGAGTTTCCTCCCTTACCTACTATACATACTACTAGGTCCTATAGTAGTACCACTTATCTGCACATTTGCCTTTAAGTGGGAGATTGTTGGGTTACAGGCGGTGTACCTCTTACCCAAGTCAAACACACTAGAGACGTTCGACTGCCCATTACTTGTACACATCTTATTCTTTACTAGATAGCATAATAAGGGGCTCTCTCTCACACACAGTGTTCAGATGCTCCGCCCACATCCTGTGTTCTCTCTCTCTCTCTCTCTCTCTCACTCTCTCTCTCTCTCTCTCTCTCTCTCTCTCTCTCTCTCTCTCTCTCTCTCTCCCCCCCCCCCTCCGCACAAGCACCGCATTTGTGCACTCACACTTTTGGGATCATATATATGAGCCAAAACAACTTTTATCGCATTCGCTCTCTCACAAGGTTTAGATCTCCAATCAAGGATGAAGCAAACAAAACTCGAGCTTAAAGTAGTGACAATAGTCGAGTCTTGATGTCAAAACTTTCCTATCGATTTTGTGAGCTCACCACGCTACTAATATGCATGCGCATGAAATCTTTGAGACAACCAGCACAATTGAGTGGTTGCGCACCTCCTTTTGTATATGCCCCCTTCCATGACCTTTACTACAAAAGCTACTCTCAATAGCCGATCCCCTTGATCAACACTGACGAGTTTGCCAAGGGTTGCCTTTGTGGCCCTCTTTAGTATATAGGCCAAAGGAATTTTTTTCTTAATTCCTCTCTCTCTACATATATGTGTGTGTGTGTGTGTGTGTGTGTATATATATATATATATATATATATATATATATATATATATATATATATATAATATCTAATTCTCCCAAATGATTTTCTCATGTTAAACTGATCATTTTATACGGGGAAGTACCAGGGGAGTAAAAGCTAGAATATTGGTAAGGCTGCCAAACCAGTCTCTGCAGGGATCCAAAGGAGGGAAATAGGGATCCAAAGGGGGACATTCCCCAAAAGAGCAATGTGCTTCAATGGGGCTTAAAAGACCTAAGGTTCAACTCCATTAAGACTTCCATAGGCTAAAGTTCCTAAAGTTAATTCAATTGTTCAATGGCCAAACTAGGGGAAAATTGGATGGTCATGGGAAGACTAAAAAGTCTTCCCACATCCCTAGGAAGGAGGGGGCGATCCCTAATGGTAGGGGATGAGAGAGAAACACACACACACACACACACACACTCCCAAGCTCTCCCCAAAGGGAAGAACGGACACATGGCAAGCTCCTAGGCTTGTTGCCCCCAATTTTTCCTCAAATCCTATTGGATGGCCATAGAGGTGGACCAATGAGAATTAGGCTAGAGTAAAATTAGTCTAATCAATCTTTAAATTCTTGATAGAAGAACCAATGGAAATTAAGCTCCCCAAAAGACTATTGGACAGTCAACCAAGGGGTCCAATGAGCATCAAGCAGCCCAATGGCTTGCCTGATTCCTATTGGCCAAATGACTAAAGGGTCCAATGAGAGTTTAATAAATTACTTTAATTACCTAAAGCTCACGCAATAGGGGATAGGGGGACACATGTCACAAGGCTATCAATTATGCTTCTAACTTGTGATTGGCTGACCTTTACAGGAGCCAATGGGAGGCCAACATGAGTAATTAGCAAGAGGGGTCGACCAAGAAGAGAGAGAGGGCTGGATTTTTGTCTAACACAATGCCACACACACACACACACACACAGAGCTCATGTGTGCAAGACCTTCTCCAAGCATTGAGAAGTAGAGGCCTACACCAACAACTCTTGGCTATGGAATGCAATCCAACCAAGAGCCGAGCTTCAATGGCATGATCATCTCCTCTACCATGCTAATTACTAAGCTAAGATATGCTATTAGAGTGATTACGTGAGGAGAATACTTCTTTCTCATAAGATACATCTTCTTCCTCTCAATCATCCTCATTCCCTGCTAGCTCTCACAATTTTTGAAGGTGTGTGAGGTCTTGGGACTGAGGCTAGGGCCACTAGGTGTGTTTTTCAAGCATAATTTGGTGCATGAAGCTTCCATCTTCCTTTATGGACGGGGGACCGGCTCCATGTAAATCCGGTCCTCAACTGTTGTCAATTGTTCTATTTCTCTCTCTTTTCAAGTATTTTCAATGCTAAATTAGCTAGGTGTAAATTTCTATGTTGCTTTCTCAAATTAAGTACTCTATCTATGCTCATTAGGAACTTGTTCTTAATGAAATGCTCACTATGTTAGCAATTTCCACTACACACAAGTTACTAGTGCATTAAATGTTACATTGGTATTAGAGCTATTGGTTCCTCTTTTCTTGCTCAAGAAGAGAGGTCCTCAAGCTTGTTACAAATGGTTGGTGTTATTAATCGCAAAAGAGTAAGTAGAATAGGGATTTTTCATCCTTGAAGCACGCCTGCTTTATGCAGTTAATGGGGATATCATCAAGAGCTATGGTCTTAATAATGGAGTCCTACGGGGCTTGCCTATGGCTTAACCATTATTGAGCTATTAGAAGCTTGGTAGGAACCGGTGTTGTCTTGGCTCCTTGTCTTGGCTCCATTGAACCCTCTCTTCTATTCCTTGCAATTAGTGATATTCGAGCCACGGGTATAGATGCTTGAGTGCTTATCTTTGAAGGTAAAGAGGAGCAACAACTAGGGTTTGAAGTGCCAAAGTACAAGTAAAAACTTACACCTAAAATTTTCTAGTATGGCTGACAAGGGAAAAGAGATTGAAATGAATGTTGATAGCTTTGATTTTGCTAATGAAAGAGCAACTAATGATGCCCCTATGCTTGTAAACTATCTTGTTTCTAGGCTTCAACAAGCCCTAGGCAATCCATCCTTCCAAGGTGAAGTGCTACAGCAATTGTGCACCCATGGTATTCTCCAAACTCCCCACCAAGAAGAGAGAGTACCTAGGAAGGCTCCTGGTGAGACTTCCAAAAGAGGGCTCGAAAACTTGCTACTCGATGAGGCATCTCCCTCCCAAAGGAGAACCCAAGTTTCAATGGTAGAGCCCCCACCAAAATAACGAGAAATAAGTGTCTCCTGACACCTTGGCGGAGATGGCTTCACGAAGATGACAGGCAAAATGCTCTCCAACGCCCCCTAAACGGAGAAGACCATCGTATACTTCTCTACACATAATTCAAAGAGGGAAGAGAGAAAACAAGAGAAGAAAAATGCGAGAAAGAGGTCACCTTCTTCTCCATCTTCTTCATCCTCTTCCTCGTCTGAAGAAAGTGATGGTGCACAAGGAGGAACAAGGGAAGAAAAAGGCGAGAAAGAGGCGACCCTCTTCTCCATCCTCCTCATACTCTTCCTCTTCTGAAGAAAGTGATGGTGCAGATCTCGAACCACCCAAAAAGAACAGGCCATAGGAAATACTATGCCGCCTGGAAAAGTTTATCCAAGCTCAAAAAGTTCAAAGAGGGAGGAAAGAACATCTCTTTCCTTACCTACAATGGCACCTTTGGTGCTACGGACAAAGTCTTGGCCTTTATCGACAATTCGATGCGGCATTTGGAGATGAGGGCTTCAGGGAGTCCTCTAAGCTACGTCATGTAGCTATGCATTTTCAAAAGTCCACCAGGAAATGGTGGTCTAGCCTACGAGCAAACGGTGAAGCTCCACAAACATGGAAAGGCCAAACACTGTTGATGCCAAAGACAAAGTACTCACTGAAAGGTGAAGCTTGAAGCTCTCTCCCTATGAATCTATTCACAAATATGTAGACAAGTTTTGGGATTCACACATCAAAGCATTGTCTTCAAAAAGATGGATTTTGGAGAGTAAAAACAACATTTTTGTGCGGGTTTAACTGAGGATATGGAGGAGTATGTTAACTCCCAAAGGCCACGCACCATACCTGCGGTCATACACCATACCATGGTGGCTTCAAGAATCAACTTCCAACAAGGGGCTAAGAGATATCTTAAGCCCATGGAAAACAAGGACCGTAATGAGCCTAAGGGGAAGGACATTATCCAAAAGTCTCCCAAAGGCAACGCCAACATCAACAACAAAGCTAAGGAGAAGGGATTTTATAAAGGCAAAAAGAAACTCGCTCCTAAAGAGCTAGAGCATTATCGAAAAGATAATCGTTGTTTCAAGTGCGTGGAGCAAGGGCATGCATATCGTGCTTGTCCCCACAAGAATACACGTAATGAGCCTCGTAGAGCTACCTTGGTCAAAATTCAAGAAGAGGATGCTCATCACAAAGGATCTCCTCTACGCCATGCTTGGGGAAAGGTAAGAGAACATGATGCTTTCATTCTCTTTGACCTTGGTTCTACTCACAATTTCATATCCACAAAGTTGGCCACCAAGCTAGGCATCCAAGCTTATGAGATGGGAAATACCTACCTCCCGATGGTGCTTTCAAGGGGCAAGAAGCCTCAATCACTGCCTTGATTGGGAAATTGAGGCTCCATGTCCATGGACAAGGATGATTTCTTCATCTCTCCTCTCAAGCACGAGGATGTAATCCTAGGGGCACCATGGTTTGATTGCATGGCTGCCAATGTTAAATTCCCTGAAAGGAAAATCTACTTTAGGTTCAAGGAAAACGATATGTACATAGATGCTAAGGAGTTGGGTAGTACCATACCCATTGTACATAAGCAAGATTTCGATAAGTCAATAAAGAGCTCTAATTTTGTGTACATGATTTTTGTTAAATATTCTCAAAATGAACCTAATGTTTTAGCAAAAGAAGATATAAACAATCAAAAGGAATTAGAGATCCAATTTCCTCAAGGGATTCCAAGATGTTTTTATTGACGACGTCCCTTGTGAACTACCTCCTTAACGAGGGGGTGATGACCATGCATTTGAACTTCTTCCCGGAAGCTCACCACCTAATAAACCTCCTTATCGATTTTCTCAAGCTCAACAAGAGGAGATTATGTGGCAAGTTCATGAGTTGGTTGAGAAAGGCATGGTTAGGCCTAGCTCATATCCATTTTGTTCACCAGTGTTATTAGTGCGAAAGAAAGATGGCACATATTGTATGTGTGTCGACTATAGAGCACTAAATAGGATCACTATCAAGAATAGGTTTCCCGTTCCACGGGTAGAAGACCTATTTGATAAACTACAGGGGTCAACCTACTTCAGTAGGATTGACCTAAAAAGTAGCTACCATCAAATAAGGATAGTTGATCAAGACATTGTAAAGACCGCATTTCGCACTATGTTTGGTCTTTACGAGTACATTGTCATGCCTTTTGGCTTGACCAATGCACCAGCCACATTTAACCGCCTGATGGAGAAGCTATCCAAGCCTCACGGAACCTTTATTGGAGTGTTCTTTGATGATATAATCATCTACTCTAATTCATTAGACGAACACAAGAAACACCTCCAGGTAATATTTTAAGTTTTATGAGAGAATAAACTTTATATTAATCGAAAGAAAAGTGAAATTTTCTTACAAGAGATTCAGTATTTAGGTCACATTATCTCTCAAGATGGCATCTAGATTGATCAATCAAGGTTAGAGGTAATAAAAGGATGGCCTAATCCAAGGAATCTGCATGAACTAAGAAGCTTTATAGGTATGTGTGCATACTATAGACGCCTCATAGAAAGGTTCTCACAAATCGCGGGACCATTACATGACCTAACAAAGAAAAACATAGGTATATATGGTCCACCAAGGAGAAAAATTCTTTTGAAAAGCTTATCTCTCAACCTGTGCTTACACTGCTAGACCTCTCAAAGCCATTTGAGGTCCAATGCAACACCTCTGGTGATTGCCTTGGAGCTGTTTTGCTCAAAGAAGGGCACACCATAGCCTACGAAAATCGAAGGCTCGACCCTATTGAGCAAGCTCTAGGGATATATGAGAAGGAACTCTTAGCAGTTCTACATGCTCCAGACTTGTGGAAGAACTATTTATTGGGGACTCCTTTCATTCTGCGAATGGATCACCAAAGTCTTAAGTACTTTGTGACGCAGACCAAGCTCTCCGACAAACAGATGAGGTGGAAAAATTTCCTTTCGTAATTTCATTTTAATATTGCTCACATTGATGGCAAGCATAATCAAGTGGCCGATGCACTCTCAAAGACGACCGAGGGTAAATGCGGTATCCATAGCAACTCACAATGATCTATCTTCTATGATAGATGAGTACGCTATCGATCCCGATTTCAGAGATGTGATTTCAGCCCTTGCACTAGGGAAGAAGGAAGAACCATTTACCTTACAAGATGGTTATCTTCTCTATGGCAATAGACTATGCGTTACTAACTCACTACGTGAGAATGTATGAATCTCATGCTCCTCCTTATGTGGGGCAGAGAGGGATTCAGTCTACCCTAAAAGGGATAGAAACATATTTCTATTGGCCTGCCATGAAAACAAACATACAAGAGTATGTTTCAAAATGTGTGGTATGCCAAAAGACAAAGTTTGATAGAGAGAAGCAACCTGGATTTCTTCAACCTTTCCCATCCCTAATTCAGTACCATGGGAGAGCATATCCATGGATTTTATCTTTGGATTGCCCAAGTCCATCCATGGACTACATGAATATGGACAATAATGGACATGTTTAGCAAACAAGCACATTACATACCTGTCAAAAAGACTATCAAGGCCCATCAAATGGCAACCCTCTTTATATCGCAAATCTTCAAGTACCATAGCTTGCCAATGTCCATAGTGTCGGATAGAGATCCTAGAATGACCAGTAATTTCTGGAAGGGTCTCTTTGAGAATTTAGGTACAAGGCTAAACTTCTCTTCGGCCTATCACCCACAAACAGATGGCCAAAGTGAAATAGCTAACCTAACAATTCTTGATCTACTAAAAGCTTATGTCACATAAGTAGATCAAAAGTCCCAATGGGAGAAGTACTTACCTCTAGTGGAGTATGCTTACAATAACATTGTACATACTTCCGCGGGAAAAGCACCTTTTGAGGTAATAGAAGAAAGATAAAAAAGTCCCCTGCTACTCAAGGTACATGGGAAGATCTTCGCTGCAGATGAATATAGCCGAGACTTGCAAGAATCTTTTCAAAAGATTAAGGATGCTATATCCATCTCTCAGCAAAGGAAAAAGGCTACTGCTGATAAGCGCAGAAGAGCCCTAGCCTTTAAACAAAATGATTGGGTCTTGCTTAAGTTTCCCAAGGCTCGACTAAGGCACATAACGGGAAAGAATCCTACGGGACACCAAAAGTACTATGCTAAGTTAGCAAAAAGGTACTATGGCTCCTTTCAGATTCTTAGGCCAATCAATGAGATGACCTATCGACTCAACTTGCCCAACCATTGGCTCATACACAATGCTTTCCATGTGAGCCTACTAAAGCCTTACAAAGGAGAGCCACCTCAAGAAGCAACCATTGAAGACCCACCGAAGATCGAGGACCAAGAAGAAGTGCTATAGCCCGAGTCCATTCTCCGACACGAAGACAAGGTATTATGAGGCAATGAGACTATCTGACGATATCTTATCAAGTTTAAAAATTATCCTTTTGAAGATGCTAGATGGATACAATGCATACAATTAAAGGATATTAACCTAAACCTTGTCAATACTTACAATGATTCCCTAGAGTAAGAAAATGTAAATATGTATAAATGAACAAAGTTTTTGTCTTATAAGACTCTCTTTTTCTTTATTGTTCAAAAATGTTAATAAGTGTGCATGCTTAGGATCATGTTTGTGGAGACGACGTCTCACGAACACCAAGTAGAGTTTGTCACTCTACTATGGAAGATTGATACGGACTAATGTGCATACATGATTGCGGCAGCTAAGGCTCTCAAGCACTAAATGGATTGGTCATCCATTCTGGAACGGTGTCGTAGGGTAAAATAGGGATCCTCTACCCGCTAGCAAACGGACTAATGACTAGGCTTTACCTTCTCTACCTCATAGCCGAAGACGACTATGATTTCAAGAGAGAGGTGATGTCATAAAAACTAATATCTAATTCTCCCAAATGATTTTCTCATGTTAATTAACTGATCATTTAATATGGGGAAGTACCAGGGGAGTAAAAGCTAGAATATTGGTAAGGTTGTTAGACCGATCTCTGCAGGGATCCAAAGGAGGGAAAATAGGGATCCAAAGGGGGACAGTCTCCAAAAGAGCAATGTGATTCAATAGGGCTTAAAAGACCTAAGGTTTAGCTCCATTAAGCTTCCATGTGCTAAAGTTCCTAAATTTAATTCAATTGTTCAATGGCCAAAGTAGGGGATGAGACACACACACACACACACACACACACACACACACACACACACACACACACACACACACACACACACACACACACACACACACACACACACACACACACACACACACTTCCAACTTCTCCCCAAAGGGAAGAATGGACACATGGCATGCTCCTAGGCCTGTTGCCCCCAATTTCCCCTCAAATCCTATTGGATGGCCATAGAGGTGGACCAATGAGAATTAGGCTAGAGTAAAATTAGGCCATAGAGGTGGAACAATGAGAATTAGGCTAGAGTAAAATTAGTCTAATCAATTTTAAAATGCTTGATAAAAGAAGCAATGGAGATTAAGCTCCCCAGAAGACTATTGGACAGTCTACCAAGGGGTCCAATGAGCATCAAGCAGCCCAGTGGCTTGCCTGATTCCTATTGGCCAAAAGACTAAAAGGTCCAATGAGAGTTTAATAAATTATTTTAATTACCTAAAGCTCTCACAAAAGGGGAAAGGGGGACACATATCACAAGGCTATCGATTATGCCTCTAATTTGTGATTGGCTAAGCTTTACAGGAGCCAATGGGTGGCCAACATGAGTAATTAGCAAGAGGGGTCGACCAAGAAGAGAGAGAGGGCTGCATTTTTGTCTAACACAAGCTACACACACACACACACACAACTCATGTGTGCAAGAAGAACTCCTTCTCCTTCTCCAAGCATTGAGAAGTAGAGGCCTACACCAACAACTCTTGGCTATGGAATGCAAATCCAACCAAGATCCAAGCTTCAATGGCATGCTCATCTCCTTTACCATGCTAATTACTAAGCTAAGCTATGCTATTAAAGCGATTATGTGAGGAGAATACTTCTTTCTCGTAAGATACATCTTCTTCCTCTCAATCATCCTCATTCCCTGCTAGCTCTCACAAATTTGAAGGTGTGTGAGGTCTTGGAACTGAGGCTAGGGACACTAGGTAAGTTTTTCAAGAATAATTTGGTGCATGAAGCTTCCATCTTCATTGCACCAACGAGTTTTGTCAGGGAACACAAGGATTGTATTGTACAAAAGTCTCCTTTGATGGGAGAAGCTACAATACAAAGCTTTAATGGAGGGGGGACCGGCTCCATGTAAATCCGGTCCTCAACTGTTGTCAATTGTTCTATTTCTCTCTCTTTTCAAGTATTGTCAATGCCAAATTAGCTAGGTTTATATTGCTATGTTGCTTTCTCAAATTAAGTACTCTATCTATGCTCATTAGGAACTTGTTCTTAATGAAATGCTCACTATGTTATCAATTTCCGCTACACACAAGTTACTAGTGCATTAAATGTTACATATATATTCCTCTCTCCCTTCCTTCTCTCTCTCTCTCTCTCTCTCTCTCTCTCAAGAGTCACTATTATGAGCTTTATGGGAATTACATGCAAAGGTCCATTTTCCTCATCGTACATTACAAGTTTGTAACACTGAAAATATAGCCCTATTGAATAGAATTGCAATCCAGTAGACTGGGGATATGCGCACGCTAGCCGGCCTTAATACTCTAATCAAACTTACATGCACACACAAAGAATAGAGGGTAATGACACAAGATTAGAGAGTGATTAACCACTAATTAGTTAATATGATAATCAAAAGAGAGTCACTATGAAAGAGGCTTAGTAAAAGAGAATTAAGAGCATTGATAAATGTTAATCAAGTCACATGAGCAAGGAGAAGCTCAAGGACTCCATGGACACACACCACATGAGCTCTCACTAGAGATGCTCTTAACAAATGAGGCTCAAAACCCTAATTCCATTTACGCACTGCCTTATATATCTAGGGTTAAAATGTGCAATGTCCAAGCATCCAAGGTATTTAGGGCTCCACAACTTAGTGTATCTACAACCTAAGCACACTAACTGACATGACATATTCTTTACATCTTGAAACTCTCACTCAACTTGTACTACACCACAATTATTACAATGGCTTTAATTAAATTGGGAAATTGAATTACATGACCATGTTGGGAAAATGTGTAGATCCAATCTCTACTACTACTTTGTATCCATCCTTGATGTGCAGTCGCTAGGCTTGGGCCTTTAGCAGGGCCCACACCAAATTAGAGAGTTTGAGATTTTAGAGCTAATTTGGGAATCACTAATGTCTTGAAGATTTGGCCATATGGAAAAATCTTCATACTGTCCTTATAATACATGAAGAATGGAGGTTTATATGGATGACATGTGCATGCAGCCCTTGTCCAAACAAGCAAACCATTTTGAGCACCTCAAGAGTGTCTTTGAGAAGTTCTATCTTGATAGGATTTGTTTAAATCCTAAAAAATATATATTCATGGTGGTTAAAGAGGGAAAAATTCTTTGACATGTAGTTTCCAAAATGGGACTACCACCGATATGGAGAAAGTGCTAGTGATTGCTAAAATTCCTAGACTAGGAAAGGTCAAGCATTCATTGCGCATTTTGGTTATTAATGGAGATTTATCTACATATATTCTATAATTTCCAAGCCCATGTATGGAGTGGACTAAGAGTGAAAAGAGTCATTTCAAAAGATCAAGAAAACCTTGTCTTCAACTCCAACCTTGAAAGCCCCATATTAGAAGAAAGATTTCCATGTGCATGTTCATGCTTCAAAATTTTCTGCTGGTAGCATATTGTCACAACTATAAGAGGGAACCATGGATTTTTCTATCTCATAGCTAGCAGGGAAATTGGACACAATAAAGTAGAATTACACCATGGGAAAAAGAGAAGTTCTTGGACTAGTTTATGTCATCAAAAATTTCAAGCACTAATTGAAAAATATGGTTGTCCTACTTTATCTTGTCAAGAAAACATATAATACGGGAAGAGTTGTGAGATGGTTCATCATCTTACTAGAGTTTGACTTTATGGTGGTTGTTAAGAACAGAACCACACATTAGAAAGATGATCACTTATCAAGCATCACCTTAGGAATTGATGAGAATTTTTTGGACGTATATTTGTTCTTTGTTGAGATGATATCGAGATGGTCAAAGTATCTAGTCACTCTAATGTGTTAAGTATGGAGCCTGATTTACCCTTGTAATTTTCTGTGGTAAAAGGGCACATTTGTAAGGCCCCCATTATGAGGAGAAGCCATCGTGCGTGAAGGAAAATCACTCACCGGAAACCAAAATTTTAACGGACAAGAATCAGGGGCAACTTTAGAGGCCTCGGGGGCAGAGGCCCCCGAGACTTTTTTTCCCGCCGGAATATTATGGCCGGACGGCGGCCGGAAAGTGGTCGGAAAACAACCGGTCGGTTGGTCGGTGGCCGGTAGTCAATGGCCGATGGCCGGTGGTCGAAAGTCAATGGCCGGTGGCAAGTGGTCGGAAGTCAATGGCCGGTGGCTAAATTCAAAAGCGGACTTGTCTTCTCAAGGGCGGCCACACATGGGCGGATTGGAGGGTCCGATTTGGACTTATTCGCACAAGGGCGGCTACACATGGCTGCCTCTCATAAGAGAGGGCAGTCCTTTTGGCCTATAAAAGGAGGCCATTTCTACATACATTTTATAGTGTGAAGTTGATGCAACAAGGTGAGTGTGAGGTGGTGAGAGTGAAGCAAGGCGGGAGCTCCATTAAGGGTATAATCCCTTTGTAAACTACTTCTTCTTTTGAAGTGCTAAAGCCATTGAGTGGCTTCTTTCCCGTGGACGTAGCCCACATTGGGTGAACCACGTATATCGTGTGTACTCTCTCTCTCTCTCTCTCTCTCTCTACTCTATAATCTCTTATGTGTGAAATCTATCTCTCTCCATTAAGTAATCTACTCAAAAATCTATTTAGCTACGTCTTATTTCCTAACAACTGGTATCAGAGCAAGGTTTGCTCGTAGCTAAATTATCTCAAGGAAAGGATTCCTTGAATTGAGTGGGAGTTATGGCGGAGGAAGGGAAGCTTAAGATTGAGAAGTTCAACGGCAAAAACTACCAACATTGGAAGATGCAGATTGAAGACCATCTCTACCAGAAGGACCTCTATTTGCCACTAGGCGGTCTTGCGAAGAAGCCCGCAACAATGGCAGATGAAGCATGGATTGTCCTTGATCGAAAGGCACTGGGTTAAGCTTGGCATCAACGGTGGCCTTCAATGTTTCGGAGATGAAGACCACGTAGGACTTGATGAAGTCACTTGACGACTTCTACGAGAAACCATCAGCATCCAATAAGGTATTTCTTATGAAGCGCTTGTTCAATCTAAAGATGGCAGAGAATGGTTCAGTTGCAGAACACCTAAATGACTTTAACACAAACATAAATCAACTTCGATCGGTGAAAATCAATTTCGATGACGAAGTGCGAGCTCTCCTTATACTATCATCTCTACCGGATAGTTGGGACAGCCTTGCGATGGCTGTAAGTAATTCTATCTCTGGTACAAATACTCTTAAGTTTGATGATGTTGTGGGTGTTCTCCTAAGCGAGGAAATACGAAGGAGAAGCACAGGAGAATCATCAAGTGCTGCATTGTCAGTGGAAACAAGAGGAAGGCCTAAGGAGAGGTTCAAAAGCCAAAAAGGTCGTGATCGCTCAAGACAGAGCAAGTCACGCACAAAGTCAGTTCTTGAATGTTGGAATTGCGGCAAGAAGGGCCACGTCAAGAAGGATTGCTGGTCCAAGAAGAAGAAGGAGACAGAGTCTCAAGACAACAAGCCAACATCAGAGGCCAATGTGGCAGGTAAAGTAGAGCAAGATGCTCTAATTCTCTCATTAGACAATGTGTCTAATTCCTGGATAGTAGATTCCGAGGCTTCATTCCATGCGACACCACACAAGCAACATTTCCAAGACTACACCAAAGGTAATTTTGGGTATGTATACTTGGGAGATGATGAAGCTTGTGAGATTGTCGGCAAAGGTACAATTTCTGTCAAAACTGTTTACGGAAATGAATGGAAGCTTAAAGATGTTAGGCATGTTCCTTCTCTTCGCAAAAATTTAATCTCTACAGGACAATTGGACGATGAAGGTCACAATATTGCATTCGGAAACAAACGGTGGAAGATCTCAAAGGGATCTTTGGTGGTTGCCAAGGGAGAAAAGGTCGGTACACTTTACTTGTGTATTGTTAGCACGCAACCTTCAGCTTGTGCAGCAACTACAGAAGTTGATAGTGCGGTGTGGCACTACCGACTTGGGCATATGAGTGCCAAAGGAATGCAAATCCTTCAAACAAAGAAGCTTCTACCAGGTTTGAAAGAAGTGGACTTAGAGTTTTGTGAAGATTGTGTTTATGGTAAACAAAAGAGGGTAAAATTTCAAAAATCAGGAAATGAAAGAAAAAATAAAAAACTTGAGTTGGTTCATTCTGATGTTTGGGGTCCTGCAAGTACACCATCACTTGGTGGCTCATTGTACTATGTAACATTCATAGACGATGCGACTAGAAAAACATGGGTTTATGTCATGAAGAATAAATCCGATGTATTTTCCATATTTCAAAGGTGGAAAGCCTTTGTGGAGAATGAAACAGGTACCAAGGTTAAATGCCTCAGATCCGACAATGGAGGCGAATATTGCAGCCAAGCTTTTGAAAGCTTTTGTGCTAGCAATGGCATTCGGAGGCAAAGGACAACCCCAAGGACACCTCAACAAGATGGGATTTCGGAAAGGATGAACAGGACAATCATGGAACGAGCACGAAGCATGCGGCTACATGCAGGCCTACCGCTTGAGCTTTGGACGGAAGCTGTAAGTACGTCTGTGTACTTAATCAATCGGTCACCCTCAACGGCATTGGATGGGGGAGTTCCAGAAGAGGCATGGACAGGTAAACCGGTGAATTATGCATTTCTCAAAGTGTTTGGGTGTGAGGCTTTCATGCACATAGATAGAAGCCTAAGATCAAAGCTAGATGCAAAGTCCAAAAAGTGTTTCTTCATTGGCTATGGAGAAGGAGACTTTGGGTATCGCCTATGGAATCCTGAAGATGGTAAAATATTAAGGAGTAGGGATGTAATTTTTAACGAACAAAATATGTACAAAGATTACATGGAAAGAAAACAAACAAAAGAAACAGGTGATGAGTACATGGAGCTTGAGGACGGTGAAGACTCAAGGACTACAAATGGTGACAATGTGCAACAACGTCAACCAAATGAGGAGCCTCAACCTATTCCCCGAAGATCTACAAGAGCAAGTAGACCTCCAGAAAGGTTTGTTCCTTCCTTCAACCATCTCTTGATCTCAGATTCTGGAGAGCCGGAATCATACGAAGAAGCTATGCAACATGAATCCAAAGAAGAATGGACGAAGAGCATGCAAGTGGAGATGGACTCACTACATCGCAACCAAACATGGGAGTTGGTTGAGTTGCCTAAAGGTAAGCGGGCACTTCAAAACAAATGGGTGTACAAGCTGAAGGAAGAAGAAGGTGGGAAGAAAAGGTACAAGTCTAGGCTTGTGGTAAAAGGTTTTTCTCAAAAGAAAGGTATTGATTTCAATGAAATATTTTCTCCTGTTGTAAAAATGAACTCAATTAGGCTTGTCTTAAGCCTTGTGGCTGCTCATGATCTAAATCTCAAGCAAATGGATGTAAATACGGCATTCCCTCACGGTGACTTAGAGGAGGAAATCTACATGCTTCAACCAAAGGGGTATGAAGTAAAAGGTAAGGAGAAAATGGTTTGCAGATTAAAGAAGAGCTTGTATGGTTTAAAGCAAGCATCAAGACAATGGTACTTGAAGTTTGATCGATGGATGTTGGATCATGGATTCACAAGATGCAACTCGGATCACTACGTCTACACGAAGAATTTGGGAGATGGAAAATTCATCATCCTAATGTTGTATGTTGATGACATGTTGATTGCAAGTGCTAACATGCAGGACATCAAAGACCTAAAAGAGGAGCTGTCCAAATCTTTTTCAATGAAAGATTTAGGTGCTGCAAAGAGGATACTTCGTATGAAAATATCAAGGGACAGGACGAAGAAGACGATAAAGCTATCTCAAGAAGATTACATCAAGAAGGTACTAGAAAGGTTTGCAATGCAAAATGCAAAACCAGTTTCTACACCTTTGGCTGGTCATTTTAAACTAACGATGGATATGTGTCCAAAGACACAAGAGGAGATAGCCTATATGTCTAAAGTTCCATATGCTGCAGCGGTAGGTTCTCTAATGTATGCTATGGTCCGGACAAGGCCAGACATTGCACATGCAGTGGGAGTTGTGAGTAGGTTCATGGAAAACCCAGGTAAAGAGCATTGGCAAGCTGTGAAGTGGATACTTAGGTATCTAAAAGGGACAACAACAAATGCTTTGTATTTTGGAGGAACTGATATTTTTTTGGAAGGGTATGTTGATGCAGATATGGCAGGTGACAAAGATACTCGAAGGAGCACTACTGGCTATGTGTTCATGGTTGGAGGCACAGCAGTAAGCTGGGCTTCAAAGCTGCAGAAAGTGGTTTCACTTTCTACCACGGAAGCAGAGTATGTAGCAATGACGGAGGCAAGCAAAGAAATTCTGTGGCTTCACAGATTCTTAGAAGAGCTTGGATTCAAACAAGACAATTGTGTCTTGTACAGTGAAAGCCAAAGCGCTATCCATCTTGCGAAGAACTCAGCCTTTCATTCAAGGACAAAGCACATTGAGGTGAGATATCACTTCATACGCACTCTTTTGGAAGAGGGACAGCTAAAGCTAGGAAAGGTGCATACAAGTGAAAATCCTGCAGACATGTTTACAAAGGTGGTCAACAAGGAGAAGTTGAGCTTTTGCTCATCTTCAATCGGCATTCAAGGATAAGAAGCCAAAATGGAAAGCAGTCACAGGTTTGGTTTGGAGATCAGTCTCCAAGTGGGAGATTGTTAAGTATGGAGCCTGATTTACCCTTGTAATTTTCTGTGGTAAAAGCGCACATTTGTAAGGCCCCCATTATGAGGAGAAGCCATCGTGTGTGAAGGAAAATCACTCACCGGAAACCAAAATTTTAATGGACAAGAATCAGGGGCAACTTTAGAGGCCTCGGGGGCCTCCGCCCCCGAGACTTTTTTTTCCGCCGGAATATTATGGCCGGACGGCGGCCGGAAAGTGGTCGGAAAACAACCGGTCGGTTGCTCGGTGGCCGGTAGTCAATGGCCGATGGCCGGTGGTCGGAAGTCAATGGCCGGTGGCCAGTGGTCGGAAGTCAATGGACGGTGGCCGAATTCAAAAGCGGACTTGTCTTCTCAAGGGCGGCCACACATGGGCGGATTGGAGGGTCCGATTTGGACTTATTCGCACAAGGGCGGCTACACATGGCTGCCTCTCATAAGAGAGGGCAGCCCTTTTCGCCTATAAAAGAAGGCCATTTTTACACACATTTTATAGTGTGAAGTTGATGCAACAAGGTGAGTGTGAGGTGGTGAGAGTGAAGCAAGGCGGGAGCTCCATTAAGGGTATAATCCCTTTGTAAACTACTTCTTCTTTTGAAGTGCTAAAGCCATTGAGTGGCTTCTTTCCCGTGGACGTAGCCCACATTGGGTGAACCACGTATATCATGTGTACTCTCTCTCTCTCTCTCTCTCTCTCTCTCTCTACTCTATAATCTCTTGTGTGTGAAATCTATCTCTCTCCATTAAGTAATCTATTCAAAAATCTATTTAGCTACGTCTTATTTCCTAACATAATGATCATAGAAAAAGTAGATATGTAAATTCCACTTTCTATATTTGATTGAACAGTCCACTATGTATCATCTAATAGTAGGGAAATTGTACTATAAAAACAATGATGAAACTCTACTTTTATGCATAATCTCAGAGGAACAGGAAGACTTCGTGAACTTCACGATCATACAATAGTAGTGGGGATCCATTATGTGATAAACCTATGATGACTAAGGTGCTTGAGGTGCTTGTTGTGCTTGCTGACTAAGATGCTTGAGGTTCTTGTCGTGCTTGCCGACTAGGGAGCTTGAGGTGCTTGTGGGAACACTACCCAAGCTTGAGGTGTTTTGTCATGCTTGCTGACTAAGGTGTTCTAAAAATCAAATACAATCCCTACTCAAGAGGGGGCGAGCCCTGAAACTAGGGGGATGAGAGAACACACACACACACACACACACACACACACACACACACACACACACACACACACACACACACACACACACACACACACACACACACACACACACACACACACAAAGAAAGCCCAAGCCTCAAGAGGCAGAAAGGACACATGTCAAGCCCCTACGCATGTTGCCTTCATGGTGTGCCTAAAGCCTATTGGTTGACCTCCCAAGGGGTCCAATGATAAATTAGTTAATATAATTAATTGTTTTTGCATTTATCAAGTCCTCTCTCTCAAAGGGGGAAGGGGGATACTTGTCCCAAGGCTACCCTTGTTGCTTGATATACCTCTTGCATGTGATTGGCTAGGCAATGAAGGGTCCAATGAGCTTCAAGCATGCGCTACAAGGGGGGGTCGACCAAAGCAAGAAGGGGGGACTACTTGTGGGGTATACTCTCCCACACACACTCACATACACTCAGATTGTGTGAAGTGCAAAGTGAAAGAGCTCTATCTCCTCCTCAAAGCTAGTAGAGAAATTGAGAGCCTACACAAACACTCTTGGCTATGGAATGCAAATCCAACCAAGAGCCATGCTTCAATGCTTAAGCTTGCCATCTTCTCCATCTTCATTACTATGCTATTATGTATGCTAGCAAGAAGAGTGATGATAAGTGAGGAACTACTTCTTTTTCCTATGAAATGTTTATTCTTCCTCTTCCCTACCCTCATTCCCCTCTAACTCTCTCCACCTTCGAAGGTGTTTGAGGCCTTGGGACTGAGGCTTGGGATAGTTAATGCTTTTTGCAAGTTTATGTTATGCTCGTGATGCATGAAGTTTCCATATTCATTGGATCACCTAGGTCACAAGGAACACAAAGATTGTACTGTACCAAGTCTCTCTTGATGGGAGAATCTATAATACAAATGCCTATTGGAGGGGGGACCGACTCCACATAAATCCGGTCCTCAACTATCGTCATGTTCTTTAAACTCTCTCTCTTGCAAAAGTATTGTTCATGCCAAGTTAACTAAGTACTATATTTATGTTGCTACCATCAATTAAGTTCACCCTCTATGCTCTAAAAGTGATATCACAAAAATGCTTTCTCTAATTTTCTAATTCCGCTACTCTCAAAGTTCATAGGTCATTTTCATTACATCCCATTATAATTATGGTTCATTACTCTTCAGAACTAACCACGTTGCTAACAACTAACCACAATGTTATTTCAAGTTTTTTTAGTTCAAGTTCTTTAGATTACCAGACTAATATGACATAGAGAGAGTAGAAAGCACTCTCTTTAACCATAGGTGATTGGAGATCATATTTACCTAGATAGTATGCATGATGAAATGGTGACTAATATCTTTAATTATCCCTTAATTTTCTTATAAACCTTCTTATTTATTTCTAACTTACTTTTATTCTCTATCCTAAATTACTCTTATAAAGGTAAATGCCATAAATCAAAGGCAATTAAGTAATGGGATTGTTTTTGAAACTAACCTTATTTTCCAAAAAAAGCAATTATAATTTCTCCAAAAGAAATGCTCTTATGAAATGCTCACAAATTTTTCTTGATTTTGCATAAATTAGGTGTGTAAAGTTTTAGTGACATACTTAAGTTAATATCCAATGCTCACAAGATGGATTTGAGTTTTTGAAGGAAAATTTTATCATAGCTAAAGGAGTTTTCTTTGAAAGAGGATCTCCCTTCCAAGTAGGGTTATCCTCCCTCCTCTCTTGTCAATTGCAAAACCCCAAATCCTTCAACCACTCCTAGCTATGGAATTAATCCTCTCCATAGTAGCCTGAAATGTCTAAATCCCATCTCAAAGAAGGATGTGTTAACCACTCGTACTCGATTGCATGAGCATTTTCACTACAGTAACATACCCACTCTTAAGAACTTTGCATTTTACTTTTATACTATCATTCATTGAATGGTTCTACTCTTACACGATCAAGCATCGACTCTTGAATAATCACTCAAAAGACATTTATGATTGCAAGTTGGTGCACTCTAAAGTTCTATGTTTGCAATTCAAGGTCCACACTCCTCCCTCCTCTCTTGTCAATTGCAAAACCCCAAATCCTTCAACCACTCCTAGCTATGGAAGTAATCCTCTCCACAGTAGCCTGAAATGTCTAAATCCCGTCTCAAAGAAGGATGTGTTAACCATTTGTACTTGATTGCATGAGCATTTTCACTACACTAACATACCCACTACACTAACATACCCACTCTTAAGAACTTTTCATTTTACTTTTATACTATCATTCATTGAATGATTCTACTCTTACACGATCAAGCATCAACTCTTGAATAATCACTCAAAAGACATTTATGATTGCAGGTTGGTGCACTCTAAAGTTCTATGTTTGCAATTCAAGGTCCACACTAAAGCAAAGATCATCATAAAGAGCATATGCATTGTTCTTTTCAACTTTGTCTTCTTTCAAATGTGTTTTGTGATTTTGACATGGGGAGAGTAAGAGAATAGCTTTAGAGAAGTGATGATCGTGTTCTTGAACATAAAACTTCTATTGCTTTCATGGAGATGCCCCATGGATGACAAATGATGCAAGAAAACAAATGGGATTCGTCCAATAATGGATTAATGTGAAACTTACGTCAAGACAAAAACTTAACTCTCAAGAGACTCATTGTTTTCTTAGGGTCTTGTTTGAGTAGGCATTAAAAGGAATTAGGATTTAAGAGATTATAACTCAAGGAACCTCACTCTACATTTTAACTAGGATTAAAAAACAAGGGATGGTTCTTTCTTGTTAGAACTGATAACTGTTGGTCTATATTTTGAGTTCGGGTTCATTCAAGTCCCTAGAATTGGGATTGGATGGGAGTGTGTCTCGACCAGCGGGTGAGACCCACAAATGCATCTAGAAATCGGCCTAGTCTAGGTAGGCCTGATGCTGACCAGAAAAGGAGGAAGAAAAATGGATCCAAGAAGGAATTAGATAAGGGAGGAGGATGTGATTTAAATAATAAACTCTTCTAATTGTTTGGTAAAAGGGAACCTTGAAAAGGCTAGGAACCTAAATGGGCTATCCCACAATTGTCCTAATCAGCCAGACCTTTACTCTCTTTTTTGGAATAGTTATCTAAAAGAAACTTAAGGTAGATTAATTTTGTAAGCCATTCCAAAACAAGATAAAGAAAAATAGGAATCAGAAATTGTATAAAGGTGCCGCCCACACGTGGCAGAGGAGACATGATACTGGAGTCCTGGGACAAGGATAGGAAAATGCTTGGAGAAGTATATGTGATTGCTTGAAAGATGACTAGATACCTTTAATAATACTTAAGGAAAAAGGAAGTAAAATATTCTAAAAGGAAAAAAGGTGGGAACAACCTGATAAATGCACACTTGCAAGGGTATGCAACAGTTTGTATGCTGGTTTCAAAAGCTTCAAACGTATTATTGGTTCAACATGTTTGGAGTATTGTTTTTTAATATCATAGTACTGCCTTGGAAAGGTGCATTTACCAAACGGTTCAGTGAGAGGGTGAATTTATAAGGGTTAATTCGTTGGCTAAAAAGTTGAACCCAATTTTATGTTGTCCATTAGAATAAGTCAAGAATGGGAAAAGGGATTCGGATCTAGAGAGTGGGATCAAACTTGGGAACGAGGGGCTCGTGTAGTTAGTAAATACACTCATCTTAGGAAAACAAACTGATGGATGTGCTTGGTCATAACCATGAAAATAGCAACAATGACCTTAAAAAAAGGGTGAACAAGAGAGCTTTGACCAGTTGACCCTGGAAGGTAGAGTTCAAATTTAGTCCGATGGCTTTGTTTTGAAAGGTCAATTAATAAGGAAATATATTTTGGCGATGAGGGTTCCATATGAGAAAAAGTGAATGTTATCACCCCCTTAATTTGGCATCAAAGAGAAGGAGGAGTCCTCTCTTGGTGTCAGTCTCAAGCGGAGAGATATCAGATTTTATGGTGTATCCATTTGGAGGTGGTGCAGCCGGCGGATGGCGCCCTCACACAATCATAATAGCAACTTTCATATGCACAGACAATTTTTTCCAAACAGTCAGATTTTACAAGGTCTCTATCCTTATACGTCCACCATAAACCATCAAAATCACTTCTTGATCCCATCCAAAATCATAAATCATTATCCAATCATATCACATGGGTTAGCACTCCACCCAACTCAAGGTGATGCACATCCAATCCTACAAAACCACGTTAGCACATAACATGGCTATAAAGATTTTGATAGCACAACCATATCCCTAAAAAAAGATTCAAGAGCCACAAAAACCTTCGCAATCAAAATCACAACCATAATCCATGAGGGGTCTCAGTCCACGACCATAAACCATATTCCATACTGAACCAACTCAGGCACTTGGAGTTTGACATATCCATTACCATCAAACTGAGTCGCACACATGGTCCTTTAAGACATGAAATTTTCATGCATAAAATAATTCCAACCAATAACTAAACATGATGCAAAATCACATTTTGATAATATCCAATCATGCATAAGTGATGCACTACGACCGCATCTCACCACCCTAGCACAAAGCTAGTTTTGACCTAGAAGGGTGGAAAGCAACATACACATGCACATCAGGTGTCCACATCTATTTGTGGGTTCCACACATCATACTACATCATTCCATCAACACAAAACATGATGCAAAATAGCCCTGTCACTTTGATCAACCATAACCCATAACATCAAATATATGTGAAAAACAACTTCTTGCCATTTTTGGGTGCATACATAAGACACAAATGAAAGTATTTGACCTCAAATCAATGCATCAAGCTCACTAATCTTTGGTTTAAAGGGTTTGAACTGATTCATAACGGTTTGTGAGACATTATCAAAATAGTGCTCCTATCGCCCACGTGATATGAAACAAAAAGCGCTTTTTATGTACACACATGACCATAAACACATCCTTTGCATAAATCAGCGTGCTAAACATGATGAAACAAATATGGAGTATACTCGTAGGCACCTGGAAAGTCCATACACGCCCTTGTATACGAAAAAAAAATCACCGACAGGGTAGCTATTCAAAAAACGACGTAGAGAGAGAAAGAGATGATGGCGTGCTTTAGAATTGATTACAGGTTGTATGCGGTGATGAGAGCTATGTAGAGGTTTTCACCACGGAGAGCCCACACATTGTGAAAAGAGAAGAGAAGAAAGTAGCAAGTACAGAGAGAATATTCTTCTTCTTCTTCTTTCCGCGAACAAGAGAGAAGATCTTATGGAGATGGTATCGTCGTGGGTAGTAGATGCAACTATCGCCACTGAAAACTCAGGCCCACAGGTCAATTTATAGGTGCTCCTGGCAGGTAGGAGTGTGCCCGCCTGGCTTTTTGGAAACTTTGTTTAAAATATGGCCTTTGCTTTTGGCAGTCAACTCTCTAATTTTCTTCAATTTTCATAGTAAAAATTGACTAATTAGATAGTATCTTCGCAACTAATGTGACCGTGACTAGACTATGCTGCACCATGATGTCCCGACATAATTATGACTTTCCCATATTGCCTCGACATATTTACGATGTCGCTTTTTATAAAAATAATTCTCATAAAAATCTTGTTTAATATCGTTTTTTCTTCGACTAATCGTTTTTAAACTTGACGGCGGTGACTAAAAATGATATTTTTATGTTTAGATCATCCAAAAAAGCACGTTGATTTTTGATAATATCAAAAAGCACAAAAAGCTAAACATAGCATAAAAAGCCAAAAAAATAATTCTAAAATTGAACCACTTCTTTCCCTTTCCACTTGAACAAGAAAGCGGGCTCGCTTTTCACTAAAAAGCACTAAAAATCACGAAAAGCTGAAAGTAGCGTAAAAAGTGTTCGAAAAGCAGATGTTTACAAAATTGAACCATAGCTTTTTCGAGACTCGTAGATTAAGGATTTGGCCTTCCTTTTTGCAAAAAAACACCAAAAAGCACAAAAAGCTTAAAAAAAAGCAAATTTTTTCAAAATTGAATCAAACATCTGTTCGAGCTATCGTAACATGAAAACGACCTTGCGTTTCTCTTTAAAACATTACAACCTTGTTAAACAAGCATTCTAAACCAAAATTTCACAAAGTAGATATTGGAATCTATTTTTCTTATTTGTAAAAGAGATTATTTTTTTGGCTACATCTCAAACACTTATGGTTTTGATAATTTATTTTAATGGCTTATTTCTCTTCTGATTGTAGACATCAAAGAATTACAATCTCATGTCAAATCATTATGATTTATTGATTTATGTCAATTTCTTACATATGAATATTAAAAATATAATTTTAAAGATATATTTTAGAAATTTATTTTTTATTAAAACATCAAAGATTTGTGATTTTTACTCATGATGAGTCCTTATGAAATCGCTTGTTATTGAGATTGTGATTATAGAGATGCTTGATGATGCCATGATATGTTTTCATGCTGATTATAAATTGTTCGTACTGATCATTTATCATTGAGATGATTATTCTTCCATGGAGTTGTTCCACTATGCCATGATACGTTTCTATGATGATTAAAAATTGTTTGTACTGATCATTTATTACTGAGATGATTATTTCTATATGGAGTGGTTTCATGATTCCATGATGCATTTTCATTGTCTGAGATGATTATTTCTCAATGGAGGTATTCCATGATACCATGATGTGTTTCCATGGTGGTTAAAAGTGGTTCATATTGATCCTTTGTCACTTCAATGACTAATGTTATGATGCATTTTCATGGTGATTACAAATCATTCATATTGATTGTTTCTCATTGTGATAGTTATTCTTCAATGGAGTTATTACATGATGCCATGATGCGTTTTAATCATGATTATTAGAAGTTGTTCATACTAATCATTCAGTTTATTGGCATGGCTATTATTCCATGTAGTTATTCCATTCGTGATGATTAGAAGTCGTTTGTACTGATTGTTTGCTACTACTGAGATGATTTTTCTATCATATGGAGTTGTTCCATGATCCAATGATACGTTTTCATGACTGGAGGTTGTTTGAACTGATCATTCATTACTGAGATGATTATTCTTCCAAGGAGTTATTCCATGATGCCATGATGTGTTTCCATGGTAATTAGAAGTCGTTAGTATACTGATCGTCGCTTCTCATTGAAATGATTATTTTTTTATGGAGTTGTTTCATGATGCCATGATGCGTTTCCATGATGGTTAGAAGTCATTCGTACTAATCATATATAACTAGGACTATTATTTCTTTATACGTTTGTTTTATGATTCCATGATACGTTTTCATGATGATTACAAATTGTTCATACTAATCATTCATTATTGAGATGATTATTGTTCCATGGAGTTGTTGCATAATGCCATGATGCGGTTTCATGGTGATTAGAAGTTGTTCGTATTGATCGTTTCTCATTGAGATAATTATTCTTCCATGGTGATGTTTCATGATGTCATGATACCTTTTTGTCAGGACTAGAAGTTTTTTGTATTGATTGTTTGTTATTGAGATGATTATTCCTTTATAGAGTCATTCCATGATGCCATGATGTGTTTTCATAATTGCTTATTGCTTAAATGGTTATTATTTCATAGAGGTGCTCCGTGAGACATGATGTATTTTCATAATGATTATAAGTCTTTTGTACCAATCGTTCATTACTGAAATGGTTATTATTCCATAGAGTTGTTCCCTGATGCCATGATGTGTTTCAATGATGATTACAAGTCTCTTGTATTGATTATTTCTCATTGAAATGGTTTTTTGCTTCATAGAGTTGTTTCATGAGATGATTCAATATAATTGAGATGATTTTTTTATAGATGGAGTCATTTTAATACCGTGGTATCATTTCATGGATGATTCATTACGATTAAAAGAATTATTGCTACATTAAGTTGATTCATTATACCATGTTGTTCTTTTATATTCATTCGTAATTATTGAGATGACCATTTTATGATGTCATGATATCGTTATATTGTTTCGTGCTATTTTGTTATATTTTGACTGTCTATTATTCTATGAATTTATTCTATGATGCCATGATGATTCATTATGATCCAGACAATTTTTATTCCATATAATTATTTTGTAATAATTTATTACAATTTAAATGAATATTGTACCATGGTGTCATGCCATGATGCCATGGTGTTAATCCACATTGATTCACAAAGATTTACATGCTTGTTGCATGATAGTGTTGCATTGTTTCATGATATATATTTGTTGTGATTGAAAGCGTGATGCCATGGTCCTTTTTCATGATCATTTGTTATGATTGAAATGATTATTATTCTATGGATTTGCTTCATTATTCCAATATATTATTTCATGTTGATTTGTAATGATTGAAAGGATCATTTTATGATGTCATGATATTGTTAATTATCTTATTTTATGATAATTTGCTATATTTTAAATGTTTGTTCTTCATTAATTTTCTCCATGACGCCATAATATTTCATGATGATTCATTTATGATCGATTTTTTGAAAAATTTCATGGTGTTGTTTCATGATAGTTTGTTATCATGGTGTGGCTACATGATGCTATGGTGTTATTCCTAATGATTCATTATTTATTATGATATCATGGGATTTTCTTCTATCCAATTGTTTTATGATGCCATGGTATTGTTCCATGATCATTTGTTATGATTGAAAGAGTTATCACTCTATGGAGTTTCTTCATTATGCCACCAAAATACTATTTTATATTAATTCAAAATAATCTAGATGCTTGTTGTATGATGGCATGGAATTATTTAATGATATAGATATTTATCATTCCATGGATGTGTTCCATGATGCTATAATGTTATTCCATGATGAATTGTTATAATTTATTATGATTGACATGACTATTATTCCATTGTTTTGTTCCATGATTATTTGTGTTATGATTTATATGATTATTATCTCATGATGATTTATTATTTGTGCATATATTACATGTATATCATGTGAAGAAGTTGGGTTGTATAATAAATACATGTATTTTGTGTGAATCAATTTTGAGGTATTGCAAACCATCTCCAAAAGAAATTATGTTCGTGTATTTCTCTAACACTGATATGATTTCTATCTTGTGCTCTTTGATTTATGATATTGATAATTAAAAGTGTTTTAGAGATGGTATATGTTCATCAAATCTAAAGATGATCCGATGGTATACGTTAATTCAAGCTAATAACAATCCAAAGCATTTTTTGAAGTATTTGAAGAGTTAAGCAAATCATTTCATTGAGCTTTTTAGACTATCATTGTAGGTAACAGGAGTGATGTAGCTCCTTATACACCATTTTTGTAGATTGAACAATATATTAATATAATGGTTGGTATATATAGGGTTGTGGGTTATTCCCTTGAGCCCCAAATTAAAGAGTTTTTTTCATCCAAAGTTAGGGACCGTTGTTTGAGCGGGGCTATTGAGTTTATGTGTGAAGATACTCTAAATATAGCCCTAGGTCCCCTCTATATATATACCATCATGTGTACATATTCTATACACTTTGGGGTTGCACACTATGCGTATCTTCTCTCTATTCTTCTCTTTCTCTATTTCCTCAACAAATAGTTGAGGTAAAGAATGAAAAAGAAAAAAATAATAATTGGAATGTGCAACTTACTTTACCATAAGATAAAAAATTTATATATTGTAACCCTTTTAATAAGAAGAATAAAGTGATGAACGTCATATGGAGGAGCCATATTTGAGGACCAACCACTAGCAAAAGGTGCTCCCTCAACTTCTAAGGAAGAAAGAAAAAGAGTTACAAAGGCAAAACAAAAGGTGGGTGAGTGAAGTTTGGAATGCCTCAAAGTGCCACCACCAATCATAATATAAGAGCCTACCTAATGAGCAATAATATCACAGGAAGAGAAGGAAGCCTTTCGAAGAGAAAGAGTCTTGTAAGGAAATTTGGAAGAGTTTTGGAAGCCCAACCTACAAAAGAGACACTAAAAACCCTTTGTACCACCAAGGGAAGGATCTTATTGTATATTTAAATTTTCTCTATGGACAAGAAGAACCAAAAAGAATGCAAGAAAGTGAAGTTGATGAAGAGGCATCCAAAGTTAGTACTGAAGCAAAGACACCTCAACATCTTTGCTAGTTCCCACGGCTACATCAAAGCCTCTTTCCCCAATACAAGAAGGGTTGCATGAGCTTCCCACCACTAAAACAAAAGTGCTAGAAAGTGTAGAAGTCAAAGAAAACATTGAAGATCAAGCAAAAGAGGATATGAAAGATGATACAGTAGATACTACTAGAGTAGAGAGAGTAGAGAAGAGACAATGAAGGAGCATCACAGTGAATCAAAAATAATATCCAAAGGATGAAACCAAAGAAGAGAAGAAGGTAGAGAAAGTTGAAGCTAACTTCTCTATGGTGACCAAAATTAAAGAGATAGACATATGAATAGAAGTTGAAGAATGGCGGGTGATTTTGGTGATGGGGTTTATGGAATACAATGTACAAGGTGCACCCCCCAAGATTAGGGTGTTCATACATTTAAATGATATATATTTGAGTTGTGAACTAGTATATATCCAGCTTTCCTAAGTATGATACAAACTTTCTAACTAGCATCTATTGTGTGAGAATAACTAGCATCTATTGTTTGATATATATTTGAGTTGTGAACTAGTATATATCCAGCTTTCCTAAGTATGATACACACTTTCTAACTAGCATCTATTGTGTGAGAATAAGCATATGGAAGGATATCTAACTTCCTGAGTATGAGACATAGTTTCCCAACTACCATATGCTAATCACAATAAGAAATATGATAAACATTACATGTTGTACAAGATTTTTAAGAAAAAAGATAGATTACTTAAGGCACATCTAGGAGATGCACATGGTGTTTCATATAATTATCACTTCAGTATCCTATGAAAGGCATCCTTTTCGCTAGGAGAAACACATGTCTCATCCCTCTAAAAGGTGTAAATTAGATATTTCATTCATATGTGATTTGGCTATGATGACACTACTTGTGGCATGCACCCAATGAGAATAGATCACCATTGGCATCCATGTTGACTCACAACTTTGCCTTGTATAGGCTTCTACAACCAACTTAAAGGACCTAGGATACTTTTACAAGAGGAATTGGCTCTTGTGTATTTAACATCATTAATCATGCCACATTCTTTATGTAATCCTCATTAGAACTAGATACTTGACAAGCGTCAAAGTACATTGTGTTCTGGACATTGGAAAGAAGTGCCCAATGAATGGTATCCTCTTTCATTGCACAATGCTTGTAGATTGTTTCCAAAGTAGCATGTTTAGCAACTAGAGTCCAAATTATTATGAGTTGAGATTCAACCAACCTTATGGAGCCCGTGTGCAGCTTCTTGTTACTAGCTCAAAAAAATAGGTCATAACATGCAACCTTAAAGCACAAATCAAATGTTTCTTATAAGGATAGATAGATGAATACACACACACACACACACACACACACACACACACACACACACACACACACACACACACACACACACACACACACACACACACACACACACACACACACACACAAGGATTAGCATGCCATTGAAGTTCTACTAGCACACAATCAAGAGAGAAAGAGGACATTTAGATTTCCATTGAAGCTCAAAAAATAATAGACACACACACACACACACACACACACACACACACACACACACACACACACACACACACACACACACACACACACAGAGAGAGAGAGAGAGAGAGAGAGAGAGAGAGAGAGAGAGAGAGAGAGAGAGAGAGAGAGAGAGAGAGAGAGCGCAAATTTGAATCATTTAGAAAAGTGTATAGGCGGAACTAAAAACTTTGTGGCCTTTGGAAGGGAGTAAACTTGGCAAACTATTTTATACTCTTTTCCAACTTTTAGAGATTTCAAATGCTACACTAGAATCTCTTATAATAAGCACTACCTACGAGCATTGTCTAGGAAATGTTTTTTTTGTTACATAGTAGCATGCTTTGATCCAAAAGCAATTTCTTTGGCACTTAATAGTGAAAAAGAAAAATGATAGATATCAACCACCGAATGGTTTCAAAGATACTCATCAAGGAAAAAATCCAAAAATTCTTTCGGTTTTGATAGGTCTAGAGCTTTCAAGAAGCTATTGTAGAGGGATTTTTTTTTGTGAGGTGAGCACCGAGTTGCTCATTGTGGGAAAAAGTGAGAGAAAGATATACAACACAAGATATTATAGCATGAAAGACACCTTTGAAACCTTAAACTAATACAATTAATGAATTCAAAATCTAAATACAAACATTGACCACAATTTGCACCGTGTGCTCTTAAATTCGGCAAGATCGTAAGCGGAAGTACGAATGCCAAAGTTTTTGACAAAGGGGAGCATAGGTGAAGGTGCACATCCTTTCTTCCCCTTTTCTTTATTTTATTTATTTCAGTTCCCTTCCCTTGCTCTTCTCAACCACGTCCACAAGTGCAAGCTTAGCCTTCACTTGCTTTGGTCTTCTTTTTTTTCTTGTTGCACCAGCTCTTGGCATATGAACCACCCTTTGAGTAATGAATTTTAAAAAAGGAAACAATGCTCTTTGTCGACAAGTACCGCTACTCGCTTTTTGCTACTCAGCTTCCTTGCAAATACAACCCTACATCTTGCTTGCCATGATCTCTGATATAATTTTTGACCACAACAACCATTCAAGATCTCACATATAGTAGCAATCTTACCTCCTTAACACTAGTCCCATAGTTGGACACTAAAGTGTCATGTTTTCCTACCAAAGTTTTGGCAATTTATTTGTCAAGCTAGAAAGAATTTTTTTAGACCTTGATTCTACCATATGCTGGTTATGAGGGAAAGAAAACATTGGATTTTTTCTCCATGTCAAAATTAAGGACCTATGGAGAGAATTACGGTCAGTTCTAAGTCATAAATTTTAGTAAAATTTCAAGATGTTTTGCCAAAACAATCATAAAATTTTGATTTTTATTATGGAGATGACCTTTTTTTTTGGTAAAATAGTAAGTTAGTGTTATAGAACAATGGAATGCGCTTCAAGGACTAGTTTTCAAGACACTTGCAAGTGATAGACATAATTTCATACTTAAACACGTGCTGACTAAGAGCATGAATTTGGCCTTCCAAAGATCCTCTCATGGAATTGGGGCTATTATAGTGTAGTTTGACAATTACAAATTACTTTATATGTTGAAACCAAGAAACTACGTGTTTTATTGGCTTCATATCTCAATTAAATCTTGTTGATTGAACTTTAGCTTGAATTTTTTAATGTGTAAAAACTTTTGAAAATATTGAGACCTCCATAATAACATTGAAATCAAGATTCTAGGTGTCCCAATTGTGTCTGTACCATGTACTTTGACACATTTAGTTGATCTACTTGAAAATTTTGAAGTTATTTGAGGCTGTGAATGCTTATGTCTCAAGAATTGAAATATCAATGTTTTCTTGTACACAATTTTGAATATTTGAAATGATCCAATAATTGTTGCTTACCAAAGCACTTTTACTTGCCCCCTTGAGGCCTCAATGAAGAGGGTAAGAAATGTATCCCTTTCTAAAACTCACAAATACATCAAAATTGTATTTTTCTTTGTATACAAGAATATGATTGAAATGGCCATCTCAAACATGTAGAACTTTCCATTATTTTATATACTCTCAAATAATTTTTTGTGCACACAAAACTTGCAAATATCTATAGCACAATTGTAGAAAATTCATGTAAAATTTTCTATGAAACTCTTCATTTTCTCTTAAACTTATAAAGTCAATTTTTTCAAATGATCAATTGCAGTCTTATGGGGTTCCACTTGATGAGTATAGTTCTTGATCATGATAACATCTAAAATGCAAGGTAATATTTTTAGAAGACCCTCTAGCTAGCATATTTACTCACATTAAGAGGGTTTTCTTAAATACATTGTGTGATGCATGTAGAATATGTGAAGCTCATGCTTTCAATTCAAAATGTTGCACGACCCCAAGCACCCACAATGAGAGTTATGTAGTATACATGAGTGGATGATCAACAAGGCGTGCTTGAGTGCTCGAACCTCAGACGCAATCTACCTCTTATGCTGGCTACAACAATGAGGATGCCCATTGCTTCTTCCAATCACACGGCCGTGGTGTGTGAACTGTAGGTGTATTCATTGAGGATGCTGAAGAAACCTTTAGAATCAATGTAAAAAATGGAGCGATGCCTGCAGATGAGCCTCATAGACGGGTTGAGGATGCATCCTCTGATGCAAATCCTTGGGGTATTGTCTCCAAGATCAAGCACTCTATTGGTGATTAGTACACAGGTATGTAAACCTCTTCAATGAGTTTGATGCTCCTTGCGCTCCTTGCTCAAGTCTCCTTTGTTTTGCTTGCGTGCACTACTCTCTATACAAACACTCCCCTCCTTCCACCTCCACCGTTCATTGTTGCTTGTAACCACACCCATATTTACTTGTATATATGCTTACATCAGTACATCTTGGAAATCCACTTTTATATTAACACCTGCAAAGCATCAAACATTCAAAATTGTTTTCGTATGACAATTGTAGATATAAATACATTGCTTCCACATTGTGGTTGTCCCGGTCTCTTTGAAAAGTATGTAGATATGGCCAAATTGGTATTGTAAGCTTAGGTTTGGACCTAAGCTACAAATTGACCATGTTCATTGAAGGAATCGAGCAATATTAGACATAATACATTTCTAACTCAAAATGAATCCGATTTTTTAAAAATGTTTTTTTTTCTCGACTTTGTGTTGTTAGTTTTTGTGGATATTAGGTATCCCATAACTCAAGAAAGATGCAATACATAGTGATGAGTCTCTATGCACAATCAAACTTGCCTTTTGATTGAATATACATTGCCACCAAAAAATTGATCAAAGTGTTAAATTTCTCCATAAATCTACATGGCATGATTTTCATAAATAGGCCATAACTTCAAATACATAGAGTATTAATGCATTAGAATCATTAGAATCCACCAAAAATTTGATCAAAGTGTTAAATTTGTCCATAAATCTACATGGCATGATTTTCTAAATAGGCCATAACTTCAAATGCATAGAGTATTAATGCATTAGAATCATTTGAAAACCTTTGTAATGATGAAGGATACTTATGTAGCACTCTAGAACTTACTTAGATGTGTTTTAGGGTGATCTATGGCCAGTTTTATGAGAAATGGAAAAAACAACACACGTTTTTTGACACAGTTTAGGATGAAAAATGCTTCTAAAAGACAATTCTAGAGCTGGAATTCATAGCCCAAAAAAATTATAAATTCTTTTCATGTCATAAGCTATCTTTGTGGTGGATATCAAACACTCTAAGACCTCATTGGCATCCCTTGTAATAATTCTAGGAAATTGCTTGGTTAAGAGGACATGTTAACTATGGTAAACATAAGCAGGAAAACCAGACAAACTCCAGAATGTCTGCATACATAGACACAAGACAAGAACTACTTCTCCTTCATTGCTTGTGCAAAACAAGATTACAAGAGGTTATCTAGGAAAAAAATTAACCTTACAAATGGGAAATAAATAAGAAATGGCTAAGCATGCCTTCTACACAAGCACTGCCTTGTGGCTTGATGTTTCCTTGAAATTTTACCCAATGCTCACAATCCCTTGATCCAAAAAGCAAAGAATTGTGTTGAGAGGACTTCGCCCTTGCGAATTCAAACTTTAAACATTGAGCTAAACAAGAGCGCTTGCCACCACCGAACTGCTTCACATTACTAGAGTGCTCTCCCCTATCTTCACCATCAACAAATCTTTTTTGTTCCATAAGAATTATTGGATTGCCAACTTCCACACTATCCTGCACTAACTTAGTGATTAGAACAACTATTTTGATCCACTAGCATGCATAGTAGTGTATTATCCACTTGCACTTTTTTGAATTCCGTCTGCAACTAAGTCATCTGTTCCATTACATCTGCTTCTACAGCATCCTTCCATGCCTTGAATTCATCTAAAGTCACCTGGAACTCCAATAACTGCTCCACCTTGGTTATCTTGATCTGCTTAATCTCTGCGTCTAACTCTACGACATACTTTTGCAAGTCTTTGTATTGTTCATCGCTACCTACAGAGTTTCTAGTGTCCTTGTATTTATTTCTGCTCTGTCTCTTGCAAGCTTTAAATCCTCCTTCTGCTTCAAAATAAATTTTTGAATAGAATTCACACACCCCATTGCATTCTCTACATCCGTGATTACCCACATCAGGGTAGAGAGACCCTTCTTTGGAACATGCACTATTGGGACATGAACTTCACTAGCCTTTGATTGCTTTTTCTTATGGTCCATCATTTCTATAACATTGTCTTCATCAAAGGTTTCTTCTTCTGTAATGGTTGTAGAGGTTTGTTGGCGATCCAATCTTCTTTTTGTCCTCCTGTGCGGAGGCACTTTCTTCAGGTTCATTGTGAGTCTTCATTATTTTAGGCTCCTCCCCTTCTATTCCTTCTTCTGTTGGTCTCTTTTGATGTCTGCCCATTTGTTCTTTGATCTTGGTCCTCATCATGTCTAGCAAACTCTGGGCCTCTTCTTTTCTAAGTTCTTTTGTATCTATTCTTCTTTGATCAGATTCCCTTTGTTTTTTCTTCCTTTCTTCTTTACATTTGTTCTTTTTTTCTTGTTCATCCTTAGCTCTTTGCTCTCTTTGCTCCACTCTCTTGGCGTATGCCAATACTGGCTTTCTTTCTTGAGTAGTGGGATCTAATTATTGGAGCTATATCTTTTCCTCATCCATTTTGATCCAGCTAACTCAAAGCTAGTGGCCCCTTCATCCCTAATGTATTTTGGTTGTGTTGTTTTCTTTGCTTGTGGTCCTTGCAGATGTAGAAGGTGCTGCCACCTTCTTTGCCTTGGGTTGTCGTACTCGAACTATCTGCTTGGATAGGAAATCCTTGACTCTTAGCCTTGAGATGTCTCCGTTGGTATTTTGAGGTGTATAAGCAATGGTGTTGAAATATTTGGGCATTTGAGGTTCCTCCCATCTCTTTCATTGCTCCTCTTTCCACACACACTTGAAAACTCTGAGGCCGTGCTACACTTGGATGGCTTGTTGATAAAACATGCCCTAGACTATAATATGGTGCATGTCAACCTGATAGCTCTCCTTTTCTTCAAGCTTGTAGATATGCGCTTCTGTGTCTCATTTTTCTAGGAGTACCTGATCCTGTGGCAAACAAATGACAAAAATCCAATTTTGAGCTGCACAAATGTCAGTCATTTGTGTAGTAAGTACCCTCAAAGTTAGTTTTGTCAATATCTTCATCTCAAGGTGTCTAATTTTGGCATATGAGGTTTCATTGGGATCCTCTTTGGATGTACTTAATGATGGTCTACTCTAGTCCCTAAAATCTGACAAATGGAAGTAGTTGCAATAGGTATCATCACTACCAAATCTAAAACATCTTCACATATTTTGTATATTCGTCTCTCCCTAATTCCATACATGCTATGTATGCTCAATTTGGACACCTAAAACCTCAAATTAGGCCCAAAAAGTATCTGTACCCCTTTTTACTTGGTCTTTTTGGAGCCAAGTTGGAATTCTTGACTTTTGACGTGCCTTTTTTACTTCATTTTTGTATTCTACGCTTCAAATGGGTTCTTTGGACTGGCAACATACCATAGCTGTCAATTTTCCTGGCTCAAGTGCATTTTTAGGTCATGTGGCAACAACCACGATACCTGTGAATTGTGCCCATTTTTAGCATGAGTGATACCATCTAGTTCCCCTTGGTGCGTAGAGTCCACTGCCACCCTACATGGTCATTTTGGATAACTGGTTTGGTCACCACTTAGTTTTTCCTCTTGTTGGAAGTCCTTTCTGTTAAGCAAGCCCTAGTTATGGTTTTGGAGTTGGGTTCAAATCTTCCTTGTAGCTTCCTATGATTATTTATGTGCTTTTGAAGGGTTTGGTTGTAAACTTTGTCCCAAGGGCTAGCCAATATGCCTGTTTTTTGAAAAGATCCATTGAAAACGCACATTCTATGATAAGTTGAACTGTAGCCCACGTTTTGCCCCATTCCTTATGGTTATTGGTTCCTTATGGTTAGGAGGAGCTTATGGTCCAAAAATTCAAGGCTTTTGCACAAGTTTTGCCTAGTTTTGAAAATTTTCGACTGTTGGATTCCAAAATCTGCAAATCTTTGAGTGGAAATTCCATGTTGGTCCATTTTGAGCAAATGAGCTGTATATAGACTCCTCTTCACCTACAGAACCTGCTGATACAAAAAAAAACATCATCTGAGCCCTTTGGCAGCTACTACAATCAGTGTCAGTTGAGGCTAATTTGTTATAAAATCACATGGTTGGGTTCTACATGCAAAGAAGATCCTATTGAGGCCCTACACCTGTAGTTTGGCTACCTATTCTCTATGTGAGAACAATATCTGGGTTCTTGGGAACTTTATCTACTTTTATTGAGTTTTAGGTATGCATTTGAGGTTATCATAGCCTCATTAGGCCCTCTGGAGGTGGACTGTCTATTGGTATGCTCTATTCATGATTTGGTGCCAGGTGGGAGCTACCGTGGTGGGTGTCACTGGCACATGCTACTGATCTGGGTCACATTTTTGCAATCCTCATGCTTTGGGGGTTCTACTGCATTTTCATTTGGAACTTTCTACCTTGTGCAGTGCTTAGTTTTCTATGTGAGGTGCCTATACTCTATTTTTGTGTTTTTGGTGAGTGGGTTAGTTTTTGTCATGCATGCACAAATTCTATAAGCATCATAGAACTCATCGCTATCTCCACTCATCATGGGGATGCCTGATATGTGTGTATGGGATCTCCGAAGGTCGCGCATGCTTGCTCGCTGCTCTCACTCGCAAAGTCGCTATGTGAAAATGACTAGAAAATCCCTCTAAGTTAGTACATGTGCCTAGTGCTTTTGGAAGCCCATTTTTATTCCTGATCCCATCATTCCATGTGCATACCTTATATTTCCACAAGATCTTCAATTTCCACGTTGGACTTCGTATGTCCAAGATACAAAAAGTTTATCTTCTGTTCACATCGTAATTAGGTCAAAATTTGACATCTTCCCTTTTCTTCCAAAAAAAAATTGTAAGTTCTTTCTGTTAAGTTACTTTGTCGTTTGGCTTCAGATAATTTATTTCTTTTTTGGATTTTTTTATAAGATTTTTGAAAGAAAATTCCAAAAAGGTACTTAAAAGATGCAATAAATCCCAAAATGCAGCAAAATCAAACCAAAAATTATTTAAAAATTACCCAAAGTTAGGTAAATTATTCTTGGCTTAAGAAAATAATCTTTTTGCTATTTACAGATGTTTAAGCCACCGTTGGTCTATTTTTATACTTTTCTCAATTTTTGACAATGGTTGACCATATAATTAGAAACAAAATACAAAAAGCTCTCATGTATGGAGTATATACAAGACAATGGGATTACTTTTGGCCTGGTCATGACCTGATCCCCCTTTACTTACTTTTCAGGCACACTGTTTAGCTTTTAAGAAAAATCCAATCGCAATAAAGCACAACAAGGTTTAAACCATTGCAAGACAATGCATGGTAATATACTCGTAATATATATAAAACCTTTTGCGTGAGTTCTGCAATCATTGTATTTCTTCATGTCTCTCCCCCCCCCAAATTTGGAAATTAGGTGGATAAAAACTATGGGGCCCATATAGCTTTTGTACGAGTAGTGCAACATGTTCTTCAATAGGCATCTAGAAAATTCAACAAGACCAACCGTATTAATGTCTTGATTGGGCTGTTTTGGCCACCATACTTTGTGTTTCTACAGCTGCTTATCCTGCCTATGGATTTGATGTTTGTCTTGTGTTTTTGCCATTGGAATCCAGATCCAAAGTTGACATTTTTGTGCTTGGCATAACTCTTTGGCTATCTAGACTTGCTTTGTTGACCTGGTTGGGAGTTGATTTGCTTGGTGGTTCTTGGTTGATTTATTTGGCCTCATAGAGGGATTCAACTTAATACTCTTAGGAATCCAAGTAAGCTCCTGTGTTTTTTGAGCTTGAACCAACTTCTTTGGCACCCATCTTTTTGTGATAGATATAGGGGGTTTCATATGGGTATGTGAGGTGATACCAAAGTCTTTGCCGGCTTATAGGTTTTGAGTGAATGTTTTGCATATATCTCATCTTTCTTGACCCAAACTTGCTTTTTTTGAGATGTTGCTCTGGTATCCATCCCTCTCTTTGTTTTTCGATTGTGTCATTGGATTTTTTGTCGGTGATGGTGTGGATTGGGCTGATTTCATCTTGACTTGGTGTGTTGGTTTTTAAGAAGATTCTTGGGGAATCCATTGCATGTTTCTTGTAGGCAAGGGTTTTTTGCCCTTATCAATAGTCTTTTCCATTGCTAGCTCTATTTCTATGAGTTTAGTCAATGGATCTGTTTGCCTCTCTGTTTCATTCTAAATTTGTACCCGATCGGACTTCCAATCAGTCTAAACATTGTACATCCTTTGCCATGGCTGTCCTAGCAATAGTTTGTGTTGGTTTTGATGGTCTTCTACCACATAAATTTGTGTGGGTAGACATATTGATTGATTTGAACAGATAAGGTCACTAATCCTATCTGGTGGTCAGTATAAGTCTACATCTCGTGTGATGTCGTTTGCAGCTCTACGTCTTGACCAATCTGTGTATACAAGCTAAGGAAAATGGTATTTCATTGGGCTCCTCTATTGAGTAGAGTGATAGTGTCGACTTGGTTGCTACCAATCTTGACGTTAATCACTGGGTCCACTCTAACTTCGTCAAGTTCTTCAATAAAAATATCATTGATCTACAGTGGTCTTCCATGTTTTTGTTGTTGTCGTAGAAGCTTTCGCTTAGCCATTCATACTTTAGCTTCGATTTGTGCTTCTTCAACAATTTGTTTCTTTTCTTTTGTTTGTTGTTTGTCTTTGTGAATCCACTATAGAATTTCATGGGTTAGTGGTAGATGATACTTTTTGAGCCTGCAACCACTAATCTAGTTAGGCATTTCTTCTCCGTCAAATGTTGCAAGGTTGACAGCCCCACTTGGTGACAATTTTTTTCTCACAAAGGGTCGCATTCCTTGCTTTTTGAGTTTTGTAGCATGTTGTTTCAGGGTATACACTAAGACATAATCCCGTGTTTTAAATTCTTTTGACTGTACATGCTTGTCAAAGACCTCTTTCTGGCGTCTTTTTTGAGCATAGACAGATGCTATAGCTTGAAAAAATAGCTCTTCTAGCTTTTTTAGATCATCTAAACGTGATGACAATTCATGACTTGTCCGCTCTAATCGCTTAGCTACTCTTAGGATTGTGATTAAGATTTCAAGTGCAGAATGGCATTACACCAAACACCATGTTGTAAGGTGTTGTTCCAATGGAAGTCTTATAGGCAACTCTATATGCCCATAAATCAGTATGTAACTTTTGGTCCCAACCTGTTGAGGTGGTCGGGGGCGGGAAACACGAGAGATGACCTCTAAACACCCCTCAAGGCTCCTGTGCTGCTCAATTGGGGCTGGGGCAACCACAAGGATAACACAACAACAAACCCACAGCCAAACCAAAACAAGATAGGGGCACCACCCTAGTGATGGTATGTGAACTAGGACACAAGAGAGAATTTTTTCACAAAACTAAGAAGATGAGCCACAAAACACACACACAAAATCTCACACCAAGACGCACACAAAATGGACCAGAGAGAGCTAGAGCAAAGGGAAGAGAGAGAGAGAGAGAGGAATGGATCTTGCGTAATACCTTATTTGTGACTTGCAAATGGATATGGCTCGTTATGATGCTATCGTAGAGCTTGTACAAAAACTAACTCAATGCTTAGTGAATGTTAAAACATTGCCAACACACACACACACACGCACACGCACACACACACACACACACACACACACACACACACACACACACACACACACACACACACACACACACACACACACACCACACACACACACACACACACACACAGTCTTAGGGTGTGGGACACTACAAGCTATGCTTAACATTAGCGACGCTCATACTGCGATGCTTAAACATGAAAATGCACGGCGTCGCTATGTTACAGATAACATAGCGACGCTCATAGCGATGCCGACAGGGCTAAAAAAATAACTGAGAGCGTCCGAAAACTCAGATCTCAGATCTGAGTTTTCGACGGGCGCTGAAGCAAGCAAGATAACGCTCTCCCTCTCTCTCTCTCTTTCTTCTCCACACACTCACACACACACACACACACACACACACACACACACACACACACACACACACACACACACACACACACACACACACACACACACGAGGAGAGGAAGGAGAGCCAGGTATGCTCCTTCCCTCTCCTCACTCTCATGTTCTCTCCCCTCTTTCTCTCTCTCTCTCTCTCTCTCTCTCTCACACACACACACACACACACACACACACACACACACACACACACACACACACACACACACACACACGAAGAGAGGAAGGAGAGCCAGGTATGCTCCTTCCCTCTCCTCACTCTCATGGTCCCTTCCCCTCTTTCTCTCTCCCTCTCTTTCACACACACACACACACACACACACACACACACACACACACACATTGTGATTTTGAGAGAGAGAGAGAGAGATAGAAGAGAGAGAGAGAGAGAGAGCACAAGTATAAACAAAAAACGCACACACATGCCTACACAAAGAAAGCACACACACATTGAGAGAGGAAAAGAGAGAGAGCATGCGTAAACAAAAAATGCGCACACACACACACACAGATATAATCAAAGAAAGCACACACACATTGAGAGAGGAAAAGAGAGAGAGAGAGAGAGAGAGAGAGAGAGAGAGAGAGAGAGAGAGAGAGCATGCATAAACCAAAAAAACGCACACATACATGAATAATTAAAAAAATGCACACACATTGAGAGAGGAAAAGAGAGAGAGAGAGATATATATATAAAACAAAGAGAGAGAGAGAGAGAGAGAGAGAGAGAGAGAGAGAGAGAGAGAGAGAGAGAGAGAGGAAGAAGAAGAAGAGAGTCTTAACATCGTAGGAAAGTATCCCAAGAGACCTTAAAGATCTAGTCGACAGGAGTTGAACTCAAGACATGTTATTCATAAGAGAAATGGCATAACCAATCTATCACACTTCGGTGATAGAAAAGTTATACCATTTTTCTCCTTTTTTTATTGGCGTGCACACACACCCGAAAAGAAGAGAGTTTAATTTAACTTCGTAAGAAACTAATTAAAGAGACCTAAAAATCTAGCCGACGAGGAGTTGAAACCAAGACTTGTTATTCAAGAGGAAAATGGCATAACCAATCTACCACACTAGGGTGATAGAAAGGTTATACCATTTTTCTCTTTTTATTGGCACACACACACCTACACACACACACACACACACAAGAAGAAGAGAGTTTTAACGTCGTAGGAAACTATCCCAAAAGACGTTAAAGATTAGGTTAGATGTAGACTTTCGTTAAATTAGATTTAGGTTTATTTAAGTTAAATTAGATTAGATTTAGGTTTATTTAAGTTAAATTAGATTAGATTTAGGTTTATTTTTAGTTAGATTTACATTTGATTAGATTTAAGTTTATTTATGTTAGATTTAGATTTACGTTATTTTAGATTAGATTTAGGTTTATTAATTTAGGTTTAGGGTTGTTATATTAAATTAGATTTAGGTTATTTAATTAAGGTTAGGAGAAATGGCGAGGAAATCATTTAAGATAAGGTTAGAAGAAATGGCGAGAAAATGGAGACAAAATTTCCTGCGCTCACAGCCTCGACAGTCCATGCGGACTAGCAATTCCACCTGCATGTTTGACTGCTGCTACCATACCATAAGCCGTCATGTTCAGCTAACGGAAGAGCAAATTGAGCATACACAGAAATTAGTGATGTAAGATGACGATTTCAAGGGTCACACACACACACACACACACACACACACACACACACACACACACACACACACACACACACACACACACACCACGCACATCCCGTCAAATCTAGAATAAGAATTAAGTGCCTTGAGCAGACATCAGCTACATTGCAAGAATGACGTACCTGCATGCTACAAACAAAGATCTACTATGAAAAGATGTTAAGATGATGTGAAATGCTACAACTACAGAAGAGGCAAAGGGGTTTTGTCCACTACATGCAGTATCATGTAGACGTGGGTGTGTAGATTTCTTGTAGCCACAAATATAGGCATTGACCAATAAAGACGAGATTATAACCCGGTGGTTCTGATCTCCGTGCACCTCTAGACTGAGGTGGGCGGGGATTGGACATGACTAGAGAATGTGAGGTAGTTTACAGTGTGAACAAAGAGAGAGAGAGAGAGAGAGAGAGAGAGAGAGAGAGAGAGAGAGAGAGAGAGAGAGAAGATTCTAAATGTCAATAGAAGATTAAATTTATTGTCTAGGTTATAAGATTTTTGGGCTCATTATGAGTAGTGACGAGGATGTGGGGCCGTCCAATCGAAACACCTATCTCTCAACGAGGATCTTATGTCCTTGTAACCATTGCAAGCATGCTATGCGACGGACAAGACGCGTTTCTTTGCAGCACGTTCGCAAATTTGGCGAGTTCGATCCATCTATTATAGATCGAGTTGTTGCCAATTATAACTCGTCGGACTCTGACGCTGGCCAACAGGCAGCAATCTTGCAACCCAATAGACGTGTTCGCAGGCGCTTTGGTCAAGCAGCATATGTGAGGCCACAAGATGTAGCCTCTGACAGCTCGGGGGATGATCATGCAGACCACATTCCCAACGAGGCAATGTTTGAGCCCGAAATTGATGAAATGATCGAGACGATCATGGATTCAGAAAGGCTTGTCTATGATGATATGAAAAGTGAAGCCGATAGGCTATTGTATAATGGAGCACATGTGTCTAGATTGAAAGCGCTCTTGGTTCTTCTCAACATGCAGACAAAGTTTGGATGGAGTGACACTAGCGTCACAATGCTTTTCAGGTAATCTATTACAATTAGTTTACTTTAATAAAACTCTAAATGTAAAACTCTAAATGAGGGAAGCTCGAAATTTGCGCTTAGGCCTGACTATGGATGGTGTAAATCCATTTGGTCAAAGATCAACATCTTACAGTGTATGGCCCGTTGTCATCGTCAACTACAACCAGAGCCTGTGGTTGACTACGAAGAAGGGGCACCTATGGCTAAGCTTGATTGTGCCGGGGCGATATAAAGTGAAGAATATGGATGTGTATCTTCGTCCACTATTGGAAGAGCTACAACAATTGTGGATTGCCATAGAGGTGGTGGATATGAGCCGACACACATGTCGACGGAATGCTTTGATCAGAGGCATTCTAATGTGGACCATGCATGACTATCCCGGACTAACAGAATGCTCAGGTGATCTATTTACACTCCTCACTTAGACAGTGTAAATCTTGCTTTTTCTCAAATTGATCTATTATCATGTGTATACATGCACGGATTCAAACAAGCGGATACAGAGCATGTGTCACATGTGGACCTAGATTGAATGCACGTAGGGCGCCCTCACTGAAGAAGCAAATCTACGAAGGTCATCAAGCGTATCTTCCAGAGAATCATGTGTTACGCGATGACTTTTTGGGAAGAGAGCCACTGAGGATGTCTGCACAAGCATGGTTAGAGCAGAAGGAGATGTGTGATGACGGATTGCACCCAGGGATGAAGAGACTATCTCTATGGTACGAGTTACCATACTGGCCCCGACTCATGATCAATCACTTGCTTGATCCAATGCACATATTCAAGAATGTGGGTAATCTACTGTGGGACCATCTTACCGGCAAAAAAGATACTTTGGGAGCCAGAGTTGACCTTAGAAATGTGGATTGTATGGAGAAATATTGGCTGCAAACAGCGTCCGATGGATCGATAAAACTCCCTAAAGCACCATGGATTTTCACAGGAGCCCAAGAACGCAAAGTAAAAGAGACCATTCGATCTTTGCGGACTCCCACTGGCGTAATGCACTCACTCCGAACGTGTTTTAGTAAAGAAGGAAAGCTTACCGGTTTGAAGTCACACGATTGGCATAAAATGTGTCAGGTACGTTCATAGTGGAGTATATCATAGTGAGAATTATGTAACAAATTCGTGTGTGGACGTACTTTAATATCATTGCTGCACGTGTTTTGCAGTTTATTTTACCGGTTTCCATTGAGGGATGTCTATCTCTTGACGTCCGTAACACAATCTACAAACTTGCGAAGTTGGTACAATGGATCTCACAAAAGGAGATCAACGTAGACTCCATACCATTCGCCAAACTAAACGCTGCGGAGGTTGTGTGTATGTTTGAGAAACATTTTCCTACTACCATGCTAACCATTCAGGTACATCTTCTTGTTCACATAGTTGATGAGGTGGAAATAGCCGGCACAGTACATTCCAGATGGATGTTCTTTTTAGAACGTTTCATGAAAACGCTCAAGGGATATGTGCGTGAGAAGGCACGTCCGGAGGGTAGCATGGCAGAAGGTTGGCTGGTATCAGAGTCCCTAGTGTACATTGGAGAGTGGCTAGACGGATTTGATAAAGCCCGGGGCACGCAATGGAGAACCATAGATGATGAGCGCATATCTGGAATTGTTATGTGCAATCTCGGTGTTGAGAAGAAGATGACGGAAGATCTAGAGGATAAAATCAACCGATTTTGCATGCTTCACAATCTAGTCATGCAGAAGTGGATCTCACAATATGAGGATGCAAAGCAAGAGCGAAAAAGGGCAAGAATCGAGTGGAGACGGGGAAGACGACCATCGATGCACTATCCGACGGGTCTGGAGAGCCTACCAACATTCACGAGCTTAAGATGGTTGCACAACCAACTGAAAAGCGCACAACAGTGCGGTGAAGAAGTGACTGAGGAAGAGTGGGAGTACTCTAGGGGTTGCGCGACCAAGGTAAGTTTGCAATGTACGACTAGTAACTTTCTAGATGTTTGAACGGCCACTCATAATCTTTGTTGGTTGTAGTATAAGTCATACACAGCAGCATGGTGTAAAGGTCGATATTTTAGGGTGGAACGGATTGACAAAAAACGTTTTACTCAAGATTGTGGAATCATGGCAAAATTTGAACAGTTTAGTCGACGACGGTCCTCTGATGTAGATCCTGTGGTGGCGGAACTCACTTACTTCGGCACGCTACAAGAGATTTTGAGGATCGATTATAGAGGATTTTTTGTCGACTTGTTCCACGTGCAATGGTTCAAGATAATCATGGAGGGTCACAACGCTACTGTACGTAGAGGAGAGTCTGGTTTTCTTGAGGTGGATTCAACTAAGAAATGGACTGACCTAAGAGACACTTTTGTACTACCCGAGCATTGTGAACAAGTAAGTATGTAAATAGTTAACGTGTGTTTTAGAATTTATGTGCTTGGAAGCTCTCATGTAAGTTATGTGGCTATGGCAGGTGATATTTCATCCCACAAAGTCTGCATCAAATTGGTGGTACGTCATACAGGTAGCCCCTCGTAGTGCACGGACGTATGAAGGCTACCATGTGCCAATCACAGCGGCATCAATGGAGGAGATCGGAGAAGATGCCCAGTCAGAAGCCATGGAGGTGGTGCCAGACGAACATCAAGCTGCTACTCTCTATGGGGTGCATGCAGAGGATCTACAAAATGAAACAGAGGACATCTGTTTAAACGGAGAGCTCTATATAGATATAGGAAGTTATGCTGAGCTATGCGAGGATGAGAGAGAGATCTCTTAAAGCCATACATATTGTATTTGAACAAGATGGCTCCGTTTTGTAAATTCAGAGTTATGCACTTGCCTCTTTCATCACTCAAGTTGAATAGAAGAAGAACGCTTTCTATTGCTGCTAGCCTTTGAACATTCCAAAGCTACATGCACATTCAAGTTCTTGTACGATTCTTCGGCTCTTTAAGTATTTGCGTCATTGCGTCATTGTATTTAATGGTCTTTGCGTCCACCCAGGTACGTATGCTCTAGGTATGTTCTCATTAGCAGAGAAGACGAGCACCTCCTCCTCTCTCTCTCTCTCTCTCTCTATCTCTCTATCTACTTGTCCATGTTTTCTACTCCATTCATTCAATATTAAGTTTAAATGTTCGTGTGTTTAATGCAGGTATGGATAATGACGAGTTTCTTTCTTCTTTATCACCCCAGCAGAGACACTGGTACATGGAGCGTCATCGCTCTGGCGCACCATCGCGCATTCCTACTCCATCCGCATCTCCCTCTGTTTCGGAGTCCTCAGTGCTCTGAAGCTTCGGTGTCGATGAGACAATCTTCACACTTGTCTAGGCACCGACGCTCTAGTGGTGGCGGTGGCGGTTGTTGTGGGGGTGGCGCCACCGATGCTTCAACACCGCCTCGTGTTCAACGAGGCTCTTTACCCTCCCCTTCTTGGCCTGTCCCGACACTAGCCACGGCATCGCCATCGACACCAGGTTTTGCACGGCTGAGTGCCGTTCCCCACAGCTACACACCACTAGCTACTCCTCGAGGAGTCACTCCAGTGGACACTCCTCGCTTCGGGGCTCAGACTCCAGTGGAGACACCTGGCGTTCGTACCCCCATTGACACGCCGCTAGAGACCCCTGTCGAGACACCCAGGTTCATGCGTCAGCGGCGAGAGGGCTTGCCTTACTCAGTCGACTTCAGCGGCGGCATCATCTTGGATGATGACGGCAAGAAGGTGATTTCGCGCATGCGCGGTCTTTGCTCTTAGGTGTTTAGACACTACATACTAAACACCTGGAGTGAAGTACCGAATGAATTAAAAGACAGAGTCATCAGCATGCTTCATGACGAGTTTCCCGTTCCAACACGGGATGACCGCTTCAATGAAGATGTGATGAAGGTTCGAATGCGCGAATACTCCAAGCATAAGCGTTCCGAAGTGCAAAAAGCAATCAAGCATGGATGGAACAGACCAGATTGGCTGGCCAAAGAAGATTGGAAGCATGCGAAGAAAGAAGCGCGCGAGAATCCCGACAAGTGGAAGCAACAAAAGGAGGCAGCCATAGCGCGAGTAGAGGCAGGGAGCTTGCACCACTTGGGGAGCGGCGGGTGGGCATCATTTGAGGCCGATTTTGTAAGTGTTTTCGCATCTATGTTCGATAGTTTAGGGTTTATGGGATTTGAAATTCTAACATAATGGATTCTTTGTATGTTTTGACAGTGGTCGTTTACAGGACGTGATCCCACTCCGTACGAGCGTGAGTACGCAGGTAGGAAGGGCTTAAACGCCCTTATAGACATCCTGACTTCTCACGGCAGCATGGTTAGTATTAGGGTTTATTCTTTTCTATTTATTGTATTGTTTTATAAACGTCGCTCGCTATATGTTTATACTTACAATGGGCTATCTTATTGTTTTTTTTTGCAGAATCCGACAGATACGCCGCTTGGACGCGATGAGACGTCTGATTAGACGACGTCAGTTTAGCCATAGCTAGATAGCATTAGTTTCTTTTTGTCAGCTTATGTATCATGAGACCATGTAACTATGTATTTTTGAAAACCATGTATATTTTTTAAATAATGACAATGGTTTGTAACTATTACATTTGCAATGATTAACAATCAAGTGATTTTGCTACTGTGTGCAATTGTCATTTATTTACTTCCATCAATTCACGCTTGTCATTTTTGTATCCTTATTTTGCAAACAATACGTACTATAGATTTTGGAGTTAATGATTATATTGTCTTGTGGGTGACTATTTTGGGTCTATATTTACCTTTGCACTTTTTTTCAAAGGTAAATAGACCAATGAAACATTCAATATGGTTGATGGGTGGCAGGGCATTCAATGCCCTGCCCCCAAAATTTTTTAATCTCGGGCGTTGCTATGGGCGTCACTATATTAGGCCCTGCAGCGTCGCTTTAAGCGTCGCTATCTATGGCCCTGCAGCGTCGCTATAAGCGTCGCTATATAGCGACACATATAGCGACGCTTGTAGCAACGTCACTAGAGACTACTATAGCGACTTTCTCTTATAGACGCGAATAGCGACGCTTTTAGCGACACCGGGGGTTTAAAAAACCCAATGTATTTTCGTCGCTATAAGCGTCACAAGAGCACACAACCTCTTGTAGTGGGAGACCTCTCACCAAAATACCCTCTTACAATGGACACAAAAATGACAATGAAAGCACACTAAAACACTTTCTAAAGCAAGATCAAACGATAGAAACTCAAAATACACAAGTCACCTTGAATTCATCAAACCGCATGGCGCAAGTGGGAGGACAAAGATTTGAACGTCGAATCACGCCTTTTATGCACCAAACCTCAATTTATTGATGATGGAGGAACATATACAATAGTGGTTTTGATATTTTGAAGTCACTTTTTCTCACTTGCAATGTGTAGCTTGAAAGCTTCTCTTACACCAAAAGTGAAGCTCACAAAGTGGTTGCTACGCCTAAGTCTCTCCTCACGCATAGAGTGTTGGGGTGCTATGTGAGATATTGGAGGTTGTTTTACAAGAAGGAGAGGAGCCTATTTATTGGTTGGAGACCCCTCATTCAGATTATTGCAAATCCTAATTTACAAGCTAACAAATCAGGATTATGATTTTTTTTGAATATCAAAACATTGCGGGCCTTCTTTGTCTGCTTGAGTCATGGATGTGGGCTCAAAAGAGAGAATTATTGATGGTAGATAAGGTGGAAGTAGAGTTTTAAGGAAGGAGGGAGAGAGAGAGAGAGAGAGAGTTACTATGCACATGTCTTGAGGTGAGGTGTCTTTTATGGTTAGGTCAATGGCTATTTTGTGTTAGTATATTAGTGGTTAGTGTTAGTAATCACTAGAAAGTTAATGATATATTTACAATGGGTAGAATGGGGTGGATGGTTGAATGAAGTGAGGAAATCCTTGTGATGGTGAAGCTTGAAGAAGTTTTTGACTTACTTGTGTAGGTTCTCAAAATGACTATCGATCTTCTTCTTCGTCTTTTCTTCTTTACGCCACCGCTCCCAAGGTTGATTATCGCGATGAAAATGGCAATTTGGTTGATGAGATCTCTTAATTTGCAGAGGTTAAGCATGGTTTACATGCTGAATTTTATGCATATAGAGAAGGGGTAAGATGGAATTGTACTTTGGAAGTAATAGAGAGAGGCATAGAGATGGTGTCTCTACATGGAAAGCTCATATGAGAGCTATGGGAGTAAGAGGGGAGGTTAATGGCAAAGAAGGTAAGAGAAACCATGGAAGATGCAGGTTTGAGTGAGTGATTGAGAGGAATGAGTGTGTGTGTGTGTAGAAGTGTGGAAAGAGGTGAGAGAAGACTATGGGCTACTTGTGAGAAAAGTCGGCAGACTGGGGTCCACTAAAAAATCATAGCTAACCGGTGGTTGCTCCAAAAATCACCAACATTTTTGAGGTGATTATTCAGCTTTTGATCCACATTTTCTCTTTTGATCACTGCTTCAAATTTAGATTGGAGATGGATATAACAAATCCCATCAAAATACCTGCTTTTCTTCACAAAAAAGTCTTCAGTGGCCCCCCCTTTGTTGAATTTGCATATGGCTCCAAAGGTGAGCCCCTACTTGCATGAGAGCATGATGTTATTGATGCTTAGGGGTTTGAAAATATGCATGGTTGTCGATTAAGTATAAATATAATATATGGATATGATGAAAAAATAGGTTAGTGCATAAACAATTCGTGGAATCTAGAATAGTGTCACCTATATATAAATATAAAATGAAAAAAAGAGATATATAAAAATATAAGGAATCAAACCCTCATTTTGTTTTTATTGAAGTATATTTATTTACAAGAGATAAGAAAAAATACCTCTAGGAAATAGGAGTTTAGTGAAAGGCAATGATTGATGGTGAGAGGTATTTTTGAAGTTTTCCCTTGGAGTGGATTCACACCAAAAATAAGAGAATCTTGTGTGAAGATATTTCTATATGGAATAAAGAGTATGTAAAATGCTAAGAAAATTGTGGTAATTGTGAGTCAATGTACATAGCATACATAGGCAAATAATGCACACCTAGGTAGAATTATTTAAATAAATACCAAAATAATTATGAAAATTGCTTATATTTAAGCCCTATATACAATGCAATATTTACACACAAATGGGTCATAATATATATTTTTGATATTTTTTAGCTCAACTAGACTAGTGACTATCTAAGTGAGGGTTTTAAGGAGATATGGAAAAAATTCCCTAACTCACACACGTCTATGTACAATGAAAGGGTGAGGATAACCATAATGTTTGAATGATTTGATAGGGTGAGGTAGCTCATTATGGAAATTATGGAGAGCCAAAAAATGGCTATCATTAGCCCTCCCCCAGGATGATGGTATATTCATGTACCATCATAAAGCATCTTTTGCAAAGAGAGTGCTTTTGGGTCCTCTATGATATCTGGTCCCTTGATAGGATTTTAATTGTGTGGCTTCTTGTCACACTCATGCTTCATGCAGCAAAACTTTCATGAGATAGTCGCTTTTTGACAGTCCTTGGTAGATCCTTTGGTAGAAGGCGACTTATATAGGGCTTCAAGCGATACCCGTTTACCTTCTTGGAGTGCTGTTTACCATTCAAGTACATAAGCTGATAGTAACTTGAATTGAAAGCCTTCTTGACTATCTATGGCCCTTGCCATCTAGTTTCAAAATTGGCATCAAAACAACTGTCAAGTCGATTGTCATACCTTAGCACAAGCTCTCCTTCCTTGATGCCTTTGTCCTTGAGTTTCTTGTCAAGCTTCTCCTTTGCTTGTGTAGCTTTTCTTTTGTAGCACTCGTAAGATGCTTCTCTTTTCCACTCAAGCTCCACTAGTGTAAGAAGTCGATCCATCCATACCTCTTGATCATCTTGTGCACGTCTGCCATGAAGCGGTATTGTTGGGATGTTGAGCTCAATAGGCTGCAAAGCCTCTTGACCATACACCAAATGAAATGACGTGAATTGTGTTGCCTCCCTATATGTGGTTCGATATGCCCACAAGGCACCATCCAAGAAGTCATCCCATAACTTTGTTTTGTTTTGTACCATCTTTCTAATGATGCCTGCAATGACACCATTAGCCTTCTCCACCAAACCATTTGATTGTGGGTAGTAGGGTGTGCTATGACGATGTAGAATGCGAAGCTCTTCACAAACTTCTGTGAGTAAACCCTTCTTGAACCCCAGACCATTATCCAAAACAATCTCTAGAGGTGTGCCAAATCTACAACAAATATTAGTGTAGACAAACCTGCTCACTATTTTTCCATTTACCCTTGCCACACTTTGAGCCTCTACCCACCTAGTCATGTAATCTACAGCCACTAGGATGTAGTGTTTACCATTTTTTGTTCTAAGAAGAGGACCCATAGCATCAATGCCCCACTTTTCAAAGGGTCCATTTGTAAGCACTATTTGCCTTGGACCATGCACCAACCTTCTATTTCCATTTACCTGACAATTGTGACAACTTTTACACTAATGTTGGACATCTACATGCAGGCTTGGCCAAACATACCCCACAAGCAAAATCTTCTTCATAGTTAACTCTTGGGAAAAATGACCACCACATACCTCTTCATGCAAAAATTTTAAAATGGTTAGAATTTCCTCGAAAGTTGGTACTCTTCTGCACACTTGATCCTTCCCTCTTTGATAGAGGGAGCCTTCTAGGAAGAGATAGACACTTGCCTTCTTCATGAGTCTCCTCTTTTGAGCTTTGTGAAATCTTGTGGAAACTCGCCCTCGATAATGTAGCCAATAATGGGAGTCAATGACTCCTATCCCTGGTACCTCAGTTGCTTCACCACTGCTGCTATCATGATGACCTGCACTTCTTTCTCAACACATGTAACTGCTTGTTGTGCAAGTAAATCGGCATCTTCATTTTGTTTATTAGGAATATGATATTGTTTCACTTCTTCAAACTGATTAAACAATCTACAAATGGCATGAACTTTTGTGCTTAGGCTTTCATTCTTGCATTCCCAAATGCCTAAAATCTGTTTCACAATGAGAAGTGCATCCCCTTTTACCATGAGACGTTGTATACCTTATTAATGCACATCTTTAAACCATGAAGTAGTGTGTCGTATTCTACTTCACTATTGCTAGTTGAACCTGGTAGATTGACCTTCTCTTTCATGACCACCTCTCCACTTGGGTTGAGAAACACTAGCCCTCCCCCTGCTTTTCCTGTGGCTCATTGAAAAGCTCCATCAAAGAACAAGGTAAAAGCATTAGGAATACTTTTAGGTGGTGGGAATGGTAGGGTTTTTATTTCAGGCACCTTAATTTCCTTCTCATGTACCCTATAAGTGATAATCCCTGCCAATTGTGCACGCACACTATCTTCTACCTTGAAAGAGTATTGAAACTCTTGCAACTCCATAATCCACTTTGAGATCCTAGTACTATGATTCATTTGAGATGACACCTAAGGGAACAAATTTTCTTCAATGAGGATTACAAAAGGTTTTGGTAGCAAGTAGGATCTAAACTTTCTCACCGCAAACATGATAGAAAGCATCATGAGTTCTGCCTCCGTGTAGAGTCTCTCCAAAGCATTCATTACGCTACTAGCAAAGTAGATGGGTCGCATCTTGGTACTATGGGGATCTTGTCATAGCAAAATAGCACCAATTGTTTCTTTTCCAACACTAGAGCTAACAAAGAATGTGTACTCCCAACAAGGAGGCATGAGTGTTGGTAGCTCTGACAGAATGACCTTGATGTTACAACAATATTATTCAAGCTCATCAGACCATGAAAATTTTACTTGTTGTGTCAAATTTTGCAAAGGATGAAGAAACTCCGAAGCTAAGTGAATGAAGCGTGACATATGCTTCACCTTTTGAATGAATGAGATAACCTCTTTGAGATTCTTGGGTGATGGGAGCTCAATAAGATCCTTTGCCTTTGAAGGATCCACCTCAATGCCTTTATAGGAATCCTTGTGACCGAGCAAGATCACTTCATCCTCACCTATGTGACATTTGTCGGGATTGAGTTGTTCTCCCATGTTGTAAAGTTTTTTTAAACCTTCTTCTACTTTTTGTAGATGCAATGATTTTGAGCTATAAATGCAAAAATCATCAATAAAAACCCTAATGGACTTTCCAAAGAATGCTTGAAACACCATGTTCATGAAGCATTGGAAAGTTGCAAGAGCATTTGTTAGGACAAATGGCATGACTCTAAAAGCTGCAAGAGCATTTGTTAGGCCAAATGGCATGACTCTAAATGCCAGGGAGTGATGAAGGTTGTTTCAATTGATCCTCCAATGCAATACCTATTTGAAAGTAACCCGAGTAGCCATCACACAAAGTGTACCGCTCATGACCAGCTACCTCATTTAGTATCTCATCCTAAAATGGGAGGGAAAAGTGATCTCTTTTTGTTGCCTCATTCAGTGGGACGGTAATCCACACACACCCTCCACTTGCCGTTTTTCTTGGATGTGACAACAACGGGAGAGACCCACTTTGAATTCTCCAGAGATAAATGAAACCTGCTGCTAGAATCTTTCTTACCTCCTTGAGTAAAGCTTGCTCCTTGATGACTCCTAGCCTTCGTAGCTTTTGAGCTTTAGGTTTGGCCTCTGGCTTTAGCTCAATCTTGTGCTGAACATTCTGTACTCCACGCACATCGGTGTAGTCTTTAGAAAAAAGCTTAGGAAATTTTCTTAACACACCTTTGAACTCCTCTCTTTCATCCTTTGTAAGTGTTGTAGACAACATACCTTCTAAAAATACTTCATCTTCCACATTTTGGTTCTCTCGGGAACCTACCTCCTCCAAACCTTGACAACAGGTATCTTGGTTGGTTGGCTTAAACCTTACCCCCATGACTTCGATGGAAGACTCCTCTTCAGTAATGTTGCCACTACTTTATTCTTCTGAAGTGTTATTGGTCCAATCTTCTTCCATCTCACTTTGAAGTGATTCCTCATGGAGCTCCTCTTGGTGTTGCTCCTTCATGTCAAAGAAAACCTTCTTATGATTGTCATTCCTAAAAATTAATTTTCCACTCTTCCAATCTCGCAAAGCTCGCATTTTCATTAGCCATGGTCTTCCTAGGATAAATGGATAACCACTTCCCTTGGTCGACATAATATAAAAATCCACCACCTTCTTAATTCCAAAGGCCTTTACAAAGACATTTTTACAAATGCCTATACACCTAGCCTTGCTATTGTTTGCCATCTGGACTTTGATTTCAGGTGTCTCATGGATGTGCATGCCTAGTCTTTGCATGAGTCCCTCTGTCATGATGCAAATTTTTTGTGCACCCCCATACACTAGACCTTTCCTAACCAATCTCCCTTTGATGTAACAATCTAGCTTAGGTGTAATATCCTCATTCATTTCAGCTTGTGCAACTTTTACAACAAGCACACTTTCTTTTACCTTTCGCCTAGTGCTAACTGCCCATGTTAAATCCCTCCTAACTTGTGGACATAATGCAAGAAATTGAGGCCATGAGATATCAGGACCCTTACCTCTGATGTCTTCCAACAAGTTGTACGGAGCCACACCATGTCCAAGAGGGATGTCTTGGAGGTTGATACTATGTCGAGTCCTCTTGGTTTCCTTGGTCTCCTTTGCATTCTTTTCTCGTCCATGATCACTTTGTGACGTGACTCCTTCTTTCTCCTTACCTTTTCCACGGCCACGCTTAATGCCATTTGCTTCCATGTCCACCTCATTGGAATTTGTAACCTCTACCACATGCACATTTGGGTTTGGCAAAGGTGGAACTCTTTCCACTCCTTGTGGAGGTGGTCTTGCTCCATTTGGCCTTTGTAGAAACCGTGGTTGTTGACTAGTTTCTTCACCTACATTCATCACTGGGTAATTCAAGTTAGGTCTTCCTTGCTCCCCACGGGGCCAAGGATACCTAAAGAACCACAGATGGATAAGTTCCACATTGTAAGAGGGTATTGTGATGAGAGGTCTCCCACACCCTAAGACAGTATGTGTGTGTTGGCAATGTTTTAACATTCACTAAGCATTGAGTTAGTTTTTGTACAAGCTCTACGATAGCATCATAATGAGCCATATCCATTTGCAAGTCACAAATAAGGTATTATGCAAGATCCATTCCTCTCTCTCTTCCCTTTGCTCTAGCTCCCTCTAGTCCATTTTGTGTGTGTCTTGGTGTGAGGTTGGTTGTGTGTGTTTTGTGGTGCATCTTCTTAGTTTTGAAAAAATTCTCTCTTGCGTCCTAGTTCACATACCATAACTAGGTGGTGCCCCTATCTTATTTGGGTTTGGCTATGGGTTGGTTGTTGTGTTGTGCTTGTGGTTGCCCCAGCCCCAATTGAGTAGCACGATAGCCTAGAGGGGTGTTTAGAGGTCGTCTCTCTTGTTGCCCACCCCGTACCGCCTCAATTTTGGTGCCCCCATGGAGGAACGGCATGTGTATTTGTGTGTAGGATCGACCTTTTGCATAGTCAAGTAGTTTGCATGAATCACGAGAATTTGTATGATCCTTTCATTCCCATTGCGAGGCAAAAGGTACACATAATTGTTAGTACTAAGTTGCAATTTCAACGTGTAATTTGTAGAATTTTAGATCCTCTTAGGTTGGCCGAGATAAATGCTTCAGTAAATCCTTTTATTTTGCTTCTCATTAGGTACGACCTTAGTTTGGACGTCTATATTTTTGATTTGTTTTAAGCATTAGGTCATGCATAGACAATGGATAATGGCCCAAGAATAGAGGTTTTCCCCTTTCATTTCACTCCACACATTAGAATAAATGTTGCAATTAGAGAAAGATCCATTTTCAACAACGTACGGTGCTCATGTTTGGTGCCCAAAGAGTAGGAGAAAGTATTGCATCACCAAACCGTGTCATCCTACCTCTTGTTGATTATCTTAGATCGTTTGATGTGCATATTTTTATTTTTTTATAGAACAAATTGCCATCTAGAAAACATTATTGTGTAGATCTTTTTAAGAAAAAAAATGGGAGTCACTTTGAAATTGATTCAATGGAGGCCGAACGGCAAATGTTTGGATATCCTCTTTTCTTTGGAGACCCTGGAGAGGATGCAAAATTATTTTTAGCGAATTTCAAGAGATCTTCCCGTATCAAGAGGATAGTAATTGATCAAGAACGTGTAGAAATGTTTGAGGTTGTCCTTAGGAAAGATGTTAGCACTTGGTTTGACTCTTTGCCTGAGGAAGTTAAAAAGAATTACACGAAAGTTGTGAATCATTTCAAGAGATACTTCTTTGATCCCCAAAACACTTAAAAATCTATGGCAAGACATTGTTCCTCACAAACAAAAAGACATAGATGACTACTACATGTATAAACAAGAGTTTCTATGTCTTTGGGCTGTATGGGTAAGAAATGTTGCTAACCCTGGTGATGCTGTAGAGTTCCTAAAGAAGGAGAGGTTCATAGCCGGTCTCTTTCCCACACTCAAGATAAAAGTTGAGGCGGGTGCATCTGCTACCTTTGACGTAGCTGAAACTAGGGCTGTTGAGAAGTATAGGAAACTCAAGTGTCTAAGAGGAGAGGTTCCAATACAGGGTCCTAGACCTAAGGGAAAATTGCAAGCATCAACATCTAGAGAGATTCTTGAGGTAACTTCTGAAGTGATTGAGAAGTTATTTGAATCTTTAAGCAACGTGTCACTTCACCTTGCACAAGCTATAGGTCCAAAGATACAAGCAAAGAAGCCAGAAGAGCAAGAGCCACGACGACCTAGGAGAGTCTTGCAATGTTGGAATTGCAAAGAGTCTGGACATGGAATGTTGTTTTGTTTTTGTTTTAGCCTTTTGAGCTTGCTTCCTCAAGCTCTTAATACCCTCCTTTGTTTTTGTGTCCTGTGTTTTTGTGAACTGACCCAAGAGTTTTGTCTTTTTTTACACAATCTTCTGCCTTTACAAGCATCAAAAATTGTGTTTTTCCTTTTATTCTCGGCATTAGATTTTCTTTGGACACATTTAAGGCTCTTTGTATTCTTTACAATCTTCTGCCTTAACAAGCAACAAAAATTGTGTTTTTCCTTTTATTCTCGGCATTAGATTTTCTCTGGACACGTTTAAGGCTCTTTTCTTTGTGTAACATTCTTGTCGCCTAGGTTTATGATGGGAAAGTCATAAAACCTGTCATTTGTTATGGTTTCTTCTCGGTCGCTCGGGTTGTCAAAATCTTCATCATACTTGAAATGCTCCAAGGAGTCACAAAAAAACTCTTCCTCTCCATCCTTGCCTTGTTTTATTAGTTTTGGTTCATTTGAGGCTTGACTCTCACCCTGCTTCTCAACTACATTGACCATGTAATATGGGATCACGTCATAGCCATCCTTGTCACAAAAGTTTGTTGTCACAATGCACACATCCACCAAAATTTCCAAAATGTGTTCCCATACTCAAGGCTCCAATCCTTCTGGAACGGGATTTGGGATGTAGTCTTTATCTTCTAAAACCCTTTCTAAGATGCACTCCTCATGCTTTAAGCTTCCATAATCTAAAGCTCCGCAAATCCATAGCTGTTTGGACTTACCTAACCATGTTGGGAGTTTAGATTTGGTTAATGTAGCTGAATTAAACTCCTCAATCGGTGTTCTTATTACATCCTTGTAAATATGGTCTTTTAGATTTATCTTGGTTGTTGTCTCCGTGTTTCTCAGGTATATATGGTCATACCCCCAATCCTGGACCATTTTTAACTGTCTCATGAATGTTCTTTCCGGTATTATTTCATAGTTGTTCTTCTTGCCAGAATCAACAATAGCAAATATATACTCATATTCAATTACCAAGAGGTGACAGTTAATTTCTCTAGAAGCCCTAATATCCATCTCTAAGATGTAGTTTCATTTGTGTTGCTCTTAAAGCCGGTTTTCTCCATTTTTTCCATGTTTCTTTTGTAACAATGGCTACCTCATCTCCACTGTCAAGAATTTCCATGGTGGTGACACCTTGAAAAGGTGAGGTTTTCCAACTTCTTGGATTCCTCCTTGAATTTGTGAGATGAAGGATCCTTTACACCAAAACATTTCTGGACAGCTTCCTACCATCATGCACATGTTTGGCCATACTTATATAAGCTCAACTAACATTATTGTGCATGTCACAGATGTTGAAAAAATGTCTATCAGTCCCTTAGAGTCAATGACTTTCTTGGAAGAGAGTCTTTGGGATAGGACCGCAACAAGATCAGACTTGGCTTCATGCTCACCCATATAAGACGATGGGGTTGGTTGTCTATAGATTGAATAGATCCTTGGTCTCCCTAATATGAGTACACTTCTAGACTCATTTGAGATCCAATCTCAAATTCCTCTATCAGTGGAAGAAACACCCCTCTTTCATCACTGGTCTAGTTTACACATTTGTTCAGCTCACTAGCTTCATTGGCCTTTTTGACTTGTTTCCATAGTTTGTCAAGACCATTTTTCTTTACAATCCTTTGGTATACCTAGGTGGAATTACTCGGAAATGTTATCCATGGTATTCATCACTATCCTTGGTTCTTTTGTTGGGTCCTTGAGCTCTTGTCCGCTCTTGTTACTAGAATCTAGCTCTATTTGCTTCTGGTTTGGTGGGATTATTGGTGTTGCTGGGACAAGGATCACCTCCTCAAGTTTTCCAACTGAAGGTTCTAGTAGAGCTTGGGTGGTTTGAATCATTTTCTGGCACATTTCAAGCCTTTGCTCTTCTAGCTCCGCATATGGATATGTCATCCACCGTTGCTCTTGAGTTTGATTGTTTCTAAGTCGTGCAGCATCATAGGATTTAAGGAGGGCATCTAATGGTTCATTGATCTTTTCTACCAAAATGGATCCTCTTAAAATAGCACTTTTGGTTTTTTCAACTATGCCTGGCTCTAGAACAACCTCATGGGTTCCCTTTTCCTCGTATGTTCCTCCTTCTAGTTTTCTTAGGTTTTTCTTTCATTTGGTTTAGCACTTCAACTAACGAATTTTGCTCATGTTCCTTCCTAGCTTTCCACGTGTTTTGCTGACTTTTTCATTCAATGCTAGGTGCATTGGTTTTTGGTTCTTCAATAATGGGTTCGTCTACCACGTTTTGGGCTTGAACTCTTATGGTCACTTGGATTGGTATCACAGCTTTGTTTTCTGACCCATTGCTAGATTGTATTGCCTTGAGTATATGCAATGTCAATTTTTCTCCTTTGTTAGGGCTATTTGGGTAATTGGGGATCAAATGAGTGATTCCACACTCTAGGCAATATGCATTCACCATAATGATTTCCTTGTGAGAACAGTCTCTCATCAAGTGGTCTCCGCCAGACTTATAACATGGTCCCTTGGGTTGTTGAGGCGCTCCTTGAGCAACCCTCTGCTGATAAAAGCAAGTCTCAATCCCGCTAATCTCCCATTTTCTATGAATAGCAATATGCATTTGCCTAAGATGTATCTACCTTCTTATGTAGCATGTGCAATAATTTGTGGTCCAATTTATCCAATCATGCGCCAAGGTTCCGACGCTTTTACTTCATGTAGAAAGGATCTAGTTTTGGTCAGATATCCACTAGGCTCTTTGTAATATGTGGTTATTGTTACTAGGGATTTCTCCTCATGTTAATCTATCATTGGTGTGTATCTGACTCCTATAGGTATCGTTCCTGGTAGTGGGGGTTGTTGTCCTAAGATAGGTTGTGAACTTTCAACTCCTATTGGCTTTAGAAGAATTCATGTTGTGTATCTTGGCACTGGCAGGGATTGAGCCTGTGCCACTTGGGCTTGCGGGAAATAATAGTGTTCCTTTACGAATCCCTTATTGTAATAGCACTCTTCAAACGTGTGATTTGTCCACTTCTACTATATTGCACACCACTTAGGTTGCTTAACGTACGGCTTAGAAAATGGATTGATCCTCTTGAGCACCTCTTCAATGAAATGTTCTTGATTTATCACAGATTCAGATTTTCCTACCGACTTGAAAAATTTGAATCCTCTATGTCTTGAAGAGGACTTCTTTCGTCAATTTATTCAATGTAGGGCTCTTTTTCATGTGTAGGTCTTTTTGGAGATCTTCATTCCTTGGTCCTTGGATAAAAATGAGCATAAACCTTGAGTGGGTTGGTAGTTCTTCCACTGGGTACTAAACTTCAAATATCTCCTCAGCCTTAAGACTACTTCTCGTGCAGATTCTCCTTCTTTCTGCTTGAATTTGTGGATCTGCGAGACGATGTTGTGAGCTATTCCTCTCTGAGAGAATTCCTCCAAAAAATTATCAAACACCTCCTCCATTGACTCAAAATCCCGGCTTTGACAAAATCAAACTAGGTGGCGGCATCCTCTTCAAGGGTTAGTTCAAATCCTCTGAACTGTGTTGGAAAGTTCAACACTTCATCAACTCTAATGAAGCACAAATGCTACCACATGGTCCGTGGGATCTCTATTCCCAGAATATTTCCTGTTAATCCATTTTTGAACTTGAGATGATCTGATCCTACGGTCATTCTTTTAGGCTCCTCCCCTTCTATTCCTTCTTCTGTTGGTCGCTTTTGATGTCTGCCCATTTGTTCTTTGATCTTGGTTCTCATCATGTCTAGCAAACTCTGGGCCTCTTCTTTTCTAAGTTCTTTTGTATCTATTCTTCTTTGATCAGATTCCCTTTGTTTTTCCTTCCTTTCTTCTTTTTCTCTTGTTCATCCTTAGCTCTTTGCTCTCTTTGCTCCACTCTCTTGGCGTATGCCAATACTAGATTTCTTTCTTGAGTAGTGGGATCTAATTATGGGAGCTATATCTTTTCCTCATCCATTTTGATCCAGCTAACTCAAATCTAGTGGCCCCTTCATCCCTAATGTATTTTGGTTGTGTTGTTTTCTTTGATGTTGTGGTCCTTGCAGATGTAGAAGGTGCTGCCACTTCTTTGCCTTGGGTTGTCGTACTCGAACTATCCGCTTGGATAGGAAATCCTTAATGACTCTTAGCCTTGAGATGTCTCTGTCGGTATTTTGAGGTGTATAAGCAATGGTGTTGAAATATTTGGGCTTTTGAGGTTCCTCCCATCTCTTTCATTGCTCCTCTTTCCACACACAATTGAAAACTCTTAGGCCATGCTGCACTTGGATGGCTTGTTGATAAAACATGACCTGGACTATAATATGGTGCATGTCAACCTGATAGCTCCCTTTTCTTCAAGCTTGTAGATAAGCGCTTCTGTGTCTCATTTTTCTAGGAGTACCTGATCCTGTGGCAAACAAATGACAAAAATCCAATTTCGAGCTGCACAAATGTCAATCATTTGTGCAGTAAGTACCCTCAAAGTTAGTTTTGTCAATATCTTCATCTCAAGGTGTCTAATTTTGCCATATGAGGTTTCATTGGGATCCTCTTTGGATGTACTTGATCATGGTCTACTCTAGTCCCTAAAATCTGACAAATGGAAGTAGCTGCAATAGGTATCATCACTACCAAATCTAAATGACCTTCACATATTTTGTATATTCGTCTCTCCCTGATTCCATACATGCTATGTATGCTCAATTTGGACACCTAAAACCTCAAATTAGACCCAAAAAGTATTTGTACCCTTTTTTACTTGGTCTTTTTGGAGCCAAGTTGGAATTCTTGACTTTTGACGTGCCTTTTTTACTTAATTTTTGTATTCTACTCTTCAAATGGGTTCTTTGGACTGGCAACATACCATAGCTGTCAATTTTCCTGGCTCAAGTGCATTTTTAGGTCATGTGGCAACAACCACGATACTTGTGAATTGTGCCCATTTTTAGCATGAGTGATACCATCTAGTTCCCCTTGGTGCGTAGAGTCCACTGCCACCCTGCATGGTCAGTTTGGAGAACTGGTTTGGTCAACAATTAGTTTTTCCTCTTGTTGGAAGTCGTGTCTGTTAAGCAAGCCCTAGTTATGGTTTTGGAGTTGGGTTCAAATCTTCCCTGTAGCTTCCTATGATTATTTATGTGCTTTTGGAGGCTTTGGTTGTAAACTTTGTCCCAAGGGTTGATTGTAAACTTTTGGAGGGTTTGGTTGTTAACTTTGTCCCAAGGGCTAGCCAATATGCCTGCTTTTTTAAAAGATCCATTGAAAACGCACATTCTATGATAAGTTGAACTCTAGCCCACGTTTTGCCCCATTCCTTATGGTTATTGGTTCCTTATGGTTAGGCGGAGCTTATGCTCCAAAATTCAAGGCTTTTGCACAAGTTTTTCCTAGTTTTGCAATTTTTCTACTGTTGGATTCTAAAATATGCAAATCTTTGAGTGGAAATTCCATGTTGGTCCATTTTGAGCAAATGAGCTGTATATGGACTCCTCTTCACCTGTAGAACCTGTTGATACCAAAAAAAACATCATCTGAGCCCTTTGGCAGCTACTACGATCAGTGTCAGTTGAGGCTAGTTTGTTTTAAAATCACATGGTTGGGTTCTACATGCCAAGGAGATCCCATTGAGGCCCTACACCTGTAGTTTGGCTACCTATTCTCTATGTGAGAACAATATCTGGATATTTGGGCACTTTATCTACTTTTATTAAGTTTTATGTATGCATTTGAGGTGATCATAGCCTCATTAGGCCCTCTAGAGGTGGACTGTCTAGCTACTGGTATGCTCTATTCATGATTTGGTGCCAGGTGGTAGCTACCGTGGTGGGTGTCACTGGCACATGCTACTGATCTGGGTCACATTTTTGCAATCCTCATGCTTTGGGGGTTCTACTGCACCTTTCATTTGGAACTTTCTACCTTGTGCAGTGCTTAGTTTTCTATGTGAGGTGCCTATACTCTATTTTTGTGTTTTTGGTGAGTGGGTTAGCTTTTGGCATGCATGCACAAATTCTATAAGCATCATAGAACTCATTGCTAGCCTGATATGTGTGTATGGGATCTCCAAAGGTCGCGCATGCTTGCTCGTTGCTCTCACTTGCAAAGTCGCTATGTGAAAATGACTAGAAAATCCCTATAAGTTAGTACATGTGCCTAATGCTTTTGGAAGTCCGTTTTTCTTTCTGATCCCATCATTCCATGTGCATACCTTAGATTTCCACCAGATCTTCAATTTCCATGTTGGACTTCGTATGTCCAAGATACAAAAAGTTTATCTTCTGTTCACCATCATAATTAGGTCAAAATTTGATATCTTCCCTTTTCTTTCAAAAAAAAAATTGTAAGTTATTTCTGTTAAGTTACTTTGTCATTTGGCTTCAGATTCTTTATTTCTTTTTTGGATTTTTTATAAGATTTTTGAAAGAAAATTCCAAAAAGGTATTTAAAAGACTGCAATAAATCCCAAAATGCAGCAAAATCAAACCAAAAATTATCTAAAAATTACCCAAAGTTAGGTAAATTATTCTTGGCTTAAGAAAATAATCTTTTTGCTATTTACAGATGTTTAAGCCACCGTTGGTCTATTTTTATAATTTTCTCAATTTTTGACTATGGTTGACCATATAATTAGAAAGAAAATACAAAAAGCTCTCATGTATGGAGTATATACAAGACAATAGAATTACTTTTGGCCCGGTCATGACCTGATCCCCCTTTACTTACTTTTCAGGCACTGTTTAGCTTTTAAAAAAAAATTCAAATCGCAATAAAGCACAACAAGGTTTAAACCATCGTAAGACAGTGCAGGTTAGTATACTCGTAATATATATAAAACCTTTTGCGTGCGTTCTGCAATCATTGTCTTTCTTCATGTCTCCTCCCCCCCCCCCCCCCTCCCAAATTTGGAAATTAGGTGGATCAAAACTTTGGGGCCCATATAGCTTTTGCATGAGTAGTTGTTGACCGCTAGGTCAACAACACAACATAACTCAAGTTTCGTACCAAAGTCTTATCTTTTGCGAGTTATGAAATGCTGCGCATTATGGATATAAACGTTATTTGTAATGAGTAGTTATCCTAGTTTCAGAACCCGGGGTGCAATGGCGCTTCCAGATTGTAAATACAAAGCCATTTGACCCTTTCAGCCCCATTTTTGGTTAAACCTAAGGTAGCCTTAGTATATAAGGTACCTAGGTCATTTTGTAAAGGAGACTTTTATCATAATCAAACTTTAGCGCTGTCGTCTACTGTGTGTGAGAGAGAAAGAGAGTGAGCGCGAGCTTCATCCTCTCGCTACGCCCGGCTCGCTCAACGCATTGGAGATCCGACTGCACCATTGCTGTAGGCTTGAGGAGAGCTACGCGACGATGCCAAGCATTCCACGCGAGACGAAGCGCACACGCCGACGCATCTACGAGCTATTTGTGGCCTTAAGTGTATCAAACGATGTCTGTTTTCTGCGTGCTAGTAGTCTATAGAATCGTGGCGACATAAGCTATGCATAGGTACTCATAAATTTCAATTTCGGGCACTTTCAAAATTCTGCTCTATCATCCTACGCGTTTTCCGCAGATGGGTTTAGAGTGAGGGTTTTGAGTGTAGAAGCTTAGGGACAGGTGTATCCTAGTGAGGGGATGGTGTTCCTTAAGTTTCGTATGAATCTGGCATGATTAGGTGAGTTACCTTTCGTATGTGTGTATGTGGCTAGGTGGTGTAGTTGAGGGCAATGAGGTTCTTGATTGTGGTTTAGTTGGCCTTCCAGAGTGTTGTATGTGTAGGATGGTCTCAGCCTGACAAGCTTAAGAGATTTCCTCCGTGTGCCTATCGTGTCATCTGTGTCCTCGATTGACATTATGTTGATCTAGGTAGTGTTTGCATGCACTTCATGGGTGTGTGAGTCGCTCCCCGTCCAACATTGGCGCCGCTGCCGGGGACACAAGGACCTAAGTAGGTTTCCTACTAACACTCGTGTGATGGTTGCTTGATTTAGTTTGGGCTAAAGAAAGCGTTTTTCTTAAGTGGATCCGGAAGAGGATATTCCGCGATCAAGTGAATAGGCAGGAAGCGTGTGTCTTGCCGAGGGTTTTCGACTAGATTGGTTTAGTTAGGATCTGTGGATTAGAGTAGTTGTTGGTGGTCGAGTGATTTGTGAGGTGATAAAAGCGTTTACTAGTCCGTGTGTGGCAGTGAAGCGTTTTCCTACTCATAGATGCAAAACCCCATATGATTTGTAGGAGTAGCTTTAGGTAAGTGATCCGATTCTGATCTAGAGCTATTCAACATTGAATTATTCGCTAAAGTGCTTGATTGCATTTGAAATCACGAAAAAAGTGTGCTTTTGAGGGTAAAAATGCATTAAACAAGCTTTTGTGGATATTTGTGTATGACTGACTGATGCTGTGCATATAAAAGAGCAATTGCAAGGGTTCTGTGAAGAAAACCCGCAATTCTGTAAACATAGACATCCTACGAGTAGGATGTCTCAAGGGGGTTCTAGAGACCAAATTGAAAATTCTGACTGCACCAGTGTGTTTAGAAGGGGGGGTTTACCCTAAGTAGATGACACATACTCTCAGCACAGTGTTTCACAGATAAGTGAGTCCATTGACAAGCCAACCGCACCTATTGATCAAGAAAAGCTTATCGACGACTTGGTCAAGAGGTTGATTCCTCTTGTAAGGTCTGATTTGGGAGAGCCAAAGTGGTTTGAAATTGAGAGAAAATGGACGAACCATATGGGGGAAGAGTGCTATTATAGCATGGAAAATGCTAGGGAGAGGTATGTACAACCTGTTCCAGAAGCACCTACTCCACCTAGATACATTACGGGGAATGCGCCAAGACCAGTAGGATTTTTAAGTCCACAGCTTGTCTTAGGACAACAACCTCCGCTGCCAGGTGCTAAAATGCAGGTAGACATGAGATACATGCCAATGATGGAAGCATCAAATAAACCAACGCCAATACCAGCTAAAATGTGGTATAGCAACCAAAGTGAGTACTACCCTTCAGAGCAACAAAATGTGATAAAAACACATGGAGTGGTGAGGCCGGTACAACCTCCACCTCCTGGGTTTCAGTCAAAAGAAAGAAGGTATGAAATGGACGAAAGGACATTGCGATTCATTGAAAATAGCGGCTTATTTAGGTCAAAGCTTGCTTATAGCCAAGAGGAAATGCTAAAAGAATCTCCTCAACCAGAGACAGATTGTCACAAAAGTCGTGACAACCACTTGGTCAAACAATGTCCTCATACGGAGATCACTGAAGTAAATGCCTATTGTCTTGAGTGTGGCATCACTCACTTGATCCCCGATTGCCCGAAAAACCCAAACCAAATCAGGAAAATCACGACAAATGTATCAGGGATTGTTCAGCTCCCTAGTAGCTCAGAAAATGAAAATGTTGTACTAGTTCAAGTAGTTATGAGAGCACAAGCTCAAAAGAAAGCTGATGAGAATCCAGAGACAAAGAACACGGAAAGTGACACGAGTCCAAAGACAGATGATGGACCAAAGACAGACGCACCTAGTCAGAAAACCAAGAGCAAACGAAATAGTTGGAAAGCTAGGAAGACGAGGATGAAAGCACGCAGGGAACGAGAGCAAAAATCCCTAGCTGAGAAGATTACCGAAGCTTAGGAGAAGATAAAACAACATGAGGAAAAGGAGGCACCTTCTCTTACACAGATGGTTAAACCTCTAGAAGAACCATCCACGGATGAGAAACCGAGAAGTGCTAGTTTAGGAGGATCTGTGTTGGCAGAGAAGGTTAATGAGACATTAGATGCCCTCTTGCAAGCCTATGATGTGAGGCTAAAAAACAACCAAACCCAAGAACAAAGGTGGATGACATATCCCTATGCGGAACTAGAAAAGCAAAGGTTTGAATTAATGTGCAAGAAAATGATTCAAACAGCCCAAGATTTACTAGAACCACCAGTTGCAAAACCTGAGGATGTGATCCGTGTCATGCCTACACAAGTAATCCCACCAAACCAGGAAGTAAAAGAGCCAGATTCTAGTCATGAGCACAAACCAAACCTCAAAGACCTAGCATTAGAACCAAGGATAGTACTGAATACCACGGATAACTCTTCCGAGGGATTTCACCAAGCTATACCTGAGGATTGTAAAGAGGTAGATGGTCTTGACGAATTGTGGAAACAAGTCAGAGAGGCCAATGAAGCCGATGACCTAAGAAGACGAGTAGACAAGACTGGTGATGAACGAGGAGTGTTTCTACCACCATTAGAGGAATTTGAGACTAAATCTCAAATGAATCTAGATGTGCGATCGTATTGAGGCGACAAAGGATCTGTACAATCTATGGATAGTCAACCCCATTCGCTAAAAACACTACCGTCCTACATGGGAGAGTACGAGACCAAGTCAGATGTGGTTGCAGTCCCATCACAGAGACTGTCTCCCAACAAGGCCATCGATTCAAAGGGGCTAGTAGATATTCTATCTACCCCAGTCACCTGTACAATAATGTTAGCCGAGTTGCTCAGAATAAGACCAAACATGTGGGCTAATGTGGGTAAATGTCTAGAGAAATTTGGTGTAAAAACCCCAATGACTCAAATCGAGGAAGGCATCAAAGAGCTTGAAATGCCTCAACTAAATACTAGGCCAGTGCAATTAAACAAGGTAGGCGAGTATTACGAGGGAGAAGATGGAAACACCACCCTTTCTATGGAATTCACTAATGTAAAAACCATGGCAATCCTTGACAGTGGAGCTGGTGTGGCCATTGCAACCAAAGAGGTTTGGAAAAAATGGGGAAAACCTGCCTTGATATCCACACGAATGACCCTGCAGCTTGCAGACGGACACAAGGAAAAGCCCCTAGGAATGCTAGAAAAAGTACTTGTTACTTCTTGTGGCATTGAATATGAACACACTTTTGCTGTTGTTGACTTTGGCAAGAAGAACAACTATGACATCATTTTGGGAAGACCATTCATGCGACAATTGAAAATGGTCCAAGATTGGGGTTATGACCATATATACCTGAGACATATGGAAACCATAACAAAGATAAACTTGAGGGACCATAGCTATAGGGATGTGACGAGAACACCGGTTGAGGAGTTTGATTCCGCCACAGTAGCAGGATCAGAACTTCTAGCTTGGTTAGGTAAGCCTAAAGAACTGTGGATGTGTGGAGCTTCACAATGTGGTAGCTTGAAACGTGAGGAATGTATCCTAGAACGGGTTATAGAGGATATGGACTATAGCCCATAACCATTTCTTGAAGAAGAGTTAGAGCCTTTTGGATGGGAACACATCTTGGCTACTCTGGACGTGTGCGCCATGGAGGATGCTCCCACAACAAACTTTTGTGATGAAAATGGCTATGATGTCGTTCCTTATTTTGCAGTGAGTGTAATCTAGGAAAACGAAGAGATCCAGACATCAACAAGCTCTTGAAATAAGAAGCAAACAAAGAAATGTGGAGAATCAAAAGATGAAGAAGACGGCGAGGTCTATGAATCTGTAGAACGCTTCGAGCTTCAAGAAGATCAACGACCCGAGAATCAATGTAATCGCTACATGAATAAAGTGCATCAAAAGTGGATTCCAAAGTCCTTGGTGAAGACACAGCCACCACAAGCATCCTCATACATGGCTCCTAATAAGGATGCAAAGACTCAGCTAGGAGGAATACGACAAGAGCAACGAGCTAACAATGCTCTAATCAATGGGCTAGAAAAGTCCTCCAAGAAACTACCACCCATGAGGAAACAGACAGTAACTTTCCACTACCAGCCAAAAAATCAAGGGAAAGTACAAGAAGTCAACCTTGCTGAGGAGTGTAGCGATAGTGATGAATCTTACGACATCCCCTATCATCAACTCAGGCCATCACTATCACCAACCCCTTCCGCAACAACCATGACAGGTCAAAAGATCAGGACAACAAGTCAAAGCCAAAAAGCTCGACAAATCTGGATACCAAAAAGCCAGATCGGCCAAAAACAGATATGGATCAAGAAGACAAAGATCTCTAATGACAAATCACAAGATCCAACACCAAAACAAAAACAAGGAAAGCATGCACGAATGGGTAAAAATATCACAAAGTTGCAAGCTTTCACAACTCAGGTTTGGGCTCCAAAGAAGTTGATTCAAGCACAAAAAAGTCAGGAATTCATTTGGATTCCAAAACAACCACAGTATCAACTTTCAAATCTTGACACCCACCCCCAGCCAAGCGTACAAGGGCTGAAGCAAAGACCAATGTCGAGTCACACAACAAAAAGGTGGATCCCAAAGAAGTCTCTTCAAACACAAACAAAGCACGGGCAAGTATGGGTTCCCAAACGAGAGTCAGCAACAAAATAGCCAATAATCGCAAAGAAATGGGTCCCAAAGAAGAACAACAAAACTGCTGTCAGTGCATCGCCGCTTGAATTCTTACAATTCTTCCTACGATTACAGTACAGTTAGAAGAGAGCAAGTTGCTTCAATCAAGCAACGATACAGGAGCTTCAAAGACCATTACATTGCTTAGAATAGGAAGCCTCACCAAAAAATGCCAATAAGCAAATTGCTTATACCCACATCTTGCACAACGTAAATCTTTTCCATGCATTGACTGTGTATGCATAATAGGGCTACATTACAAGGCCTGCATAGGCACAACTTTTAATTGCCCAAGCACAACACATACCCTTTGCGATACCCTGTCGTAAAGGATAACTCCAAATAGGAAGGAGGGAGGCATTCTGAATGCGGACCTAACATTATGACTATTAGAGGGCAATGTTTTGTGAGATGAATTGAATTTTTGAGTTTTATTGTGATAATTTTTTGACGAAATTTAGAGTATATACCCTCATAGTAGTGTTACAGAGGAGTATGGGGACAAAATCCATATATGAGCCCCTAGGGACATGTGTATAGTGTACATAGCATTTAGATTTCTATTTGAATGATTTTTCTTTTGTTGAGTTGTTTTAAGATTTTCTTTGTTTATTATTAAGAAAAAATAAAAAAAATCCATAATCGACGAAAGGCCTGAGCACTACAAAGAGAAGAAGGTACATGAAAACGATGAAACTTCATGAAGTATGTCTCAATAGCCACTACAACAGCCAAAGAACTTGTCACAAAGCAGTGTCAACATGCAACCAACAAGTCATAAAAGTTAGAGTCGAGGAGCTAAGCCACAAAATGAGTGAGGTATTAGTCCCAACGCTTCAAGTAATATTCTCTGTGGTCTAAGCGTCTTAGCTATTATAGGTACTGCTCAAGCTGGAAGAGTTGAGCATATTTACGTTGTGTCGCTCATGCTGGTATAGGTGAGCAAAAGAGTCGAAGTCTAAGTACTTAAGTCTGGTGAAGTGAAGGAGAAGGTCCAAAAGACACTCACGTACTGAGCACAGTGAGATACGAGTGGAGAAACTTCTACATCGAAAACCCTTCTTGGAAAGGTGGAAGCTATTGAGACATCTTTTGATGTCACATGTGCTACATTTATTCCTCGAAACACCCATCATCTCCTTCTTTCACATTGCATGCTTTTGTTGACAAATTTCTCATATGCATATAGAGTGTCCCATAATTGGCACTTGCATCAGGCACTCTTTCCGTGTTTCACCCAAGCACTCACCTTTCATGAACATGTAATTCACGTTCAACTGCTCAACTCCAATAAGAGAGTATACCAAAGGCATTTTTTTCCCACCGGGTTTTTTCCCTTTGCTCATCCAGGTTTTAGACCCTAATCTAAAGACACCTATCACCATCTTCTTGTACATATTCCTTCTACATCTACAATAAGGAAATGCTACTCAAATCAATTGACAAATGAATTGGAGCACCAATTTCAGATCATAGCATACTTCTCCTCAATGGCAAGTTGAAGAATGGCCTACAATAACAAAGCTGCAGACAACACTAACAACTTGATTGCACAGGAACAAAGAAGTCCCCAATGAAGAAGAGCAGACATGAAAGTAATCAGAGGATCTCAAAAGATGAATGGTTACGATGATAGACGTCCGCTCTAATGGATCATAGTTCTTGTTGTGGTTCTACAAAGTTACAAGCAGTGCAATAAATGAAGCCAAAACAACAGCAAAGACCACATCGCCATCGACAATCAGGTCATGTCGGGGACGACATGAACGCGGAAGGGGGGAATGTTGACCGCTGGGTCAACAACACAACATAACTCAAGTTTCGTACCAAAGTCTTATCTATTGCGAGTTATGAAATGCTACGGATTATGAATATAAACGTTATTTGTAATGAGTAGTTATCCTAGTTTCAGAAGCCGGGGTGCAATGGCGCTTCCAGATTGTAAATACAAAGCCATTTGACCCTTTCAGCCCCATTTTTGGTTAAACCTAAGGTAGCCTTAGTATATAAGGTACCTAGGTCATTTTGTAAAGGAGACTTTTATCATAATCAAACTTTAGCGCTGTCGTCTACTGTGTGTGAGAGAGAAAGAGAGTGAGCGCGAGCTTCATCCTCTCGCTACGCCCAGCTCGCTCAACGCATTGGAGATCCGACTGCACCATTGCTGTAGGCTTGAGGAGAGCTACGCGACGACGCCAAGCATTCCATTCGAGACGAAGCGCACATGCCGACGCATCTACGAGCTATTTGTGGCCGTAAGTGTATCAAACGATGTCTGTTTTCTGCGTGCTAGTAGTCTATAGAATCGTGGCGACATAAGCTATGCATAGGTACTCATAAATTTCAATTTCGGGCACTTTCAAAATTCTGCTCTATCATCCTACGCGTTTTCCGCAGATGGGTTTAGAGTGAGGGTTTTGAGTGTAGAAGCTTAGGGACAGGTGTATCCCAGTGAGGGGATGGTGTTCCTTAAGTTTCGTATGAATCTGGCATGATTAGGTGAGTTACCTTTCGTATGTGTGTATGTGGCTAGGTGGTGTAGTTGAGGGCAATGAGGTTCTTGATTGTGGTTTAGTTGGCCTTCCAGAGTGTTGTATGTGTAGGATGGTCTCAGCCTGACAAGCTTAAGAGATTTCCTCCGTGTGCCTATCGTGTCATCTGTGTCCTCGATTGACATTATGTTGATCTAGGTAGTGTTTGCATGCACTTCATGGGTGTGTGAGTCGCTCCCCGTCCAACAGTAGTGCAACATGTTCTTCAATAGGCATCTAGAAAAATTCAACAAGACCAACCATATTAATTTCTTGATTGGGCTGTTTTGGCCACCATACTTGGTGTTTCTACAGCTGCTTATCCTGCCTATGGATTTGATGTTTGTCTTGTGTTTTTGCCATTGGAATCCAGATCCAAAGTTGACGTTTTTGTGCTTGGCATAACTCTTTGGCTATCTAGACTTGCTTTGTTGACCTGGTTGGGAGTTGATTTGCTTGGTGGTTCTTGGTTGATTTGTTTGGCCTCATAGAGGGATTCAACTTAATACGCTTAGGAATCCAAGTAAGCTCCTGTGTTTTTTGACCTTGAACCAACTTCTTTGGAACCCATCTTTTTGTGATAGATACAGGGGGTTTCATATGGGTATGTGAGGTGATACCGAAGTCTTTTCCGGCTTATAGGTTTTGAGTGAATGTTTTGCATATATCTCATCTTTCTTGACCCAAACTTGCTTTTTTTGAGATGTTGCTCTGGTATCCATCCCTCTCTTTTGTTTTTCGATTGTCTTATTGGATTTTTTGTCGGTGATGGTTTGGATTGGGCTAATTTTATCTTGACTTGGTGTGTTGGTTTTTAAGAAGATTCTTGGGGAATCCATTGCATGTTTCTTGTAGGCAAGGGTTTTTTGCCCTTATCAATAGTCTTTTCCATTGCTAGCTCTATTTCTATGAGTTTAGTCAATGGAACTGTTTGCCTCTCTGTTTCATTCTAAATTTGTACCCGATCAGACTTCCAATCAGTCTAAACATTGTACATCCTTTGCCATGGCTATCCTAGCAATAGTTTGTGTTGGTTTTGATGGTCTTCTACCACATAAAATTTGTGTGGGTAGACATATTGATTGATTTGAACAGACAAGGTCACTAATTGATTGATTTGAACAGAAAAGGTCACTAATCCTAATGATTTAATCTGGTGGTCAGTATAAGTCTACATCTCGTGTGATGTCGTTTGCAGCTCTACGTCTTGACCAATCTGTGTATACAAGATAAGGAAAATGATATTTCATTGGGCTCCTCTATTGAGTAGAGTGATAGTGTCGACTTGGTTGCTACCAATCTTGAAGTTAATCATTGGGTCCACTCTAACTTTGTCAAATTCTTCAATAAAAATAGCATTGATCTACAGTGGTCTTCCATGTTTATGTTGTTGTCGTAGAAGCTTTCTCTTAGCCATTCATTCTTTAGCTTCTATTTGTGCTTCTTCAACAATTTGTTTCTTTTATTTTGTTTATTGTTTGTCTTTGTGAATCCAATGTAGAATTTCATGGGTTAGTGGTAGATGATACTTTTTGAGCCTGCAACCACTAATCCAGTTAGGCATTTCTACTCCGTCAAATGTTGCAAGCTTGACAACCCCACTTGGTGACAATTTTTTTCTCACAAAGGGTCCCATCCCTTGCTTTTTGAGTTTTGTAGCATGTTGTTTCAGGGTATACACTAAGACATAATCCCGTCTTTTAAATTCTTTTGACTGTACATGCTTGTCAAAGAACTCTTTCTGGCGTCTTTTTTTAGCATAGATAGATGCTATAGCTTGAAGGAAAAGCTCATCTAGCTTTTTTAGATCATCTAAACTTGATGACAATTCATGACTTGTCCACTCTAATTGCTTAGCTAAAATTAGGATTGTGATTAAGATTTCAAGTGGCAGAATGGAATTACACCAAACACCATGTTGTAAGGTGTTGTTCCAATGGAAGTCTTATAGGCCACTCTATATGCCCATAAAGCGGAATGTAACTTTTGGTCCCAATCTGTTGAGGTGGTCGAGGGCGGGCAACACAAGAGACGACTTCTAAACATCCCTCAAGGCTCCTGTGCTGCTCAATTGGGACTGGCACAACCACAGGCAAAACACAACAACAAACCCACAGCCAAACCCAAACAAGATAGGGGCATCACCTAGTTATGGTATGTGAACTAGGACGCAAGAGAGAATTTTTTCACGACCAAGAAGATGTGCCACAAAATACACACAAGCAACCTCACACCAAGACATACACAAAATGGACCAGAGAGAGCTAGAGCAAAGGGAAGAGAGAGAGGAATGGATCTTGCGTAATACCTTATTTGTGACTTGCAAATGGATATGGCTCGTTATGATGCTATCGTAGAGCTTGTACAAAAACTAACCCAATGCTTAGTGAATGTTAAAACATTGCCAAAACACACACACACACACACACACACACACACACACACACACACACACACACACACACACACACACACACACACACACACACAGAGTCTTAGGGTGTGGGAGACCTCTCATCGAAATACCCTCTTACAATGGACACAAAATTGACAATGAAAGCACACTAAAACACTTTCTAAAGCAAGATCAAACGATAGAAACTCAAAATACACAAGTCACCTTGATTCACCAAACCGTATGGCGCAAGTGGGAGGACAAAGATTTGAACGTCGAATCACGTCTTTTATGCACCAAACCTCAATTTATTGATGATGCAGGAACATACACAATAGTGGTTTTGATATATTGAAGTCACGCTCTCTCACTTGCAATGTGTACCTTGAAAGCTTCTCTCACACCAAAAGTGAAGCTCACAAAGTGGTTGCTACACCTAAGTCTCTCCTCACGCATAGAGTGTTGGGGTGCTATGTGAGATATTAGAGGTTGTTTTACAAGAAGGAGAGGATCCTATGTATAGGTTGGAGACCCCTCATTAAGATTATTGGAAATCCTAATTTACAAGCTAACAAATCAGGATTCTGATTTTTTTTTAATATCAAAACATTGCGGGCCTTCTTTGTCTGCTTGAGTCATGGATGTGGGCTCAAAAGAGAGAATTATTGATGGTAGATAAGGTGAAAGTAGATTTCTAAGGAAGGGGAGAGAGAGAGAGAGAGAGAGAGAGAGAGAGAGAGAGAGAGAGAGAGAGAGAGAGAGAGAGAGTTACTATGTCCATGTCGAGGTGTCTTTTATGGTTAGGTCAATGTCTATTTTGTGTTAGTATGTTAGTGGTTAGTGTTAGTAATCACTAGAAAGTCAATGATATATTTACAATTGGTAGAATGGGGTGGATGGTTGAATGAAGTGAGGAAATCCTTGTGATGGTGAAGCTTGAAGAAGTTTTTGACTTACTTGTGTAGGTTCTCAAAATGACTATTGATCTTCTTTTTCGTCTTTTGTTCTTTACGCCACCGTTGCCAAGGTTGATTATCTCGATGAAAATGGAAATTTGGTTGATGAGATCTCTTAATTTTCAGAGGTTAAGCATGGTTTACATGCTGAATTTTATGTATATAGAGAAGGGGTAAGATGGAATTGTACTTTGGAAGTAATAGAGAGGCATAGAGATGGTGTATGTACATGGAAAGCTCATATGAGAGCTATGGGAGTAAGAAGGGAGGTTAATGGCAAAGAAGGTAAGAGAAACCATGAAAGATGCAGGTTTGAGTTAGTGATTGAGAGGAATGAGTGTGTGTGTGTGTGTGTGTATAAGTGTGGAAAGAGGTGATAGAAGACTATGGGCTACTTGTGAGAAAAGTGGGCAAACTGGGGTCCCCTAAAATAATCATAGATAACGGATAGTTGCTCCTAAAATCATCAACATTTTTGAGGTGATTATTCAGCTTTTAGTCCACATTTTCTCTTTTGATCACTGCTTCAAATTTGGATTGAAGATGGATATAAAAAATCCCATCAAAATACTTGTTTTTCTTCACAAAAAAGTCTTCAGTGGCCCCTCCTTTGTTGAATTTGCATATGTCTCCAAAGGTGAGCCCCTACTTGCATGAGAGCATGACGTGATTGATGCTTAGGGGTTTGAAAATATGCATGGTTGTGGAATAGGCATAAATGTAATATATGGATATGATGAAAAAGTAGCTTAGTGCATAAACAATTCGTGGAATCTAGAATAGTTTCACCTATATATAAATATAAAATGAAAAAAGAGATATATAAAAATATAAGGAATCAAACCCTCATTTTGTTTTTATTGAAGTATATTTATTTACAAGAGATAAGAAAAAATACCTCTAGGAAATAGGAGTTTAGTGAAAGGCAGTGTTGAATGATGGTGAAAGGTATTTTTAAGGTTTTCCTTGGAGTGGATTCACACCAAAAATAAGAGAAGCTTGTGTGAAGATATTTCTATGTGGAATAAAGAGTATGCAAAATGGTAAGAAAATTGTGGTAATTGTGAGTCAATGTACATAGCATACATAGGCAAATAACGCACACCTAGGTAGAAATATTTAAATAAATACCAAAATAATTATGAAAATTACTTATATTTAAGCCCTATATACAATGCAATATTTACACACAAATGGGTCATAATATATATTTTTTATATTTTTTAGCTCAACTAGCCCAGTGACTAGCTAAGTGAGGGTTTTAAGGAGATATGAAAAAAATTCCCTAACTCACACACGCCTATGTACAATGAAAGGGTGAGGATAACCATAATGTTTGAGTGATTTGATAGGGTGAGGTAGCTCATTATGGCAATTATGGAGAGCCGAAAAACGGCTATCATTAGCCCTCCCCCAGGATGATGGTATATTCATGTACTATCATAGAGCATCTTTTGCAAAGAGAGTGCTTTTGAGTCCTCTATGATATCTGGTCCCTTGACAGGATTTTCATTGTGTGGCTTCTTGTCACACTCATGCCTCATGCAACAAAACTTACATGAGATAGTGCCTTTTGATAGTCCTTGGTAGATCCTTTGGTAGAAGGGGACTTAAATAGGGCTTCAAGCGATACCCATTTACCTTCCTGGAGTGCTCTTTACCATTCAAGTCCATAAGCTGATAGTAACTTGAATTGAAAGCCTTCTTGACTATCTATGGCCCTTGCCATCTAGTTTCAAACTTGGCATCAAAAAAATTGTCAAGTCGATTGTCATACCGTAGCACAAGCTCTCCTTCCTGGATGCCTTTGTCCTTGAGTTTCTTGTCAAGCTTCTCCTTTGCTTGTGTAGATTTTCTTTTGTAGCAGTCGTAAGCTTCTTCTCTTTTCCACTCAAGCTCCACTAGTGTAAGAAGTTGATCCATCCATACCTCTTGATCATCTTGTGCACGTCCATGAAGCCGTATTGTTGGGATGTTGAGCTCAATAGGTTGCAAAGCCTCTTGACCATACACCAAGTGAAATGGCGTCAATTGTGTTGCCTCCCTATGTGTGGTTCGATATGCCCACAAGGCACCATCCAAGAAGTCATCCCATAACTTTGTTTTGTTTTGTACCATTTTTCTAATGATGCCTGCAAAATGACACCATTAGCCTTCTCCACCAAACCATTTGATTGTGGGTAGTAGGGTGTGCTATGACGATGAAGAATGTGAAGCTCTTCACAAAATTCTATGAGTAAACCCTTCTTGAACCCTAGACCATTATCCAAAACAATATCTAGAGGTGTGCCAAATCTACAACAAATATTAGTGTAGACAAACATGCTCACTATTTTCCCATTTACCGTTGCTACACTTTGAGCCTCTACCCACCTAGTCATGTAATCTCCAGCCACTAGGATGTAGAGTTTACCATTTTTTGTTCTAAGAAGAGGACCCATAGCATCAATGCCCCACTTTTCAAAGGGTCCATTTGCAAGTACTATTTGCCTTGGACCATGCACCAACCTTCTATTTCCATTTACCTGACAATTGTGATAAATTTTACACTAATGTTGGACATCTACATGCAGGCTTGGCCAAACATACCCTGCAAGCAAAATCTTCTTCACAGTTAACTCTTGGGCAAAATGACCACCACATGCCTCTTCATGAAAACCTTTTAGAATGTCTGGAATTTCGTCAAAAAATGGTACTCTTCTGCACACTTAATCCTTCCCTCTTTGATAGAGGGAGCCTTCTAGGAAGAAATAGACACTTGCCTTCTTCATGAGTCTCCTCTTCTGAGCTTTTGTGAAATCTTGTGGAAACTCGCCCTCCATAATGTAGCCAATAATGGGAGTCAATGACTCCAATCCTTGGTACCTGAGTTGCTTGACTGCTGTTGCCATCATGATGATCTGCACTTCTTTCTCGACACATGTAACTGCTTGCTGTGCAAGTAAATTGGCATCTTCATTTTTTTTCTTAGGAATATGATATAGTTTCACTTCTTCAAATTGATTAAACAATCTACAAGTGGCTCATCGAAAAGCTCCATCAAGGAATAAGGTAAACGCATTGGGAATACTTTTAGGTGGTGGCAATGGTAGGGTTTTTATTTCAGGCACCTTAATTTCCTTCTCATGTACCCTATAAGTGAGAATCTCTGCCAATTGTGCACGCACACTATCTTCTACCTTGAAAGAGTATTGAAACTCTTGCAACTCCATAATCCACTTTGAGATCCTAGTACTAAGATTCATTTGAGATGACACCCAAGGGAACAATTTTTTTTGCAGTGAAGATTACAAAAGGTTTTGGTAGCAAGTAGGATCTAAACTTTCTCACCGCAAACATGAGAGAAAGCATCATGAGTTCTACCTCCGTGTAGCCTCTCTCCAAAGCATTCATGACGCTACTAGCAAAGTAGATGGGTCGCATCTTGGTACTATGGGGATCTTGTCGTAGCAAAACAACACCAATTGTTTCTTTTCCAAAACTACAGCTAACAAAGAATGTGTACTCCCAATAAGGAGGCATGAGTGTTGGTGGTTCTGACAGAATGACCTTGATGTTATAAAAATATTCTTCAAGCTCATCAGACCATGAAAATTCTACTTGTTGTGTCAACTTTTGCAAAGGATGAAGAAACTCCGAAGCTAAGTGAATGAAGCGTGACATATGCTTCGCCTTTTCAATGAATGAGATGACCTCTTTGAGATTCTTGGGTGATGGGAGCTCAATAAGATACTTTTCCTTTGAAGGATCCACCTCAATGCCTTTATATGAAACCTTGTGACCGAGCAAGATCACTTCATCCTCACCTATGTGACATTTGTCGGGATTGAGTTGTCCTCCCATGTCGTAAAGTTTTTTTAAACCTTCTTCTACTTTTTGTAGATGCAATGATTTTGAGCTATAAATGCAAAAATCATCAATAAAAACCCTAATGGACTTTCCAAAGAATGCTTGAAACACCATGTTCATGAAGCGTTGGAAAGTTGCAAGAGCATTTGTCAGGCCAAATGGAATAACTCTAAAATCATAACAACCCCAAGGAGTGATGAAGGTTGTTTTCAATTGATCCTCCAATGCGATACCTATTTGAAAGTAACCCGAGTAGCCATCACACAAAGTGTACCGCTCATGACCAGCTACCTCATTTAGTATCTCATCCTGAAATGGGAGGGAAAAGTGATCTCTTTTTGTTGCCTCATTCAGTGGGGACAGTAATCCACACACACCCTCCACTTGCCGTTTTCCTTAGGAGTGAGAACAACGGGAGAGACCCACCCTGAATTCCCCACGGATAAATGAAACCTGCTGCTAGAAGCTTTCTTACCTCCTTGAGTAAAGCTTGCTCCTTGATGAATCCTAGCCTTCATAGCTTTTGAGCTTTAGGTTTGGCCTCTGTCTTTAGCTCAATCTTGTGTTGAACATTATGTACTCCACGCATGTCGGTGTAGTCTTTAGCAAAAAGCTTAGGAAATTTCCTTAACACACCTTTGAACTCCTCTCTTTCATCCTTTGTAAGTGTTGTAGACAACATACCTTCTAAACTTACTTTATCTTCCCCATTTTGGTTCTCTTGGGAACCTACCTCCTCCAAACCTTGACAAGAGGTATCTTGGTTGGTTGGCTTAAACCTTACCCCCATGACTTCGATGGAAGACTCCTCTTCAGTAATGTTGCCACTACTTTATTCTTCTGAAGTGTTATCGGTCCAATCTTCTTCCATCTCACTTTGAGGTGATTCTTAATGGAGCTCCTCTTGGTGTTGCTCCTTCATGTCAAAGACAACCTTCTTATGATTGTCATTCCTAAAAATTAATTTTCCACTCTCCCAATCCTGCAAAGCTCGCATTTTCATTAGCCATGGTCTTCCTAGGATAAATGGATAACCACTTCCCTTGGTCGACATAACATAAAAATCCACCGCCTTCTTAATGCCAAAGGCCTCTACAAAGACATTTTTACAAATGCCTATACACCTAGCCTTGCTATTGTTTGCCATCTTGACTTTGATTTCAGGTGTCTCATGGATGTGCATGCCTAGTCTTTGCATGAGTCCCTTTGTCATGATGCAAATTTGTGCACCCCCATCCACTAGACCTTTCCTAACCAAGCTCCCTTTGATGTAACAATCTAGCACAGGTGTAATATCCTCATTCATTTCAGCTTGTGCAATTTTTACAACAAGCACACTCTCTTTTACCTTTCTCCTAGTGCTAACTGCCCTTGTTAAATCCCTCCTAACTTGTGGACATAATGCAAGAAATTGAGGCCATGAGATATCAGGACCCTTACCTCTCCTGTCTTCCAACAAGTTGTTCGGAGCCATACCATGTGCAAGAGGGAAGTCTTGGAGGTTGATACGACGTTGAGTCCCCTTGGTTTCCTTGGTCTCCTTTGCCTTCTTTTCTTGTCCATGATCACTTTATGACGTGACTCCTTATTTCTCCTTACCTTTTCCACGGCCACTCTTAATGCCATTTGCTTCGATGTCCACCTCATTGGAATTTGTCACCTCTACCACATGCACATTTGGGTCTGGCAAAGGTGGAACTCCTTCCACTCCTTGTGGAGATGGTCTTGCTCCATTTGACCTTTGTAGAAGCCGTGGTTGTTGACTAGTTCCTTCACCTACATTCATCACTGGGTAATTCAAGTTAGGTCTTCCTTGCTCCCCAGGGGGCCAAGGATAATTATACATTCCATGTCCAGACTCTTTGCAATTCCAACATTGCAAGACTCTCCTAGGTCGTAGTGGCTCTTGCTCTTGTGACTTCTGTGCTTGTATCTTTGGACCGATAGCTTGTGCAAGGTGAAGTGACAGGTTGCTTAAAGATTCAAATAACTTCTCAATCACTTCAGAAGTTACCTCAAGAATCTCTCTAGATGTTGATGCTTGCAATTTTCCCTTAGGTCTAGGACCCTGTATTGGAACCTCTTCTGTTAGAGACTTGAGTTTCGTATACTTCTCAACAACCCTAGTTTTAGCTGCGTCAAAGGTAGCAGATGCACCCGCCTCAACTTTTATCTTGAGTGTGGGAAAGAGACCGGCTATGAACCTCTCCTTCTTTAGGAACTCTACAACATCACAAGGGTTAGCAACATTTCTCACCCATACAGTCCAAAGACATAGAAACTCTTGCTTATACATGTAGTAGTCATCTAAGTCTTTTTTTTTGTGAGAAATAATGTCTTGCCATAGCTTTTAAGTGTTTTGGGGATCAAAGAAGTATCTCTTGAAATGATTCACAACTTCCGTGTAATTCCCTTTAACTTCCTCAGGCGAAGAGTCAAACCAAGTGCTAACATCTTTCCTAAGGACCACCTCAAACATTTCTACATGTACTTGATCAATTACTATCCTCTTGATACGGCAAGACATCTTGAAATTTGCTAAAAATGATTCTACATCCTCTCCAGGCTCTCCAAAGAAAAGAGGATATCCGGACATTTGGTGTTCGGCCTCCATTGAATCAATTTCAAAGTGACTTGCGTTTTTTTTTCTTTAAAAGATCTACACAATAATGTTTTCTAGATGGCAATTTGTTCTATAAAAAAATAAAAATATGCACATCAAATGATCTATGATAATCAACAAGAGGTAGGATGACAGGGTTTGGTGATGCAATAATTTCTCCTACTCTTTGGGCACCAAACATGAGCACCATACATTGTTGAAAATGAATCTTTCTCTAATTGCCACATTTATTCTAATGTGTGGAGTGAAATGAAAGGGGAAAATCTCTATTCCTGGGCCATTATCCATTGTCTATGCATGACCTAATGCTTAAAACAAAACAAAAATATAGACGTCCAAACTAAGGTCGTACAAAATAAAAGGATTTACTGAAGCATTTATCTCGGCCAACCTAAGAGGACCTAAAATTCTACAAATTACACGTTGAAATTGCAACTTAGTACTAACAATTATGTGTACCTTTTGCCTTCCAAAGGGAATGAAAGGATCATACCAATTCTCGTGATTCATGCAAACTACTTGACTATGCAAAAGGTCGATCCTGCATACAAATACACAAGCCATTCCTCTGTGGGGCACCAAAATTGAGGCGGTCCGGGGCGGGCAACAAGAGAGACGGCCTCTAAACACCCCTCAAGGCTCCCGTGCTGCTCGATTGGGGCTGGGGCAACCACAAGCACAACACAACAACAAACCCATAGCCAAACCCAAACAAGATAGGGGCACCACCTAGTTATGGTATGCGAACTAGGATGCGAGAGAGAATGTTTTCACAAGCAAGAAGATGCGCCACAAAACACACACAAGCAACCTCACACCAAGACACACACAAAATGGACTAGAGAGAGCTAGAGCAAAGGGAAGAGAGAGAGGAATGGATCTTGCATAATACCTTATTTGTGACTTGCAAATAGATATGGCTCGTTATGATGCTATCGTAGAGCTTGTACAAAAACTAACTCAATGCTTAGTGAATGTTAAAACATTGCCAACACACACACACACACACACACACACACACACACACACACACACACACACACACACACACACACACACACACACACACACACACACACACAGTCTTAGGGTGTGGGAGACCTCTCACCACAATACCCTCTTACAATGGACACAAAATTGACTATGAAAGCACACTAAAACACTTTCTAAAGCAAGATCAAATGATGGAAACTCAAAATACACAAGCCACCTTGAATTCACCAAACTGTATGGTGCAAGTCGAAGGACAAAGATTTGAACGTCGAATCACGACTTTTATGCACCAAACCTCAATTTATTGATGATGGAGGAACATATACAATAGTGGTTTTGATATTTTGAATTCACGCTCTCTCACTTGCAATGTGTAGCTTGAAAGCTTCTCTCACACCGAAAGTGAAGCTCACAAAGTGGTTGCTACACCTAAGTCTCTCCTCACGCATAGAGTGTTGGGGTGCTATGTGAGATATTGGAGGTTGTTTTACAAGTAGGATAGGAGCCTATTTATAGGTTGGAGACCCCTCATATAGATTATTGAAAATCCTAATTTACAAGCTAACAAATGAGGATTATGAAATTTTTTGAATATCAAAACATTGCGGGTCTTCTTTGTCTACTTGAGTCATGGATGTGGGCTCAAAAGAGAGAATTATTGATGGTAGATAAGGTGAAAGTAGAGTTTTAAGGAAGGAGAGAGAGAGAGAGAGAGAGAGAGAGAGAGAGAGAGAGAGAGTTACTATGCACATGTCTTGAGGTGAGGTGTCTTTTATGGTTAGGTCAATGTCTATTTTGTGTTAGTATGTTAGTGGTTAGTGTTAGTAATCACTAGAAAGTTAATGATATATTTACAATTGGTAGAATGGGGTGGATGGTTGAATGAAGTGAGGAAATCCTTGTGATGGTGAAGCTTGAAGAAGTTTTTGACTTACTTGTGTAGGTTCTCAAAATCACTATCGATCTTCTTCTTCGTCTTTTCCTCTTTATGCCACCGCCGCCAAGGCTGATTATCGCGATGAAAATGGAAATTCGGTTGATGAGATCTCTTAATTTGCAGAGGTTAAGCATGGTTTACATGATGAATTTTATGTATATAGAGAAGGGCTAAGATGGAATTGTACTTTGGAAGTAATACAGAGAGGCATAGAGATGGTGTATGTATATGGAAAGGTCATATGAGAGCTATGGGAGTAAGAGGGAAGGTTAACGGTGAAGAAGGTGAGAGAAACCATGAAACGTGCAGGTTTGAGTGAGGGATTGAGAGGAATGAGTGTGTGTGTATGTGTGTGTGTGTGTGTGTGTGTGTGTAGAAGTGTGGAAAGAGGTGAGAGAAGACTATGGGCTACTTGTGAGAAAGTGGACAGACTAGGGTCCGCTCAAAAACTCCTAGCTTACCGGTGGTTGATCCAAAAATTACCAAACTGTTTGAGGTGATTATTCAGCTCTTGGTACATATTTTCTCTTTTGACCACCACTTCAAATTTGGAGTGGAAATGGATAATAAAAAATCCCATCAAAATACTTGTTTTTCTTCACAAAAAAGTCTTCAGTGGCCCCCCTTTTGTTGAATTTGCATATGGCTCCAAAGGTGAGGCCCTCCTTGCATGAGAGCATGATCTAATTGATTCTTAGGGGTTTGAAAATATGCATGGTTGTGGATTATGCATAAATATAATATATGGATATGATGAAAAAACAAGTTAGTGTATAAACAATTCGTGGAATCTAGAATGGTGTCACCTATATATAAATATAAAATGGAAAAAAGAGATATATGAAAATATAAGAAATCAAATAAGGGGAACCTCATTTTTTTTATGGAAGTATATTTATTTACAAGAGATAAGAGAAAATACCTCTAGAAAATAGGAATTTAGTGAAAGCCAATGACTGATGGTGAAAGGTATTTTTGAAGTTTTCCCTTGTAGTGATTCACACCAAAAATAAGAGAAGATTGTGTAAAGATATTTCTATATGGAATAAAGAGTATGCAAAATGGTAAAAAAATTGTGGTAATGGTGAGTCAATGTACATAGCATACATAGGTAAATAACGCACACCTAGGTAGAAATATTTAAATAAATACCAAAATAATTATGAAAATTCATTATATTTAGGCCCTATATACAATGCAATATCTACACACAAATGGGCCATAATATATATTTTTATTATTTTTTAGCTCAACTAGCCCAGTGACTAGCTAAGTGAGGGTTTTAAGGAGATATGGAAAAAATTCCCTAACTCACACACGCCTATGTATAGTGAAAGGGTGAGGATAACCATAATGTTTGAGTGATTTGATAGGGTGAGGTAGCTCATTATGGCAGTTATGGAGAGCCAAAAAATAGCTATCACTGTTTGTGATTTTGTCACAATTTTTGTTAATACTGTGCAAAGTATTTTATTAGTAACTTCAGCTTGTCCATTGGATTTTGGGTGGTATGGGACAGACTTCTTATGAATAATTATAAATTTATCAAGAAGATTTCAATAACTTATTTTATGAAATGCGTGCCTCTATCACTAACAACTTCTATGAATAATCCATATCGTACAAAGACATTTTTCGTATAGAAATTGTGCAATCATTCTGGCATCTGCTTTTTGTGTGGCCTTTTCTTCATCCCATTTTGCGAGATAGTCCATGGCGATGATATATTGGACATGGGATTTGTAAGCACATGGTGAGATTAGTCCCACAAAATCTGGACCGCACTGAGCAAATGACCTTGTACCCATCATTCGTTGTAATGGTATCTCATCTCTTTTTATAGATACCTTGGTATCTCACAATCATCACATCGCTTAACATATTTAGTCCTTCTCCTAGTTGAGCAAAGATACAACCTATAGCAAATAGCAAGTCATCAATGTATACATGGAATATTTTATCCCAATTCGGTGCCTCAAGTATTGGTGTTGATATAAGCGCGTCCTTAAATTTTGTGAATGACTCCTCACACTCTTTTGTCCATTCAAAGACAACTATCAACCTCTACAAGGGTTGTGCAATGATTGCATACATATATATGAACCGTCTATAGTATTCACAGTGTCCCATGAAGATTGTACATGTTTGGCATTAGTCGCCCTTGGCATTTCCACAATCACCTTGATCTTGTCAAGATCCATAGGTATACCATTCTCAGAGACAATATGTCCCTAGATTCTACTCTCTCTTACCATGAAAACACATTTTTCAAGATTTAGGTAGATTTTATAATTCGTACACTTCTTGAATACTTTTGTGAGATGCTCAATGTGCTCTACCCTAAGGATAGAGTGAACACAAAGGTCGTCCATGTATATTTCTAAGAATATTCATAAGTATTCTTTGAAGGCGGGCATCATTAGCCTTTGGAATGTGGATGGTGTATTGGTCAAGCCAAAAGGCATTACCATGTAAGTTTAGATTCTCCATTCCGTGGAAAATGCCGTTTTATATTGGTCTTCTACTACGATAGCCAATTGGTTGTATCCTGAGAACCCGTCTAAAAATGAGTGCTTGTATGCTAGCCACTCGTTCAAGCCTTGGGGGGGGGGGGGGGGGGGGGGGGGGGGGGGGGGGGGGGGGGAGGTCACTATGTATAAGTTGTGTATATCGTGTACAAAAAAAATACAGCCTTTCTCTATTCAACCTATAATTTCTTTCTAAATTCCATTTTATGACACCCTTCTTTATGTGAAAATGTGAGAAAAAATAGAATTTAATAATCCCTTTTGCTACACTCACGTGATGGTCACACATTTATTAAGTGGTTCCCCCAAGGTTCGAGCACATATTCCGTGATTGGTAAGGGAATGGTATCTCTTATTCTTGCAGCATTCACTTTTTTGAGATTCACACATATGCGTATTTTTCCATTTTTCGTGGGGATAACCACAACCAAATTAATGTGATCAATCTCATAGATGAATCCCACCTCTTTAAGCTTATCAAACTCCTTTGTAATTTGTTTCTCAAATGTGTCATCATAGGTATAGGGACATTGTTTGCAAGGTTCGGCATCAGGCGTCAAGGGATCTTATGTTGACATATGGATGGATCCACCCCCTTGAGGTCTTTGTATGACCATGCAAAAACATCTCTATACCCTTTGATGAGTTGTATGATCTGATCCTCTTCTTTTGTGCTCAAATACGTTGCTATGTAGACCAATCTTACAACATCTCCAAGTTTTGCTAGGTCTATTCGTTTTGCATTTTTTGGGCCATCATAGGATTCATTTCCTTTTTTCTCCTTGATTGGTTCAGTCATCACTATTTTCTTGTCTTGGATAGTGCATTTTTTATAGTGGGAAGGGACATCCATATTTTCTATCTAGGCGCTCTCTCCTTCCTCACTTTCTAACTTTGTTTTCCGTACTTCCCTTAACATTCTTTTGAGGTCTTGATATTTCTTTTTAGACTCGACTTTGGTCCATTTTGGTTCTTGGAACTTATCCATCCGTGGTTCTTTAGGTTTCTTTTGTTTTGTTTTTGTTTTAGCCTTTTGGGCTTGCTTCCTCAAGCTCTTAATACCCTCTTTTGTTTTTGTATCCTGTGTTTTTGTGAACTGACCCAAGAGTTTTGTCTTCTTTTACACAATCTTCTACCTTTACAAGCATCAAAATTGTGTTTTTCCTTTTATTCTCGGCATTAGATTTTCTTTGGCCACGTTTAAGGCTCTTTGTCTTCTTTTACACAATATTCTGCCTTTACAAGAATGAAAAATTGTGTTTTTCCTTTTATTCTCGGCATTAGATTTTCTCTGGCCACGTTTAAGGCTCTTTTCTTTGTGTAACATTCTTGTCACCTAGGTTTATGATGGGAAAGTCATAAAACCTATCATCTGTTGTGGTTTCTTCTTGGTCGCTCGGTTTGTCAAAATCTTCATCATACTTGAAATGCTCCAAGGAGTCACAAAACAACTCTTCCTCTTCATCCTTGCCTTGTTTTATTAGTTTTGGTTCATTTGAGGCTTGACTCTCACCCTGCTTCCCAACTACATTGACCATGTAATATGGGATCACGTCATAGCCATCCTTGTCACAAAACTTTGTTGTCACAACGCACACATCCACCAAAATTTCCAAAATGTGTTCCCATACTCAAGGCTCCAATCCATCTCGAACGGGATTTGGGATGTAGTCTTTGTCTTCTAAAACCCTTTCTAAGATGCACTCCTCATGATTTAAGCTTCCATAATCTAAAGCTCCGCAAATCCATAGCTATTTGGACTTACCTAACCATGTTGGGAGTTCAGATTTGGTTAATGTAGCTGAATTAAACTCCTCAATCGGTGTTCTTATTACATCCTTGTAAATATGGTCTTTTAGATTTATCTTGGTTGTTGTCTCCGTGTTTCTGAGGTATATATGGTCATACACCCAATCCTGGACCATTTTTAATTGTCTCATGAATGTTCTTTCCGGTATTATTTCATAGTTGTTCTTCTTGCTAGAATCAACAATAGCAAATATATACTCATATTCAATTCCCAAGAGGTGACAATTAATTTCTCTAGAAGCCCTAATATCCATCTGCAAGATGTAGTTTCATTTGTGTTGCTCTTAAAGCCGGTTTTCTCCATTTTTTTCCATGTTTCTTTTGTAGCAATGGCTACCTCATCTCCAATGTCAAGAATTTCCATGGTGGTGACACCTTGAAAAGGTGAGGTTTTCCAACTTCTTGGATTCCTCCTTGAATTTGTGAGATGAAGGATCCTTTACACCAAAACATTTCTGGACAGCTTCCTACCATCATGCACATGTTTGGCCATACTTATATAAGCTCAACTAACATTATTGTGCATGTCACAGATGTTGAAAAAATGTCTATCAGTCCCTTAGAGTCAATGACTTTCTTGGAAGAGAGTCTTTGGGATAGGACCGCAACAAGATCAGACTTGGCTTCATGCTCACCCATATAAGACGATGGGGTTGGTTGTCTATAGATTGAATAGATCCTTGGTCTCCCTAATATGAGTACACTTCTAGACTCATTTGAGATCCAATCTCAAATTCCTCTATCAGTGGAAGAAACACCCCTCTTTCATCACTGGTCTAGTTTACACATTTGTTCAGCTCACTAGCTTCATTGGCCTTTTTGACTTGTTTCCATAGTTTGTCAAGACCATTTTTCTTTACAATCCTTTGGTATACCTAGGTGGAATTACTCGGAAGAGTTATCCATGGTATTCATCACTATCCTTGGTTCTTTTGTTGGGTCCTTGAGCTCTGGTCCGCTCTTGTTACTAGAATCTAGCTCTATTTGCTTCTGGTTTGGTGGGATTATTGGTGTTGCTGGGACAAGGATCACCTCCTCAGGTTTTCCAACTGAAGGTTCTAGTAGAGCTTGGGTGGTTTGAATCATTTTCTGGCACATTTCAAGCCTTTGCTATTCTAGCTCGCATATGGATATGTCATCCACCTTTTCTCTTGAGTTTGATTGTTTCTAAGTCGTGCCGCGTCATAGGATTTAAGGAGGGCATCTAATGGTTCGTTGATCTTTTCTACCAAAATGGATCCTGTTAAACTAGCACTTTTGGTTTTTTCAACTATGCCTGGCTCTAGAACAACCTCATGGATTCCCTTTTCCTTGTATGTTCCTCCTTCTAGTTTTCTTAGGTTTTTCTTTAATTTGGTTTAGCTCTTCATCTAACGAATTTTGCTCATGTTCCTTCCTAGCTTTCCACGTGTTTTGCTGACTTTTTCATTCAATGCTAGGTGCATTGGGTTTTGGTTCTTCAATAATGGGTTCGTCTACCACTTTTTGGGCTTGAACTCTTGTGGTCACTTGGATTGGTATCCCAGCTTGGATACCAATCCCAGATTGGGCTTGAACTCTTGTGGTCACTTGGATTGGTATCCCAGCTTTGTTTTCTGACCCATTGCTAGATTGTATTGCCTTGAGTATATGCAATGTTACTTTTTATCCTTTGTTATGGCTATTTGGGTAATTGGGGATCAAATGAGTGATTCCACACTCTAAGCAATATGCATTCACCATAATGATTTCCTCGTGAGAACAGTCTCTCATCAAGTGGTCTCCGCCAGACTTATAACATGGTCCCTTTGGTTGTTGAGGTGCTCCTTGAGCAACCCTCTGCTGATAAAAGCAAGTCTCTATCCCGCCAATCTCCCATTTTCTATGAATAGCAATGTGCATTTGTCCAAGATGTATCTACCTTCTTCTGTAGCATGTGCAATAATTGGTGGTCCAATTTATCCAATCATGCACCAAGGTTCCGACGCTTTTAGCTCTTCATGTCGAAAGGATCTAGTTTTGGTCATATATCCACTAGGCTTGCTCGTCATGTTAATATATCATTGGTGTGTATCTGACTCCTATAGGTATCGTTCCTGGTAGTGGGGGTTGTTGTCCTAAGATAGGTTGTGAACTTTCAACTCCTATTGGCTTTAGAAGAATTCATGTTGTGTATCTTGGCACTGGCAGGGATTGAGCTTGTGCTACTTGGGCTTGTGGGAAATAATAGTGGTCCTTTACGAATCCCTTATTGTAATAGCACTCTTCAAACGTGTGATTTGTCCACTTCTACTATATTGCACACCACTTAGGTTGCTTAACCTACGGCTTAGAAAATGGATTGATCCTCTTGAGCATATCTTCAATGAACTGTTCTTGATGTATCACGGATTCAGATTTTCCTACCGACTTGGAAAATTTGAATCCTCTATGTTGTGAAGAGGAATCGTCGTCTAAATCCTTGCATTCTCCTTCATTATAGACAACACAATTATCTACCAAGTAGAGAGCTTCTTTCATCAATTTATTCAATGTAGGGCTTTTTTTCATGTGTAGATCTTTTTGGAGATCTTCATTCCTTGGTCCTTGGATAAAAATGAGCATAAACCTTGACTGGGTTGGTAGTTCTTCCACTGGGTACTAAACTTCAAATATCTCCTCAGCCTTAAGACTACTTCTTGTGCGGATTCTCCTTCTTTCTGCTTGAATTTGTGGATTTGCGAGACGATGTTGTGAGCTATACCTCTTTGAGAGAATTCCTCCAAAAAATTGTCAAACACCTCCTCCATTGAATCAAAATCCCGGCTTTGACAAAATCAGACTAGGTGGCGGCATCCTCTTCAAGGGTTAGTTCAAATCTTGTGAACTGTGTTGGAAAGTCTAGCACTTCATCAGCTCTAATGAAGCACAAATGCTACCACATGGTCCCTGGGATCTCTATTCCCAGAATATTTCTTGTTAATCCATTTTTGAACTTGAGATGATCTGATCCTACGGTCATTCTTTTAGGCTCCTCCCCTTCTATTCCTTCTTCTGTTGGTCTCTTTTGATGTCTGCCCATTTGTTCTTTGATCTTGGTCCTCATCATGTCTAGCAAGCTCTGGGCCTCTTCTTTTCTAAGTTCTTTTGTATCTATTCTTCTTTGATCAGATTCCCTTTGTTTTTTCTTCATTTCTTCTTTACATTTCTTCTTTTTCTCTTGTTCATCCTTAGCTGCTCTCTTTGCTCCACTCTCTTGGCGTATGCCAATACTGGCTTTCTTTGTTGAGTAGTGGGATCTAATTATTGGACCTATATCTTTTCCTCATCCATTTTGATCTGCTAACTCAAAGCTAGTGGCCCCTTCATCCCTAATGTATTTTGGTTGTGTTGTTTCTTTGCTGTTGTGGTCCTTGCAGATGTAGAAGGTGCTGCCACTTCTTTGCCTTGGGTTGTCGTACTCGAACTATCCGCTTGGATAGGAAATCCTTAATGACTCTTAGCCTTGAGATGTCTCTGTCGGTATTTTGAGGTGTATAAGCAATGGTGTTGAAATATTTGGGCATTTAAGGTTCCTCCCATCTCTTTCATTGCTCCTCTTTCCACACACACTTGAAAACTCTCAGGCCATGCTGCACTTGGATGGCTTGTTGATAAAACATGCCCTCGACTATAATATGGTGCATGTCAACCTGATAGCTCTCCTTTTCTTCAAGCTTGTAGATAAGCGCTTCTGTGTCTCATTTTTCTAGGAGTACCTGATCCTGTGGCAAACAAATGACAAAAATCCAATTTTGAGCTGCACAAATGTTAGCCATTTGTGCAGTAAGTACCCTCAAAGTTAGTTTTGTCAATATCTTCTAAAATGTGACAAATGGAAGTAGCTGCAATAGGTATCATCACTACCAAATCTAAAACATCTTCACATATTTTGTATATTCGTCTCTCCCTGATTCCATACATGCTATGTATGCTCAATTTGGACACCTAAAACCTCAAATTAGACCCGAAAAGTATCTGTACCCTTTTTTACTTGGTCTTTTTGGAGCCAAGTTGGAATTCTTGACCTGTGAATTGGAGCCAAGTTGGAGCCACGATACCTGTGAATTGTGCCCATTTTTAGCATGAGTGATACCATCTAGTTCCCCTTGGTGCGTAGAGTCCACTGCCACCCTGCATGGTCAGTTTGGATAACTTGTTTGGTCACCACTTAGTTTTTCCTCTTGTTGGAAGTCCTGTCTGTTAAGCAAGCCCTAGTTATGGTTTTGGAGTTGGGTTCAAATCTTCCCTGTAGCTTCCTATGATTATTTATGTGCTTTTGGAGGGTTTGGTTGTAAACTTTGTCCCAAGGGCTAGCCAATATGCCTGTTTTTCGAAAATATCCATTGAAAACGCACATTCTATGATAAGTTGAACTCTAGCCCACGTATTGCCCCATTCCTTATGGTTAGGCAGAGCTTATGCTCCAAAAATTCAAGGCTTTTGCACAAGTTTTGCCTAGTTTTGCAATTTTTCGACTGTTGGATTCCAAAATCTGCAAATCTTTGAGTGGAAATTTCATGTTGGTCCATTTTGAGCAAATGAGCTGTATATGGACTCCTCTTCACCTATAGAACTTGTTGATACAAAAAAAAACATCATTTGAGCCCTGTGGCAGCTACTACGATCAGTGTCAGTTGAGGCTAATTTGTTTTAAAATCACATGGTTGGGTTCTACATGCCAGGGAGATCCTATTGAGGCCCTACACCTGTAGTTTGGCTACCTATTCTCTATGTGAGAACAATATCTGGGTTCTTGGGCACTTTATCTACTTTTATTGAGTTTTTAGGTATGCATTTGAGGTGATCATAGCCTCATTAGGCCCTCTGGAGGTGGACTGTCTACTGGTATGCTCTATTCATGATTTGGTGCCAGGTGGTAGCTACCGTGGTGGGTGTCACTGGCACATGCTACTGATCTGGGTCACATTTTTGCAATCCTCATGCTTTGGGGGTTCTACTGCACCTTTCATTTGGAACTTTCTACCTTGTGCAGTGCTTAGTTTTCTATGTGAGGTGCCTATACTCTATTTTTGTGTTTTTGGTGAGTGGGTTAGTTTTTGGCATGCATGCACAAATTCTATAAGCATCATAGAACTCATCGCTAGCTCCGCTCATCATGGGGATGCCTGATATGTGCGTATGGGATCTCCGAAGGTCGCGCATGCTGAAGAAAATAATCTTTTTGCTATTTACAGATTTTTTTAATAATTTTCTCAATTTTTGACTATGGTTGACCATATAATTAGAAACAAAATACAAAAATCTCTCATGTATGGAGTATATAGAAGACAATAGAATTACTTTTGGCCCGGTCATGACCTGATCCCCCTTTATTTACTTTTCAGCCATTGTTTAGCTTTTTTAAAAAATCAAATCGAAATAAAGCACAACAAGGTTTAAACCATTGTAAGACAATGCATGGTAATATACTCGTAATATATATAAAACCTTTTGCGTGCGTTCTGCAATCATTGTCTTTCTTCATGTCTCCCCCCCCCCCCCCCCCCCCCCCCCCCCCCCCCCCCCCCCCCCCCCCCCCCCCCAAAAATTGGAAATTAGGTGGATCAAAACTTTGGGGCCCATATAGATTTTTTATGAGTAGTGCAACATGTTCTTCAATAGGCATCTAGAAAACTTCAACAAGACCAACCGTATTAATGTCTTGATTGGGCTGTTTTGGCCACCATACTTGGTGTTTCTACAGCTGCTTATCCTGCCTATGGATTTGATGTTTGTCGTGTTTTTGCCATTGGAATCCAGATCCAAAGTTGACATTTTTGTGCTTGGCATAACTCTTTGGCTATCTAGACTTGCTTTGTTGACCTGGTTGGGAGTTGATTTGCTTGGTGGTTCTTGGTTGATTTGTTTGGCCTCATAGAGGGATTCAACTTAATACGCTTAGGAATCCAAGTAAGCTCCTATGTTTTTTGATCTTGAACCAACTTCTTTGGCAGCCATCTTTTTGTGATAGATACACGGGGTTCCATATGGGTATGTGAGGTGATACCAAAGTCTTTGCCGGTTTATAGGTTTTGAGTGAATGTTTTGCATATATCTCATCTTTCTTGACCCAAAATTTTTCAACGTTTTTGACTTGTGGAAAGTGGATTTGGAAAGTATTGAGTTTAAGAATCCTACTAGTATCCCTTGGATATGAAAACGTGATAGATCGCAGCAATCGTACTAACTGCCACTAGGGTCAGATTTCAGGCTAGTCACTTTTTATGGTTTCCTTATCTCTAGGACTTCCAAAGACACCTTGTATGACTTAAAATGATCACTTTTTTGCCATTGTCCAAAGTTTCAAGTCCAGTTTGGCCAATTGCTGTAAAATCTGCTCTAACTCACAACTAATGACTCAAACAATAGCCAAATTTTTTGGATATGTTCTACTAGAGTGTATGCAAGTGTACAAGCAAGAATTCCTCAATTCACATATTCCGTTCTCAAGTTATGTACACTTCTTGCATATTCAGTCACTTTTGCCATCAAAAGTTGCAATGGAATCCAAAAGAAACTTTGGCTAGTTCAAGCAACACCAAAATGCAATGTTAACCTAACTAATACTCTTACAACTAATTCTAACAACAAAATAGAAAAACATAAATCAAAACAAGCTAAAAAGAAGTGATAGCAAGGTAGATGATAGCGAAAGTTTTTAATCTAGTCTCTACTCACCACAATCGCCTACCAAACACAATTTACAACAAGACTCAAAGCGCGGACTCAATGCACAATGCACTAAAACCACTAATTAAGGTTGTCCTAACCTACAAGAAAACCAAAAGAGAACGCATGGATATTTAGTCTACTTGAGAAATCAACATGCCTCACTAACTCTCCTACGTAAAGATAAATATAATGAGCTGTAACACTTCGGAACTGGGTAAAGAAGAACCTCACTGTGACCACATGCACTAGTGTAAGTCCTACGTTCCCCGGCAATGGCGCCAATGTTGGCAGATCACTACGATTGGATGATGCAGCCTAGAGAGAACTCAAACGAACATAAATATGTCAATCTGAGGACATAACCGACCCGACTGATGCATGGAGAATCAAATGCAATGTCCCAATGTCAATGCACTAAGGAGAGAGGTTTCACTCTCAAGCAAGGAAGCAACTAAGTGAAAAATGCATAAGTCTCCGGTGCCATCTAACTAACACTCAAATGGTTGTAGAGGTCTCAAATGAACTCCAAATCACATGAAACTTGAGATTGGGGGTCTTTAGCCTATAGGCAATAGATTTTCAACATCAAAACGTGCAAATATCAACATCAGGTAGGTGAGAAACCACAATTGTTCCCACCTCTCACCTTCACCAAAAATGACAAATGAGGGGTCGTTTGGCTCCTCCTAAGGCCTAATTACTTCTATCCATGCTTAGTTTCACTCAAAACACCATCACCAACTCAAAACAAGCAATTTAACACACTAGAAAATCTAGAGATAAAATCACTCAGTATGCCGCGCACACACACTCAAACATAGCATGTAATGGAAATGCCCTATGAACTTTGAGAGTAGCGGGGTTAGGAGAATTGAAGAGAGCATTTTTGTGAGACTAATTTGAGAACATAGAGGGTGAACTTAATTGATGGTAGCAACATAATCATAGTTCTTAATTAACTTGGCATGAACAATACTTTTGCAAGAGAGAGAGTTTAGAGAACTTGACAACAATTGAGGATCAGATCTATGTGGAGCCGGGTCCCCCCTTCAATAGGCTTTTGTATTATAGATTCTCCAATCAAGAACGACTTGGTACAATACAATCTTTTTGTTCCTTGTGATCTAGGTGATGCAATGAAGATGGAAAGCTTCATGCATCACGAGCATAACATAGACTTTGTAAAAAGCATTAACTATCCTTAGCCTCAGTCCCAAGGCCTCAAACACCTTCAAAGATGGAGAGAGCTAGCGAGGAATGAGGGTAGGGAAGAGGAAGAAGAAACATCCATAGGAGAAAGAAATAGTTCCTCAATTATCCTCACTCTTCTTGCTAGCATACATAATACCATAATAATGAAGATGGAGAAGATGGCAAGCTTAAGCATTGAAACATGGCTCTTGGTTGGATTTGCATTCCATAGCCAAGAGTGTTGGTGTAGGCTCTCAACTTCTCTACTAACTTGGAGAAGTAAATGAAGCTCTTGCACTTTGCACTTCACACAATGAGAGAGAGAGAGAGAGTGTGTGTGTGTGTGGGAGAGTATACCCCCCAAGCTAGCCCCTAGCTTCCTTGGTCGACCCCCTCTTCTAGCACTCTTTGGAACTTGATTGGACCTCCTCAAGCTTTTGGCCAATCACAGGGTTACTGCATATCAAGCAACAAGGGTAGCCCTAGGACAAGTGTCTCCCTTTCCCTTTTGAGAGAGAGGACTTGATAAATGCAAAAACAATTAATTAAATCAACTAAATAATCATTGGACCCCTCGGAAGTCCAACCAATAAGCTTTAGGCACACTATGAGGGAAACATGAAGAGGAGCTTGACATGTGTCCTATTTGCCTTCTTGGTACCAAGCTTGCCTTGTGTGAGGGTGTGTGTGCTCTCTCTCTAGTCCCTAGACTGAGGGTTTGTCCCCCCCCCCCCCCCCCCTTGTGTAGGCATATACATTGACTTTGTGGAACACCTTACCCTCAAGCACCTTATTCATGGAGTACCTTAGCACCTTAGTCATTAAGCACCTCACGAACCTTAGTCAGCAAGCACGACAAGCACCTCAAGCACCTTAGTCAAAAAGCACAACAAGCACCTTAGTCAAAAATCACAACAAGCACCTTAGTCAACAAGCACAACAAGCACCTCAAGCTTGGGCCGGGTTTCCACCTCAAGCACAACCCTAGCTTGCCTAAGGTCAAAGGACTTTTAAAACTAACCTTTGGGGGTCTTTAATGAAGCTAACTCTATCTCTCGTTTGGACCCCTTTATCATTGGCCCCGTGTTAAATTAGATCTGTAAGCACATACCTATATTTTAACCGTGGTTCCCGATTATTCTCCCACATCAAATGATCAATGAATATGAAAAAATCATTTAGGTTACTTAAATATTAGATTTTATGACATTACCTCTCTCTTGAAATCATAGTCATCCCCAACTATTAGGTAGAAGAGATAAAGCCTTAGTCTTTAGTCAATGTTTCTTAGCGGGTTGAGGATCCCTTTTTACCCTACAACATCATTCCAAGATGGATGACTAATCCATTTGGTGCTTGGGAGACATAGCTGTCGCAAGCATGCCTGCTCTTTAGTCCATTTCATTCTCCCAAGTAGAGTGACAAATACTACTTGGTGTTTGAGAGACGTCATCAACACAAACATGATTCTAAGTATGCATACAACTTAAATTTGTGCATAATAAAAAAATAATTAGTCTAATGTAGCATTGTAAGCATTGACAAGGTCCATACTATCCTTAAGTTGTATTCCTTGCATCAATTTAGCATCTTCAAAAGGATAATTTTTGAACTTAATAAGATACCACTGGATAATATTACCATGTCATATTACCTTGTCTTCATGTTGAAGGATAGCTTGGGGTTGTAGCACCTCTTCTCGTTCTTCGATTTGGAAAGGGTCTTCAACAAATGGTTCACTTGGAAGATCTCCTTTGTAGGGCTTAAGTAGGCTCACATGAAAAGCATTGTGTATGAGCCAATGGTTGGGAGACTTGAGTTGATAAACCATCTAATTGATTGGCTTCAAAATTTGAAAAGGACCATAGTATAATTTTGCTAGTTTAGCATAATACTTTTGATGGCCCGTCGGTTTTTGCCCGTCGTTTGCCTCAATCAAGCCTTGGGAAACTTAAGTAAAACCCAATCATTTTCTTTGAATGTTAAGGCCCTTATGTGCTTGTCAGTAGCATCTTTTTGCCTTTGTTGAGAGATAGATATAGCCTCCTTAATCTTTTGAAAACATTCTTGTAGGTCACAGCTATACTCATCGGCAACGAAGATCTTCTCGTGTATTGTAAGTAGCAAGGGACTTTTAGGTCTTCCCTCATGGATTTCAAAACATTCTTTGCTTGTAGAAGTATGGACAATATTATTATATGCATACTCTATAAGAGGTACATATTTTCCTATTGTGAGCATTGATCTACTTCTGTAACATAAGTCTTTAGTAGATTGAGAATCGTAAGATTGGCTATCTCACTTTGGCCATCCATTTGTAGGTGATAGGTCAAAGAGAAATTCAATCTTGTACCTAGATTTTCAAAGAGACCTTTCCAAAAATTATTGGTCATTCTAGGATCTCTATCTGACATGACAGATGTTGACAATCCATGGTTTTTGAAAATCTGGGGTATGAAGAAGGTTTCCATTTGGTGTGCCTTAATAGTCTTTTTGACAGGAATGAAATGTTCTTCCTTGCTAAACATGTTGACTATTGTCCATATTCCCGTATTCCCATGGATAGACTTGGGTAATCCAAAGATAAAATCCTTGGATATACTCTCCCACGGTGAATTAGGGATTGGCAATGATTGGAGTAATTTAGGTTTCTTCCCTCTATCATACTTGGTCTTTTGGCATACCACATATTTTGAAACATACTCTTTCATGTCTACTTTCATGGTAGGCCAATACAAGAACATCTCTACTCCTCGAAGAGTATGTTAAATGCCTCTATGCCCCGCATAGGGAGGAGCATGGGATTCATACATAAGTTTCTCACGAAGGGAGTGGCTAACACATAGCCTATTTCCATAAGGAAGATAACCATCCTGCAAGGTGAATGGTTCCTCTTTCTTCCCCAAATCAAGAGCTGACATTATGTCTTTAAAGCTAGGGCCAGTAGCATACTCTTCTATCATAGAAGATAGATCATTGTGAGTTTCTATAGACACTGCATTAACTTTTGGTCATCAAGAAAGTGCACTGGCCACTTGATTGTGCTTACTAGCAACGTGAGCAATATGAAAATAAAATTGCGAAAGAAAATTTGCCTACCTCATTTGTTTGTGAGAAAGCTTAGTTTGGGTCATGAAGTACTTGAGCCTTTGATGGTCTGTTCATAAAATAAATGGAGTCCCTAATAGATAGTGCTTCCATGTGTCTATGGCATGTAAAAAAACTAAAAGCTCTTTGTCGTATATACCTAAGACGCGTTCATCCATATTGAGCCTTCAGCGCTCATATGCTATGGCATGCCCTTCTTGAAGCAAGACTGCTTCAAGGCAATCACCACAAGTATCACATTGGACCTCAAAAGGCTTTGAAAGATCCAAAAGCATAAGGATTGGTTGTGAGGTAAGGTTCTCTTTGAGCTTGTCAAAAGCATTTTGCTTCCCTCATTTTGGAGGTAAGTCCATAGGGATATCATCGATGAACACATCTTGGAATCCTTTTAGAAAAGTAGATATGAAGCTTGAACGCCCAACTTAGTGGCCAACCCTGTTGATATGAAGTTGTGAGTAGAGCCAGGTTCAAACAAGATGAAGGCATCATGCTCCCTTACTTTTCCCCAAGCATAGGAGAGAGGTGATCCTTTGCAATGAGCATCCTCTTTTGGAGCTTCAATAGTGGAAGCTCTAGGAGTCTCATTGCGAGCATTTCTCTTGGGGCAAGAACGATAGCCATGTCCTTGCTCCCCACACTTGTGGTCCTTGCAAAAAGCCTCAAGCTCTTTAGGAGAGAGTTCATTTACCTTTGTAAACTCCCTTCTCCTTGGACCGATTATTATTGTTGTTGTTGTTGGAATTTCCTTGGGAAGAATTTTGGGCATTGGTTTTTCCCTTTGTATCATTTTTGTATTTGCTTTCCATGGGCTTGACATTCTTTCTAGCCCCTTATTGGAAATTGATGCGCGAAGCAACCTTAGAACCAAGCCGTTCAGAGTTGACGTACTCGGCCATCTCTGTAATGGAATTGATATTTCTATCAATTATAGCAGTTGAAAGTGGAAAAGGCTTGACGGAGCTAGGCCTACGTATTTGCAAATATATTTCATGTATTGTTCAAGTGCTCTTTATGAGCTCCGGCCATTTATGAGCTCCGGCCATTTATGATCGGCTGGCCAGTTTGTACTCATTTTTTGGGCATTCAAAAAATCTGTAAATAAATACATGCAAAAGGGAAATGCTCACTCTTGCACAGGGGGAGATTGCACCCAATGTTTGTGTTGCTCTTCTCTCCTTTCCCCTCCCCTCTCATCATGTAGGCGTAGCACTCAGCTCTAGGAGGTGCGCCTGCAAGCTTCCTTTCTCTCTCTCCCGCTCTCTTTCCCTCTCTGTTCATGTATGGCAGCGATTATGGTGCACAAGTTATTTTTTCAGGTATACAGTTTTGTCTATTATGACTTGTAGTTTGTTGTTTTTGCTATTTGCAGGGCAGCCACGCATACAATTGTAGCAGTGGTATCAGAGCGTAGGCTACGCCCCAAGCCTGACAATTTTTGACAAGTAGCAACTAAGTGTTTTGTTTCCTTATGCTTGTAGATTTTGTTAATTGCTTCAATTTATAATAATTAGTGTGGATTGTATGAGATAGATAGTGATCTTTAGAAATTGAAGAAAATCCTATCGTTATTGTCATAATATAGGGCATATTAGTATAACTATCACTACAACACTACATGGAGATATCGACGCACGTATATCGATGAAATTAGCGGGCATCGATATACGCGTCGCAATGTGTGTCGATGTACACGTGGAAAGGCTTTATTTCCCACGCGTATATCGACGCGTATAGCGACGCAAAAAAATTTGGGGGAAAAAAGAGAAACCCGCGAGCACCAGGGGCCATTTTCGCCTGCGCTCTGCTCAAATCTTGGCCTCCACCTGCTGCGCACGTATTATGCGCCCCCCCCCCCCCCAATCCCTCTCTCTCTCTCTACATCGTGTGTGTGTGTAGGAGAGAGAGAGAGAGAGAGAGAGAGAGCGAGAGAGAGAGAGAGAGAGAGAGAGAGAGAGAGAGAGAGAGAGAGAGAGAGAGAGAGAGAGAGAGAGAATTAATGTATGCTTAGGAAATTAAAATTAAAGAAAAATAATTAAAGAGAGAAATGAAATGAAATGTTATATTAACGTCTTCGAAAGGCCAAAGTGACCTATGAGACATGAGACAAGAAAGTTACAATGTGATGGATCTGATACAAAGTCAGAGTAAGAAGATGACAAAATAAAATATTATGGAATCCTAAACTGCTGGGTATGGACTAAACGGCTAAACCAGCTAGCTGGGATAGGTAGATCATAGGAGATCTAATAGCTGTCGCTGGCGGATCTCATCAATCTCCTCCATGGTCAGTAGTTTGACCGGGCGTTATGCATGTCGAGCCAAAGTGACCTAGCTAGATCCTCTGATGCAGCCTCTGTCGATGTTGTGTAGTCCTCCGCAGTCGTGGACGTCTAGATCTCCCTAGCCGTGCACGTCTAGTCGTGCACGTCAACCAATCTATGAAGGCGCCAAAATATCTGTGCTTCGTACTTGTCTGGCGCGCGTTTTTGAATCTTCAGTCAGTGTACGGGTGGTCAGATGCAAGCGTCACTGCTTTGTTTAGGTACGTAATTTACAAAAGAGATTTTTCGATTGCAACGGTGATGTGCTCGGAGAGCTTTTTAATTTAATGTGGCTTAAACAGGTTATTGCGGGAGATGGTTCTCCCGGCTGGCAATGAAATGCCCCCCTCCAGGCCAGACGCAAAGCAACTTTTGACCTCAGTTGGCTTGGACTACAACAAGATTCATGCATGTCCAAATGATTGCATTTTTTTTCGCAATGAATTCGTAGATTGTCTGTCGTGTCCTAAGTGCGGAGCAATGCGCTACAAACAAGATGCAATTGGCGAGACAGTGCCAGCTAAAGTGTTGCGACATTTCCCTATTATTCCTAGGATAAAAAGCATGTTTCGTTGTGGTTCCATTGCAAAGTTGATGTGGTGGCATTCTACGAATAGATCCACTGACGCAACTTTTAGGGTGCCCGCTGATTCGAAGACTTGGAGGCACATTGAAGATACCTGGCCACATTTTAAGAGTGAACCACGCAATTTGCGTTTGTCCATTCTCCATACGTTGCCGTACTGGGGTGATCTACTAATTAACCATTTGCTGGATCCAATGCATATATTCAAGAATGTGGGAGAGCTCCTCTGGAAGACAATCATGGGAATGAAAGACAATCGAGCTTCACGAGATGATTTGCAGTCGGTTGGAAAGATGCCAGAGCTGTGGCCTTTCACCAATGCGGCTGGTCAAACAAAACTTCCAAGAGCGCCATGGGTATTGCTAAAAAACGAAGAGCGACAAGTGAAAAGGGTGATTTCAGAGTTCAGGACGCCAACAGGATATATGAGATGTCTCAAGACAACATTCACCCGTGACGATCAACTGTCAGAGGCGGGTATGTCCTCATCTCCGCAGCACAGGCGCACTCGCCGATCTCGGCGATCGTTAGGTGGAGGTGGTGGTTGCTGTGGAAGAGGGTCCATAGATGCTTCGACCCCTCCTCGCTCACGACCCCCATCAGGTGGAGGTGGTGGTTGCTGTGGAAGAGGGTGCACAGATGCTTCGACCCCTCCTCGCTCACGACCCCCGTCTTACCCAGGCACTCCTCTCGACACACCTCTTGGCACACCTCAGACACCTTGGGGGGCACACGATCTTAGTGCCTCCAAGCTCTATACTGTACGGGGCGATGGTTCTGTTGACATGGATAGAGTCGGGACTGAGATGCGATAGCGGATTCGCCAGCTCGTGGAGCTACAGTTTTCGACCAGTATTCTGACGTCTTGGGATCAACAAGAAAAGGAAAAAGTCACTTACATAGTGGAGACCATCCTGAGAGGGTACCAGCCTGCTCCAGGTTCTTTCGTTGTTTCGGCGTGGTGGATCAAGGGTGTTGCACGGGACACCATCAAACATCAACGAGATGCAGCTCGGAAGGCTTTCAAGATCGGCTCGCCGAAGCCTTCGGGCATCCCACACGAGACGTGGCTACAGATCAGGGAGGATGAGCGGACAACGGCCACGCGGTTCAGACAGCAGTGTGAGGCCGCGCAGGTACGACAGATGACTAGGGGGACATCTCATCTTGGCAGCGGAGGCTTCGACACCTTTCGCTATGAGTTTGTGAGTTTCTAATCCAATCTTAACTATGGCGTTTTTTAAAACGCGATGAATCATGTATTCTTATTACTTTGATTTTTGTATAAACGCAGAATCTTGCGATGCATCGAGCTCCATCACGCGAGGAGGAGTCAGATGGATATCGCAGAGGTATCTATGAAGTACTGAATGATCTTGAAGCTTCAGGAGAGCCTGTAGACTGGGAGGCCTTACAGTCTCGCTGATCGCTTGAGGTGAGACGTTAATATGTGTGAGTTGATTTAATTAAGTCAGTATATGTGAAGTAATATCAATACTAATTTTGTGAGTTGTCCTATGTGCAGGTTGTGACGCCTAGTCATTAGTGGACCAGATTTCATCTATATGCTTTGTGAGACACAGACACGCTTCTGTGTCTCTTTTTTTGTACAAACAGTTAGTGTTCAGACAGTTATTGTTTCCCTTATGGTTATGATTATTGTCATTGTCATTGTATAGACAGTTATTGTTTCTCTTTTTGGTTATGCTTATGGTTATTGTTAATTTTGTTTATGGTTATAATTATATCCATTATGATTTTGATCAAAGTGATTATAGCCGGTTATGGTTTTAAGTTATGGTTATGCTTTTAAGTTATGGTTATGGTTCGTTATGGTTATGCTTTTAAGTTATGGCTATGCTTTTCAGTTGGTACGATTGTCTTTCATTGGCTTTAAATCTCATGTGAGATCCTACATGGATAGCATGTAGGAGGCGTATACATGATATGGTTTTTTTTGAAAAGTTTATGTAAAAACAAAGAGAACTCTGCCGAAATTTCTGCGCGCGAGAGCATGGTTGATATTTTGGTGCTGCTCGCTTTCTTGGGCAGAGGGCAGGAAGTCTGGCTGTGGCTGTGTCCATCTTTTAATTGGGCACAGGCCAGGCTACCTGCCCTCTGCCCAAGAATTTTTTTTTTCTGCTATGGTCGTCGCTATATACGTCGCTATGCTCGTCGCTATGCACGTCGCTATACGCGTCGCTATCAGCGTCGCTATACGCGTCGCGATCAGCGTCGCTAATAGCGACTGGGTTCACAGCGACGCTCATAGCGATGGGCAGCGTCGATATATGCGTCGATAACACCTTCTTTTGTTGTAGTGTATGTTAATTAAACATATTGTGGTGTGTGGTCGTGCAGGTAGAGTCTGGCCACCTAGTGTGGTCAGACATGTTATGGTTGTAACTACCTCTCATGATAATATAAGGAGGTGACTGACAAGAGGAAGGTATGCTCATTTGGTCTCAATCTTACTCTACATTTGGGTACGCCACATTGGTGGAGTTGACGGGCAAGGGTTGGTTAGAAACCTTTTCTTTATTTTCTTGGGGAATCCCTACGACAGTGCCGATGGCATTCCTGCTTGTGAGAGAGAGAGAGAGAGAGAGAGAGAGAGAGAGAGAGAGAGAGAGTTCTCGTACACGTTCTTTCTTGTACGTATGAAGCTATTGGAAGCTCCTTCTTTGGCAGCAAGAGCACACCTCTCCCTTCACGTTCGTTCTTTTCACCTCGTAGTGCTAAAGGTATTGAGCTGTAGCAGTTGGTATCTCGTCCACATTCTCTCCGCCATAGCCAAAATCGAGCCGCAGCAAAAGCGTGGCCTTTCGAACCTGCACTTGTTGAGGGCTCCGATCAAGGTGCTCTCCAGTAGGAAACACAACCCCAAGGTTGTCAAGAAGAATTTCAAAACCACACAAATGGAGAAGGAACTCTTTCAGGAAATTTCTTCCAGGAAGGCGAAACTCTTTGAAGATGCAACTGCTGCTTTTCGTTAGAGCTTCATCAGCCCTTCAGATTTTCTCCTGACGTTTGCCTTCATAAGCTGCATAGCTTTGTTTTCTTGCTCTTCCCACACACCACAATATTAATAAAATAGATTAAATTTAATCAATCTACAAGGATACAGGGGAATGAGAAAGGATCACGAGTATTTTGTGGATGTTTTTAAGGTGTATGAAAAAGGGGGTTCAATTTTTCAAAAAAAAAAAAGCCACGTTTGCACCTTCATCTGCTGTGTTTGCTGTGTTGGAAACTCTCATTTTCTTCCCATGTGCACAACACCTTCACGGATATTAAAGCGATCATGACAAAACAAAACAACACTCTACGCTATAGACGTCCATGGCCTGCGGAAGCCAAAGCATTTGCATGTGACCTCAGCAACAACAAGAAGCGCAATAAATAGAAGCGCAGTCACAGTAGGGGTGGACCATAGGCCGTTAACATGAGTCAGCAAGCACTGGTGGCAATTAGGGGACTATACAGCCAACCACGTCATGGAGGTCAAGGCCTTGTCGCCATCTTAACAAAACAGTGGCAACATTAGCGGCAACAGAGGCAGCATTAGTGGTGGACGACCAAGGGGCACTAGCCGCCAGTTCGAGTGGCCGTGTTCGATTCCTGAACACCTACCATCTTCACTTGCATTCTTTTGACTCTTGCCGTCAACCACCATTAAAAAATATATATATATCACTCTCTCTTTCCCTATCGTCTACTGCCGACTGCTGACAAGAGCTACACAACCACCCAGCACCCTCGGTCTCTCTCTATCTCTCCTTTGCAGACGCCAGTCCCACTGCATGTCTCTCTCTTACTCGGGCAAGCTGGTCGAGACCACTTCCAGGTTCACCGGGATTCACCCACTCCTCGCCATGCTTTCTCTGCGCCCGAGCAGCTACCTCTCTTTTTCAGTGGCGCCCACCTTGCAGCTATCAACCACGTACAGTTTCCTTTTGTGGCCACCACTCCACCAAAACCCTCCGGCTTCAACTCCTATATACACACACGAACGTTCAGTTGCATGCATTTTCTCTCTTTGGTCTACTGGCGGCCACAAACATAGTGCCTGTTTTACACACTCTCTCTCTCTCTCTCTCTCTCTCTCTCTCCCCCCCCTACTCATCCGCCATGGAAGCCATCTCTTTATCCCTCTCCCTTTAGTTGGCAACCACCCTTTTGGTGGTATACCACCGACCAACCCACTGCAACGTTCTGTGCCGCCATCTCTCTTTCTCGTTTTCTCTCTCTACCCCTTGTTGTTGCAGAATAGTTGCGCACACACCGATTCCAATCACCACCAACTTGCATGCATTGACAACGCTTTGGCAAACCCCTTCTGCAGTGCTATGAGAGCATCTCGCTGTTCTTGTCCCACCTGCAAGCTCCCCTCTATACGAAGATGAACCTGAAACTGTGGATCTTATTTTCCCCTGAAGCAGATGTTTCTCCAGGCAAGAGTTGGCCGGAATGTAGATGGTACAGATGCGAAGCTTTACAACAGAGCTTTGGAGTTACGGTGCCAATTTGACGCGTAGTTTAAATGGGATATGTAGCTGTAGTTTCAGACTTCAGACTTCAGTATTGCGTGATTGAAGAGAAGGTTTCATTTTTGTAAGATGTTGTAATTCAAGTTGTCCTTATAAGGTTGAGATTGTATCTTAAAATGGCTCTACAAATCATGCTTTGGCAGCTGATACTCATGATTTTTCGTCTTGCTCTTGTATTGCTGTGTGCTCTCGAACAGAAGGTTGTGGATAAGAATAAGCGTAATTGCACCAGCTATCTAGATTTTGGATCATAACTCCTTGTGTAGGGTTTGCACTAGCAGTTTTTTGTTCTCTGCATTGTGCAGGTGTAGTGTGCTTATGAAAGCACAACAGGTGCTTGACAAGTCCATTGTCCCCCCTCATCGCTGCCCCTTCCTTTTTTGTTTTTTTCCTTGCCCAGATCGAGGCTTCCAGTACAGACCTCTGATCCCTCCCCCTTCATCTTCACGCGACCTGAATGAGAGCTTGCAGGTGGGTAGTACTCCGGCCATACAAGATGAGCTATCCAGTTCTCGTGCATCTTCCTTTCATGGCGGCAACTCCACTTTGCAGGCCATGCTCGCCATGTTTCCACGCGACTCAAAGAAAACCACTGCATCATGTTTTTTTTATAATATATAAAAAATTCTAACAAAGGGGTGATTCCCACCGAGAGAGAGCCTCTCCAGACCATGACTACATCATTGCCACAACTACCATTCATTTTCTTCTCTACATCGTAACCGACTGCAGTCGGGGAAGGCAAGCTTCAAATATGGATGTCTTGACCAGGCATAACATACAGCCAGACAACGAATTAATGACTAGTGGAACTTTCTCGATGGACAACAATTGCTTTGCAACTGCCACACTATAGCTGACAACCTACTTGGTCATGGCAACACTCTTCAGTGAATGATGCAATACTTTTTCCTACAACGCCTGTTGTGCCGACCATCCTCTGGCATCGACAGCACCGTGATGACGATTTTATTTTAATTTTAATTTTTTAGTCTCTTTTATTGTACTTCATTTTTGTACCCAGGTATTGTCGTAGATCCACAAGAGTTTGATCCCATGGCCTTTTGAAGACTAGTAATATAACATTTTATTTCATTTCGCTCTTACTCTTTCCCCTCCCAGTACCGCCAATTACAACGGTGAACATTGATGAAATTCATCAACGAGCAGTGTAATACTTTCTCTAAAAATGTCGAGCAGTGACGATGATATGATGGTTTACTCCAATGAGACTTTTTGTTTCAATCTTTCACTTTACTTTATTGGAATAGATACACAAGGATTGTATCAGTTTACTTTCATACATAATTTTTGCACTTTGAAGACGGTTAATATAACATTTCATTTCATTTTCTCTCTCTCTTTCCCCCCTCAACCAATATGCGGACCCTACCTTTGTATTCGATTACCCCCAACCTCGCAAGTCGATGACCTGTTGTCCTCCACACACACTCACTCGTCAATTTCGATGATATATGCATACACACTCACACACACACACACACACACACACACACACACACACACACACACACACACACACACACACACACACACACACACACACACACACACACACACACACACACATACTGTAAGTGTTCAATATGGTCTTTCATAGTTTGAAGTTAATGTTCGTGGCTACGCGGTGTGAGATTTGTGTGTCTATATTTAAGGTGGCAATAAGCTGCTATGTCTCTTGGTATTTTAATGTTTGTTGTATCCATTCAAAGATGACCATCGAAAGTAGTTCCTACGAAATTTTTCACGAGAAATTCTCTTTGGATCAGAGTACTCATAGCAATGTTTGTTGATCGAGTTACGGCTTGCCAAAAACAATTTTCCTAACTACATACAATATGGGCACACCTAAAGCTCTTTTGTTTTTAGATCCAAATTCAAAGATTTTCAGGTATTCACACTAGAACTTGTTAAAACTTTGTCGATTTACTTAAGGAAAGCGTGGAATCTAGACGATGTTTTGCTATTTTAGCTAGTTTCAATAACACTGGTGAAATTTTACTAGCTTCTAATTTTCTTGCGAAAACAATCAATGGTTTAAACACTTACTCACATATATAGTCCACCTCACCGATATCTGACACCCATCTGTACGACTTGATCTTTATGGCATCCATAATTTGGTTTGTTCTAACTTGCATAACATTACTCAAATGATGAATTTTGTTGTTGACCTTCATTTTCAAGAAATTATTTAGCATTTGCCGATTTGGATACTAATCACTTTTGCAAACCACCTCCAGGTACGTAATTTATCATTGTTTTCCATGGTGTTTTAGTTCTCTTTAATGAATCCATTCCTATATATATCTATGGCTATCATATTTCATAAGGCCTCATCAACTACGTAACATATCCCGTTTGCCTATATTGCAATGGCATCCCTTAACATACTCCTACAATAATACTCACTTTCACTACTTGCTTGGAAGTTTATTTTGTTGGTGCATATATTTAAGGACACAAAGTCAAGCAGTTTGCAATGGGGATAATACCATTGGACAATTTGAAAGCAAAAAGATCTTTTACTTCTTTGCATTTTCTTATGGCATATGAAATTAAGAATCCCTAAAGTTCTGTCTTGTGCTTGCACTGCATGTAATTTCTATTGTGAGGATTTGGCATTAAGATGTGCAGCTACTCATATGAGCTGCAGCGCTTTGAGTTAGTGAGTGAACAAAAATTTGTGAGTACTCTGCTACTCAACTATACTCCAAAATGGTATCAAAAAGCTACTAACCATTTTCTCTTTTATGTCTTGTCTGGTCGATTGGTCACATGCACACAGATTTGCCGATTTAGGCAGTGCGTTAATGCTCATCCTGGTGTAGATTTGCCGATTTAGGCAACACCACTTGTCTGTGCAGATCCGCCGATTTATGCAGCACCACAACAAACTACAGATTCACGATTTGTTCTTAACACTATCAAATGCAGATTCATAGATTTAGGTAGCATTAGTGCAAATTTGCCGATTTAGGCATCAGATCTTATTGGTGTAGACTCGCCGGTAGAGGCAACACCGATCACAAAATCATGCTGCACTGGTTGGCCACCACTGCAAGTTGTATGATTTTGTTACTCAGGTATACAAAATGAAGGATATTTGGATTTGGATTGGAATTGGTATATGATGCTTTTTTGTCATGACAAAATTTATGCAATTGGACTTGAGATTGATGAACATTGATTATTGAATGATGAGTGTGACCAATGATATCCTGATTCATTAGGGTATGACATATACTGCTTATTCTAGTGGTATGGGACACTAGAATAGGTAGTATGTGCATGACGGCAGGCATAAGCAATGTTATCTCGTTTCATAAATTTTTATTTTTCAACGTGCTATTTTTGACACAGAATACTAATCACTATTTTTGACAAGTATGGTTTGCATATTTTTATCTTCGCAACTGAGGACAATTGCTTTCCAACGGAGAGGTATGTAATGGAATTGATATTTCTATCAAAATTATTGCAGTTGACAGGTGGAAATGGCTGATTGAGCTAGGCCTACGCATACGCAAATATATTTCATGTATTATTCAAGTGCTCTTTATGAGCTCCAACCATTTATGACCGGACCGGCCAGTTTGTACTCATTTTTGGGCATTCAAAATATCTATAAATAAATACGTGCAAGAGGGAAATGCTCACTCTTGCAGGGGGGGAGATTGCACCCAGTGTTTGTGTTGCCCTTCTCTCCTCTCCTCTCCCCTCTCGTCGTGTCGACGTAGCACCCCACTCTAGGAGGTGTGCCTGCAGGCTTCCTTTCTCTCTCTCCCTCTCTCTTTCCCTCTCTGTTTGTGTATGGCAGCGATTATGGTGCACAAGTTATTTTTTCAGGTATACTATTTTGTCAATTATGGCTTGCAATTTGTTGTATTTGCTATTTGCAGAGCAGCCATGCATCCGGTTGTAGCAATCTCTTCAAGTAATTATGCACAAAACTGTTGCTTTTGCTCGACAAAGTCTATCTTTTGGAAGACAGTAGCCTTGAGATGTAAGTCCCAAAACTTGTCCACATATTTGTGAATAGACTCACGGGAGAGAAGCTTTAAACTGCACCATTCAGTAAGCACTTTTTCCTTTGCATCGCTTGCAAGGAATTGCTTCATGATGGAAACTCTTAGAGTTTTCCACGTCTTTGGGGCTTTGCCATTGCAAAAATTTGTCAAACACCTCCTCCATTGACTCAAAATCCTTGCGTTTGATAAAATCAGACTAGGTGGCGGCATCCCCTTCAAGGGTTAGTTCAAATCCTCTAAATTGTGTTGGAAAGTCTAGCACTTCATCAGCTCTAATGAAGCACAAATGCTACCACATGGTCCCTGGGATCTCTATTCCCAAAATATTTCTTGTTAATCCATTTTTGAACTTGAGATGGTCTGATCCTACGGTGATCCATCAATCTAAGCATAGGGTCTCCTAATCCTCCTCTATGAGCTCTTTCTAGCCTAGTGTATGGTAAGTGTTCTTCCCCTAGGAATGCTCATAATCCATAATTCTTGGTTGGTCTAGCAGGTGGTCGTTATTCTCCTTAGACCCTTTCTTTCCATTTTCATTCTCGTTCTCAATATCATGCTTTTGTATTGGTTGGATTTGACATTCTTGTTCTACTGTCATCTTGGTATTGCTGCTGATAGTGTGGTGGTATCGATGGTGCTCCTAGCCCTGACGAGGCTTGATCACCACATATGTTTGTGTTCTATTCTAGTGTTGCATAATGAGCATGCTTGAAATGATAGCAATGTGGCTTGTTCGTCTTGAGGGTTAGGCAATAGGTTGTCTAGTCGTATGCAACGTGGTGTTGTAATCATCTGAAAAGGGATTTGTGGATTTTCTAGGGGTATGTGTGGGCTTTTTCTTCTCTTTAGAAGCATGTGCTGACAATTCTGGTGTTATCACTCTTTCTAAATCCTTTGGGTGGATTGGCTCATATTCTCATCCGTGCTTATCGACAAAAATGATATGGGTTCCTATTTCAGAGTCATATGGAAACAAGCGAAGGACTTTGTCTTTGATTAATTCATCACATTGGGTTCCATGCGACAACGGTAGTAAGCGATCACTCTCCCATTCTTGTACTTGTAAATCAATATTTTCATGAATTTTAGCCACTCTTGCCACTTCCTTGTCGTGAATGTAAAAGACTCTAGGAAGGCTAAGTTTAGGACATAGTTCTTGGGTCTCCATAATCATCTTCCCTTTTGCCACATTGTCTCCATACCATTGTAATTTTTTGGGTCTCTAACAATGAGTTACTGGCTCCCCTCTTCATCGTGGAATCTATTGCCATCGTTGTTTACTAGGATTATTTCCAATCTTGTAGTAGGTCGTTCTTCAATACAAATACATTGCCATCCTCGAGAATTTGCGTACACTAAGGCTCCATGGATGTTTGTTCCCTTTAGAAAGATTTTTGTGTATTTAGGTGTGTTCAAAAGGGTTTGGGAGGTGCTACCCCTTATGCCCCCTTATTGTTGAAAGCCTCCTGGTTGTTGGTTAGCCATTCAGTAATATGATTTGTCAAAAGATGTGTCAATATCACTACCATCTTCTATGATTGGAGCCAAGGGATATATCTTGGCTTGGTTTACACTCTCTTCACAGTGGATACTAAACTCCCTTGGTCTGTTATTGCTCTACCTTCTCTTGAAAGATGCCTACCAGATCACAAATACATGAAAAAAGATAGATAGTCTCTTGCAAAATCCCAACCTCTTACTTGTGAGGTCAGTTAGCTCCTGGTAACTCTTGCTCTTGGTAACCTGGATACCTATATACACAAGATCAATCGCTTTGTCTCTTGGTCTTTTAAGTGATTAGTCCAAATTTCTCTCCAAAATCTTCACTAAAATTCAAAAATTTGCAAAAATTCTAAAAATAAAATCAACAATTTCTCAAATCAAAGCCCAATCTTTAACAAGCTCTTTTAGAGTGATTTTAGAGTCTGTTTGGTTCAACCAAGGTATTTCTAGAATCCTAGCAAGATGGCCTATAGGCTATTAGGGTCAAATTTCCAAGCTAGACCAGATGGCAGGCAACTGTGATATCTGACACTGATGGAATTTTTTGGCCTGGTCAATTCTTGCTGGTTGGTCTTTACTTGGTGAGTCTTTTGACACCCAGTATGAAGTGTTTTGACACTTTTTGATGCTTGTTGGGTCAACTATCAGGTTTTAGCGTTAGATTTTTAGTTTATGGGTGATTAGAGGAGCTTTTACTGGTCCAAATGAGTCAAGGAAGGTATATTTGGGATGTTTGCACTGCTAGGAATCAACTGACACACCAACTTGGTCCCAATTTGGCATAGATGGAAACTATCATGATAGATGGCTTTTGTGTGATTTTTGAGTTTTGGCACTTCCGGTGGCTTCCCAATCACCTGTATAGTCTTTTGCACCTATGTGACACTTGCAATTTTGGATTTGACTTGTCAAAAGTCAAGTTAACTCCCCGTGCTTGGTCACTTAGGCCATTTTGGCTGATTTTTCAACCTTTTTGACTTGTGGAAAGTGGATTTGGCAAGTATTGAGTGTAAGAATCCTACTAGTATCCCCTGCATATGAAAACAAGATAGATGGCAGCAATCATGGTAACTCCAAAGTTTCAAGTCCAATTTGGCCAATTATTGTAAAATTTGATCCAACTCACAACTAATGACTCAAACAATAGTCAAAATTTTTGGATACGTTCTACTAGAGTGTATGCAACTCTACAAGCAAGAATTCCTCAATTCACACATTCCGTTCTCAAGTTATGTACACTTCTTACATGTTCAGTCACTTTTGTCATCAAAACTTGCAATGGCATCCAAAAGCAACTTTGGCTAGTCCAAGCAACTCCAAAATGCAATGTTAACCTAACTACTACTCTTACAACTAATTCTAACAACAAAATAGAAAAATACAAATCAAAACGAACTAAAAAGAAGTGATAGCAAGGTAGATGATAGCGGAATTCTTAAATCTAGTCTCTACTCACCACAACCCCCTACCAAACACAATTTACAACAAGACTCAAAGCGCGGACTCAATGCACAATGCACTAAAAACAGTAATTAAGGTTGTCCTAACCCAAAAGAGAACACATGGATATTTAGTCTACTTGAGAAATCAACAAGCCTCACTAACTCTCCTATGTAAAGATAAATATAATGAGCTATAACACTTGGGAACTGGGTAAAGAAGAACCTCACCGTGACCTCCTGCACTAGTGTAAGTCCTACGTTCCCCGACAATGGCACCAATGTTGGCGGATCACTGCAATTGGATGATGCAGCCTAGCGAGAACCCAAATGAACATAAATATATCAATCTGAGGACGTAGCCGACTCGATTAGTGCATGGAGAATCGAATGGACCGTCCCAATGGCAATGCACTAAGGAGAGAGGTTTCACTCTCAAGCAAGGAAGCAACTAAGTGAAAAATGCATAAGTCTCCCGTGCCATCTAACTAACACTCAAATGGTTGTAGAGGTATCAAATGAACTCCAAATCACATGAAACTTGAGATTGGGGTTCTCTAGGCTATAGGAAATAGATTTTCAACATCAAAACATGCAAATGTCAACATTAGGTAGGTGAGAAACCACAATTGTTGCCACCTCTCACCTTCACCAAAAATGACAAATGAGGAGTCGTTTGGCTCTCCTAAGGACTGCTTACTTCTATCCATGATTAGTTTCACTCAAAACACCATCACCAACTCAAAACAAGCAATTTAACACACTAGAAAATCTAGAGATAAAATCGCTCATTGCGCCGCACACACACACACACACACTCAAACATAGCATGTAATGGAAATGCTCTATGAACTTTGAGAGTAGCGGGATTAGGAGAATTGAAGAGAGCATTTTTGTGAGACTAATTTGAGAACATAGAGGGTGAACTTAATTGATGGTAGCAACATAATCATAGTTCTTAATTAACTTGGCATGAACAATAATTTTGCAAGAGAGAGAGTTTAGAGAACTTGACAACAATTGAGGATCAGATCTATGTGGAGCCGGGTCCCCCCTCCAATAGGCTTTTGTATTATAGATTCTCCCATCAAGAACGACTTGGTACAATCTTGGGGCGGTCACTTTTTACAACGTGTATGATATCACGTGAGTTAACCGGAGAGGATTATTAAAAGACCAAAATGTATAAAAATGTATACATACAGAGGGGGGTCGGGGTTTTTAAATAGGCTCACAGTGTAAGTATAGTATGTAAATTGGGGTATTATTAATTACCTCTTTAACGCACGTGATATAGGGGTCTTTTGATAAGTGACTGCCCCGGGGGTACAATACAATCTTTGTGTTCCTTGTGATCTAGGTGATGAAATAAAGATGAAAAGCTTCATGCATCACAAGCATAACAAAGCCTTTGTAAAAAGAATTAACTATCCCCAGCCTCAGTCCCAAGGCCTCAAACACCTTTAAAGATGGAGAGAGCTAGCAAGGAATGAGGGTAGGGAAGAGGAAGAAGAGACATCCATAGGAGAAAGAAATAGTTCCTCACTTATCCTCACTCTTCTTGCTAGCATACATAATAACATAGTAATGAAGATGGAGAAGATGGCAAGCTTAAGCATTGAAGCATGGCTCTTGGTTGGATTTGCATTCCATATGCGACAGTGTTGGTGTAGGCTCTCAACTTCTCTACTAACTTGGAGAAGTAAATGAAGCTCTTGCACTTTCCACTTCACACAATGTGTTTGTGTGTGTGTGTGTGTGGGGGGGGGGGGGAGGGAGAGTATACCCCCCAAGCTAGCCCCTAGCTTCCTTGGTCGACCCCCTCTTCTAGCACTCTCTGACACTTGATTGGACCTCCTCAAGCTTGGCCAATCACAGGGACATGTGTCTCCCTTTCCCTTTTGAGAGAGAGGACTTGATAAATGCAAAAAAATAATAATTAAATAAACTAAATAATCATTGGACCCCTTGGAAGGCCAACCAATAAGCTTTAGGCACACTATGAGGGCAACATGAAGAGGAGCTTGACAAGTGTCCTATTTGCCTTCTTGGTACCAAGCTTGCCTTGTGTGAGGGTGTGTGTGCTCTATCTCTAGCCCCTAGAATGAGGGCTTGCCCCCCCATCCCCTCCCCTTGTGTAAGGATATACATTGACTTTATGGAACACCTTACCCTCAAGCACCTTATTTATGGAGTACCTTAGCACCTTAGTCATTAAGCACCTCAAGAACCTTATTCCACAAGCACAACAAGAACCTCAAGCACCTTAGACAACCAACACAACAAGGCACCTCGAGCTTGGGGCGGGTTTCCTCCTCAAGCACAACCCTAGCTTGCCTAAGGTCTAAGGTCAAAGGACTTTTAACACTAACCTTTGCGGGTCTTTAATGAAGCTAACCCTATCTCTCATTTGGACCCCTTTATCATTGGCCACATGTTAAATTAGATATGTAAGCTAATGTCTATATTTTAACCCTTGTTCCCGTTTATTCTCCCACATCAAATGATCAGTGATATGAAAAAATCATTTGGGTTAGTTAGATATTAGATTTTATGACATTACCTCTCTCTTGAAATCATTGTCGTCCTCAACTATGAGGTAGAAGAGATAAAGCCTTACTCATTAGTCAATGCTTCTTAGCGGGTAGAGGATCCCTTTTTACTCTACAACATCATTCCAAGATGAATGACTAATCCATCTGGTGCTTAGGAGACAGCTGCTGCAAGCATGTTTGCTCGTTAGTTCATTTCATTCTCCCAAGTAGAGTGACAAATACTACTTGGTGTTTGAGAGACTTCATCATCATAAACATGATTCTAAGTATGCGTACTACATAAATTTGTGCATAATAAAAAAAGAATTAGTCTTATAAGACAAAAACATTGGTCATTTAAAAGAAATTTGTACATTTTCTTACTCTAATGTAGCATTATAAGAATTGACAAGGTTCATACGATCATTAAGTTGAATTCCTTGCATCAATCCAGCATCTTCAAAAGGATAATTTTTGAGCTTCAATAAGATACCACTGGATAATATTACCATGTCATATTACCTTGTCTTCATGCCAAAGGATAGCTTTGGGTTGTAGCACCTCTTCTCGTTCTTTGATTTGGGAAGGGTCTTTAATAATTGGTTCACTTGGAGGCTCTCCTTTGTAGGGCTTAAGTAGGCTCACATGACAAGCATTCTGTATGAGCCAATGGTTGGGCGACTTGAGTTGATAAACCATCTCATTGATTGGCTTCAGAATTTGAAAAGGACCATAGTATAATTTTTGCTAGTTTAGCATAATACTTTTGATGCCCCATGCGTTTTTGCCTGTCGTTTGCCTCAATCGAGCCTTGGGAAACTTAAGTAAGACCCAATCATTTTCTTTTGAATGTTAAGGCTCTTCTGTGCTTGTCATTATGAGCTTTTGCCTTTGTTGAACAATAGATATAGCCTCCTTAATCTTTTGAAAAGATTCTTGTAGGTCACGGATATACTCATCAGCAACGAAGATCGTCTCATGTACTGTAAGTAGCAAGGGACTTTTAGGTCTTCCCTCATGGATTTCAAAAGATGCTTTGCCTGTAGAAGTATGGACAATATTATTATATGCATACTCTATAAGAGATACGTACTTTTCCCATTATGAGCATTGATCTACTTCTGTAACATAAGTCTTTAGTAGATTGAGAATCGTAAGATTGGCTATCTCACTTTGGCCATCCATTTGTAGGTGATAGGTCAAAGAGAAATTCAATCTCGTACCTAGGTCAAAGAGAAATTCAATCTTGATCTACTTCTGTAACATAAGTCTTTAGTAGATTGAGAATCATAAGATTGGCTATCTCACTTTGGCCATCCATTTGTAGGTGATAGGTCAAAGAGAAATTCAATCTTGTACCTAGATTTTCAAAGAGACCTTCCCAAAAATTATTGGTCATTCTAGGATCTCTATCTGACATGACGGATGTTGGCAATACATGGTGTTTGAAAATCTTGCGTATGAAGAAGGTTTCCATTTGGTGTGCCTTAATAGTCTTTTTGACAGAAATGAAATGTTCTTGCTTGCTAAACATGTTGACTATTGTCCATATTCCCATATTCCCATGGATAGACTTGGTAATCCAAAGAAAAATCCTTGGATATACTCTCCCATGGTGAATTAGGTATTGGCAATAGCTGGAGTAATTTAGGTTTCTTCCCTCTATCATACTTGGTCTTTTGGCATACCACACATTTTGAAACATACTCTTGTATGTCTACTTTCATGGTAGGCCAATAAAAGAACATCTCTACTCCTCGAAGAGTAGGTTGAATGCCTCTATGCCCCGCATAGGGAGGAGCATGGGATTCATACATAAGTTTCTCATGAAGGGAGTGGCTAACACATAGCCCATTTCCATAAGGAAGATAACCATCCTGCAAGGTGAATGGTTCCTCTTTCTTCCCCAAATCAAGGGCTGACATTATGTCTTTAAAGCAAGGGCCAGTAGCATACTCTTCTATCATAGAAGATAGATCATTGTGAGTTTCTATAGACACTACATTGAATTTTGGTCGTCAAGAAAGTGCATTGGCCACTTGATTGTGCTTACTAGCAATGTGAGCAATATGAAAATAAAATTGCGAAAGAAAATTTTCCCACCTCATTTGTTTGTCGGAAAGCTTAGTTTTGGTCATGAAGTACTTGAGACTTTGGTGGTTTGTTTGTAAAATAAATGGAGTCCCCAATAGATAGTGCTTCCATGTGTCTAGGGCATGTAAAACAACTAAAAGCTCTTTGTCGTATATACCAAAGACACATTCATCCATATTGAGCCTTCGGCTCTCATATGCTTGGTTGTGAGGTAAGCTTCTCTTTAAGCTTGTCAAAAGAATTTTGCTTCCCTCATTTTGGAGGTAAGTCCATAGGGATATCATCGATGAACACATCTTGGAATCCTTTTAGAAAAATAGACAAGCCTAACTCTTCTTGATTCCTACCACTTACATTTGATGGAATATTAGGTTTAGGGACTGACAAAAATCATGTACGCAAAAGCTGAGCTCTTCATTGATTAATCAAAATCAGGGGGATTCACAAGTGGTATAGTATGACCAGAGTCACTAGCATCTATATATATGCTCTTTCCCCTGTATGTGAAGTAAATTCTCCCTTCAAGGAACTTCATGTTGGTAGCCAAGCGGTTGAACCATGGTGCCCCTAGGATAGCATCCTCATGTTGGAGAGGAGAGATGAAAAAGTCTTCTTTGTCGACATAGCTTTGGACATGAAGCCTCAACTTCCCACAATCAAGGGAGTGACAGAGGCTTGTTGTCCCTTGAAAGCAGTGTCGGCCGTTATGGTAGCTCCCATCTTGAAAGCTTGAATACCCAACTTAGTGGCCAACTCTGTGTATATGAAGTTGTGAGTAGAGCCAGGTTCAAACAAGATGAAGGCATCATGCTCCCTTACTTTTCTCCAAACATAGGAGAGAGGTGATCCTTTGCATCCTCTTTTGGAGCTTCGATAGTGGAAGCTCTAGGAGTCTCATTGCGGGCATTTCTCTTGGGGCAAGAACGATAACCATGTCCTTGCTCCCCACACTTGTGGTCCTAGCAAAAATCCACAAGCTCTTTAGGAGAGAGTTCATTTACCTTTGTAAACTCCCTTCTCCTTGGACAGATTATTGTTGTTGTTGTTGTTGTTGGAATTTCCTTGGGAATAATTTTGGGCATTGGCTTTTCCCTTTGTATCATTTTTGTATTTGCTTTCCATGGGCTTGACATTCCTTCTAGCTCCTTGTTGAAAATTGATCCACGAAGCAACGATAAAACCAAGCCGTTCAAAGTTGACGTACTCGGCCATCTCTGTAATGGAATTAAAAGTTTCTATCAATTATGGCAGCTGACAAGTGGAAAAGGCTTGACCGAGCTAGGCCTATGCATACGCAAATATATTTCATGTATTATTCAAGTGCTCTTTATGAGCTCCAGCCATTTATGATCGGCCAGCCAGTTTGTACTCATTTTTGGGCATTCAAGAAATCTATAAATAAATACATGCAAGAGGGAAATGCTCACTCTTGCACGAAGGAGATTGCACCCAGTGTTTGTGTTGCTCTTTTCTCCTCTCCTCTCCCCTCTCGTTGTGCTGGTGTAGCTTTTCGTTCTAAGAGGTGTGCCTGCAGGCTTCCTTTCTCTCTCTCCCACTCTCTTTCCCTCTCTGTTTGTGTATGGCAGCGATTATGGTGCACAAGTTATTTTTTCAGGTATACAGTTTTGTCAATTATGGCTTGCAGTTTGTTGTTTTTGCTATCTGTAGGGCAGCCACACATACGGTTGTAGCAGTGGTATCAGAGTGTAGGCTACGCTCCAAGACTGAGGATTTTTGACAAGTAGCAGCTAAGTGTTTTGTTTCCTTATGCTTGTAGATTTTGTTAATTGCTTCAATTTACAATAGTTAGTGTCGATTGTATGAGATAGATAGTGATCTTTAGAAATTGAAGAAAATCCTTTCGGTATTGTCATAATATAGTGCATATTAGTATAACTATGTTAATTAAACTTATTAATAGAATAGATTAAATTTAATCTACGACGATACTCGAGAACGAGAAAGGATCACGAGTATTTTGCGGATGCTTTTAAGGTGTATGAAAAAGGGGGTTTAGTTTTTTTTTAAAAATACACCACGTTTGAACCTTCATCGGTTGTGTTGGCAACTCCCATTTTCTTCCCCTATACACAACACCTTCACAAAAAAATAAGCGATCATGACAAAACGAAACAACACTCTAGGCTATCAACACCCATGGCCTCTTGCGGAAGCCAAAGCATTTGCATGTGACCTCAGAAACAACAAGAAGCGCAATAACCAGAAGCGCGGTCACAGTAGCGGTGGACCACAAGCCGTTAAGATGAGTCAACAAGCACTAGTGGCAATTAGGGGACTGTATGGCCGACCACATCATGGAGGTCAAGGGATTGTCCCCATCTTAACAAAACAGTGGCAACGGAGGCAACACTAGTGGCGAACCACCAAGGGCACTAGCTGCCAGTTCGAGTGGCCGTATTCGATTCTTGAACACCTACCATCTTCACCAACCCTTTCTCCATGCACTGCTGCATGCGAGACTCAGCCTTTTGATCGCCCACCACCATTCACTCGATCATCTCTCTCTCTCTGGCCAAAAATGGCGGCACACCCACACATAGATAGTTCTCTCGACTCCTACTGTCAACCACCATTAATATATATATATATATATATATATATATATATATATATATAGATCACTCTCTCTTTCCCTATCATCTACTGTTGATTGAGAGTAGCTACACAATGACCCGCCACCCTCGGTCTCTCTCTATCTCTCCTTTGCAGTCAGTCCCACTGCATGTCTCTCTCTTACTCAAGCCACCAACCACTCCGTGTGTTCTCCATCCAAGCTGGTCGAGACCACTTCCTGGTTCACCGGGCTTCACCCCCTCCTTGCCATGCTTTCTCTGCGCCCGAGCAGCTACCTCTCTTTTTCAGTGGCGCCCACCTTGCAGCTATCAACCACCTACAGTTTCCTTCTTTGGCCACCACTCCACCAAAACCCTTCGGATTCAACTCCTCGCTACACACACGCACGCTCAGTTGCATGCAGTTTCTCTCTCTCGTCTACTGGCGACCACAAACACAGTGCCTGTTTTACTCTCTCTCTCTCTCTCCCCCCCCCCCCCCCCCCCCCCCCCACTCATCCGCAATGGACGTCGTCTCTTTCTCCCTGTCCCTTTAGTTGGCAGCCACCCTTTGGTGGTATACCACCCACCAACCCACTGCAACGTTCTATGCGGCCATCTCTCTTTCTCGTTTTCTCTCTCTGCCCCTCGTTGTTGCAGAACAAGCAATTGCACACACACTGATTCCAACCATCACCAACTTGCATGCACTGACAACGCTTTGAAAAACCCCTTCTGCAGTGCTATGAGAGCATCTGGCTCTTCTTGTCCCACCTGCAAGCTGCGAGCTCCCCTCTATACGAAGATGAACCTGAAATTGTGGATTTTATTTTCCCCTGAAGCAGATGTTTCTCTAGGCAAGAGTTGGCCGGAATGTAGATGGTATGGATGTGAAGATTTACAATAGAGCTTTGGAGTTACGACACCAATTTGACGTGAAGTTTAAACGGGATATGTAGCTGTAGTTTCAGACTTCAGTATTGCGTGATTGAAGAGAAGGTTTCATTTTTGTAAGATATTGTAATTCAAGTTGTCCTTATAAGGTTGATATTGTAGCTTAAAATGGCTCTACAAATCATGATTTTTCGTCTTGCTCTCGCATTGTTGTGTGCTCTCAAACGCAAGGTTGTGGATAAGAATAAGAGTAATTGCACTAGCTATCTGGATTTTGGATCATAACTCCTTGTGTAGGGTTTTCACTAGCAGTTTTTTGCTCTCTGCATTGTGCGGGGTAGTGTGCTTATGAAAGCACAATAGGGTGAAAGCATGTTAACCTGTCATGCTTTTTCATGTCCTGGACAATGCTAACTAGCACAATTTTGACATATGCTAATTAGTACAATAACTTGAGCTACATCTCCAAGATCTATGACATATGATATATCAATAGAAAGCACTTGAAACAAGGAATCCAAATGTACAACCTCCGACAAATTTTGATATTATTTGTAAAAAATTTACCGGACGCCCAAATTTTTGAAGATGTGCTAACTTGAAACTGCTAACTAGCACAAAAAGCGCAATAGGTTAACATGCTTTCACCCAACAGGTGCTTGACAAGTCCATTGCCAACCTCAACGCTGCCCCTTCCTTTTTTTCTTTTTCCCTTGCCCAACTCGAGGCTTCCAGTACAGACCTCTGATCCCTCGCTTCCCATGCTCCCCCTTCATCTTCACGTGACATGATGATCATGAGAGCTTGTAGGGGGGTAGTACTCCGGCCATACAAGATGAGCTATCTAGTTCTCGTGCATATTCCTTTCATGGCGGTAGCTCCACTTTGTAGGCCATGCTCGCTATGTTTCCACGCGACTCAAAGAAAACCCTTGCATCATGTTTTTTTTATAATATATAAAAAATTCTAACAAAGGGGTGATTCCCACCGAGAGAGAGCCTCTACTACCATGACTATATCATTCCCACAACTACCATTCGTTTTCTTCTCTACCTCGTAACTGACTACAGTTGGGGAAGGCAAGCTTCAAATATGGATGGCTTGGATAGGCATAACATGCAGCCAGACATCGAATTAGTGACTAGTGGAAATTTCTTGGTGGACAACAATTGCTTTGCAACTGCCACACTACAGCTGACAACCTACTTGGTCATGGCAACACTCTTCAGCGAATGATGCAATACTTTTTCCTACAACGCCTGGTACCGACCATCCTCTGGCATCAACGACGGTACTGATGACGATTTTATTTTATTTTATTTTATTAGTCTCTTTTATTGTACTTCATTTTTGTAACCAAATATTGTCGTAGATCCACAAGAGCTTGATCCCATGGCCTTTTGAAGACTAGTAATATAATATTTTATTTCATTTTGCTCTTACTCTTTCCCCTTTCCAATACCGCCACTTACAGCCGCAAACATTGATGAAATTCTTCAACGAGCAATGCAATACTTTATCTAGAAATGTTGAGCAGTGATGCTGATATGATGGTTTACTCCAATGAGACTTTTTCTTTCAATCTTTCACTTTACTTTATTGGAATAGATACACAAGGATTGTATCGGTCTTCTTTCATACATAATTTTTGCACTTTGAAGACGGTTAATATAACATTTCATTTCATTTTCTCTCTCTCTTTCCCCCCTCAACCAATATGCGGACCCTACCTTTGTATTCGATTACCCCCAACCTTGCAAGTCGATGACCTCTTGTCCTCCACACACACTCACTTGTCAATTCCGATGATATATGCATACACACACACACACATACTATAAGTGTTCTATATGGTCTTTCATAGCTTGAAGTTAATGTTCGTGGTTACGCGGTGTGAGATTTGTGTGTCTATATTTAAGGTGGTGATAAGCACTGCTATGTCTCTTGGTATTTTAGTGTTTGTTGTATACATTCAAAGATGACCATCGAAAAAGTTCCTACGAAATTTTTCACGAGAAATTCTCTTTGGATCATAGTACTCACAGTAATGTTTTTTGATTTAGTAAGGGCTTGCCCAAAACAATTTTCCTAACTACACGCAATAAGGGCACACCTAAAGCTCTTTTGTTCTTAAATCAAAATTCAAAGATTTTCAGGTATTCACACCAAAACTTTTATTAAACTTTGTCGATTTACTTAAGAAAACCATGGAATCTACCCGATGTTTGCTGTATTTAGCACTTCATCTTTGTCCCCAAGATTCCCCTTGGTAAGAGATGTATTATTCTTTTGACATGCTCCATGGCTCCTTATGAACCTAAAGGACAATAGGGAACTAAGAAAACATGCATCTATTATTTGTATTCAGCGTGGGTATAGAAACTTTGATGATAGGTTTGCAGAATGGTAAAAATTCAACTTTTTTGTACCTATTTCTTTTGGCAAAACAAAAAATAGTGAGTGAGAAGCAATCATATGTTCTGATCACCAACCCATTGAAGTTAACAAGGGAATTTATCTCAAGTCCTACAAAAATCCCTAATCTTATTTTTATACAAAAAAACGTAAGAAATGACTGTTTTGATGAAAATGTACTGGTCCATCAACTTTGGAGGCTTGGTGTGACCAAAAGATGAGAAATTTTACAAGTCTCTTATTTTTTCCATGTGTAGTAGGCCTTGAACTATAACCTCATGAAAGGATTTTACAAAATGAGTGGATCTACTATGGTTTTGGAGGTTTTTTTCAAAGCCCTGAAAGGACACTTTTATGTCCTGTTAGGTTACCAACCTAGTGTTAACATACTCCTACAATAATACTCACTTTCACTACTTGCTTGGAAGTTTATTTTTTTGGCGCATATATTTAAGGACACAAAGTCAAGCAGTTTGCAATAGGGATAATACCATTGGACAATGTGAAAGCAAAAAGATCTTTTACTTCTTTGCACATGTCATATGAAATTAAGAATCCCTAAAGTTCTGGCTTGTGCTTGCACTGCATGTAATTTCTATTGAGAGGATTTGAAATTAAGTTGTGCACCTACTCATATGAGCTGCAGCGCTTTGAGTTAGTGAAAAAAAATTGTAAGTACTCTGCTACTCAACTATACTCCAAAATGGTATCAAAAAGCATTTTCTCTTTTATGTCTTGTCTAGTCCATTGGTCACATACACCCAGATTCACCGATTTAGGCAGTGCGTAATGCTCACCTTGGTGTAGATTCGATGATTTAGGCAACACCACTTGTCTGTGCAAATCCGCCTAATCAGGCAGCACCACAACAAACTACAGATTCACGATTCTTTTTTAACACTATCAAATGCAGATTCATCGATTTAGGCAGCACGTCTTATTGTTGTAGACTCGCCGGTTGAGGCAACACCGATCACAAAATCATGCTATAGTGGTGGCTAGCCACCAGTGCAAGTGGTATGATTTTGTTACACCGGTATACAAAATGAAGGATATTTGGATTTGGATTGAAATTGGTATATGATGCTTTTCTGTCATGAAAAATTTATGCAATTGGACTTGAGATTGATGAACATTGATTATTGAATGATGAGTGTGACCAATGATATACTCATTCATCAAGGTATGACATATACTGCTTATTCTAGTGGTATGGGACACTAGAATAGGTAGTATGTGGATGACGGCAGGCATAAGCAATGTTATCTCATTTCATAAATTTTTATTTTTCAACGTGCTATTTTTGACACAGAATACTAATCACTATTTTTGACAAGTATGGTTTGCATATTTTTATCTTCGCAACTGAGGACAATTGCTTTCCAACGGAGAGGTATGTAATGGAATTGATATTTCTATCAAAATTATTGCAGTTGACAGGTGGAAATGGTTGATTGAGCTAGGCCTACACATACGCAAATATATTTCATGTATTATTCAAGTGCTCTTTATGAGCTCCGACCATTTATGACCGGTCGACTAGTTTGTACTCATTTTTGGGCATTCAAAAAATCTATAAATAAATATGTGCAAGAGGGAAATGCTCACTCTTGCACGGGGGAGATTGCACCCAGTGTTTGTGTTTCTCTTCTATCCTCTCCTCTCTCCTCTCGTTGTGCCGCCGTAGCACTCCGCTCTAGGAGGTGCGCCTGCAGGCTTCCTTTCTCTCTCTCTCTCTCGCTCTCTTTCCCTCTCGTTGTGCCGCCGTAGCACTCCGCTCTAGGAGGTGCGCCTGCAGGCTTCCTTTGTCTCTCTCTCTCGCTCTCTTTCCCTCTCTGTTCGTGTATGGCAGTCGATTTTGGTGCACAAGTTATTTTTTAGGTATACAATTTTTTCAATTATGGCTTGGAGTTTGTTGTTTTTGCTATTTGTAGGGAAGCCACGCATCCGGCTGTAGCAATCTCTTCAAGTAATCATGCACAAAACTGTTGCTTTTGCTCGGCAAAGTCTATCTTTTGGAAGATAGTAGCCTTGAGATGTAAGTCCCAAAACTTTTCCACATATTTGTGAATAGACTCATGGGAGAGAAGCTTTAAATTGTACCATTTGGTAAGCACTTTGTCCTGTGTATTGCTTGCAAGGAATTGCTTCATGATGGAAACTCGTAGAGTTTTCAATGTCTTTGGGGCTTTGCCATTGCCACGAAGGCTAGCCCACCATTGACGAGCCGATTTGTGGAATTGCCATCATAGGTGAGAAAAGAGATACTCTTTCCTCTTTCTTTGAACTTCTTGAGCTTTTGTGACCTTCGCCATGTAGGGTAAGATTTGCAATGTCCTCCCCTCTTGTATTCTCAATGAGAATAGCCATAGATTTCGTCAAAAGAGGAGGACGGTGAAGAAGAATGAGAAGAGGGTGACCTCTTTCTTGCCCTTTTCTTCCTTTTTTTCCTCTCTTCTCTTTTGGAGTGACAAGGAGAAGGACTATGGGTTGACTGTTTCCTCTTGGGAGGAGTTGGCAACCGTCTAGACCGCCATCTTCGTGTAGCCACATCTTCAGAGGAACTTAGGGATTCATTACTTCCTCGCTCTTTGGATTCCTCCTCTCGTATGGGAGAGAGTCTTCTTTTGGGGGTCTCATCAAGAGGCCTCCTAAGCTCTCTCTCTTTCCTCTTGGGGAGGAAAGGAAAAATCCCATAAGCACGAAGTTGTTGAGTAACTTCATCTTGCAAAGCAGGGTTGCCCATAACTTGCTACAACCTAGTAACAAGATAACTGACAAACATGGGAGCATCATCATTAGCACCTTTATGTGAAAAATCAAAGTTATCAATGTTCATTCTACTCTCTTGGTTATTGTCAGCCATGCTAATTATACTTATATAGAGAATCACTTTGTGCTTTGATATCCTCAAAAACATTAGTCTCTACCCTTCTTTACCTTTGAAAACCAGTTCTCAAGAAGCCACACCCATGGTTTAGACGTTGTTGATTGCAAAGACTAGTAGAGAGGGTCTAACATTGCTCGGTTGATTATGGTTCCTGTTGAGCTTGCTCGTAGCTCAATAATGGTAAAGCCAAAGGCAAGCCCCGAGAGGCTCCATTATTAAGACTATAGTTCCCAACGGTGTACCTCAAACTAAGTCCTTCTCAACCAAGATAATAGATACATGTCCCACTTACCCTATTGCAATTAGGAGGCCCAACCTTTCATGGACAACATAAGAACCTCTCTTCTTAAGCAAAAAAAGAGAAACCAATAACTCGGATACCAATGTAATGGAAATGGCCTATGAACTTTGAGAATAGCAGAATTAGGAGAACCAAAGAGAGAATTTTTGTGAGACTATTGACATACCATCACTCATTTGGATCTCTTTACCAGTGGCCCCGTGTTGAGATAGATCTATAAGCACATATCTATATTCTAACCCTTGTTTTTGTTTATTCTCCCACATTAAACAATCAGTTTATTATGAGAAAATCATTTCGCTTGGTTAGATATTAGATTTTATGAAATCGCACATTGAACATTGACATGATGCCAAGAGCATAAGGAAGCAACACATGAACTTTCAATATAGCAATGCTTACCCATACAAAGTGTAGTGAGCACACAAGCGTAGGCGTACTATTCACTACGTGAGCTCCAAAGTAAAAACCGATCTTCAATAATTACAAATTTTGGCTTATATGCCTAAGGTAGAAAATTGGGTATTTGGCTAGAAAGGGATAATTGCTTCAAAAATGTGATGGACTAGGGAATCTAACCTCTTCATCAAGTACAAAATTGTTGGAAAATAATCAAACCCATTCAGGCTCAGGATTTACAACGTCAGCTTGCACGGAAATAAATGATTAAGAGAAAAAGGTTTTGCAAGCCCGTCCAAATTGGCATGATTGGGCTCCTTGCTTCAACGCCTTTTCTTCTTGATCCACCACTTTCTCAGTATCCTTTTCAAGTGCAATCTCCTACTGATCCTTCTTCATGTTTTCATGCTTCTCTGCTGCTTCAATAAGTGTAAAATAATCTTTGTTGTCTATAGTCTTCTGAACTGTTTCTACCACTATCTCCTAAATCTGTAAGTGCTCCTAAATTGACCCTACATCTGTCTTTGCTTTGAGCTCAGTCAACTCTAGCTGCAATTCTTTAAAATGTTGATGAAGTAGCAAATACTCTGCACTTTGTTTTGCATTTGCAAAAGCTTGTTATGGAATGTTCACTAGAGAAAACATTTTCTTTCTAAGTTATATCCACACCTATTCACCTTGCTTCCTAACTTCTAACTTTAGAACCTCTACATCTTGTGGTAACATGTACCACCTCTCAAGGTCTAAGTCTTCGTTAGACAAATCCCTCAGTTTTCTCTCTAGCTTCTTGCAAGCTCGGACCTTGCTCTACAAGATGCTATTCTCAGATTGCAACTTTGAGGAATCAAATAAGAAAACGTAGTGTTGGAAGTTTCTTCCACTTTTAAAATCCAATCAAAGCATATTCATTACTCATAGCTATGTTGCAAGTTGGCAATCACAATAGTTTCAAGAATGTAATCATAATTTTCAATATGATCTTTTAGATGGAGGAGTTTGTTGGCCTTCATAGAGAAGAGTTAATCGCCGCCGGGGGAGCGGGGGAGAGAGAGAGAGAGAGAGAGAGAGAGAGAGAGAGAGAGAGAGAGAGAGAGAGAGAGAGAGAGAGAGAGAGAGAGAGAGAGAGAGAGAGAGAGAGAGAGAGAGAGAGAGAGAGAGAGAGAGAGAGAGAGAGAGAGAGAGAGAGAGAGAGGAGGAGGAGGAGGAGGAGGAGGAGGAGGAGGAGGAGGACTTTTAAAGTTGTAAGAGCAGTCCCAAGGGACCAAAATGATATATCCGCCTCAAGAAATCTTACTCAATACAAAAATGGACTAACCAATTCACCACGAGAGGGAGAGAGAGAGAGAGAGAGAGAGAGAGAGAGAGAGAGAGAGAGAGAGAGAGAGAGAGAGAGAGAGAGAGAGAGAGAGAGAGAGAGAGAGAGAGAGAGAGAGAGAGAGATTGAGAGAGATTCACGTTTGAATAGATGACAATATGGACAAGATATTGGACATTGTACGTGAAATCAAATTAGGTATCTACCTTCATGTACAAGGCTTTGAGATTCAAGATCCCATACAATATTGTAGACACTTTTAGTAGGGATGGTGGTGTTTACATGTATAGTCATTGTGGGCTATTGTTTATGTAGTCTTTTACTGTGTGCAAAAGAGGTGTTTACAACTTGCCATTGCAAGCTATTGTTTAATTACTCTTATCTTGTGTGAGAAACTTTCTTGAGGTGGGTTGCTAGGTATAATTACTTATTTTGTGAGAAATTTCTTGTACCATTCAGCAGAGGCTTTGCTAGTGAGTTTAGGTGGATTGCTTTCAAAGTCTGTATGGATGAGGCCCATTCTACTAGATTTTCCACTATCCCATTCAAATACATCATAAAATGACCAATAGTAATAGCCTATCACATTTGCCCCCTCCCTGCAATACACAATTATCGATTCCAATTATATTCATAAAACATCAGTGACAATGTAATGTTGTATTACTAATCTCAAGAATGGTCAAACAAAAGCATTACTTAAGGGCCTTTGCAAGTTCAGTAAGATGATCACGGAAGTAGCCGATGCGTTGTGTGTCTCTTAGGGGATCACCACCATCATCTATGCAGCCTATACAATGTACAACTCTAAATGAATTAGTCCACAATATTGTGAAGCTTTCACATAACTAGAAGTAGTGGTAGCTAAATTATCAATTGTTATAGATGTCAGTGCACTATTTGAACCCTGTATTTTTAGGAGGAAAGGGATCGTACCATTTTCTGTAATGAAGCATGGTATCTTGCCATATCGTTTCTCCATCCATTCAATAAGTGGTGGTAGATGCTTAGCACAATTATGAATCCATGAATTTGCAACACCCTGACATGAGAGTTTTCTGACACAAAAAAAATTTATTTTTGACAGTAGCTCTGTTCAATTCGAGAAAAAAAATCGTGCAGATATTTCTCATGCTTCGTGTACACAGTGCTTACATAGAATTCCCACAAAATGTTATGATGCATGGGAGTCACCAAGAAAGTTGTCTACTAGACTATTAAGTTTCTAACACATTAATCACATAAATCAGTTTGCTAGCTAATCAAGGGAAAAAACTACCATTTGTTCTCCTATGGCAAGTCCATGCTCGTTATAGTCTGCACAACATCATCGTAGCCATTCATTAGTTTCATACAAGCTATGCAAGTGACTATTCCTCTCTCTTTATATGTCACAGGAAGTTTTGGACTAACTCTCACAACAATTCCCACAGTGTGACTTACCTCAACATCATGAGCTTCTGTGAGGGAGGCACCACATACCTAGCTAGGTACGATTGGGGGCAGGGGACCGCCGCCCCCCCCCCCCCCCCCCCCCCTTGCCCCCAATCGTATGTAGCTAGGTATATTGCGGTGTGCCTCTCGAGCAAAAGCTCATGATGTTATTCATTGTATGAAAAACACGTGAAAAGACTCCGTTTTTTCCTACATGAGAAAATTTCTAAATCTTCTTGTGTATACAAATCCATTAAAAACTTACACTCGGTTTTGTACCCTCCATTAGTGGCGTACCACCTGAGGCTCAGGTCCTTTGGGACTTCGGCATTTCTAATGAAAAAGGCGCTGTAGTAATTGTGGCCAAGAAAGTCACAGCTATTCTTCAGCTCTGCTTGTTCCTCAGGAGTGAACCTTGGCAGTCTTTCTTGAAGTGCAGCTCTCATGGACTTTGGATAATCCCCAAAAACCACTGGATCTATTTGCCTACAAAGAAGAGTCATACCAAAACTACATTACTGATCAGCAATTAATGCTATCTTTATCTATTATCTATTATAGAAGAAAGAAGCAGGGAATTCTCACCAGCCACTAACAAATTCCAAATAGCGTTCAGTAGCTTTCTTATCTTCGATCTTGTCACTATAGGGTACCGCTCCATAATGTTTTGGGTTGTACCCAACAAGACCATGATGATGGGGCTGAGAATACCAAGAGTTGATTGAATTTCATGGAGGGAAAAATATATGTTTGCATGTGAAACATGCGCGCACGTGTGTGTGCGTGTGTGTGTGTGTGAGTGAGAGAGAGTGAGAGATCCACAAGATGTTTTAAACAAATTGTCACAATAATTCCCACGTTGTGACTTACCTCAACATTATGAGCTTCTGTGAGGGAGGCACCGTATACCCCACAAGGTCGGCAGTCCCTTGCCCCCAATCGTACCTAGCTAGGTATGCGGTGCCTCTCATGCGCAAGCTCATGATGTTATGCATTGTATGAAAAATATTGAGAAAGGCTACGTTTTCCTACATGAGAAAATTTCTAATCTTCGTGTGTGTGTGTGTGTGTGTGAGAGAGAGAGAGAGAGAGAGAGAGAGAGAGAGAGAGAGAGAGAGAGAGAGAGAGAGAGAGAGAGAGAGAGAGAGAGAGAGAGAGAGAGAGAGAGAGAGAGAGAGAGAGAGAGAGAGAGAGAGAGATTTGAGAATTAAGCCAAATTCACATGCATAAGCACCCATGGCAATACAAAAATTAAGGTGTTCCTAAAAAGAAGTATTTAAAAATCAAGCCAAATTTACATCAGTATCCATGAGAATAAGAGATCAGGGTATGCTTAAAATTGTGGTTATATAGTGACGAGGGTTACAAACCTTGTACTTTTGGTCATATAGTCGATAGACTTTGGCATGTGCAAGTAGCAAGTTATGGGCTACAATATAGCACTCGGTCCGCGAGTCTCCCACACTGCAAGTACCTCCGCTCACACTGGAGCAACGACCAGGAGCCATTCGACCATATGCATAGCCAAACAGAGAAAATATGGACACCTCATTGATTGTAACCCAATGCTTCACCCGATCACCAAAGTGCTTGAAGCAGGTCTCCGCAAGCTTTACAAAGTAGGGTCTGAGGAAGTCAAAAGAGCATATCATTGCTCGAATCCATAAGCTATGAGAAATTGCAAGTATAGATAGAAGATGAAGCTCTTTCTTAATGTTTTATCTTCACTACTTAGAAACTTTAGTTGATCATCGAGGGGGGAAATTTCAAGAATATCTCACATTCATATTGGGAAAGAATCTTTTTTCTCTCAATTCTTCTTACAGTCAACAACATCATGGGAAGGCTACCTCCATACCTAAATACACAGGAAGCTTTCGATAGCTTCCCACAATTATTCCCACATTGTGAATTACAACAACATCATGAGGTTCTGCAGGCGAGCATTGTACACCTAGCTATGTGCGTGGTGCCGAGCCTGCAGAAGCTTATGATGTTGAACACTATGGGAAAAACCGGGGAAAGAGGATCTTCTTCCCGAAAGGGAAGCTGTCTAAAACTTCTTGTGATATATATAGGTGCATTTTGTCCAAGCTACCAACCCCTGCCCCCAATTTCACCTAGCTAGGTAATTAGAAGTCCCTCCCTGGTAGTGGGTCATGATGACCCAATTCATAGTGTGGGGTGTATACTGGGAAATGTGTCAAAAGTTCTTGTGATATATAATATGATTTAAAGAACAGGGCCGGGACTTACACAATGTTTTTCGTTCTGAATCCTAGCTGGATCATTCTCTAAGTATTGTGGAACCTCCCAATGGAAGAGTGTAACCAAGGGAGACATTTCTACAAGAAACAAAGCAGATTAAAGCTAAGATACAGAGCATTCATCAACATGGAGCTAAAACATGATAAAAATGGTGTAAGTTAGTACCTGCTTTTATAATTGCGTTGATAACCCGGTTATAGAATTGGATTCCGTCAATGGACTCAGGCTCACTAGGCTGGCCACCATCTGCAACAATATGGTAAATTAAGGCAAGAAAAAAGATCAAATGAAACAACATCAACTAAAGAATGGAGCATACTAGGATAGATCCGAGTCCAAGAGATAGAGAACCGAAATGAGGTAAGGCCCATCTCCTTTGCAATTTTGATGTGCTCCTATAAGACATGCAGGATGCATCGACTACTTATACCTAATAATATGCTAATAAGAAAATTCGGGCATTGAAGAAAAAGAGCCCACTATTGTAAGAAAACATTGTATGATCCCACATATTGATTCAATCCCATTAATCCATTCTCTCCCCCACGTGATTCTCTTCCATGATCACATTGATGATAATAGCCTAGCAATATTCTTTGAACACAATTACTTAGCGGCCCATGGTTTTCATAACATGCTATGTACACCATCCTTATCACAAGAAGTTTTGGACAAGTTCTCACAACCATTCCCACATTGTGACTTAACATTTTGAGCTTCTGTGAGGGAGGCACCGCATACCTAGCCAAGTACGATTGGGAACAGGGGATTGCCGGCCCGATGGGAGGTCGGTGGTCCCCTGCTCCCAATTGTACCTAGCTAGGTATGTGGTGCCTCTTGAGTAGAAGCTCATGATATTACACATTGTATGAAAAAACACTGAAAAAAGACTCTGTTTTCCTACATGAGATAATTCCTAAATCTTCTTGTGTATCTAATGAAGCCACAATATACCTCATACTGGTTGTAGAAGTCACAATTAGGATGGTTCAATGTTTCATCGGCAATCTTTCCTACACACACAGTACACATGCACTCACCAAATCAATTCACTATTACATGCATGACCAATGGCACATGTATCGCATATTGTCCCCCACTAGTAATGGCTACATAGTAATTATCATGAGGTAGAATTTATGAGCACACACAAACAAGACCTGGGATATTTTGGAAGGAGTCCCAAATTGTGCTTCCTCTCCCACCTGCGTAGGGATTTCCCTCAGCCTGCAACAACAGACTCAAGCACTATTAGCTAAGCAAGGGCAGAGAATCAAAATCAAAATTAGACTCAAGGCGGCCCAAGTTGGGCATCAATGGCCTTTTTGGGCTTCATTCAAAGCCAAGGGAAAAAGAAAGATTTTCAAAGGAGATAGGAAATATGCGAAGGTTTCAAGGATGGCTATAAATATGTGTATGTAGGTATGTGTGTATGCATATGGGTATATGTGTATTTGGGGCTTCATTCGAAGCCGAGGGAAAAAGCAAGATTTTCGAAGAAGATGCTTGAGAAATATGCCAAGGTTTCAAGGATGACTATAAATATATGTATGTTGGTATGTGTGTATGGCCCTCTATAATTGCTTTCATGTGAATATATGTATGAAGGTATGTGTGTATGTATGTGTGTATGGTCCTCTATAATTGCTTTCATGTAAATATGATCTACGTGAGGGATCGATAGTGGACAGGTTCAGTAAACAAGCTCATTTTATACCTGTCAAAAAGACTATCAAAGCCCATCAAATGGCAACCCTCTTCATTTCACAAATTTTCAAGTACCATGGCTTGCCAATGTCCATAGTGTCGGATAGAGATCCTAGAATGACCAGTAATTTCTGGAAGGGTCTCTTTGAGAATTTAGGGACAAGGCTAAATTTCTCTTCGGCCTATCATCCACAAACGGATGGCCAAAGTGAAATAGCTAACCTAACCATTCTGGATCTACTAAAAGCCTATGTAACGAAAGTAGATCAAAGATCCCAATGGGAGAATTACTTACCCTTAGTGGAGTATACTTACAATAACAGTGTACATACTTCCACGGGAAAAGCACCTTTCTAGGTAATTGAGGGAAGATCAAAAAGTCCCTTGCTACTTAAAGTACATGGGAAGATCTTCGCTGCAGATGAGTATAGCCGAGACCTACAAGAATCTTTTCAAAAGATTAAGGATGCTATCTTTATCTCACAACAAAGACAAAAGGCTGCTGCTGACAAGCACAGAAGAGCCCAAGCCTTTAAAGAAAATGATTGGGTCTTGTTAAAGTTTTCCAAGGCTTGATTAAGGCACACGACGGGCAAGAATCCTACATGCCACCAAAAGTACTATGCTAAACTAGCAAAAATGTACTATGGTCCCTTCCAGATTCTTAGGCCAATCAATGAGATGGCCTATCAACTCAAGTTGCCCAATCATTGGCTCATACACAATGCTTTCCATGTGAGCCTATTAAAGCCTTACAAAGGAGAGCCACCTCAAGAACCAACTATTGAAGACCCACCGGAGATTGAGGACCAAGAGGAGGTGCTGCAGCCCGAGTCCATTCTCTGACATGAAGACAAGGTACTAAGAGGCGGTAAGACTATCCGACGATATCTTATTAAGTTTAAGAATTATCCTTTTGAAGATGCTAGATGGATGCAAGGCATACAATTAAAGGATAACCTAAACCTTGTCAATGCTTACAATGCTTCCCAAGAGTAAGCAAATGTACAAAATGTTAAAAATGAACAAAGTTTTTTTTGTCTTATAAGACTCTCTTTTTCTTTATTGTGCACAAAAATAAAGTAGTATGCATGCTTAGATCAAGTTTGTAGAGACGACGTCTCCCAAACACCAAGTAGAGCTTGTCACTCTACTATGGAAGACTGATAGGACTAATGTGCAGACATGCTTGCGGCAGCCTCAGGCTCTCAAGCGCCAAATGGACTAGTCATCCATTGTGGAATGATGTCGTAGGGTAACATAGGGATCCTCTACCCGCTAAGAAAAGGACTCATGAATATGCTTTATCTTCTCTACACCATAGTCGAGAACGACTATGATTTCAAGAGAGAGGTAATGTCATAATAATCAATATCTAATTCTTCTAAATGATTTTCTCATATTAAACTGATCATTTAATGTGGGGAAGTGCCAGATGAGAAAAAGATAGAATATTGGTTAAGCTAGCAGACCGGCCACAGTAGGGATCCAAAGGGGGGGCCATCTTCAAAAGAGCCATGTGCAACAATGGGCTAAAAAGACCCTAAGGTTCAGCCCATTAAGACTTCCAAAATGCTAAGGTTCCAAAATTCAAAGGTTGTGTCCAAAGGTCAACCCTAGGGAAATTGGATGCTTTGTGTGTGACCAAAAATGTCTTTGCATATCCCTACATAGGAGGGGGCGAGCCTTGGGAGTAGGGGATGAGAGAGAAAGTCACACACACACACAGGCTCCCTTTACACAAAGGGAATTAGGGACACATGTCAGCTCCCTAGCCCAGATCCCCACAAGGTGTGCCCAATTCCTATTGGATGGCCTTGGAGGTGGACCAATGAGATTTAGGCTAGAGTAAATCTAGTTTAATTAATTTAAAAAGACTTAATAAAAGAGCCAATGAAAATTAAGTCTCCTAGAAGACTATTGGACAGTCTCCCAAGGGGTCCAATGAGCATTCAAGAGCCCAATGGCTTGCCTGATTCCTATTGGCCAGGAGGCAAAGGGGTCCAATGAGAGTTTAGTTTAATTATTAAATTACCTAAAGCTCTCACAAAAGGGGAAAGGGGGACACATGTCATAAGGCTATTACTTATGCTGCTTAATAGACATTGGCTTGACTTGGGGAGGTCCAATGGGGGAAAAGCAAGAGTAAATAGCAAGAGGGCTCACCCAAGAGAGAGAGAGGGGGCTGATTTTTGCAAGGAATTATCACACACACACTCACACAATCTCATGTGTGAAGAAAGAGAAGACTATCTCTTCCCAAGCTTTAATGGAGAGCTCATCACCTACTCCAAGCTTGTGAGATAGAAGCCTACATCAACACACTCTTGGCATGTGGATGCAAATCCAACCAAGTGCCAAGCTTCAATGCATGCTCATCTCCTCTACCAAGCTAATTACTAAGCTAAGCTATGCTAATATGAGTGATTATGTGAGGAGATGTACATCTTTCTCGTAAGATATTCCTTCTTCCTCTCAATCTACTCTCATACCCTGCTAGCTCTCACCATCTTCGAAGGTGTGTGAAGTCTTGGGTCTGAGAACGGGGATAATTAAAGTTGTGTTTGCTAAGTGTTTTGCTTAGTGCATGAAGCTTTCATCTTCATTGCACTAGCTAGTCTTGAAGGAACACAAAGAATTGTATTGTACAATGTCTCTCTTGATGGGAGAAACCATAATACAAAGCCTTTTGGAGGGGGGACCGGCTCCATGCAAATCCGGTCCTCAATTGTTGTCAATAGCTTAATTTCTCCCGCTTTTGAAAGTATTGTTGATGCTATCTAACTAGGTGTTATGATTTTTGTTGCTCTCTCCACCCAAGCACTCTTGTAATTCTCATTAGGAATCTATTCTAACGAAATGCCCACTATGTTCATGCTAATTTCCGCTACACATAAGTTTTTAGACCATTAAATGTGACACCATTCCAAGTGCAGTGACATACGATCTAGCTCGTCGATGATCTGGAGGCATGTGGTGATCTTCTGGCAACATTTTGCCCATCAAACTACAACAAACAAACATATTAGTATAATTGTTAGAAGACGGCACCATAAAGTGAGTGGAGAGTATATAAAAGCCACATTCCATACTTACAGAAGTAGTGCATCGACACTTGCATTACTCCAACTAAATTTTTCTTGCAAGTTGAGGACTTCCAACGATGCTCGGAGCACCGAGTACCATGCACCGTCGTAAAGAGGTGTTTGGGCACTCTCCATCAATCTATCATCCGTTTCGGCAGCCCGTTTAGTGCAGAGCTGACAATCCTCCTTGCACACGTCGTGCTCATGATCTAGCAACTCATCACACATGTCGAACATGTGCTCATCCTCTGCCTCAAAGTGCGACAGAGATGTCATAGGAGCTGCTGAAGTAGAGCCAATGGGAGGATCACCATGCGGTGCACCCAAATCGCCCAGTCGCTCTTGCCTCTGCCGTTTGGCCTTGCGCGTTGGTGCACCATCACTGAACACATACCAATGGGACACCTGCTCAAGCGACGGGTGAGTCGCGCTCTCATCTCTCCGAGCGCTTTTTTGAGGATGCCAAAGCCCTTCGTTCTCCACGTGCTCCAAGGCAATGCACCTCAAGTGAGGGATTGCCCTTTTGCACTTGGCGCAAGAACAAGGGAGTTTTTCCTTGAGCCAATGATCGTGCTCAGGTCCTCCAAGGGGACCACGATCATCCTAATCGATGTCCTGCACACGCGAAATGTTGTTTATTTAGTCATGTGTTTTAAAAAGTAAATAATTAGAAAGACCCTAAATTCCATTAAAAAAATTACATGAAGTTAAGTTCAAAGAGAATAAATGACAGGATTGATAAATTTACTTTTAACTAAAAGAGAACTTAAAAAATGCAATTAAAAAAACATTTAAAAGTACTACAAAATAAAGTTATATCCATATAAAATGAAAAAGCTTCATCAAAAACCTCAAAAGACTAAAAAATGGAATAATGACCGATAGCTAAGGGTAGAGAGAGAGAGAGAGAGAGAGAGAGAGAGAGAGAGAGAGAGAGAGAGAGAGAGAAATAGAGAAAGAGAGAGATAGATAGAGAGGGAGAGAAATAGAAAGAGGGGAATAGAGAGAGAGAGAGAGAGAGAGAGAGAGAGAGAGAGAGAGAGAGAGAGAGAGAGAGAGATAGAGAGAGGGAGAAGGAAAGAGAGAGATAGGTAGAGAAAGAGAGGAATAGAGAGAGAGAGAGAGAGAGAGAGAGAGAGAGAGAGAGAGAGAGAGAGGGGGGGGAGAGGGGGAGAGAAAAAGAGAGAGAGATATAGATAGAGAGAGAGAGAGAGAGGGAGAGAGGGAGAGAAATAGAAAGAGAGGAATAGGGAGAGAAATAGAGAAAGAGAGAGAGGGAGAAGGAAGGAGAGAGATAGATAGAGAGGGAGAGAAATAGAAAGAGAGGAATAGAGGGAGAGAGAGAGGGGGGGGGGGGAGAGAGAGAGAGAGAGAGAGAGAGAGAGAGAGAGAGAGAGAGAGAGAGAGAGAGAGAGAGAGAGAGGGAGAAGGAAAGAGGGGTAGATAGATAGAGAGAGAGAGAGAGAGAGAGAGAGAGAGAGAGAGAGAGAGGGAGAGAGAAATAGAGATAGGGAGAAATAGAGACGGAAAGAGAGGGAGAGAGATAGGTAGATATGGAGAGAAATAGATAGTATGAGTGGGAAGGTGCTCTTAGTGTGTAGACATGCAAAGACAGGTGGCAGTCCCAACGGTCATACGTAATTTTTGACAAAATGGCGAGTTGCCCTGTTGCATCACGATTCACAAGACTAGACAAAGTGAACTATTGTCCCTACCTGCACAGCGCCATGGGATGCTACATTTACAACCATAACTATTTATCTTTTACTCAAAACGATGGCTACAGTATGTAATTGTATATATATTTGTGTGTACATATTTATTTTTTTATGCATGTATGTATGCACTAAGTATGGGAGCATAGCACCCGAAGGTTAGACGCTTCCTCTTGGGTATAGTCCCTTTTTAATCATGGCGTTGCGGTCATTGGTCCACTCCTGCATGGATTACCACAACGGACCTTTGGTTTTACCACGGTAGAGACTGTCATTAGAAATTTTGGAGGTCATTTGGAGGGCCTTATTGAAGAGAGAGAAAAGAAGGTGCAACCAATGAGTAGCAACCTTACATAACGTAGAAATGCATTAAAAATATCACAAAAATAAAAGAAAGCATTATAAAATATTGAGATTTATCCCATTTTTGTAAGGTAACTTCCTCTTCTCACAAAGTAGGGCCCATTGCCAGTAGCCGTCAAGTTGTTGAGACTTGACTACTGATTGATAGCTAACTCTCTCCCTTCATTAAAAGATATCAACTACCTTTATGAAAGGCTTTCAAAACTCATTCTCCCTCTATTATAGCTATGGCTTCGTCTTCTTCCCGCCCAAGAACTTCTAGAGGTTGCTCTACACTGTCCCCAACTAGCCTCACCATTAGTGTGCCAAGAAGACCATGTAGTAGCATAAGCACTATCTCAATCTGAAACTCTCTCACTACAGATAATAGGTGGCAAGAGCAGAGGATAAGCAAAGGATCTTGGGTTCTTATGCAACCAAGAAGGAGAAAAAGCTCAAAGGCAACAAATATGTTTCGTTCTGCATGGAAAGCAAGAGTTCTGGATTTCAATGTCGAGGTTGGCAAGAAGACTGTGAAAAAGGTCTTTGTTCAACATGTTTTGACTTAGTCTGATGTGATTGCTAATGGCGCGATGTCTCCATGGTGCATAATCCACGGTGCAAATGTGAGTTAATTATTTAGCACTCCTCTATAAATGTTATCATACATTTCAAATGTGAATCTTTTTTCTTCTTCTCTTATTATAGATATTTAATTAGGTTATACATATGTTTGTATTTATTTCTATTCTTTTACATTCACAGATGTTTATCCTTCCTCATATGAGGAATGGGAGCCATTGGAGTGCATTATAGGTCTCATCTTTGTGACCCATGCTCATATTGGGGTCTTGTAGTATGTGGGCAGAACTAGCAAAAGCCTTGCAGACGAGGGTATTTTCTTCTATGACCATTTCTATCAACTCAATCAAAGGAATCAGAGAGGTGTGTTGGTGAAGGGTTCACTACCAACCAACTGGAATTCCGTGGATTGGCTCGTTCCCGACACAACAATGAGTGAGGCATTGAGGAGCAAGCTCTATAGGGATGTTCAGAGGTCTCTCCAAAACTTTGTACCCACTAAATTGGTGAAACTTGAAAATTTCTATCATGTTGGTCTCTTTGTTGAGTTATTTTATACCTGCAATTTACATGTTGCTAAAACTATGCTTCTCTGCAAATCATTTGATTCCCACTTGAGTGATAAGATTCTTGATCGAGGGTGGTATGTGAAAGAAACAGATGGCATATGTTGCAAGATTTCTCTTAACACTTTCATTGTCAAGTATATGCTTGCGACACAGACATTAATAATCTCCTTTTGGTACAAGCGTTCTCACATTGTTGAAGGTTGCTATGTGCCTATGGATCAAGAGGCAACAAGTTTAGCAAACAATGCTGTCATAAACGTGGAAGTGGTGGACAAAGACCTAAATCTTATGACAGTAATCACAATAAGGTAGCAATGCAATCTTTTGCAACTTTGGAATGACATAGTGGAGGAGACTACCGACATTGACTCCGTAAACTTTTATTTCTGGAAGAAGCATTTTCTGTGTGGAGATCTTTCTGGTCGTATTCAAATTATGCCCATGTAATTTAGCCTGAATGGATTCAACAAAATGTAACTCTTTTGACTAGTTTAATCTTAATATCAACTGTTTGCTCACAGCTCTCTCTCTCTCTCTCTCTCTCTCTCTCTAAGTATTCAAAACACATAGACAGGTAGACAGTATCAATTTAATGTATAAACAATGAATTACTAAGTACATTTGTAAGTACAAATTCCGATGTTCTCAATGGGCTTAAGTACATTCCTTGCAGGTATGGGACCAAAATGTCCTCTAGGTAAAAATCGTGAAGATGCCCTTCAAATGAAGGTGGGGAAATAGTAGTGTCAGGTGGATTAAGTAAACCCTTATATAGTGTGTCATCAATCAACAAAGTATTGAGAGCATCATAAGGCACATTGATGTGTTCAAAGGGCTTGTAGAAAAGTGGTACATTAGATTTAGTTGGGTGAAAATGTCCCGCAATGGTATTACAATTCCTTTGACTATACACAAAATGAAAATCCGATCTCTGAATTCCAGCCAAACTGCAAACTATTGATACAAGGGGATTCAAGTTTTGGGGCTGCATTGAAGACCAGATAGCAACCCTAAACCGTGGAATCAAAAAATTCAAAAATTCCTTTGTGTCTGGTCGAAATACAACTCTGACATTTGCCAAGCGGAAACTACATAAATCGGAGATCTCTGAATGTACACTGCATGGCTGTCATAGCAGCAACAATCCATTGAGATCCAAAATAATTAGTCTCTGCAATCATTGTGTGCATACATATAAGTAGTTAGAAACAAAAAGAGTATATTATTTAAGTATAATGGATATTACTGGAACAACCATATCTACTTGAAGCAAGAGTCCATACTGGTCATTTCTAATGTTGACATTCTGTTGTTGATTGTTGATGTTCCCTTCTGTATTGCCATGGGTATCCACCTCTTGTTGTTGTGTAGTACGAGACTCTTGTGTTTCCAAGGCTGAATGGTTAACTTGTTTTGTTGTCTGTTCCTGGCTTTCATTTGCAACGTTGGCCTCCTCCTCTACATGGTTTGTATCTTCTCTAGGCTCTGAAGATCTCTTCACATCAGCAATTACTGGAGCTTGGACTCTCTCATATTGATCATGTGCCTCATCCCGTGCCACAATAATAGGCACTCCCTTATCCTCCTCTACTTGGCATAGACCCTCTGTTGCATTCCTCGGCTCTGAAGAGCATTTTACATCAGCATTTTCAGTTGTTTCAGTTGCGCCCACTGCAAAGCTAACCGGCGTCTGTTCCTCTAATATCCTCATCTTCATAAAGCTCTTCTAATACTTTCCTTGTGTCCATATTATATAGCTTCTTGGCACCTGTCTTTCCATAGAGGCTAATCGTACCACGTCTCCAATCTTGAACAACTCCCACTGCACGTAACCATGGTCTACCCAGTATAATAGGATATGCTCCCAACTGCGATGGCATCACACAAAAATCAACCACCACCTTTGCATCATACGCCTCTACTTCTAAGCTCTTTACAACACCCAAACATTTTACTTTCTGATGGTTTGCCAATATGATCTCAAAGCCTGACACCCGGGTCACTATAAGACCCATCTTCTCAACGCATGAGTGTGTTATGACACATATTTGGGCTACGCCATCAACATAACCTTGTCCCAGATTTTTTCTTTTGTGCCACACATCTACTATTGGGCAAATGTCTGGTAGCTCATCCATCGCCAACACCTTCATTGAACCTCTCTCTGGTTCTTTCTCCATTGTGTTAAGCATCCTCTTCCATTGTCGCTTTAGCTTAGGCACCATCTCTATAAGCTGCCCAAAAGTAACATCTACTTTCCTTCTTGTCAAATACTCCTTCAAGTCATAGCTTGATTGCCCATCCCCTAGTGGAAAATCTGAAACATGAAACTTGTGATTAGCCCTTCTTTTCCTCTTGGCCTTGACATCTTTGCCTTCATGGCTCTTTCCCTTCTTCTTACTAGGACCTGGGGAACTTCTTCATTCCTCATCCTGTGTGGTCCTCTTCCAGATAGGCATCACTAATGTATCCTCCAGCTTTGCTGCCTTCTCCAAGGTGACCACACTTATCACTTTTGTCTTTCCCTTTTCCTCTTGGGTTAATCCAATGGTTCGTTCTTCTCCCTTAATTTCAATGCCATAATAATTTGACCTAGTTAGCACCTGCCTTGGCAATGGATACATGTCTCCTCCCATCCTTGGTGGCTTATCACATTGCGGGCTGATGTGGCCCAACTCTCCGCAATTATAACACGTGGGCGTCTGCCTCCAGACTCTACCATTGCTTTGTCCAACACCATTCCTGGGTCTTTCTTCACATGTTGGCTGATTTTCAAACCTCCCCCGACCTCGATTATCTCCCACATTACCTAGCATGTTTAGGTTGTGATTCTTCATTAAATCTACCACTTGCCTCATATCTTGCCTTAGCCCATCATCTTGCAGTGCTATGGTTACCACTGCTGGCATAACCTGAGGAGTAACAGAAACCACTAGTTCATGATGAACCCCTGGCATGCGACCTTGCATATAATCCATAGGTTAAAACTCAGACCTCCTGGGCGAAGACTCTACTCCTAGCTGACTCATTCTTCTCAGCTTCCACTCTTTGTTCCTCGCTACCTCTAGTGCATCTTCATATGTCATAGGCTTCTTTAGCTCCACTCCCCAACGTATATTCTCCCAAAGACCAGCCAAGAACCTGTCCTTCTTCATCATGTCAGGTGGGGATACCTGTGGTGCTAAGGCTTGCACATCTGCTCCCATGCCATTGAAAACTTATGTATGTACGCATCTACTAGCTCACCTTCCCTTTGCAGCAAACCCTGTACTTCTTGCCACACTTTGTCAGGATCTTCTGTCTTCACAAACTCCACTTCCAATCCATGTCTTAGATTGTCCCAACTTAATCTCACAGGTGGATCAGCCGTATGCAGCTCCTCTTCAAATGCTTTGGACCAAACTCATGCATCACTCTTCAAACAAATCTGGAGAAGACGTAACATCTACACCGGATCATGAATCTGATTGTTAATGCAGGCAATCTCCATCTTTTCCAAAAAGTCTTCCACATCTTCATCACTTCTTCCATGAAATTCCGGATAAGAGAAAGCTATGGCTACCCAAGTTTTGATGCTTTGAGAACCCCTTCGAACACATGTGTAAGAACCCAAAACTTTTGACTGACTCAATCCCCAGAAACTTCAATGGAGCTCCTCTTTAGATAAGGACAAACATATACATATTAAATGAGTTTTCATAGTTAATCATCGGAATTACTACAGGCAAAGGGGATTCCAGTATCTCTCTTAATCTTCTTGGCCCAAACATAAAGACTATGCGTTGCTGGAAAAAAATCTTCCTGGACACGTGAACATTTATCTGGATTCTTTGTGTTAAATGAAAAGGATTGAATTGAGGTCCGTTTTGATCATCCATTAAAGCCAACCATGTAGCTCCCAAGAAGACACACTTGACTTATCGTCTGATTTTGCCAGAATTTCAGCAGCATGAGAGCATAAATGGCTCAAAAGACCAAAAACCATCCATCACAACTTGAAAAAATTTTGGCAGAGTTTTCCTAGAAATAGTACAGTAAGAACCCAAAATATAGATTGTATATGTATGCATAACCTGCCAACAATAGAACCTGAGCATCAAGTAGGAATCACTAGTACATAGCCTATGGCGAGGTCACAAGAAGGGTGCTCCAGCCACATGTATCACTGAAAGGATCTCACATTTGAGAATCCCCCAGCTCAATAAAACCTCATGCTATCGACCCTCTCACGAAAGCTTATGCAAATCTCGTATAGTCAAGTATTAGAATTGACTATCTTCCAGACCAAGTCTGAGAAATGGCTGGGACTGCCAAATAAAATCAAGTATGGCTCCACAAAGGCGTACAATGCCAGTATCCACAAGTAACATACAATACAAGACAATGTGCTCAAATAGGTGCCAAATGATGCATACCCATGGTAATTGCAAGTAACTTCCACTGTCATTATATCACTCTACCCCAGCTACTTATACCTGTGTGAATCACCTATAATCTGTAATCTGTGATCTGCAACCTGTAATCCTGAAGCTGAAGGTACTCGAAGAAGATCCTCCATTGGGGGTGCCAAAAGAATGTGAGCGGGATGGAAACACACACAACACCCCTATACACTACAAGAGGTTGTGTGCTCTTGTGACGCTGTTAGCGACGGAAATACACTGGGTTTTTATAACCCCCGGCGTCGCTAAAACCGTCGCTAATAGCGTCGCTACGAGAGCGTCGCTATATGCGACGCTATAGGCGTCGCTATATGTGTCGCTATATGCATCGCTATATAGAGACGCTCATAGCGACGCTCATAGCGACGCTCATAGCGACGGTTATATCGACGTTTACACAGAAGTCTATAGCGACACTCCAGAGCCATAAATAGCGAAGGTTATAGTGACGCCCGAGAGAATTTTTTTTTGGTGACAGGGCATTGAATGCCCTACCACCCATCAACCATATTGTACTTGATTCACTTTTTAAAAAAAGTGCAAGGGTAGATAATAGACACAAAATAGTCACCCACAAGACGCATTGTTTGCAAAATTGACAAGCGTAAAATTGACAATTGTACACATCATAGGCAAAATGAATTGATTGGCAAATGTAATAATGACCATTGTACAACATCATAGGTATAAAGAATTGATTGGAAAAATGAACTGCGGTGACAAATGTAATAATATACATGGTTGAAAAAGACGTATAAAATCCGTCTCATGATACATAAGCTATGAGAAACCCTAAACTAATGCTATCTAGCTACGGCTAAACTGACGTCGTCTAGTCAGACGTCTCATCGCGTCCAAGCGGCGTATCTGTCGGATTCTGCAAAAAAAGACAATAAGACAGCTTTCAGTAAGTATAAAGATATAACGACATTTATAAAACAATACAAAAAATAGAAAAGAGTAAACCCTAATACTAACCATGCCGCCGTGAGAACTGAGAATGTCCATCAGGGCGTTTAAGCCCTTCTTGCCTGCGTACTCGTGCTCATACGGTGTGGAATCACGTCCTGTCATCGACCACTGTCAAAACATACAAAGATTTCATTATGTTAGAATTAAAAAACTCATAAACCCTAAACTATCGAACATAAAGAGCAGAGCGAAAACACTTACAAAATCGGCCTCAAATGATGCCCATCCACCGCTCCCCAAGTGGTGCGAGCTCCCTGCCTCTACTCGCGCTTTGGCTGCATCCTTTTGTTGCTTCCACTTGTCGGGATTCTCGCGCGCTGCTTTCTTCGCATTCTTCCAATCTTCTTTGGCCAGCCAATCTGGCCTGTTCCACCCATGCTTGATTGCTTTTTGCACTTCGAAACGCTTGTGTTTGCAGTATTCGCGCATTCGAATCTTCATCAGGTCTTCATTGAAGCGCTGATCCCGTGTTGGAACGGGAAACTCATCATGAAGTATGCTGATGACTCTGGCTTTTAAATCACTTGGTACTTCACTCCATTTGTTTAGTATGTAGTGTCTAAACAGCTGAGAGCAAAGACCACGCATGCGCGAGATCACCTTCTTGCCGTCATCATCCATGATGATGCCGCCGCTGAAGTCGACGGAGTAAGGCAAGCCCTTTGGCCGGTGACTCGTGAACCTGGGTGTCCCGGCAGGGGTCTCTAGCGGCGTGTCGATGGGGGTACGGATGTCAGGTGTTTCCACCGGCGTCTGGGCCCCGAAGCGAGGAGTGTCGAGTGGGGTGGCTCCTGGCGGAGTAGGTAGAGGTGTGTAGCTGCTAGGAACAGTCAGCAGCGCAAAACCTGGCGTAGATGGTGATGCTGTGGCTGGTGTGGGGGCGGGCAAAGAAGGGGAGGGTACAGAGCCTCGTCGAACACGAGGCGGTGTGGAGGCATCGGCGGCGGAATCCCCACAACAACCGCCACCGCCACCACTAGAGCGCCGGTGTCTAGACGAGTGTGAAGATCGTCTCGTCAACGCCGAAGCTTCGGAGTGTGCCGAATGATCCGAAAGAGAGGGAGATGCGGATGGAGTAGGAACGCGCCGGCGTCTGGGCCTCGAAGTTACGGATGTCGAGAGACAAACATCCCTCAATGGCAACCGATAAAATAAACTGTAAAGTATGTGCAGCAATGATATTAAAGTCCACATTTTATGCAATGATATTAAAGTCCACTATGACCGTACCTGACACACTTTATGCCAATCGTGTGACTTCAAACCGGTAAGCTTTCCTTCTTTAGTAAAATACGTTCGGTCCGCAAAGATCGAATGGTCTCTTTTACTTTGCGTTCTTGGGCTCCTTTGAAAATCCATGGTGCTTTAGGGAGTTTTATCGATCCATCAGACGCTGTTTGCGGCCAATATTTCTCCATACGATCCACATTTATAAGGTCAACTCTGGCTCCCAAAGTATCTTTCTTGCCGGTCAGATGGTCCCATAGTAGATTACCCACATTCTTGAATATGTGCATTGGATCGAGCAAGTGATTGATCATGAGTCGGGGCCAGTATGGTAACTCGTACCATAGAGATAGTCTCTTCATCCCTAGAGGCAATCCGTCATCGCACATCTCCTTCTGCTCTAACCATGCTTGTGCAGACATCCTTGGTGTCTCTCTTCCCAAAAAGCCGTCGCGTAACACATGATTCTCTGGAAGATACGCTTGATGACCTTCGTAGATTTGCTTCTTCAGTGAGGGCGCACTACGTGCATTCAGTCTAGGTCCACATGTGACACATGCTCTGTATCCTCTTGTTTGAAGCCCTGCATGTATACACATGATAATAGATCAACTATGGGAAAAAACAAGATTTACAGTGTCTGAGTGAGGAGTGTCAATAGATCACCTGAGCATTCTGTTAGCCCGGGATAGTCATGCATGGTCCACATTAGAATGCCTCTGATCAAAGCATTCCGTCGTCCTGTGTGTCGGCTCATATCCACCACCTCTATGCCAATCCACAATTGTTGTAGCTCTTCCAATAGTGGACGAAGATACACATCCATATTCTCCACTTTATATCGCCCTGGCACAATCAAGCTTAGCCATAGGTGCCCCTTCTTCGTAGTCAACCACGGGGGAATGTTGTAGTTGATGATGACAACGGGCCATACACTGTAAGATGTTGATCTTTGACCAAATGGATTTACGCCATCCATAGCCAGGCCTAAGCGCAAATTTCGAGCTTCCCTGGCAAAATCCGACCATGTTCCATCTATATTTTTCCAGGCTGCGCAATCTGCAGGAATTCGTAGCACACCATCCGAAGATTTATTCTCCTCATGCCATGATGCTAGGGCGGCCATGGACTTACATTCGAAGAAATGCTTGATGCGAGGAAGCAGAGGAAAATGTCGCAAAACCTTTTGTGCAATTTTTGTCCCGTGGAGATCTACTCGATATCTTTCGGAATCACATTTCTGACACTTCTCCATGTCTATGTATTCCCCTCTGAAAAGAATGCAGTCATTAGGACAAGCGTGGATAGAATTGTAATCCATCCCCAAGTTTCACAAAATCTTTCTTGCTTCATCTCGGGAATCTGGCATCACATTGTCAGCTGGTAGTATGTGCTCTTTAAGCAATCTACACAACATAAAAATACGATACAGTCGTGTAAAAATCTATCAGATCATTATACATTTAGAGTTTTATTAAAGTAAACTAATTGTAATAGATCACCTGAAAAGCGCTGTGACGCTAGTGTCACTCCATCCAAACTTTGCCTGCATGTTGAGAAGAACCAGGAGTGCTTTCAATCTAGACATACGTGCTCCATTATACAATGGCGTATCGGCTTCACTTTTCATATCATCATAGATAAGCCTTTCTGAATCCATGATCGTCTCGATCATTTCATCAATCTCGGCCTCAAACATTGCCTCGTTGGGAATGTGCTGTGCATGATCATCCCCCGAGCTGTCAGAGGCTACATCTTGTGGCCTCACATATGCTGCTTGACCAAAGCGCCTGCGAACACGTCTATTGGGTTGCAAGATTGCTGCTTGTTGGCCAGCGTCAGAGTCCGACGAGTTATAATTGGCAACAACTCGATCTATAATAGATGGATCGAACTCGCCAAATTCGCGAACGTGCTGCAAAGAAACACGTCTTGTCCGTCGCACAGCATGCTTGCATTGATTACAAGGACATAAGACCCTCGTTGAGAGATAGGTGTTTCGGTTGGACGGTCCCACATCCTCGTCACTACTCATAATGAGGATAAAAATCTTATAACCTGGACAACAAATTTAATATTCTATTGGCATTCTTCGTCTTATCTCTCTCTCTCTCTCTCTCTCTCTCTCTCTCTCTCTCTCTCTCTCTCTCTCTCTCTCTCTCTCTCTACCTCACATTCTCTAGTCATGTCTAATCCCCGCACACCTCGGTCTAGAGGTGTACGGAGATCAGAACCACCGGGTTATAATCTCGTCTTTATTGGTCAATACCTATATTTGTGGGTACAAGAAATCTACAAACCCACGTCTACATGATACTGCATGTAGTGGACAAAACCCCTTTGCCTCTTCTCTAGCTGTAGCACTTCACAGCATCTTAACATCTTTTCACAGTAGATCTTTTCACTGTTCGTTTAACTCTAAACCCTAAACCGTAAGTAATTCTTGCGTGGACTCGATCTAACGTAAATAAGCATAAATCTAAATAAACGTAAATCTAACTAAAAATAAACCTAAATCTAATTTAACGTAAGTCTACATCTAAACTAATCTTTAACGTCTTTTGGGATAGTTTCCTACGACGTTAAAACTCTCTTCTTCTTGTGTGTGTGTGTGTGTGTGTGGGTAAACCTAAATAAACCTAAGTCTAATCTAATATAACATAAATCTAAATCTAACGTAAATTATGTTATATTAAAAACAAAGAACTAAACTAACAGGGATTATAAGAACCTTAAAACTGATTTAACACATAATTTTTCACATAACTCGGCAAGAGTTGGCATTCTCATCACTAAAGATGTGAGAGTTAACTTCCGGCGGTGACGCTGCCTCATCTCCATCCACATCTGACGACAGCAATTGGCCCTTTGGACCGTTCTTGCTCTTGTTACTAACTTTGAAGTTGCTGTTGAATGACTAGAGGTTGTCTAAATGGTCATTGTCGGGGATGTAGTGACTCTTGCCGCCCTGAAGATCCACCTTCTTCCCTATCTTCTGAAGACATTTCACTAGTAATTTTGGATCGACGGAGCCCACCATGAGTGAAGGCAGCAATACCCTATATTCCATTGAGGGCTTTCTTCACCCGCTTCATGCAGGCATCGTAGTCTATGGAGACCTAAATCTAATCTAATATAACGTAAATCTAAATCTAGCGTAAATAAACGTAAATCTAACTAAAAATAAACCTAAATCTAATCTAATTTAACTTAAATAAACCTAAATCTAATTTAACGTAAGTCTACATCTAACCTAATCTTTAACGTCCTTTAGGATAGTTTCCTACGACGTTATAACTCTCTTCTTCTTGTGTGTGTGCGCGTGTGTGGATGTGTGTACCAATAAAAAGAGATAAATGGTATAACCTTTCTATCACCCATGCCAAGTATGATAGATTGGTTATGCCATTTCCCTCTTGAATAATAGGTCTTGAGTTCAACTCCTCGTCGGCCTGATCTTTAGGTCTTTTAATTTTAATTAGTTTCCTATGACGTTAAATTAGTTTCTCTCTCTTTCTCTCTCAATGTGTGTGCGTTTTTTTGTTTATGCATGTTTTCTCTCTCTTTTCCTCTCTCAATGTGTGCGTTTTTTGTTTATGCATGTTATCTCTCTCTTTTCCTCTCTCAATGTGTGCGTTTTTTGTTTATGCATGCTCTCTCTCTCTTTTCCTCTCTCAATGTGTGTGTGCATTCTTTGTTTACGTATTTGTGTGTGCGTTTTTGTTTATGTTTTTACTCTTTCTCTCTCTCTCTCTCTCTCTCTCTCTCTGATCTCTCTCTCTCTCTCTCTCTCTCTCTCAAAAACACTATGTGTGTGTGTGTGTGTGTGTGAGAGAGAGAGAGAGAGAGAGGGAGAGAGAAAGAGGGGAAGGGAACATGAGAGTGAGGAGAGGGAAGGAGCATACCTGGCTCTCCTTCCTCTCCTCGTGTGTGTGTGTGTGTGTGTGTGTGTGTGTGTGTGTGTGTGGAGAAGAAAGAGAGAGAGAGAGAGGGAGAGCGTTACCTGCTCCTTGCTTGAGGGCGCCGAAAAACTCAGATCTGAGATCTGAGTTTTTCGGCGCTCTTTGTTATTTTTTTTAGCCCAGCCGGCGTCGCTATGAGCGTCGCAAATTTACTTGTAAATTTGCGACGCTCATAGCGACGCCGGGATTTATTTTTTTGAGCGTTGCTGTGTGAGCGTCGCTAATATGAATAGCCTCTTGTAGTGATAATCACCCAACACACACTGTTGGGATAATACACCCACACACACTATGGGGCACCACTCAGCTTACACAACCCACTTGGCCGAGACAGGGAACACACCGATGGAGTGAGAGGGGAGATACTATCCATTTGCTCACTCAATTCAGAGACACCCCCCCCCCCCCCCCCCCCCTCCCCCAAAAAAACTCATCTCAAAAGAGGAAGATTTTTGATATTTAGATACAATTGAGCTTGGGACAACACCAATGGGGCAAATAGCTCACACAAAATGGATAAAGTATGTCAGATACAATCACAAGTTTGAACAGAGGCTTCGCTCATAGGAAAAACTTACACAACCAAAATAGCAAGTAAAAGTGAGTAATTTGGAAAAATGAACAACACCATTGCATCCAGAGTGGCCAAAAACCCCAGTCTAAAATATTAAAGCGCTCAAATCCGTCCTCGGATGAGCAGTTTATGGCCAAAACAGGCTCCAAAAACAGCAAAAATTGAGTTGCGGCTGTTCCTCCTCTTCTATCCACATTTTTCTGGTCTTTTTCTCAATTTTTTTAGTGTCCACACTTCACTTTATCCCTTGGGCACCTTTGGCTTTTTGATTGACCTCAAACAAACCCCGAACAGGTCGAAAACTGGCCACGCAATTCATTTTTGTCACCCTTCTACATCCATCCGCACACCTGGCACTCAACTTTTTCCAATAATGCATCCCGCAATCACGTGAAATGGCCCCCAAATACAGTCCTCATGATGACCTCTTTGCATAATCATCATAAGAAAACATTCTCGTTGTGTCCTCGCTTACTCACGTGCAAGTATTGACCCCATTCGACCTCTTGACCCTAGTAGATGCCATCTGACGCACCTGCTTATCTCATGTCGTTGGCTTGATGATAGCTTCCTTGAGAAGTTTTACACTCTACCAACTCCTCATTATTATAGAAAAACACACTGATACTGGTGATGATGAAAATCAATGTACTATGTACACGCTGTCCTACATGTACTATGTACATGCTGTCCTACCTGTACACATGTGGGCCCCACGTAACCACCTGGCTCTGGAAAATGGGAAATTATTTATTCGATGCACCATGCATGTGTATGTACATATGTGAAATCACTTCTTCCAAAAAACTCCTCACAACATGTTCGCAGGCGCTTTGGTCAAGTAGCATATGTGAGCCCACAAGATGTAGCCTCTGACAGCTCGGAGGATGATCATGCATACCACATTCCCAACGAGGCAATGTTTGAGTCAGAGATCGATGAAATGATCAAGACGATCATGGATTCAGAAAGGCTTATCTATGATGATATGAAAAGTGAAGCCAATACGCCATTGTATGATAGAGCACGTGTGTCTAGATTGAAGGCGCTCCTGGTTCTTCTCAACATCCAGGCAAAGTTTGGATGGAGTGACACTAGCGTCACATTTAGGTGATCTATTACAATGTGTTTACTTCAATAAAAAACTCTAGATGTATAATGATCTGATAAATTACTTACACAAGTGTAGCGCATTTTTTTCGTTGTGTAGATTGCTCAAAGGGAAAATACTGCCAGCTGATAATGTGATGCCAGATTCCAGAGAGGAAGCAAGAAAGATCTTGCAAAACTTGGGGATGGATTACAATTTGATTCATGCTTGTCCTAACGACTGCATTCTTTTCAATAGACATGGAGAAGTGTCCGAAATGTAATTCGGAGAGATATCGAGTAGATCTCCACGGACAAAAAATTCCACAAAAGGTATTGCGACATTTTTCTATGCTTCCTCGCATCAAGCATTTCTTTGAATGTAAGTCCATGGCCGCCCTAGCATCATGTCACAAGGAGAATAGATCTTTGGATGGTGTGCTACGGATTCCTGCAAATTGTGCAGCCTCGAAACATATAGATGATACATGGCCGGATTTTTCCAGAGAAGCTCAAAATTTGCACATAGGCTTGGCTATGGATGACATAAATCCATTTGGTCAGAGATCAACATCTTACAATGTATGGCCCATTTTCATCATCAATTACAACATTCCCCCGTGGTTGACTACCAAGAAGGGGCACCTGTTTCTAAGCTTGATTGTGCCAGGGCGGTATAAAGTGAAGAATATGGATGTGTATCTTCGTCCATTATTGGAAGAGCTACAAAAATTGTGGATTGGCATAGAAGTGGTGGATATGAGCTAAGACACAGGTTGACGGAATGATTTGATCAGAGGCATTATAATGTGGACCATGCATGACTATACCAGACTAACAGAATGCTCAAGTGATTTACACTCAAACTCAAACACTATAAATCTTGGTTTTTCTCAAGCTTATCTATTCTCATGTGTATACATGCAGGGCTTCAAACAAGCGGATACAGAGCATGTGTCACATGTGGGCCTAAACTTAATGCACGTCGGGCGCCTTCATTGAAGAAGCAAATCTACAAAGGTCATCAAGCATATCTTCCAAAGAATTACGAGTTACGCGACGGATTTTTGGAAAGAGAGCCACCGAGGATGTCTGCACAAGCATGGTTAGACCAGAAGGAGATGTGTGATGACGGTTTGTCCCCAGGGATGAAGAGACTCTCTCTATGGTACGAGTTACCATATTGGCCCAGAATCATGATCAATCACTGGCTCGATCCAATGCACATATTCAAGAATGCGGGTAATCTACTGTGGGACCATCTAACCGGCAATAAAGAAACTTTGGAAGCCAGGTTTGACCTTATAAATGTGGATCATATGGAGCAATATTGGCCGCAGACAGCACCCGATGGATTGATAAAACTCTCTAAAGCACCATGGATTTTGACAGGAACCCAAGAACTCAAAGTAAAAGAGACCATTCGATCTGTGCGGACCCCCATTGGCGCAATGTACTGGCTCCGAACGTGTTTCACTAAACAAGGAAAGCTTACCGGTTTGAAGTCACACGACTGGCATAAAATGTGTCAGGTATGTTTGAAGTGGAATATATCATAGTGGGAATTGTGTAACAAATTCGTGTGTGGACTTTAATATCATTGCTAGACGTGTTTTACAGTTTATTTTACCGGTGGCCATTGAGGGATGTTTGTCTTCTGACGTCCGTAACACAATCTACAAACTTGCAAAGTTGGTGCAATGGATCTCACAAAAGGAGATCAATGTAGACTCCATACCATTTGCCAAAGTAAACGCTACGGAGGTTGTGTGACTGTTTGAGAAACACTTTGCTACTACCATGATAACCATTCAAGTGCATCTTCTTGTTCACATAGTTGATGAGGTGGAAATAGCTGGCATACTACATTCCAGATGGATGTTCTTTTTAGAACGTTTCATGAAAACGCTCAAGGGACATGTGCGTGAGAAGGAATGTCCGGAGGGTAGCATGGCAGAAGGTTGGATGGTATTAGAGTCCCTAGTTTACATTAGAGAGTGGCTAGACGGTGTCGTACAGCTCCGCTGCCATGATGAGAAAAAGAGCAGAGAAATGCAAGCTAAGCTTCTTTGAAGCTTACACATTAAGTGAGCGGTGATCAGGGCTTGATAACAGGTCAAGCTTAATGATTAATATATGCCAGATGTAGCTTATAAGGGCCAATAGATGCCTCAAAGATGCCAAAAATGAGTATGCTTGCAGTGACCACATGTGAGAGATTATGATCTAGAACTGTAGTGCTTGAAGTGCTCTACTGGCCTGTCTTTACGGCTCGTCGATTGGAGCTACGATGAAGAAGTTATGGCAGTTCAAAGTTTGAGTTGATTGCAGATCCGTACCGGATTGGGAAACTACAGCTGAGGTGACAGAAATGAAAAGAATGCACGGGCTTGAAGTGCTCACTTTGTGGAGCATATCGTTCTTTTCAGTTCAGTGATCGGAGTCCCGATCACCAAGATATTGGCCGATTAAGATACACCGGGGGCCGGCTCCGTACCAGTCCAATCGGCTCGGTCGGTGTTTCAGCTGGGAGTTTTGCCTATTGTCCAGAGTTTGGGATGCTGGAGTAGTAGTAGCTTGATGAGTCTCATGCTCGGGATGTCATTTCATGCAGTGCTTGGCCGGCAGTGGTTGTAATTAGCAATACCTAGCTGACAAGAAATAAACTTTGACACCTTTTATCGGATGTGATGAGAAGGCTTTACTTCAATGCAATCACCTATACTTGCATCTTAAAGGTATGCAAGATTATACGAGAGGTTGATACGGGCATCGAAGTTCAAGATGATAAGGTTAGACAAGGACTGTGGGGGAAAGATGTCGTGCTTGGCATTGCCTTGGCCAGCATGTATACCTAATAATCAATGGCCGCCCAGTCGGTATGTATGCTAAATGGGGTGCCCTTTAAGGGCCGCCCACCCAAGTTAAGGAGAATGGCCGCCCACTTGACAAAAAATAAAAAGGGTTTTATTGAGTGTGAACAAAAGGAAAAAGAGGGACATGGCGTTGTGCAACAGAAAACGAGAGTGTGGAGGGAGACGTTTTTGCTCGCGACGGCCAGGGGACTACTCAGACGAGCGCGGCCCTGTGACAAGAAAGAATCAGCTTTCCATGGCTCTCCCTTTCGGCACCAGCGGGGTCGTCATCTGAGCTGTCAACATCGCCGAGTGCCACATCATCATGTATGTTCACGCGCCACGTCAATGACGTTGGCGCCACTGCTTAAGAAGGAAAAAGAGCTATTAATAGGGGGCTTTTGCATGAAATTCAAGGGGGGAAGCAAAAAGTGGGGAGGGAGCTCAAGGAGGCTATCATTGAAGCAAGGAATGAAGGGAAGAAGGCGAGCAAGGTAGCAAGAAAGGAAAGGAAGGCTCCCTCTCTATCGATCTCCAGCTCAAGCTAGGCGAGGCGAGGAGGTAATCAAGGCGTGCTCTTGAGCTTGCACAAAATCAAAGAGGTGATTTCGGCTCAACCTTGGCACACAAGCAAGGGCTAGTTCTCTCTCTCGATCTCCAATCAAAGCAAGGAGTCTCTCTCTCTCTCTCTCTCTCTCTCTCTCTCTCTCTCTCTCTCTCTCTCTCTCTCTCTCTCTCTCTCTCTCTCTCTCTCTCTCGGCTATAAGCAAGCAAGAGCTTGGAAAGCGAAGCAAGCAAAGAGAGGGAGCTTGCTTGAGGTCGAAGTAGCAAGGGCCGAAGTAGAAGCAAGCGAATTCGGGAGTAAGCAAGCAAATCTTTCTCTCTCGGCTTGCACAAGGAGAATCTCTCTCTCGATCTCCAATCCAACCAAAGCAAGGCGTGCTCTCTCCGAGCAAGGAAAGCAAAGGAAAGGAAGGGGCAAGCGCCTTCTATAGAAAATCTCTCTCGCTAGTTCTCGAAGCCAGTGGGAAGCAATAGAGCTTGAGCAAGCCAAGGAAAAAGGCAAAGTCGATAAAACAAGCAACCAAGATCGGAGCAAGCCAAGGCAAGAAAGACAGATCGAGGGGCAAAGCAAAAATGAAGTCTCTCTCTCATCGAGCATAAGATGAGCGGCCATGATCAAAAAGGCACTTGGAGAAAACGAGGTTAAGCGAGGACAAGGAGCACTGCAGAAAGCTCTTGAGTGCTATCTAAGCAGGGAAAGACCAACATAGAAAGATAAAGTTTACAGAACCTAAGGTCAGTTGAGGCAGATTAAGCGACAGGAGAAAATTTCCATCACCGTCATCAGCAAATGTTTGATTAATCATTCTATTAAGCCCGGTGTCATTAACGACCCGGTTAATTATGCAAAGTGGGAGCTTAAACTCCTAGTTAGCAGATGATCCAAGTGACGGTGCTGTTAACAGCCCGCCTTGGCTAAAGATTAAGTTGTACTCGAACACATTAATCAATTAATTGATGATTATAGTGATTTCCACATTTAGTTACATCTGTTGTTCTTGTTCTCTCTCTTTCACACCTCCCACAGCCAGAGGCCCGACGCCTGCCCGGCTCACGTACGAACACATATCCCGCGACAACGGATCTGATAAAGCCCAGGACACGCTATGGCAAACCATAGATGATGAGCGCATATCTGGGATTGTCATGTGCAATCTCGGTGTTGAGAAGAAGATGACAAAATATCTAGAGGCTAAAATCAACTGATTTTGCATGCTTCAAGATCCAGTGATGCAAGTGGATTTCACAATACGAGGATGCAAAGCAAGAACGACAAAGGACACGAATCGAGTGGAGACGGGGAAGACGACCGCCAATGCATTATCCGACGGATCTAGAGAGCCTACCAACATTCATTGGCTTAAGATGGTTGCAAAACCAATTGAAAAGCGCACAACAGTGCATTGATGAAGTGACTAAGGAGGAACGGGAGTACTCTTGGGGTTGCGCGACCAAGGTAAGTTTGCAATGTACGACTAGCGACTTTCTAGATGTTTGAACGACCACTCATAATCTTTGTTGGTTGTAGTATAAGTCATCCACAACAACATGATGTAAAGGTTGACATTTTAGGGTGGAATAGATCGACAAAAAGAGTTTTACCCAAGATTGTGGAATCATGGCAAAATTTGAACAGTCTAGTTGACGATGGTCCTCTGATGCAGATCCTGTGGTGGCGGAACTCACTTACTTCGGCACACTACAAGAGATTTTGAGGATCGATTATACAGGATTTTTTGTCGACTTGTTCGACGTGCAATGGTTCAAGATAAACATGGAGGTCGTAATGCTATTGTGTGCAGAGGAGAGTCTGGTTTCCTTGAGGTGGATTCAACTAAAAAATGGACCGACCTAAGAGACACTTTCGTACTACCTGATCATTGTGAACAAGTAAGTCTGTAAATAGTTTAACATCTAGTTTTAGAAGTTATGTGCTTGGAAGCTCTCATGTAAGTTATGTAGCTATGGCAGGTGATATTTCATCCTACAAAGTCTGCATCAAATTGGTGGTACGTCATAAAGGTAGCCCCTCGTAGTGCACGAACATATGAGGGCTACCATGTGCCAATCACAGTGGCATCAATGGAGGAGATCGGAGAAGATGCTCAGTTAGAAGTCGCTGAGGTGATGCCAGACGAGCATCAAGCTGCTACTCTCTATGGGGTGCATGCAGAGGAACTAAAAAATGAAACGGAGGACATCTGCCTAAACGGAGAACTCTATATAGACATAGGGAGTTATACTGAGCTATGCGAGGATGAGAGAGAGACTTCTTAAAGCCATAAACATTGTATTTGAACAATTTTGCTCCGTTTTATAAATATATTGTATTCACGTGGCTTTTTGTCCATTCTTGTCTATGTGCTATACTTGAGAAATTTAAATTGTGTTTATCGTCATTGCTTCCACTCCAGGTATGCTCTAGGTATGTTCTCACAAGCAGGGACACTCCTCGGTGTGTCGTGAAAGTTTGATATGCCAACGTAGCACTGCGCTCCGAGTGCGATGGAGACTGAGGCTGCAATCGCGACGGAGGTGATCCATCTCTGCTGATAGATGCTGCTCGTCCCTCCACTAGATCTAGTTGATCGGGTGAAAGAGACACTAAGAAGCACTACTCTGGCCGATCAACTAGATCTAGTGGAGGGACGAGCAACATCTATGAGCAGATACGGATCACCTCCTTCGCGATTGCAACCTCAGTCTCCATCACACTTGGACCGCAGTGCTTTTACAAGATACATAGAATGCACACGGGAGACAAATTCACAAGAACTTCACAGGAATCTCTCTACACAAGAATCCCTCCCTCTTTATGAGTCCTCTCTCTCTCTCTCTCTCTACACACGAATCCCTTTCCCTATTATCTATAGTATAGATTATAGCTTGTCCATGTTTTCTTCTCCATTAAATATTAAGATTAAATGTTCATGTGTTTAATGCAGGTATGGATGATGATGAGTTTCTTCGTCTTTGTCACCCCAGCAGAGAAGGTGGTATGAGGAGCGTCATTGCCATAGAGCACCATCAGTTCATTCCACTCCTTCAGTGTCTGCCTCTGTTTTGGAGCATTAAACGTGCTCCAAAGCTTCGGTGTCGATGAGACGATCTTCACACTCGTCTAGGCTCTTACGCTCTAGTGCTAGCGACGACGGTTGTTGTGGGGATGTCTCTGCTGATGCCTCGACACCGCCTCGTGTTTGACAAGTCTCCCTACCTTCCCCTTCTTTGCACATCGCCACACCAGCCACAACATCGCCATCTATGCCAGGTTTTGCGCGACTATCGGTCGTTTCTGGCTACACATCACTAGCTACTCCTCCGGGAGTCACCCCAGTCGACACTCCTCGCTTCGGGGCTCAGACTCCAGTGGAGACACCTCAAGTCCGTACCCCCATCAAGACGCCGCTAGAGACCCTTGTCGAGACACCCAGGTTCACGCGTCACAGGCGAGAGGGCTTGCCGTACTCGGTCGACATCAGTGGCGGCATAATCTTGGATGACGAAGGCAAGAAGGTGATCTTGCGCATGCATGATCTTTTCTCTCAAGTGTTTAGACACTACATACTAAACACTTGAGTGAAGTGCCAAATGAATCAAAAGACAGAGTCATTAGCATGCTGCATGACGAGTTTCCCGTGTCAAGTCGGGATGAGCGCTTCAATGAAGACTTGATGAAGGTTCGAATGCACGAATACTCCAAGCACAAGCGTTCTGTAGTACAAAAAGAAATAAAGCATGGGTGGAACAGACCAGATTGGCTAGCCAAAGAAGATTGGAAGAATGCGAAGCGAGCAGCACACAAGAATCCCGACAAGTGGAAGCAACAAAAGGAGGCAACCAAAGCGTGAGTAGAGGCAGGAAGCTTGCACCACTTGGGGATCGACGGGTGGGCAACATTTGAGGCCGATTTTGTAAGTGTTTTTGCATTGCTCTTTAGGTTTGGTAGTTACGTCTATTTGTACTTTTAAATTCTAACATAATGGATCCTTTGTATGTTTTGAACAGTGGTCGATGATAGGACATGACCCCACACCGTACGAGCGCGAGTACGCAGGCAGAAAGGGCTTAAACATCTTGATGGACATTCTGAGTTCTTGCAGTGGCATGGTTAGTATTTCACTTTACTCTTTTACATTTGTTGTATTTTAATGATAAGCTAAGAAAATAGATTGTTTTGTAATTATATGTTTATACTTACAGAAAGTCTTATTGTTTTTTTTTGCAAAATCCGTCAGATACGCCGCTTGGACATGATGAGACGTCTGATTAGATGACATCAGTCTAGCCGTAGCCAGATAGCATTAGTTTTCTTTTGTCATAGCATGTATAATGAGATGACGTGTATACGTCTTTTTGTAACTATTGGAAAACCATGTATTTTCTCAATAATGACAATTATGTTGTAACTATTACATTTGCAAAGCTTAACAATCAAGTGTTTTTGCTTATGATGTGTATAATTGTCATTGATTTACTTTTGTCCAATTACTTTTGTCAGTTTTGTAACTTTGTTCTACAAACAATACTATGCATGATGGAGTTAATGGTTATATTTTCTTGTGGGTAACTACTTTGGGTCTATACCTTGCACTTTCTTTCAAAGATGAATCTGGGCTTATCTTGGATGGTTGATGGGTGGCAGGGCATTCAATTCCCTGCCACCCAAATTTTTTTACTCTCGGGCGTCACTATAAGCGTCTCTATATAAGGTTCTGCTACGTCACTATAAGCATCGCTACAGAAGGACTATAACCGTCGCTATAACCGTTGCTATATGCGTTGCTATAGGCATCGTTATATAGAGACGTGTATAGCAACGATTATAGCGACGCTTATAGCGCTGTTCTTGTAGCGACGCTGGTAGCGACAATCTTAGATACAACAGAGAGTCTAAAAACCCAATGTATTTTCGTCGCTAAAAGCGTCACAAGTGCACATAACCTCTTGTAGTGTATATCATTCTCATGTAATCCTGTGTTCGGTTACATATCAATAAAGAAGATGGTGTTCTGTTCCTGTGTACTGTCTTCTATTCTGTCTTCATATACATTGTTGTTCATCTAATGTAAGTAAGTTTGAGGGCATCCATTCTCGTAGTGCTTATTGCTCCTCTGCGGAGCTATAGGCATTACACAAGGTGGCACATTCAACAATTTTTTGGCTTTGGGCTCGCCAAGGTCCCAATGGCCAATAGTTGGCAATTGTGCCAGCCTGGACCGTCAGGATGGATTAGGATGGCCATGAAACTTTATAGGCATGGGGGTGAGAGCGCTTCCCCTATCCGTGGAAATTTTTGTGGCCCTCTATTCTCGTCTCGTTGGTCAAGGGCGGCACAATTGCCACTTTTTTGGCTTTGGGCTCGCCAAGGGCCCAATGGCCAAAAGTTGGCGATTGTGCCTCCCTCGACCATCGAGACAGATTGCGATGGCCATGAAACTTTGCAAGGATAGAGGTAAGTGCAATTTTATTTCCCCACAAACTTTCATGGAAATTTGTTCCCACGTCGTCCCTCGAGTGTGGCACAATCGCAATTTATTTTTTTTGGCCTCGCCGAGGGTCCAATGCCCAAAAGTTGGCGATTGTGCTGCCGAGACAGATTGGGATGGCCATGAGGCTTTTTAGGGACAAGGACTAATGTGCTTACCCCACCAATGCAAAGTTTCATGGCCATTCGTTCTCCTCTTGTCAGTCTAGGGTGGCACAATCGCCAAATTTTTGGCTTTGGGCTCACCAAGGGACAACGGTCAAAATTTGGCGACTGTGTCTCCCAATTGCGATGTCCATAAACCTTTGCAAGGGTAGGGATTGGTGTGGTTTCCATACCCTTTCAAAGATTCATGGCCTCTAATTGGTCTGAGGCGGGGCAAAATCCTCAATTCCGTGTGTCTCCAATGCAATCACATACACTTGCATCTTGAAGGCAAGGGTCAAATGCAATCATGTACACTTGCACCTACACATATGGGTAAAACAATTCATGATGATATTGTTAGTTAGGGGTTGTTGAAAGAAAATGACGTGCTTAGCACTACCTTGGTCGACATGTATGCCAAATGTGGTGCACTTCATAAATCACAAAAGGTGTCTGACGAGGTTCCTGTGTGGAATGGCATCTCTTGGAATGCATTTATTGCGGGATATGCCCAACTTGGGCAAGGCCAAGAAGCCTTGATATTGTTATTAAGGGTTTTTTGAAAGAAAACGTCTTGCTCGGCACTGCCTTGGTCGATATGTATACTGAATGTGGTGCACTTTATAAAGCACAAAAATGTGCTTGAGGAGATTTCTGTGCGGGATGTCGTCTCTTGGAATGCACTGATGAAACCAAATGCTCTGATACCAATGTAATAGAAATGGCCTATGAACTTTGAGGATAGCGGAATTAAGAGAATTAGAGTGAGCATTTTTGTGAGACTAGTTTGAGGACATAGAGGGTTAATTTAATCGATGGTAGCAACATAAACATAGTAATTAATTAACTTGGCATGAACAATACTTTTGCAAGAGAGCATGAGAAGCACCTCAAGCTTGGGCAAGGTTTACACAAACACCTTAAGCACCTTAGTTAGCAAGCACGACAAGCACCTCATGCTTGGGTAGGATTCCCACCTCAAGGTCAGCCCTAGCTTGCCTAAGGTCAAAGGACTTTTTAACACTAACTTTTGAAGGTCTTTAATGAAGCTAAACCTAAGGTATTTAAGCTCCATTAGGTAGAATTTCTGTTTAATAGACCATCTCTCATTTGCACCCCTTTTAACCTTGGCCCCGTGTTGAGACAGATCCATAAGCACATGTCTATATTCTAACCCTTGTTCCTGTTTATTCTCCCATTAGTTTAATATGAGAAAATCATTTGGGTTGGTTAGATATTAGATTTTATGGTAGAAGGCAAGGGCCAAATGCAATCATGTACACTTGCACCTCTTGATATGGGCAAAACAATTCATGATGATATTGTTAGTCAAAAGTTGTTGAAAGAAAATGTCGTGCTTGACATTGCCATGGTCGACATGTATGCCAAATGTGGTGCATTTCATAAAGCACAGAAAGTGCTGGAGGAGCTTCTTGTCTGGGATGCCTTCTCTTGGATTGCATTGAGTACTCCATATGACCAACTTGAGTAGGGCAAAGAAGCTCTGGGCTGTTTTTGACAGATGCAAAGTGAGGGTGTCTCTCCGATGCAATCATATATGCTTTCATCTTGAAAGCAAGGGCCAAGTGCAATCGAGAACACTTGCACATGCTGATATAGGCAAGAGAAATCACCGTGATATTGTTAGTAAGGTTTTCTAAAAAGAAAATGTCATGCTTGGCATGCTTTTGTTGACATGTATGCCAAATGTGGTGCACGCCATAAAGCACAAAAGAAAAGAAAATGTCGTGCTTGGCAGTGCCTTAGGTGACATGTGTGCCAAATGTTAGTGAGGCTTTTTGAAAAGAAAATGTCGTGCTTGGCGCTGTCTTGGGCGACATGTATGCCAAGGGATGCACTGATTGTGGCATATGCCCATCTTGGGTAGGACCAAGAAGCTTTGGGCTGTTTTTGGTAGATGTGAAGCAAGGGTGTCTCTCAAGATGCAATCATATATGCTTGCATCTTGAAGACAAGGTTCAAGGTCACAAAACTCTGTGGTTGATTTCTACAAATGTAGAGAGAGGGAATCTCTCCAAATGCAATCACATACAACAGTTTCTTGTAGTGGGCTGTGGATTGTACGTTCCCTTGCATAGACTAGAAAACTATTAGTATGAAGTAAGGATTTTCTGAGTAGTACACATTTGGTGCTCTTTTGAATAGATATCCCCTTTAGCAAGTTGTTTTAGGGCACCCATAGTGGGCTGCTTTGTGAGACAGCACTGGCTATTGTGTTTTGTGAGTCTGAGGAAAATATCAGGTTTCTTTGAGGTGGAATGGTAATCCCTCGATATAAAATAGTTGCGAGATGCATTAATAGAGCTAGAGAGCTCTCCGGTACATATTGTTTCATGTTATCAAAATCTCCATGGTGGCTCAACGGATCAAGGTTTTGTACTCCTCACTTTCCTTATGTTTATTGGATCGGCTCATTAGTGTATCCGGCTACTATAGACCCGGCCTTTGATTGTGCTTGGGCTCTACTAGACCCATTGTATGTAATTTAGCTAAGTCAAGGCTTGATATCTCTAGAGTGGGTATATCATTTGATATAAGAGTTGTGGAAAAAATGTCTTCAATAAATGCATGGTTCAATTATGAAGTTTTTGCAGTCATTGCGAGGTGCCAGTGAGCATTCTGCATCTGTTGCCTACAATCACACTTTGAGATGGCACTGCAACCAAATATTCTCCACTCTCTCCCTCTTGGCAACACTTTTTGGGATAGAGTTTGTATGTTGAAATGGTCAAATAGAGAGAGATGGAGAGGATACGTGTATTGCGGAATGGGATAAATAAATAAATAAATATAGAGAGAGAATTATTATGCATGAAAGAGAGTAAATCGAAGAGAAATAGAAGTTTGTAAATTTGAAATGGGCTACAAATCAAATAGATAGACATGGAGAAAGGATGCCATCGTCTCCGGGCACATCGTCTATGGGAAAGAGAGAAAGGCATTAAGCACATTTTCTCCCTTCTCTCTCTCTCTCTCTAAATGTAGGACTTATGCAGATAGTGTTTGCATGCTTAAACACTACCTCTGATGGTGCCGTCGTTGAACGCTTTGCCATTGTACTATTGGTAAGAGCGAGCGATAGGCGGGTCGCCCGCAAGCTAGTCTTTATAAAGTTACAATCACTTTTCATACTTCAATAAATTGGTGAGTATGTTATAATTTCTAAGGCTTGGACATCTAACACATAGGGTAAATGGTCCAATTTCAGCATAGTTAGGGAGAGCATCCTTGATCCAGACAATTTGTGAAGCAAAGTCATCTTGAATTAGTGCACGAGGTGCTCTAAGTGGGTGGCAACAAGCTTCTAAATTAGATAGCATCTACTTACTAGTCAGCCCTAATGCATGTCTTGTTAAGCATAACATTATAATGTTTTATTTTCACTCAATACAAGAAACCTTTTGGAGTTGTGACACTTGTAAAATTAGTGGGTGTTGCTTGTGTGTTGCTAAATCACAATTTCTTTGAGTAGAGGCATCACTATGGAGGTTGTTATGTGCATCGTACATGACATCGCAAAAGAAAAACACATTTTGCAATGTTTGCAAACTATTGGGCATCACTTAAGCAATGCTTGCAATTCTTATTTTTTTTTGAAGAAGATGCAGAGAGCCATTTCGCTCCCACGACTTCTTTGTCTTTTGAGAGAGTAAAAGTGAGTGGTTCTTGTAGACGAAGCCCCCCCCCCCCCCCCCCCCCCCAACCGCCGCCCCAAACACACACACACACACACACACACCTAGAGACATGCATTGAGGACAAGCATAGAGAGAGAGAGAGAGAGAGAGAGAGAGAGAGAGAGAGAGAGAGAGAGAGAGAAATGAAATGAAGTGTTATATTAACGTCTTCTAGGTGCCAAAATGACCTATCAAATCACACAGGTACACCATGGTGAAGATAAAAGGTTCGTTGAGAGAGAGACAGTATAAGAGGAAAAGTCTAGAATCGGCAACATTGCCATGGATTAACAAAGGAAAATAGAAAGAGAAAACATTGTGTGGGTGGAAATAGTAGTGGTCCAACAACAATATGCATGGTAATAGACATGGATATATATCCGTGTCAGTTAGTTATCGCTAGTTATCGCTACTATTACCATGCACATTGTCTCTACATGGCTTTCAAAAATAAAGTAGTTCATTTGGGCCATCCAAAATGAGCATCTTTATTTTTGACTTGCATAAAACATATCAAATATCAAATGCAATCTAAAAAGTGTATTAAAAAATAATAATAAAGTTTAAAATTAATTGAAGTACAAAAGAACAATACATAAATTTGATTACAAATAAAGTCAAACTTCCAAATGAGTTTTATATACAAATCATGAGGGTTTGTTGTGCCATATAATTTGCACTTGTAAAAGAGGACTACAAAAATATATCTATGAATCTAAGTCCTCATCTTCCTCGTCCTCCTCATCCCCGTTTAGAGTTACATAAGTTTGATCGCTCTAACTCTACAACAACCAAAACCAAATAATATAATTCAATAACCCAAAACAATTAATACAATATCCAGTGACTACACTTACTACTTATAGAGATCCGAGTGCTGAGTTGAATTGATCACAAGAGATATGATTGTTTTCCAACAACCATCGCCAAGTATCAAACTTTGTGTGTCTCTCTTGATACTTGACCATCTCTCTAGTAGGACGGGTCAAAGGGATATTTTCCTAAGTGAAAAATAACCAAAAAAATTCATAAGCTAAAACATCTTCTATATAGAACTTGTACAATTAAAAATTACTTACATATTTATCTTTCCAGACTACTTTGCCTTTCAAACCATAGTGCATGGGGGTTTGCCTGGCCTGAGCTTCATGCTATTGAATGTGGGATGAGCCTATTACTACTTCCTCACCCTTTTCTTGCATGGCCCGCTCCCACTTTGTCTCACATGTTGCCACCATGATAGCTCCCCTCTGGATTTTTGACATGGATAGTTGCGGTCCATTGTACACTTGATCGCTTATTTTTCAAAAAAAAATTATATACCCCTCCAACCATTACATTGAGAAACGTTCATTGGAGCCATTTGGAAATCAAGCATGCAACACTTCATCAACATAGTGTGCATGATTGAGCAATTGGTCTTTGAATTTAATAAAATAATTCTTATACGTTGAGTGTATAAGAATATGCAGGTGGTGCAAAAATTCCCTGCCCTGTGCGATGCCAAAATTGAGCTCACCGCCATACTTGACCCTGTAGTAGCACCCGTGCGTACATTGCATGGGAGCGTCAGTTGCCTTGTCCTCTACAATTGGACTAGCATGCTTTGAAATAGGGTGCATCGTAGGTCCGGATTTACCACTAGCTGAGGAACCTGAGTAGATGGATTGGCCTCTTCATAACCAAAAGAGGGTCATGCTTGCATATAATAGAAAGAATACTATACTCAAGTTCGCCTAAACTAACTATAGATAAACTTAAATTCATTGCTTGGAATTACCACCTCAAGAGTTGAATCCATTGGAAGCAACACCCACACTGGCTGATGGGGGCCATTTGGGACGTGAAGAGCCAACCAAAGGAAGAATCTGAGGGATTCTCCCTAGGAGGTGTTCTTTTGTCTGACATCTACAATAGATTAGTTTGTAAGTATTAGGACCCAACCCCTCTCTAATCTCCCTATACTTAATTTGCATACCTCTAAATGTCTACATCCAATCTACACCGCTTCTTTATCATCTACAACTAATTTACACATCTCTATCTCTCTACGTAAGGTAAATACAAATAGAGAGATACGTACATCCATGCATACATATATATACACTCACCTAGATACGCAAAAACATGCATACACATATACTATTAGACCTAAGTATGGGCTAGTAGTGTCGATCGCCGAGTGGCACTGCTTTAGATATCCTCACAATCTTAATCATGCTAAAACCAATAGTACATTGTGGTAATCCAACATGGGTGGATCAAGGACTATAAAGCCATAAGTTTAAAAAAAGGGGCTATACTTGAGTGGAAGTGTTCAACCATGGGGTGCTATTCTCCCTTGCTTAGTGTCTATGTACATGTATATATGCACACACTCACACACATATATATATGCATAGACTCCCATCTACACACTCATGTATGGGACACATATTTATGGAGCATATATACACTTATAACTATATATAGACTTGGACCACACTATTACACCTAAGTAGGGGCTAGTAGTGCCAATAGTCTAATGGCACCTCTTTACATATAATCACAATCTCAATCCTGGTAAAACCAAAGGTACGTTGTGGTAATCCATACATGACTGGATCAAGGACTGTTGTTGGCATGATTAAAAAGGGACCATACTTTAGAGGAAGCATTCAACTATGTGGTGCTATGATCCCTTACTTAGTGCCTATATACATGCATATATACACATACTCATGTGCATGGACTCACTTATATATACACACACTTTTTTTCTCTCTCTACTCTCTCTTTATCACTCTCTACACCTAATCTTTACCTAATCTACATGTCTCTATCTACAACTTAACTATACCTAATCTACACATGCACCACTACTTCTTTACCCAATCAACGTAGATAGTAGGACCCTGTGATGCGATGGGAGTGGGACCCTGTGATGGAAGGGGAGTAGGACGATAAGAAGGGGCTGTAGACTGAGGTGTCATCGATGCGAGGCTCTGTAGGTAAGGAGTCCCTCCCTGACTCCCCCATGATGTAGTCTGTGGAGAAATATCGTAGGTCGCAAGTTGCTGAGTGTAGCGACCAAACAAATTCTCTGTCTCTCGAATGTACTGGTCTCGTAAAGAGAGAGCCCGTGGTAGGTCTGGATCTATGACCGGTAGAGGAACCTGAGAAGGGTAGCTGTAGGATGGTCATGCCTGCAAATAACAAAAATAAACCTATGACACTCATGGTTTAGGGTCAACTAACCAAAAACATTCTTTATTTCTTTGCTTGTTCTCATCGACTCAAGACTTGGGTCCACTGGAGGCGATGTTCACCCCGAGTGGGAGCCCACCTAGATGTGAACCAACCAAAAGAAGAGCAAGTTGGCTGCTCCCCACCAGGTGGTCTCTTGTCTGACATCTACATTACAAAGAGAAATATAAGATTAAGCTTTCTCCCCTACTCACTCATCTATAAATACGTACACAAGTATATTAGCACACAAACACGTAGATACATATACATACTAGTAGACCTAAGTAGGGCCTGGTAGTGCCAAAGGTCAAGTGGCACCTCTTTAGATATCATCCATTATGAAATTTCGAAGGGCATTTGGAGGGCCTTCTAAGAAAAATAGAATTTTGACTTTCTCTCTTTAGAAAATAGGTGTGGTAAAAGCAATTGTAAACTTGGAATAACCATTCAAAAATTGCACTTACAAGTAGATTCTTGCCACAATGTCATAATGGCCGTGATGATTGAAGAATAAATAGTTTTTAGTTGCATTTAATGAATTTCCTAGAATTGGAGGGAATTTCCTGTACGTGGAATGTATGACTAAAGGAAATAGGACGTATCCTACCAAACTTGCTCTCTCCTTACTCTCTCACTGTTTGTGCGTTGAACTAAAAAAAAAACCACCCTTTCTTGCACTATTGCATACATGGCTTCTTCTTTCACCCCACAAATGTCGTCCTTTTTAAGACCCTTCTATCATCTGCACATTGACCTGATCCCCAATATACGCCACTGTGTAAGCGAGGCAAAACTAACATCAAAGTGACACCAGTCATGATAGAGAGACTTAGAGCAAAGGGAGCAAAACACTTAGATATTTGGACAAAAGTCTCACTCTATCCATTGAATCCCATGACCAATACTTTCCCTGCATTTTCAAATCCCACTAACTTATTGACCTTTGCAGGTAATGGAGAGAATGGATTGCTTGGCTACTGTAAAGCTCTTAACAACAAATCAAAAACTTGTAAATACATAGTGAAGCACCAAGCAGATGAGATTTAGAGACTTTCTAACTTGCATTATGAGGACCAAAAGACTGTAATAAAGTGCACACAAGAATCACATGTCTTGCGAACAAACACTACAAGAGGTTGTGTGCTCTTGTGACGCTGTTAGCGACGGAAATACACTGGGTTTTTATAAACCCCGGCGTCGCTAAAACCATCGCTAAGAGTGTCGCTACGAGAGCGTCGCTATAGGCGTCGCTATATGCGTCGCTATGAGCGTCGCTATATAGCGACGCCTATAGCGACGCTCTCACAGAAGACTATAGCGACGCATATAGCGACGCTACAGAGCCATAAATAGCGACGCTTATAGCGACGCTCGAGAGAATATTTTTTTGGTGGCAGGGCATTGAATGCCCTGCCACCCATCAACCATATTGTACTTGATTCACTTTTTAAAAAAAGTGCAAAGGTAGATAATAGACCCAAAATAGTCACCCACAAGACGCATTGTTTGCAAAATTGACAATTGTACACATCATAGGCAAACTGAATTGATTGGCAAATGTAATAATGACAATTGTACAACATCATAGGCATAAAGAATTGATTGGCAAAAGGAACTGCGGTGACAAATGTAATAATATACATGGTTCAAAAAGACGTATAAAATCCGTCTCATGATACATAAGCTATGAGAAACCCTAAAATAATGCTATCTAGCTACGGCTAAACTGACGTCGTCTAATCAGACGTCTCATCGCGCCCAAGCGGCGTATCTGTCGGATTCTGCAAAAAAAGACAATAAGACAGTTTTCAGTAAATATAAACATATAACGACATTTATAAAACAATACAAAAAATAAAAAAGAGTAAACCCTAATACTAACCATGCCGCCGCGAGAACTGAGAATGTCCATCAGGGCGTTTAAGCCCTTCCTGCCTGCGTACTCGCGCTCGTACGGTGTGGGATCACGTCCTGTCATCGACCACTGTCAAAACATACAAAGATTTCATTATGTTAGAACTAAAAAACTCATAAACCCTAAACTATCGAACATGCATAAAGAGCAATGTGAAAAGACTTACAAAATCGGCCTCAAATGATGCCCATCCACCGCTCCCCAAGTGGTGCGAGCTCCCTGCCTCTACTCGCGCTCTGGCTGCATCCTTTTGTTGCTTCCACTTGTCGGGATTCTCGCGCGCTGCTTTCTTCGCATTCTTCCAATCTTCTTTGGCCAGCCAATCTGGCCTATTCCACCCATTCTTGATTGCTTTTTGCACTTCGGAACGCTTGTGTTTGCAGTATTCGCGCATTCGAATCTTCATCAGGTCTTCATTGAAGCGCTGATCCCGTGTTGGAACGGGAAACTCATCATGAAGTATGCTGATGACTCTGTTTTTTAAATCACTTGGTACTTCACTCCATTTGTTTAGTATATAGTGTCTAAACAGCTGAGAGCAAAGACCACGCATGCGCGAGATCACCTTCTTGCCGTCATCATCCATGATGATGCCGCCGCTGATGTCGACGGAGTAAGGCAAGCCCTCTGGCCGGTGACGCATGAACCTGGGTGTCCCGGCAGGGGTCTCTAGCGGCGTGTCGATGGGGGTACGGACGTCAGGTGTCTCCACCGGCGTCTGGGCCCCGAAGCGAGGAGTGTCGAGTGGGGTGGCTCCTGGCGGAGTAGGTAGAGGTGTGTAGCTTCTAGGAACAGTCAGCCGTGCAAAACCTGGCGTAGATGGCGATGCTGTGGCTGGTGTGGGGGCGGGCAAAGAAGGGGAGGGTAAAGAGCCTCGTCGAACACGAGGCGGTGTGGAGGCATCGGTGGCGGAATCCCCACAACAACCGCCACCGCCACCACTAGAGCGCCGGTGTCTAGACGAGTGTGACGCTCGTCTCGTCGACGCCGAAGCTTCGGAGCGCGCCGAATGCTCCGAAAGAGAGGGAGATGCGGATGGTGTAGGAACGCGCGATGATGCGCCAGAGCGATGACGCTCCACGTACCACTGTCTCTGCTGTGGTGACAAAGAAGAAAGAAACTCCTCATCATCCATACCTGCATTAAACACACGAATATTTAAACTTAATATTGAATGAATAGAGTAGACAATGACGCAAAGACCATTAAATACAATGACGTAATGACGCATATAAATACAATGACGCAATGAATCGAGTGATAGAAGAGGCAAGTCGAAAACTCAGAATTTTCAATCAAAAGATTTGAGCGCGAGTAGAAAAGAGCGTTATACACCATGGAAGCTACTTAGAGAGCCAGAGCTTTTACAACACGGAGCAAAATTGTTCAAATACAATATTTGTGGCTTTAAGAGATCTCTCTCTCATCCTCGCATAACTCAGCATAACTTCCTATATCTATATAGAGCTCTCCGTTTAAACACATATCCTCTGTTTCATTTTGTAGCTCCTCTGCATGCACCCCATATAGAGTAGTAGCATCTTGATGCTCGTCTGGCACCACCGCAGCGGCTTCTGATTGAGCATCTTCTCTGATCTCCTCCATTGATGTCGTTGTGATTGGCACATGGTAGCCTTCATACGTCCTTGCACTACGAGGGGCTACCTCTATGACGTACCACCAGTTTGATGTAGACTTTGTAGGATGAAATACTACCTGCCAGAGCCACATAACTTACATGAGAGCTTTCAAGCACATAACTTGTAAAAGGGGGATGTTAACTATTTATATACTTACTTGTTCACAATGCTCGGGTAGTACGAAAGTGTCTCTTAGGTCAGTCCATTTCTTAGTAGAATCCACCTCAAGAAAACCAGACTCTCCTCTACGCACAGTAGCGTTGCGACCCTCCATGATTATCTTGAACCATTGCACGTCGAACAAGTCGACAAAAAATCCTCTGTAATCGATCCTCAAAATCTCTTGCAGCGTGCCGAAGTAAGTGAGTTCCGCCACCACGGGATCTGCATCAGAGGAACGTCGTCGACTAGACTGTTCAAATTTTGCCATGATTCCACAATCTTGAGTAAAACGCTTTTTGTCGATTCGTTCCACCCTAAAATGTCGACCTTTACACCATGCTGCTGTGTATGACTTATACTACAACGAACAAAGATTATGAGTGGCCGTTCAAACGTTTATAAATAAAGTCACTTGCTAGTCGTACATTGCAAACTTACCTTGGTCGCGCAACCCCGAGAGTACTCCCACTCTTCTTCAGTCACTTCGTCACCGCATTGTTGTGCGCTTTCAATTGGTTGTGCAACCATCTTAAGCTCATGAAGGTTGGTAGGCTCTCCAGAACCGCTGGATAGTGCATCGGTGGTCGTCTTCCCCGTCTCCACTCGATTCGTGCCCTTTGTCGCTCTTGCTTTGCATCCTCATATTGTGAAATCCACTTTTGCATCACTGGATTGTGAAGCATGCAAAATCGGTTGATTTTAGCCTCTAGATCTTCCGTCATCTTCTTCTCAACACCGAGATTGCACATGAAAATCCCAGATATGCGCTCATCATCTATGGTTCGCCATAGCGTGTCCCGGGATTTATCAAATCCGTCTAGCCACTCTCCAATGTACACTAGGGACTCTGATACCAACCAACCTTCTGCCATGCTACCCTCCGGACGTGCCTTTTGACGCACATATCCCTTAAGCGTTTTCATGAAACGCTCTAAGAAGAACATCCATCTGGAATGAACTGTGCCAGCTATTTCCACCTCATCAACTATGTGAACAAGAAGATGCACCTGAATGGTTAGCATTGTAGTAGGAAAATGTTTCTCAAACATGCACACAAGCTCCGCAGCATTTAGTTTGGCGAATGGTATGGAGTCTACGTCGATCTCCTTTTGTGAGATCCATTGCACCAGCTTTGCAAGTTTGTAGATTGTGTTACGGATGTCGAGAGACAAACATCCCTCAATGGCAACCGGTAAAATAAACTGTAAAGTATGTGCAGCAATGATATTAAAGTCCACATTTTATGCAATGATATTAAAGTCCACTATGAACGTACCTGACACATTTTATGCCAATCGTGTGACTTCAAACCGGTAAGCTTTCCTTCTTTAGTAAAACACGTTCGGAGCGAGTGCATTACGCCAGTGGGGGTCCGCAAAGATCGAATGGCCTCTTTTACTTTGCGTTCTTGGGCTCCTGTGAAAATCCATGGTGCTTTAGGAAGTTTTATCGATCCATCAGACGCTGTTTGCGGCCAATATTGCTCCATACGATCCACATTTCTAAGGTCAACTCTGGCTCCCAAAGTATCTTTCTTGCCGGTCAAATGGTCCCATAGTAGATTACCCACATTCTTGAATATGTGCATTGGATCGAGCAAGTGATTGATCACGAGTCGGGGCCAGTATGGTAACTCGTACCATAGAGATAGTCTCTTCATCCCTGGAGGCAATCCGTCATCGCACATCTCCTTCTGCTCTAACCATGCTTGTGCAGACATCCTTGGTGGCTCTCTTCCCAAAAAGCCGTCGCGTAACACATGATTCTCTGGAAGATACGCTTGATGACCTTCGTAGATTTGCTTCTTCAGTGAGGGTGCCCTACGTGCATTCAGTCTAGGTCCACATGTGACACATGCTCTGTATCCGCTTGTTTGAAGCCCTGCATGTATACACATGATAATAGATCAACTATGGGAAAAAACAAGATTTACAGTGTCTGAGTGAGGAGTGTCAATAGATCACCTGAGCATTCTATTAGCCCGGGATAGTCATGCATGGTCCACATTAGAATACCTCTGATCAAAGCATTCCGTCGTCCTGTGTGTCGGCTCATATCCACCACCTCTATGCCAATCCACAATTGTTGTAGCTCTTCCAATAGTGGACGAAGATACACATCCATATTCCCCACTTTATATCGCCCTGGCACAATCAAGCTTAGCCATAGGTGCCCCTTCTTCGTAGTCAACCACGGGGGAATGTTGTAGTTGACGATGACAACGGGCCATACACTGTAAGATGTTGATCTTTGACCAAATGGATTTACGCCATCCATAGCCAGGCCTAAGCGCAAATTTCGAGCTTCCCTGGCAAAATCCGACCATGTTCCATCTATATGTTTCCAGGCTGCGCAATCTGCAGGAATTCGTAGCACACCATCCGAAGATTTATTCTCCTCATGCCATGATGCTAGGGCGGCCATGGACTTACATTCGAAGAAATGCTTGATGCGAGGAAGCAAAGGAAAATGTCGCAAAACCTTTTGTGGAATTTTTGTCCCGTGGAGATCTACTCGATATCTTTCGGAATCACATTTCGGACACTTCTCCATGTCTGTGTATTCCCCTCTGAAAAGAATGCAGTCATTAGGACAAGCGTGGATAGAATTGTAATCCATCCCCAAGTTTCGCAAAATCTTTCTTGCTTCATCTCAGGAATCTGGCATCACATTGTCAGCTGGTAGTATGTGCTCTTTCAGCAATCTACACAACATAAAAATATGATACAGTCGTGTAAAAATCTATCAGATCATTATACATTTAGAGTTCTATTAAAGTAAACTAATTGTAATAGATCACCTGAAAAGCGCTGTGACGCTAGTGTCACTCCATCCAAACTTTGCCTGCATGTTGAGAAGAACCAGGAGTGCTTTCAATCTAGACATACGTGCTCCATTATACAATGACGTATCGGCTTCACTTTTCATATCATCATAGATAAGCCTTTCTGAATCCATGATCGTCTCGATCATTTCATCAATCTCGGGCTCAAACATTGCCTCGTTGGGAATGTGCTCTGCATGATCATCCCCCGAGCTGTCAGAGGCTACATCTTGTGGCCTCACATATGCTGCTTGACCAAAGCGCCTGCGAACACGTCTATTGGGTTGCAAGATTGCTGCTTGTTGGCCAGCGTCAGAGTCCGACGAGTTATAATTGGCAACAACTCGATCTATAATAGATGGATCGAACTCGCCAAATTCGCGAACGTGCTGCAAAGAAACACGTCTTGTCCGTCGCACAGCATGCTTGCATTGATTACAAGGACATAAGACCCTCGTTGAGAGATAGGTGTTTCGGTTGGACGGTCCCACATCCTCGTCGCTACTCATAATGAGGATAAAAAACTTATAACCTGGACAACAAATTTAATATTCTATTGGCATTCTTCGTCTTATCTCTCTCTCTCTCTCTCTCTCTCTCTCTCTCTCTCTCTCTCTCTCTCTCTCTCTCTCTCTCTCTCTCTCTCTTTACCTCACATTCTCTAGTCATGTCCAATCCCCGCACACCTCGGTCTAGAGGTGCACGGAGATCAGAACCACCGGGTTATAATCTCGTCTTTATTGGTCAATACCTATATTTGTGGGTACAAGAAATCTACACACCCACGTCTACATGATACTGCATGTAGTGGACAAAATCCCTTTGCCTCTTCTCTAGCTGTAGCACTTCACTTCATCTTAACATCTTTTCACAGTAGATCTTTTCACTGTTCGTCTAACTCTAAACCCTAAACCGTAAGTAATTCTTGCATGGACTCGATCTAACGTAAATAAGCGTAAATCTAAATAAACGTAAATCTAACTAAAAATAAAGCTAAATCTAATTTAACGTAAGTCTAATGACTAGAGGTTGTCTAGATGGTCATTGTGTCGGGGATGTAGTGACTCTTGCCTCCCTGAAGATCCACCTTCTTCCCTATCTTCTGAAGACATTTCACCAGTACTTTTGGATCGACGGAGCCCACCATGAGTGAAGGCAGCAATACCCTATATTCCATTGAGGGCTTTCTTCACCCACTTCATGCAGGCATCGCAGTCTATGGAGACCTAAATCTAATCTAATATAACGTAAATCTAGTTAAAAATAAACCTAAATCTAATTTAATGTAAGTCTACATATAACCTAATCTTTAACGTCTTTTAAGATAGTTTCCTACGACGTTATAACTCTCTTCTTCTTGTGTGTGTGCGCGTGTGTGGATGTGTGTGCCAATAAAAAGAGATAAATGGTATAACCTTTCTATCACCCATGCCAAGTATGATAGATTGATTATGCCATTTCCCTCTTGAATAATAGGTCTTCAGTTCAACTCCTCGTCGGCTAGATCTTTAGGTCTTTTAATTTTAATTAGTTTCCTACGACGTTAAATTAGTTTCTCTCTCTTTCTCTCTCAATGTGTGTGCGTTTTTTTGGATCGTATGCATGTTTTCTCTCTCTTTTCCTCTCAATGTGTGCGTTTTTTGTTTATGCATGTTCTCTCTCTCTTTTCCTCTCTCAATGCGTGCGTTTTTTGTTTATGCATGCTCTCTCTCTCTTTTTCTCTCTCAATGTGTGTGTGCATTCTTTGTTTATGTATGTGTGTGTGCGTTTTTGTTTTTGTTTGTACTCTCTCTCTCTCTCTCTCTCTCTCTCTCTCTCTCTCAAAAACACTATGTGTGTGTGTATGTGTGTGTGTGAGAGAGAGAGAGAGGGAGAGAGAAAGAGGGGAAGGGAACATGAGAATGAGGAGAGGGAAGGAGCATACCTGGCTCTCCTTCCTCTCCTCGTGTGTATGTGTGTGTGTGTGGAGAAGAAAAAGAGAGAGAGAGAGAGAGAGAGAGAGAGAGAGAGAGAGTGAGGGAGAGCGTTACCTGCTCCTTGCTTGAGGGCGCCGAAAAACTCAGATCTGAGATCTGAGTTTTTGGGCGCGCTCGGTTATTTTTTTTACCCCAGCTGGCGTCGCTATGAGCGTCGCTATAAGCGTCGCTATAAGCGTCGCTATGAGCGTCGCAAATTTACAAATAAATTTGCGACGCTCATAGCGACGCTTATAGCGACGCCGGGAAATTTTTTTTTAAGCGTCGCTGTGTGAGCGTCGCTAATATGAAGAGCCTCTTGTAGTGAAAGGTACAGTCATTACAAAACAAAAAGACAATGTTAGGCTCTCATGTGCGACAAAAGAAACTACGAAATCTTGAAACGTTGAAGGTAGGCTCTGGCAGCTTTAAGGAAAGAATCCAAGCATTGAGGTGAGTATTGTAAACTGTCTAATTAATTTAAACTAATCTGAGTTTTGCTTATGTTAGTTATGCTTTCTTTGTAGAGATTCTATCTATCCAGACAAAGAAACATAGACCTGAAGGCCAATGTAGGAAAGCAGTTAAAGCCATTGATAACTAGTGGTCTTGCAAAGGATATAATGCATGACAAAAAGTTTAAGGTTTTGCAACAGGATGTCATTGACAGATTCATTTCAAAGAATACAGTGCTGCATGCCAAGCAAATACGGGGTACATTGACCTCCCTTGGCGTTAGTAAAAGAGGTTACTCAGCTATTAAACAGTCTATTTCTTCCATGTTTGTGAGGAAGGGAATAAAGTCTAAGCTTTTACCAACAGCTGCAACTGTTTGGAAGGAAAGACTCCAACTCAATAATGAACTGACCGACTTCATCGGATGTCCATTTCATATTCAAGATATTTAAAGCTCACAGGGAACTACTGTCATTTATGATGAGTACAACAATAGCTTCATGAACCTGACTTTGTTGCAAACTAGAATGGTAGAGTTATACAATATCACATTCAAAGAGACAGGTGGCGTTCTACATTTTGTTTTGAAGCTAGATGAGTGTGAGATTCTTAAAGACAAGAAGCTAGAGCGAGTTACAATCACATTAATGAATAGGGCTCTTTCCAAATGTCCCACTGATGACCCTTCATATTTCAGTGTTCAATGAGAAACAAACATATGGTGGCTTGGTGCATTTCAGGTAATCTAGTTATTTCCAATTTTACAGCTCTAGTAAGCCCTCTATTGTACTTAAAATTTATATTTATATTTATTAATCTTGCAGGTAAAGAAAGAAGACCATGACATTTTATTTTGGGTGTTCCATCAAACCCCTATTCCAGATATCATTGATAGGCAAATGAATTGAGGAGAGGTACAGTTTGTAGATTGGAGAGGAGACTTTCAAGTTCAATGGCATCTTGCAGGTGACCTCAAAACACTGAAATGTATGTATAATTGTGGAATGGGGGCCATGGCAAAGTCTCCATGCTTGTATTGCATGGAGTCTGCAAAGGTGATGGACCCAAAGTGGTGGAGAAACCTTCCTACTCGTCACAATCAACACTCCAATTTCCGACCAGTTCTTGATATACCACTTGTTAATGTCCATGTTTGTACTATGCATTGTCTCTGTCGAATTGTAGAGAAGTTGGTATATCTGTACATTGGGTTTGCTTGGAAAATTAAAAAGTCAGCTGAACGACAAGTCGCTCTAGAGGCTTTGGAACTACTTTTGTCAGATATTGGTCTACATGGGGGCAATGTGAAAATCCAGCGGGACAAAAAAAGATCAACCACTGAGAAAGATGTACCCTGCAAACCATCCATAGGTGGGGTCAAGGCACGCCGTTTTCTATCTAAACCTCAAGGTATGAAAGATGTGAAGCTAACAAAGCGAGGGAGAGTATATCACTCTACCTATATTAGCAAAGTTGAGTATATGCACTAGAAAAAACATCACTTGGCAGTGAAAGACCAAGAGCCAACAACTTGCGATGCAAAGGGTGATGTGTGGCGTTCCATTGACTCGTTATTTCAAATGTGTGAGAATGATGATTGGTCGCAAGATAATTGCATCAAGTTTAAATAGAACCTTCAGCTACTGAAAAAATCCTTCAAAACAACATGGGCTGACACTCAAATCACTCATTACATGGTAAATTCAAAGCACCTCAATTAGTCTTAGTACTAATTTTCTGTTTAAATTTCTAAATAAAATTCTTGTTTTGCAGTACATTATTTCTAATAATTTTCCATACTTCATCCAAAAGTATGGGAATCCAAGTATATGGAACACCCAGGGCTTGGAAAAGTCTAATTACATGGCTAGAAATGCCTACTTCAAACACACAACATGGAGGCTCTTGAAATAAGGCAAATAGTCTGAAGGAGTTATTTCGATGGTTTTATTGCAGAATCATTCACCTCATGCAACAAAAGCAAGTATTGGCCTTTTCAGCAACCGTATAGGCAATCAGACACTTGCAACTTCAGAAAAGAAAGCGAGCAGATGGATTCAACAACTCAAGTGCTCTTGAAAGTCAAATGAGGTGGAGGGAGACAATGCAATATGCCAATCATTGGTGGAACAAGAGAATTAGAGTTTAGATGATTGGATGTACCACAAATGCATGTAGAATTAAGTTCAATATGTACCACAACTCTTTCAAACTTTTGATAATTTGCAAATATTATTTGGAACCTCGCCCTTGTATCTGATCATTAAATGTTTGCCATACTCTAAGAATTTAGTAGGGTTTTCTTTCCCTAAAGATAATGCCATTACTGTGTATGTGTAGTAATATGTTGCACGGCCCCCAGTATATTTTGGCGAGCCTACCAAAACATTCTCTCCCAAAAACCTTGTCGACGAGAGAGAGAGAGAGAGAGAGAGAGAGAGAGAGAGAGAGAGAGAGAGAGAGAGAAGAGGGGGGGGAGGGGCACGATGTTATACCATGAAACTCTCATCTTGCAAAAAACGCTCATTCTTCCATAGGGTGACTGACCCGGTTGTCTCCTGTGTTGGTCGCTTAAACAATCCTCCATATCCTTATTACTAGTTGATGGCTTGAGATTATTTCGAATAGTTTGGAATGTGCTTCATCAGGAAGGATTTCTTTATACTTTTCTGCCTTTTCAAAGCAGAGTTTAAGGCAGTCTGGTGGGTTACTGGAGTCTCCATTGCCTCGTCATCACTAGTGTCATCTGAAACAAATCCATTCCTCTCCTCCTGATACTTGGATATAGTTGCCAATGCAAAGTCCTCCCGCAAACAAAAAATACTATATCATGAAGGAAAATGTATGACCTATCTCCAAATTTAAACTTTGGCACTCCTGGTAGCATTAAGGTGGCTTGCCGCTCATTGAAACCTGATACATATAGAGATAGCTTGATATTTGAGGTTTTCATTGAGAGAAGATTGCTTTGTTCCACCTCTTTTCTTCTTCTTCAACATCATTGGACTCCTCTATCTCCGTCACTTCAATATATTCCTCATCCTTTTCCCCTTTTTCATCTGCTGGTAAATCGTGTTCCTCCATGACCTCCTTAAAATCTTTCATAAGACTTGTAAATAATCCATTTAAAAATATTAAAAATCCAAAGGATTCTTGAATCAGCTTGCATTCCCGTTCATGTAAGCTGCACCAATGGGGTATGTACATAAGAGGTAGCTGATTGTACTTCTTGTAAGACTGTCTTTTAGGATCATAGTCTTTTAAATGGACTACCACCCTTTCACCAACATTAACCCTGTCCTCTTGAGTGTGAAGCTCAAACTTCTCTCGTTCCAGCTTCAAGTGATCACTCTGTTCAACTATAAACACATCAAGATTAAATGGAGCATAAAAAATGCAGGAGACCAAGTCAAACTTATCACCAGCCCCAAAAGAAACTGCAAAATCTAAAAGCCTTTCATCAATCACTATAGGGTCTTCATAAATAACTGCCTCTTTTTTCTTTGGGATTGTTGCAACACATTGGGCACTCTGCAAAGTAGGTGCTGAAAAATCCACATCTCTCTTAAGTGAGTTCAGTAAAGTAAATTCCACATCTCTCTTAAGTGAGTTCAGTAAAGTAAATTTTGGAGTAGAAGGGGACTCCATTTCAACAGATGTATCAGTATCAGGCACCTCCAAACTCATGGGAGGCTCTGCACCAGATATATGAATGGGTTGTGTGAAGTCTACATTCCTCTTCATTAAAGTTTTTAACAGCTCCGAATGTCTTCTTGGAACGTTTTCTTGGCCAAAGATGCGCTCAGGATCTATTTTTTGCCTCTTCCTCCTATGAGATCTTAATCCTGCCATTTATTTCATACTGAGAAATAAAAGTTTCTTCAAACATAAATAAAAAGAAGAGCTAGGTATCTCACAATTATTTCCAACTTTTCATATAGACAATAACACAAGATGATTCACATATGTTATCTTTTGATGGTTTGTGTGAAGGGTCACTAAACTTTTGACCTGCATAATAATTGATCAAAGGCAAAATTGCCCTATAGTTGTGAAGAGCAAAAGCCAACCAAGTGGATCACGGCGTGTGGAGGACATAAACACAACTCCACAAGACTATTGGCACGCCGTGATCCACTTGACTATCCTTTATACACAGTAATATCTAGCAAAACATCAAAAAATAATGTACTCCAAAAAAAAACATTACACACTTTAAAAAGTAGATCACGGCGCACGAATTACATAAACGAACCTCCACAAACCTACTAGCGTGCCGTGATCCATTTTTGCTTGGTCCAGTGTAAATGGCCTTTTACATTCTATAGCACAATTCCTAAACAGAACTAATTTATGGACCAAATAAGCCTGAAGAAATTGCCTTTACCTTTGTCAGGACTAAACATTGCTCTTCGAATAGAGATTCAGGACTGGGGAATGTTGTTGGATGTCTTCACGCTTCTGATTCCTACACATTGAAGGAGGCAAGGGCCTCTCTCTCTTTCTCTCTCTCTCTCTAGCCTCTCTCTCTCTCTCGATGTCTATATTTGCTTCTGCAAATGATTTCTCTTCTCCCCTTTAGTAAGTTACTCTCTCTCTCTCTCTCTCTCTCTCTCTCTCTCTCTCTCTCTCTCTCTCTCTCTCTCTCCCCCCTATCCTTTCCATACAATAAAAGGCATTACCATTAGCGTTTTTCACTAAGCACGCGGAATATTATTCTACACATGTTAGCAAGACATGCATTAAATAGCTAGTACGACCACAATAGATATGTTTTTTACATCGTCTCCTATTTATGGTAACAAATGCACACGGATTCATGATGAGAGAGAGAGAGAGAGAGAGAGAGAGAGAGAGAGAGAGAGAGAGAGAGAGACCTAACCAAAGATAACACCTCTGTAACCTCCGAGAAGACCTCTACAACCTCCAAGATGACCTCTGCAAGCAAGGTGCAAAGTGAATATTGATGAAGACTCCTTCAAGCGTTTTCAACCAACTGAAGGCAGCACATATGACTAGTTCTATCCACCGAGAGAGGTATTTCCAGAGTGTTTGTTGATGTAGAAAAGGGGGAGAGAGAGAGAGAGAGAGAGAGAGAGAGAGAGAGAGAGAGAGAGAGAGAGAGAGAGAGAGAGAGAGAGAGAGAGAGAGAGAGAGAGAGAGAGAGAGAGAGAGAGAGAGAGAGAGAGAGATAGTGTTTTGAGTGTTTATTGTGTTTGACAGTGGAAGACAAAGAGAGAGAGAGAGAGAGAGAGAGAGAGAGAGAGAGAGAGAGAGAGAGAGAGAGAGAGAGAGAGAGAGAGAGAGAGAGAGAGAGAGAGAGAGAGAGACAGATTGAAAGATAGTGTTTTTGAGTGTTTGTTGTGTTTTACAGAGGAAGATACACACACACACACACACACAAAGAGAGAGAGAGAGAGAGAGTGAGAGGGAATACCTGAATCGGAGCACGGCGCACGATAGACTATCTTCTAGACTGAATATTGAGCCCACGCGCCGTGATCCACACTTAGAGAGAGAGAGAGAGAGAGAGAGAGAGAGAGAGAGAGAGAGAGAGAGAGAGAGAGAGAGAGAGAGAGAGAGAGAGAGAGAATAAAAGATCATTGGACCACAGCGTGCTAAAGCCTTTGTTCACTTCTCAATTTTTAGCCCGCGTGTTGTGATCCACAAAGGGAGAGAGAGAGAGAGAGACCGAGAGAGGCAGAGATAGAGAGAGAGGAGGAGGAGGAGAGAGTGAGAGAGAGACACACACACACACACACACACACACAGATATGGAGAGAGAGAGAGAGAGAGAGAGAGAGAGAGAGGGGAAGCGAGGAGAGAGAGAGAGAGAGAGAGAGAGAGAGAGAGAGAGAGAGAGAGAGAGAGAGAGAGAGAGAGAGAGAGAGAGAGAGAGAGAGATGGAGAGAGGGAGACAGAGGAAGAGAGGAAGAGAGAGAGAGAGAGAGAGAGAGAGAGAGAGAGAGAGGCAATAGAAGAATTGGACCACGGCGCGCGATTAAGTGTTTGTCCTTCTCAAATTTTAGTCCGCGCGCCGTGATCCACACAATTTTAGTCTGCACGCCGTGATCCACACACACACACACACACACACACACACACACACACACACACACACACAGAGAGAGAGAGAGAGAGAGAGAGAGAGAGAGAGAGAGAGAGAGAGAGAGAGAGAGAGAGAGAGAGAGAGAGAGAGAGAGAGAGCGAGAGAGAGAGAGAGAGAGAGAGAGAGAGAGAGAGAGAGAGAGAGAAAGAGAGATGAATTTCTCTCTTACAGTGGAATGGCAAGAACTAAGGCAACAACAAGGAAAGCAGGTAAAGGACGAGGGCTTGCAAAGAAAGCATGTGGAAGGTCTGCTACTAAGAAGAAAAGACCAGGTAAACCAATGAAGATATTGAAGGGACCAAGAATGAAGAATATTGAGAGAAACATGGGTTTATTTAGAGGGATCAGAAAAGCTCAGAAATGTATTGAGCTTTGTGTCCCTAAACTTCCTTTCCAAAGAGCAGTAAGGCAAATTTGCGAGGAGGCATGTGTTGGTACAATGAAATGGAAGGTTGTTGCCCTGCTCTGTCTTCAAGAAGCAGGAGAAGATTTCTTACTAGAGTACTTTGATGATATCACCATTGTTGCTGCTCATGCTCGCCATGTCACAATAATAAACAAGGACAGTGAGACGCTCAAGAGAGTATGCTGGAGATACGATAAGCTCCTCATCCCTAATGAGTTTATTAACCCTAAAATGAAGGATATATTGCTAATACCACCAGGCCGATGGGAGCAAGGGGTTAAGATTCATGAGGTTACTCATGATGTGTATACCAGAGCCAGAGCTGAGCAAGAAGAAAGACGTTACATGGAAACAGAGAAATTAAAGAGGATACAGACTGTTGCTGCTAATGAAGAGGCACATATGAGAAATTATGGGCTGGTTACCACAAACTTAAATGAAAGAAACAATGATATTTTACATTCCATGAAAGAAGGATTGTTAGCAACCATTCCGCTGGCTGATGGTACTCGGCAATTAGCTTTGGATTCTTTTGATATTGGGATTTTGGAGGATACCAATGCACAAATTACAGACTCTATTGTTTATTTATGCTTAAAGTAAGTGCCCTTCTCTACATTTAAGATCTTTTACTTTTGTATTGGTCTCTAACTAAATCCTTGTTATTGATTGTAGCTTAATAAAGAGCCAACTCCCTCAACAACACATGCTGAAATACATGTTTTAGATCTATAGTTGTCTGTGCCACTCCGAATAAATAACCCCCTTCATGGCACATTAGAGAGATGGTTTGTCCACTGTCCAATGCTTCAAGCCACAACTCTAGTGTTTCCATATGAATCAAATAATCATTGGAGCCTTGTATGCATTGAACTGGATAAACAAGTGGTATGGACTATCAACTCCATACGAGAAACACATTCAGAGATAAGAGTGTGAGTGTTGTCATAACCTTGAGTGTTTATTTGGGCTTTGGATGATGACTTCAATATTGTTAATAACAAATAACTTTCACTATTCATAGATGCGGTAAAAGATTACTTCACGTCTATGGAAGGCTTGTGGAAATCATGAACTCTACAGGGAAACCTTTAAAGTTGTCGAAGTGCCTATTCAAACAGATCAAAATTCCTGTGGTTGGAGATGTCTTCTCCATGCAGAGTACATACTACAAAGTTTTTTTGCTTTGAATCCATTTATGTCTAAGGTATTCCTTGCTATGGTTTAGACCATCTTGGTGCTATTATTAATTGAAGTATTGACCAAAAGTTAACCTAATTTTGCAGAATGCTGTGGAAAATCATACCTTGGAATATTTACAAAGGTACCGCGCATCAATTATTCAACATCTACTATCTCTTTCAACTCCAAGAGTTTTAGATGCAGACGACAGTTTTGTTGACGATCATATAATAACTTTAACAATGACCGATGATGAGGAAGTCATGCCAGTTTCCACCACTGGAAACCAAATCCCGAAAACTGAGTGATGAGGACTATTCCACAGTGTCTGAAGAGGACAGTGATGGTACTACCAGCAGTGATGAGGATGTTGATGTTGCATTTCTTCTGATGGACAAAGAAATCCAGGAGTCTGGTTTAGTTGCATTTGCAAATGAGATTGAAGATGAAAGTGAAGGGCCTTATGAAGTGATTGAAGGGATGATACAAACCAAGGTTGAATTGTCAAAGAAGCAGGAATTGATGACACAAATGATCAATGGAGACCTCTCAGCTCTGGAGAAGGAGATCTATTTGCACATGTAGGCCTATGCCAAAGTAATTGATGGTTTTCTTGATGCAAGGTTGATATATGGCATCTCTACATGTTTTTCTTGGGAACCAAGTGGAAGCTTGATTAAGCTTTTGATACAGGGAATGTCAAAAAAAAATTGTGTGGGATCCAGGTGGAATGAGCATCTCTTTTTGTTGCTGCTGATCATGAATTATCTAGCAGGCTAGGGGATGGAAAAATTATGTCAGGAGTTTTTTGGAAGAAGTGATTACACATATGTACATACACATGCATGGTGCATCGAATAAAGAATTGCCCATTGTCCACAGCCAGGTGTTTATGTGGGACCCACATGTATACAAGTAGGACAGCGTGTACATAGTTCATCGTCACCAGTGTCAGTGTGTTTTTCTATAATAATGATGAGTTGGTAGAGTGTAAAACTTCTCGAGGAAGCTATCAGCGGGCCGGCGACATGAGGTAAGCACGTGCATATGGCATCTAGTGGCGTGAGGAGGTCGAATGGGGTCAATACTTGCACGTGGGTAAACGAGGACACAACGAGAATGTTTTCTTGTGATGATTATGCAAAGAGGTCATCATGAGAATTGTATTTGGGGGCCACTTCACATGATTGCGGGATGCATTATTGGAAAAAGTTGAGTGCCTGGTGAAAAATGCATTGTGTGGCCAGTTTTCGGCCTGTTTGGGATCCGTTTGAGGTCAATCAAAAGGCCAAAGGTGCCCAAGGGATAAATTGAAGTGTGGACAATGAAAAACCTGAGAAAAAGACCAACAAATGTGGAGAGAAGAGGAGGAACAGCCGCAACTCAGTTTTTGATGTTTTTGGAGCCTGTTTTGGCCATAAACTGCTCATTCGAGGTCAGATTTGAGCTCTTTGATCATTTGTAGATTGGGGTTTTTGGCCGCTTTGGATGCAATGGTACTGTTCATTTTGCCGAATTCCTCACTTTTACGTGCTATTTTGGCTCTGTAAGTTTCTCCTATGAGTGAATCCTCTGTTCAAATTTGTGATTGTATCTGTCATATTTCATCCATATTGTGTGAGCTATTTGCCCCATTGGTGTTGGCCCAAGCTCAATTGTATCTAAATATCATAAATCTTCCTCTTTTGAGCTGAGTTTTTTGGGTGTGTGTGTGTGTGTGTGTGTGTGTGTGTGTGTGTGTCTGTGTTGAGTGGGCAAATGGATAGTCTCTCTCCTCTCACTCCATCGGTGTGTTCCCTGTCTCGGGCAAGTGGGTTGTGTAAGTTGAGCGGTGCCCCATAGTGTGTGTGTGTGTGTGTGTGTGTGTGTGTGTGTGTGTGTGTGTTTAAGTATGAAAAATCCCTTCATAATTGAACCATACTTAAATAATTGTATTACATAATATATTAAATAACAATATTTCAAAACAAAATGTCATATAACTCAATTAACGTTTCATATACAGCAATACATCATACTGTATCTAATGGATAATACAGTTGTTTAGATCAAAAATTTGATCTCTAATCATTACAAGTTGATATCTTAATGTTGTATCGCTGTGTGTCCACCCTTTGGGATGAGCTTCCACTACATCTACATGGAGAAGGATCCAGCTGTTACCTGCATCCATACAAAAACATTCAGTTAGGACTGGCTATGTTTGTGCGTGTTGCAGGTGTCGATACTGGATCTAGTTGTTATCCATGTCACACCTGTAGACCTAGTTTACAGCTTTCCCCCAGAATTGTCATTTAAGTTAGACTTTAAAGTAAGATAACCTCTAGAGTGTAGAGTCTTATGCATCCCAATATTTAGTGAGTTTTCCCATAGAAATGATGCTAGTATCTACTACTATATATGATGCAATCACCTATGCATTTTTGAGTTACATATCATTGTAAACGAGATGACTTGACAAAAATCGGGCAGCATCTCCCCTGTAATTCGATTAATATTTCAAAAAATCTCAGTTCATGCCATCTCTCCACGAGACCCTCACGAGAGGTTTCCGGCTTTATTGACAAAACAAATAATGTAAAAATAGAGATGTGTTGCATGCTATTCTCTCACAAAAATCATTTTGATAAAAAATCCGGTAGCATTATGATTATATTTCAAAATTGATAGCAAAAATTCCTCAAACACACCCTAGTTTACAATACGTCTACATGTTACTTTCTAAGAATCAATCTTAGGATTTAACTGAGTCAAAAAACCAAAGTGTAGAGTGTGTGTGTGTGTGTGTGTGTGTGTGTGTGTGTGTAAGACTTCAAATAGCTCAAAAGAGCATCATGTTCCCAAGATTCGATTTGCACATGGAAGCATCATGACAGGGCCACTATCCCACCTACAAGCATTATATGGTTTTGTATACAAGTTTTTGACAAGATTTCCTCAAGCAAAAGCATATCTACATGTGTGCCCCAATACTCACAGAGCCATCTCAAAAACCCCTAGTGGTCGATTACCATATTTGATGCAAAAGTAATTACCATATTTAGTGCTAATTACCATATCTAAAGGCAAGCATTTTTTGACACTTATGTACCATTCCATCTTCTAGATTACCAATCTCATAAAAGTAAAAATTTGGACAGCATCTCCTTCGTATAGCTGATATAATTGCAAAATTTCGAGTCAAAGCCATCTCTTATTGAGACCCTCACAGGAGGTTAAAGGCTTTTAGCAACATTTCCAAAGCTAAATTATCCAAAACAAAATCATTTCAAAAGAAAAACAATGTATATGTGTTACTTTCAAGTAAAAAACCATCAAGCTAAATCTCAAGTTAAATTGTTTAATCTAACACTTATGCCAAGTACCAATATTCCTTTATATCATTCCAAGTCATTAATGATGACCACAAAAGAGGCTAAAAGAGCTTCTTTTTGTACAGCAGATCCTATACCATTAAGATGCCGATAATCATTCAAACCACCAATTATTATCTGTAAGATAAATGAAGCCTATTGGTAATCTTTTGAAAAGTTGGTAATCCTTCAAAAATTTGACACCCTTTCTCTTATTTTGATGGGATATTTTCTGTATTCCAAACCAAGCTAGCTCATTGGATCCCATCATAGGAAAATTTAAGGCACGTATTGCTACTCAAAGTTTCTAGAAAAGACCGGTAACTTTAAAAACAGAGAGATTCACCCATACAAGTATGGGTATTCAGTTTATGATCCCATTATTATCCGAGAATTTACTCAAAATCCTGAGGTTTCAACCCCAAAGCGGCTTTGAAATTTCAACCCAAAAAAAACAATTTAAGATCCCAAGTTGAAGTCCATGTGAAGCATAAAAACCATCCAAAACAATTTTGAAAAATAGTAACCGCTAAATTGCTCAGGATCTTCCCTCCTCAAGATTACTATCATGATTAGTATTTCTATCTATGGCATAGGGATCGATCTTATCCTTAACCGGCCAAGAACGGTATGTTTTCTAAGTGTGGGCATCTCAATCCCCATCTGAGTATATAACACAAAAGTCCATATATTCAACCAGATGACTTTGCAAGAGAATCTCCTATTCAACGATTACATTAGATCTTATTGCAGACAATTTAAGAGCATTTAAGAAAAATGTACTTCAAAAAAAACCTGAAGCATTTACACTCTCCAATTTTCCTGAGTAGGTGCGAATGCACCTACCTGTATCATGATGCTGATTCCTGTTTTCTGTACTTGATGTCGCATGATGGTGTACACCGGGAATGGTATTCGACGTTTGAGTGGAACTTGGTTGAACTCCTACTATGACAATACATGGGGAGAATAGACTTGGTTAGGATGTGTGTATTCTGCATGGAATGCGAACTATATGATACGCAAGGTGTAGAAAACGACCTCTCCTTATCAGTAGGGACAAGTGCAAGCTGCCTTGTACGAACCACTCTGATGGTAGAGCTGTGTGGCTCTTTGTGTCCCTAGGGCTGTGTACTGGAGGTCAAAAGTTCACAGATTATGCGATGACAGAGGACGCCTGGGAGAGGCCTGCGTGCAACTTCCTGCGCACTTTTTTAATGTGTAGGTATGTGAGTTTAGATAGGGTAGGCCAGTAAAGGAATTAGGCACCGAAAATGATAGAAAACCAATTATAACAAAGTAGATAGGATCATCCTTGAATGCTTTCACATGGTATCATTGAATACATGGGGTTACCCCATGTGATTGAGAAGGCCAAGTTTTCATTCAATTGTAGATCCCTGATTCAGGCAAAGAATGATTCTATACGAAGAACGTATCCGATATTGGTATCACGTGTGTGTGCATGTGAGTCAATTAATTGGTTCCAAGGTTCTTGAGCATGCAATGTGAGTTTTCTAAATTAGTGAAAGTGTGTGTGTGTGTGTGTGTGTGTGAGTGAGTGTGTGAATCTGTTTCTAGACACCCCAGAGATAAAGGCTTCTACCTTCAATGATAAAAGGATTTCGTTTCTAGAAAAGGAAGGTCAGTCTTGATCAACCGCTGTGTGCATGTATTCCCTCACTAATGGATATCCAAGTTATGCTTGCCTACGAGTTTATTTGGTCAAACGCTGATAGTGTTGCCATAGGCCACTCTGAAAGATGCTGGCATGCATCCGTGTGCGAGATTGAAATCAGTGGATAAGGAGATCAATTAGTAACACTATGTTGTGTGGTCAGGATATCCATTGTAGCATATGTATACGAGGGTTTACTAAGGCAAGAAGTATGTGTGTAGGAGTTAATATAATACGTTCTAAGCGATAATGTGTGTGTGTGTATTATCCCAAGAGTGTGTGTCGGGTGATTATAGAGGCATTGTGTGTGTTTCCATCCCGCTCACAACGTCTATTGGGTTGCAAGATTGCCGCCTGTTGGCCAGCGTCAAAGTCTGACGAGTTATAATTGGCAACAACTCGATCTATAATAGATGGATCAAACTCGCCAAATTTGTGAACGTGCTGCAAATAAACGCATCTTTTCCGTCGTCACACAGCATGCTTGCATTGATTACAAGGACATAAGATCCTTGTTGAGAGATAGGTGTTTCAATTGGACGGCCCCACATCCTCGTCACTACTCATAATGAATGTAAAAACCTTATAACCTGGACATAAATTTAATCTTCTATTGGCATCCTCCGTATTTTATCTCTCTCCCTCTCTCTCTCTCTCTCTCTCTCTCTCTCTCTCTCTCTCTCTCTCTCTCTCTCTCTCTCTCTTTGTTCACACTATAAACTACCTCACATTCTCTAGTCATGTCCGATCCCCGCACACCTCGGTCTAAAGGTGCACGGAGATCAGAACCACCGGGTTATAATCTCGTCTTTATTGGTCAATGCCTATATTTGTGGATAGGGAAAATCTACACACCCACGTCTACATGATAGTGCATGTAATGGACAAAACCCCTTTGCCTCTTCTCTAGCTGTAGAAATTCACAGCATCTTAACATCTCTTCACAACAGATCCTTGTTCGAAGGATTACTTAGCACATTACATGTTGGCCTCCAATCTGAGTATCATGCCGTTAAAAGCTTTCCAACTTAAGGTCACATCCATAGAGAGGAAGAGAGGGATCACCGTTTTCCTAACTCTAATTTTTTTCCTTAATCCCGAAGGTAGACTTTAATATAAAAACTAAATCCAAAATCTAATCTTAAATCTAACCTAATTGAACATATGGTGATTCTGAGTTAATTGAACATGGTTATTGGGTGAGTTAATAGGTGTCAGATTCTGATGGGAATATACATATTGTTGTGTACCTAGTGTTTGCTCTTTGGGCAAAGCCTTCATTGACATGCCATAAAATCTAACCTAAATCTAATCTAATATTAAATCTAACATAAATCTAGATCTAATCTGATCTTAAACTCAACATAAACTTAAATCTAACCTAAACCTAAATGTAATCTAGCTTAAATCTAAATCTAATCTAATCTTAAATCTTGTTTTAATTTTAAATCTAAATCTAATCTAATCTTAAACTCAACATAAACCTAAATCTAATCCAATCTTAAATCCTAAACCTAAATGTAATCTAACTTAAATCTAAACTAGCTAATCTTAAATCTTGTCATAATTTTAAATCTAAATCTAACATAATCTTAAACTCAACATAAATATAAATCTAACCTAAACCTAAATGTGATCTAACCTAATCTTAAATCTTAACTTAATCTTAAGTTTAACCTAATTTTTAATTTAGCATAAATTTTAAATATAAGTTAAATGTAATCTAATTTAATCTTAGATCTTAATCTAACCTAATTTTAAATGTAATTTTAAATCTAACATAACCCTAAATCTTAATATAACATTTCCTTTCATATTTTCTCTACTTTTTTTATCTATCTCTCTCTCTCTCTCTCTCTCTCTCTCTCTCTCTCTCTTTTCTCCCCTTACCTCTCTCTTTTCGTCTTCTCCCCCTCTCGATCTCTCTATGGTTTTCTCTCTCTCTCTCTCTCTCTCTCTCTCTCTTTTCCTCTCTCAATGTGTGTGTATGCATTCTTTGTTTATGCATGTGTGTGTGTGTGTGTGTGTATATGTGTTTTTTGTTTATGCATGTGTGTACTCTCTCTCTCTCTCTCTCTCTCTCTCTCTCTCTCTCTCTCAAAGACACAATGTGTGTGTGTGTGTGTGTGTGTGTGTGTGTGTGTGAGAGAGAGAGAGAGAGAGAGGGAGAGAGAGAGAGAAAGAGGGGAAGGGAACATGAGAGAGAGGAGAGGGAAGGAGCATACCTGGCTCTCCTTTCTCTCCTCATGTGTGTGTGTGTGTGGGGGGGGGGGGGAAGAGAGAGAGAGGGAGAGTGCGGGTTTACCTCTTTTGCTTGAGCGCCAAAACTCAGATTTGAGATCTAAGTTTTTGGTCCTCTCGGGTTCTTTTTTACCCCTGTCGGCATTGCTATGCAAGAAAGAAAATAGCGACACCGTGGATTTTCACTTTTGAGCGTCGCACTGCGAGCATCGCTAACATGAAGTACCTCTTGTAGTGATATTGATTGATTAAGAGATATCCACAATGACTAATATGCCCCCCCAAATATACCTGCTACTCCAACACATATCGGGAACGATGAGAAACCCCGTCCTGTCCCAGGATATCCCATGAAGAACTATCGAAAGCCACATGAAGTCCTAGTCCGCAGTGTTCCGACATTCGCAGGACCGTAGTGTGCGGCTTATGACGTAATACGTGGCCCGTATAGTGGATTGCACAAACCCACAACTTTAGCCTCTCCGTGTTGAAGGCTCCGGTCTCGCTGCTCCTCTTTACGCTCTGGTGACGACGAAATGTCGATGTAGTCGAATCCCCAAAAATCATGCCGATGGGCCCTGTAAACCTCTGCCAGAAACTGTGGATCTATCTCAAGCTACTTTGGCCAAGATTCCCGTGGAATGAACTGCATTGGCAAGGAAACAGACTGAGGGGCCTGGGGTAAAGGGGCAAGAGGGGTATGAATAGGGTAATACCGAGCCAAATATCGGTTTAGAGCAAGCCAAAATGGTGGACATGGTGGGAGACTGAGTGAAAAAGAGTGAGCAAGTGTCTCCACCCAAAAACAGACTCTCTGCCACTCCTTACGAAGATGACAAATGACTCGCTGCAAACAAGAGACATGGGCTTGGGCTTGAGCACATTCCTTTGTAGCTTTCATCCAATCAAAAATATCAAAACCTTCTTGTGCAATGCCCTTACCTTTGTCATTAGTAGGCGGCTCAGGCTGGCTCACCACGACTTGTTGAGCTATTTGTTGAGTTACCGCCACATTGGATAGCATAGACCTCCAATTTTGCATTTGACCTTCCCAAAAATTGTGCAAGTCCTGCTGCATTTCCACTGCTAGTGCATCAAGATCATTCAAATTGATCATCACATCACTAGGGTGTGTGCTAAATAATTTGCCAAGCTATTCTGCATTCGCAAGAAAAGAAGTTCGTCTTGAATAGAGGAGACAAACGCAGAATTAGCCTCCCTTAGAGTTTGCATTTCACCAGCCTGCTGCTGCTGGGCTATACTATGCAGTGCTGAGTTTTGGTCACCAACTCCTCATTGCAAGCCTGCAAGGTAGCCACCTGCAATTCGAGCTCGATGACCCATGCCTCAGTTGTCGGTGCTACTCAAACTGACCGCAAGGAATCCTCCACGCGTTGCAAAAAGGTTCCGCATGCTTGGAGCTGATCCGAGGGATTTGCTGTTTGAGCTTCCCAAGGTAAAGGGACTAAATTCGTTCCCACCACATCTGTAGCTACCCGATTAGCATCGGGGTTTTTTGGTTGTGAGAAAGTGTCTGCACTCGCAGATCCAATTCCCTCAAGATTCAAATGCGGAATCCTCTAGCAGTCGGCCTCTGGCCAGAGATGACATCGGGACAAGAGGTGGTGTGGAAAGCAGGAATTCCTCCCGTCCTCGCTTTTGGCTCAATGTCCCTATAGTAGCCATCTCCAATGAAACAGAGGCTACCAATGCAGTAGAAGCACCAGCTACATCCGTTATACGAGCAGGGGTATGAGACAACTCCTCAACATGCACAGAAGTCGGAGCCTATGCCGACTGCACGGTTGCAGGTGAGAAATCTATCATCCTCAAAAAAGTGGCAAAAAGGGCGAAGGTCAAGAGGAAAAACTATCTGTGAGGGAAACACCAATGTGAGAAGTTTCCCTACGTTTGTATTCATTGGGGTACTGCGTCCCATCTGCCCCACCACCCGTTGATACTCCGCCAACAACCTTTCCCTGACTATCGCTGCCCAGGCCACTGGCCCAAAGTTGGTTGAATGCAACACATTACGTGCTTTAGCAAAAATGATATACGTTTTGGCCTGCAACCAAATTGCTTCCAAGAACCAGCAATACGTATCTCTTATCGCTACATCAGTGAGCCTTGACAATTTGTATTTACCCTTCACCTTCAAGTTTAACTCAAGATCTATCTCTGTAGCAGGAATAACGTGTAAAGCACGAACAACACCATCGTTAGGCAGACAACAGCACCTTGAAATTTTTTCAGTTGTTGTAATTGAATCTGTTGATTGTTCACTTGCACCACCATATCACCAAGAGCCAACTGTCTGATAAAATTCGTAGCCTGTGGGTGAACACGAATACCTTGTCAATCAAGGTTTGGCGAAGACACGTAGCCGCAAATCCTGCAACCATGCATCCACCCTTCTGAGAGCCAGCTGCTGCACAGGAGTGAAAGGAATGCACTGAAGCAAAGAAGCCGTCATGGTGGGGAAAGAATACAGGAGAAGAGAAAAACACAAAAACACAAAAACGCAACAGTGCAAAAGCTCTGCAAATAGCATGAACAAAGTATAAGGTATCTACTGCATGCACGAAACCACTCACAAAGAGTTCTCAAAATAGGGCATGCCACAATGTCGCAACCATCATAGCCCTTTTCCCGCTTTTTGATATTGCATGTTAAAGAATCCCAATCATGATTAAGGTGGCTTTTGGCTCTTGTACCACAGCAAAGGGGCACTTAATAGTGGTAGGTGAAAAATAATGGCGAAGTCGGAACCCATTTATCGAAACAGCAACCACCTCCCTCCGTAAATCAAGCAAATAAAAGGAAGTAGACCCACATAACTTAAAAATCTAGAACGGCCCAGACCACCTAATTTCAGCTTCCCGATGCTGGGAGAAGAGATGGGGAGACCGATTTCTTAGATTATTCAACACATGCTCACAAACTTCACCATCAAACTGTCCACCTCTTTTCCCAATTTCCAAGCACACACACACACATAGACTATGACAAACACACACACAGAGAACATAGAATTGACATAGAGAAGCTTGTAAGAGTGTCTAAGAGAATTGTAAGAGATGGAGACTTGATTAAGGAGTACACAGCAAATAGAACATAGCATAAGAGAGTAGAGAAGAGAATCTGCAAGAGAAAGGCCTAAATCTAACCCCAAACTCCACGGCACCTCTCTTATGGAGTTGGTATTTAATAAATTATTTGTGAGTTTTAGGTGCCAAAAATTGAGGCCCCTCTTTTTACAACCACTTCACTTTTGTAAATGAGTGAAGCTCATTAGTTCTTGCATGACCCATAAGGGGTTCCCACTACAATTATTTACAGAGCCATAGTGGCTTATTGAAATGAAATTCTAAAATATTGTGCGAATATAAAATGGCCAAGAGTAATGCCGGCACCTCTTCATCAACTCCCTGCATTCCACTCTACGAAATCATCATCATCAACTCAATTAGAAAATAAATAGACAACACATAATTGACCATTATGACAGCTATCCCAATTGCAGCTAATCAACAAGAGGGTGCCCAATCTCGTAACATCCCTCCCACCAGGGATAGCAACTGTCCTCAGTTGCTCAGTAAGGAAATCAACTAGACCGTGAGTGATGGAAATTGTGGAGAAGGTCAGATAAGTTGTGAAAAAACTTTTCAGGCATCCATTTGGCATCCTCTCTAGGGTGGCCCTTGAAAGTCAAAAGGTAACGGTTATAAACCATGCCAGTGCATGTAGTGGTGGTCACGTGATCAACTATTTTGTCAGGGATGAGTTGCTCTTCTTGGTCTACAAGTGAAGGTGGGTCTTCATAAATGTGGTGTGTAGGTAGGGGTCCTCTGAATGGGCGTAAAAGACTAATGTGAAATACATTGTGAATGTGCCAATGTGCAGGTAGGTCTAAACGAAAAGAAACATCATTAATGACAGCTGAAATTTTAAAAGGTCCATTAAAACGAGGAGCAATCTTAACAAAGACATTGGTATCAACACTTTTGATCCTTCGTTTTTCGACACGAAGTAAAACATGATCACCTTCTTTGAATTGGTGTGCCTTGCGATGCTTGTTAGCATGCTTGGTGTAAAGTTCTTGTGAGTGTTTAATGGCAAAATGCACACTTGCATAAATATCATAAAAGTTAGTAGTGAAATCATTAGCAGCAGGCACAACATTAGAAAGACGTGAAGCAGGAGTAGGTAGAGAGTGACCATATACAACTTCAAATGGAGATTTACCCATGGCAGTGTGAGTGGTGTTGTTGTATGCAAATTGTAGAATATGCACGTAATCATCCCATTTCTTAGTTTGAGAAGAAACATAATCCTTTAACAAATCAATAATAGTGCGGTTGGTGACTTCGGTTTGACCATTAGACTTAGGATGAGATGCAAAAGTGAAGTCAAGTGTAGTGCCAAGATTTTCAAACACAGTAGTCCAAAAGGCGCTACAAAATTTTGAATCTCGATCAGAAATAATGACTTGAGGCAAACCATGATGTGGGAAAATAGTCTTAAGAAAGAAAAGTGCAGCTTGATGTGCTGTGAGTGTTTTCTTACAAGGAATGAAATTTGCTTGTTTAGAAAAATAGTCAATAATAGTCCAAATCATGTCATGCTTGTGCACTGTGAGTGGGAAACCAGTAACAAAATCCATTGAAATGTGTTCCCAAGGTCTTTCAAGAATGAGAAGGGGGTGTAAAAGTCCCAATTTCTTAGCTGTAGCTTCTTTGATTTTTGACAAATTTTTAACATCCATTCTCATAGTAGGCCAATAGAAATCACAACATAAATTTTGAAAAGTTGCAGCAAATCCTCCATGTCCAGCATAGGGTTGTTTGTGCAGTTCTTCAATAATTAATGTACGAAAAGGTATAGTCACACACAATTTTTGTTTGAAGTAAAGGAATTTTTCTTGAATGGTGTATGCAAGAAATGTGTGCACAGAATTGTCAAGCATATGCAACCATGTCGTTTTGAAGTCATCATGTGCATAAGTGTCACGCATAGTGTCAAATGAAGTTCCCGTAATGGTTGATAGATGAGTAAGTGAGGGTCTTCTACTCAAAGCATCAGCTACAACGTTTTCTTTACACCCGCAATACGTTTGGACGATCTAGGGTAGCACAATCGCCAACATTTGGTCGTTGGGTCCTTGGCGAGCCCAAAGCCAAAAAATTGGCGATTGTGCCACCGTGGACCAACGAGACGGGAACGGATGGCCATGAAAATTTGTTAGGACATGGAAAGCACACTCATCCCACCCTTGCAAAGCTTCATGAGCATCACAATTCGTCTTGATGGTCCAAGGCGGCACAATTGCCAACTTTTGGTCGTTGGGTCCTTGGCGAGCCCAAGGCCAAAAAATTAGCAATTGTGCCACCGTGGGCCAATGAGACGCGAAGGGATGGCCATGAAACTTTGTGAGGATAGGGAAAGCACACTAATCTATGCCCCTCCAAAGTTTCATGGCCATCTCAATCCGTCTCGACGGTCCAAGGCGACACAATCACCAACTTTTAGCCGTTTGATCCTTGGCGAGTCCAAAGCCAAAAAAATTGGCAATTGTGCCACCCTGGACTAATGACATGGGTACGGATGGACATGAAACTTTGTGGGGGAATGGAAAGCATACTAATTGCTGCCCCCACAAATTTTCATGGGCATCTCAATCCGTCTCGATGGTCCAAGGCGACACAATCACCAATTTTTGGTCGTTGGGCCTTTGGCGAGCCCAAAGTCAAAAAATTGACGATTGTGCCACCTCGGACCAATGAGATGAGAAAAAATGGCAATGAGACTTTGTAGGACTGGGGAATGAAAACTAGTCCCTTCTCGTGCAAAGTTTCATAGGCATCGAAATGCATCTTGATGGTCCAAGGTAGCACAATCGCCAACTTTTGGTCATTTGACCCTTGGTGAGCCCAAAGCAAAAAAATTTGGTGATTGTGCCACACTCGAAGGCAACACAATCACCATCTTTTGGCCTCTAGGCCCTTGGCACGTCTAAAGACAAAAAATTGGTGATTGTGCCAAACTGGATCGATGAGATGGTAACAGATGTCCATGAAACTTTGCAAAGATACTTGAGAAGAACACTAATCCCTACCCCTGCAAAGTTTCATGGACATTGTAATCCGTCTCGATGGTCTAGGGTGGTACAATCGCCAACCTTTTGCTGTTGGATCCTTCGTGAGTCCAAAGCCAAAAAATTGACGATTGTGCCACCTTGGATCAACGAGATGGGAATAGATGGTCATGAAACTTTACAAGGGTAGGGGAAGCATACTTGTTCTTGTTCTTGCCCTTGCAAAGTTTCATGGGCATCACAATCCATCTTGACGGTCCAAGGTGGTACAATTGCCAACTTTTGACCTTTGGGTCCTTGCCAAGCCTAAAGCCAAAAAATTGGCGATTTTGTTGCCATGGACCAACAAGACGCGAACCGATGGCCATGAAACTTTTCAAGGGTGGGGAAAGCACACTAGCTCTAATTCTACAAAGTTTGATGGGCATCGCAATTTTTTTCCATGGTCCAGGGCGGCAGAATCACCAACATTTGGATGTTGGGCCCTTGGCACAAGCCCAAGGCCAAAAAATTGACAATTGGGCCCCCCCCCTGGACAAACGAGTCGAGAGCAGATGGCCATGAAACTTTGCGGGGAGAGGGGAAGCACACTTATCCCCACTCTTGAAAAGTTTTGTGGCCATTGCAATCTGTCTCGTTGGTTTAGGAAGGCACAATCACCAACTTTTGGTCGTTGGGCCCTTGGCGAGCCAAAAGCCAAAACAATTGGTGATTGTGCTACCCTGGACCAACAAGATAGGAACAGATGGCCATGAAACTTTGCAAGAGTAGGGAAAGTACACTAATTCCCACCCATGCAAAGTTTCATGGACATCCAATCCGTCTCTACGGTTCAAGGCGGCACAATTGCTAACATTTTATCATTGGGCCCTTAGAAAACTCAAAGCCAAAAAATTGGCAATTGTGCCACCCTGGCCCGAGGAGATGGGAAGGGATGGCTATAAAATTATGCACAGGTGTGAGGGAAGCACACTATTTACTATCCCTCCAAAGTTTCATGGGTATTGCAATCCGACTCGACGGTCCAGGGTGGCACAATCGCCAACTTTTGGCCGTTGCGCCCTTGGCGCAAGCCCAAAGCCAAAAAAATGGGCGATTGGGCTGCCCTAGACCAACGAGACAGGAACAGATGGCCATAAAACTTTGTGAGGACAAGGGAAGTGTTGGAATTAGGGTTGCAGAGAGACACACAGAGCTTGGAGAAGATGAAGGAAGCTCAAAGCCACACAATAGAGAGTGTATTACTTAGTGTGCAATGGAAAGGTAGATAGCCCTAGAGTGATGGGCGTATATACAATGCACGGAGAAAAAAACCTCCTAAGAGGGAAAAAATGCCCTGGCGGTCCTAGTGTGTTCACACACATCACTACCACATGTATATGGTAACAAATCCCCCCTGGAGTGATGCGGTGAACGAGAGCTGGCACATGAGTAAAGGGAAGTTCCATGCCCTAAGGACATGATCGGTCCACAAAGGGGAGTAAGCCCAAAGCTTTGCGAAAAGCTTCAAGCTTCTCACGAGACAATGCCTTTGCGAAAAGATCTGCAAGGTTGTCCTGTGTTGGCACATAAGCCAAGCTGATCTCTCCTCCTGAGAGCCTCTCCCTGACATAGTGGTAATGCACCTCAATGTGCTTTGTGCGAGCATGAAAAACGGGGTTCCTCGCAACTGCCAATGCGCTCTGACTGTCAGTGTAGATAATGTTGGCGGTGTCTGAGCCATACAAACTCAACCGTAGCTATGAAGACTGCCCTGTACTCAGCCTCACAACTCGAAGTGGCCACAGTAGGTTGCTTCTTGCTCAACCATGATATACATGAACTGCCAAGCATGAAACAAAAACCACTTGTGGACACTCTCGTGTCAAAGCAACCAGCCCAATCTGAGTCCGAAAAAGCATGTAAGTCTAGCGGGAATGATCCCCACTTGGGATCAAACAAGCCAAGATGTAAAGTGCCACTAAGGTAGTGGAAAATCCTCTTAACAGCCTGCCAATGCTTAGACCTTGGGCTATGCATAAATCTCCTAACGTGTGAGACTGCAAACTGAATATCCGGCCTCGTGTTGCATACATAAATGAGGCAGTCAACAGCAGTTTGGTAAAGAGTGACATCAGCAGGATCGCCAACATCATGTAGACTCAACTTCAAACCTGTTTCCATGGGAGTGGCAATAGGTTTGCAATCCTCAAGTCCAAACTTACATAGCAATGTCTCTATGTAACTTTTCTGACACAAGGCAATACCACCATCACACTGCTTAAACTGTATACCCAAGTAATGATGCAACAGCCCCAAATCTTTCATCTTGAAAGTAGCATTCAAATCAGCCTTCAATTCAGCACATAAAAACTTCGGACTTCGCTTTAAGCGGAAATACCCATGCATGCCTGGAGTAATCATCAATGAAAGTCACGAAGTACAGGTAATTGCCCAAGGACGGAGTTTGCATGGGCCCACAAACATCACTATGCACAAGCTGCAACCTGCATGTGGCCCGAACTAAACCATCCTTTGGAAACTTAGAATGTTGCATCTTACCCAAAATATAGCCTTCACAAACATGTTTGACAGGTGCTTCAAGAGGCGGCAAAGAAGCAACCATATCAAATTTTTGCAAACGCAGCAAACTTGCAAAATTCAGATGACCAAAACGTGCATGCCAAAGTTTTGCATCTGAAATATCCCTTGAATCTGCAACAGCATTTGCAAAATTTTGTCCACACTTGTCATACAAAGTGAGCTTATACAACCCACGGCACAAAAGACCAGATGCAACAATTTCATCACGAAAACTGAATCATGAACTGTACATCTGTCATCCACAAATTTGACTACAAGTCCAAGTCTAGCAAGTGTGGATATAGACAAGAGCTTCTTCTTGATCCCGGGTACATAAAGTGCATTAGCAAGTGTGAAAGAACTGCCATTAGCAGCAGTAAGCACAATCTTTCCAACTCCCTAAACTGGATAAGAGACATTGTTGGCACAAGTGACTGAATTCCCATGAGGGACAGACTCGAGAGAGGTAAACAATTCACAATGTGAGGTAATGTGCTTTGTAGCATCTATATCAAAATACCACACATGTGAATCTGCAACAGAACTGACAAGCATGCATCATGGACAGCAGGATTGTAAGTGCACTCTGCGCTAAAAGCCCATTCTACATCAACATCAGCATCACAATCTCCTTTCACAGAAGACTTAACAATGGATTCATTTGTAGTGGAACCAGCATTTGCAGTGGAACCATCCTCTTTCTTCTTAGCCTCTTTGGCCTTCAACTTAGGACACGACTTGATCAAGTGATCATTAGCTTTACAATAATGGCAACGCATCTTCTTTTTGCCCTTATCACCAGAATTGCCAGAGGAAGTGCTGCGAGCAGAATCATTAGGAACAGAATTTTTGCCACTCGCAGCAGCACCATAAGAAGTGGCTTCATTACTGTTACCACCCTTCCTTTGAGAAGCAATAAAAGCCTGTTCAACTGCACGCTGCCTAGTCCTGTTTTTTCTAGAAAGTGACTCTTGCAATAGCAATGTGCATAATGCATCAAACTTGACAACTTCAGGATTTCCTAGGGTCATCAGTCTCCAAGTACTAGCAAAATTCTGGTAGGAATCTGGTAAGGCATCAAGAACAGTTTGCACAAGGGAACTGTCTGAAATGACTTCACCTACAGCAATAAGATGCTCATTGATATCCTTGACACTAGCAAGGAAAGTGTCCATATCATCTTCCTCATGCATAATCTTTGACTCCAGCTCTTTACGCAGCAAAGCAATTTTAGCCTCATTGCGGCTTGCATAAAGACCTGCTAGAAGATCCCAAGCCTGTTTTGCAGATTTTGCTGAACGGATGTGAGGAACAATGGTGTGCTTCACAGACAACGCAATCAATGCATGAGCCTGCGCATCCTTAACATCCCAACGAGCTTGTTCTATCGTAGGCAAAACAACTCTAACAGCTGCAATCCTTGCAGCAAGACCTGCAACATCCTCAACATCGCCTACATCCTCAGCACCAGGATGTACATCAATGCCCTGCACAATGTTCCAGACACCTTTTGACACAAGAACATGTTGCATCATATAAGCCCACATAGGGTAGTTGTCCCCATCCAACCTGTCCTCAGCAGCAAACATCTTGAACACATCTATGTTGTTGTTGTCAGCCATGGTAAATGCTGCACCTGATGTGCAAATTGCCGGAAAATAGGAGAAACGGAGCGGGAACAACACGTGCTATATAGCACAAACCGTAGAGGACTATAAGGCACCTATTATGCGATAAACGGCATTGATAGAAATTTTGCACGAAATGACGAAATAGCCTGTGCAATACTGCCTGTAGTGGAAACAAAGGCCGAAATGAGCCCAAATCAAAAACGCTCGCCAAAGCTCACTGAAATCGGAGAAAGTGAGCAGGCTTGTACTGGAGTAGCTGGCGACTAAGCCCAGGTGGACACAACCTGCTCTAATACCAATTGTTGGAATTAGGGTTGCAGAGAGACACACAGAGCTTGGAGAAGACGAAGGAAGCTTAAGGCACACAATAGAGATTGTATTACTTAGTGTGCAATGGAAAGGTAGATAGCCCTAGAGTGATGGGCGTATATACAATGCACGGGGGAAAGAACCTCCTAAAGAGGGAAAAAATTCCCCGGCGGTCCTAGTGTGTTCACACACATCACTACCACATGTATATGGTAACAGGAAGCACACTTATCCCCACCCTTACAAAGTTTCATGGCCATTGCAATCTGGGTCTAGGGTGGCATAATCACCAACTTTTGGCCATTGGGCCCTTCGCGATCCCAAAGTCAAAAAAATGGTGATTGTGCCGCCCTCAACCAACGAGACGGGAATGGATAGCCTTGAAACTTTGCAGAGGATGGAAATATCACTAATCCTTACCCTTGAAAAGTTTCATGGGGATCACAATCTCGATGTTCCAAGATGATAGAATTGCTAACTTTTGGCCGTTGAGCCCTCAGCGAGCCCAAAGCCAAAAAAATGTGATTCTATATGGCCATTTGTTCGTGTCTCGTCTTCAATTGACGAGACACGAACGAATGGCCATGAAGCTTTGCAAGGACAAGGAAAGCATATTAATCCCTATCCTGAGAAAGTTTCATGTTTATCGCAATCCGTATCATCAGTCCAAGGTGGCACAATTGCTAACTTTTGGTTGTTGGACCCTGGGCGAGCCCAAAGCCAAAAAATTGGCGATTGTGTCGCCCTGAACCGATGAGATAGGAATTGATGGCCATAAAACTGTGTGAGGGCAAGGAATGCACACTAATCCATGCCCTTGTAAAGTTTCATGGCCATCACAATACGTTTTGACTGTCCAAGGAGACACAATCTTGCCATTTATTGACCATTGGGCCCTTGGCGCAAGCCCAAAGCCAAAAAAAAGATGAGAAAAGATGGCTATGAAACTTTGCATGGGTAGAGGAAGCATACTCATTCCCACCTGTGCAAAGTTTCGTGGCCTTCGCAATTTGTCTTGATGATCGAGGGCGGCACAATCGCCAAATTTTGGTCGTTGGGCCCTTGGCGATCCGAAAGCCCAAAAATTGGCGATTTTGCCGCCCTAGACCCACGAGACTGGAACAGATGGCCATGAGACTTTTCAAGGTAGGAAAATTACACTAATCCTTGTCTTTATAAAGTTCCATGGCCATCGCAATTCGTCTCGATAGTCCAAGGTGGCACAATCACCAACTTTTGGCGGTCCAAGGCAACACAATCACCATCTTTTGGTCGTTGGGCCCTTCACGAGCCCAAACCCAAAAATTGGCATTTGTGCCATTCTAGACCGACTAAATGGGAAGGAATGGCCATGAAACTTTGTAGAGGTGGACAAAACGCACTAATATTTACCCCTCCAAAGTTTCATGGCCATCCCCATCCATCTCAATGATCCAGGGTGGCACAATCACCAACTTTTGGCCGTTGGGTCCTTGGCGAGCCCAAAGCCAAAAAATTGGTGATTGTGTCATCCTAGACCAACGAGACAAAGCTAGATAGCCATGAAACTTTGTGGGGGCAAGGGAAGCACACTAGTTCCTATCCATGCAAATTTTCATGTCCATTGCAATCCGTCTCGATGGTCTAGAGCGGCACAATCGCCAAATTTTGGGCGTTGGACCCTTGGCGAGCCCAAGGACAAAAAATTGGCGATTGTGCCTTCTTGGATTAATGATATGGGAATGGATGGCCATGAAACATTACAAGGGAAATGGAATCACATTTATCTCTATCCCTACAAAGTTTCATGGCCATCGCAATTCGTTTGGACGGTCCAAAGCCGCACAATCCCCAACTTTTGGCTGTTGGTGAATCCAAAGCCAAAAAATTGGCGATTGTGCCACCCTAGACCGACAAGACAGGAATGGATGGCCATGAAACTTTTCAAGGGTGGGGAAAGCACACTAGCCCCAATCTTGAAAAGTTTGATGGGCATCGCAATCTGTCTCCACGATCGAGGGCAATAGAATCGCCAACTTTTGGTCGTTGTGCCCTTGGCGATTGTGCCGCCCTGGACCAACGAGACGGGAACGGATGACTATGAAACTTTGCAACGGTAGAGGAAGCATACATATCCCTACTCCTACAAATTTTGAAGGCCATTGCAATCTGTCTCAATGGTCTAGAGCAACACAATCACCAACTTTTGGTCGTTGGGCCCTTGGCGACCAAAGCCAAAAAAATTGGTGATTGTGCTACCTTGGACCAACGAGACTGGAATGGATGGCCATGAAACTCTGCAAGACCAGAAAAGCACACTGATCCCAGGTGTGCAAAGTTTGATGCGCATCAAAATCTATCTTGACGGTCCAAGATGGCACAATCGCCACTTTTGGCCGTTGGGCCCTTGGAGAGTCCAAAGCCAAAAAATTGGTGATTGTAACACCCTGGACCGACGAGACGGGAACGGATGGCCATGAAAATTTGGAGGGTGGGGGAACCATACCAATCTCCACCGCTACAAAGTTTCATGGGCATTTCAATCCGTCTCGACGGTCCACGGTGTCACAATCCCCAACTTTTGGCCGTTGGGCCCTTCACAGGGTCCCAAAGGCCAAAAATTGGCAATTGAGCCGCCCTGGACCAACAAGACGGGAACGTATGGCCGTAAAAATTTTCAAGGAGAGGGGAAGCACACTTATCCCCACTCCTGCAGAGTTTCATGGCCATTGCAATCTGTCTCGATGGTATAGGACAGCATAATCACCGACTTTTGGTCGTTGGGCCCTTGGCGAGCCCAAAGCCAAAAAATTGGTGATTGTGCCCCCCTGGACCAACAAGACGGGAATAGATGTCCATGAAACTTTGTAAGAGTGGGGATAAGTGTGCCCCTGCAAAGTTTCATGGGCATCACAATCCATCTCAATGGTTTAATGCGGCACAATCGCCAACTTTTGGCGATCGGACACTTAGCGAGTCCAAAGCCAAAAAATTGGGATTGTGCCACCCTAGACCAACGAGATGAAAATGGATGGCCACAAAACTGTGCGAGGGTGAGGATTAGTCACTAGTCCCCACCCCTGTAAAGTTTCATGGGCATCGCAATCCGTCTCGACAGTCTAGGGCAGCACAATCACCAACTTTTGGGCATTGGGCCCTTGGGGAATCCCCCCTGCAAAGTTTCATGGGCATCGCAATCCGTCTCAACGGTTCAAGGCAGCAAAATCTTCAAATTTTGGCCGTTGGGTCCTTAGTGAGCCTAAATATATGATTGTGCCATCCTGGACCAACGAAACAGGAATGAATAGCCATGAAACTTTGCGCGGGCACAGAAATCATACTTGTACACTCCGTTGAAAAGTTTCATGGCCATTCCAATCCGTCTCAATGGTCCAAGGAGACACAATCGTCCATATCTTGGCCCTTAGGCCCTTTGCGTAGGCCAAAAGCCAAAAAATTGAGGACGGCCATGAAATGTTGCAGGGGTAGGGAAAGCACACTTATCTTCACTCTTGAAAAGTTTCATGGCCATTGCAATCTGTCTTGATGGTCTAGGACGGCACAATCACCAACTTTTGGCCGTTAGGCCCTTGGCGAGCCCAAAGCAAAAAATTGGTGACTGTGCCACCATGACCAACGAGACAAGAAGAGATGGCCATGAAACCTTTTGGGGGTAGGGAAAAAACACTCATCCGTGCCCATACACAATTTCATGGGTATCACAATCTTGACCATCCAATCTGTCACAATCGCCAACTTTTGGCTGTTGGGCCCTCGACAAGTCCAAATCCAAACGATATGCGATTGTGCTACCCTCGATTGACGAGATGGGAATGGATGGCCATGAAACTCTGTGAGGGTAGAGAAAGCACTCTAATCCCTACCCTTACACAATTTCATGACCATTATAATTTGTCGCGATGGTCAAGGTGGCACAATTGTCAGCTTCTGGCCATTATGCCCTTGGCAAGCAGAAAGCCAAAAAATTGGCGATTGTGCGGTCCTGGACCGATGAGACGGGAACAGATGTCCATGAAGATTTGTGGGGGCAAGGGAACACACTAGTCCCCACCCCTCCAAAGTTTCATGGGCATCACAATCCGTCTCGATGGTCTTCAATGGCACAATCACCAACTTTTGGCCGTTGGGTCCTTGGCACGAGCCTTAAGCCAAAACATTGGTGATTGTGTCGTCCTAGACCAACGAAATGTAAATGGATGGCCATGAAAATTTTGCAAGGGCAAGGGAAGCATACTTATCTCCACTCTTGCAAAGTTTCATGTCCATTGCAATCCATCTCGACAGTCTAGGGTAGCACAATCACCAACTTTTAGCCGTTGGGCCCTTCGCAAGCCCAAAGCCAATAAAATGGCGATTGTGCTATCCTAAACCAACAAGATCGGAACGGATGTCCATGAAATTTTTTAGGGGTAGGGGAAGCACACTAATACCCACCCGTGCAAAGTTTTATGGCCATCGCAATTCGTCTCGATGGTCCAAAGCAGCACAATCGCCAACTTTTGGTTGTTGGGCCCTTGGAGAGCCCAAAGCCAAAATATTGTGATTTTGCCACCTTAGATCAACAAGACGAGAATAGATGGCCATGAAACTTTGTAGGGGCAGGGAATAACCACTAGTCCCACCCCTACAAAGTTTCATGGGCATCGCAATCCGTCTCGATGGTCGAAGGCGGCACAATCACGAAATTTTCACTGTTGGGTTCTTGGCATGAGCCCAAAGCCAAAAAATTGGTGATTGTGCCATCCTCATCCAATGATACGGGAATGGATGACCATGAAACTTTGTGGGGATAGGGGAAGCACACTTATCCCCACTCCTGCAAAGTTTCATGGTCATTGCAATCCATCTCAACAGTTTAGGGTGGCACAATCACCAACTTCTGGCTATTGGGCCCTTGGCAAGCCCACCCCTGCAAAGTTTCATGGGCATCGTAATCCATCTCAATGATCCAAGGTGACAAAATTGCCAAATTTTTTTCGTTGGCCCTTAGCGAGCCCCAAGCCAAAAAAATATGCGATTATGACACCATGGACCAACGAGACGGGACCGGATGGCCATGAAACTTTGCGAGGGCAAATAAATCACACTAATACATGCCCTTAAAAAGTTTCATGGCCATTGTAATACGTCTCAACGTTCCAAGGAGGCACAATCGCCATATTTTGGTCATTGGACCCTTGACGCGAGCCCTAAGCCAAAAAATTGGCGATTGTGCCACCCTAGACCAACAACATGGGAACGGATGGTCATGAAACCTTGCAAGGGTAGGGTAAGCACACTAATACCCACCATTGCAAAGCTTCATGGCCATCGCAATCCGTCTCGAACGATCCACGACAGCACAATTGCCAAATTTTGGCCATTGGACCCTTGGAGAGCTGAAAGCCCAAAAATTGACGATTTTGTTGCCCAAGACCACTGAGACGAGAGAAAATGAACATGGCATTTTGCAGGCATAGGAAAATCACACTAATACTTTCGCTTGCAGAGTTTTATGGCCATCGCAATCCGTCTCCATGTTCCAAGATAGCACAATCGCCAACTTTTGTCCTTTGGGCCCTTGGCAAGCCCAAAGCCAAAAAAATTGGCCATTGTGCCAAACTGGACCGACGAGACGGGAATAGATGACCATGAAACTTTACAAGGGTAAGAGAAACACACTAATCCTTGCCCTTGCAAAGTTTCATGGGCATCGCAATCCATCTTGACCGTCTAGGGCGACATAATCGCCATCTTTTTGTCGTTGGGCCCTAGGCATGGGCCCTAGGCGAGTCCAAAGCCAAATACTTGGTGATTGTGCCACCTTGGACCAATGAGAGATGGGCATAGATGTCCATGAAACTTTACGACAGTAGGAAAATCACACTAATATCCACCCTTGCAAAGTATCATGGCCATCCCAATCCGTGTCGATGGTCTAAGGTGGCACAATGACCAAATTTTGGTCGCTGGGCCCTTGGCGAGTGCAAAGCCAAGAAATTGGCGATTGTGCTACCATGGACCAACGAGACAGAAATAGATGGCCATGAAACTTTTCAAGGGTGGGGAAAGCACACTAATCCCACCCCTAAAAAGTTTCATGGGCATCACAATCTGTCTCGACGGTCAAAGACGGCAGAACCGCCAACTTTTGGACGCTGGCCAAAATATTGGCAATTGTGCTACCCTGGACCAACGAGACGGGAATGGATTTCCATGAAACTTTGTGAGGGAAAAAAAAGCACACTAATCCCCACCCTTGCCAAGTATCAAGGCCATCGCAATCCGTCTTGATGGTCCAAGGTGGCACAATCGCCAACTTTTGGTCATTTGGCCCTTGGCACAAGCCCAAAGCCAAAAAAACTAGCGATTATGCTACCCTAGACAAACGAGACGAGAACAGATGGCCATGAAACTTTGTAGGGGTGGGGGAAGCATAATAATGTTGGAATTAGGGTTGCAGGGAAACACACACAGCTTGGATAAGACGAAGGAATCTCAAGGCACACAACAGAGAGCTCATGAGTGCATTCGGCTACTATAACCGTGGCCTTTTATTATGCTTGGACTCGAGGAGCCCCATTGTATGTAGTTTAGTTGAGTTAGGGCTTGATATCTCTTGAGAGGGCATAGCATTTGATATCATATCTATGGACAAAATGGATTCAATAAATGCATGATTCAATTATGAAGTTGTCGCAGTCGTTGTGAGGTGCCAAACCATTGTGCATCTGTTGCCTGCACTCACTGTGACATGCCACTGTCTCCAAATATTCTCCACTTTGGTTAGAATTTGTATGTTGAGATGGGCTACAAATCATAACGAGAGAGAGGGAGAGGATATGTGTATTACGAAATGGGATAAATATGGGGGGTGGGGGAGAGAGAGAGAGAGAGAGAGAGAGAGAGAGAGAGAGAGAGAGAGAGAGAGAGAAAGAAAATTATTATCCATGAAAGAGATCAGGATAGAATTTTGTATCTTGAAATGGACTACAAATCAAGTAGATAGACAAGGACAAAGGACGCCATCATTTATGCACAAGAGAGAAAGGCATCATTCACATCTCTCTCTCTCTCTCTCTCTCTCTCTCTCTCTCTCTCTCTCTCTCTCTCTCTCTCTCTAAATGTAGGGCATATGTAGATAGTGTTGGCATGCCTAAGCACCACTAAAGGCCTTATCATTGTACCATATATTGGTAAGAGCGAGTGAGATATCCTAGGGCAAAGCTCTGACATTAGAAGGAAGGTAAAGCAACCGGTAGGAAGGCTTTCTCTCATGCACAAAGAGAGAGAGAGAGAGAGAGAGAGAGAGAGAGAGAGAGAGAGAGAGAGAGAGAGAGAGAAGGTACCTTTACTGTGATGGTTGGTGTTGTAGACTTGGCACAAATGTGACCTGTAGTGGGAAAGCTAGCATTATAATCAACCTACTTTTTGTGAGAGGAATCTCTCTCTCTCTCTCTCTCTCTCTCTCTCTCTCTCTCTCTCTCTCTCTCTCTCTCTCTCTCTCTCTCTCTCTCTCTCTCTCTCTCTCTCCGTTTCTTACCCGTGTTGCCTTTCTATCATAACTGCAGAATCATGGAAGACAACTACACATGGAAATCTCTTTCTTTTTCCATCTTTCTCACAGAGTTTGTAGTGTGCTTCAGGTTTAACCTCTTTCTCTTATATATTAGTAGGAGCACTGCATGCAGCTTCAGGTTTAACCTCTTTCTCTCATGTCAAGGATGCCAATTTAGTTGGCAATGACCCTCTGTTGGAATTAGGGTTGCATAGAAACGCACACAGCTTGGAGAAGACGAAGAAAGCTGAAGGCACACAATAGAGAGTGTATTACTTAGTGTGCAATGGAAAGGTAGATAGCCCTAGAGTGATGGGCGTATATACAATGCACGGAGAAAAAAACCTCCTAAGAGGGAAAAAATGCCCCGGCGGTCCTAGTGTGTTCACACACATCACTACCACATGTATATGGTAACAAATCCCCCCTGGAGTGATGCGGTGAACGAGAGCTGGCACATGAGTAAAGGGAAGTTCCATGCCCTAAGGACATGATCGGTCCACAAAGGGGAGTAAGCCCAAAGCTTTGCGGAAAGCTTCAAGCTTCTCACGAGACAATGCCTTTGTGAAAAGATCTGCAAGGTTGTCCTGTGTTGGCACATAAGCCAAGCTGATCTCTCCTCCTGAGAGCCTCTCCCTGACATAGTGGTAATGCACCTCAATGTGCTTTGTGCGAGCATGAAAAACGGGGTTCCTCGCAACTGCCAATGCGCTCTGACTGTCAGTGTAGATAATGTTGGCAGTGTCTGAGCCATACAAACTCAACCGTAGCTATGAAGACTACCCTGTACTCAGCCTCACAACACGAAGTGGCCACAGTAGGTTGCTTCTTGCTCAACCATGATATACATGAACTACCAAGCATGAAACAAAAACCACTTGTGGACACTCTCGTGTCAAAGCAACCAGCCCAATCTGAGTCCGAAAAAGCATGTAAGTCTAGAGGCAATGATCCCCACTTGGGATCAAACAAGCCAAGATGTAAAGTGCCACTAAGGTAGCGGAAAATCCTCTTGATAGCTTGCCAATGCTTAGACCCTGGGCTATGCATAAATCTGTTGACCTGTGAGACTGCAAACTGAATATTTTGCCTGGTGTTGCATACATAAATGAGGCAGCCAACAACAGTTTGGTAAAGAGTGACATTAGCAGGATCACCAGCATCATGTAGACTCAACTTCAAACTTGTTTCCATGGGAGTGGCAATAGGTTTGCAATCCTCAAGTCCAAACTTACATAGCAATGTCTCTATGTAACTTTTCTAACACAAGGCAATGCCCCGACGGTCCTAGTGTGTTCACACACATCACTACCACATGTATATGGTAACAAATCCCCCCTGGAGTGATGCGGTGAACGAGAGCTGGCACATGAGTAAAGGGAAGTGCCATGCCTTGAGGACAGGATCAGTCCACAAAGGGGAGTAAGCCCAAAGCTTTGCGGAAAACTTCAAGCTTCTCACGAGACAATGCCTTTGTGAAAAGATCTACAAGGTTGTCCTGTGTTGCCACATAAGCCAAGCTGATCTCTCCTGCTGAGAGCCTCTCCCTGACATAGTGGTAATGCACCTCAATGTGCTTTGTGCAAGCATGAAAAACTGGGTTCCTCGCAACTGCCAATGCGCTCTGACTGTCAGTGTAGATAGTGTTGGCAGTGTCCTGTCCAACACCCAAATCAGCCATAAGACATCTGAGCCATACACACTCAACCGTAGCTGTGAAGATTGCCCTCTACTCAGCCTCACAACTCGAAGTGGCCACAGTAGGTTTCTTCTTGCTCAACCATGATATACATGAACTGCCAAGCATGAAACAGAAACCACTTGTGGACACTCGCGTGTCAAAACAACCAGCCCAATCTGAGTCCGAAAAAGCATGTAAGTTTGGCGGCAATGATCCCCCCTTGGGATAAAACAAGCCAAGATGTAAAGTGCCACTAAGGTAGCGGAAAATCCTCTTGAGAGTCTGCCAATGCTTAGACCCTGGGCTATGCATAAGTCTGCTGACCTGTGAGACTGCAAACTGAATATCCGGCCTCGTGTTGCATACATAAATGAGGCAGCCAACAGCAGTTTGGTAAAGAGTGACATCAGCAGGATCGCCAGCATCATGTAGACTCAACTTCAAACCTGTTTCCATGGGAGTGGCAATAGGTTTGCAATCCTCAAGTCCAAACTTACATAGCAATGTCTCTATGTAACTTTTCTGACACAAGGAAATACCACCATCACATTGCTTAAACTGTATACCCAAGTAATGATGCAACAGCCCCAAATCTTTCATCTTGAAAGTAGCATTCAAATCAGCCTTAAATTCAGAAATATGTCTCTCATTTGGTCCAGTGATTAGCAAATCATCAACATAAAGAACCACAATGAGAAGTACATCACCCTCACTCTTTACATACAATGTGCTTTCTGTTGGACTGTTACGAAAGCCTTGTTTGACCAAATGACTGTCAGCTTTCTCATACCAAGCACGAGGAGATTGCTTCAACCCATACAAAGCCTTGTTACATTTGCACACTTTGTCCTCTTGTCCTTTTATGACAAACCCGCGAGGCTGCGTTACATAAACTTCCTCAAATATGTCACCATTCAAGAAAGCACTAACAATGTCTGATTGATGTACATCCCAACCAAAATGAGCTGCCAATGCACATAGAAAACGCACAGTAGTCATACGACAAGTGGGAGCAAAAGTCTCTTCATAATCTATGCCTTTTTGTTGTGCATAACCCTTTGCAACAAGTCGAGCCTTATGGCGATCGATCTCACCATCCGGCTTGCATTTCAACTTGTAAACCCACTTCGTACCAATGGCCTTTTTGCCAGGAGTCAAATCACATAAAGTCCATGTGTCATTTTCTATAAGTGCATCATATTCTGATTGCATGCCAGCCATCCAATTTTCTGAATTCTGTGCTTCATCAAAAGACATTTTCAGAAACCCCCATAGGCTGTACATTTGCCTCATTGGAACTTACATTCGTATTTCCACCACTGAAAAGAGGCAACAAAGTGTCATAAATGTCCTGTGAGCTTACATTACTGTCTCTAGTACATGACAGCAAGGGCTGAACAGAATCTTCCACAAACACTACATCCCGAGAAACCAGGATACGTTTTGTTTGCGGATGATACAACCTGTACCCTTTGCTTTCAGCACTATAACCAACAAAAATACATTTGACAGCCTTATCATCCAATTTTTTGCGCTGCAGTTGTGGCACCAAAGCATATGCCAAACAGCCAAAAACACGCATGTGCTCAATAGAAGGCTTTCTATCATGCCATGCTTCATATGGAGTAATAGACTGCAAATCTTTCGTAGGACACCTGCTTAGTACATAAGTGACGCACATGATGGCCTCAAGCCAAAAAGAATGCGGCAAAGCTTGACTTTTGACCATACATCGTGCCATTTTCGTCAGTGACCTGTTTTTCCTCTCAGCAACACCACTTTTCCTTAGGTGTATAAGGCACTGTACATTGGTATTTTATCCCACGACTAGCCAGAAATGCATTAAATTCATGAGACATATACTCCCCCCCTCGATTGAAACGGAGGGTGCCCATAGTACATTTCGAGATATTTTCAGCCATAGCCAGAAATTGTTTGAAGCACATAAAAACTTCGGACTTTGATTTAAGAGGAAATACCCATGGATGCCTAGAGTAATCATCAATGAAAGTCACGAAGTACAGGGAATTGCCCAAGGACGGAGTTTGCATGGGCCCACAAACATCACTATGCACAAGCTGCAACCTGCATGTGGCCTGAACTGAACCATCCTTTGGAAACTTAGAACGCTGCATCTTACCCAAAATATAGCCTTCACAAACATGTTTGACAGGTGCTTCAAGAGGCGGCAAAGAAGCAACCATATCAAATTTTTGCAAACGCAACAAACTGGCAAAATTCAGATGACCAAAACGTGCATGCCAAAGTTTTTCATCTGAAATATCCCTTGAATCTGCAACAGCATTTGCAAAATTTTGTCCACACTTGTCATACAAAGTGAGCTTATACAACCCACGGCACAAAAGACCAGATGCAACAATTTCATCACCAAAACTAAGATCATGAACTGTACATCTGTCATCCACAAATTTGACTACAAGTCCAAGTCTAGCAAGTGCGAATACAGACAAGAGATTCTTCTTGATCCCAGGTACATAAAGTGCATCAACAAGTGTGAAGGAACTGCCATTAGCAGCAGTAAGCACAATCTTTCCAACTCCCTGAACTGGATAAGAGGCGTTGTTGGCACAAGTGACTGAATTCCCATGAGGGACAGACTCAAGAGAGGTAAACAATTCACGATGTGAGGTAATGTGCGTTGTAGCACCACTGTCGAAATACCACACATGTGAATCTGCAGCAATCGACAAGCATGCATCATGGACAGCAGGATTGTAAGTGCACTCTGCGCTAAAAGCCCATTCTGCATCAACATCAGCAACACAATCTCCTTTCACAGAAGACTCAACAATGGTTGCATTTGTAGTGGAACCAGCATTTGCAGTGGAACCATCCTCTTTCTTCTTAGCCTCTTTGGCCTTCAACTTAGGACACGACTTGATCAAGTGATCATTAGCTTTACAATAATGGCAACGCATCTTCTTTTTGCCCTTATCACCAGAATTGCCAGAGGAAGTGCTGCGAGCAGAATCATTAGGAACAGAATTTTTGCCACTCGCAGCAGCACCATAAGAAGTGGCTTCATTACTGTTACCACCCTTCCTTTGAGAAGCAATAAAAGCCTGTTCAACTGCACGCTGCCTAGTCCTGTTTTTTCTAGAAAGTGACTCTTGCAATAGCAATGTGCATAATGCATCAAACTTGACAACTTCAGGATTTCCTAGGGTCATCAGTCTCCAAGTACTAGCAAAATTCTGGTAGGAATCTGGTAAGGCATCAAGAACAGTTTGCACAAGGGAACTGTCTGAAATGACTTCACCTACAGCAATAAGATGCTCATTGATATCCTTGACACTAGCAAGGAAAGTGTCCATATCATCTTCCTCATGCATAATCTTTGACTCCAGCTCTTTACGCAGCAAAGCAATTTTAGCCTCATTGCGGCTTGCATAAAGACCTGCTAGAAGATCCCAAGCCTGTTTTGCAGATTTTGCTGAACGGATGTGAGGAACAATGGTGTGCTTCACAGACAACGCAATCAATGCATGAGCCTGCGCATCCTTAACATCCCAACGAGCTTGTTCTATCGTAGGCAAAACAACTCTAACAGCTGCAATCCTTGCAGCAAGACCTGCAACATCCTCAACATCGCCTACATCCTCAGCACCAGGATGTACATCAATGCCCTGCACAATGTTCCAGACACCTTTTGACACAAGAACATGTTGCATCATATAAGCCCACATAGGGTAGTTGTCCCCATCCAACCTGTCCTCAGCAGCAAACATCTTGAACACATCTATGTTGTTGTTGTCAGCCATGGTAAATGCTGCACCTGATGTGCAAATTGCCGGAAAATAGGAGAAACGGAGCGGGAACAACACGTGCTATATAGCACAAACCGTAGAGGACTATAAGGCACCTATTATGCGATAAACGGCATTGATAGAAATTTTGCACGAAATGACGAAATAGCCTGTGCAATACTGCCTGTAGTGGAAACAAAGGCCGAAATGAGCCCAAATCAAAATTCTGAGCAAACCGAGCTCTTCGAGCAATCCCAAAAAAAAATTCGACCTATGAACGCTCGCCAAAGCTCACTGAAATCGGAGAAAGTGAGCAGGCGTGTGCTAGAGCAGCTGGCAACTAAGCCCGGGAGGACGTGACCTGCTCTGATACCAATTGTTAGAATTAGGGTTGCAAAGAAATTCACACAGCTTGGAGAAGACGAAGAAAGCTCAAGGCACACAATAGAGAGTGTATTACTTAGTGTGCAATGGAAAGATAGATAGCCCTAGAGTGATGGGCGTATATCCAATGCACGGGGGAAAAAACCTCCTAAAGAGGGAAAAAATGCCCCGGCGGTCCTAGTGTGTTCACACACATCACTACCACATGTATATGATAACACCCTCTTGGAGTGGAGGGAAATGGAGATAAGCCAAGAGAGGCAGTAAGTGATTCAGTTTGTAGTGTGCTTCAGGTTTAACCTCTTTCTCTCATGTCGAGGATGCCATTGGTAGCTGACAATGACCCTCTCAGAGTGGAGGGCGATGGGAGTAAGCCAAGAGAGATAGCAAGTGCTTATTCCTGTCTGGATGTCATATCTTGGAATGCATTGGTTAGGGGATGTGTGTTGGGTTACCAAGCCCTAGTGGTGTCAGTCCATGGGAACACGCTCTATAGCATGCAGACAAGGATATTTTAGTAGAGTTTCTTGCATGGAAAGGTTTACCTATATGTAATGGTTTCTAATTAATCAAAAATATAGCGTGTTCTTTCTTTTACAATGTCGAACTCCTTTCTCTCTCCTTCTCTACATCAACAAGCACGCCATGGCTACATCTTGTCACCACCCACCTTAGTCGAGATCTTCTACAATTGGTATCAGAGCCTCCTCGAGGGCCTGTGCTAGAAGCACTTCTTGGGAAACGCCTCTTGCAAAGGAGATAAGTTGTACATCCGCTAGCACAAATTCGCTCATAAATACCCACAATCAGTTTGCCTTGCAATTTTGGTGATTTTTTGACACAACATCATTTGATGTTTCGGCCTCCTTAGCCCACTGCAAGCGAAGCCATCCATCAACGTTGTCATCTGTGATATTTTTCCATTACAAAGTTTGATTTTTTTTCACACTACTTATTAAATTTTCCACCTTATTTGATCCCTTTGGCTTCAATTAAAAGCCCATTCACACCCTTGGTGCTCGGTCGTAGATCGGCAGGTGGTCTTGAAGACTTACTTTCAAGCTCAAATACTGTAAATTCCAGATTTGCAGCATATCAGCAAGCCTTTGCTCAGATTTTAAAAGCCACAATTTGAATGGTTTCAAATCAAAAAGTATCCTAAAAACTACTCATGTTTTTTGCTAATGGTGGTGTGAAAAATCCAAATGTATTCGACAATGGTCTTCAACATCAAGCTCTTTTGTTGATTCACTATGGCATTAAAAGTCAAAAAATTTAATGGATCCGGCTTTCATACTTCACAATTAAAAGTGAAGGGCTATCTGATATGCAAGAGTCTTTGGAGCATGGTCAAACCCCTTTTAACAGATGAAGCATGCACATCCACTTCAGTTACGAGAGAGTTATATGCCGAGCAACAACGCAAGGAAAGCAAGCATTCGGTATTATTCTCACATCTCTTGAATATGACTTTATTCATTATTTGGGTGACGTGGAATCTTCAAATTCTACTTGGTTGGAATTAGAGAAAGTTTTCGGTCCCAAAGCCAAGTACTCCAAAATGAGCTTTAATATGGAGTTATATTCTCTTACCATGCATGATGACAAAAACACTACAGCTTTAGCTAGCAAATTGAAAAGCATCCCCACTCAGTTAATTGTTGAACCCCTGTGCCATATGAAGATCTTATAGCTGTTTTCATTAATAGTCTACCTACAAAATTTTGTCAGATTGTGACTATTTTAAAGGAGAAGGATCCGTTGCCTTCTTTGGAAGGTATTGTTAATTCATTGCAAGAAGAAGAGAAACAAGTACCATGTGTTAGTTTTGCCATAAGTCGCACTACATTTGTAGCCCATGGTTGCACTTTGACTATAGTTCAACCAAACCTACTACCAGCACTAGACCTTGTGCGATCTATGGCCGCTACAATCATCAAACCAAGGACTGTTTCAGCAAAAACCCTTGTATTCACCGTGGAAGATTTTGAATAAGTGTTTTAAGAAGAAAAAATGATAGATCAACATGGTTGATGGTGATGATGATGAAGCATCAATGCTTCTCATAGATAGTGATGTCCTATAGTTTTAGTTTGTCTTTATGTTGCCTTTTATGTTAGTCATTTGTGAATAAAATTGTGCAGATTATAGACATTTCCATACATCAATGGTAAGACCGCCCATTTATGTTTGGTTTTGAGTTCTTGTTGTCTCATTCTGATAGTTGTCTGAGGGAAGTACACACACACACACACACACACACACACACACACACACATTTGTGGTGGATGATAAGGAGAACTCAACTCATTACATATTTTTGAATATGGTTGTGCCTGGCATGACAATGCAAGCACCACGCAAACAAGATCCACCTTAACCATAAGGAAGGCAAGATCTAAACACCACATTTGGTTATAGTTTAGTAGATCACACAAGCCACTACACTATCACCATATAGTACTTTCAATGTAGGCAATAGGCCTAACATTAGTTTGAGAAGATCAAGTTTAGACCACGTAGGCAACTTTAATTGGCCACTACACTATCACCATATAGTAACTCTAATGCAAGAAATAGGCCTCATACTAGTTTGAGAAGACCAATTTTAGACCATTAAGCCACATCATAGCTACATATAAAAAATAATGTAAGCTAATGGCTCCACACTAGTATAATCTTCTCTATCCTCTAAAACAAAAGAGAAACTTCTCAACTTAACTTGATTTCTAGAGAATATCTACACTTCTAGCTTGTGTGGGGTATTCAAAATAACATAGGAAGTGTGTGATGGTCTCCTGGCCGCAAAATGCACCTCTTTTGTAGGTTACCATGTTTGATCAAATAAAACTAGATTCATTATTGTTTGCATCAAATAAATTGAGATAAATATGTATTCAATCAACATGTACTCGATTGACTACATACATACTTCTTTGCTCTAATTTCAATTTATTCACAAGAAATCTCACTCAATTTTTTGCCTCGTATATTCGATAGAGGACACCTTAGGAAGGGTCGCCATAGATGGACGTTTGTAGCATAGCTATCTAGTACTAACATAATGTCAATACTCAAGGTAATGATTCGGATGGGGCACAAAAACTCTTTAAGGGTGTCAACCTCAAGAAGTGAACCTAGAATGTCAGGCCAATGGTAGGACCGGGTAGCAGGCCAAGGGCCAGGGGACTGAATGGCTCAGTACGGCTAGGAGCCGAGGACCAGGCATGAGTTAAGGGGACCTACTTGCAAGGGCCAAGGGCTATAAGTAGGGAGGTTGGGAGGAGAACCAGATGCTAGTCCATCCTTTGGCCTTTCACTAGTATCAAGGCTCAGGGGGGAGAGCAATGGAAGGGGGAAGGACTCTCTCTGTTGCTCTCTCAATCTCAGCATGAGGCATGGCCTCCCTCTCTCCGGAGTTATCTCTCTCTCTCTCTCTCTCTCTCTCTCTCTCTCTCTCTCTCTCTCTCTCTCTCTCTCTCTCTCTCTCTCTCTCTCTCTCTCTCTCTCTCTCCTTAAGGAAGGAACAAGGCATGGAGGGCTGCATGAAGTCTCTCCCATGGCGGATTTGATGAGTGTGTGAAGGCATGCAAAGGAGGAGGATGGTCAAGGATGTGGAGGAATCCGCCCCTGCAAAGCCAAGAACAATCGACAAGGTTGCGTGTGAAGGAGGGCTTGCATAGAGAAGGGGTGCCGCTTGACCTGCTCGGATTCTCATGCAAGTTACATGGTTGGATTTGCACTGCAGTGGGGGGTAATTTTCATCACATCCCCTTGCCCGAAGAAGGTATGCAGCGCTGGCCTTGTCTTCTTCTTGGCTCGCGCTATCTATTGGCGCCATGAAAGCTACTGTTTTTTTTTGGTTATTTTTTTCATGCCCTAGCTTGACCATGCAAGGGCACTTACCCACGGGCAAGGCCCCTATTTTTAGCATCTTCTCCCAACATGCATGAGGCAGGAGGTTCTCACGTAATCTGCAGCTTTTGACCCGGAAGGAGTACAATTGTCTGCACATCTTCTTGTATCATACAATCATGTTATTATCAGAAGGGGAGTGTTTCCACATGCTGGCAAGCGTATAGTTGCATGTTACATGATAGCGCTCAACATCAAGGTATGCATTGTTTTTTTTTCTGTTTGATAAATTCTTTCAAACATGTTGCACAGCTCTATCATGCAACAGAAATCAGTGCACTGTACACACTCCAAGCACAAGCACGGCTTGTGGTCGTAACCATACATCAAGCACGGCTTGAGTACACAATACCTTAACAACATATGCGAGTCGAAGGTTGCATCTTGATACAAAGGCAAGTCAGGCAGGGCCTCTGACCTATACAATAAAGGTATTCGGCACGGCCCATCCGTAATAACCATTTTACGATGTTGTACACCAAGTTTTCTAGGGCAAGGCTCCTAGGCAAGCTGTCTCCCATCAATTACATTACACGAGCCCAGCTATTCATTTTGATATCTCCTCGTTGTGTTCCTTAGAGGAGGAGGAAAGCAGGAAACATAACTACATGAAGCCTAGTGAAAAAACATTGCATTCACAGCTATGAGCTGAATCCAATGTCGCCCACCACCTATACCATCACATGAATTTTCATAATGCCAACTTGTCGAGAAAATGTTTCTTCGATCAAGCAGTGTTGGACAATAGCTGACATTTGATGCCCAACTGTAGATGCTATCTCTCTCAGTATTGAGCAATCTCATAATTCTCAGTAAATAGCAAAACTCTGCATGGCCAATTCTCTATGAAATTTGACAAGGTAGATCCTTTTCTGCTTGGACATATGTGTGTCAGCAAGAGCATCTGTTAGCTATGAGCACTCAGGTTACATTCTTGTCTCATCTATTTGATGAACTTATGTGAAGCAAGACTTCCATTTCTGCATCTTGCATTGAGACTTCCCACGTTTGGCATATGCTATGAGCATACACCTTGGGAAGGATATGGCAAAATGTGTGCAAGTTAATTCATTACGTGCCCGACAGTCGTATATGATACACGGGACGTATAAGTACATACAACAGCTACCACTCGTGCAGAAGATATGGATATGAGCCATCTTTGAGCGAGTTTTCTTCCACGGAATCTCGGGACAACTGGTTACAACAACAACCAGGTTAGCCAATTTTAAGTTCTTCGTATTTTTTCAATGTTTACACCTTTGCTTGGAAACTACTTGTTTTTCTGCAAAGCAAAGTGCTTTGACAGTTAAACACGCAGCAAGGCTTCTTACTTGTGCCAAGGTATTGCCCATTGACTTGGACTCAAGGGCATTGGCACGTAAGTTTTGGGCACTGGCAAATAGGGAATATTCCTTCACAGAATCCCTACCAGTCTAGCCTGTGCAAGGCACTTATGATTTTGGCTCTCACGTTTGAGGCCATCACTTTTGCCAAGGGCTTAAGATTATGTATGCATGGCATGCTAGCTAGGTGGATTCAATTCTACCGCCTCCTGAAACACGCTTCCGCTATAACACCAGACACTTTGTCAAGGAAAAGATAAGTTCTGGATTGTTTCACATAATTTTGGTTGTTGTCAACGCACAACAATACTAAAAAGAACCTAAATCAAGGGCTTCATTCAAAGGCAAATTGCTATCATTAAGTCACATTGGTGTCGTCACAACCACATACACGATAGGTGGGTCAGTCTGTGACTTGTTTGTGTTTTTTGTTATCTCTCTCGATGAGAGCGTTATACAGGCAGATTGTTGAATGCCTATAGGATAAGCTGCAAGTCAGGCATAAGATGCGTAAGAGCACACACATTGGGTACACACTCTCAAAATTTAAGGAAATTTCCTCAGCCCATCATGCTCTTCTTCTCTGTATTATTTCTCTCAAAGAATAATGACAACTTAATCCAAATTAGTCTTCATCGGTTTGTCCATTGACCACTAATTGCTATGCGAGCTAAGAGCCACACACACTAGCTAAGAATCGGGTAAGACCCAACTGTTAGCATTCCTTGGGTGATTGTTCTTAAGATTGAACATATCTACCCAGTGAAGTACACATCGACGTTAATGGACAAGCAAGAATCTTGTCATTACGGATGTTTAGGGTGTCATTTTTGCACTACATGTTTTCAGTACGATGCTCCCATTGAGTTTTTAATAACCATAAACTCACATTAGCTGATCTCTCCCACAAAGTCTAGATGCAACAAACCATTGCAACAGCATGGCTGTCCATAAGAGTTAGGCATTTCACTTCTGTTGATATCCTGCTCTCTCTATAGCACTACGAGTGTCTATGGAAGCACAGTTTTGGGGTAAGACCCAGCGGGTGTTTACTCAATCATCCCATAGGCATTGAGGATAACAGTTTGATCTATTCTTGTTATACTTTCAAGGAAAGAATTCCGCAATCTACCACGCGGTAGCGGACAAGTTCAACTTTTCAAGTTGATTCCTCTCATTCTGTACACGGTTGACTATGTTGGTTACCGTTACCTTCTAGTTGAGCAGTTTCTACAAAGGGTCTTACCAAGGGGTTTGATCACATAGATTATAACCAACGAGTTTGATTGCAAAGGCAACACCCAGGGTTTCCAGTGCAATGTTGCTTGTTTTTTTTTCACAGGTGGGCGACGTGCTCCTCTATATTTGAATAAGGGTAAGTGAACATTAAGTTCCACTCTCCAGGTACGCATCTATTGATTTGGTGTTATTCCATTTTTTAGTATGTTTTGCTTGGGTTTTTCAAGTTGTATAAATACGCTTGAATGTTTCAGAGACATGCCAGGGCATGTCGAAACAAAGCATTTTAAGCCGTTGTGTCGCGTATATTTTTCGGCATTATGCTATTATGAATCCACGTGTAGGGTTTGATTTGGCACATGTTGTCACATGGGATACAACATGGTCTAGGAACTCAAGGAATTCGGTTTAGCCAGTGTGCAACAATGATAATGAGGGTCCCTCTCACTCGCGTCACAGAGTGTTTGTAGTTACCTCCACACACAAGTATGTCTCATACTTGAAGGATGTTCTTTTTATAGACATCTTTATTTGAGACATATTCCATATGTGGAGAATATGAGTCTATGGGACTGACATTGGCGCCTAATTCCTAATGATGTGTCGCGACAAAGTCCCACGTGCTGTTCACATCCGTTCATTAGACCATTTGAGGCACACAGTATCAGGCACAATTTCAGTGGCCAGAAACTGTCGGGTACTAAGTACATACTTGTTGCGATTACAACTGTTGTGAAACCACCTTAACGAAGGGTTGTTTCTACGTATTGCAATGTATGCTACATTCATGAGGATGTATCACGGTTGGTACTCAGGTGTGACTGGGTTGTCACATTCTCTTATGGTCCAACTTTATTGCAAGGCTTTTACATACGTATTGTGGAAAGTCTCGTCATAGAATTGCGGTTCGAATATGTTTTTGTTAAATGTGTGCACACTAGGTGTTATGGACCCTAGTGTTTAACCAAAATTTGTTCGGAGCAGCATGCAAATTCATGGACTTTATTCATTATGCACCCTTTTGCACTGCCAGTGCAATCTTCTCTTGCAGATTGAGTATAAGTTTACACCCTGCCATACAAGGTAATGGCTCAGTTTGGGTGTTTGAGATTGACTGGTTTAAACTCCAATCCTCTTTCAACCTAGTTGGTTGTCTCCACTCCCTATCAAATATATAGCTGGATACTCAATGGTTGAGTCATAGTTTATCGTCAATTGTGGAAGATTGTCTGTAAGTGGTTGGGGAAATCACCTCACTCTTACTGCTGCTATTCATCCCGTGTTGGATGGGCAGCTTACACGTATTCTTTGCTAAAGGATCTGCGCGCATACGTTAGCACAACGCATTCTGAATGGGTGATTCTCTCCCTATTCTAGAATTTGCTTAGGTTAGGTTTTCAGCTTTGAACACCTATTGTGGTGGGGTTGGATATCGTTTCATAAGTCAAGGACTTAGTAGGTGTGCTGACAAAGTATGTTAGCATGTAACCTACATTAGGGGTGAACAGGTACTTCTGTGTGTTCCAAAATGTTTAGAAGTCTGACATGAGGACACTCCATATTCTATCCCTCAGCAGCTATGAGCTTTTCAAGATACTCGTGCAAGTTGGAAATCTGACTCACAACTCCATGGAGAGTTGCACCAAGGTTTTCTTGCATTTTTTTGGTATTTTCAGAAAGTCTGAAACCTAGGTTTGTAATTAGACACCTCTTAGTTGTGATAACTCGTTTAGCATTCTCAAGTGAGTTCTACATGGAGTCTTCACGCTATGTTGGTTATGCGTCGGTTAACCAAGACGGTTGCTCAGTGACAACAATGTGGAAAATCAATATGTTATTCTTACTTTCATTGAACCTCCTACTGAACCGGGTTCCGCTCTAATGAACCGTTGAATCCATGTCGGATGCCACGGTGGAAAACATTAGTGTTCTTATGAAGATACCATCACTTCTGTTTCCAAGGACGAAAACACTTCTCCAAGGGGGGAATAATGTCAGGCCAATGGTAGGACCAGGTAGTAGGCCAAGGGCCAGGGATTGAATGGCTCAGTACGGCTAGGAGCTGAGGGCCAGACATGAGTTAAGGGGACCTACTTGCAAGGGCCAAGGGCTATAAGTAGGGAGGTTGGGAGGAGAACCAGATGCTAGTCCATTCTTTGGCCTTTCATAGAAAGCCACCATAACAACCTCACAAGCAAACCAACACACTTTGATTTGAAAATCTATCTATGTCTTATCTCGCCGCTGTAGGTCATCATGTCATTTCATCGACTGAATGAATTCAGATCGTCACGAAACTTTAGAGGAAGCTATATTAGGTTTAAGGGCACTAATCTACAAAGTCTGGTGGTCATTTGACAAGGTTTTAAAATCCTAATCCATCATGGTCTACATAAAAAAAACTACAACAAAATAGTCCAGGTAGGTTTCCTTAAGGTCTAATAACACTCTACTATGGTCAAAATGTCAAAAAACAATCATTTAAGCACTCAAATATGTAGATAAACTTTCATACACGTAGTCGCAAACCAAAACAAAATTGAAAATGATTATACTTAATTGAAAGAGCAAGAGACAAGGAACACAATGCAACTTTTGGAATCGAATTTGGATTATTACATCATAAGAAAATTTGATTTTAAGTTGAAGCTGAGTAGCCGCTCAGAGTTGTACGTACAAAAGCTTTTCCAAAACTTAAGCTAATGCTATAATGATGTTCAAACTAAAGCTGTTGAGATTTATACCTAGGGAGTCCCAAATGGCCTATGGTCGGCTCACATGGCTTTGGGCTCATGACAAAATATTACAACTCTGAGTATGTAGCATTCATCTCAAAATTACATGGACTCTTTTACAAGTCTTTTCAAAAAAAAAAAAGAGATAGATTACATCAAAATTTGAGACTTGGGCAAGGTGTGGTCAACTAGGAGGGTGCATGTTAGCTGCATTGACCAAACACCTCCTTTAATTCCCTTGTATTTTCTTGACTGTTTTTGTGATTGTCAATCAAGCAAGTAAGTAAAGTCATTGTTCTTTTGGAGCATAATAGAACACATGTTTACACAAATAAATGCATTGAATCAAAATAGTGTTATACCATTTCATTATGTCCTTTGCAATCTTTTCTTGCATTTTGACATTCGGCTCTGGCATGCCTTCCTCCCACTCGACCATTTTCTCTTCTATATATTGCACTTTCCATTCCCCATAAGGTATTTTGCCTTTGAGAGAACTGAATAGACACCTCTTATTTGCCACATGATCCAAGGATTTAATAGTTACGTAATTATGTAAAATTTTATGTGATCACAAGGAGTTATTAACATATTAACATAATCACAAATAAGCTAGTTTAGGACAACCTGGTAGCCCACAAAAAGCCTGCCAAGATCTTATATTTTCATGGCAGGCCTGTCAAGCTTTTACATTCACCTGGCGGGTTTGTAACTAAATATATAGATAGACTCGTTCAGGCCTTCTACACACACACAGATGACCTCCTATGTAGGTACCTCGAGAGGAGAGAGGGAGTCATGTGGGATCATGCTCTGTGCAGTGCGCGGCAATAGCAGAGTACCTAACCACACAACTCGAGTGTTTGTGTTGTGTGTGCGTTGTGTGGTAGCATACCTTTTGTCGTAATATACGAAAATAATAAGGTACCTTACCACACAATGTGGATATGTGTGTAAGTTGTTCTACAAAATAATGCTTACCACACCGATGTCACCTCGATAACGCAGGGAATATGATATCCTTGTAGTAAGTGTTGGCTCATCGTTGGGTACTACGTCGGTAACGCGATGATATTGGTATCCTTATGGTGAGTCAACTTCCCTTCCCCTTGCAAAACAAACATATGGGCATTGATCGATAATGCAGCTATATGATGTTCGTATATGCAAACGATTATTACTCTTTAGATTTGAGCAGCACTCGATCGGTAATGTAGCTATTGAGTGTCTTATGTTTTTTAAGTATTAAGTACATGAAATACTTGGTCGATAATGCGACCGTGAAGAGTAATTTATATATTGTCTGTAATTGTTATTTTTAAGTGTATTTGTCAAAATTTATCATATCTAATCATATTCAAAAGAAAATTTTAACTATGCAACAACTACGTATTGAATTCTTTATCAATTATTGTTGCTTTATTAATATGATACATGAAATCAATCATCTTTTCTTTATTAAAATGATACATTTACAAAAGTCATAAAAATTATAACATATCACTTTTGTAGAACCTCAATATTGTCTACCCCAATGAATAATATCTTTGCAAAACAATAGTCGATGTTTCACTAAAATTCATACTCTATTGTTTCTCTATTTGTGTACAAATAACTTATATAAACTCAATTAGAAATTTTACATAAACACTTTCATTAAATTTTTCATAACAATGTTTTTTTCAAGAAATTATACGCTACTATTTTTAAATGAGCTAAGATTTACGAGATGCTTGTTAGTTTAAAACCTTGAATTACTTTGTTAATTGAGGTTGGCAATAGATACATTATAAATCTTAAGTGTTGCCTTGATATCGTTCCAAAATCTTTTTGGATGTGAGACGTTATATTCAATTTATGAATTCTTTGTAAAAATTGCACGACTTTTTCAGCTTCATTATACTAATTGGGTTAAGGATCCACTATATCATTTTAGTTGTGTCTTCATCTTGTAATTTTAAATACGATGCACGTGTCTTCTATTGTAACCTTGTTTTTTGAAGTGTTACATGCAAAATGTGAACTCACGTCTTATGGTCTGGCACAATTGTTTGCAATGTTTAGGATTATTATTGTTCAATTTGCGTGGTTTTCTTATGTGTTAATTGTTTTTAATACATATTGTATGATCAAACACCACTTTTTGAGGTGAAAATGGTTATCAACCCGTATTAATCTAATCTACACAATTTTTTTGAAGTTTTTAGGTTTGTCCGAACTAGTGTGAGAGTGTTGGTGCGCCTGAAACTTTACTTGATATGTTGTTTTCTATAGTCTAGTGAGTAAATGACATCCAAGAAAAACAAAATTATTATGCGTGCTATTTGAAAGGAATGTATACTAGAAATATCCTCATGTGTAGATGGACACATTCAATAAATAAATCAAAGTGGCGTCTTCATTAAAGAGCTCACTAGCACTATTTAGGAGACACTGAGCACAGATTGCATGCCAAAGGCCAGTACAAGTTGTTTCCATCTACAGGGATAAGAGAATTTGACACCCCCCACCCCCCAACAAGCTCAGGATTGTGCTTGGCAATATAAAAGTATGCTACAAAGATTTGAAAGAAGATCTTCCTTTCACTTGCGATATGGAAAAAATAGAGTTGTGGGATAAACAATGGGAGGAGCAAAAGATAAAGATGAAGCGGGTTAAAGCTCAAACCAGTCCACTTTACCCAAGCAACTCAAGACGGCACAAGATGCACAAGGGGCCATGGGTGGTCGATTAGATGTCAACGGCAACGGCACAATCATGCGCACAATGTTAAATTTCAAGTGCATATATCTGATCGGCATTTCTCATGAAGCCCTGGTAGAATGTGCAAGGATTGGAGCAGGCTCTTTTGGTATATGCACATTATACACTAATAAAAGCATTTCTTTCTTTCTAGAGCATATCACGTATGTAGGAAAATGCTACAAGGGAGGGGCATAAGTGAAATTTGATAGCTTCCAGACAGAGCAAAGGCATGCAAACATTTGACCCCTCCATTGTTAGATGCATTGGATTTATCATCAAGGCCCCTTGGATCACAATCGTCCCATACTACAATGGGGGCACTTTGGGAGACATGATGTGCAATTTGTCATTTGTGCAAGGAGCGTTCAGATGTTGCATGCACACGGCTGGAGGAATTTTCCACCATTAAATCAATAATTATCAGAGATAAAGACTGCACAGCTCAAAGTAGTGATTGAGCAGATGCCAGCTATTTTACACGCTTTGACTGATGGCGTTGCAACTACTCACTCTGCTGGAATAGTGCACAGCGACTTACATCCCTACAACGTAATGCTAGATATTACTCACACAAGTAAACCCCGTGTTGGCATTGTTGATTGGGGCATGATGCTTAGAACCCTAGCCAAGTGCGCATCAAGCAATTTTGTGCACCCTGCAACTCAATCTAACTTTGCAATTTTGGAGGCAAAGGAAGCAAGGGAACATGAGCTCGCAAAAGAGGCCATGGATTGCTCCGGGATATATGATCCATAGTGCTCAAATGCATACTCAAAAGCTAGCGACATTTATGCATTAAGATTTCTATACAATATGTTAATAGACTTTTGGAGTGCAGCTAGAAAAGTGTACTTCTTAGAAGAAGTATTTTACCACCTAGACCAAGATGCTATGAGAGCTATTCAACAAAAAGTGGTCACTTGGATGAAATAAGAGAGCACGAAGCTAGAAGAAATGCATCTGATATTTTTCTATTCTTTAAAGAGCATTTAAAGATAGACCCTAATCCTGTTCAGCGATTGCTCATTGAACTTACGCCGTCTTTTTATCCGGTTGGAACATTTTGTAAATTTCTATTGACTTGCCATCTGGGTATTTTATTTGAATTCAAGTCTATAATTGATTGCGATGTTGTGGTTCACATCACTTTGTTGGAATTAGGGTTGCAGAGAAACACACACAGCTTGGAGAAGACGAAGGAAGCTCAAGGCACACAATAGAGAGTGTATTCCTTAGTGTGCAATGGAAAGATAGATAGCCCTAGAGTGATGGGCGTATATACAATGCACGGGGAAAAAAACCTCCTAAAGAGGGAAAAAATGCCCCGGCGGTCCTAGTGTGTTCACACACATCACTACCACATGTATATGGTAACAAATCCCCCCTGGAGTGATGCGGTGAACGAGAGCTGGCACATGAGTAAAGGGAAGTGCCATGCCCTGAGGACAGGATCAGTCCACAAAGGGGAGTAAGCCCAAAGCTTTGCGGAAAGCTTCAAGCTTCTCACGAGACAATGCCTTTGTGAAAAGATCTGCAAGGTTGTCCTGTGTTGGCACATAAGCCAAGCTGATCTCTCCTGCTGAGAGCCTCTCCCTGACATAGTGGTAATGCACCTCAATGTGCTTTGTGCGAGCATGAAAAACTGGGTTCCTCGCAACTGCCAATGCGCTCTGACTGTCAACGTAGATAGTGTTGGCAGTGTCCTGTCCAACACCCAAGTCAGCCATAAGGCGTCTGAGCCATACACACTCAACCGTAGCTGTGAAGACTGCCCTGTACTCAGCCTCACAACTCGAAGTGGCCACAGTAGGTTGCTTCTTGCTCAACCATGATATACATGAACTGCCAAGCATGAAACAAAAACCACTTGTGGACACTCGCGTGTCAAAACAACCAGCCCAATCTGAGTCCGAAAAAGCATGTAAGTCTGGCGGCAATGATCCCCCCTTGGGATAAAACAAGCCAAGATGTAAAGTGCCACTAAGGTAGCGGAAAATCCTCTTGACAGCCTGCCAATGCTTAGACCCTGGGCTATGCATAAATCTGCTGACGTGCGAGACTGCAAACTGAATATCTGGCCTCGTGTTGCATACATAAATGAGGCAGCCAACAGCAGTTTGGTAAAGAGTGACATCAGCAGGATCGCCAGCATCATGTAGACTCAACTTCAAACCTGTTTCCATGGGAGTGGCAATAGGTTTGCAATCCTCAAGTCCAAACTTACATAGCAATGTCTCTATGTAACTTTTCTGACACAAGGCAATACCACCATCACACTGCTTAAACTGTATACCCAAGTAATGATGCAACAGCCCCAAATCTTTCATCTTGAAAGTAGCATTCAAATCAGCCTTAAATTCAGCAATATGTCTCTCATTTGGTCCAGTGATCAGCAAATCATCAACATAAAGAACCACAATGAGAAATACATCATCCTCACGCTTTACATACAATGTGCTTTCTGTTGGACTGTTACGAAAGCCTCGTTTAACCAAATGAGTGTCAGCTTTCTCATACCAAGCACGAGGAGATTGCTTCAACCCATACAAAGCCTTCTTACATTTGCACACTTTGTCCTCTTGTCCTTTTATGACAAAACCGCGAGGCTGCGTTACATAAACTTCCTCAAATATGTCACCATTCAAGAAAGCAGTAACAATGTCTGATTGATGTACATCCCAACCAAAATGAGCTGCCAATGCACATAGAAAACGCACAGTAGTCATACGACAAGTGGGAGCAAAAGTCTCTTCATAATCTATGCCTTTTTGTTGTGCATAACCCTTTGCAACAAGTCGAGCCTTATGGCGATCGATCTCACCATCCGGCTTGCGTTTCAACTTGTAAACCCACTTCGTACCAATGGCCTTTTTGCCAGGAGGCAAATCACATAAAGTCCATGTGTCATTCTCTATAAGTGCATCATATTCTGATTTCATGGCAGCAATCCAATTTTCTGAATTCTGTGCTTCATCAAAAGACAGCGGCTCCTCAACATCATGTAAACTAGACACAGCCAAAGCATAACAATCTGATGCATAAGATGCATGGCGAGAGCCTGAACGAGTACGACTAGATAAAGGTGCATCCAATTTACTGTCACGCAAAGTGTGCACCAGCCATTTTGGCATACCTCTAGCCTGCTCATTTTCAGCCCTTTCCTCATCAAGTTCTAAAACATTTTCAGAAACCCCCATAGGCTGTACATTTGCCTCATTGGAACTTACATTCGTATTTCCACCACTGAAAAGAGGCAACAAAGTGTCATAAATGTCCTGTGAGCTTACATTACTGTCTCTAGTACATGACAGCAAGGGTTGAACAGAATCTTCCACAAACACTACATCCCGTGAAACCAAAATACGTTTTGTTTGCGGATGATACAACCTGTAACCTTTGCTTTCAGCACTATAACCAACAAAAATACATTTGACAGCCTTATCATCCAATTTTCTGCGCTGCACTTGTGGCACCAAAGCATATGCCAAACAGCCAAAAACACGCATGTGCTCAATAGAAGGTTTTCTATCATGCCATGCTTCATATGGAGTAATAGACTGCAAAGCTTTCGTAGGACACCTGTTAAGTACATAAGTGGCACACATGATGGCCTCAAGCCAAAAAGAATGCGGCAAAGCTTGACTTTTGACCATACATCGTGCCATTTCCGTTAGTGACCTGTTTTTCCTCTCAGCAACACCATTTTGCTGAGGTGTATAAGGCACTGTACATTGGTGTTTTATCCCACGACTAGCCAGAAATGCATTAAATTCATGAGACATATACTCCCCCCCTCGATCGGAACGAAGGGTGCCCATAGTACATTTTGAGACATTTTCAGCCATAGCCAAAAATTGTTTGAAGCACATAAAAACTTCGGACTTTGCTTTAAGCGGAAATACCCATGCATGCCTGGAGTAATCATCAATGAAAGTCACGAAGTACAGGTAATTGCCCAAGGACGGAGTTTGCATGGGCCCACAAACGTCACTATGCACAAGCTGCAACCTGCATGTGGCCCTAACTGAACCATCCTTTGGAAACTTAGAACGCTGCATTTTACCCAGAATACAGCCTTCACAAACATGTTTGATAGGTGCTTCAAGAGGCGGCAAAGAAGCAACCATATCAGATTTCTGCAAACGCAGCAAACTGGCAAAATTCAGATGACCAAAACGTGCATGCCAAAGTTTTGCATCTGAAATAGCCCTTGAATCTGCAACAGCATTTGCAAAATTTTGTCCACACTTGTCATACAAAGTGAGCTTATACAGCCCACGGCACAAAAGCCCAGATGCAACAATTTCATCACCAAAACTGAGATCATGAACTGTACATCTGTCATCCACAAATTTGACTACAAGTCCAAGTCTAGCAAGTGCGGATACAGACAATAGATTCTTCTTGATCCCAGGTACATAAAGTGCATCAACAAGTGTGAAGGAACTGCCATTAGCAGCAGTGAGCACAATCTTTCCAACTCCCTGAACTGGATAAGAGGCGTTGTTGGCACAAGTGACTGAATTCCCATGAGGGACAGACTCGAGAGAGGTAAACAATTCACGATGTGAGGTAATGTGCTTTGTAGCACCACTGTCGAAATACCACACATGTGAATCTGCAGCAACTGACAAGCATGCATCATGGACAGTAGGATTGTAAGTGCACTCTGCGCTAAAAGCCCATTCTGCATCAACATCAGCATCACAATCTCCTTTCACAGAAGACTCAACAATGGCTGCATTTGTAGTGGAACCAGCATTTGCAGTGGAACCACCCTCTTTCTTTTTAGCCTCTTTGGCCTTCAACTTAGGACACGACTTGATCAAGTGATCATTGGCTTTACAATAATGGCAACGCATCTTCTTTTTGCCCTTATCACCAGAATTGCCAGACGAAGTGCTGCCAGTAGAAGCATTAGGAACAGAATTTTTGCCACTCGCAGCAGAACCATAAGAAGTGGCTGCATTACTGTTACCACCCTTTCTTTGAGAAGCAATAAAAGCCTGTTCAACTGCACGCTGCCTAGTCCTGTTTTTTCTAGAAAGTGACTCTTGCAACAGCAATGTGCATAATGCATCAAACTTGACAACTTCAGGATTTCCTTGGGTCATCAGTCTCCAAGTACTAGCAAAAGTCTGGTAGGAATCTGGTAAGGCATCAAGAACAGTCTGCACAAGGGAACTGTCAGAAATGACTTCACCTGCAGAAATGAGTTGCTCATTTATATCCTTGACACTAGCAAGGAAAGTGTCCATATCATCTTCCTCATGCATAATCTTCGACTCTAGCTCTTTACGCAGCAAAGCAATTTTAGCCTCATTGCGGCTTGCATAAAGACCTGCTAGAATATCCCAAGCCTGTTTTGCAGATTTTGCTGAACGGATGTGAGGAATAATGGTGCGCTTCACAGACAACGCAATCAATGCATGAGCCTGCGCATCCTTAACATCCCAACGAGCTTGTTCTGCTGTAGGCAAAACAACTCTAACAGCTGCAATCCTTGCAGCAAGACCTGCAACATCCTCAATATCGCCTACATCTTCAGAACCAGGACGTACATCAATGCCCTGCACAATGTTCCAGACACCTTTTGACACAAGAACGTGTTGCATCATATAAGCCCACATAGGGTAGTTGTCCCCATCCAACCTGTCCTCAGCAGCAAACATCTTGAACACATCTGTGTTGTTGTTGTCAGCCATGGTAAATGCTGCACCTGATGTGAAAACTGCCCGAAAATAGGAGAAATGGAGCGGGAACAACTTGTGCTATATAGCACAAACCGTAGAAGACTATAAGGCACCTGTTATGCAGAAAACGGCACTGACAGAAAATCTGCACAAAATGACGAAATAACCTGTGCAGTACTGCCCGTAGTGGAAACGGAGGCCGAAATGAGCCCAAATCAAAATTCTGAGCAGACCGAGCTCTTTGAGCTCGCCCAAAATATTTGTCGACCTGCGAACGCTTGCCAAAGCTCACTGAAATCGGAGAAAGTGAGCAGGCGTGTGCTGGAGCAGCTGGCGACTAAGCCCAGGAGGACGTGACCTGCTCTGATACCAATTGTTGGAATTAGGGTTGCAGAGAAACACACACAGCTTGGAGAAGACGAAGGAAGCTCAAGGCACACAATAGAGAGTGTATTCCTTAGTGTGCAATGGAAAGATAGATAGCCCTAGAGTGATGGGCGTATATACAATGCACGGGGGAAAAAACCTCCTAAAGAGGGAAAAAATGCCCCGGCGGTCCTAGTGTGTTCACACACATCACTACCACATGTATATGGTAACACACTTGAAGTATATTTGGATCAATTGTCTTTAGTCAATTGTGATATCTTTGAGAGTACTGAATCGAGAGTATAAATGTTTGTCAAAGATATTTAATATTTTTTTATGTGGACATTGCAGTTCTAAGATACCATGATTGATGAAGAGAAGGCATGTGGTACACAAACGGTGCCAGCAAATCAACAACAATTGCTTGTTAATGCTTTTCAATGCATGAAATCTCTAGCACGCGATATGTCAGTACAACAAATGATGCTCGTCGCAGCTCATCAACTGTCGAAATGGGCAAATCCAAACCACCCATAATGGAAAGACATCAACATAGAAGTGACAAAGGACATGATTTAAAAATATGGACATGTGAAGACGTGGAGATAAAGAAAGAATGGTGGAACGTATTGACTACATGATAGAAATCATTGACCACCTCTATATTTGACATCATGTCTAAATTCCAATACTTTAAATTGAGCTACATATGTAAGCCACACTATAGAGTGGACTATGAGCGCTCTTCCACCTTGCATGAAAGTACTCACACAAAATTCTTTGTAGTTTTGCAGAGAATGGTATTCTCCACTCCTTCTCTACTATGAACTCTTTTAACTCCTTAGGATTTTCCAAACTTTGTTGGACTGACCACCAGGTCATCCACACTTTGCCCATATTTCGCGCCTTCTGATCAAGGTTGAGAATCGCGAACATAACGGACATCATTACATGGTATGCATCCATTACACTCCTCCACCAAGGATCCTTGTTTATGGACTCACGTAGACAAGTAATTTTCTCTTTCACTTTTTCAGTCTGCTCAAGCTGCCATTCATCAAAAATTCGTGCACTTGAAAGTGTCAATCACAACGCACTTATTGCGTAGGAGTGATTCTAATGTATAAAAGTGCGTGCAAAATCGAGTTTCAGCAGGTAATTTGAACATAACTGACATGCACATCCTGTGCAAATCAAGCACTCTTTGTCATTTCAAGATGAACTTCATAATTTGTCACGCTATGTCAATTATTTTAGCGAACCATGTGGTTTCTTCACTAGTATACCAATTTTTTAACACCAAGTTTAAATTGTGTGTATTACAACCATTGGCGAAAATGTGTGGAAAGCACTTTTTTATTATTTTTCTAGCATTTTTAGAGTTCTTTGCATTTTCCATGACTACTTGAACGACATGTTCAACATCGATTTCTTTAATTACATTAATCAAGACTTCAACGATGTATCCGCCACTATTAATTGCACCAAAAATTGTCAACCGCTTTTATGAACATTTCTCCCCTAGGACAAATCAGCATCACATTGATGAGTGATCTTCTTTGAACATTAGACCAACTGTTATTGACAATTGTGCATCTTGAAAGGAATGTATCCCAATAATTATTTTGAAAACACGTTCTTTGACTTCGATGTAATATTTGTCCAAGAGATCATTTCGTATCGTGTGATACGAAGGGGTTGAAAATCCTAAGCCGAACTCACCAATTTTCTTCCATGCATGTTTTCAGTGATTGTTGTCTACCATGAGTAGAGCACTCCCAATGAAAAAAATTGCTTTTTGTGCTTCTTCTAGTGATTGCATTCGAAAACTTTGATGCAATGATTTTTAACACATTTATCCAAGTCCACCCTCATTGAGGCGCTATAAAAGAACACTTCTTGTCATTTCTTCTCCTTGCGCAGGTTGTTCTATAGAGTTGGTTGGTGTCACCACAGGATTATCATGATTGATATTTAAGTTTGTATGTTCTTGACATGCATCCATAACAGATTTATGTACCCACTGTCTGTTGCCACCTTTCTTGACGAGCTCTTCTCTCAAACGCTTTGCAATTGCACGTGCCTGAGGATGATCGTATGTGCGATAATTCTTTGTAAGGCTATCCAAAAAATGGTCTGTAATTAATACATGGTGCCCTGCCTAAATTTGTGGTGAAGCAAAACCTACATTTCCACTCCATATCTCGACTACATATGTTTTGAGCAAACTCCCATTCTTGCCAAGGGATTTTTTTTTTCTTTGTACCACTTGTGCCGACATTTTGCTTCATTGCTTGAATTCAATGTTGAAGACATAAGTACTAGATGTTCAGTTATAAAAGCAATCTTCTACTTATCAATATATATTTGAAAAACCTTTATTAAGAAAGCAATCAAATTTACAGATTGTGTGATTTGCAATGCACTTTTGTCAATCCGCATGACGACCACATATGTTGTGAGAAAATGTACACATTTCAATGCACTCTTTACATGACATCATGCATACAACAACGCTATGAATTTGTCAATGTAATTATAAATGTGAGGATTAGTTATACACCCTTTGTGATTTGTACACAATAAGACACATCTAAAAACTTCACGTTGTTCGTATATATAGAGGTTTCGGGTTTTTTACTTTGATCAACTATTTTCACATGCTACAAAGAATAATCAACTTATATATACCTTGAAACAATGATAATTATTTGCAAAACACAAACGAAAGCAATAATATCTATGATTGGCCATCTCATGCACTAACAATCTTTCATAATACACAATTCACTCCCTATCTAAATCAATGCATAAAACAAGACTATGAAATCTTTAATACAATTACACAATTGAGGACTACTTGTACCCAATCAAGGATTGTAGCCCCCTTATGCATCCAATTCAATATATAAAAGCTATTTTCACCCAATTAAGCATTATAGCTCTAATATTCTGCAATGACAATGTATATCGATTCAAACCTATGATGGTGTAAAATGCAAGACTTCAAGGATCTTTATATACCCAGTATACTAGTACATGGCAGCCGACCCCACTCATTATTTAAATATGTTCATCTTCTAAAACTAACTTCAACCCTTTTATGGACCAGTGGCTTCATCACAATGAGCATGACTCTCCAAAGATTCCAGTGTTTTGGCATCGTATCTTTGTCTTTGGTGAAGGATTTAAATTTTTTTAGAAGTGGTTGTCGTATTAAGAATCACGCTAGGCTTAGAAAAAGGACATGTGACTTTGTAACCTTAGGTCAATTCACAAGAAAATAATTGTACTCGGCACACTCCTCGAGGATTTGCCTAGTCAAAATGCCAAAGTTAGTAGAGGTTTTACTACATACAATTTAGCCTGCCGAGCCTTTTCATTTTCTTGGAGGGGTGTAAGTAGAAAGGCCCCGACAGGTTACCAGCTCTAGTGATTTCTGTAGGTTACAATGAAACTCACCACTTTTTCATGTGTAATTACTCACGTTATTAACTTAATCACACGATCGTGATCAAGTGTGTTAGCAAGTATGAAAGAACGAGATTCTATTAGGAGAAAACAAGAAACCTGTGTGTTAAAATAGTTACAATTGGGTGGTAAAGAAATATCCATAATTATAATAAATTCAGATTTTGATTCTAAAAATCCAAGTTTAACTTAGCTATGTATATAATTTTTTTTGCTAAAATTAAATTAGCACCTCTCTCTCTTTCACACAAACACACAAGACAATCAACTCTCTCTCTCTCTCTCTCTCTCTCTCTCTCTCTCTCTCTCTCCATAGGATTGGTTAGCTTCGTATGTAGATAGAAACGGTAGGCCATATTAATATTTTTAATGTTCTTTAATAAATAACTACAACAATTAATAAAAACTAATCCTATCACAAGATATTCAGAGATAGTTTGTGATGAGAGAGAGAGAGAGAGTAAGTCTTATTACAAGATATTGAGATAATCTCACGATGTGAGAGAAAGAGAGGAGGGTGGGGTCATTTTAATTGTTTTATGTGTGTGTGTGTGTGTGTGTGTGTGTGTGTGTGTGTGTGTGTGTGTGTGTGTGTGTGTGTGTGTGTGTGTGTGTGTGTGTGTGTGTGTGAGAGAGAGAGAGAGAGAGAGAGAGAGAGATTTTAGTTTTGAAACTATTAATTTCGACAAAAATAAATTTACTATCTATACTACTCTATTAAGTGGAAAGGGATTCCGGTACAGGGGGGAGACCCCTGGCAGCAAATACGAAATTCGGCCAGCTCCCTTTGCTGAGTCTTGAATGATGGGCCGGTGTGTTTCCAGGGCGTTGATCATGGAGGTAGTGGGTAAACGAAAAAAAACACACCACCTGTCTATAAGGCGACACTGATGCTCCACATACCCTCGGCCTCGGCTGCCTTGGCATGTGTTTCATGTTAACTCTCTCTCTCTCTCTCTCTCTCTCTCTCTCTCTCTCTCTCTCTCTCTCTCTCTCTCTCTCTCTCTCTCTCTCTCTCTCTCTCTCTCTCTCTCTCTCTCTCCCCCCCCCCCACACACACACACACACACAATCAAATTGGTCGTATCTGTAGCTGAACCTTGATGGGTCTTGTCTTTGCCCTCCAAATCTCGACCTTTTGTATCTCCCTTTCTCTCTCTGCCCCTCTCTTCCCCTCCAAAACTATAAGTTGTTGTGAGTAGAGTTGCCAAGTCCCACCCTTCCATATTTGAGGCCGAGGAGTGCCTTGGGTGAGGTTCTGGCCAATGCCCACTTTGTAAGTTCGGTTTGTAGCTTTCATTGGCGACAAAAAGAACTGCACCAAACCATTTGCAGGTGTTCTCCTTAGCAATTCTCTCTCTCTCTCTCTCTCTCTCTCTCTCTCTCTCTCTCTCTCTCTCTCTCTCTCTCTCTCTCTCTCTCTCTCTCTCTCTCTCTCTCTTCTAACCCTTCATAAGAGGCCTTAGCAAATGATCACTCGAGTCAGACACACCTTAGGTTGTTAGATTTAACAAAGTCGACATTTGCTGAGAGATTGATGATGATGCTGGCAAGCTACATGATTTGTTGAAGTGCAAAAAAATCACTTTGGTCCGATTGGTCTATTGCTCTTCTTGCACTATCAACCCATTGAATAGCAGGTGTGCCTACTTAATTCATGGACGTGCAAGCCTACAAAGAGATTTAGTTTTTATCTCTCATTGTTTGAGGGAATGCAATGCAAGGTGTTCGATTGGATGATGACTCCCTGGGGGATTCACTATGTAGTTCCGTATGGTATCACGTGAGTGTAAGGAAGAGGGGTTTTAAATAGGGGGGGCATAAGCATATACAATAGAGGTACTCCCCTCTTATTTCTCGGTTTCTACCATAGGTAGAGAGAGGGGGGGGGGGGGGGGGGGGGGGGTGGTAATGGAAGGGGAGCAAGAAATCCACAAAAAATTATCAAGAACCTCTCAAAAGTATAATAGCATGAGAAGTGTAGAACACAAAAGGACGAGCGTTGCAGCTCCACCTAGCCTCTTTAGGTGTTAAGAGAAACCTTTGACATAGTTTGGACATTGTGGACAAAGCGCAAAAAGGGAAATGAACATTAGAGAAGGTCCCATGTGGGTGCTCTCAATAAAAGATAGTGCATAAACAACCTAATGCCAAAGAAGCAGGCAACCTACATATAACTAGAGGATGCATAAGCAGACTTTGCCATGCACAATCTATAGAGCTTCTACATCTCTCCCCCACATTCAAACATGTACAAAAAGCTTCTGCAACGACTTTGAGGGACCGAACAACATTTGAGGGAACAATGACGGAGGCACTTTGGAAATCTCTGAACTGTCAAAAGATGTGGTTGCGAGAGCACACATGTACAATATGCATATGGTTATAAGCTACTGCTCTATTTTCATCAACAAATGCATGCTACTCACTTGGATTAAAAACCCCATCTCAACCCAATGTCGAGTCGTAGCTCAAGTGAGGGGAGTTTGTGGCATCCTCCAGTTATTTTATATGCATTTGTTCATAGGCATATTTTATAAGGCTAGGTCGTGGGGGTAGGCGATCCAACTCTTTGCTCGGGGTTTGCTCGATCACCTTCATTGTGTAAAAATTTTTGCACTTAGATGTCGCTTGTGGCTTGCTTGGGCAATCATTCGACTATTGAAGGTGTAGACTATTCCTCACGTTACTAAGAGAGCTCTTCAGTGGTTGACCACATTAAAAGAGCCAACATTGGGCTTGCCAAAAATATTTTTAGTAAACTGAAGAAAATAAGAGCACGCTCAAAATTCTTCTAGTTTTTCGGCCAATTTTTGAAGTATTTGTTGATAATTACACTAAAACTTGTTAAAAAATTTCGGTTCTCTATAAGGCAAGGCCAAAGTCTAGCCGACATTTTGCAATTAAAGCTAGCATAAATGCACTTAACCCCAATTTTTACGAACCTTGGAGCCCCAACATAACCTTCACGTAACCAATAACTTCTGTCAGATAGCAAAACAGCGAAACAAGTGCGACCTAGGTCTTAATGGACCTTCTAAAGAGAATACTAAAACTATTCAAGGAGGGATTATGGGAAATTGAAATGGAAGGTGAGGCAGCACAGATTGTGGGCAACATTGAAGAAAAGAATGGATGGTTGAAGAGACGATTGACCTGATGCTCGGAAAAAGTGTGCCTCAACTTAACCTTGAGCCGATTGAAGAATTAAAATAGTCGATTGGAAGGGAGGAGAAGAAGGAGAAAATGGCTTGGAAAATTTGAGAAAATAGAGTAGAATTCCAAAAAAATATTGATGATTAAAATTCCTCTTTGAATCTACCCTAAACGTTAAAGGGAATTTTGTATATTTGTGAAATTGATTTTTCTTTAACACTACCGACACCTCTGTGTGTGTGTGTGTGTGTGTGTGTGTGTGTGTGTGTGTGTGTGTGTGTGTGTGTGTGTGTGTGTGTGTGTGTGTGTGTGTGTGTGTGTGTGGGGCAGTGACTAGCCTAGCAACAGCATCAACAGGCCCTTGCTTCAAGCGTACCTTACCTGACTTGCCACTTTGGAAGTTGGAAGCGCTTGGAAATTAGCATTGGGCATTAATGGTGTCAGAGAAAAATGACTCCAAGTTTCCTTTTCTAAGCTCTATATTCTCAAATCCCTCGGATTCCCTCCACTATCCCAGTGCCCACTGGCCACCTTCGGGCTTCCATACTATCCTAGTGCCCACTGGCCACCTTCAAGCTTCCATCTCCTGTGGTGCGCATGCCCAAGTAGTGCGCACACGCACACACACACACACACACAACTCTCTTTGGAATGCACGTGTACTTTGTGCCATTACCGCTGCCACTGTCTGCACCTGTTCCTTTGCCCCTCCTCAATACCGCAGCATCTTCTAAGCATATATCGGGCAGATTTTGGGGGCCTCTTGGCACTGCTGTTTACCAAATCCATCATCCCTTGTAGGTATTACTGGCAGCTTCTGAGTTTTTTGGTAAGTTTACTGGCTGAAGCAGCAATGCACACACACAGAGAGAGAGAGAGAGAGAGAGAGAGAGAGAGAGAGGTTAAACAGATGTGTGCAAGTGCATGAGTGCAGCCTTCCCCAGCTCGTCCCTCAAAAACGGAGCTTCAATCAGGGAACATGAGCTCAAATCTTCATGTTTGACATTGGTGACCATGAAGCCGGATACTCAGAGCTGTGTGCACAGATTTGCTAGAAAGCCTTGCCTCAAAAAACGGCTGCCTATTTCATCCTTTGAAGACAGCTCAAAGCTTTTCTTACGATCACCACCCCTTGCTGAGCATATAATCATAGAAGTGCAGCCTACGTCCAAGACATGTCGACATCCGGGGAGAAACCTTTCACTGCATATTCATCGAAAACAGCCCAAGGGTTTCTTTGCTATGCACCTGTTGCATGGCATAGTAGGAATCCGGAGAGAAATCTTCATTGCATATTCATCGAAAAGAGCCCCTTTCTTGCTATCATACCCTGCCACATATGGCTTGCGATCAAAGCAGTCCAAGAGACCTTGTGTTTTAGAAGTACATCACGTTTTGCATACATGTCTACTCACTGCAAAGCTCAACATCTTTTCTCAAGAGCCCCTAATGTCATAGTTCATCACATTTCCCTTTCTGTGTCTTGCATAGAAAACAAAGACCCTCCCCTTTCTCTGTAGCACTTGGCTCCCCTTTTTCAAGAAACAATGACCCTCCCCGTTCCGGCTTCTCACCATAGGCATAGCTGCAAGTTCCTGGAATGCGACTCCCTCCTAATGCACCCACCCTGGATGCAAACTGGTTGCTCTCTTTCTCACGGCACTTTGCATGCTCCCATCTTTCTTGCTTCTTCTCGCTCTAATTGCAATGCATGCCTTCGCTTCTATTTGCTGCGCTTATCTCAACAAAACAGGCGCTGGACAGAGCTCGCTGATTAGTCGGCTTTGCTGAGACAGGGCTCGCTGGCATTTGCTGCGCTTATCTCACTGAGACAGTATGTGCTACAAATTTCAACAAAGAAAATTTAAAACAAATCTTTGACGATGCTAATGGGGAAGCGTTAGCAGAAAAAACGGCATATGTGCTTTGCCATGCATGCACAGGGCAACAAGGCTTGTCAACAATCCATCAATGAGTGTTGGCGCAGATTTTCCCAAGCCCATGACATAGAGAGAGAGAGAGAGAGAGAGAGAGAGAGAGAGAGAGAGAGAGAGAGAGAGAGAGAGAGAGAGAGAGAGAGAGAGAGAGAGAGAGAGAGAGAGAGAGAGAGAGAGAGAGAGAGAGAGAGAGAGAGAGAGAGAGAGGGAGGGAGGGAGGGAGGGAGGGAGGGAGGGAGAGAGAGAGAGAGAGAGAGAGAGAGAGAGAGAGAGAGAGAGAGAGAGAGAGAAGGGGGTTGGTTTTGTCTTTATAGAACTGTAAATGGCACTTCTACAAACAGCGTAGGCGTTTGTCTGCATGGCTTACTCCAGCATGGAAGTGTTGTCGTGATTCGATGAGGTAGATGGTTCAATTTTTCAATTTCCATTTTGTGAGAGTAAGAGAAAGGGAGATTTGTTGAGAGTAAGAGAAAGGTGGAGCCAGTATACGAGAAAGATCATTAGCCATATGTTGAACACATTTTGAAAAAGGGTCATGAAGGCGAATCCCGGAAGATGCGAGTGAAAGCAGAATGGGCGTCGAGGATGTGATAGCTGAGAAGTGCAGAGGCATGAAAAAGGTTCATGCCTTCGATGGGGATGCTCGACGGAGGAAGATCATGATTGAGGACTACACTTCCCTTACAAGTAAGAGGTTCTCAATCCCTTGGAAAGGTTGGCCATTAACAACTAACATGGATGTTGATGGTAACATCTTGGATCTGCATGACTCTGACTTTATTCACAATGAAAAGAAGTCAATTAATCCATTGGACAATGCATCCAAAAGACTTGTTCTTGGTAGGGACCTTGCTACCTTGAACCATGTGGCTTTTGTTTACCAACGTTTCAAGGTTGATGAGCACAAATTGCAAGAAGGAGACATTGAGAGAAAGGATCGACAAAATTGGACGTCCGCACAAAGACTTGCAGGAAGAAAAGTGCAAGCATGTTTGAAAGCTATGAGGGATGAAGGAGGTATCCATCAAGAAAGAACTTTGGCAACAGAGATGTATCTTTCAATAGTGGCAACATATATTGATATATTCTTATCTACAACTCTCACTTTGTATGAGAGAGTCAAAGCCGCTGGAAAAGTTTCATTCTTTCTCAGGTATGCAAGACAATCATTTTGCACTAAATGGTATGAAACACACTTTTTACATTCTAAGTGAACTATGTAAAAATCTTCTTCCAATGTAATCTTTAATGTCTCTATATATGTCTCCAGGATCTGGCAGACATGGATCATGAACCACGATGCATATACTCTAAAACAAAACTTCAGACCTTTTTGGATATCCAATTATCATGTCACTTTGTGGTTCTCTTGGTTAAAGTATTCAGAGAGAAGCATCCTAAGCTAAAAGTTCCATTCTCTTCAACTGGTTCTGATGCTTCTGAGAATTTCTTTAGCAAAGTTGGTGGCATGGTCAGGAATGAAAGATATTATGATGGATATGACTTATTAAGTAGTGCAAGAGCACTAAATACAATTTCCGAGATGAAATCAAGAGAGACACTTGTTTTTCTAGCTACCCACTCCAAACAAGAAAGCATATGGTCTAGTATGAACCATGCACATGGTGTTGCCATGGCTGATCTTGGAGATTTTACCTCTGTGGCTACAGATGAGCATATAGTACATGCTTTAAAAGAGGGTTTACAAGAAGCGAAGGTTATTTGTGTCTTGTTAGGTATGCAAGATGAATCTTGGTTGCATGAAGGGTGGGAAGAAAGAGATCTTTCATATCTATTTGATACAAGTGTCCTACTTGAACTCTTAGAAGCAGATAACGTAGATGATATTTCTCTTGAGGTCACCGAGGAAAGATTTGAAATGAGTGTATGTGTCGAAGATGAAGTTTGTGTGGCTGAGTCTGAATTGCGTCATGTTATGGATTCTATAATCAATGAAGAGGAAAGCATTGCAAGTGATATATCCCCTTTTGTGGAAATTGGTGGAAAGAAAATCTGCAAGAGTACTCTTGTCAGTCAGTTGAATGGACCTACATTGTCCAAGGATAGACTTACCAGGGTGAAAAGTGGGATTTTCTTCTCAATTGATATGAAACAAAAGTTTCAGACAGGCAGATGCCTTGTAGTAGGATCAGACTGTGATGTTTTGTTTGAAAGCACCTCTACAAAGGAGAATTCTAAGTGTCGAAGGAAAGGAAAACTTGCGAGTACGAGTCATGGTGTGACAAAAGGTACCTGGTACTTGGGCAGGATTATGGCAATGAGAAGAAAGATGGGCTATGCTATGAAAGAGGTAAGAGGTCCAATTGATCTTCTTGATCGTCCTCCTAATGTGGAGATACATTTAGCATGGTATCAAAAAGCAAAGGGAACAAGGAGCTACACTTATGAACTTATTGACAATCAATGTGTCCCCTTGGAATCAGTGATTTCCATTGCTAATTTATCATATGATTTGGAGACAAGGAAATATCAACTTGATGCTGATGATTGTAAGATCTTCAATGACTACGTGAAGGTATCATGTTCTACATCAGTAATTTAGTCTAACATGTATTTAAATGTATACTGATAAGCATAAAAGAAACCAATGATCTAAAAGACTTTTACTTCAATTTTTTCAGAAAAAAAATACTAGAAAGAAGCTTAGTTTGAATCGATGCTTTCTTGCAGGTTAAAACAAGCTTTGGAGGGCTTTGAAGATCTACGACACTTTTCTCAAGATTTGGTGATGCTTTTATTGGAGACCGTGCCATTATTGTAATCGATATCTAGGGGATTTATCCATATGGAGGTTTTAGTTTTATTTCCATTTTTGAAGCCTTACAACCCTTGTAGCAATCCTCCTCAATAGGAGACATACTTATGATGAGATTTTGAAACTAGTGGCAATGTACAAATGAAACTCTAGAATTTTTTAACAGATGACAATATCTACAATCCGTATATATATTATAGAGGGGGTTAAGTTGAATATACAGACATCGTAGAAAGGGGGGTATATAACCACTTTAGCATTTATAGATAGGGGTTGAGACTATTGTTATAGGGTCCGTAGATAGGGGGTTTTTCCTATATGGTTGCACGCAGGTGACGTCCCCCCATAACTGTAAGTGAATCCCCCGGGGATGACTCATTTACCAATGTGAACACTCAATACCTCTAGAGAGTAGCCTTGGACTCATCTATGTACTGGTCATCTATGTGTGTAACGGTCTCATATCAAGTCGAGCGACTACTTGATAGGCATGGGGACTTCTTCAACATGTAGGTTGGGAGCAGTGTTCACCAGAAATTGGGGTTTACTGTATTTATAGCCGGCTAAAATTGCAAAATCCCAATTAGTTTCCAAGCTTTTCTTGAACAAAACCGAACAAAATTAAGAATTTTTAGTTTCATTGCCTACAAATGCTCCCCATTTTGACCTAAAAACGGAGGAGATTTAGGTGTGCCCTTATTTTCGGTGGTTGGATTAATATTTTTGGCAAAGCCCTGGTTGGAAGCTTATACAAAAGGAGATTGAAAGGGACTACGACAGCAATGACTTTGTTACAGAGGAAGGAAGGAGGGGCCCAAAAATTGTAAATCATGACCTTTGTCTTTGTTATCAGATATTCACATTGTCTTTGTTTGGTCATCCTTTTAAGAAAAATCATGAGTGGAAATAAGTATCCTAAACTCATCACAGGAGAAGATTTGAAGTTTTTAAAGAAGCTTACTATCATCAACACATTGAGCGCTTCCACATGCTACTACAAAAACATTTTGATTGACGGAAGAGATCTTTGAATGTTGTTCTTGAGTACACCGAAAATGGAGAGCTAGAAGTAGTTGCATGAGCAAAATGCATGTCTATAGGACACGCGTGAAGATGTCGAAGTAGAACAAGACAAAAGAAAATTGTAGAGGCAAAAGATTCAAAATATGTGCATGTGAATTGCAAGAAAAAAGTGGCAAAGAGTAAATGCTAGAGTTAGCTACAGGCAACTTAACAACAATTCCATGTGAATATTGGGACAAAAGTGATGAGCACTAAGAAGAAAAATGCAAAGAAATATGCGTGCAATGAAGTGGGTACTTGGAGTTTCCCCCTCTCTCATTTGCCTCGCACTAGGTTGCAGCATGTCCCCCCCCCCCAGCAAAGACCAAGGAGCCATATATAGAGAGTGAGTAGTAATAATAGACACGAGCCCCCTTTTGAATAGAAATTTCTTTGTTGCCAATCATAGGGTCTCCCAATTAAAGAGATTGGCGAGAGCTTGAGAGTGATTACTAGAGAGGGTCACACCAATTCTCATTGTCTCCTATGCATGCAAGTTGATAAACTTCAGCCAATAAACCAACTTATCTTCCTACTTTTTGATAACATGTTTGAGATGATCACTCGACGACAAATATAGAGGTGATTCTCTCTCTCTCTCTCTCTCTCTCTCTCTCTCTCTCTCTCTCTCTCTCTCTCATGATTGTGAGTTTTTCCTATTGTGGGGAGAGGGAGAGAGTAGACTCCACATATAGAGAGTGAATATCTATACTACTCTATTATGGGAAAGCACATTCAAGCATGCCAAGTGGCAGCGGAAGGGGACTCAGGTGTGGTGAGTGGGGAGCTTGCACTTTTTGGAGCAAAACAAAGCAAGGTCGCAGAACGCACATTCATTTGGAATTGTCTTGCCTGATTCTCTTTCATGCCACCCGGCTCCGGAGTCCACAACACCACCCTCTCTCTCTCTCTCTCTCTCTCTCTCTCTCTCTCTCTCTCTCTCTCTCTCTCTCTCTCTCTCTCTCTCTCTCTCTCTCTCTCTCTCTCTCTCTCTCTCTCTCTCTCTCTCTCTCTCTCTCTCTCTCTCTCTCTCTCTCTCTCTAGCCCAGGATGTCCTCAATTATTGACGAATGCCTTCAGTGGGCACTGCCTACCCGTTCTGTTTTTCTCATTCGCATGCCACCAGATCCCATAGGTAGGGTAGCTTCTTGAATGCCCATCGGGTGCCCAGAATGTCCTCAATTATCGACGAATGCCTTCAGTGGGCATTGCCTACCCATTTTGTTTTTCTCATTCACATGCCACCAGATCCCATAGGTAGGGTAGCTTCTTGAATGCCCATCGGGTGCACTGCAGCTCAATCCGCTGCCCCCTTATGTGTCGACTCCGGGTAGAGTGCCTTGCCTGAGCCGTGCTCCCCTCGAGGTTCGGCCTCACATGTGCCATACTTTGCATGCATATTGCTACGCGGCATTGCCTACCCATTTTGTTTTTCTCATTCACATGCCACCAGATCCCATAGGTAGGGTAGCTTCTTGAATGCCCATCGGGTGCACTGCAGCTCAATCCGCTGCCCCCTTATGTGTCGACTCCGGGTAGAGTGCCTTGCCTGAGCCGTGCTCCCCTCGAGGTTCGGCCTCACATGTGCCATACTTTGCATGCATATTGCTACGCAGTACTAGGTGTAGACTGCAAGCACGCTATCTTGGGCGCTTCACTTTGTAGCTACCTTGAGGGTGCGATCTCACTTTGCCTATGGGCCATGTCAGGAACAGAGAGGCAAGTCGACGATTGGCCTTTGTAATGGAGTCAAAGGACTCTCTCTCTCTCTCTCTCTCTCTCTCTCTCTCTCTCTCTCTCTCTCTCTCTCTCTCTCTCTCTCTCTCTCTCTCTCTCTCTCTCTCTCTCAATGTCCGCATCGGCGGGCTTCCAAGAGGTTTGAAAGGGGAGGGGGACATCGAATTTGGTAAGGCACTTCCTCTAATTAAAGCAGCACTCCCCATGATACAATGGGATGAAGAGGCAATCACCGTAGTTACACACGAGTATCGAACCAACCATGCCATCCTCACTCTCAAGACTAAATCGGATCGAATCAGACTCCTTCAACAATCAAGGCTTCTCCAAGACACTAAATTTTGGTTTGCGGAAGATCTTACACCCGCTCAACTCAAACAAAAAAAAGTAGAACTTCAAAAGGTACGCGAAGCACGTGCAGCAGGAAAATGGGCAGTGTACCGAGGAGGTAAAGCCATCATCCAGGAGTTTCGAACTCCTAAACCAGCCTCCCTCCCACTTGCTCCCTCTTAGGTTTTTTCTTGTTCTCTTTTCTTGTTTATCCCCCGTTGGACCCTCAGTCCTTAACTGAGATGTATATGACAACCCTATCCATTGTAATGTTTTGTTTTTTTTTGGTCCCATAGGTCATATATGACCTACGTGGACGATAATATAATCTATCTCTCTCTCTCTCTCTCTCTCTCTCTCTCTCTCTCTCTCTCTCTCTCTCTCTCTCTCTCTCTCTCACACACACACACACACACACACACACACAGCTTCAAAGATGAAATTTCATCCCTGCCACAAGGAACAATGAGATAGTTCGGTGCTCTTAGCCTCTCTCTTAATTGCTGATGTGCAAGCTGCTGAAGATTTTATGGCATTGAACATGATTCAAGGTACAACTATATTCATGTAGAAGCATGCATCGAGCATGGCTTCACGTCCTAGAGCCCAGTCGGTGGACATGCCCTATAATTTTTGCTACATGCCCAACTTTCCAAGAGATAGAGTGTAGTGAGAGAACTGTACAATTAAAATCGAATACACTGTGACCCGTTTCAACTTAGTGGCAATTACTTCTCAAAAAAAATTCTAAGTTTTATTGTAATCTCACCTACAAATTTTAAGATTTACCTCTAGGTTCACAATACTGAGGACACCACTGAAACCATTACTTCCTTCTCCATAGAAAACAAGTTTCTTTCCTACAGCCTGCTTTCTCTTGCTATGAGCATCCAAGTGATGTTCCTGGATGGCCCAGCAGTTGACTGCCTTTTCCTTTTTTATCTCCTCCCAGAAAAGGGTACTCTCCTTTCGGGTCTTAACTCCCTTTATGTTCCAAGATTGTATAGTGAGAGACTCCATCATTAAAGAGGGGTCATTGAGATAGAGGAACAAATTCTTCAGCATCCGAATCGTGCGCACACTCCCTCTCCTTGGTCTCGGGAGAGTTCGGGGGTTTCAGGTGAGGGGATTTTTTTTCTTGCAATACTGCAAATGGATTGTGAAGTGGGATAGTGCACCCCCCTCCTTGCAAGGGGGTGGGGAATGGAGCAGATCCTTTCCCCTCTAATGTTCTCACGACTTCGAGTACTTTGGAGTCTCTTGCCACTGCCTTCACCCTTTTGGCTCTTTTCAGACCAGGGACTTGAATAGCTGTCGTCGTTGTGACCGTCATAAATTTCAGGGGAGCAACGGGAGTAATGCTTACCTTATCCTTGCATGAGCCTTCTGGGGTTCGTTGCATGGGAATCGATTTCTCCACAATCTTTTCCTGCATCTTTATGTACCTTTTCCATCGTCCTTAGAGTCGGGCCCCTTGAGTATGCTAGCAAACGAAATGCCAGGCCTACGAGCTGCTGATACACTTGTCGCCTTACTTCCGTTCGTACAGATGGGGCCCTGAGGAACCCCGTCTTTGAGGGTATTTACCTCAAATTTACATCCTTGATCTAATCCCATTTTTTCTCTTATTTCTTCAGAGAAAACTTTTTCAGACGAAACAATTTTGTCATTTTCCGTAGTTGGAGCTCTTGGCAAATTGGGACGCGACATTTCCGCATCATACAACGGTCTCAAGATCGAGCCATCTCCTACTTCCATTGGTACGATTACCTCCCTGGCAGCTATCTTTTCCGCCGCTAGCATGTGTGAGAATTTAACAATGTCTTCATCTATGACCATAGTGTCGATTTCCATTACCAAGTAGCAGAGGCCAACTTGGTGCCAATTGGACAAAAGATTGAGACGGAATGGCTCAATTCAACAATTGGACCACACGCGATCAAAAGGCTTTGAGGCTTTGGTATGTAGGGGGTGCAATGTAAAAGGGCTTTGAGGCCTTGGTATTGTGTGTGGGTGGGGGGGGGGGGGGGGGGGGGGGGGGGGGGGGATTATTTTCTCAAGCGATTATTATCTTGGCACAATCGCGATTATTAAGACAAAGGCTAGTGTGCAGCAGATGCGAACCTCAATGGGAGAAGCAAGCGCAGCAAGTAGCAGATCGTGATGAACCCTAGCCTAGCTAATTGTGCTAACAGTATTGCATGAGCCGGGAAGGGCTCCGGCAGGCTCGTCAGGGGCTAAGAGAGTGGGCGACTCAAGGGAGAGGATCTAATGCTCTCAGCGGGATGCAGAAGATCGGGGGCTGTCACGGGATGGGGACGCTCGCTATTCTTTGCCCGATTCCATAAATGCAGACGTGCAAAGCGATTCATTTGATGCAAGCAGGCGTATCTCTCTGTGCTTGGGAAGGCTACAGAATCCTGGGAATTAGAATCAGACGGGAAGGGCATCCCTTCACCATTGTGAATGTGTACGGCCCTTGCAATGCAAAAGATAGAGCTAAACTATGGATGTATCTTAGAGATACTCCTATAGAAGGAGAGTGGTTGTTAGTTGGCGACTTCAATATGGTGGAAAAGAGCAAGGACAGAATAGGATCCTCTGGTATGCTGGTCGGATCGGAAATGACTAAATGGCAAAGTTTGTGCAAAAAGTGGGCGATGATCGACTTATGGCAAGTTGGCCCATGGAACAGCACGCTAGGTTTCACCTACACAAGTCTCCAGTACGCCTGCACTACCTCCAGGCTGGACAGATGCTACTGCTCACACCAAGCTGACTGGATACCGTCGATGCTAGAGATGAAGGTAGTCCCAACAAAAATCCTTTCGGATCACATACCCCTACACATACATTTTAAGAAGAATAAAGAGGAGGACCAGACCCCAGGAGGTAGGAAAACGCTGCTAGTTACAGGGGCACACCTATTCAAAGATCCTCTTTTCAAGAATTTAACCAAGAAAGCACTGGGTAAACTCAGAAAGGATGTCGATCTCAACAAACACAATGTGTGGGACCTATTTTCTCGAAGTATTCAGAAAGCAATCAAAACCTCGGGCCCCCGATTTTAAAAATCTAGGGAGGCGCACCTTCTTCATCTGACAAGTGAGTTACAACGGCTTACCTCCACAAAAGCCAATGGGCTTGCTACTGAGGAAGAGCACAAGAAATGGCTTGAAGCCAAAGCTTGCCTGGCTAACAAGCAATTGGAAGGTATCAGAAAGGCAAGGATTCTCTCCAAGGAAACTTCCTTACAACCAGAAGCCTCTAATCAAGCTCATTTTTTTAGGGCTTTGAAAATCAAGAAGAGCCGGGGACATGTCCACTTGCTCTATGATGAGAAAGGGATAGCAGTTCATAACCAAGATGAGATGGCCAGTCTGATGTTGAACTATCTTAGCCAAATCATTGGACGACCAGAAATCCAGTTCCGGGAAGTAGATGAAGCCAGAAGGACCTTACTTCAGAGTGTCGAGAAGAAGATTCCCCAGTCAGAAGCTGATAGTGCTGAGTGTGGGGAGCTGCAAGGCTTGGCTCTTCCAGGAAACAACCAACTACTTGCAAAAATGTTTGCAGACGATTCTCTCCTCTTCTTGAGGGCATGTCCCGAGGTCCGGAGATTGTACAAATGTTCTCTATAGCTTCCGGGTCCCAGTACAATATAGAGAAGTCAAGGCCGATCTCCCTATCGAAAAATGACTCATTTGACCCTTCCGACTGGTCGGGGGAGATTGTTACAAAAGGGAATATTTTCAGACATCTGGGGGCCCCCTTGGGGGTAGACGTAACCCACAAACAAAGATGTCAGTGGGTCCTGGAAAAAATCAAAACAAAAATGAGTAGGTGGGAGTATGCTCTTCTCCCATTCCCAAGCCGGATAAAAGTGATTCATGCCTTTTTGCTCCCATATATTGCCTTCACTAGCCCGCTTCTCAAGATGGCTAAATGTCACTGGAAAGAGTTCTTAAAACCGGTAAAAAGGTTTTTATGGAAAAATAACACAAAGTCCTCCAAGCCATGGCAATGGGCCTGTTGGGAGTCAATCGCTCGGCCAGTGAATCAAGGAGGCCTCGGAATTCTCAACCCTATGGCCCATGCAGAAGCTTGTTGTGCCAAATTTGTAGTCTCCTTGGCTAAACAAGACCAAGCTTGGGCTATCATGGTCAGAGATATGCTAGAAGCAGCTAAACTTGGTTCGAAAGGAGGAAAGTGGAGAGGGGTAGAGTTTCATGACAAACTTTTAGCCACAGCGTGGGCTTCACTAAGTCTGGGGGGCGGCTCAAGGGAATTGGTAAGGAAATGCAACAGAGCAGCGGGAGTCCTAAAGTGGGGGGAAGAAACCAGATACTTCAAGAACTCCATTCTGCATTGGTCCCCCTGGCTTTCCAAAGTTGTAGATCTGCCGCAAAATCCCTATTGGATAGAAGCAGCCGGGAAACTGAATAATAAGGGTCTGAACTGTGACTAGGGCACTTCTGGGACAGTAGTAGCAAGAGCTGGAAAACCACTGAACTTTTGGTAACCCAATTCCAACTTAATAGCTTGGAGGTTTTGCTAGTCAACAACGATGATGAAAGAGCTTGACAGTGCAATGATGCCAATCTGTGACTCGGAGTTTGACTGGAATGCATGGAAATGGCCCAGAAGCAGCCTCTTATGGAAACCCTATTCTAAAGACATTTACCATACAATGATGCTAAAGAAGAATTGGTCTAGCCCCCTTAACAAGATATGGAAAAAACAATGGTCGGAGAAAAGGTGGGAGCAAGTAATGGAGAACATTTGGGCGCCAAGGGTTCCACATCGCATGAAGGTATTTCTATGGAAAGTAATTAGGGGTGCTCTTCCGACGTGGGTGAAGATTCAGGAGAAAGGGATAGGGACAGATCGATGCCTGGGATGCACGATGGCTAGTGAAGATCTGACCCACCTTTTTATGGAATGCCCAGCTATCAGAGGCCTTACAAGAAAAAATTGCAAGTGGGTCCAAAGAACATGGAAAATTGGTTTTTTCAAGACTGATTTACTCCTTGGAGGTAAGAACTTGGGTAGCCCTACCATCCTTATCTGCACTCAAATTATCAGGTTTTCCTTTTTACAGAATGTATGGCAAACAAGGAACCGCCGTGTGTGCGAAGGAGTTCCTGAGGTGGCAAGCTTCGCAGAAATTATGCAAGAAAGCAGAGTGCTAATATGGACTCTCGGGCGCAAGCAAAACTCGGATGATTGGTCTAGGGTTACCAGTGCCTTGTTGTCAGTGGAATGCTTAGGTAAGGGGAAAATCATGAAACCAGAAGATTAGTGAAGAACATGTTAATGAACCTGGTGTATCAAGGGCATGGGGGCAGGTCGATAGGGGTGGCTCCCCAGATAGCTGATGTAAGTTTGGTCTCTGGATGGTGTCATGGCTCAGCACGAGCATGACAAGTTCTTGTAATTTGTTGAGATGATCAATATAATTCACTCACAATTGTGAGTTTTGCAAAAAAAAAAAAAAAAAGATTTACCTCTAGGTTTTAGATTTGAAGGGGAGAAAATCTACAAAATCCAAAGAAATTTAGTGTAAAAGCTTTAGAAGTTAATCAGTTTACTTAAATTTTTTCCATATGAATGTCTGTCAAGTTTTTGGGAGAAAATAATTTGAGTGTGTGTGTGTGTGTGTGTGTGCATGCACGCGCACGCATGGAGGCCACTCTACCAAACTCCACACACACACACACACATGTATATATACATATTTATCTATACACACACACACACTTAGGTATGTACAAACATACTCACATGAGTGAACTTGAGAAATTGACACGATTGATACATTGGTAAGAGCGAGTGAGAGTACCTGCCCCATAGGCGGACAGTATGGAGTTCCTGATTGGGTGTGAACTCCAACAGTCCCCCTCAAGCGCAATCAGGGCACAAGAGAGAGCTATATGTTTATTGAAAGTTTTGTATTGCATGATTGCAATGGTGCGGTGCATAGATACAAAATTTGATGACGAGGTTTCTATCTCGGGTCGAGAAAATGGGTTTCTTGGAGTACCTAAGTGATGGTTCTTTTCTTCATGCTGGATGCCAACAAGGGAGAGATAGAGAGAATGTGATGTGTGTCCTATGGGGATATATAAGGATACACACACACACACACACACACACACACACACACACACACACATTTATATACACACATAGGTGCGTACACACATACTCACATGTTTGAGCTTGAAAATTTTTATAGGTATGACCCCTTGGTAAGAGCGAACGAGACCCGACGAAGGCGGGTCGTGTGAGCTCGTTGTATTTATTTACTACTATACTTTTTATTTAATTTGATACCTATATAGCCTTATTTTCAATTTGCCGAGGGAGAACCTATATAGTTAGTTATTGGAAAAATTACCAGGATACCCCTCTAATTTGTGGAAATTCCCAAAATACCCCTCAAGTATTGAAGGGCATTTTGGGAATTAATGACATGATATGGGGAGTATTTTGGGAATTTTTGAAATTTAATGGGTATTTTGGGAATTTCCACAAATTAGAGGGGTATTTTGGTAATTTTCCCTTAGTTATTTTATGAGTTTCTCTCTGGCTCTCTCGATGAACTATCCAGCCATGGCAGAAGCTCCCCTCTGCGGTCATCAACAACAGATGATCCCAGCTGATCACTGGCCTCTCCGATTGATCGACATAGCTTCCACTCTTGCCAGCGGAGGAGGGGTGGTGTTCATTACCAAGAACGACTGGGATTTCCATGTTATCTCACATACTTGGAGCCTCTCCATCAGAGAATTCTCAAAGGAAGTGGGCAGATCTTTGTCAGGCCAAATTGAGGGCACGCAAGAGTACAGTGATGCCTTCGCTAGATCAGATTTCAGCAATCAGAGTGGTTATCAGGATCTGCTAGAGTTTTTGCAGATATTGATGGGCGACGGAGTGAAGTATGTTTGGTTTGATGCTCTTTGTATCAATCAAATGGATGAGGTCGAGAAGGGCACGGAGATCATGCACATGGGTGCCTACTACAAGTACTCTTCAGGATGCTATGTAGTGAACCATGGGATTGGGCAGGGTTATGATCTTCTTGGTTTGGATGAGCGGACGGGTGAGGCGTGCCTCCCTCGGTGGTTTACTAGGGTATGGACTTTGCAGGAGTTTTTATTGCCTACCAATCTCATCTTCTTAGTGAGCAATCTCAAGAAATATGTTACCCTACTTCTTAATGAACAGATCAAAAAATACTCATCAGGCTCCGGATTGTGCAGATGCTGCTTATCAAACCAGGTAAGGGTATATTGTAACTGCTGTCGATCTCCATATTGGCTATGCCAAAACAGTAAAGAAACAGCTGATGACAACAGTACAGTAGAAATCCTCTGTGTGTCTAGAGATGAATTGTGTAGTAGATGCCAGACACCCCCTTTCATTTGGAAAGCCAAAGGCTGTAAGGGACAGCTTATATACTTTGTGGACAGGCTTGCTTACAACCGCCTTATTATGATGGATCTAGGTCCTTCTGCTCCCATAAACAACAACTTGCCCCCATTGTCAGCGGCAAAGCACATCGCCGTCAAACCGTGGCATATGCAGTTGCGTCTTTTGTATAATTTGTTACAGTGCAAGTGTTTTGCATGCAGCTCAATGGGGTTAATTGCACATCTGATACAGACTCGCATTTGCAGTGTAGATGAGGATAGAGTGCTTTCTATATTGTGTCTCATGGGATTGGATGGGAAGATGCAGGTCCGAACAAACACCACATTGGAGCAGCAGTGGGTGGAGGTAGCTCGAGAACTGGTCAAGGAGCAGCATCTCAAGATACAGCTGCTGAACCTGTGCATTGAGGACACCAGATTCTCATACAAGGTAGGTTCATCCTGGATTCCAAACTACCGATTAAATCAGTTCGGATGTGGGCTTAACAGTAGCCTAAATAGCTACCTACATTTGAGATCAGCTAGGGTGCAGGTAGTAGAAGTTACACAAGAAGGGGGCTTGAGGCTCGAGGGAAGAGTGGCGCATGCGCAAATTTTTCGAGATCCAAATGATCAGACATGGCAGTATCACACCGAGAAATATAGAGGATGCTCTAGATGTCAACACTTTTGCTGTGAGCACAATCACAAGCGCGTGCATCAGCGGGGATTTTGTCATCTTGAAGTGCTCAACAATCTCTGCATCCCTCTCACTGCTAATGTGATCATAGAGAGTTATGTAAAAACTGAGGAGGTGACATCAGGCATCATCCCAGTACACATAAGATCGTATGGATGCTTGATCCAACCACCCGCCGTACTGGAAAATAAGGAGGATTGTGCTGATTGTGTGCAGGATATGGACGGTGCAGTGCACCTACCGCTCGACTGTATCCACTTCGTGCTTCCGCAGGATGTTTTCTTGGTCCTGTGGGGGGATGCCCGTAAAAGAAGCATGGGTACAGTGGTTGTGATGGTGTGTGTGGGGAGAACAGGATTGGGGCCGGGGCGGCAGCTACACAAAGTTGGTGTGCTGCTATTTTCATCAGAGGTGGCTAATGCCATTTTCTCCACAGAATCGTCTACCCAATTCATTCTTGGAGGCTTCGGACAAGATGTTGCAGACTCATGGAAAAGTTCAGCCAAAAAATACGGGGTTCAGTGTGACGGGACCTGTATCTTCCATGTCATCGATATGCCATCTTGCTAAATAGTTTACTCGCTCATCCGTCACAGTCGGGCGTCGGGGGGACTGCAGATCTCAGCCCTCCATTTAGTTGCCATTACTGAGCGGAACGAACGGGTAGAGGTGTTGGATGAGAGACAACTCAGCAGCTGGAATATGGCGGGCTGCATCCAATCAACGCCGAGCAACTCAGCAGCCAGAATGAGCTCGGAGGTCGACAACTCAGCATGCGTAATCTTCGATTGTCGCTAAGCAGCCGCCACATAAGCGCCTGGAATCCATGCGGTCTCTGCAAGCTCAAACTGCCAAGCATCACTGTGCTGCAGTGAATCGTGATCCACTTTAATGCTACTTTGCCCACTGTATGGGCTGCCCTACTCCAGCGCTGCAGTGCACCAGTGTTGCTCTATTAGCCCCCCTCCGCCCGACAATGACGGCCGGGAATGGTCATCCACTGACCATTCCGTTCAGAAAGTGCTCCCACCATGGCTCCCGCCCTTTCTTTCAGGGAATGGTCTGTGGATGACCATTCCCTACACCGTCAAGGTCTGCAGTCGGGGGGTAGAGAATCACGACCGTCTATTCAGCAGGTATTATTGACAGGAAAAACAAGCCTTCAACGCCAGATCTTCGACACCTCAGCACGCATAAGAATCACAGACTGCAGTACATCAACTTGGTGGGCTTGCCAGTTGACACCTCAGCATACGGAAGAAAAAAACATAGATAGCAGGGAGCAGATGGCGATGGCAGAGTGCACAGGAGGTTGCCACCTCAGCAAGCAGGAAAAACTGTAGTCTGCTCTCTCTGAACCCTGTACCTTTAACAGTGGACACTGTACCTCCCTTCATGGCCCCCCTCCTGTAGACCTTGACGGTCGGAAATGGACACTTAGTGTCCATTCACTCATAATACCTGCTCCCACATGGCTCCCGGCCTCCGCCAGTCGCCAAGGGGTCATTCCCTACCCCTTAATTTGTAATTTTATACCTTTTTTACTCCTGCTTTTCCTTCTTTTTTTTTTTGGTCATAGATTTTCTTAATGCTATATTGTATAGCAGCATTACTTTCTCTCTCCAAAAGGCTGTTGAAAATTTTTAAATTGGTTGTACCTTGCAAATTGTAAAATACTTTCTTTTTTGGTTATCCTGGTTTGATATTTTATAATGTGATACTTACACTCTGCCAAGCATTAAAAGAACTTGTTAGTGACAAGGTGGACTATCCTCCCCTATAAGTGCCACGGGGTCCCAACCATGGGATCAATGGTCCCAAGAGAGATCAATATGGACCATCGATCTGCTAAAACTAAACTCGGGATCCCGAGTTTAGATTTTTCAAAACTAATCTCGGGATCTCGAGTTTAGGTTTTACCGACCAAGCGGGTCTAATCTCGGGATGCCCGCGCTCCCGCTCCCCCAGTCGGGATTTGAACCCTCACCACTAGCTTGAGGGCCCGGAGCCTTAACCATCACGCCCGCGTGCGCTTTCTTGAAATAGATGTGTTTTTCCATAAACTTAAACTTAAAACAATAGATTTCCACATAAAAAGTAAACTCGGGATCTCGAGTTTAGTTTTTACGCATTAACGGCTGAGATCTGCGAGCGCCCTTGATTTTGCACAAGAGCCATTGATCCCATGGTTGGGACCCTGTGGCACTTAAAGCTGAGGGTGGATTATGCACCAGTGCATCCAGATGCTCCCTGCTTTTCCAATGGAGTGAATCATGCGATTCACTCCAAGTAGTCAGTGGTAAAAAAAACTTCAAACTTGGTGTAGTTGCTCTAAGGGGGGGTTGCTTTTTGACGGCCGGCATGAACGATTTGTTGCTTTTAGCCGTCAAATGCAAGGTAAAATCTTTTGCTACACGTCAAAAAATACACTAAAATCGTATTAAAAAAAATTAGGGGTTTTTGAAAAAAATCAGATTTTTATCGGGCAACCATGCCCGTCAAAGAAATATACTGGAGGGAAGGGTGGGGGGATAGAGGTAAGAGACATAGGTGATTTTGAGAGAGAGAGAGAGAGAGAGAGAGAGAGAGAGAGAGAGAGAGAGCATTATGAGCCTCAACACTAAAGGGCACGGATGGGAAGAGATGGGATCCGCGGTGGGGGTCGAAAGTGTTACACAAGAGGAACTAGAACCTAGGAGTCCACCTCCCAACCACTCACTATATAGCATGGCTCCTAGCCCTTTGCCTTAGTTGGACTCCCTTTCCACACTGCATAGCTCGGCTTTGCCCTTGTTTAATCTGGCCTTGTCGTTGTCCTGACATTACTCCCCCCTTAAAGAAGAGTTTTCGTCCTCGAAAACAAAAGTGGTAGTACCGTCGTAAGAACACTAATGTTTGCTTAATGTAGTGAGGAGGTTCAATGAAACCAAGAGCAATCTCTGGATTTTCAACATTGTCGTCCTTTTGCAAGCACTTGGGTCTTAATTAGTAACTCCATGTATGACTCACTTGAGTACTGTAAAGGAGTAACTACAACTAAGAGTTGTTCAAAGGCATAACCAGGTTTCAAATCTTTTGAAGGTATTGGAATAATGCAAGAAAACCTAGGCGCAACTGTCCGTGAAGTTGTAAGCTAGATTTCCAACTCGCGTGAGTATCTTAAAAAGCTCATAGCTCCTATGGAAGAGAATAGAGAACTACATGTTCACCCGTAATGTAGGTTACATGCCAACATACTTGGGCAGTACACCTACTAAGTCCTTGACTTATGAAACTATTGCAAATAGGTGTTCAAAGTGAAAATCTAAGCAAATTCTAGAATAGGAAGAGAATCGCCCATTCAGAAATGATTTGTGCTAATGTATGCTCTTAGCAGATCCTTTAGCATTAGAAAAAATACTTATAAGCTACCTATCCAACGCTCTATGAATAGCAGCAGTAAGAGTGAGGTGATGTCTCCCAACCACTTACAGACAATCTTTCACGATTGATTAGAAACTATGACTCAACCCGTGAGCATCCAACCATATACTCGATATGGAGTGGAGGCAACAAACGAGTTTTAAAGCGGTTGGAGTGGAGTAAACTCTTAGAGTTTAGACCAAGTAACCATAAATACCCATACTGTGCCATTACCTTGTATGACAGGGTGAACTCATCATAAATCTGCATTAGAGATTGCACATGCAGGGCAAAAAGGTGCAGAGAGAATAAACTCCATGAATTGGCATGCCGCTCCAAATAAATCAGTGTTAAACACTAGGGCCCATAACACCTAGTGTGCATGCATTTAACACAAATTTACCCAAACTTGCAATTCCATGACAAGACTTTCCATGGTAGGTACGTGAAAACCTTTCAAGAAGAGTTGGACCATAACAGAATGTGAAAGCTCAGTCACACCTAGGTACCAACCATGAGACATTTTAGAAACTTAGCATACTTGGCTGTATGTAGAAACGACCCTCCCTTAAGATGGGTTCACAACACTTGTCATCGCAGCAAGTCTGTACTGAGTACCTGGCAATTTTTTGCCACTGAAATTGTTCCTGATACGGTGTGCTTCAAATGGTCTAATAAACGGATGCGACCAGCACGTAGGGACCTCATTGCAACACATCATTAGAAAGTTGGCGCCAGTGTCAGTCCCAGAGACTCATATTCTCCACATGTGGAATATGTCTCAAATAAGGATGGCCGCGACATCCATCAAGTACAAGATGTACTTGTGTGTGGAGGTAACTGCAAAACACTCTGCGACAAGAGTGAGAGGGACCCTCATTATCATTGCTCCACATTGGCTAAATTGAACTCCTCGAGTTCCTAGACCATGTTGTATCCCATGTGTCAACATGTGCCAAACAGAACCATTCCTTGGAGGTCTGTAACTATTTTAACAAGAATCAAACCCATCACGACATCTTGAGGAATAGGAAAGAGAGAAAATAACACTATTTTCTCAAAATATTGTGCTCTTACATGACCGTGTCATGCGGCTAAAGAGCCAGCTGGATGAAACCCTTCTAGCTCAAACATCCCTTGTACAGAACTTAATCAAACATAATTGGAAAAAAGAAACCCAAAAACATATACTTACACTGGGGTAAATAATACCTGATACTTATCGGAATGGCCAGTGCAGCTTTCCACCTGGAAAGATACATGACCAAAATTTATGTGACCTGTGAAACACTAAAAGAGAAATTAGTGAGCTAAAGAAATTTAAACTGGTAACCCTGGGTGTTGCCTTTGCAATCCAAACCCGTTGGTTATAATCTACATAGTCAAACCCCTTGGTAAGACCCTTTATAGAATCTGCTCAACTAGCAGGTAACGGTAACCAACCTAGTCGACCGTGTATAAAAATGATTGGAATCAACTTGAAAAGTTGAATTTGTCCACTACCCCCTGGTAGATTGCGGACCTCTTTCCTTGAAAGTACCACTGGGATAGATCAAACTGTGATCCTCAATGCCTATGGGGTGGTTCAGTAAGCACCCGCGGGGTCTTACCCCAAAACTATGCGTCCATAGACACTCGTAGTGCTATAGAGAGAGCAGGAGATCCATACCAGTGAAAGGCCTAGCTCTTATGGACAGCCATGCTGTCGCAACGGTTTTGTTGTATCTAAAATCCGTGGTAGAGATCAGCTGATGTGAGTTTATAAAACTCAACTCGAGTGTCGGACTGAAAACATGTCGTGCAAAAATGACACCCTAAACATCCGTAATGACAAGACTCTTGCTTGTTCATTAACACCGATGTGTACTCCACTGGATAGATATGTTCGATCTCAAGAACAATCACCCAAGGAATGCCAATAGTTGGGTCATACTCGAGATCTGACAATGACGCTTAGTTAGCGTGTGTGGTTCATAGCCCTTATATGGCAATTAGTGTTCAATCGACGAAATGATGAAGACTAATGTAGAGGGCGTCGTGCTCAATTTCTAGCTGAGAGTTAGAGCACCTTGGCTCATGCTGACCCCCAAAAAAACATGTAGCAAAAGATTCTTAAAAAGTTGCATTATTCTTCGTGAGAGATAAGAAAGAGAGCGAGAGAGAGAATACTGGGCTGATGAACTTTCCTTTAGTTACTACCTTGTATATACCACGCCCATGCTCGTGTGCATCTTATGTGTAGCGTGCAGCTTATCCTATAAGCATGCAACAATCTGACTGTAGAACGCTCTCATCGAGAGAGGTAACAGAAAACACAAGCCACATGTGGCCTCACCTACCGTGTAGGAGATCGTGACTGTACAAAAATGACTTAAATATGGCACTTCGCCGGTGAATTAAGTCTTAGATTTAGGTTCCTTGTAGTGGTGGTTTGTGATGACTGTGTAAGGACGGAAGCATACTTTATACCACCCGGTTAGCATGCCTTGCATAGAAAAGTGGAAGCCCGTGGCTACCGTGACCATCATAAATGTAAAAGTTAATACCGGAAGTGCCTTGCATATGTCCAAAATAAATGCGGAATGTAAAATTGGGTGACACGTGTATCATATACACCCTAAGTCATTGATCCTGCATGCACCTCATAATGTTTTTGACTAAGCGTATAAGCCGAGAGTATGGACTGGTCGTACCAAAAATTATGATATCAGAAAAGAAATTGGGGCATAACTCTATCCAATTCAAAAAAACGGACAATACTCTGAAAAGCCACATTCACGTATGAGGACATATAACTACTGTGCCCGACACCAAAACTGGAGTTTAAGTCGAATCACAAACTAATGCAACATGCTTACGTTGTCGGACATGTGGACACTGCTTTTTTTTATGCGTTCTTAAGCAAATAAAGCATAATTTTTGACTTTTTGCACGTCGAAAGTCGGATTGTGATAGTCGCAAATCGGGCATCAAAAGTTTGCCAGTCTTGTCGAGTGACAAACTCCCTAGCATCCAGCAAGTCACTATCATCCTCTAGAATATCAAACACGCTCTGAGGAGGAGGTGTACATACTCGCGAAGAGAAAGAAAGATTGCCTGGGTATGCATCATCCGTCTTGGTTGCCACGTGGGTACCCTCCATGAGAGTATCCGACCCCTTAGCATCGACAAGTGAAGCAGACTCCAAGTATTCGAAGTCAAACCTGTGTTTATCATCAATTTCTGCATTCATGGCAAAGACGTGTTGTGCGAACAAAAGAGAAAACAATACCTTGGATTGCAGAAAGGCTCATAGCCATGTCGAACATAGAAACTCGTAGCAGAGGACGGTGATTAGTCGTGCTAACTCCACCGGCGGTTGGAAAGAAAAATACCTGGAGTCGAAGAATAATCTCGTAGATGTAGGATGCACCGCAACCGGTAAAAATCGATAAAGAATCCCGTTGATACCGATAATTAGCCTTACTAATTTCGTTCGTGCTCCAATTTCCGCTGAGGATGTAATCTTGCTCCAGCTTTCAAGAAAACAATTCAATAGTGTAGGTGTGTTTGCCTTGAGCACCCGTACTACACTTGGTGTGTGTATTTTGGATAACTTGCCGATGACTTAAATGAAGGTACGAAACAAGAATATGCAGGATACGCAGCAGAAAATAGCACATTGCCTTTATTTTTCCCGGTTGCCCTTGCTTGGCTCTGTTGGATTTCCTAGCTTCGCCCGAAGCTTCACATGAGGGAAGGGGGGGGGGGGGGGGGGGGGTACCCCACTGTGGGTACCGTCCCTTAGTTGGTGAAAAAAAAACTTGTGGCCACTAACCCCCAATGGGTTGGGCACCCACTGGGTGTGAAAAAAGAACTGCTCACCGGCTATGGCGGCCTAAGCAGACAGCGCGAGGGGGGAGCCTTTGCTCACCCCGCCTTCGATGGTGGTCGAGAGCCTCTCTGTCAGGCACGGGAAACACTCAATGCACCCGCGCGATGCCGTCAAGCCCGAGAGCTTGCGATTCGGTGCAGGTCGCTTGTCGACCACATCCCCTCGCAAGCGGTGTTGCCCACGCCATCCGCTCTGTTGTCCTCCTCACAGGGGGTGAGCTCCACGGCCTCAGTGACCGCGGCATGCAAAAGCATGCAAGAAGTTATGTGGCTCTCCAACACCACGGTTGTGCCTTCCCAAAATTAGAAACCTTGCTCTTGATACCAATGTTAGACAAGGGGAACTAGAACCTAGGAGTCCACCTCCCAACCACCCACTATATAGCATGGCTCCTAGCCCTTTGCCCTAGTTGGACTCCCTTTCCACACTGCTTAGCCCGGCCTTGCCCTTGTCTAGTCCAGCCTTGTCGTTGTCCTGACAGAAAATGGGATTCTCGAGGCGAATGGAAGGTGGAAAAAAATAAGCGTCCGTCGTTCGTAGACACCCGGACTCGAACCCTCGCCACCACCTGAGAGCCCAATGCACTAACCACTACGCCCGCGACGCTTTCGTTGACATGTGGGCAAACCATGAAATCATAAATAAACATGGACAGGCTCCCTGCTTGTCCAAGTTTACTTTTTCATGTCCCAGTTTACTATGGCCATCTTACGGTTGAGCGCATCCCGATCTCCGTGTCCTAGTTTCGTTGCCGTAGATTCTGTAATGGAATTAGCCTATTCAACTTGAGAATAGCGGAAATTAATGGGAATACTTTCGAGAAATAACTTTGTGAGCATAGCGGGTAGACATAATTGAAGATAGCAACATAATCATAGCAATTAGTTAACTTGGCATGAACAATACTTTTGCAAGAGAAAGAATTTAGAGAACATGACAACAGTTGAGGACCGGATTTATGTGGAGCCGGTCCCCCCTCCAATAGGCATTTGTATTATGATTTCTCCCATTAAGAGAGACTTGTTACAATACATTCTTTGTGTTCCTTGTGACCTAGGTGATGCAATGAAGATGGAAAGCTTCATGCATCACAATCATAGCATAACATGAACTTGAAGAAAGCTTTAATTGTCCCAAGCCTCAGTCCCAACACCTCAAACACCTTCGAAGGTGGAGAGAGCTAGCAGGGAATGAGGGTAGGGAAGAGGAAGAAGAAACATTTCATAGGAGAAAGAACTAGTTCCTCACTTATCATACTCTTGTTGCTAGCATACATAATAGCATAGTAATGAAGAAGAAGGATATGACAAGCTCAAGCATTGAAGCATGGCTCTTGGTTGGATTTGCACTCCATAGCCAAGAGTGTTGGTGTAGGCTCTCAACCTCTACTTGCTTGGAGAGGGAGCTCTTGCACTTTGCATAGCACACAATGCCAGTGATTGTGAGTGTGTGTGGGTGAGTATACCCCTCAAGCAAGCCTCTAGCTAGCTTGGGTCGACCCCCCCTTGTAGCTCATGCTTGAAGCTCATTGGACCCTCCCAGGCCTAGCCAATCATGAGCAGGAGGCATTACAAGCAATAGGGGTAGCCTTGAGACAAGTGTCCCCCTTTCCTTTTTGAGAGAGAGGGCTAGAGAAATGCTAAAACAATTAGATAATTCATGTAATTTATCACTGGACCCCTTTGAAGCTTAGCCAATAGGCTTCAAGCAACACATGAAGGTAACATGGGTAGGGGCCTGACATGTGTCCTTGTTGCCTCTTCAAGTTGGGGCTTCCCTTGTGTGTGTGAGTGGGTGTTCTCTCTCTAGCCCCTAGGAAAAGGGCTCGCCCCCCCTCTTGTAGGAATGCTTTTGACTTTAGGTGATCAAGCACCTTACTCACCAAGCATAACAAAGCACTTGAACTAGGGGGTGTTCCCACAAGCATCTCAGGTAAGCTTCTCAAGGCACCTCAAGTACCTTAATCATGCAGCAAGTCAAGCACCTCAAGCATGGAGCCAGTCAAGCACCTCAAGCATCTTAATCAAGCACCTCAAGCATGACAAACACCTCAAGCACGACAAGCACCTCAAGCAGGACAAGCACCTCGAGCTTGGGCCGGGTTCCCACCTCAAGCTCAGCCCTAGTTTACCTAAGGTCAAAGGACTTTTACACACATTTATTGGAGGTCTGCAATGAAGCTAACCCTAAGGTCTTATGCTCCATTGGTTAGCCTTGCTCTTTGATAGACCATCTCCCTTTTGGGCCCCTTTACCATTGGCCCCGTGTTGAGATAGATCTATAAGCACATATCTATATCTTAACACTTGTTCCCGTTTATTCTCCCACATTAAGTGATCAATTTAATATGAGAAAATCATTTGGGTTGGTTAGATATTAGATTTTATGACAGATTCCACCGCTTGGGCTTTATTAAATTTCCCGTGCCCTTTAGTGCTGAGGCATGATGAAAGGGAGGTTAGGGTTGGGGAAAACAATCTTAGGGACAAGGAACTACATCCTTTTCACCACCAAGTAAGAAGGAACTTGCTATTTTTGGAAGGGTATCTTCTATATAAACTTTAAAAGTATGACTAAAATTGGTAAATTTTGAATAGGTTTTATTTCCTTCTCACAAAATTTTGAAAAGAATTTTCCCCAAACTCAGAAAATTCTAGGCTAAAGCGAACCCGTTTTTTCTCAAACCCTGAGAGAGGTGAGAGACGTAGGTAACTTTGAGAGAGAGAGAGAGAGAGAGAGAGAGAGAGAGAGCAAGGAAAGAGAGAAGACATCTATCATGTCTACTAGGTTCCATTATCGTGAGGTTATATTTAATGAAAGCTATATTTAAATAAATTTGCCTCCAAATCGTCCCTAGTCAAAGTGGGCTGTCCCAAGTGGTTAGTGTATTGGACTTGTACCCTAAGGGGGTGGGTTCAATACCCCTTGGGCGCACGGAGACGTAGGCTCTTAAGAGATGGTCCGCGCGGCACAGCTTGATGTCAAATCAACGTGAGTGGTTGAAAGCTAGTGTTCGCCAGCACTTTAAAAAAAAAAAAGGACTCAAGAGGAAAAAGAAAAAAAGAAATTTAGTCCTTACAAACACTCCACCTACAACAAGGGTGTTCTACTTTACTCCCCCCATATTCGAATGTATTCTCTATCTTAAATTAACACAATATGCTACTCTTTTTTGCAAAAAATATGTATTTAACAAGATGATAAAAACATTTAGCCTACTCCTGTGTTACTAAAAGAAGTAAGGGGGACATCCACAAAGGGGGGGGGGGGTGTTTTGTTTAAGTGTTATGAGAGTTACCCCCCTCCCCCTCTACTAATTGAATGGCTTTGGCTTTTTTGCCCCCCGCCCCCCCCCCCCCCCCCCCCCCCCCCCTTCTTCTCTGCGGCCCCGTGAGAGAGGGGTGCTTGTTCCAAGGGGAAGTAAATCATTGAATGTAAAGGGTTCTTGTCAAATCTTAGATTTGTCAAAAAACGTAAGTACCAACCCTGAAATTTGAAGGCTGCAAAGCCACAGGACTAAAGAAATCTGGGTCTTTAATGAAGACCCCGTCATGGGATCGACGGGCAGAGGGGACACGGGTGCATCTCGAGGGCGATCGACGGCCAACAAAAATGTGGGGTCAACGCTCGGCCGACGACCTGAACCCACAACCTGGGCCATGGCAGTGAGATGAGCTAACCACGCAGGCGCGTGCATTTCATTGCCATCAAGGCGCAAAATAAACCCTATATGGTAAACTCACACAGGCAAAAGTAAACTAGGACAGAAAATGTAAACTCGGACACGTTCGTTTAAAATCGGACGACCGAGCTTACCTCTGCTTTTGCGCACACACTCCCTTGCCATGGAACTTAGACCTGAGGGCTACAGAGGGCAGCAAAGCCTCTCAAGCCTTCTCATGAAGTCCTCATGAGATGATTACTCATGAGGTTGCAGATTATGCCTCCAAGCAAATTTTAGGTTGCACAATTTGAAGGCCATAGGCGCGACTAGGTCTTCAATTTTTATGAAGATCCTTAGATTCTCGATGGTGCAACTGCCTCCGCACTCTAATCGTGAATGATCGTATAGTGAATCCACTCACACGCAAACATAGCCACAGTGCTCGAAGATCTCCATGGCTTAGAAGAAGAGGTTGGATAGATATGCAATTTCAATGCTTTCAAATCGAGTACTTGCTTGCCTATGGGACCACGACTCGGTTGGCAATGGTCCCTATTGGCTATTCTTGGGCCTCCTTACATCCCTACGAGGAATGTCAATTGTGATGTCATGCTTCTCTTGGATATGTCAAATGATGTTGACGTGCTTATCCCATACCTTACCCATTGGGGACAAGAGCTCCATCCTTAGCTCTTATGTCTTTGATGTAATAAGCGCAAGCCTATGCATCACATCATGCTCTCTCTCTCTCTCTCTCTCTCTCACACACACACACACACACACACAAAAAGGTCACATCCTTGAATGTGGAGCTTACCAAAGCTAGAGAATCATTGTTGTTTCCATGATCATCCTCTCTGAATGCCCGTATGTGGCTAGATGAGGCTTCATTATCCTCTTTGAAACGACGTTTTTCAATTGCCCTGCTTGCATTTTTTTGAAGATTTCCCCATTGCATACAAACCTAGACCCTACTTGACAATGGAAGATGAATGCTCAAGAGAATATAAGCACCACCATTTGGCACAACATGCAAATAATGAAGAAGAAGACAACAACATACCTCGTCCAAGTGCACTCCATCTCGTCGATTGTCTTCGATTGATGGGTTGAGCAATTGATTTTGGACGATTGATGATCGCGTCGATGCTTGCCTTTGTTGGATGGCGAGCCCAATTGAGCCCACTCTCCCTCACATCTAGTAATCAGGAGCCCAAAAATGTGTTGAAAGGACGTTCCTCAATTCCTCATCGTTTATGAGAGAGAGAGAGAGAGAGAGAGAGAGAGAGAGAGAGAGATTGATTTATCGTCCGCGGAGGTCAGATATGACCTATGGGACCAAAATGAAATAGTACATCAATTCCTTTGAGTGAGAACATGGGATACATGTCAGTTAAGGTCTGAGGGACCTTCAATAGGAAAAAACAGAAAGAAAATAGAAAACCTAAGGTGGGTCAAGTGATGGGGAAGCCAATCTGGGAGTCTGAAACTCTTGGATGATCGCTTTACCACCTCGGTAGACCGTCCATTTTCCTTGTTTGCGAGCTTTGTGTACTTTCTTGAGCTCGTTTGCGTTGAGTTTGAGTTGATTGGTGGTCAGTTCCTCTGCGATCCAAAACTTGGTTCCCTTCAGGAGACGTGATTGGCATAATAGCTTCATCCGTGCCTCCTTTCCCTTGAAGGTGATGATACAATACTCAGGTGGTATGCGCTTGTTCATATCGTTAATCCACGAGAGTGTGGTGGGCTCAATGGTGATTGGGTTGAGGATGTCATTGAGCTTGGTGATCGCATCTTCTAGTGTGTCCTCATCGGTGCACCACGGTGACGGAAGTCCTCTGATTCTCACTTTGAGGCCAAGAGAACGTTCGTGAAGGGTTGCCTGTATTTCAATGTCGATCTTCTTCGTGATGCCATGTGTTACCTCGTGGAATTTCTTTTGAACAACTGTGACAAACTCGGTGAGACAGGCTTCAACCTCGCGTGCTTTTGCGAGTAGAGTTTGGTTGGTTTGACTCTCTGCTTCCTTCACACTCTCGAGCTTGTGTAGCCGTTGTTTGAGGGTTGCGTTTTCCTCTATGAGAAATTGAATTTGGGTCTCAAGAGCCAGGAGTCTTGCTTCTTGGCGGGCGGAGGGTCCTTTCCCGCGCGCGGGGGGGGGGGGGGGGGGGGGGGGGGGGGGGGTCCTTTCCAGGCCACAGCTAGGAAACTTCTTGGGCGAGATGCTGGTGTGCCGAAGGTGGACATTCTGCCCGTACACTTTGTTGTGGAGCTTGTTCCAGCTTGTGAGAGAGTGAGAGGGAGAAGTAGTCTGGTTTTTTTTTTTTTTGGGGGGGGAGAGGCTATCGAAATCACAGAGCCTTAAACAAGCTTTTCACTTTTGCCTTCTAGGCAGGGTTCGATGAAGGAGGGCATGGTATTTTTATTCACGCTGCAGAGAAGAGATGTGCAGGAAGGTAGGGCGACTGTGCTGGCAAAGACGGGCAAGGCAGGGCGTGTCTGTAGCGAGCAAGAAACATGACGTGTCTAGCTGGCGAAGACGGGCAAGGCAGGGCGTTGTCTGTAGCGGGCAGGAGCACATGGCTTTGGCTAGGTCCCAAGGTGGGGTTGTGTGTTAACGCCCCCCCATAGGGCTGCTCTCGCCCAGGGGGAGACAAGGTTGAAGATGGAGAAACCATAGGGTTTGAGGCAGACAGAAACGCCGTGAGAGAGAGAGAGAGAGAGCTACCTACATATAGGCGAGGACTTGAGGGCGTGCACCCTCCTCCCCTTGCAAAAGAAGGCACACCCTCCTCCCCTTGCGACGCGAGCCTTGTCTCTTCGGTTTACAAGCATAAGATGCGCGTTCCCTCCTCTCTGTTAAATTAGTTAATTTGGGCCTCAAACTGAGCACTCAACTCAAAAAGCGGGATCAATGGTTCTCGTTGATCCCATCTGAGGAGGATGGGAGATGGAGCAACCTTATTTAGAACCAAAGAGAGATGATGATGTGAGAGAGAGAGAGAGAGAGAGAGAGAGGCCCCCATTGAGAAAAATAGAGATTACTAGTACGACCGACCGTCTTCGGTGGCCTCTCTTTCTCTTTCTCTCTCCCTCTTTATCGTGTGCACAAGGGTTTCTCTAAGTTTTGGGGTTTAGCCTTCATGTGATAGATTTCGACACGTGTAAAGAGCTCAACCTTTCGCCATATTATCTTAGTTTAGAATATTATCTTAGTTTAAATACTACACCTTTTGTAGCTATTAACAAAATGGAAAATTACCAAAATACCCCTCTAATTTGTGAAAATTCCCAAAATACCCCTCAAATTTGAAAAATTTCCAAAATACCCCCATATTTCGTCATAATTTCCCAAAATACCCCTCAAATTTTCCAAAGATTAAAAAATTTGTACCTTTCATAAGAAGACTGATTGTCTATCAATACAAGATACTAAAACTAGAATTTGAGTAGGTTTGTACGCATGTCTCATTGATGGGAATCAACCAAGATACTTCAGTTGGGAAAACAAAAGAGGAAAAGGAAAAGTAAACATAAGTATTTTAGTTCAAATAGGAAAGTGGGGGGGGGGGGGGGGGGAGGTGAAGACGGGGGTCACCCGAGGGAGGACCAACACGTCGAGTTGGAGGCTCACAACACAGAACAAGCCCAATCAACTGAGATCACTGACGTAGATGAGTCATGGCTGCTCTCTGTGTGAAAATATTGATCTACCTCTCTCTCTCTCTCTCTCTCTCTCTCTCTCTCTCTCTCTTCATTGTTGGTACGTGTGGATAGTGTTAGAAAAAAACCGGGGTCCAGCGTATTTTCAACCGACTAAAACTATAAAATCCCGGTATGATTTTGAGACACAAGTGTTAGTGTGATTATCGACAAAAGCTTCAAATTTCGACCTGAAAGTCGGGACAACTTCAAGTTTGCCCTTGTTTTTGCCACGTAGGAAAAATGACTTTTTCTATCCTTGCGAGTGAGCCTACAACCAAGACTAAGACTAAGTACTAAGATAGTGGCAATGACAACGTCAATGAAGTTGTAGTGAGCTACAACAGCTATTATTTTCATTTGCGAGCGGTCGTCGTCAGGCCTGGTCCTAATTGAGTGGTGTCACCATCACTGTCATTGCAATAGCGACAACTCATCATTGTGTGCAAACGCGTGCACATGAAGCTCTCTCTTTGAGTCCCAGTGTTCCGGAAAATTCATTTTTCCAAACATAAAAACTTCCTTTCGTTGAATTTGTCAAGAGGAAATTTCAAAAATTAGATTATTTTTTCTGGTTTTTACACTATTTTTGTTTGTTTTGAGGCGAATTTCTGCTTTTCACCTTCCCTCAACCGGCATTTTTGAAAGCGAAATCCGCACGATATTAAGTTGAGACACATTTTTCCCAAAAACTCTCTCTTTTCTCTCTCTCTCTCTCTCTCTCTCTCTCTCTCTCTCTCTCTCTCACAGGCCTCTTGGGATGCTTTCCTACGACGTTAAAACTCTTCTTCCTCTCATATGAATGGTAACCCCCCGGAAATGGAAAGGGAAGGTGACACGTGCAGGGAAGAAAGAGAGAGAGCGTAAGATTTTTCTTGAAGGCTGCGATGCGTTTTTTGTCCGCCAGCAGGGGAGGCTCAGGGTACAGCTGCAACATGTCTCGTTTGTGTGCAAGGCAGGCCCGGGATGGAGCCGCAAAATCTCTCTCTCTCTCTCTCTCTCTCTCTCTCTCTCTCTCTCTCTCTCTCTCTCTCTCTCTCTCTCTCTCTCTGTGTGTGTGTAGGTGCACAGTGCAAGCGTCTATTCAACCTGTACCTGGCGAGGACATGGCTATGTCATCATCATAGGGAGAGATGGTGGAATGCAACAGAATGGTGAGAGAATAGCTCTAGTGAGGATGGGCACAAGGGTTGGAGGTTTCAGAGCAAGCGCTGCAGCTCGCCATCGTGACATATGGATGCAGGGGAGGGGGAGGGTGCTCGACCGCCTGCAGCTCGCCATGGCGACGGCGATAAGGGAAGGAATCTGGAGAGATTCTGACTAATGAAAGGGGAGCGAGTAGTAGCATGAGCTTAATTTGAGGAGGTTATGTAGGCTTTGGAGACGAATTGCTTCATTATTTTTAGATATAATTGCCTTTTTTTGCGACGTAATTTGTGAAAAATTACATGCTAAGCACTCAAAAATGGATCTTGATTGTCAGAAAAGAATAAAGGACAATTTATTGTAACAACCTGAGACTAACCATATCAGAGTTAATTTTGAAGTCCATATTGGCATCCTGCATAGAGCCACATGCCTTCAAGATGCACGCGTAGGTGAGTTTATCTGGACAAAGGCCCTCACTTTGCATCCGTTGAAAACAACCTAGAGCTTTCTGGCCATGCTCTTGTTGTGCATATAACGCAATCAGTGCTTGGCATACATATCAACCAAAAGCAATGCAAAGTACGACATCTTTTTCAATAGCCTTTAACTAACAATACAATTGTGAATTTTTGTGCCCACATCAGCATCTTGCGTAGAGCCACATGCTTCAAGATACATATGTAGGTGATTGCATGTAGAGATAGGCCCTCGCTTCACATCTGCTGAAAACAGACTGGAGCTTTTTGTCCCTACCCTGTGTGGCAATTCCTTCAATCAGTGCATTCGAAGAGTTTACACTCCGGACAAAAAGCTCCTCGAGCACTTTTCGTGCTCTCTTAAGAGCACCACATTTAGCAAACATGTCAACCAAGGCATTGTCAAGCACGATACCCTTTTTCAACAGCCCCTAACTAACCATATGAGCAAGAATTTGTATGCCCATATCAGTATCATGCATAGAGCCACATGCCTTCAAGATGCACGCGTATATGATTGCACTTGGAGAGAAGTCCTCGCTTTGCATCGGCCGTTGAAATCGGCCTGGAGTTCTCTGGCCCTGCTTCTGCTGTGCATATCCCGCAATCAATGCACTCCAAGAGATGACATTCTGGACAGAAGGTCCTCAAGAGCTTTTCGTGCTTTACAAAGCGCACCACATTTGGCATACATATCGACCAAGGCATTTCCAAGCACAACAATCTTTTGCAACATCCCCTCACTTTTTAAGCCCATATGAACATCTTGCGTAGAGTCGCATGCAATCAAGATGCATGCATAGGTGATTGCATATGGACGGAGCCCTCGCTCCGCATTAGCATCTTGCGTAGAGCCACATTAATTCATACGTAGATGATTGCATCTGGAGAGAGGCCCTCGCTTTGCATCTGCTAAAAACAGATTGGCACAGCTCTTTTCAGCAGCCTTAGACTAACAATAATATCATTGTGAATTTTTGTGTATATCAGCATCTTGCGTAGAGCCACAATGCGCATGCCTTTGAGATGCACGCGTAGGTGATTGCGTGTAATGGAATTTGCCTATTCAATTTGAGAGTAGCGGAATTTAATGAGAATACTTTCAAGAAATGATTTTGTGAGCATAGCGGGTAGACATAATTGAAGATAGCAACATAATCATAGCAATTAGTTAACTTGGCATAGACAATACTTTTGCAAGAGAGAGAATTTAGAGAACATGACAACAGTTGAGGACCGGATTTATGTGGAGCCGGTCCCCCCTCCAATAGGCATTTGTATTATGATTTCTCCCATAAAGAGAGACTTGTTACAATACATTCTTTGTGTTCCTTGTGACCTAGGTGAAGCAATGAAGATGGAAAGCTTCACGCATCACCATCATAGCATAACCTAAACTTGAAGAAAGCTTTAACTATACCAAGCCTCAGTCCCAAGACCTCAAACACCTTCGAAGGTGGAGAGAGCTAGCAGGGAATGAGGGTAGGGAAGAGGAAGAAGAAACATTTCATACGAGAAAGAGCTAGTTCCTCACTTATCATAACTCTTGAGCTAGCATACATAATAGCATAGTAATGAAGAAGAAGGAGATGACAAGATCAAGCATTGAAGCATGGCTCTTGGTTGGATTTCCACTCCATAGCCAAGAGTGTTGGTGTAGGCTCTCAACCTCTACTTGCTTGGAGAGGGAGCTCTTGCACTTTGCATAGCACACAATGAGAGTGTTTGTGAGTGTGTGTGGGTGAGTATACCCCCTAAGCACCCCCCTAGCTTGCTTGGGTCGACCCCCCCTTGTAGCTCATGCTTGAAGCTCATTGGACCCCTCCAGGCCTAGCCAATCACAAGCAGGAGCCATTACAAGCAACAGGGGTAGCCTTGGGACAAGTGTCCCCCTTTCCCCTTTGAGAGAGAGGACTTGATAAATGCAAAATCAATTAATTAAATATCCTAAATTATCATTGGACCCCTTGGGTGGCCAACCAATAGGCTTCAGGCACACCATGAGGGCAACATGAGGAGGAACTTGACAAGTGTCCTTACTACATCTTCAAGCTGGGGCTTCCCTTGTGTGTGTGTGTGTGTGTGTGTGTGTGTGTGTGTGTGTGTGTGTGTGTGTGTGTGTGTGTGTGTGTGTGTGTTCTCTCTCATCCCCCCCCCTTGTAGGCTCGCCCCCCTCCTTGTAGGGATATTTTTGACTTTAGGAGCTCAAGCACCTTAGTCATCAAGCATGACAAAGCACTTGGACTAGGGGGTATTCCCACAAGCATCTCAGGCAAGCATGTCAAGGCACCTCAAGCACCTTAATCAAGCGGTAAGTCAAGCACCTCAAGCATGGAGTAAGTCAAGAATCTCAAGCACCTTAATCAAGCACCTCAAGCAGGACAAACACCTCAAGCAGGACAAGCACCTCAAGCAGGTCAAGCACCTCGAGCTTGGGCCGGGTTCCCACCTCAAGCTCAGCCCTAGCTTACCTAAGGTCAAGGGACTTTTTCACACATTATTGGAGGTCTTCAATGAAGCTAACCCTAAGGTCTTATGCTCCATTGGTTAGCCTTGCTCTTGATAGACCATCTCCCATTTGGGCCCCTTTACTATTGGCCCCGTGTTGAGATAGATCTATAAGCACATAACTATATCTTAACACTTGTTTCCGTTTATTCTCCCACATTAAGTGATCAATTTAATATGAGAAAATCATTTGGGTTGGTTAGATATTAGATTTCATGACATTACCTCTCTCTTGAAATCATAGTCGTCCTCGACTATGAGGTAGAAGAGATAAAGGCTTAGTCATTAGTCAATCGTACTTAGCGGGTAGAGGATCCCTTTTTTACCCTACGACATCTTTCCAAGATGGATGACTAATCCATTTGGTGCTTGGGAGACATAGCTGCCGCAAGCATGTCTGCTCTTTAGTCCATTTCATTCTCCCAAAGTAGAGTGACAAATTCTACTCGGTGTTTGAGAGACGTCGTCATCACAAACATGATTCTAAGCATGCATACTAGTTAAATTTGTGCACAATTAAAAAGAGGACTAGTCATATAAGACAAAAACATGAGTCATTTAAAAGAAATTTGTACATTTGCTTACTCTAATGTAACATTGTAAGCATTGACAAGGTTCATACTATCCTTAAGTTGTACTCCTTGCATCCATTTAGCATCTTCAAAAGGATAATTTTTGAACTTAATAAGATACCGTCGGATTATCTTACCATGTCGTAGTACCTTGTCTTCATGCCGAAGGACAGCTTCGGGTTGTAGCACCTCTTCTTGGTCTTCGACTTCGGGAGGGTATTCAATAATTGGTTCAATTGGTGGTTCTCCTTTGTAGGGCTTAAGTAGGCTTACATGAAAGGCATTGTGTATAAGCCAATGGTTGGGCAACTTGAGTTGATAAGCCGTCTCATTGATAGGCTTCAAGATTTGGAAAGGACCATAGTATCTTTTTGCTAGTTTAGCATAATACTTTTGATGGCCCGTAGGATTTTTGCCCGTCGTTTGCCTTAATCGAGCCTTAGGAAACTTGAGTAAGACCCAATCATTTTCTTTGAACATTAAGGCTCTTCTGTGCTTATCAGCAGCAGCTTTTTGCCTTTGTTAAGAGATGGCTATAGCCTCCCTAATCTTTTGAAAATATTCTTGTAGGTCACGGCTATACTCATCGGCGGCGAAGATCTTCCCATGTACTTTCAGTAGCAAGGGACTTTTAGGTCTTCCCTCTATGATCTCGAAATGTGCTTTCCCCGTAGAAGTATGTACAGTATTATTGTAGGCATACTCTACTAGCGGTAAATACTTTTCCCATTGTGAGCGTTGATCTACTTCGGTAACATAAGTTTTGAGTAGATCTTGTATCGTAAGATTGGCTATATCACTTTGGCCATCCGTTTGTGGGTGATAGGCCGAAGAGAAATTCAATCTTGTTTCTAGATTTTCAAAGAGACCTTTCCAGAAATTACTGGTCATTCTAGGATCTCTATCTGACACGATGGATGTGGGTAATCCATGGTGCTTGAAAATCTGAGATATGAAGAGAGTTGCCATTTGATGTGCCTTAATAGTCTTTTTGAGAGGAATAAAATGTGCTTACTTGCTAAACCTGTCGACTATTGTCCATATTCCTGTATTCCCATGGATAGACTTGGGCAATCCAAAGATGAAATCCATGGATATACTCTCCCATGGTGAATTTGGAATAGGCAATGGCTGGAGTAATCCAGGTTGCTTCCCTCTATCATACTTGGTCTTTTGGCATACTACACATTTTGAAACATACTCTTGTATGTCCACTTTCATGGTAGGTAAATAGAAATACGTCTCTACTTCTCGGAGAGTAGGTTGAGTAGCTCTATGCCCTGCATATGGAGGAGCATGGGATTCATACATAACCTTCTCATGAAGGGAATGGGTAACACATAGCCTATTTCCGTGGAGAAGATAACCATCCTGCAAGGTGAATGGTTCCTCTTTCTTCCCCAAAGCAAGGGCTGACATTATGTCTCTAAAGTCAGGGTCAGTTGCATACTCATCTCTTATAGAGGATAGATCATTGTGAGTAGCTATAGACACCGCATTAACTTTTGGTCGTCGTGAAAGTGCATCGGCAACTTGATTGTGCTTACCAGCTATGTGAGCAATATGAAAATTAAATTGCGAAAGAAAATTTGCCCACCTCATTTGTTTGTTGGAAAGCTTGGTTTGCGTCATGAAATACTTGAGACTTTGGTGGTCGGTTCGTAGGATAAATGGAGTCCCCAATAGGTAGTGCTTCCATGTGTCTAGGGCATGTAGAACAGCTAAAAGCTCTTTCTCATGAATGCCCAAGACTCATTCATCACTATTGAGCCTTCGGCTCTCATATGCTATGGCATGTCCTTCTTGAAGCAAAACCGCTCCAAGGCAATCACCACAAGCATCACATTGGACCTCAAATGGCTTTGAGAGATCCGGAAGCACGAGGACTGGTTGGGAAGTAAGCTTCTCTTTGAGTTTTTCAAAAGCATTTTGCTCCTTAGCAGTCCATACAAACTTAACGTTCTTCTTTGTTAAGTCGTGTAGTGGTCCTGCTAGTTGAGAGAATTTTGCTATGAAGCGTCTATACTATGCACACATACCAATAAAGCTTCTTAGCTCATGTAGATTCCTTGGTTTAGGCCATGATTTTATTACCTCTAACTTTGATGGATCCATACGAATACCATCGTGAGAGAGAATATGACCTAGATATTGAATCTCTTAAAGGAAGAATTCACTTTTCTTTTGGTTGAGAAAAAGTTTGTTCTCCCTCAAGGCTTGAAAAATCACTTGGAGATGTTGCTTATGTTCCTCCAAAGACTTGGAGTAGATGATGATATCATCAAAGAACACTCCAGTGAATTTTCGATATGGTCTAAAAATTTTCTCCATCAAACGATTGAACGTAGCTGGTGGATTAGTCAAGCCAAAAGGCATGACCAAATATTCATAAAGACCAAATGTTGTGCGAAACGCGGTCTTTAGGATATCTTCATCCACTATCCTTATTTGATGATATCCACTCTTAAGGTCAATCCTACTGAAGTAGGTAGAGCCTTGTAGCTTATCAAACAGATCTTCTACCCGAGGCACGGGAAATCTGTTTTTCATAGTGATATGGTTTAGTGCTCAATAGTCCACACACATACGGTATGTACCATCTTTCTTTTGCACTAAAAGGACTGGAGAACAAAAGGGAGAGGAACTAGGCCTCACCATTCCTTTGTCTACCAATTCCTGTACTTGCCTCATAGTCTCCTCTTGTTGAGCTTGTGAGACTCGATAAGGAGGTTTGTTAAGCGGTGAGCTTCCTGGAAGGAGCTCAATACGATGGTCATCATCCCCTTGTTTTGGAGGTAGGTCCATAGGGATATCATCGATGAACACATCTTGGAATCCTTTTAGAAAAGTAGACAAGTCTAACTCTTCTTGATTCCTATTATTTTCCTTTGATGAAACATTATTAGCTTTTAGAGACTCTTTGACAGAAATCATGTACGCAAAAACGGAGCTCTTCATTGATTTATCAAAAGAAAGAGGATTTACAAGTGGAATAGTGCGACCATGCTCACTAGCATCTATATACATGTTCTTTCCCCTGTAGGTGAAGTAAATTCTCCTTTCAGGGAAATTCATGTTGGCAGCCATGCGATCAAACCATGGTGCCCCTAGGATAACATCCTGATGTTGGAGAGGAGAGATGAAGAAGTCTTCTTTGTCGACATAGCTTTGGATATGAAGCCTCAACTTCCCAATCAAGGGAGTAACAGAGGCTTGTTGTCCCTTGAAAGCTGCATTGACTGTTACTATATCTCCCATCTCAAAAGCTTGAATGCCCAACTTGGTGGCCAACTCTATTGATATGAAGTTGAGAGTAGAGCCTGGGTCAAACAAGATGAAGGCATCATGCTTTCTTACCTTTCCCCACGCATAGGAAAGTGATGATCCTTTGCAATGACCATCCTCTTTTGGAGCTTCGATGGTGGAAACCCTAGGAGTCTCATTGCGAGTATTCTTCTTGGGGCAAGAACGATAGCCATGTCCTTGCTCTCCACACTTGAAACACTTATGGTCCTTGCGAAAAGCTTCAAGCTCTTCAGGAGAGAGTTTGTTTTTACCTTTGTAAACTCCCTTCTCCTTGGACCGATTGTTGTTGTTGTTGGAAGTGCCTTGGGAATTATTTTGAGCATTGGATTTCCCCTTTGCATCATTTTTATCTTTGTTTTCCATGGGCTTGACATTACGTCTAGCCCCTTGATGGAAATTGATGCGTGAAGCAACCATGGTGTGGTGGATTACTTCGGTAATAGTACCGGGCCGTTGAGAGTTGATGTATTCGGCCATCTCTTCAGGTAATCCCGCACAGAATTGCTGTCTTTGTTCGGCAAAGTGTATCTTTTGAAAGACAGTAGCTTTGAGATGTAAATCCCAAAACTTGTCTACATACTTGTTGATAGACTCATGAGAGAGAAGCTTCAAGCCGCGCCATTCGGTAAGAACTTTATCTTTAGTATCGCTTGGCAGAAATTGCTTCATGATGGAAACTCGTAGAGTTTTCCATGTCTTTGGGGCTTCTCCATTGCCACGAAGGCTAGCCCACCATTGACGAGCTGATTTTTGGAAGTGCATAGCTACATGACGTAGTTTGGAGGACTCTGTGAAGCCCTCGTCCCCAAAGGCCGCGTCAAATTTCTGGATGAAGGCCAACACTCTCTCCATTCATATGTGGGTTTGTTTGCTAGCTTGTGCAAAGGTGCAATAGCTTCCGCTAGAAGGTGAATGAAACGAGACATGTACCTTACTTTGTGGTTGAAAGTCATGAGCTCCTTGGTTGTCGTTGGTGGTTGTAGTGACAAGAGAGCATTTACTTTTGATGGATCCACTTGAATTCCTTGCAAAGAAACCACATGACCTAGCAATACCACTTGTGACTCTGCAATGTGACACTTCTCAGGATTAAGCTGTCCCCCAAATTGATGAAGCCTCCTAAGCCCCTCCTCAACTTTTTGGCAATGAAGTCTTTGGTTACTATAGATACAGAAGTCATCCATAAAAACCCTAATTGACTTTCCAAAGAAGGGCTAAAAGACAAGAGTTGTAAACCTTATAAAGGTACTAGGAGCATTTGTGAGCCCAAATGGCATCACTCTATAGGCAAAGCAACCCCAAGGTGTGATGAAAGTGGTTTTTAATTGATCTTCTTCTGCTATTCTGATTTGAAAATACCCTGAATACCCATCACACACTGTGTAGATGTCCTCCCCTCTTGTCTTCTCTAGGAGAATAGCCATAACTTTCATCGGAAGAGGAGGAAGGTGAAGAAGAAGGAGAAGAGGGTGACCTCTTCCTAGCCCTTTTCTTCCTTTGTTTCCTCTCTTGCCTTTCAGAGTGATGAGGAGAAGGACTATGGGTTGCTCTTTTCCTCTTGGGAGGAGTAGGCGATCGTGTAGACCGCCTTCTTCGTGGAGCCACATCTTCAAAAGAACTTAGACTTTCATTGCTTTCTTTCTCTTTGGATTCCTCCTCTCGAATAGGAGAGAGTCTTCTTTTGGTTATCTCTTCAAGAGGCCTCCTAAGCTCTCTCTCCTCTTGGAGAGGAAGGGAAATTCCATAAGCACGAAGTTGTTGAGTAACTTCGGCTTGCAAGGTAGGGTTGCCCATAGCTTGTTGCAACCTAGTGACAAGATAATTCACAAACATGGGAGCATCATCATTAGCACCTTCATGTGCAAAATCAAAGCTATCAATATTCATTCTACTCTCTTGATTATTGTCAGCCATGTTAACAAAATTTATGTTTATACTTAGTGTATGCTTTGGCAATACAAAACCTTAGTTGCCACTCCTCTTAGCCTTTGAAAATCGGCTCTTAAGTATCCACACCCACGGCTCAAAGTGGTTAATTATAGAGAGTAGAGGAGTAGGTCTAACATAGCAGAGTTGCCAAGGGCTAGCTCCTTTCGGACTTCTTATGGCTCAATAATGGTAAAGCCGTAAGCAAGTCTAAAATGACTCCATTATTAAGTCCAAAGCTCCCGAGGTGTGCACCATCCCCCACATAGTGGGCTTAACAAAACCGATATTAGATCCCAGTTCCACTTACTCTATTATAATTAACAACATCAACCATTTATAGGCTACTTAAAGACCTCTCTTCTTAAGCAAGAAAAGAGAAACCAAATGCTCTGATACCAATGTAATGGAATTTGCCTATTCAATTTAAGAGTAGCGGAATTTAATGAGAATACTTTCAAGAAATGATTTTGTGATCATAGCAGGCAGACATAATTGAAGATAGCAACATAATCATAGCAATTAGTTAACTTGGCATAGACAATACTTTTGCAAGAGAGAGAATTTAGAGAACATGACCACAGTTGAGGACCGGATTTATGTGGAGCTGGTCCCCCCTCCAATAGGCATTTGTATTATGATTTTTCCCATAAAGAGAGACTTGTTACAATACATTCTTTGTGTTCCTTGTGACCTAGGTGAAGCAATGAAGATGGAAAGCTTCATGCATCACCATCATAGCATAACCTAAACTTGAAGAAAGCTTTAACTATACCAAGCCTCAGTCCCAAGACCTCAAACACCTTCGAAGGTGGAGAGAGCTAGCAGGGAATGAGGGTAGGGAAGAGGAAGAAGAAACATTTCATACGAGAAAGAGCTAGTTCCTCACTTATCATAACTCTTGAGCTAGCATACATAATAGCATAGTAATGAAGAAGAAGGAGATGACAAGCTCAAGCATTGAAGCATGGCTCTTGGTTGGATTTCCACTCCATAGCCAAGAGTGTTGGTGTAGGCTCTCAACCTCTACTTGCTTGGAGAGGGAGCTCTTGCACTTTGCATAGCACACAATGAGAGTGTTTGTGAGTGTGTGTGGGTGAATATACCCCCTAAGCACCCCCCTAGCTTGCTTGGGTCGACCCCTCCTTGTAGCTCATGCTTGAAGCTCATTGGACCCCTCCAGGCCTAGCCAATCACAAGCAGGAGCCATTACAAGCAACAGGGGTAGCCTTGGGACAAGTGTCCCCCTTTCCCCTTTGAGAGAGAGGACTTGATAAATGCAAAATCAATTAATTAAATATCCTAAATTATTATTGGACCCCTTGGGTGGCCAACCAATAGGCTTCAGGCACACCATGAGGGCAACATGAGGAGGAACTTGACAAGTGTCCTTGCTGCCTCTTCAAGCTAGGGGTTCCCTTGTGTGTGTGTGTGTGTTCTCTCTCATCCCCCCCCCTTGTAGGCTCGCCCCCCTCCTTGTAGGGATATTTTTGACTTTAGGAGCTCAAGCACCTTAGTCATCAAGCATGACAAAGCACTTGGACTAGGGGGTATTCCCACAAGCATCTCAGGCAAGCATGTCAAGGTACCTCAAGCACCTTAATCAAGCGGCAAGTCAAGCACCTCAAGCATGGAGTAAGTCAAGCACCTCAAGCACCTTAATCAAGCACCTCAAGCATGACAAACACCTCAAGCACGACAAGCACCTCAAGCAGGTCAAGCACCTCGAGCTTGGGTCGGGTTCCCACCTCAAGCTCAGCCCTAGCTTACCTAAGGTCAAGGGACTTTTTCACACATTATTGGAGGTCTTCAATGAAGCTAACCCTAAGGTCTTATGCTCCATTGGTTAGCCTTGCTCTTGATAGACCATCTCCCATTTGGGCCCCTTTACTATTGGCCCCGCGTTGAGATAGATCTATAAGCACATATCTATATCTTAACACTTGTTCCCATTTATTCTCCCACATTAAGTGATCGATTTAATATGAGAAAATAATTTGGGTTGGTTAGATATTAGATTTTATGACATTGCGTCTCGAGATAGGCCCTTGCTACCCACCAGCTGAAAATAGTCCACAACTTCCTAGTCATGTTTGGCAATATCCTGCAATCAGTGGATTCCACAAGATGACATCCCGCACAGTAACCTTGTCATGCTTTCGCTGCGCATATCTCGTAATCATTAAACTCCATGAGACAACATTCCAGACACGAATGTCCTCGAGCACTTTCTGTGCTCCCTAAAGTACACCAAATTTGGCATACATATCGGCCAAGGCATTGCAAAGCATGACATTTTTTTGCAACAACCCGAGACTAACATATAGAGTGAATTTTGAAGCCCATATCGGCATCCTGCATAGAACCACATGCCTTCAAGATGCACGCGTAGGTGATTTCATCTGGACAGAGGCCCTCACTTTGCATCCAATGAAAACAGCATAGAGCTCTCTAGCCATGATCTTGTTGTGTGTATCCCACAATCAATGTTTGGCATACATATCAACCAAGGCAGTGCAAAGTACAACATCTTTTTTCACAACTAACAATACAATTGTGATTTTTTGTGCCCACATCAGCATCTTGCATAGAGCCACATGCTTTCAAGAGGCATACGTAAGTGATTGCATTTGGAGAGAGGTCCTCGCTTTGCATCTGTTGAAAACAGACTGGAGCTTTTTGACCCTACCCCTATGTGGCAAATCCTTCAATCATTGCATTCGAAGAGTCCACGCTCCGAACATAAAGCTCCTCGAGCACTTTTTGTGCTCTCTTAATTTAAGGGCACCACATTTAGCAAACATGTCAACCAAGGCATTGTCAAGCACGATACCCTTTTTCAACAACCCTTGAGTAACAATATCAGCAAGAATTTTTACGCCCATATCAGTAGAGCCACATGCCTTCAAGATGCGAAGACAAGTCCTCGATTTGCATCCGCCGCTGAAATCAGCCTGGAGCTCCCTGGTACTATTTTTGTTGTGCATATCCCGCAATCAATGCACTCCAAGAGACGACATTCTGGATAGAAGGCCCTCAAGAACTTTTTGTGCTTTACAAAGCACACCACATTTGGCATACATATCAACCAAGGCATTGCCAAGCACAACAATCTTTTGCAACAGCCCCTCACTAATAATATCAGAGTAAATTTATAAGCCCATATCAACATCTTGCATAGAGTCACATTCCTTCAAGATGCATGCACAGGTGATTGCATATGGACAGAGGCCCTCGCTTCGCATCAGCAAGCCACGTGAATTCATACATAGGTGATTCTAGAGAGAGGCCCTCTGCTGAAAATAGATTGGCACAACATCCCTTTTCAACAGCCTTAGACTAACAATATCGCGAATTTTTGTGTCTAGATCAGCATCTTACGTAGAGCCACAATGCGGATGCCTTTAAGATGCACACATAGGTGATTGCGTCTGGAGATAGGCCCTTGCTACGCACCAGTTGAAAACAACCCACAGCTTCCTAGCCTTGTTTGGGCATATCCTGCGATCAGTGCGTTCCACAAGATGACATCCCGCACACTAACCTTGTCAAAGACTTGATAGGTGCACCGCACTTGACATACATACTGACCAACATATTCCCCAAGAATGCATTCGTTTCAAGTAACCCACTATCGCAAATATCAGCAAGAATGCTACTGCCTTGGTACATAACTTCTTCTTAGCACAGTCTTTAAGTGAGCTCACAAAAGAAAGACTCATTCTCTTGCTCTCCATTTTTCAACAACCCCGGACTCACAATATCAATGTAAATTTTTATGCCTATATCAACATCTTGCGTAAAGCCACATGCCTTCAAAATGCACATGATTGCATATGGAGAGAGGCCATCTCTTCGCATCCGATGAAAACAACCGAGATTTTCCTGGCGATGCCCCTCTTGGGCATATCCTGCAATCAGACATGACATCCCGCACAGGAAGCTCGTCAACGACTTGTTGCGCCATGACAAGTGCACCACACTTGACATACATACTCGGTGCACCTAACATACATATTAACCAACTTGTTCCCCAAGTATGTGTTGGTTTCAAGCAACCCACTATAGCAAATATCAGCAAGGCATTACCAAAAACATCATTTTTCAATAGCCTTTGGCAAACAATATAAGCATAAATTATTATGCTTATATCAGCATCTCGTGTAGAGCCACATGCCTTCAAGATACACTCGTATGTGATTGTATCTAGAGAGAGGCCCTCCCTTTTCATTTGTTGAAAACAGCTTGAAGCTTTCTGGCCTGCTCTTGTTGCACGCATCCCAAAATCAATGCACTCTCAAAGACGACATTAGACAACAACCCCTGACTAATAAGATCAGAATGAATTTTTAAGTTCATATTGGCATCTTGCATAGAGTCACATGCCTTCAAGAAGCATGCGTAGGTGATTGCATCAGGACATATGCCCTCACCTTGCATTTGTTAAAATCGGCATAGAGCTTCCTGCCCAACGTAGCCTGTAATCAACGCAGAGCTTCCTGCCCGCCAAAGATCTCATAGGCCCTCTCTTCGCATCCAATGAAAACAACCCAGATTTTCCTGGCGATGCCCCTCTTGGACATATCCTGCAATCAGACATGACATCCCTCACAGGAAGCTCGTCAACGACTTGTTGCGCCATGACAAGTGCACCACACTTGACATACATACTCTTTGCACCTAACATACATATTAACCAACATGTTCCCCAAGTATGTGTTGGTTTCAAGCAACCCACTATAGCAAATATCAGCAAGGCATTACCAAAAAATCATTTTTCAATAGCCTTTGGCAAACAATATAAGCATAAATTATTATGCTTATATCAGCATCTCGTGTAGAGCCACATGTCTTCAAGATACACTCGTATGTGATTGTATCTAGAGAGAGGCCCTCCCTTTTCATTTGTTGAAAACAGCTTGAAGCTTTTTGGCCTGCTCTTGTTGCACGCATCTCGAAATCAATGCACTCTCAAAGACGACATTAGACAACAACCCCTGACTAATAAGATCAGAATGAATTTTTAAGTTCATATCGGCATCTTGCATAGAGTCACATGCCTTCAAGAAGCATGCGTAGGTGATTGCATCAGGACAGATGCCCTCACCTTGCATTTGTTAAAATCCGCGTAGAGCTTCCTGCCCAACGTAGCCTGAAATCAACGCAGAGCTTCCTGCCCGCCAAAAGATCTCATAGGCCCTCTCTTCGCATCCAATGAAAACAACCGAGATTTTCCTGGCGATGCCCCTCTTGGGCATATCCTGCAATCAGACATGACATCCCGCACAGGAAGCTCATCAATGACTTGTTACGCCATGAGAAGTGCACCACACTTGACATACATACTTAGTGCACCTAACATACATACTAACCAACATGTTCCCCAAGTATGTGTTGGTTTCAAGCAACCTACTATAGCAGCAAGGCTTGCTCAAAATGCCCAAGTTTCACATACCCTGCTATTAAAGATGTCCATGTGATTGCATCTTTAACATTAAGTCCATCAAAAACCTCTTGAGCCAATGCAAGCAAGCCACATTTTGCATACATGTGGACTAGTGCACTTCCCACAAGAAAGTCTCCTGTCAAACCTCTTCTAGCAATCTCTGAGTGCAATTCTGTTGGAATTAGGGTTGCAGAGAAACACACACAGCTTGGAGAAGACGAAGGAAGCTCAAGGCACACAATAGAGAGTATGTTACTTAGTGTGCAATGGAAAGATAGATAGCCCTAGAGTGATGGGCGTATATACAATGCACGGGGGAAAAAACCTCCTAAAGAGGGAAAAAATGCCCCGACGGTCCTAGTGTGTTCACACACATCACTACCACATGTATATGGTAACAAATCCCCCCTGGAGTGATGCGGTGAACGAGAGCTGGCACATGAGTAAAGGGAAGTGCCATGCCTTGAGGACAGGATCAGTCCACAAAGGGGAGTAAGCCCAAAGCTTTGCGGAAAACTTCAAGCTTCTCACGAGACAATGCCTTTGTGAAAAGATCTACAAGGTTGTCCTGTGTTGGCACATAAGCCAAGCTGATCTCTCCTGCTGAGAGCCTCTCCTTGACATAGTGGTAATGCACCTCAATGTGCTTTGTGCAAGCATGAAAAACTGGGTTCCTCGCAACTGCCAATGCGCTCTGACTGTCAGTGTAGATAGTGTTGGCAGTGTCCTGTCCAACACCCAAATCAGCCATAAGACATCTGAGCCATACACACTCAACCGTAGCTGTGAAGATTGCCCTCTACTCAGCCTCACAACTCGAAGTGGCCACAGTAGGTTTCTTCTTGCTCAACCATGATATACATGAACTGCCAAGCATGAAACAGAAACCACTTGTGGACACTCGCGTGTCAAAACAACCAGCCCAATCTGAGTCCGAAAAAGCATGTAAGTTTGGCGGCAATGATCCCCCCTTGGGATAAAACAAGCCAAGATGTAAAGTGCCACTAAGGTAGCGGAAAATCCTCTTGAGAGTCTGCCAATGCTTAGACCCTGGGCTATGCATAAGTCTGCTGACCTGTGAGACTGCAAACTGAATATCCGGCCTCGTGTTGCATACATAAATGAGGCAGCCAACAGCAGTTTGGTAAAGAGTGACATCAGCAGGATCGCCAGCATCATGTAGACTCAACTTCAAACCTGTTTCCATGGGAGTGGCAATAGGTTTGCAATCCTCAAGTCCAAACTTACATAGCAATGTCTCTATGTAACTTTTCTGACACAAGGCAATACCACCATCACATTGCTTAAACTGTATACCCAAGTAATGATGCAACAGCCCCAAATCTTTCATCTTGAAAGTAGCATTCAAATCAGCCTTAAATTCAGCAATATGTCTCTCATTTGGTCCAGTGATCAGTAAATCATCAACATAAAGAACCACGATGAGAAATACATCACCCTCACGCTTTACATACAATGTGCTTTCTGTTGGACTGTTACGAAAGCCTTGTTTGACCAAATGAGTGTCAACTTTCTCATACCAAGCACGAGGAGATTGCTTCAACCCATACAAAGCCTTGTTACATTTGCACACTTTGTCCTCTTGTCCTTTTATGACAAAACCGCGAGGCTGCGTTACATAAACTTCCTCAAATATGTCATCATTCAAGAAAGTAGTAACAATGTCTGATTGATGTACATCCCAACCAAAATGAGCTGCCAATGCACATAGAAAACGCACAGTACTCATACGACAAGTGGGAGCAAAAGTCTCTTCATAATCTATGCCTTTTTGCTGTGCATAACCCTTTGCAACATGTCGAGCCTTATGGCGATCGATCTCACCATCCAGCTTGCGTTTCAACTTGTAAACCCACTTCGTACCAATGGCCTTTTTGCCAGGAGGCAAATCACATAAAGTCCATGTGTCATTTTCTATAAATGCATCATATTCTGATTGCATGGCAGCCATCCAATTTTTTGAATTTTGTGCTTCATCAAAAGTCAGAGGCTCCTCAACATCATGTAAGCTAGACACAGCCAAAGCATAACAATCTAATGCATAAGATGCATGGCGAGAGCCTGAACGAGTACGACTAGACAAAGGTGCATCCAATTTACTGTCACGCAAAGTGTGCACCAGCCATTTTGGCATACCTCTAGCCTGCTCATTTTCAGCCCTTTCCTCATCAAGTACATCATGTACATCTGCATCAGTAATAGGCTGATCTACGACATTTTCAAAAACCCCCATAGGCTGTACATTTGCCTCATTGGAACTTAAATTCGTACTTCCACCACTGAAAAGAGGCAACAAAGTGTCATAAATGTCCTGTGAGCTTACATTACTGTCTCTAGTACATGACAGCAAGGACTGAACAGAATCTTCCACAAACACTACATCTCGTGAAACCAGAATACGTTTTGTTTGCGAATGATACAACCTGTAACCTTTGCTTTCAGCACTGTAACCAACAAAAATAATTTGACAGCCTTATCATCCAATTTTCTGCGATGCACTTGTGGCACCAAAGCATATGCCAAACAGCCAAAAACACGCATGTGCCCAATAGAAGGCTTTCTATCATGCCATGCTTCATATGGAGTAATAGACTGCAAAGCTTTCGTAGGACACCTGTTAAGTACATAAGTGACACGCATGATGGCTTCAAGCCAAAAAGAATGCGGTAAAGCTTGACTTTTGACCATACATCGTGCCATTTTCGTCAGTGACCTGTTTTTCCTCTCAGCAACACCATTTTGCTGAGGTGTATAAGGCACTATACATTGGTGTTTTATCCCACGACTAGCCAGAAATGCATTAAATTCATGAGACATATACTCCCCCCCTCGATCGGAACGGAGGGTGCCCATAGTACATTTCGAGACATTTTTAGCCATAGCCAGAAATTGTTTGATGCACATAAAAACTTCGGACTTCGCTTTAAGCGGAAATACCCATGCATGCCTGGAGTAGTCATCAATGAAAGTCACGAAGTACAGGTAATTGCCCAAGGACGGAGTTTGCATGGGCCCACAAACATCACTATGCACAAGCTGCAACCTGTATGTGGCCCGAACTGAACCATCCTTTGGAAATTTGGAACGCTGCATCTTACCCAAAATACAGCCTTCACAAACATGTTTGATAGGTGCTTCAAGAGGCGGCAAAGAAGCAACCATATCAGATTTCTGCAAACGCAACAAACTGGCAAAATTCAGATGACCAAAACGTGCATGCCAAAGTTTTGCATCTAAAATAGCCCTTGAATCTGCAACAGCATTTGCAAAGTTTTGTCCACACTTGTCATACAAAGTGAGCTTATACAGCCCACGGCACAAAAGGCCAGATGCAACAATTTAATCACCAAAACTGAGATCATGAACTGTACATCTGTCATCCACAAATTTGACTACAAGTCCAAGTCTAGCAAGTGCGGATACAGACAAGAGATTCTTCTTGATCCCAGGTACATAAAGTGCATCAACAAGTGTGAAGGAACTGCCATTAGCAGTAGTGAGCACAATCTTTCCAACTCCCTGAACTGGATAAGAGGCATTGTTGGCACAAGTGACTGAATTTCCATGAGGGACAAACTCGAGAGAGGTAAACAATTCACGATGTGAGGTAATGTGCTTTGTAGCACCACTGTCGAAATACCACACATGTGAATTTGCAGCAACTGACAAGCATGCATCATGGACAACAGGATTATAAGACCACTCTGCGCTAAAAGCCCATTCTGCATCAACATCAGCAACACACTCTCCTTTCACAGAAGACTCAACAATGGCTGCATTTGTAGTGGAACCAGCATTTGGAGTGGAACCACCCTCTTTCTTCTTAGCCTCTTTGGCTTTCAACTTAGGACACGACTTGATCAAGTGATCATTGGCTTCACAATAATGGCAACGCATCTTCTTTTTGCCCTTATCACCAGAATTTCCAGACGAAGTGCTGCCAGCAGAAGCATTAGGAACATAAGTTTTGCTACTCGCAGCAGAACCATAAGAAGTGGCTGCATTACTGTTATCACCCTTTCTTTGAGAAGCAATAAAAGCCTGTTCAACTGTACGCTGCCTAATCCTGTTTTTTCTGGAAAGTGACTCTTGCAACAGCAATGTGCATAATGCATCAAACTTGACAACTTCAGGATTTCCTTGGGTCATCAGTTTCCAAGTACTAGCAAAAGTCTGGTAGGAATCTGGTAAGGCATCAAGAACAGTCTGCACAAGGGAACTGTCTGAAATGACTTCACCTACAGAAATAAGCTGCTCATTGATATCCTTGACACTAGCAAGGAAAGTGTCCATATCATCTTCCTCGTGCATAATCTTCGACTCCAGCTCTTTACGCAGCAAAGCAATTTTAGCCTCATTGCGGCTTGTATAAAGACCTGCTAAAATATCCCAAGCTTGTTTTGCAGATTTTGCTGAACGGATGTGAGGAACAATGGTGCACGTCACAGACAACGCAATCAATGCATGAGCCTGCGCATCCTTAACATCCCAACGAGCTTGTTCTGCCAGTAGGCAAAACAACTCTAACAGCTGCAATCCTTGCAGCAAGACCTGCAACATCCTCAACGTCGCCTACATCCTCAGAACTAGGACGTACATTAATGCCCTGCACAATGTTCCAGACACCCTTTGACACAAGAACATGTTGCATCATATAAGCCTACATAGGGTAGTTGTCCCCATCCAACGTGTCCTTAGCAGCAAACATCTTGAACACATCTGTGTTGTTGTTGTCAGCCATGGTAAATGCTGACCTGATGTGAAAACTGTCCGAAAATAGGAGAAATGGAGCGGAAACAACCTGTGCTATATAGCACAAACCGTAGAAGACTATAAGGCACCTGTTATGCAGAAAACGGCACTGATAGAAATTCTGCACAAAATGACGAAATAGCCTGTGCAGTACTGCCTATAGTGGAAACGGAGGCCGAAATGAACCCAAATCAAAATTCTGAGCAGACCGAGCTCTTCGAGGAGTCCCAAAATTTTTGTCGACTTGCGAACGCTCGCCAAAGCTCACTGAAATCGGAGAAAGTGAGCAGGCGTGTGTTGGAGCAGCTGGCGACTAAGCCCGGGAGGACGTGACCTGCTCTGATACCAATTGTTGGAATTAGGGTTGCAGAGAAACACACACAGCTTGGAGAAGACGAAGGAAGCTCAAGGCACACAATAGAGAGTATGTTACTTAGTGTGCAATGGAAAGATAGATAGCCCTAGAGTGATGGGCGTATATACAATGCACGGGGAAAAAACCTCCTAAAGAGGGAAAAAATGCCCCGACGGTCTTAGTGTGTTCACACACATCTCTACCACATATATATGGTTACAAATTCAACACCATTCTCCTGATCTGCTAGCTTAGCGCAGGCACTGAGTAAAGCAATAAATGTATGCCCATTTGGGTGCAAAGGATCTTCCTGCATCTTTTTGTAAAGAATGAGAGCATGTTGTGCCTTGCCGCAACTCACACATCCAGAAAGAAGAGAGTTCCATGACTGCTCATTTCGATAAGGTAGCCAATCAAAGACTACCTGAGTATCCTGGATTCGTCCTATGTCAACCAACATGGGAACAAGATAATTACCAAGATATATATCAGCTTCCAATCCATGCTTCCGCAGGTATGCATAACAGCGCACTCCATTTTTTCCAGCTCTCTCTTTCCTGCACTTCTGCAAAATTTGTACAAGCTCATCTGTTGAAAGAGGTACGCCCTGCTCTAAACTATGAAGCCTTTCCTCTACCGAAAGCATTTTTCATGTTCCCTCTCTTGTTCTCTGCTCCAAATGCTCATAATTCTTTTCCCCATTCTGCACATGACTCAAGGATGGCACTTGCAATCTACCTCTCATGCAGGGTTCAAACAGCTATGCATTAAGTTGCCAATCAAGCCCCAGTGTGACTTGTGGCAACTGTCTTGAAAGTTATCAACTCTCATATCATCAGCCACCATGCAAAATAACAAAGTTCAGGAGAAAAAATAGGAAATAGAGCAACACCACAATCCAGTCGAGTCACCTCAAGGCAGAATCTTAAGGTTTGTTTCAGCAGAGAATTTCTCTCTAGCTGGACACATACCATACATGGTCAAAAGCTGTACTCAAGTCTTTGAATGATGGTCAAAATTGGACAATACAAACTCTCCTTATGCATATCCATACTATTCAAACTTCTTAATTGTTGCCAAATCTGCATCATCCTCATCAGATTTGCTTCTCTTAGCAAGAGAAGGAACCAATGCCTTTGCTTCTTCCAATGTATCAAGACACAAGTTTCCAATTACACAAACCTCAAACTCAGCTAACTGATTTTGACTAAGCACTTCTCGAACTTGTTTGACAGCATTCGGATTTTGATAGCGACTGAAGTGCTTCACATACTGAAAGGACTTCTCGAAGACCTGTGATACTTGAGATGCTGGATCAGAAAGTTGTTGGATTTGCTCATACTTCCTTTCCAAAATGACTGCTACCTCAGAGTTCATTAAGCACTTTGCCTTCTCAAAGTCTTCACCAAGCTTGAGTTCTGAAGCATCTTCTTCTTCCATGATGGGTAGCGGTATTCTCTCTCGCGCGCGCTTGCAAGAGTAGCGCAACAGAAAGAAAGCGAAGTCTTCAGGGACCTGGAAGGCGTTGCTTCGACCCGATCTCTTGTAGTGCGCACATGAAAGAGATGCACTTGGTTCGTTCCCTCTCCGTGAACGTCAGCGAACAATTGATTTCCAGCACACATGAAGAGTCGATCGCTCGCGAGGTTGCTGACGTAGGCTGCAGGCTTTGGCAGAGCTTGTGCAGGGTAGTTGCAGAGCACTCGCAGCCTTTAGGAGAGCTTCCCGCTATACTGAACGTAAACGTTGCGACGAACGATTCCTTCATGGGCCTGAGGAATCGTTCGCTCAAAGCGGAAGACGAATGCCAAAATTATCTCCTCTTTTTTATAGCTCCTCCAATGAGATATTGCCAAGTGGCGTAGCTATGCTTACAGGATTGTCAAAACCGCTGTTAGATAATCAAGGTAATGATAAGCTTTAACGATTCAACCAAAATAGATACAAGGGAATTTTTGAAATTAGAGGGGTATTTTGGGAATTTCCACAAATTAGAGGGGTATTTTGGTAATTTTTCCTTAACAAAAACTTCAACGTGTGCGAAGGTCTGGATATGTTCTCAAGCAGTGGAGTGGTGATACCTCCTACGCAGACGCTCTCTACGGGCTCCATCTCTTTCAAATCCGCTAGCATTCTCCCGTAAGTTTGTGTGTGTGTGTGTGTATGAGAGAGAGAGAGAGAGAAGGACAGGTTTCTTTGAGTTGAGGTTCAGTTACTTTCCCACAAGCTTCTAAGGTGTAAGAGGTATGCTAAATCCTTGTTTACTGTCCGGTCGACGTCTAGAGGTGTAAGATGGAAGATGGAAGGTGAACTCCTTACCTCGTGAACATATTCTCGTCATGTCTCAGTGAAGTTGAGGTAGATGTGTGGACTTAGAATCTGTGCAAGTGAAAGTGGATACTTGCTGATTTTAGAACACGCACATGGAAGAATAAGTGGAGGTCATTTTTCAGGCGATAAGACGACAAAAATTGTTTTAACCACCGCAAGAATATGGTGGCCTACAATGCACATGGATGCCGAGGAGTTTGTTAAGCGTTGTGACGCATGACAGCACACTAAGGTGCCGATAAAGAGAGAAGAGATGCCACTACGACCAATGGTGGGAGCATGGGCATTTGCAAAATGGGGAATTGATTTTGTGGGGCCTATTTCACCCCCTGCATATCGCATCCATACCCAATATATCATTGTGCCTACGGACTATCTCACAAAATGGGCTGAAGCCAAAGCAACACAAAAAGCAGACGCAAGAACCACTGCACAATTTTTGTATGAGAATGTCTTTGTACGATACGGATTACCAATAGAAATTGTCAGTGATCGAGGAACACATTTTCTTAATGAAGTCATTGAATACCTGTTAGAGGAATTCATGGTCATACATAAGAAATCTGCTCCATATCATCCACAGGCAAATGGGCAAGCTGAGGCCACAAATAAAACACTATGCACTATTTTGACTAAAATTGTATCAGAATCAAGGACAGACTGGGATCAACAATTACACTCAACACTATGGGCATACAGGATAGCTTACAAAACATCAATCGGAACCACACCATACACAATATGATCGGTAACAGGAGGGCTGATTTTTGTTGATCTTCCCATGGTATGCACATAGTTTGCATGCCAAATTCAGTAGCCTATATGCATTGAGGCCTTTTTTTTTTTTGCAGCACATCAGAAGGCCACAAGGGGAGGTGCCTATCCCTTCCAAATATTAGCCATGAAACATGGTCGGGCAAGGGCCGCGTGCCCGTATGCATCACGATGGCTTTTGGCATTGTTGATTGAGTGATGCACAAATTGCAAGTGTGTGCACCTAAAGGCTTGCACAGTCAACAATCCAATCATACCTATGGGGTAGACAAATTTTACAGAGTTTTGGGCCATCATATATGTAATCTTTTTCTCATGGGAGGTGTATGGGAAATTATTAGGCGTTGGAGATAGACAAGCCCGGATTTGATACAACGAGCGTAATTGCAAAAATAAGCAAATGCCAAAGTTTGGTTGTGCTGGTTGTAGTCACCTATAGGGGTAATAAGTAATGGGTATTAGGAGTGGACAATACATAATTAAAGCATGCCAAACTTAGGGGAAAGTAAAAAAAAATATTTCATATTTGTCCACACCTTCTCTGGATCCTCAACTATGAAGGTGAAATGGAGAGAGCATACTCCCCTGTAGTACCTTTCTTTCTGGTGGGTGACCTGATAGATGCCTAGAGAGAGAAGGGGACATGGTAGATAACAGGTGTAACACGGAGTTGGATGCATGTGTGGATCGGCTTCCGGGTTGCTGGATCTATTTCCTATTGGATGAGTGGAGGTATGTAAGTATGTTCGTTCTTTCATATGAGTCTCATATGTATAGTAATCAATTCGGGGCATATTATGGTTTTCTGTCATATATAGCATGGTTTTCCTTGAATTTAGGCTGTCGTAAGTCTATGTGACATGTGGTGCGTGATGTGAACCATACTTTTTCCATACTTCCATACCCATAAGCAGTTCCATATGCGAGCATGACGAACGATCGCAATACATCATACTATTCCAGTTTTACAGGTTGATGATTGAATTGTAGCACACCATGTTTCAATAGTCCAAGCATGAAACTGCCATTAAATAAGCTTTTTGAAAACTTTCTGCATTACAATTTCCATTTCCTTACCTCATCAAGCTTGAAACACTCAATTGTGTTCTTGTAAAGCATTCAATAGCTGTCATATGTTGTCTGCGTTTGTCTGTTGATTTGGCTACCACAGATTTTGCCAAAATTCTTCTAAATTGTAGTGGCTTGTACAGACAGTGCTAGCAACATTTTACGACTTCTGATTCATTACAAAAACACAAATATTGCAAGATATTTCAGCAATGTGAATGTTATTGGGGAAAGATCTGGTATTCATTTAATTATGTGCATACTTGCAGTATGCAAGAGCAAATTATAGATGGCTCATCATGTATATTTTGCATAAGGTTAGCTATGTAAGACAGTTTATGTAAATTAAAGTTTCCGATTATGCTTTCTTTCTATAATCAAGTGAATGCAGTGTTTTCACCACATTGTCTTCCCTTAGTAGGAAGTGAATATGCCAGGGAAAATCATGTTATATGTTAAAGCTTCTTTGGAAAAAAGGAAGGTTATGAGAGAGAGAGAGAGAGAGAGAGAGAGAGAGAGAGAGAGAGAGAGCTGCTTGGAAAGAGGTTGCTTCAGAGAGTCTACTCTTTTATTTTTCAAAACTGAGCCCACAACACTATAGGCATAAAGAATAGTGGTACAGTAAGTATAGATGGACATTGAAAACCCGGTTTTGGGTGCTTTACAGCGAGAAGAAACTATGTAGTTCTGCTATGCGTCTCTTAAATTGTCTGGGTTCAAAACTTTGCCTTGCCGCCAGCTCTTGACGTGGGAACGAAGAGTCATGCATTCTCAATATTCGATCTTTCGGCTAGCTATGTTACCATAGTAGGCTGTAACGGCCTTCAATTCATCGCGTACATAATTTCTCTCAATCTGCAAATGTCCATCCGAGTAATATGTGTGTTTTAAAACAGCTAACAAAATTGCATGACATGGTTGAGCTTTGTGCAAGAAGTATCCTACCTCATAAGGCAGAGGAGGACTTGATAGCCACGACAAGCGGGAAAGTTGCTCAACATCCACTGTTCGAGGCAAGAAGTACGCCACACTAGGGGCAACAGTTAGAGCCAGTTTGAAAAGGGAGAACCTGGATAGAGATGGCTAATTTAGTGTGGTTTTGAACAGGGGGGTTAAACTAGCCAAACTACATACATTGAAGATCCCTTTCAATGCCACCCTCACATGCACACACAAAGATGCTCAATGGACAAGAGTGGCTGATGGGTACAATGGACTCCATCTTCGCATGCGCACACCAAGATGATGCCACCCTCACATGTGCACATAGAAAGATGCTCAATGGACGAGAGTGGCTGATGGGTACGATGGACTCCATCTTCGCATGTGCACACCAAGATGATGCCACCCTCACATGTGCACATAGAAAGATGCTCAATGGACGAGAGTGTCTGATGGGTACTATGGTCTCCACCTTCACATGCGCGCACACAGATGCACAAGAGACGAGTGTGGCTGATCGGTAGGATCGACTTACCCATTGGCAGGCCTTATCATTGTTTCTATGTCATACTTGTCCGCCTTAATGTATTCAGGCCCTCCCCAAGGTGGTGATAGGAATACAACATCTCCCTGCACATGAAGTAGAAGTTGATAATTAGGACTTTATAGCAATTTTGGACTCTGTATGACAACTGAAATTTCAGGTTTTGCAAATTTTATATTCCCCTTCTAGGCTTTCAACAATTTGTATGCCCAATACAATACATGGTGCAGAGTTTGAAGAGAAATTACCTTTAGGGTTGGTGCTAATTGAAAGAAGTCTCCTACTATGAAGTCTATTTTGTGGGCAACGCCGTATACTTCTGCATTGTGCCGAGCATACTCTATTCTCTTTGGATCTATGTCAATTGCAATCACATTGAAGTTCCTGGAAATATGTAAAAGGTGGTCCATGTTAGTGAATTATCACATCCTCAGCGGAAAGGGACAGGTATGCCATCAATTATGCTTTTTACAATGTGTTGTTTATGGTTTTTGAATGCTTGTCATGAGAATATTCCTTTCTACTTACTAATATATAGAGACAGTTTCTTTTAATAAATTTGTTATGATAAAGGAATTTGTTTCAACAGGTTCACTCACATGCAAGCAAATTGGATAGCATTGCCGCCAACACCCGTAAACGCATCGATAACAATGCCGGAACTACCACAATGAGCGGCTTGATGTTTTGCTATCTCTTCTGGTGTGACAGAAAACAAGCCCTCTTCATCAATCTTTATTCCTTCGTCAAACCGAGAGAACAAGCTGTATCTGCGGAGCCAATACTTGACAACACTATGATTGATGGCCTCAACCATGCCAGGTAACAGAATTTTGTCACTTTCGCTGCAAACTGTTAACGTGGGAAAACAAGGAAGAGCTAAATTTATCAGCTTAATTAGAAGGTAGCACCAAACACAAGCTGTTGAAAGATTAGCAGAGAGGGCACTCACATCTTTCCATAAGGTGTACCTCAGCAAGAAGTCTGTTAGCATCTCTTTCCTGTAAAACCCTTTTGCTTGGGATAGCATCTAGAGTAGATCAAGTAGGAGACTGTGAGCGTCGAAAACAGAGCAATATTTGTGCTATGAAAAACTGTACAATTAGATACCTTTCTTAAACTTAACCACCCCATTTAGCACTCTGATTATCTTTGCCCTTTGTCTTCCTTCACATAAACCTATCAAGCGGCCAACTGCACCAATGACCCATTTAGTAAGGTAGAAAACCCCAAAATACTTTTTAACGATGGGGATTGTCTATGTTCTTTGTTAGCTACATGCACACCTACTTCTACTTTATGTTTGTTAACACTTACAGCTTTTCAAGAGAGTGTCCCTGATTAAATGCTTCAAACGATCTTTTTTGCCTTGCATTTGAAGGAGCATTGTACCACTTTCACTGGCAACTGAAATCATTTTGACTGCATTATTGTTTCATAGCAAGAGCTGGGTACTAGCAATCATATGAGAGCAACACAAAATAAATGAAAACTATGATATGTTGAGAAAACTTACAGTGTACGATAGAGCTGGCTTGCTGGGTTTTCTTTCTCTTGATATTTTGCATGGGAAAGTTGTTCTCAACTTGGGTGATGTGGAAAGCAGGAGCTGAAATGTGATATTGTAGGTGCCATCAGAGTTGATTTTATAAACAAGGAATGGGTTGAAATTTGAGATTGGAATTTATAGCTTACTGATACTAATTGCTGACGTTGGTGCATTAACTTTGAGCTTTAAAAGCTCCAATTGTTCACACTCGCCCACCTCCACGGTATATTCAGTGGGTTGTAGCAGTAGCTTGGTGTTCAAGAGCTCTGCTCCATCAGATATGTGACTCTCGCGAACACATTTCTCTTGCCCGTGTGTCCGATTTATGCACTTCTCAATTGCCTTGGCCATTTTTATAAACGATGCTGTAGTAGAGCTTTCCTGCCGAGAGGCCTAGAAGAAGCTCTCAGAGTTCACCCACAAAAATGTTGGACATGCTGCAAACAACAATAGGATGTGAGCAAATGACTAAGGATGTGGTCACGCCTGCATCAGTTATCAGTGATATATCATTAATGCAACTAAGCCAAAATCGGCATATTTACAAGAAGACTTGCATATTTGCATATGAGACAAATAACTAAGTGCACGTGTGACCATGCAAAGACACAGTTTCAAAAAGCGAGCCCTTTAGGAATCCATGAGGCTTGGGCCTAAATTGCACTATGCTTCAACAAGTGAGTGGTGAGCCGGGCATCTAACCTGTGGGCAGAAGCATGGGGCAGAGGGTTCATAGTACCCGCTTACCTGTCACGGAATCCACGATAAAAAAACATAGCCCTGCGATGGAAAGGAAAAAGCCTAAATTAATGCACCTACCCGATAGGGACGGTGTGAAATGGTGACATTTTCTCGAAATGCCGGTGGGGAAAAGCACCATTTTATAACTTTGTACCACAGGGCCACTGCCTAATCCATAGCCAATGAGGCGTTTTTCTGGTAGAGAGTTCTTGTATTTTTGTTGATATTTGCAGTCTACCTATGCAACAAGCTGATAAAACTCTCGACATTTTTAAAGATAAACAGGTGAAGCCTCACATAGGCATTACAAAACAGAATGTTAAGGATGTAAATGCAGCCCTTTAACGAAGGGACCCATCCACAAACTAAACAAAGGCACAAAAAATTATCTGTACACGTCTCTGCCTTCACCTCTAGGGCATGTTTTGGCATGCCAAGTAGCTGCAATGTGATGTTTAGATGTCAGACAATACTAAATTTGACAAAGTAAAAGTGGAACTGAATTCTCCTCTTTCCAAGTAAGCTGCCAAGGGATGGCCAGCATTTGACATTGGACAGTTTCCAACCAATGTTGTCAATTTGTGGTCGTTGTTAACCAACTTACTATAATTCTACTTCTCAGCTTAACTTGCAAGGGTCAGGATTTTTTCGACATTCTTTAAAGACTTCTTTCTTGTTGATAACATCAACTATATGGATCAAAATGGGTTTTCTCTATGTCAGTAATCCAACTTGCAAATCTCTATCTTTTGTTTTCAAAGTCAGTTTATGCAAATCACAGCTGTTTTCATTTAAGAGCTGCTGTTCATTAAAGGCAGATTTAACATCAAACTAATGCAAGAGATGTGCATACCTCTGCTGGTGTCGGCCGGTTGCTCTAGGAGGCTCTTTGGGTATTTGCTTTCCCCTGTTCCTTCAACCTGGAGTAGAGAATCATCACATGGCCAAAGGCTATGGCTAAGAACCTTATGAAGGAAAAAAAGCAAAATCGCAGATCAAGCAATCAAGAAAACAGAGCAAAATTGGCAGATGAATGCAGGGACAATCTTGGAAACAGGGGAACCTGCAGAGGCAGCAGGGAAGGGCTGATGAGTGCCTGCAGAAGCAGGGCGGATGCAGATGCAGATGATGATGGCATTGTTGGTGAAGCAGGGCGGAACGCTGCCCAAAATTCCTCCTGTTTAATGGGCGGGCGATGGTGTGAACGCAAAAGCCCTGGATTGAGGGCGAGTATTGTTTACGCCTCAAAAAAGCTTAACGGAGCGCCCAACATTTTGTGCGTTTTCTTTCGGTAAAGAAGGAAGGCGTGTTGTGTGCGTTTTCCTGCCTCTGCGTGAAGGCTTACTTGCTAGAGCAGAGAACTCGACTTTACGTAGTGGCACAAGCGCAACACAAACACACACACACAAACGCAGAGAACGTCGTGGGTTATTCTCTCTCTTACACACACAAGCAAACACAACACCACAACGGGCGCGAGAGCTCAAATTTACGTAGTGTGCTCACACACACACACACACACGCGCGCGAGCACGGAGCTTGAGTTTACGTGGTGGGTTACTCTCTCTCTCTCTCTCTCTCTCTCTCTCTCTCACACACACACACACACACACGCGCGCGCGCGAGCAGAGGGCTCAAGTTTACGTAGTGGGTTCTTCTTGCACACACACGCCGTCCCTCCCTCTCTCTCCCTCTCTCTCTCTCGTTACCCTGTTCACCTAGAGGTAGTATCTGCTACTGATTTAGACAACACTCAAGCTTGCATAGCGATTCTTGAAAGGACTTGCTCCTAGTGAAAGTAAAAGTTCAGGGAAAACTTACATTCGCCAAGGGTGGCCTCAGTGGCTCCTACTAGCTCTGTGGGAGCGACCTTGCATGCTAGTAACGCGCGGGCACGAATGAAGGATGTAAGCACAGAGAGAGAGAGAGAGAGAGAGAGAGAGAGAGAGAGAGGACCTGATTGCTCAGATTATAGGGTGGTGAGTGCGAGGGTAGTGCTTATTCTGAAAGCCGGTAATGATCCATTTATACAGCCCGCAGAGAACGCTGCGACGGGGTTTTTAATTGGTAATCCCCCGACAAGAGAGAGAGAGAGAGAGAGAGAGAGAGAGAGCCCCAAGGATGGCAAGCCCAACTATCTCTATACAATCCAGCTAGTGCAAGAATATAGACATTGTTTTATATCGCGTCCATTGTTACCCTTTCAAAGTTTATTGCCAGAAAATGTGAGACCCTTTGGAGTCTCCTTCTATACAGGGAATTGAAGTGGGCTTAATTGTAGGTCCATGGAGGGGGTTATGCGGATAATGATGGGCTTAATGGAGGTGGGAGGTATAAAAGTGAGCATCCCATTGAGCATTTCAATTTTTTTAAGCCTAGTTGGGTGCCCAAGAAGGAGACTATTTTAGTCTTCTTTTTTATCTTATCGGCCCATATGAGCCTAAACAATGCAAAGCCAATGGGAATGAAGCAAGTTTAGAAGTGGGTTGTCACACGTGGTGTGTGTGTGTGTGTCTCTCTCTCTCTCTCTCTCTCTCTCTCTCTCTCACACACACACACACACACATGGAGCGCACGCTTGAGTTGCTTAGAGAAAGACACACACACATAGAGAGAGAGAGAGAGAGAGATCCCTAGCCATAAGTGTGAAACTCAAACTTGTGTGTGAGTGTGTGTGTGTGTGTGAGAGAGAGAGAGCTGCTCTCTCTCTCTCAGCAATGGAGAAGGATGACATCCTTTGTTAGTAGAGGTGTTTGTTGAGTGCCCTCTCTTTTGATTCACATTGAGCGAGCTTTAGTGGAGGAGTTAAGGGGTAGTTTGATTGACAACTAGGTGTTCTCTCACCTCATTTAGCTAACTTTCACACTAGTTGCTCTAATGTGTTGGGGTTCACTCAACAAAGCCTCATGAACGCCACGGTTAGATGCAAGTTGACAAGTTGGAGTGGGTTGAGTAGGTCGAATGGGTGTGAGTGCACGCTTGCCTCTCTCCTCTTCTTTGTTGATATGGAAATATTCAACTCGGGCAAGGGAGGATGTTTGGTCTTTTATTTGCCAAGTGTAAGAAGCTTGTTAGATGAGATAGTACCAAGCTTTTTTTTTTTTTTTTTTGGCAAAACTCACAATTGTGAGTGAATTATATTGAACAGCCAAAAAAATTATAAGGTCTTGTCATGATCTTGATAGTACTAAGCTTAAAAGCTTGGAAAAGATCTAGTCATGCGCCCTCCCCCCCCCCCCGCCCCCCCCCAAAAAACACACACACCAAAACGAAAAAAAGAAGAAGAAATGAAAACAATAATAAATTTAGATGGACGGTGCTAACACTTCGATAGTTAATGTAAATCTCAGTTAATAACAAGGACCAATTAGGAGGGGATTGATTAAGGTAACATTGTTTATCTATGTTGTCGTCTTGTATGTCATGACCTTGAAGGGTCAATTGCTACAGCATCGTGTGTGTGTGTGTGTGTGTGTGTGTGTGTGTGTGTGTGTGTGTGTGTGTGGGGGGGGAGAGAGAGAGAGAGAGAGAGAGAGAGAGAGATGAATTAATGTCTTGTAAAGGCCATATTGACCTATGATACTAAAGAGTTACATCATGGTGAATGTGAGGAGAAGGGGGGAGAGAGAGAGAGAGAGAGAAATGAATTAACGTCTTCTAAAGGTTATATTGACGTATGAGACTAGAGAGTTACATCATGGTGAATGTGTGTGTGTGTGTGTGTGTGTGAGAGACAGAGAGAGAGAGAGAGAGATAATGATGATGATGTATTGGTGATTGAATTTTTATAGGTAGTAAATTGTCTCTATAGATAAATTAAAGAAAACAATTAGTGCTATGGTAATAAGGGTTTCCCAAAGAAATTAGTTAGTGCTATGGTGATGAGGGTTTTCATTGTGCATGTTATGCCTTTAAAGCACTAAGTCACCTTGCACAACCTATAATTTCTTCACAAAGATTGTGCTTAGGATTCACCGATTTTTTTGGAGTGCACCAATTCATGCCTTAGCTTCATTCCTTTTATGATTCGTGATACTGATGTACGTTGATCTTATTGTAAACATTTTGCTAACATTGTTGATCCACTTGAGTCTTGTGGGAGCAGAGGCAAGGATGGTCGAGGCATACACGCAAGCCATCTAGGAAACTTCTAGGCCCAATTAAGATGCATATTTGGGGGTCACACTTTTGCTCTAGTCTATGTATGCTCATGATATGCAAGAATTAGCAAGTGTTATAACGGAATCATCATCATGTTTATCTAGTGAGGAAGGTCGAAGAATCTTCTTTTGTTATACTTTTGCATGCCTTGGGGGAATGTGGTTTGCAAGATATTTTCTTTGTATCACAGTGCTTTACCTTTCGGTAATGATAAGCCTCCCCTCACTATAAAGGAAACTTTTTTCTTCGCTAGATATGGTGAGCTGATGCTTATCATTACAATTTGAGTTGCCTCCAAGGATTTGTAGGGGATCCCATACATGTTGAATTGCCTACAAGGCGTAGTAGGTGTAACAATCTTAGATTTTATGGGACTTAGACAATACCTTAGTGTTGTACTTGCAAAAAGTTATGTAGTATGCCCTTTCTCCCCTCTTGTTTCTTCTTCTTTTCCTTCACTTAATTGCACCAAAAAAAGTTGACACTATAATGGTTATTTGGTAGTCTTGATTGGGAACTCTAGAAAAATCTAGTTCCTTATCTTTGCAACATTGATAGAAAGCCATTGTGCTTGCAATGGTTTTTGGGAATGGTCAGTCTTGGTCAATTGTATTGGGGATTCTTGCATACTTTTTGCTTCATGATAGGAGAGGCTTATCGTGGAGAAGTACTCTAAAGATTCAGGCCACTAGTGAGTACTTGTTTAGTGGCCATCTTTACTAAAATATTGTCTCATGGATGACTGTCATGAGTATATATTGCACTTTTCCCTATATGTGAATATGGGCTTTTCTTGAACACAATTTGGTATACACATCAATAAGAACCACATTCTATATTTGAATCAAACAAATCATGTTGTGGTCAAAATGTTAAAGTGGTGCATCCATCAAAAAATGATATTAACTACAATTGAGATTCTTTCAATTGATAGTGATCTACAATCCTATGTTGTTCACAAACCTTGAAAAGGTGAAGAATGGAGTTTTGCATGATGCTCTTGTCAGCTTCAAGCTTGTAAACCTCAAGTTCCTCCTTAAACCTTGAGTAGCATGAGAAATATGTATGTGAGTGTTGAAAATATTGCTAATTGGTCGAATATTAGTTGTATAAAACATCATTGTTTACTTCAAAAATCTTAGTGCGGATACGAATGAATGCTATCCAAAGGCTAGATATTAATATAGCATTTTATGATAAATTAAGCGAGTGTTGCTCATTATCATTATACTTGAATATACTCTCTTTAAAACAAAAATAAAAGTGTGCACCATAATTGCTACAATGACAAACACAAGTGTATTTTATTAAAAGTTAAAAAGATGAAAGTGTAGTAAGGCCATTTCTAGAGGTTGCATCACACAACACATTTGTTTGATATATTCAATTGTAGTAATTTTTAAGAAAGTAAGCATCAAAGAAAATTCTCCTAGAAGAGATGTTTTGTAGGTCAAGCACTCATCAAGAATGTGATACTTACTTACATGGTTATACATCTTGTTGGAGATATTTTATAACTCAGCATACATACATCTCACGATTCTTCATATATTCTTCATGGTCCTTGTGTCAATTGTAACTTATCCTTCCATAATAAATATGAGTAAGAGACCAAAAATTCAAAAATTTCAAGACATGTTGTACTATGTAGGTTGTGGTATGGGGGGTGTTTGGTTGTAAAAGACCTTTATATCTCCCGGCCCGGACCTTTTTAGGTTTAGAGCATTGTATTTCAATGCATACATGGTAAAGGGGCTCTAGTTATTGTAGATGGCCTTTGTATCTAATTCATGCATGGTGTTAGTGTTGTAAGTAGAAGATAGAACAATACTAAGATTCATTCTAGTGCAAGGTCAAGGGATAAAATGCATCTATTCTTGCATTTGAGTCAAAAGTGCTTATTAGTAAAAGTTTGGTCATGACAAAAGGTATTTTCTCAAGACCTATTCAAATGTGTAAGTTGTTATCTTGGTTAACTTATTCAGTTGTTGGTTGTAACTATGATTAAAGGATCAATAGTCACCACCTCAAATATACCTATGAAATAGAAAATAAAAGGTGGTGAAAAGTTTAGAGACTTTAGCATTGGAAAGGTCTCCTTTCTAGCACATTGCTTTCTACTAGAAAGGATGTCTTTTTAATGTGTTGGGTTTTGTCTTTTCTTTTATGGAGACATAAGGTGTACTTTCATACATTTAGCAAAGCCCCATTTAGGCAAGAGAGAATCCAAGCCAATTTGATAAGAACAAAGTATTGAAGGAGGTTTTTATTGCAGCATTGAAGCTTTTGATTGTATAAGGTTTTCTTCAATATAGTTCCTCACATCAATACAATCAATTGCTTTAAGGTGATTACCTAGTTAAATATATGAAAGATGCTTGGTTTACTCAGATACCAATTTATTACACTAGTATGGCATGATACTTCAGTGTATTGCCATACTTTTAGTAGAAATTGTATTTGTTAAAAAGGACATGTATATATGATAGATGCTAGGAATCATGTAGAGATCATTTTGCTTTAATATACAAACTTGTAATATACTATGAAGGATGGTGATTGAGTGGAAAATTTGCATCAATTTGTGCTACTAATTAGTTTTACTATTACATCATATATATGCGTCGGGGCATGTTGATTTGTAAGTTATTACAAGTTTTCAAGCTTTGTTTTTTACATGATGTTTTGATTGTGTTTCAACATCACCACCACGTCCTCCCCCTTCTTTGATTGGGATATTGAAGTCCAAAGCGCATGCATGCTTCGTTCTACTTGTTATAACAAGGGCTGATCCGTCCAAATATGTTCTTAAAACACATAGATGGAGTTGGTATTTTCTTTGAGGACACTCTTAAATCTTGAAAGAATGTTGGTACTCTTATTACTATGAAGCTTTTACCTAAATGAGCCAACAAAATCTCAAAATGTTGATCTATATATAGGTTTTTTAATTTATTTGATCCCAACAGTATTCATACATGGCGCCTAAAAGAATGCAAGTTGAACAACAAAGAAACTTTAAACGCCAAGTACAATGACGGAAGTTGAAGAATGTTCCAAAGATGAATCAAAGAGCTATTTGGCTCATTGAAGATACCCCATGTTAAAGCAAACAAGCAACAATGCATGCTATTGGGTACTCCCAAATACATGTATTTCCAAAATACCCCTTCCCATGTGAGGGCACCTTAGCTAGGTACTTTCTTGCCTTTGGTGTTTTTGTGAAGTTGAAACAATTGCTTTGCATATTTGTTGTCCATAGTTGTGATCTTTGAGAGAATGAGTTGCATGACGTACACAAATTGCGCTTAAGAAATGATTGCAAATAATAGTTATCACTAAGGCATCCAATAAGACAAAGCACAATGGTTATGTTTAAGAGGACAACATCAAGTTTTGCAGAGACAAAAAAAAACAATTCTACTTAATGATCCCTTTTCCTAATGCAAAGGGACGATTTGTATTAGAATGGGTAATAACATTTTTAAGGTAAAAAAGTGGCTCTCATAAGTGCTCTATGTCTATTCGTCATGCTTGCAACTAGGCCATCACCATAGTCTATATTCTCTGAATAGCTCCCTTGAGCCTTCCATGAGAACGGAGCTCGTAGAAACTAGGAAAGCACCACCCAACCTCCTTATATATAGACTTAACCTATATATGGCCCCTTTCTTACTAGCTCTCCTCCTAGTTTCCGTCTCACATTGGAACCTTTGTTCTAACCCTATGGCTACCTACACATATGTTCTTCTTGTGCATGTGCATGGAGATTTTGATGCAGAAGTCTGAGAAATGGCTTAGTTCGCTCAATGTTGGGCATCTCCAAAAAAGTAAAACCCTTGGCTTAATCTTGAAGACCAGAGATAAATATCTCATGTGTTCTTATGGAAAAGGCTCTATTAGCAATTCATGATCATAAACAAAAATCCACCAATTTTTTGTTGTTTCAAATTTTTGCTCTTAAGCGCCTTCCATGTCTGGTCATCCTTATGGTAACAAACACTATTTTTTCGCGCAAAGCATTCATTAGTAGTAATAAGGAGACATCACCTGCGTTTAATGAAATCGCCTTATCTATCGGAATCTACCCCACCAACAGAGAATGTCACATTCCAAGAAGCTGAGATGGATCAAATGTTGGATGCGTTTTTTGACATGGATCCGGTTATTGAAAACCAAGGTGGAGAAACCATCCAAGGAAACAATGTCGATCAACCTCAGTCATCACGTCCACATCGACGACATGAGAGTGACGTTGAGCCAGAAGGTGAGATGATGCGGGGACTTGCACGAACGCCGCTTTACAATGGTGCAAACATTTCAGTTCTTCATACATATTTGGCACTGCTTAATCTACAGTCTATTTATGGATGGTTTGACAGGAGTGTCACAGAGCTTTTCAGATAAATGTACTATATGCTTAGTATGGACACAAAAAACCAATAATCATGGCTTTTGATGTGGTGATGTATTGACAGGTTGCTAAACGAGCAAATTTTGCCGGAAGGCAATCACATGCCTCCCTCCCAACCTGCTGCCAAGAAGATTCTTACCAACTTGGGCATGGATTATCATAAAATCCATGCATGTCCTAAGGATTGTATACTCTTTCGAAATGAGTACGCATATCTAGTACAGTGTCCCAAGGTGGATCAAACAGATATAGAGAGGACACACAAGGAAAATCTGTCCCTGCAAAGGTTCTTAGACACTTTCCTATCATTCCAAGAATAAAGAGCATGTTTAGGAGCAAGTCTATAGCATCTTTGATGACGTGGCATACCAACACTAGATCCACGGATGATGTGATGCGCGTGCCTGCTGACTCTCGTGCATGGAAGCACATAGAAGAACAATGGCGTACATTTGCGGAGGAGCCTCGTTCACTCCATTTTGGGTTAGCAATGGATGGAGTAAACCCATTTGGATTACGCAGTTCATCATGGAGCACATGGACTATTTTCTTGGTGAATTATCATCTTCCTCCATGGCTGGCTATCAAGAAAGGCCATCTATTACTGTCACTCATTGTCCCAGGAAAGTACAAAGCAAAGAACATGGACGTCTATCTGGCACCACTTATAGAAGAGCTTCAAATATTGTGGTCAGGGATTGATGTGGTTGACATGTCCCAACCGATTGGACGGCGACATGCCCATGTGCAAGGCATTCTTATGTGGACCCTGCACGACTGGCCAGGTTTTGGTGAGTGTTCAGGTTAGTATCATGAAACCTTAACTTATATACAAATCTGCATCATCGCTAATTGCGGCCTGCCGTACTGGAGTGATCTACTTATTAATCATCTGCTCGATCCAATGCACATTTTTAAGAATGTGGGAGAGATCCTTTGTAAAATCTATCCTTTTTTCCCTTACAAACCCCCCCATATTGTAAAATCTATCCTTTTTTCCCTTACAAACCCCCCCCCATATTGTACACTCACCTGCCACCATATGGTAACCTTCAATGAATAGCCAAAGTTTTTTGTATGTGAGCAAAGAAGAGTGCTCCTAGGGCCTCTTAGTGCAATGTATAAAGACCCATTTTTGACATGCATTTGTGAATATCAAATGTTGGAAAATGGTGGGGGTGCGGGTGCAAGTAGGTCTCACACCCCCTGTTTCTTGGCTTGGGATTTTCAAACATAAATGCATCTCAAAATTCAATGTCTTGCTGTTTGTGAGTATTTTCTAGGCTATCATGCTCTTCATGCACTATAAACAAAAAATATTCACCCATGTCATGCTCACACTCCCCTTATGCAAAGAGTGAGACTGGAGTCCACAAAAGGGACTTAACATGTGGTAGAGCTTACTTGACAATCCACATATATATAAACTCCCTAACAGCGCCATAAACTAGGGGGCTTGGAAGCTGACAACTTGAGAGAATGCTTATGTGTAGACCAGTCACCATGTGGTGGGCGCGTATGCATGTGCATGTATTTTGTGTGTGTGTGTGTGTGTGTGTGTGTGTGTGTGTGTGAACATGCCTCTTAGAAAAGCTCCTTTGGGGATGAGAAAAAGGGTTGGTGTGGTTGATGATGATGATGTTATGGAGGGGGAAAGCATAAAACGGGTGCACAACGTTGGGGTGGTGGCTGGATTCCCTCAAAAGCCAGGATTGCAACTTGGGAGAGCTAATTGGTGTGTTCCCATTTTATAGAAGTGTCTCCCTCAAACCTACTATTCATTTCTATGGATGTGCCAAAAGTCCATCTTTTAACGGAACCAATGTTTTTCTTAGATTATCCACCATCGATTAATGATTGAACTCTTTTTTAATGAAAAAAGCACCAAACCCCCCCCCCCCCCCCCCCCCCCCCCCCCCCCCCCCACCCAAAAAAAAAAAAAAAAAAAGTATCTACTATCAACAAGGATGCAAAGTCACACTAAGCAGAGGAGAAGAGAATTTCTTAACATTGTAGCAACAATCCCCAGAGCCCTCAAAGATCTATCCTACAAGTTTCGAACTCAATACCTATTACTCAAGAAGGTAGCTTAGGGGATAAAAAGCCTAGGGGGATGACATACCGCAATTTTCCACACCCCCAATGTAATCCATTTAGCATCTATTGTCGTGAGCATTGAGCTGTTTGAGCTTGGAGATCTAAGCCCGTGAGGGCTTGTTAAGACTTCAACAGATGAGACAAAGAAACATGATGGAGAAACAAGTTTTGCTTGATAAGTTGGAAAATCCTTTCATTAACTTTAGTTGAGTTGGTATGGTGCTTAAATGGCTATCTAGGTTGAGGGTTCGAGCGTTGTTGTGGCTATCCAAGTGGAGTCCTCAAGGTTGAGGGTTCAAGCAATGTTTACCGTAGTGGAGTGGCTATCTAGGTGGAGTCCTCAAGGTTGATCGTTCAAGCAATGTTATATCTAGTGGAGTGGCTATCTAGGTGGAGTCCTCAAGGTTGATCGTTCAAGCAATGTTATATCTACCCCAGTGACGCTAGTCGAGACTCCTCAAGGTTGAGGGTTCAAGCAATGTTATGTCTATCTACCCTAGTGGAGTGGCTATCGAGGTGGAGTCCTCAAGGTTGGGTGTTCAAGCAATGTTATATCTACCCTAGTGGATGCTAGGTGAGAGCTATATATTTAAATGGGAGGTAGGGTGGTGTGTGTCACTTCTGTTAAAAGATGAAACAAGCCATTATGGAGTCGTACTTTTTCCTTCGTTGGGGTAGGCCCACCCCCTTTCTGTGGGTCTTTTGTACTTGGTTTTTCTTCTTCTTTAATACAACTAGTCTGGCCGGCCGCCTCTCTCTCTCTCTCTCTCGCTCGTTGGGAGTTGCAGGGCACACATGCCGGAGCAAGGAGCGCTTGCCATGTTTGGGGGGGGGGGGGAGGGGGGGAGGGATTCTATTATAATATAATATAATATTGTTCAACGAGTCGAGCTAATGTAAAATTGTAGTATTAGTCACCGACTTTTCAACCAAAGAAAAAAAAGGAGCTTCCTTTTGCTCACTAGTTGAAATCTTATTTTCATATTTTAAATTTTTATTTAGCCATTATCCATAATTTGGAGTAGAGATAAATGGTGTTATTTGGCTAAGGGAATATTCCATATTAGGATGATGATTAACAGCATGAGTGACAAGGGACGAAGTCTTTCTTGGCTGCACCATCATGACTCAATACGACCCTACATGTATAACAAACAGAAACCCCTCACTTTTGCCTTTTCCGTGTAATCATCAGAAATTCTCAATACTAATATTTAAAAGCAAAAAATTGCCCATTTTTTCATCTCTCTAGATTTCTTTATTTTTGCTTAATCTAATGGGCGCTCAAGTAGATTCCATTAGGATCTTGGCTGATGACGATCCATGGACTAGATTCTCATTCCTTTGCACGAATCTAACAAAAGTACTTGCGAGTGAAAATTTAGTGAGTGAGTGTTTTAAATAGTTAAGATTAGCCAAAGTGGGCATTGCCGTTTTCACAGACAAATTTCCTATTTTTTTTCCCATATATATATATGTACCCATTAAAAAGATATACACATATATATATATATATATATATATATACCCAAAAAAAGAAATGACTGTAATTTTGTCTCTCTGGTGCCCCGCTTTCTCTCTCTTGTCACTCGTGTGGGGATGATGGTTTGGAAATCGCCCATCACTCCTGGTCACCACCGACCAACAAAGCAATGCGAGTTTGGGACCTTCGCACGCATCTCACCGTTCACGTCCCCATCTCTCGGCAAAGCTAAACGTCGTACCAGGCTAGCAGAGGGAGAGAAAGAGAGAGAGAGGGGGGAGGGGGACTCAGGGGGTAATGCCACGGTGCGACCCTCTTACCAGAGAGAGAGAGAGAGAGAGGAGAGAGAGAGCCGCACTGCCGCCAATTGTACCACCGTCGCCGCCATGTCTAACCAGCTCAGCTTCTTACCCAATTGCATTTGCCCGGCCACAATCACCACCAGCTTTCTTTTAACGGTGCTCAGCTTTTGTCCCACTCTTCAATCAATGGGGTACCACGGTCCAGCGGGACTCCACCCCTGGGCCCTAACAAGTTAGACTGTTAGACTACTTCAACTTTGAAGCGAAGTCCCGCTCTTTCAAGTTTTGTTCTCCTCCACCTTCGCAACTTAGGATATGGTCACGCGAGGCTTAGTTTTCAGTAAGCGAGCCGACAACCACTGACGCGAAACAGCTTTTCGCAAGAGTCCACCGGCTTCGTAGGCTAACTATGCCTTTTTCAGCATAGTTGGAGAACTAAGCCCTTCGCGTGCCGGTCAGCCTCCTGTTTCTCTCTCCTCGCTGCGCCTCACCCTCTCTCTCACTACAGATGTTTGCCCGTCGCCTTCTGACCTGCCGTGCCTGCCACCATCGTCAGGCTTGTCGAAGCTTACATATAACTAAGCCTCGCGTGACCATGCCCTTAGCAGTTTGGTTCCAATGAATCTCAGGATCGATTTTTGACATGCAGTTTACGGCTTTTGTTAAATATCGGGGAGCTTGACATCGTGGCAGCCAGCTCCTAGCCGGTCTGCTGTCACCCATAATAGGGTACAACCAGTTGACCGAAAAGACAGTCAACGCGTACCTCACGCGGAGTCAAACTCTGTACCAAGGTGAGAGCAAGCTGCGTCTCTACCATTGCGCTACACACACATGCGTGCTGGCCTGGAGCGAGTAGCTGATTATACCCTGGAGTCGCATACTAGCGCCCCCCAAAATCTTCGTGATCGGCTGTGCCGATCACCTCTACCTACACGGGGGCAACCACCCCGATGCAGTGTTAGAAAAAAACCGGGGTCTAGTGTATTTTAACTGGCTGAAATCTTCAAATCCCGGTTAGATTTTGAGCTTGCCTTGAAGAAACCGGGCAATTTTCACAAGTTTTAGTGTAATTACGGCAAAAGATTCAAATTTCGACCCAAAAACCGAGAGAATTTCAAGTTTGCCCTTATTTTCTTCGGTTAGGAAAAATGTTTTTTTCTACCCCTGCGGGCCCGATGCTTAACCACTGACGCAGTTTACCTGCTTGTAGGTGTTTTTGCCGGTATGCCAAAAAAATGTGGGCTGCCCTTCAAAAACTATTGTGGTGTGTGGCCAGATAGGCCTAAGTGTGGACCCTTGTATAAATGTTTGGTACTCAATGGACGTACTTGCTCAAGGGCAAGAGACACTCAATTTCGTCTATCTCTCTCTCGCTCACTCGCACGTGACTGACACATCACATTGGTGGAGTTGATGGGCAGTCCCTAGGTTGTTAGGAACTTTCTTAGTGTTTAATTTCTGCTTCCTGCTTCACGTATCTATTACGTTTTCCATCGAGCCAGGCTAGGAGCTATGAATACTTCTCTTCTACACAGTCACCCAAAGCCCAAGAGGCTCACATCAACCAAGCTCTTTCGCCCCCTGCAATAATCGCTCGTATTTTTGCAGTAGTAATTTTGCTTCCCTACATTAGACCCCTGGCAACCTCTGCCCTATTTCTCTATTCTAGCTTCCAACTATGTGCTTGTGCTCAAGAATGTGGCTGGGTAATCCCATGACGACACTAATCACTATTCAAACTACTCCACGCTTTGCTAAAGTTATTTTCTGCATCAAAGATAAGCTAGTGTACTCGACGGGCCAGCGCTATACTTTTATAGAACCAAAATTCAATTGAGCATACATTCCCATTGTCTCAGCCACCCCCAATCACGAAATTCAGAGCTTGCAAGTGGTGGAATGAAGCTTTATGCAAAGATGCAAGGTAGCCAATGCAACAACATAGTGGCCAACTGGCTATGAAGCCTTGATTTTCGTGAGTGTTTTCTACAACAACCTATAATCAAAGTCCTCTATGTTCCCCATTCTCTATGAACATTCAACTCTCTTGGTTCTTTGGTCGTTTTCAATCGTGGTCAATCTATTCAAAGAGACAGGAGTTATTGCACAATGGTTGTTGTAGAGGTGCCCGATCTTTTCGTTTTGATAGTCATGAAGTAGAGCTACAACCCTAAAGTTCAACCTTTCTTTATGTGTTTAGTAACAAACTTTTTGTTAGTGGCACTAGCATATTTCACAATCTAGTTTTTGTTGAATAATCATTATCACCACATCAAGCCCCTTTTCGAGAGTACCTATTTTCCAAAAAGCATTGTGTTCATGCCGTTTTTATTTAGCCCTCAATTTCTTGTTCCTTCCGTAGCCACTTGCATTTGGGATAGTGACCTAACGCATGGGATGTTCAATCCCTTAGTCCCTCATTTGTTGTAAGATCACCCCTCACATGAGGCATTAAAGTTGATGCAGTCCCTTCAGTCATGTCGAGTTCTTTCTCAGTCCAAGAACACAATCCTACGAGGCAAGGAAAACGGCTAATGGGAAGAGCTTAGAATCTCCCTAGACAACGAAGCCTTAGTGGCTTCTTAGACTAAGGCTTCTTAGGGCAAAAGGTAAGTATAAGAGGCACTAATTGCATCGCTACATTATGAGAGATAATTGCAAGAAGGCATAGTTAGATAGGTTTTACATGACATTGCACTTAAAAAAAAAAACGGCATACTCACAACTATGAGTGGAGATATATGTTAGCATAATATAAAAAAAAGATAACACCTCCATGCTTGAAATGAGACGTGGATGACACAAAGACTTAACAATTCACATAATAGTCCATAAAATTGGGCTTTTTACAGGGAAGTCAGAGACCCATACATCAATGCTATATAAAATCGAGCAAACGAGATATGCATTACTATGCGATAAGGAGCCGCTATACCCCACCTTCTCACGACATTGCACTTCTTATATTGTTCCACTAAGATAAGCCCTCGTAAACCATTCCAATTGGTGGCTTCTCATGGAAGCACTAAAGTATGGGAGGCACTAAGTGCATCACTACATTATGAGACATAATTGCAAGATAGGAACACTCTCCATCTAGAGCCTCAATCATGGCAGTGAAGAATACCCAAATAACCTTATCACATTTTAGCAAGGAGGTCAAACAAATCATCATTGACCTAAGTAAACATAAACATGGAAAATTAAGAAAATTAAAAAGTTTTAACTAGAGGACATGCAAGTGGAGAAGTAGGTGCATGTGCTTAGATGTGAACTCCAAAGCTACTCAGACAAAAGTTCTTCGACACTGATTGATGGGTGGGAAGAATTGATCAATCCACCCCAAACATGTTCTAACTAATCAAGAAAGCCCAAGTCTTAATGTCATTTCCTATATTAATTTAGGCTAATATCACTTTGATGAAACCAAATGCTCTAACATTCCCTCTATCCCAAAGGCTCCTCAAAACATGGAGAGCTAGGGTAGAAACAATAAGATGTAAAAAAGAAAATTGTCCCCCCATTGTCCCATGTTACTTGTATTGCATTGCAGCTAGAGCTTTCCCTCTTTTGTATCAAAGCACAAAAGTCATAAATATTAAGATGGCTTGTTAGCAGTGTTTTCATTATTCCAAATAAATGCTACCTCCAAAGAACAAAGTTCTTTTTGAAAATCTTCTTTCAAGATTCTGACCTCCCTACCCTGTTCAACATTGGATTCATAAAATCGCCTCATGTTGATGATCATATGATCTTTTGGCTCCTCATTCTTGATTGAGAGAAGGTCTCATTGATATGGGATATTTTGTAGTTTTTGCGAGTTTCTTTTTTGATTTGGTGCAACTGTACATGCACAGTTTACTATTTTAACAATACCTTGTTCTCTTTTATTCTCTAGTTTCCATATATCTTTTATAATTATATCTTTGTACGTTTGTGTACTCACCATATTGGCTATTCTAGGAAACTTCTTATAGACAATGTATGCGGTTTGTATATGTATTTTGTATCTGTGTGACGGTTGTAGTGAGGTTTTTTAAGTTGGAGTACGAAGCTTTGGTACTTGTGGATTAGGTCCCCTTTTGTAGCATCACCATAGATTATGTATAGAATGGGTATGCATGCTTATCTCATTTTCCAAACTAGCTTGAAGGTGCTAGGGAGATAGTTTGACTCAGTCCATGTTCACTTTTGATACATTGTCATTCATTCTCTCAATATTGGTGGCTATTAGTTTTCAATTGTATACCAAAGTATTACCAAAATCTTTCTTCTTATTAGGGTTTTTCATGTTTTATCTATCTCATTTCCTGTGTATTTCTTTTGTGTTTTTTGAATTGAGATACTACCAAATTACTATTAGGAAATAGAACGCAGCTAAATAGATAGTAGAGTAGCTTACTTAATGGAGAGAGACAAATTTTCGAGAGAGAGAGAGAGAGAGAGAGAGAGAGAGAGAGAGAGAGAGAAGAAGAAGAAGAGAGTTTTTAACGTCGTAGGAAACTATCCCAAGAGACCTTAGAGAGAGAGAGAGAGAGAGAGAGAGAGAGAGAGAGAGAAGAAGAAGAAGAAGAAGAAGAAGAGAGTTTTTAATGTCGTAGGAAACTATCCCAAGAGACCTTAGAGAGAGAGAGAGAGAGAGAGAGAGAGAGAGAGAGAGAGCTACATCCTCAGGAAAGCAGCCACTCAATGGCTTTAGTATTCAAACAAGAATTAGGTTACAAAGGGATTATACCCTTAATAGAGCTCCCGCCTTGCTTCACTCTCACCACCTCATGCCCACCTTGTTGCATCAACTTCACACTCCAAAATGTGTGTAGAAAAGACCTCCTTTTATAGTCCAAAAGAGTTGTCCTCTCTCACGAGAGGCAACCATGTGTAGCTGTCATGCCAAGGGTAGTACTAGACGGGCACGGCCCGGGCAATGTGCCGGACACACATGCAGTAAAGGGGTCTATATATGGAAGAGGGCTAGGGGCCTATATATAGGATGGTTGGGAGGTTATTCGCATGTCTGTCTACCCGCTGTCCTCACATTGGTATCAGAGCAATGTGGAGAGGAAGAAGCAGGGAAGACGGAGATGGTGATTGTTCATGGCGATGCATGGCTTTCACGGAAGCTCGGTCTCTCTCTCGCTTTCTCTCTCTCTCTCTCTCTCTCTCTCTCTCTCTCTCTCTCTCTCTCTCTCTCTCTCGCTTTGAGGAAGGACGAAGTTGTGGTGGGCTGCATGAAACCATGCAAAGGACGAGCAACCTCTTCCATGGCGTTTTTGAGGAGCGTGGTTGTGGCTCTTGCTCGGGTAACAAACTTCAAAAGGGTCATGGCGGTCATGAAAGGTCGACAAGGCAGGAAACGATTTCATTTGAGAAGAGGAAGGTCTAAACCGGCTGCAGACTGCGCGTGAAGGGGCTCCAGTGCACCAAGAAAGCGTTTTTCGACATGCGTACAATTGCATGCAGAAGGGCTTGATGAATTCACGCTGCAATTTGGAGAGTTTTTCGTCACATGAGCTTGCCCAGAGAAGGTCTGCAGCGGCTGATTGGCCTACTTCCTTGCTCACGCTGTCTGCAGCCGCTATGCAAGGAACAGTTTTTTATGTTTGTTATGTTTAGTGCCCTAGCTTGACCATGCAAGGGCACTTACCCACGGGCAAGGCCCCTATTTTCAGTATCTTCTCCCAGCACGCATGAGGGAGATTCTAGCGTGGTATCCTCGAGCAGCTGCATGCTTGGAGATGTCAACATCGACGTCATGGTTCTTGGCACGGTTTTGGCAGCGCCATAACCTTAATGGCTTGGACACGACAATCTACATTAGAAGCATAGCTTCTCCCTATGATGGGCATCCAACAGAAGTAACTCGACTGAGCATGCTCGACAGGCACGGCCTGTTGTTCTGCTTGGTAAAGGGGCAAAGCTCCTAAGCAAAGACGATATTGTTGATCGAATGGCAGATATATTTGCCGCGTACACGAACGAACGCCATGCTCATCAGGTTGGTCTTTTCGTACTTCCAAGGATTTTCTTAATCCCTATGTGATGCTATTTTGCAGACTTATACATAACGAATTTCTAAGCTTGATATTTGATGCAACGGCAAGGCCGGTGCCTACTTCGGCTCATGCGTACACAGTTGTTTTGCATGGTTGCATCGTTAATCGGCATGGCCGATTTCAGGGTGACTAGCAAGAGCCCTAAGTTTGGGCTTGCGGAGAAGCAAGGTTTCTCTACCTATAATGCGTTCATGAGGTACGCCATTATCTTTTTTACAAAATGCTTGTTGGCACCGGAGATTGATCTTGCTGCACCGCTGTTTTGCATGGCCGGATTGATGATCGGCATGGCCGATTTCAAGAATGTCTGGCAAGAGCCTTTCTTTCTTTACCTCTGAGTTTAGGGGTGCGGCAAAGCAAGGCTTCCATATGTATACATCGTTCAACCGCACCATGTGGTGATTATCACGAACCATGGCACTCAAACCTAGGAGGTAAGAGCATGGAAGTTCTCACACAATTCCACATTGGTTGCAAGTTGGGCAAGGCCCTTGACAGCATGATGTAGAGTAGTTATTGAGCAAGTGCTTGATAACTCTTGTATGCAATGGAATGATTGATCAGGGCTATCATTCATAGAGCCAAGCATGAGTAGGGCAGCCGGCAGCGGCACACATGGTCGGCATGGCCGACTAATTGCCATCGTTTCTTGAAATCGGCGGTAAGTAAGATTCGTCGACAAGAGTACTTAATGAGATTTACAAGTAGACAAGGTCTATTGTTTGTGAATGATCGACAAGGTCGACTTTCTTTTGATATGACATACATTTGTCAACATGAATATCCAGTAGCTATGAGCTCTCAAGAATTTCATAAGTAAATATGTGAAGCACGGCTTCATTTTATGCATCTTGCATTGAGACTCCCCACATTTGGCATATGCTAAGAGCATACAAACTAGGGAAGGATTTACCAATTTGCTTGCATTGTTATTTCATTACATACACAAAATATGTATATGATACACACGCCAACTCTCTCTCGCATAGCAAAATAGGCTACGAGCATGATGGGAACGAGTTTCTCCATCACCAGTTCAGGAAAACCGGTTACAACAGGATAACCAGATTAGTCAAATTTTAAATTTGTTTGTTTTGCATGTTTTCATGTTTACTTTGGAACATGTTGTTTGTCGCGTAAAGCAAAGTGTTTTGATAATTCGACATGAAGCAAGGCTTCTCTTGCGTGCCATGCTACTGCCCATTGCTTTGCCATCAAGGGTATTGGCACGCAAGTTTGGGGAACTGGTATGACCTGTAGTTTGCTCCCATTTTAGGTGTGGTGATATCCCGTTATGATGTCCCACTACCAATGCAGGTTGTGCAAGGCACTTCTGGTTTCGGCTCCCACGCTTGAGGCCGTCATAGTAGCCACGGGCTTACAAGCTTGCATGCAATGCATGTTACCCAGGTGGACTCACCTCCACCCCATCATGGATTACGCTTCCGCTATCACACTCGTAACTCTGTCAAGGACAACATACGTGATGGATTGTTTCACAGGATTGTTTAACATGATTGTTGGTTGCTATTAACACACAACAACACTAAAAGGAACCTCAATCTAAGACTTATTTTATGGGCAAAGTGACATAGCTCACTCGTACTCATACAATCATGACCCCTACAAGGTAGGTGGGTCGGAGTGAGTTTTGTGTTTCTATTACCTCTCTCGATGAGAGCGTCATACTAGAAAACTATGGAATTCTTATAGAATAAGTTGCACGTCAGGCATACGATGTGTAAGAGCACACAGCTTGGGCACCCACTCTTAACACTTAAGGATAGTTCCTTAGCCCAACATGCTCTTCTTCTCTCGTTCTCTCTCTCTTTAAGGGAAAAATAAAAAAATATTTTGAGAAGCTTTTGATACGTGTTTTGCTCGTGAGTCAGCCTGAGCCAAGGTGCTCTAACTCTCAGCTAGCACGTGGCTAAGATGCTACTCAAATTAGTCTTCATCGGTTCGTCCATTGAACACTAATTTGCACAAGGGCTATGAGCCACACAGGCTAAGAGCCATTGTCAGGCCAAGGGTAAGACCCAACTATTGGCATTCTTTGGGTGATTGTTTTCAAGACTGAACAGATCTACCCAGGGAAGTATACATCGACATTAATGGAAAAGCAAGGGTCTTATCATTCAAGATGTTTACAGTGTCATTTTTGCACTACATATTTTCAGTGCGACACTCAAGTTCAGTTTTTGATAAATCTTCAACTCACAGCAGCTGATCTCTACAATGAAGTATAGATACAGCAATCAGTTGAGACACCATGGCTGTCCACAAGAGCTAGGTAGTTCACTTGTGTGGATTTCTTGCTCTCTCTATAGCACTACGGAGTGTCTATGGACATATTGTTTGGGGTACGACCCGGAGGGTGATTGCTAAATCACCCCATCGGCATTGAGGATCACAGTTTGATCTCTCCCAGTTAAACTTCCAAGGAAGAATTCCGCAATCTACCACACGATAGCGGACGAATTCAACTTTTCGACTTGATTCCAATCATTATGTACACGGTTAACTATGTTGGTTACCGTTGCCTGCTAGTTGAGCAGTTTCTATAGAGGGTCTTACCAAGGGGTTTGACTACGTAGATGTTAACCAAAGGGGTTGGATTGCACAGGCAACACCCACGGTTTCCAGTGCAAGTCGTATAAATACGCTTGAATGTTTCAAAGCCATGCCAAGGGCATGTTGGAACAAAGTATTTTGGACCATACCGCCCACTATACCTTATGCTGTTACGAACCTAGTTGTAGGGTTCGATTTGGCACATGTTGTCACATGGGATACAACATGGTCTCCGAACTCAAGGAGTTCAGTTTAGCCAGTGTGGAGCATGATAATGAGGGTCCCTCTCACTCTTGTCGCGGAGTGTTTGCAGTTACCTCCACACACAAGTACCAGCTCGTACTTGATGGATGTCACTTTTCTTGATATCCTTGTTTGAGACATATTCCACATGTGGAGAATATGAGTCTCTTGGAATGACACTGGCGCCAACTTTTTACCAATGTGTCGCGACGAAGTCCCTAGGTGCTGGTCGCATCCATTGGTTCGATCATATTAAGCACACAGTATCAGGAGCAATTTCAGTGGCCAAAAATTGTCGGGTACTAAGTACAAACTTGTTACGATTACAAATGCTGTGAAACCACCTTAACGGAGGGTCGTTTCTACATATAGCTAAGTATGCTATGTACATGCGAATGTCTCATGGTTGGTACCTAGGTGTGACTGGGTTGTCACATTCTGTTATGGTCCAACTTTTGTTGCCAAATATGCTATATTCATGAGAATGTCTCATGGTTGGTACCTAGCTGTGATCGGGTTATCACATTCTATTATGGTCCAAATTTGTTGCAAGACTTTCACGTACGTACCGTGGAAAGTCTCGTCATGGAATTGCGGTTCGGATATGTTTGTGTTAAATGCATGCACACTAGGTGTTATGGGCCCTAGTGTTTAACACAAATTTATTCGGAGCGGCATGCAAATTCATGGACATAATTGTTTCTGCAATTTTTTGCACTGCCAGTGCAATCTCTCTTGCAGATTTAGTATGAGTTTCCACCCTGCCATACAAGGTGATGGCTGAGTATGGGTGTTCGTGATTGGCTGCTTGAAACTCCAATCTGCTTTCAACCTAGTTGGTTGTCTCCATTCCATATCGAGTATATGGCTGGATAATCAATGATTGAGTCATAGTTTGTCGTCAGTCTTGGGCGACTGTCTGTAAGTGGTTGGGGGAAAGCACCTCACTCTTACTGTTGCTATTCATCCCGCGTAGGATGGGCAGCTTATAAGCATTCTATTTAGTACTAAAGGATATGCAAAGTGCATACGTTAGTAAAGCACGATAAAGGATATGCTAAGTGCATACGTTAGCAAGAAGTGAAACAACTAGATCGGTTACCTTTCTGGTTTGGAGTTTGCTTCATATGATGAAAGGCATGTTACGGCTAGTTCTAGTCTCTGTCTGTTATTCTCAAGTTATCAACCTTAATCATCAGTTTGGATGAGGTTGAATATTGGCAAGAAACCACCGCAAGTCAAGGACTTGGTTGCTGCTGATGAGTATGTTAGCATAGTAGTTTCATGGAAAGATGAGCCGAGGTTATATTGCACATTCCAGTACCTTCAGAAAGTCTGAAACCTGGGTATGCATTTAAAAACCTCTTAGTTGTGATAACTCGTTTAGCATTCTCAAGTGAGTTCTAAATGGAGCCTTCACGCTCTTTTGATTATGAGTCGGTTAACCAAGACGGTTGCACAGGGATAACAATGTAGAAAATCAAGATGTTACTCTTGATTTCATTGAACCTCCCAATGAACCGGGTTCCGATTCAACGAACCGTTGGATCCGTGAGGGATGCCACGGTGGAAAAAATTAGTGTTCTTATGAAGATACCACCACTTGTGTTTTCGAGGACGAAAACACTTCTCCAAGGGGGGAGTAATGTCATGCCAAGGGTAGGACTAGACGGGCACGGCCCGGGCAATGTGCCGGACACACATGCAGTAAAGGGGTCTATATATGGAAGAGGGCCAGGGGCATATATATAGGATGGTTGGGAGGTTATTCGCATGTCTGTCTACCCGCCGTCCACACAATAGCCGCCCTTGTGTAGACAAGTCCAAGTTAGAGCCTCCAATGCGCCCATGTGTGGCTGCCCTTGAGAAGACAAGTTCGTCTTGAATTCGGTCACTGGCCACTGCATTGATTTCCATCCAGTGACCAACCGACTGGTCGTTTTCCGATCACTTTTCGACCATCGTTTGGCCATAATATGTTTCAAAAAGGAATATTTCAGCATGGAAATTTTGGTTTTTCAACGATTGATTTTTCTTCATGCACGATGGCTTCTCCTCATAATGGGGGCCTTACATATGTTCGTTTTTAATACTGAAAATTACAAGGGGTAAATCAGGCTCAATACTTAACAATCTCCCACTTGGAGACTGATCTCCACACCAAACCTGTGTGAATGCTTTCCATCCTGGCTTTTTATCCTTAAATGTCCGATTTAAGAATACGAGCAAAATCTCAACTTCTCCTTGTTGACTACTTTTGTAAACATGTATGCAGGATTTTCACTTGTGTGCACCTTTCCTAGCTTTAGTTGTCCCTCTTCCAAAATAGTACGTATGAAGTAATATCTCACCTCAATGTGCTTTGAAAATTACAAGGGGTAAATCAGGCTCAATACTTAACAATCTCCCACTTGGAGACTGATCTCCACACCAAACCTGTGTGAATGCTTTCCATCCTGGCTTTTTATCCTTGAATGTCCGATTTAAGAATACGAGCAAAATCTCAACTTCTCCTTGTTGACTACTTTTGTAAACATGTATGCAGGATTTTCACTTGTGTGCACCTTTCCTAGCTTTAGTTGTCCCTCTTCCAAAATAGTACGTATGAAGTAATATCTTACCTCAATGTGCTTTGTCCTTGAGTGAAAGGCTGCATTCAAGATGAATGGCGCTTTGATTGTCATTGTACATGACACATATGTCTTGCTTGTATCCAAGCTCCTCCGAGAATCAGCGAAGCCACATAATCTCTTTGCTTGCTTGCGTCATTGCTACATATTCTGCTTCCGTGGTAGAACGTGAGACCACTTTCTGTAGCTTTGAAACCCACCTTATTGTTGTGCCTCCAATCGTGAAGAAGTAGCCAGTAGTGCTCCTTCTAGTGTCCTTGTCACCTGCCATATCTGCATCAGCATACCCTTGTAAGAAAATGTCAGTGCCACTCCCACTCAATTCATGGAATCCTTTCCTTGAGATACTTTAGCTACGAGCAAAGCCACACGAGAGAGAGAGAGAGAGAGAGAGAGAGAGAGAGAGAGAGAGAGAGAGAGAGAGAGAGAGAGAGAGAGAGCTACATCCTCGGGAAAGCAGCCACTCAATGGATTTAGTATTCAAACAAGAAGTAGGTTACAAAGGGATTATACCTTTAATAGAGCTCCCGCCTTGCTTCACTCTCACCACCTCACGCCCACTTTGTTGCATTAACTTCACACTCCAAAACGTGTGTAGAAAAGGCCTTCTTTTATAGTCCAAAAGAGTTGTCCTCTCTCATGAGAGGCAATCGTTTGTAGCCGCCCTTGTGGACAAGTCCAAGTTGGACTCTCCAATGCACCCATGTGTGGCTGTCCTTGAGAAGACAAGTCCGTCTTGAATTCGGCCACCGGCCATTGACTACCGACCAACCTGACCGTTTTTCGACCACTATCTAGCCGCCGTTCGGCCATGCTATTCCGGCAAAAAGGAATCTTCCAGCAATGGAAATATTGGTTTTCTGATGAGTGTTTTTCTTCACGCACGATGGCTTCTCCTCATAACGGGGGCTTTACATATGTGCGTTTTTAATAATGAGAATTACAAGGGGTAAATCAGGCTCCATACTTAACAATTACTACCAGAGCTCTCCTAAGTGAAAAGTCAATGCTATTACCAGAGTTCTCTTAGTTTTTCTAGTAAATTGTCTTGATGCTATTAAGGGTAATATTGTATAAGTGTAGATTACATATCGCAAAGAAAACAAAGAGAATTGACAAAAGGAATTGATTAGATTCTAGATGTAAGCTTTCAAACGATGAGTCAAGACACTCCACACGTGATACTAAATTTATTTTATTAAGGAAGTAATTAGCCCTAGCCTGTTCAATAGTGTCTTGTGGTGAGAACTACCTCTCGATAACTCCATCAGAGTTTTATACTCCTTTTGGAATGGATTAAGGGAAGCTTCTCTCCTTGTGAAATTCTTTGGATGTAGGTTTTATTAGTTCTTTAAAAAAAAAAAGCTTTATTCAAGCACAAGACATGGACATCGGAGATGGCCATGAGATTGGGACTTGTAGTGTTTATAAAAACTCGATGTTTAGTGCATTTTGCTAAAATTGTAAAATCGTGGTTGAATTTTGAGATTGCCTTAAAGAATACAAGTAAAATGTATTAGTGTAAAATTTACCAAATTCTTGATTTTTTTCCCCAAAAATGACATTGAGAGATTTTTGGAGGTCTTTTAGAGGGCCATATTAAAGTGAGTCCAATAAGCATCAATGCAACTTAACATAGAAAATAGTTGAAATAAATCAAGAAATAGGGAAAAGCATTCCAAAACGTGAAGTAACATCTTGCTTTTACGGAGTTGGCGATATCAACATGTGGACCCATTGGTAAGGGACTCTGATAGCCGTCAAGGTATTGAAAGATAGTGACTAAAATCTATCAAGGCACCCACCATCTAACCTCTAAAGAGCTCCTCCGATGATGGTAAACTTCAAACTTTTTAATTATCAGTGAATTTTTATTGTCTGGGATCAATCCTATGGAAATTCTCTTAGCTGAAGTAAATCATACACATCCTGCCATTTAGGATTGGTCTTGCTTTATTTGTATTCTCAAAAAGTTTAGGATCAATTGGTTTATCTCTTAATGATGTCTTTGAGATGCCTTCTATGCTTCTTGAAAGAAAATCAACACAACAATGGATTTTCCCTTGCTTATGAAAGATTTTGAACTCAAATTCCATTAAAAACATCATCCACCAAATCAACCTTCCTTTAATCACTTTTTTGATAAGGAATAGTAGTGCCTTGTAACATTTAATGGCCTAAATAGCTTATGTGTAGCTGAAATTAGCATGAACATAGTGGGCATTTCATTAGAATAGATTCCTAATGAGAATTACAAGAGTGCTTGGGTGGAGAGAGCAACAAAAAGCATAACACCTAGTTAGATAGCATCGACAATACTTTCAAAAGAGAGAGAAATTAAGCTATTGACAACAGTTGAGGACCGGATTTTCATGGAGCCGGTCCCCCCCTCCAAAAGGCTTTGTATTATGGTTTCTCCCATCAAGAGAGACATTGTACAATACAATTCTTTGCGTTCCTTCAAGACTAGCTAGTGCAATGAAGATGGAAACTTCATGCACTACGCAAAACACTTAACAAACACAACTTGAATTATCCCCGTTCTCAGACCCAAGACCTCACACACCTTCGAAGATGGTGAGAGCTAGCAGGGTATGAGAGTAGATTGAGAGGAAGAAGGAGTATCTTACGAGAAAGATGTACATCTCCTCACATAATCACTCATATGTAGCATAGCTTAGCTTAGTAATTAGCTTGGTAGAGGAGATGAGCATGCATTGAAGCTTGGCTCTTGGTTGGATTTGCATCCACATGCCAAGAGAGTGTTGATGTAGGCTTCTATCTCACAAGCTTGGAGTAGGTGATGAGTTCTCCATTAAAGCTTGGGAAGAGATAGTCTTCTCTTTCTTCACACATGAGCTTGTGTGAGTGTGTGTGTGTGATAATGCCTTGCAAAAATCAGCCCCCTCTCTCTCTCTTGGGCGAGCCCTCTTGTTAATTGCTCTTGCTGAAGCCTCATTGGCCCTCCCCAAGTCAAGCCAATTACAATTAAGCAGCATAAGTGGTAGCCTTCTGACATGTGTCCCCCTTTCCCCTTTTGTGAGAGCTTTAGGTAATTAAATAATTAAACTAAACTCTCATTGGACCCCTTTGCCTCCTGGCCAATAGGAATCAGGCAAGCCATGGGGCTCTTGAATGCTCATTGGACCCCTTGGGAGACTGCCCAATAGTCTTCTAGGAGACTTAATTCTCATTGGTTTCTTTTATTAAATGTTTTTAAATTAATTAAACTAGATTTACTCTAGCTTAATTCTCAGTGGTCCACTTCAAGGGTCATCCAATAGAAATTGGGCACCCCTTGTGGGCATCTGGCCTAGGGAGCTAACATGTGTCCCTCATTCCCTTTGTGTAAAGGGAGCCTGTGTGTGTGTGTGTGTGTGTGGCTTTCTCTCTCATCCCCTACCTTTAGGGCTCGCCCCCTCCCATGTAGGGATGTGCAAAGACTTTTAGGGCACACACAAAGCATCCAATTTTCCTAGGGTTGACCTTTGGACACAACCTTTGAATTTTGGAACCTTAGCATTTTGGAAGTCTTAATGGGCTGAACCTTAGGGTCTTTTTAGCCCATTGTTGTACATGGCTCTTTTGCAGATGGCCCCCCCTTTGGATCCCTATTTTCCCTCCTTTGGATCCCTACTGTGGCCGGTCTACTAGCTTAACCAATATTCTAGCTTTTTCTCCCCTGGCCTTCCCCACATTAAATGATCATTTTAATATGAGAAAATCATTTAGGAGAATTAGATATTGATTATTATGACATTATCTCTCTCTTGAAATCATAGTCGTCCTCGACTATGGTGTAGAGAAGATAAAGCATGTTCATGAGTCCTTTTCTTAGCGGGTAGAGGATCCCTATGTTACCCTACGACATCATTCCACAATGGATGACTAGTCCATTTGGCGCTTGAGAGCCTGAGGCTGCCGCAAGCATGTCTGCACAGTAGTCCTATCAGTCTTCCGTAGTAGAGTGACAAGCTCTACTTGGTGTTTGGGAGACGTCGTCTCCACAAACTTGATCTAAGCATGCATACTACTTCATTTTTGTGCACAAATAAAGAAAAGGAGAGTCTTATAAGACAAAAACTTTATTCATTTTTTAACATTTTGTACATTTGCTTACTCTTGGGAAGCATTGTAAGCATTGACAAGGTTTAGGTTATCCTTTAATTGTATGCCTTGCATCCATCTAGCATCATCAAAAGGATAATTCTTAAACTTAATAAGATATCGTCGGATAGTCATACCGCCTCTTAGTACCTTGTCTTCATGTCGGAGAATAGACTCGGGTTGCAACACCTCTTCTTGGTCCTCGATCTCTGGTGGGTCTTCAATAGTTGGTTCTTGAGGTGGCTCTCCTTTGTAAGGCTTTAATAGGCTCACATGAAAAGCATTGTGTATGAGCCAATGATTGGGCAACTTGAGTTGATAGGCCATCTCATTGATTGGTCTAAGAATCTGAAAGGGACCATAGTACCTTTTTGCTAGTTTAGCATAGTACTTTTGGTGACCCATAGGATTCTTGCCCGTTGTGTGCCTTAATCGAGCCTTTGAAAACTTTAACAAGACCCAATCATTTTCTTTAAAGGCTTGGGCTCTTCTGTGCTTGTCAACAGTAGCCTTTTGCCTTTGCTGTGAGATAGAGATAGCATCCTTAATCTTTTGGAAATATTCTTGTAGGTATCGGCTATACTCATCTGCAGCGAAGATCTTCCCATGTACCTTAAGTAGCAAGGGACTTTTTGATCTTCCCTCAATTACTTCGAAAGGTGCTTTTCCCGTGGAAGTATGTACAGTGTTATTGTAAGCATACTCCACTAAGGGTAAGTACTTCTCCCATTGGGATCTTTGATCTACTTCCGTTACATAGGCTTTTAGTAGATCGAGAATGGTTAGGTTAGCTATTTCACTTTGGCCATCAGTTTGTGGATGATAGGCCGAAGAGAAGTTTAGCCTTGTACCTAAATTCTCAAAGAGACCCTTCCAGAAATTACTGGTCATTCTAGGATCTCTATCCGACACTATGGACATTGGCAAGCCATGGTACTTGAAAATTTGTGAAATGAAGAGGGTTGCCATTTGATGGGCTTTGATAGTCTTTTTGACAGGTATAAAATGAGCTTGTTTACTGAACCTGTCTACTATCGTCCATATTCCCGTATTCCCATGGATAGACTTAGGCAATCCAAAGATAAAATCCATGGATATGCTCTCCCATGGTGAATTAGGGATTGGCAAGGGTTGAAGCAATCCAAGTTGCTTCCCTCTATCAAATTTTGTCTTTTGGCATACCACACATTTGGAAACATACTCTTGTATGTTCACTTTCATGGTAGGCCAATAGAAATATGTTTCTATTCCCTTTAAGGTAGACTGAATTCCTCTATGCCCTGCATAAGGTGGAGCATGAGATTCATACATTACTTTCTCACGTAGTGAGTTAGTAATGCATAGTCTATTGCCATAGAGAAGGTAACCATCTTGTAAAGTGAATGGTTCTTCTTTCTTCCCTAATGCCAGGGCTGAAATCACATCTCTAAAGTCGGGATCAATAGCGTACTCCTCTATCATTGAAGATAGATCATTGTGAGTTGCTATGGAAACCGCATTCACTCTCGGCCATCTTGAGAGTGCATCGGCTACTTGATTGTGCTTGCCAGCAATGTGAGCAATATGAAAATGAAATTGCGAAAGGAAATTTGCCCACCTCATTTGTTTGTCGGAGAGCTTGGTCTGCGTCATGAAGTACTTAAGACTTTGGTGATCCGTTCGCAGAATGAAAGGAGTCCCCAATAAATAGTGCTTCCATGAGTCTAAGGCATGTAAAACTGCAAGGAGTTCCTTTTCGTATATGCATAGAGCTTGCTCAACAGGGTCGAGCCTTCGACTCTCATAGCCTATGGCGTGCCCTTCTTGGAGCAAAACAGCTCCAAGGCAATCACCACAATCATCGCATTGGACCTCAAATGGTTTTGAGAGAGCCAGTAGTGTAAGCACAGGTTGAGAGATAAGCTTTTCTTTAAGCTTTTCGAAAGCATTGTTCTCCTTAGCAGACCATGTATACCTAACGCTTTTCTTTGTTAGGTCATGTAATGGTCCCACAATTTGTGAGAACTTTTCTATGAAGCGTCTATAGTATGCACACATACCTATGAAGCTTCTTAGTTCATGAAGATTCCTTGGTTTAGGCCATCCTTTTATTACCTCTAACTTGGATGGATCCATTTGGATGCCATTTTGAGAGATAATGTGACCTAAATACTGAATCTCTTGCAAGAAAAATTCACTTTTCTTTAGATTAACATAAAGTTTATTCTCTCTTAAAACTTGAAATATTACATGGAGGTGTTGCTTGTGTTCCTCCAATGAATTAGAGTAGATGATAATATCATCAAAGAACACTCCAGTGAAGGTTCGATGAGGCCTGAACAGCTTCTCCATCAAGCGGTTGAATGTGGCTGGTGCATTGGTTAAGCCAAAAGGCATGACAATGTATTCGTAAAGACCAAATGTAGTACGAAATGCGGTCTTTACAATGTCTTGATCAACTATCCTTATTTGATGATAGCCACTTTTTAGGTCAACCCTACTGAAGTAGGTCGATCCTTGTAGCTTATCAAATAGGTCTTCTACCCGTGGAACGGGAAACCTATTCTTGATAGTGATCCTATTTAGTGCTCTATAGTCGACACACATACGATATGTGTCGTCTTTCTTTTGCACTAATAGCACAGGTGAGCAAAATGGAGATGAGCTTGGCCTAACCATACCCTTCTCAACTAACTCATGCACTTTCCGCATAATCTCCTCTTGTTGAGCTTGAGAAACTCTATAAGGAGGTTTATTAGGCGGTGAACTTCCTGGAAGAAGTTCAATTGCATGGTCATCATTACCTCGTTTAGGAGGTAGCTCACAAGGGATGTCGTCAATAAAAACATCTTGAAACCCCTTGAGAAAATTGGATAACTCTAATTCCTTTTGGTTGCTTTTATTTTCTTTTGCTAAAGCATTAGGTTCATTTTGAGAGTCTTTAACAAAAATCATGTACACGGAAATAGAGCTCTTTATTGACTTGTTGAAAGCTGGTGTATGTACAATGGGGATGGTGTTACCCATTTCCTTAGCATCTATATACATGTCTTTTTCCCTGAACTTAAAGGAGATTCTCCTTTCAGAAAATTTAACATCGGCAGCCAGGCGGTCAAACCATGGTTCCCCTAGGATTACATCCTCATGCTTGAGAGGAGAGATAAAGAAGTCCTCTTTGTCCACATAGCCTTGGACATGAAGCCTCAATTTCCCGATTAAGGGAGTGACTGAAGCTTCTTGCCCCTTGAAGGCACTGTCTGCGGGTAGGACATCTCCCATCTCGTAGGATTGTATTCCTAGCTTGGTGGCCAACTCTATAGATATAAAATTGTGAGTAGAACCAGGGTCAAAGAGAATAAAAGCATCATGTTCTCTTACCTTTCCCCAAGCATGGCATAGAGGAGATCCTTTGTGGTGAGTTTGGTGAGTCTCCTCCTCTTGGATTTCAACCAAGGAAGCTCTAGGAGGATCTTGGCGGTTGTTCTTTTGGGGACAAGCGCGATACGCATGCCCTTGTTCGCCGCACTTGAAACACCGGTTATCCTTACGATAACGCTCAAGCTCTTCAGGAGAGAGTTTATTCTTACCTTTGTAAACTCCCTTCTCTTTAGCTTTGTTGGAATTTCCCTTAGGAGACTTTTGGACAGTGTCCTTCCCCTTAGGCTCATTGGAACCCTTGTTTTCCGGGGGCTTATTATTTCTTTTTGCCCCCGTTTGGAAATTGATTCGAGAGGCAACCATAGTGTGGTGTATTACCGCCGATATGGTACGTGGTCTTTGGGAGTTGACATACTCCGCCATTTCGTCGGTTAAGCCCGCACAAAATTGTTGCTTTTGCGCTCCAAAATCCAACTTTTTGAAGACAGTGGCTTTGAGTTGTAGGTCCCAAAACTTGTCTACATATTTGTGGATAGATTCATTGGGAGAGAGCTTTAAGCTTCGCCATTCGGTGAGTACTTTGTCTTTGGCATCGGTGGCCAAAAACTGCTTCATAATGGAAGCTCTTAAAGCTTTCCATGTTCGTGGAGCTTCACCGTTGGCTCGTAGGCTAGACCACCATTGTTTGGCGGACTTTTGAAAGTGCATAGCTACATGGCGTAGCTTAGAGGACTCCGTGAAGCCCTCATCTCCAAACGCCGCATCGAATTGTTGGATAAAGGCCAAGACTTTGTCCGTAGAACCAAAGGTACCATCATAGGTAAGGAAAGAGATGCTCTTCCCGCCCTCTTTGAATTTCTTCAACTTGGACGACCTCTTCCATGCGGCATATGATTTCCTATGGCCTCTTCTTTTTGATGGTTCAAAGGTTGCACCATCACTTTCTGCAGAAGGTGAAGAATTTGAAGAAGGTGGAGAAGAGGGTGACCTCTTTCTCGCCTTTTTCTTGTCTTGATCTTTGTCGTCTTCACCATAGCTTTCATAAGAGGAAGAGGATGAAGAAGATGGAGAAGAGGGTTTCCTCTTTCTCGCCTTTTTCTTCTCTTGCTTTTTATCATCCCTCCTTGAATTATGGCGTGGAGAAGAGTGTGATGGTCTTCTCCGCTTTGGTGGTGATGGAGAGCGTTTAGCCCGCCGTCTTCGTGGAGCCATCTCCGCCGAGGTGGCGGGAGACTCGCTTCTTTCTCGTTGCTTCGGTGGAGACTCTTGAGTTCGCCTTTGGGAAGAAGATGCATCATCAAGAAGTAAATTCTTGAGCCCTTCATATGGATTCTCTTCTTCTTCCCGAATTGGAGAGAGACCTCTTTTGGTAGTCTCACAAGGAGGCTTCCTAGGTGTTCTCTCGTCATGGTGATGAGCTTGGAGAATCCCGTGAGCACGGAGCTGCCGTTGCACTTCACTTTGGAGAGATGGATTGCCCATGGCTTGTTGAAGCCTAGAAACAAGATAGTTAACAAGCATTGAAGCATCATTAGTAGCTTGCTCATGAGCAAAATCAAAGTTATCAACATTAATTTCACTCTCTTTACTATTGTCAGCCATTCTAACAACTTTTAGGTGTAAACTTTTTAGGTGTACTTTGGAACTTCAAGCCCTAGTTGCTACTCCTCTTTACCCCTTTAGAAAAAGCACTCAAGCTACTGTACCCGCGGCTCGAATACCATTAATTGCAAGGAATAGAAGAGAGGGTCTTTCGACACCAAAACAGCACCGGCTCCTGTCAAGCTTCTAATAGCTCAATAGTGGTTAAGCCATAGGCAAGCCCCGTAGGACTCCACTATTAAGACCATATCTCTCGACGGTGATGCCCCGTTAACTGCACGAAGGCAGGCGCACTGCAAGGCTGAAAAATCCCTATTCTACTTACTCACAGGCAATTAATAATACCGACCATTTGTAGCTAGCTTGAGGACCTCCCTTCTTGAGCAAGAAAAGAGAAACCTTGAGCTCTGGTACCAATGTAATATTTAATGGCCTAAATAGCTTATGTGTAGCGGAAATTAGCATGAACATAGTGGGCATTTCATTAGAATAGATTCCTAATGAGAATTACAAGAGTGCTTGGGTGGAGAGAGCAACAAAAAGCATAACACCTAGTTAAATAGCATCGACAATACTTTCAAAAGAGAGAGAAATTAAGCTATTGACAACAGTTGAGGACCGGATTTTCATGGAGCCGGTCCCCCCCTCCAAAAGGCTTTGTATTATGGTTTCTCCCATCAATGGAGACATTGTACAATACAATTCTTTGTGTTCCTTCAAGACTAGCTAGTGCAATGAAGATGGAAACTTCATGCACTACGCAAAACACTTAACAAACACAACTTGAATTATCCCCGTTCTCAGACCCAAGACCTCACACACCTTCGAAGATGGTGAGAGCTAGCAGGGTATGAGAGTAGATTGAGAGGAAGAAGGAGTATCTTACGAGAAAGATGTACATCTCCTCACATAATCACTCATATGTAGCATAGCTTAGCTTAGTAATTAGCTTGGTAGAGGAGATGAGCATGCATTGAAGCTTGGATCTTGGTTGGATTTGCATCCACATGCCAAGAGAGTGTTGATGTAGGCTTCTATCTCACAAGCTTGGAGTAGGTGATGAGTTCTCCATTAAAGCTTGGGAAGAGATAGTCTTCTCTTTCTTCACACATGAGCTTGTGTGAGTGTGTGTGTGTGATAATGCCTTGCAAAAATCAGCCCCCTCTCTCTCTTGGGCGAGCCCTCTTGCTAATTGCTCTTGCTGAAGCCTCATTGGCCCCCCCCAAGTCAAGCCAATTACAATTAAGCAGCATAAGTGGTAGCCTTCTGACATGTGTCCCCCTTTCCCCTTTTGTGAGAGCTTTAGGTAATTAAATAATTAAACTAAACTCTCATTGGACCCCTTTGCCTCCTGGCCAATAGGAATCAGGCAAGCCATGGGGCTCCGAATGCTCATTGGACCCCTTGGGAGACTGCCCAATAGTCTTCTAGGAGACTTAATTCTCATTGGTTTCTTTTATTAAATGTTTTTAAATTAATTAAACTAGATTTACTCTAGCTTAATTCTCATTGGTCCACTTCAAGGGTCATCCAATAGAAATTGGGCACACCTTGTGGGCATCTGGCCTAGGGAGCTGACATGTGTCCCTCATTCCCTTTGTGTAAAGGGAGCCTGTGTGTGTGTGTGTGTGTGTGGATTTCTCTCTCATCCCCTACCTTTAGGGCTCGCCCCCTCCCATGTAGGGATGTGCAAAGACTTTTAGGGCACACACAAAGCATCCAATTTTTCCTAGGGTTGACCTTTGGACACAACCTTTGAATTTTGGAACCTTAGCATTTTGGAAGTCTTAATGGGCTGAACCTTAGGGTCTTTTTAGCCCATTGTTGTACATGGATCTTTTGCAGATGGCCCCCCCTTTGGATCCCTATTTTCCCTCCTTTGGATCCCTACTGTGGCCGGTCTGCTAGCTTAACCAATATTCTAGCTTTTTCTCCCCTGGCCTTTCCCACATTAAATGATCAGTTTAATATGAGAAAATCATTTAGGAGAATTAGATATTGATTATTATGACATGCCTAGTGATCCACATAAAAGTGAAATAGCTACCCCAATGAATAATGTCTGAATGTTGTGGCACTGAACACCATTCCAAGTGCTTCTGTCTCAGTAGTTGAATACCCTTGTTCTATTGGACTGAACCTGCGATTGGCAAAGTAGATTGTGTAGTCTATCTTCCCATCAAGCTGTTGAGCCAAGATAGCTCCCATCGTCATTCCATATGCATCCACATGTACATGAAAAGATTACATCCCAATCTAGTTGACGAGGAAGTGGCTTCATGCTGATCTCCTCCTTCAAGCACTAGAAACTTTGTTCACATCCTTGGGTTTAAATGAACTTATTCTCTTTCTTGGTCAACTCATATAATGGAAGTGTTTTAGCTGCAAACATATGATAAACATATGAATAAACGGCCTGTAGAAGTTGACATACCTTAGAAAAGAGATCAATTCAGACACTGTTGTCAGTGCTCTAGCTTGCTCAACACATTTAACTTTATCAGTGGCCATCTCAATGCCATTTTTGGAAACAATGTGTCCCATAAGATGTCATTTTCATACCATGAACACTGATTTGAGAGGGTTTATGCACATTCTTTTCTTCTTGCACCTTTCAAAAACCATCACATTCATTTTCTTTGTGGAGATGGTGAAATCATCTAGAAATATGGCCAAAACATTGTGTAGAAACTCATGGAATATCTCCATCATGCATCTCTGGAAGGTTGCTGGAGCATTACAGAGTCCAAATGGCATGACTAGGTACATGAATACTCTCCATTTAGTGACGAATTTTGTTTTAGTCCGGTATTTAGGTGCAATCTTAAGTTGATTGTATCCACTGTATCCATCCATAAAGTTGTACATTTCATGGCCTGCAATCTTGTCTAGTAACATGTCTCTAAAGGGTAGTGGAAAGGGGTCCTTGATGGTATGAGTATTTAACTTCCTATAATCCACACATACCCTTAGCTTTCCATTGTTCTTGGGAACTAACACCATTGGAAATAGCCAGGCATTGCTTGCCACCTCTGTTTTATGAACTTTGATTTGAGAAGATTATCTATCTCCTCCTTGACCTTCTTGGCATAATTTGGATTCATTCTGTATGTCTACAACCTCATTGGCATGGCATATGGTTTTACTGATGTTCGATGTTGGGACACCTCTAGATCTACTCCTTTCAGATGTGTGTATTCCTATGCAAATACATCTTTTTATTTTTGGAACAGTGCCTTTGCTTTGTCCTTAATCTTTGAATTTAGATGCTTGTTAATTTTAATCATTCGAGGGTTCTCCTTTGAGTTGAGATTCCATTCTTTGACTTCTTGGTCACTTGAAAGCAACCAAATTGGGCCTCCTCTCTTTTGCTTGGCAAATGAATCAGCTTCCTTTTTAGTCCTAATGCCAATAGCATAGTCATTGAAAGGGTTGCTCAACTCTAGTAATCCATTCTGAATTCTTATTTCCTCATATGCTTGGCTTCCTTGATCCGAGTCTTCCTAACTGGTTTCCTATGCTGGCTTGAAGCCAAATTTATCGTGTACTTGCTGCTCTGGTGGCCGTCCATCTAGTTGAACTGATCTTTCCCCAAGATTCAGCTCAGTAAACTGATCTGGGTATTGCTTCTTGTGCCTTTTATCTTGTTCTTTATCCATCAAGACAACACTCATCTATCTTTGTTAATGGAAAAATGTTCATGGAAGCCAGCATCCTCTCAATCTTCTTTGTTTCATATTTCTTGTACAACTCTTCTTGTCTACCTTAAATTTTGGAAATATTTCAAAATTTAGAGAAAAGGGAGAAGGAACTGTGAATGGCAACAACCTCCAAACAAAGATTTAGAATGGGCGCTTGGGCTGGCTAGATTGGTAACTACCAAGGGTAGTTACTGTTGTAACTGACACAGTACACAGTCAGTTAGAAACCCAATCCGAGGGCTATAAATGAGGCTCACTATTCAGTTTTCGAGGACTCCACACATTTCACTATCACTACTTTGTATCTTGGAGTTCTTTATACTCTTGTAACTTTAATCAAGCCCAAAGCAGGCTTGGCTCTCATTGTTGTACTTGTCTACACTGATCTCATCACATTCCAGTTCCAGTTTCCAGTTTTAGTGTTTAATCTCATTTTTAGTTTTGTTTATAATTTAGTTCCCGTTTTACACTTCTGTTCCACTCTTGTCTGATCTAAAGTTCTAAGTTGATCTGAACTAACTTTAACTACAAACCTAGAAGAGCTATCATAAGTATTTAGCTCATTCCAAACTCATAAAAAAGAATTGTGTATCGTTCAGAATATGATCTTTCACAAACACTGTGATACAATTAGGTGCTTTGCATGAAGTTTCAAGACACCCATTGAAAAATGGGTGTGTTGCCATGAAAGTGGGCACCTATTTCTCAATAGATCTTGTGATACAATTAGGTGCTTTGCATGAAGTTTCAAAACACCCCTTGAAAAATGGGTGTGTAGTGGGCACCTATTTCTCAATAGGTGATTTGAAACACCTATTTGAGAAATGGGTGTCACTGTGACACGCATTTCTCAAATAGGTTTTTTAAATTTGTTTTTCTTAAATAGGTCTTTAAAAGGAAAAACCATAAGCGTGTTTGGAATTGAGGGAGACACCCACTTCGCAAATAGAGTAGAACTAGTACGGCCAGCCGCCTTCGGCGGCCTCTCTCTCTCCCCCTCTCTCCCTCTTTATCGCTTGCAACTCGGATTTTTTTTGTTTTGGACTTTTGATTTTTTACCACATTTCGAGCTTGCTATTGATGCATTATGCAAGCTGTCTTTGCCTCAATCTGCTCACATTTATTGTTCAGCCAATTTCTACTTGCCCTCCTAGCTGCATGCTGTTTTTGCAAGCATGCAAACCTGAAATCTTAAAGAGTATATTTCGCAACCTGGAATGCACCAAACAAAAATAGAATATAAGCAAAGCACCATGGAAACTCTGTAAGAGAGAGATGAGAACTAATAATTACTTGAAAGCATAGCCAGCCTCGATAGTGATCATTTGTAAATCCACAATGCATATACCTTTGGACTGTGGAGTTCTCATAGAGGGAGTGTAGAGGGGTGCTCGGGCTCGAGGACGTGGATGTAGAGAGGGGTAGGTACCCCGCAACTCAAGGTACTGGTGTGCTTCTTGATCAGTGTGAGGACAAAATTATTCAAGCCATGTGGCCCCAATTCTTCTGGGTTACCCACATCAAGTGCACATTCGGCCAATTACTCGCAACATCAATATGGCACCAAATCCAACAATACCACCTCAATTAATCGCACCTCTTTTTGTAATCATAAATGCCCAGAAGCAGACATTGACTGGGAATGTATGTGATCGAAGAATTTGAGGCATCTAAGCAAAAAATATCTTTTGAGGGAACATAAACGGCACTCAGACTCTTGGCTGCAGTGTTGGCAGCCCATGGCGCTCTGAATCCCCAAGTGTGCATGTTGTTAATTGGGGGCACCTAGCCACTACTATTGCTCTGGCAACCCATGGTGCTTGCTCTTTGAGGGTACGCTCTTCAGTCAACTCGACATCCACACCTTATATGGAGAAGTGGAACGGTCAATGGGAGGGGTGATCATCCCCTAGCTCCAAGCACGCCGGTAAGCTATAAGCTTGAGCATGATGGACATGAGAAGGTATTAAAGACGAAGAGACAATGACAGAAATGAAGCAGAATATTCGCTCAGATTTGAGGTAATGCTCCCTACCTACAGCTCAAGATAGAAGGAGCCCTTGAGGCTTGGACGCTTTTGAATCAGAGAGAGTTGCTCTGCTACTCAAGGCACCGCACCCATCTGCTCAAGGCAGAGCGCTCTCGATCGTTGAAGGAAGGGGAGGGGGAGAGAGAGAGTCTGCCAGAGGCCGAGGCAGGTGGAGGCACGACAGGGTGTCGAGGATGGCAAAGATAGAGGCAGAGGCGGAGGGTTGCGAGCGGCAGGTCGACAGCAATTGCGAGCATGAAACCTTCTCGGCTTTCCATGTGCCTGCCTTTCCTTCCCCGCCTCTTGAGGCTGATGGGGACCTGCAGAATGCATGCAATCCCACCCGCGACCCAAGGAATCGATTTTGGGACACTGAGAAGAAGAAGAAGAAGAGGAGAATTTTAACGTCGACACCACTGGCACCTCAACCTGGCTTGCAGAATATAGTTGTGGCACCTCGACAATATCGGCAGAGCACGAAATCTAGCCATGAGAAAGACAATGAGATGAATATGCCCCGCAACTCAATGCCACGCTCTCGCTAATGGTGAACACTGTGTGCACTCCCGCTGTTCGAGGCTCTCCCTCTCTCTCTTACCGTCGCGCTCAGGAACGCTTGCCATGTGTCAAGGGGGATGCCACATGGGCTGTTGTTTGTGCCACGAAGGCCAAAAGGTTGGAGGTAATGGGAGCGCCAAAGGGAGGGGAAGGCCCTGGCTGCAAGCATTCGCAGCCACGTGGAGGGTCACCTCTCTCTCTTTAATTGGGACACTGAGAAGAAGAAGAAGAAGAAGAGGAGAATTTTAACGTCGACACCACTGGCACCTCAACCTGGCTTGCAGAATATAGTTGTGGCACCTCGACAATATCGGCAGAGCACGAAATCTAGCCATGAGAAAGACAATGAGATGAATATGCCCCGCAACTCAATGCCATGCTCTCGCTAATGGTGAACACTGAGTGCACTCCCGCTGTTCGAGGCTCTCCCTCTCTCTCTTGCCGTCGCGCTCAGGAACGCTTGCCATGTGTCAAGGGGGATGCCACATGGGCTGCTGTTCGTGCCACGAAGGCCAAAAGGTTGGAGGTAATGGGAGAGCCAAAGGGAGGGGAAGCAGCCACGTGGAGGGTCACCTCTCTCTCTTTAATATAGAATAGATATAGATATAGATAGGGGTCTTGACACCCATTTCTCAAAAACTGTTTTGAAGCTTCATGCAAAGCAAGTATTTTGAGATCAAAAGTCTTCGGTCAGCGAGCGAGGGAGGGACGCAGGGATTCGTTAACGAGGCTGCAGGCTGCTGCAAGTGTTTCATGGGTGTGAGAGTTACGTTGCTTTCACTGAAAATGACGGATTTCTGTACGAGAAAGAGAGAGCGCCACGCTGCCAGCCTTTTCAAATCGCTTTTTCGAAACCGTGACTGGCTGACGTGGCTCGCCAGCCTGGCATTCCCGGCAGCCGTCACTGAAAGCGAGCAGCCTGTCGAGCCCAACGAACTTCCAGTCACGCGCACTCTTTCCAATGCCCTTGTAAAGTAGCCACCGCAGGGCTAATAAGAGCAGTGTGCTTATGGAGCATGGAGGGGTTGCCCCTTGCACTGCAGCCCTACGTCAAATCTCGAATACTTGTAGCCCAATGAATGCGAGCTTACAACGCATGGCCGGTTCTAATAAGTAACACTAAGCGTTTATTAAAAGGGGGTTTTATAGCCCTCTCCCATAGTCCCTTTAAAGGGTTGCACCATTGGAGGGCCCTTCATCGTGCGTACCGAGAGCAGCTGGTGCACCTTGGAGGCAGTCACTGTGAAACTTGCCACATCTTGCTTAAAAGGCGTTTTGGAATTGTGGGGGGTGGTTGAAGCACTCCCCAACTAAAAAGTCGTTGCTCTAGTTGATAAGTGTGGATTTTAGGGGTAGTTGGAGGGTGCTTCAACCTTTCCCGACCTTCACAACCCGACCTTCACAGTCAGGGGGGCAGACCTAGAGGCTAGAACTGCATTGCACTACGCATGACTACAATACATGCGAGCAATTCAAGTGTCACAGGCAGGATTACCACGACTAAGATGACAACACTTCCGTACATTCCACCGGCTAGTTTGACACCATTTAATTGGAGAGAGCAAAAGGTGCATTCTGTTTGTTGACGTGCTTGAAATCTTATGGTGCATGCAAAAATTCTGGTGAGGAATGGGCTCTGGATGAATAGCCACAATCCTCAATCTTTCGACCCCCGACGGCGAAGGAGTCGTCACGTTCATATATGGGACTCGTACATCTTAGACTGAGGACCCTTCACCTGTAAGAAATGGGTGAAATATTTCAAAAACAGGTGAAATGCCCGACAAAAAGGAACCCTGGCACCCACCATGGTAGATTGTTGACAGACACCCTTGCCCTTCAGCTTTTCCAGATTTGATGAATTTCTTGGCATTTTAGTGTATTTTTTGAAGTGTAGCTCACATTTCACCCGTAAAAAGCGGGCAAAATATCCAAAGATGAGTACAATGCCCATCAAAAAGCAACCTTGCAAGCTTCTTCTCACCATATTTGCAAAACATCGAGGTATAATTACATTTTTATCCGATCAAAATTGCAAAATCTCCATTAGATTCTGAGCTTGCCTTGAAGAAAATTAGCAAAATTTTACAAATTTCAATGCTAATATACCGGAAAATGCTTCAAATTTTGACATAAAAACCATTTTTAAAAAAAAGTGTGCCGCTACTTTCTTCGATTAGGAAAACTATTGTTGGCAAGCTGCGATCCCCACTCATGACTCACTCAAGCCTCAAATTCTTTCAGTTTCTTTCACTTACGTCCTTATACATTATTGGCTGCTTCGTGTATTTCCCATAGGGAGGATTCTGGTGAGGCAAGCTATAGACCCCATCGGAGTGTACTTCGTAATACCATCTTGAACCCCACTCAATAACAACAAAGTGGAAAATTTGACTAGGTCACACTTCCCTGCCTTGAAGGTTGCTATCCCTATGACGATTGCTATATGCAATCCTCATTGCAAACTCTATCCTTGCCTTGATGGTTTCTATCATTGCTATATGCAATGATAGCAAACTATACATGAAAATTCTTTTTTTTTTTAAAATGCTCGGTTGAGCTTGAATTGCATTAATCACAAAAAGTTACAAACCGCCCTGGCCTATCCTTTGCACAAGGTTCTCAACAGGAAAAATACATCAAAGGGGTTGCACCTCCCTGACAGCTCTTTCTTGTGTATCTTGCAATGCTCATTCCTTCTACTAAGGAGTTGCCACCAACATGTTTCTAGAACTAAGTTTGTGTCCAAAGGTTTACACTTCTTTTGAAAGTGTAACACATTTTTGGACTGCCAAATTGCTCTCAAAGCTATAGCTCTCACTATACAAATGTCAATCAAGAGATCCTCATTGTCACTGCACCTAGAGCCCATAGCTAGGTCGTGCCTAAAGAAGGGAGTTTATAGATGTGTGTACACCCACCTGCAGACTGTGCCCATGAAGACTCTGAGTTTTGGACATCCCCAGAACAAGTGCGTGAGGGTTTTAGTAGGGTGTTTGCATCTGACATAGGTGCCATTGCCTAAGCCTCTTGCTATCGCCTTATCTCCCATTGGCATGAATCCAAAAAGGATTTTCCAAAGGAAAACTTTGTCACGGTCTTTGCATTTGGCCTTCCAGATGTTTTCAACTACTTGGCTCCATTTGATTGCAATTATCTTTCACTCCAGGAGGAGATTCTCATCTGAAGATTACTTGAAAAAGTCTCAAACCTAACCCTTCTTCTTTGCTCCACACCGCTAGATTGGAAAGCTTGGAAATGGCATGGAGAAAGGCTTTTTAGTTTGCTTAAGACTAAAACAATTTATGAAAAGATCTTCTCTATAGAGGATATATCGAACACCTCAACAGGATCTGGACTAAACATGAAAATTCTTGACGTCTCCTTAATTGTGCTAGATAGAATTCAAATGTCAAGTTAATAGCCATATGGTCGTCAAGCAAGGGACAATTATCATCAAGCAAGAGCTACACATGGGCAAAGGTTAATGAGCACTCACACTACACAGATTAGTCTAACAAGGGCCAGGGCACACAAGAGCAAGATGTTGGTGGTACGATCGTAAGTATGTAGGAATATTAGCAACATCTCAACTATATGCCCAATTCCATAAGGAGGAAGGGGCTCAAAGGAAAATAAATTTTTCATGAACATTAACCACACATCCATATTATAGTGTGTTTATAAAATGAGGACAGATGCCCCATCATCCAAACCTCACTTGCTTCGACATTGGGGTCAATAGAGATAGCCTCAATGGAGCTTGACTATCAACTTGCGTGCACGAAGTCAGGAGGGGTATATAACATGCATCTTAGCAATTAAGTTATTGTTCAATGCTGCTTGAGGGAAATAGCTTTGGAACTTCAAAAAACGTATCCCCTTTCAAGTATTTTTTCACATACCTAGAGATGACACACCCATGACATCATATTTTCCTTGGAGATTGGCATCAATCCGCATAATTGTAGATGCCAATCCGCATAGCTGTAGTAACGTTTGAAGTATCAAACATAGGTCACGATTAGAATAACTTGGTCCTTACCAACTAAGCTATGGCCTATGGGCATCGGGCATTTTGCAACTAGGGTTTTTTTTTTTGAAAGAAACATAAATTTGTATGAAAAGAGAGGAGAAAAGGGAGTACAAGGCCTCAAAGGTAGGGAAAGAGGTAGTCCCATCAAGGGGTTACAAAACACTACAAGAATCTGCCAGAATAGGTCTTACTCTAGAATAAAATCACAAATGCTCAGTTTCTCCATTGATTACAAGGCAGACATCTTTGGATAATATACAAAGGATCAGAAGGCACATCCGCAATACTCTATAGAGAGAACTTGGCTAAAGACTTCATTTCAGCTATGAATAAGTAAGAGATTTTGAACTCAGAAACATTGTACAGGGCATCCAATCTTTGAATCCAGGCAAACTAAATGTATGCATTTCTCCATAGATTGCAAAGGGGAATATCTAGATACTTGCGTTCTTCAATCAACAATTCCAAAAAAGTAAAAGGCTGAGGATGGAATGCTAAGCATGCTATGGTGATACTTTGTTGAAGAGGCTTCAATTTTGGACACTTCATAAAAAGGTGAATGATTTCTTCCTGCTCCCCACACCTGGGACAGTATCCATTACCAATGCCATCTTTCAAATCCCTCTTTGTTGTCCATAACCCCTGATGCAAAACCAGCCAGCCAAGCACTGAATGCTTAACTCGGATAGGAAAGCTCCAGATAGCTTTAAACTTGTACATCCATTGCTTGCTACTCTAGGACACTCTCCATTTTTGCTTAAGTTTAGCCTTGAGGGAGGCATCAAATTCAGGAATGAAGTTTAGCTTCTTAAACATTTGGTCAACAACATATAACAGTGGGTTGCTCTTGCAAGGGAGACTCCTGGTTGTCTTGAGATCGTGAATGAGGAGTAGTCTATTAATGATTTATGCAAGACAGCCAGAAGACATATGGTATTTATAAAAAATGTCATTTGGAGACAACAAATGGCCTTGATGTGGACATCTCCCCAAGTCCTTAATCCTTTCTTGAAGTCTTTGTGTGCTTTGATGTTAAGAGCTACCCTATCCTTGAATGGAAGGTGTCCAAACTAGATAGAGTCCTGCATAAAGACAATAGGGTTAGCCAACAGGTTAGTAGGGATTTGGCAATATTTCTTTATCGCTAACCAAGAATTCCAGAATCTGGAAGAGACAGACTACGTGGGGCATCTAATTTCAATGGGAGCAGTCATTATATCCCAAATGGATAACTCTTTCCAGACTTTGTAGCTTTTCAAATGACATTTTGCTGCAGAATCTTGAGAAGGCAAACACAAAAGTCATTAGACTCAACAAATCTAAAAACCCATTCATCAACAAGCTTAACAACCATTTTGTCAAGATCCAACACTCCCAGCCCTCTTCTAGATTTGTGCATACAACATGTTTTCGAAGCAACCTTTGGTACTTCTGTTCCAAGATCATCACCTCCCCAAAGAAATCTTCTTGAGAGCTGAATGACCTAATTTAGTTGGACCTTGGAGGGCGCCCAACAAGAGATAAAGTAGATCAAAGAAGGTAGTAGGCAATGGTTCAAGACAAACACTCTAGAAGACAAGTTGGGTTGCATATTTTTCCATTGAAAAACCTTCTTCTTGAATCTATCTAAAACCTAATTCCATCTCTGTTCCATAGTTGCTTTGAACCCCATAGGTATGCCCAAGAGCCTAAACATTTGACCATCTGGAATGATCTGGCAACTAGCATTATTGATTGAGATAGGCACTTGTCCATTAGATGACTTGAACCTAGTCTTGAAGTGATTAATAATGGAGCCATTGGGGCAAGGCAAAACAGATTGAGACAATCTAAAAACCCATTCACTGAATCACTGTCAGCATGCATAAGAGCATTTGTATAATCATCAAACTGTTGTAGGCATAATGGACAAGGGGCTCCCTGTATATTGATCCCTTTGATCTTACCTTCACTGATTCTGTCCTTGATGAACCACTTCAATGCATCTAAGGAAATGGCAAAGAATAGAGGAGCTAGTGGGAAACCCTACCTGATATATCTCATGAGGAGAATTGTGTCTGTCAGATCACCATTCATTGCAATCCTTGCATAAGCATTCCCAAACAACACATGAACAAATTTAATAAATTTCTTCCCAAAACCAATGTCATGCATAGATTGGAGAACGAAGTCCCACTCCATTCTATCATAATAAGCCTTATGAAAGTCTACTTTAGAAAAGTAAAAGTCCTGACCAACATCCAGAGCATGCTCAATGCCTTCCCAAAGAGTGATGATGGAATCAAGGATAAACCTGCTTCTTATGAAACCTTTTTGTTCTTTAAGCATAATCTGGTCTATCATAGGGGTTCTAGCCAAACACAAGGCAAAAATCTTATAGAGGGTTGTCGGACAGTTAATAGGCCTCCAATAAATCAGATCCTCATTACTTCCTTTTTTATGTATGAGTTTCACAACTCCGATGTTGATACTAACAAGAAGAGCCCATTTCCTAGTGGCTTCTTGCCAAATAATAGAGAGATAGGGGACTAGAAAGTCCTGATATTCGATAAAAAACTCATTAGGGATGCCATCAATTCCATGTGACTTACCATATTTTAACTTGGAGATAGCTTCTCTAAACTCCCCCTCAAAGACGGGCTGATCCAAAAGCTTAGCATATTGAGAGGAGACCGTTTTCTTCCTCTTTAGATCTATTTGATCTCTTGCTTCCTAGATGCCCCTATTTCTCTTGGGGGGCTCAAAAAAGATATTGGAAAAGAACTTATGAGCAATAGCCATATTCTCTTTGTGAGAAATGGCTAAAGAACCATCTTTCAAAAAAGGGATAAAATCCTTGGATTTTTCTTTTTCAACAAATCAAACATGTTTTTAGTAGGTCTATCCAACTTACCAGCCCAAAACCCTCTAGTATAGACAAGGGCACCACTAGCGTCTAAGAGCTCTTCCTATCTAAGACTTTCTATCAAAGTCAGGAGTTCAGAAGTAGGAGGATCTGAGTAATTGGGACTTTCTTCTAGTTGAAGAATTTGGCTAGCTATCATCATTCTCCTCTTAGCCCTGGTTTGTTTGGCTATCTTCTTATAGTAGGTATGCAGGAGTTGTTGAACTTTCTTGACAAAATTTTCCTATGCAGTAAATGAAGAAGTAGCAGTTCCAAACTCAAAGAAGAAAATACTTTTGATTTTTTCTCTTATGAACTTCAACTTAAGCAGTGACGAATCAATATGAACACAACCAGCTCTATAATTATTATTTGATCTATTAAGTTAAAAAAAAACTGGTTTATGATCAGAAAGTAACAGAGAAGAATCAGACTTACAATCCACAGACCAATGATCTTGAAGCAAACTGATTGTCATGTACACTTTGTATAACCTTGCAGCCCTATAGCAGGCACCACTTTGTTTATTGCTCCAAGTGCATCCACAATTCTTTGATACATCCACCAAATCAAGTTTAGTGGCCATGTCATCCTAGATCTCTATTTTCTTTCCATATAGGCACAATACTGTCTTTTAAATTTCCACCATGTTGAAGTCACCTACCAAAGTAACAAGTTTAGCAATCTGAGAGATATCTTGCCAGTTGGTGCACCTGTCAGAGACAGAGTTTGGAGCATAAACATTTACAAGAGTGTAATTGAAAGGAGCTTTGAGGGAGATAGCTATCCAGTTCCCCATATTAGATTTTATGACCTCTGAGACATAATTTGCATACTTATGTACTAGTCCAATTACATCACCACCTTTACTTGCAGAATGCTCAATACAGAACAAAACATGGTTAGGACGGATTCTTTTTAGATTATCCTCCAAAGGATTCTTGGAGGCCTTAATTTCCTGCAAGCAAATGAAAATAGGGACAAGGCTAATGTCCAAAAGTTATTTCTTAATTGCCAAAGCCCTGACAGGATCAATCAAGCCTTTGCAATTGAGAGAGAAACCTTTCAAATTTGGGCACTTCATTTTTTGTTGGTTTTGGAGGGTTTGGCTTGAGACTCTTCTTGGGTCATTGTTCTTTTCTTTCTTTCTCTTGCTTTTTCCTAAATTCTGCTTTGGGAGGGATTCGTCTTTTGCTTGGGTCATATTGGTATCAGCCAGAGGTTGAGGAGAGGCTGCTAGTAATTGTTTAGAGATTTTATCACGATGATCCAGTTCCACCAAGAAAGCTTGTTGATCTTCTTCCTTTGTCATTGAATTGAGTGTTCTCAATACCCTCATTGCCACTTTCTTATTCATTGCCATATGAGGAGCAACATCGAGTCTGCACATTAGGGCTAGGGGGAGTTTCTTTGTTGAGCCAGAGCCTTTATCCTCTAGCCCTACCTCATGGTAATTAGCCTGCCGATCGGATTCTTGTTAGTTTGGGGCCTTTTTGTACTCAAATCTTCAGCCAGTTCTATCAAGGGGTCAAATACTTCTTCAATCAGAAAATCAAATCTATTGTTAGTTCTTGGGTTAGAGGGTTTGGGGGCTTTGTTATTTTAACTAGCATTCCCCTTGGGAACATGTTGGAATTGTTGTTTGTCACTTGAGAGAGCAGTTGGTCCTTTAGCCTTATTGAGGACATGACATTCTTTCATAAGATGTCCTTGGGCATGGCAGTGGAAGCAGGTTTTGGGCAAGTTCCTATACAGAATCTTCTGAGAATGGAGTAGAAATCCATTGATGTCTTTAATGGAGATTTCATTTTCCAGGGCTTTGCTTATGTCTACTTCTATTAGGACCTGTGGATGCCACTTGGGGTTGATTGCCCCTCTAGATTTTTGCCCCAGAACTTTCCCAACCATGCTCCCTATATTCCTCAGCAAAAGGTAGAAGGCTATATCTCTCCCAGTCCCATCAACTCCTTGTTCAGACCCTCCTTTTCTGGAAAATCCACCCGCATTGGGACACAAGAAGGCTTATCCCCCTTAGGGTTGAATCCTTTGAACCATTTGAAGAGAGAGAGTGGGGTACTCTTTATCAGCCATTGTCCTTCATACAAAACGTGCAACGCACTGTTAGAATCCTCGAAGAAGAACATATAGTAATTATTAGGGAGATATTGCACATGATAGGGGTTCACATTTCTGCTCACCCAATTAGAGGAGATCCAGCTCTTCAAAGCATCCAGAGGGGGTCTGGGTCCATGGCACAAGCAAATGAGGACTTTATCACTAAGCTGGTCAAACCTTTTTTCAAGATCATGTTTAATTTATCAATCACTAGCGCTTCAAGAGGGGCAAGGGGTTCAACAGTTTGATTGCTCTCATCCATGTTAGACTCATCAGAATTAGAGTATATATTAGGTCCTGCATCGTCAGGATACTCCTTAGGGAAGCTTTGTTCTGGAACTACACAACTTGAAGGATTAGGCCTTGGTTGGGAAGTACTAGGATTCACATTCCCTACCAGTTGATGTTCCCCTGATGAGCAGTCACATTTGCCCAAAACAGACTATCCATAGAGCTATTAGGAAAAACCATACCTTGTTCCTTCAAAAAGGAGGGTCTGAACAAGGAGTTGATGGGACTGTGTTGGAGCATTGTTTTCGTGATGTCAGCATAGGATGACATCTGGGTGCACAAAGGCATAGACGAAATGTGGGGCACTAGAATGTTTGCACTTTCAACAGGTCCATGTCCCAAGAGAGCTTGAGCATTCTAAAGTAGACTTGGCAGCGCTCTTTGTTCTAGCACCAAGGGAGGTTGTTGCATAGCCATGGAGGCTCTAGGCATTGGAGGGGCATAAGAGTGAGTAGTGTCGAGGAGGCTATGAGAAAGCAGGGGAACCACGCCATTGAGGAGAGCATCTTGGAGAGACATCTCCCTTCGCCTAAAGGGGAAAGGGGAAAGGGTGTGTTAGTCGAGGCGAGTGAGTCTTGAAGAACTTTGAAAGCTGGAGTGTATGGAGCATGTAGATCAAGGTGACGAACATGCATGCATAGAGGGTCGCTCTCATTGCCCGTTCCATGGCAATTAGGGTTTTGATTTGTCTAGGAGATGTGATAATTTTAAATTTCATGCGTTTACGCAAAATGGTTAAGAAATTACTCACACGTGTTGAATAAGATAATCTGTTTGACAAATGACCAAAAAATGTGCATAAAGTAATGAGCTTCACTCGAAGCACAAGAAAGTTTGATATTGCTTTTTTATGGTCGTCCTAGGCCTAGTGGCAAGAAGGACAAAATATGAAGGTGTGGCGGCACTTGGCGGCATATGACAAAACTGAAAAGGCAAAGCAGCCTTGAGCTATCTTTCGTTTTCAATCATTCCTCGAACGCACGCAGCTACGTCTTGCTCATTTGATGGGCACAATTTGGTACATTGCGCGCAGCCATTTGTCCGCCCACATCTGGACAAGACAGCATGCCCCCTCTTTAAAAATACCGGTAACTCTCACGAGCACCCTTGGGCCTTGAACTCTTGCCATCAACACGTTGGATTTTTCTCCTAGGCTAGAATGAATGCACGCACTTTTTATTCCCCCACCCCTTTACACCGCCTCACTCATTCTTTTCTACACAAGACCACACACCTTATGAGCAAACCCTTGACTCTTTTTGAGTCTTGACTCTTGACTCTTTAGTCTCTATGCTTTTGCTCAATGCCCTATGCCATGTCATAAACGAGAAAGAGACCAAAAGTACATGAGTTAGGTAGCACTTCCTTGTGTACACTAATTCTCCTTGGAAGCACAAGTCAGTCAATGCTCGGGAAAAACCTAGGTTTAATGTAATCCCACCTACCAAAATTTGAAATTTACCTCTAAGTTTTATACTTTGAAGGTGAGAAAACTTACGAAAATTTGAAAAAATTAGTGTAAAAACCTTCAAATTTTGTCAATTTACCTTTGTTGTTTCACCTATGTAGGTTTGCCAAGTTTTTGGAAAAAAGTTTTTTTCGAGCACTGAAGTTAGTGTCTGTGAAAGGTTTGCCTTAGTTTAGGCGAGACACGGTGGAAAATCCCAATTAGCCAATTTCAAACTAGATGAACGGAAGAAAAACTCGTAAGAAATACAAACAATCCACTACTTCAAAAAGCTTGCAAATTTGCAAGGATCTATTGAAACTTCGAGATCTCATCTTTACCAAGAGGAAGTCTGACCGTTTTGGAAACAAGGCTTTCTCAAATATTGGCACAAGTTTGATCAAGGTTGCTCTAGACTGGGAGAGATATAACCAAAAATAACTCGCAACTTCATGCTATGGTGATTAATTTGGGCAGTCTCTATCAATAGCTCAAGGCACATCCTTCCTAAACGGTAAAATCACATTGAGGTGTTCATTCATAGCCAACACAATTTGAAAGCGTTTTGTCTTTCGCTTGATAAATAGTGTAGGATTGACCTCGTCCGTAAAAATATTGTTCAAACAGCCTCTCCAATTGCCCTCAACCAATTTGCAAATTCACGAAGATCATAAAGAGAAGAAGGGAGGTTGTATACAAAGAACTAGTTTCTCTAGAAAATGGGGTATAAATGTCTCTCAATTGAAAGTTGTACATCTTTGAGCCAGGCTCATACTGGAAGAAGACATAGCTCTATGACACTCAACTTTCTTCTTCAAGCAATGGTGGGAAATGACCAACTTAAAAAAGAAATGTTTAGATCCCTTAGATGGAAGAACTCTAGAGAGAAGACCCCTTGTTCAAAGGAGATGATCCCAATGTCTCAACGGAGTCTCAAAATCTAGAACTAATTTGAAAGCATTTTGAGAGGTTGTTTAGCCCACAAGAGTGCATCATGTTGGAATAAGGATTGCAGGGAAACACACACAACTTGGATAAGACGAAGGAAGCTCAAGGCACACAACAGAGAGTAGTATTACTTAGTATGTAATGGAAAGATAAGATAGCCTAGAGTGATGGGCATATATACGATGCTCGGGGGGAAAAACCTCCTAGTGAGGGAAAAAATGCCCCGGCGGTCCTAAGTGTGTTCACATCACTACCACATGTATATGGTAACAAATCCTCCTTGGGAGTGATGCGGTGAATGAGAGTTGGCACATAAAGTATAGGGAAGTGCCATGCCCTAAGGACATGATCAGGGGAGTAGGCCCAAATCTTTGCAGAAAGCTTCGAACTTCTCACGAGACAATGCCTTTGTGAAAAGATCTACGAGGTTGTCTTGTGTTGGCACATAAGCCAAGTTGATCTCTTCTGCTGAGAGTCTCTCCCAGACCCCGGGGGATTCACCATGGAAAACGTATCGCACCACGTAAGTACAAGGGAGGGAGTTTTTTTTATAAGTTACATAAGTGTATAAGTTAGGGGCAAACCCCCAATAATTTATCTCCTAAGCTTAAAAATAAGGGAGGGTGTATCATATTTATTGGTTGGGGGGGGGGAGTGAGAAAAGGAAAAAATGAGAGGAAGTTTTTGTGTTTCAAAATCATTGCTTCCCAAAAGATTCTTCCCTTGAACTTTTGAGTCAATAGCTACAAAGATCCATGCAAAAACTAACACTGCTTTGTATCAATTGATTGTTTTGTGATTATAGTTCATGTATTGAGGGATGAAAGCTATAAAGAGTTTGTATAAATGAAAATTTACACGAAGAACCTAGCACAACTATATGACCATGTTTTTTGAGTAATTTAGATGGGGTAGAATTGGATGAGTAGTTAGAGTGCAAGTTGAACGGGTACATAGTTTGAGAGTCAAACTAAGACACATTGAGAGTACATCTAGTTATCAACATAAGTGGTTCCTTAGTACGTTGCCAGTCACTATGCTTCACGCTCTTTGACTAGTTTTACTCAGTTAGATCATGTGAGACCTAAATTTTATATGTAAGATAAGGGTATGATAATTTTTTGCATTGATTGTCGTATAAGCGTAGAAAGGGGGGTCATGTTCCCTAATATGAGTCGTATATAGGGGTTTTATCAAGTTGTCCGCTCGCACGTGGCGTCCCGTTTTATATATAGAGTGAATCCCCCGGGTCCCAGACATAGTGGTAATGCACCTCAATGTGCTTTATGCGAGCATGAAAAATTGGTTTTCTCGCAACTGCTAATGCGCTCTGACTATTAGGGTAGATGATGTTGGTAGTGTCTTGTCTAACACCCAAATCAGCCATAAGATGTTTGAGCCATACACACTCAACCGTAGCTGTGAAGAGTGCCCTGTACTCAATCTCAATTTTGGAAGTGGCCACAGTAGGTTACTTCTTGCTCAACCATGATATGCATGAACTACCAAGTAGTAAGCAAAAGCCACTCATGGACACTTGTGTGTCATAACAACCAGTCCAATCCGAGTATGAAAAAGCATGTAAATCTGGCGGCAATGATCCTTCCTTGGGATAAAACAACCCAAGATATAAAGTGCCATCCAAGTAGCGAAAGATCGGCTTGACAGCGTGCCAATGCTTAGACCCTGGGCTATGCATAAATCTGCTGACTTGTGAGACTGCAAACTGAATATCCGGTCTCATGTTGCATACATAAATAAGGCATGCATAGTTTGGTAAAGAGTGGCATTGGCTGGATCACCAACATAATGAACACTCAATTTCAAGCCTATTTCAACGGGAGTGGCAATAGGTTTGCATTCCTCAAGTCCAAACTTACGTAGCAATGTCTCTATGTAACTTTTTTGACACAAGGCAATACCACCATCACACTACTTAAACTATAAACCCAAGTAATGATGCAACAACCCCAAATTTTTCATCTTGAAAGTAACATTTAAATCAGACTTAAATTCAACAATATGTGCCTCATTCAGATTGCTGATAAGCAAATCATCCACATATAGAACAACAATGAGAAGTACCTCATCCTCACGCTTTACATACAATGTGGTTTCTGTTGGACTATTATGAAAGCCTCGTTTGACCAAATAAGTGTTAGCTTTCTCATACCAAGCTCGAGGAGATTGCTTCAACCCATACAAAGATTTCTTACATTTGCACACTTCATCCTCTTGTCCTTTCTTGACAACAACATGAGGCTGCGTTACATAAACTTCCTCAAATATGTCACCATTCAAGAAAGCTGTAACAATGTATGATTGATATACATCCTGACCAAATGAGCTATCGATGCACATAGAAAACGCACAATAGTCATACAACAAGTGGGAGAAAAAGTCTCTTCATAATCTATGCCTTTCTGCTGTGCATAACCCTTTGCAACAAATCGAGCCTTATAGTGATCAATCTCATCATTTGGCTTGCGTTCCAACTTGTAAACCCACTTCGTACCAACGGCCTTTGTGCCAGGAGGTAAATCACATAAAGTCCACGTGTCATTTTCTAGTCATTTTCTATAAGTGCATCATATTCTGATTGCATGGCAACCATCCAATTTTATGAATTCTGTGCTTCATCTAAAGTCTAAGGTTCCTCAATATCACATAAATTGGAAACAACCAAAGCATAGAAAATCTTATGCATAAGATGCATGGCAAGAACCTCAATGAGTACGACTAGACAAAAGTGCATCCAATTTACTGTCACGCAAAGTATGCACCAACCATTTTGGCATACCTATAGCCTGCTCATTCTCAGCCCTTTCCTCATCAAGTATATCATGTACATCTACATTGGAAATTGGCTGATCTATAACATTTTCAAAAACAACTATAGGCTGTATATTTGCCTCATTGGAATCTATATTTGAACTTCCACCACTGAAAAGAGGCAAAAAACTGTCATAAATGTCTTGTGAGCTTACATTAATGTCTCTAGTACATGACAACAAGGGTTGAACATAATCTTCCACAATCACAATATCCCGTGAAACCAAGATACAATTTATTTGCGGATGGTGCAACCTGTAACCTTTGCTTTCAGCACTATAACCAACAAAAATGCACTTGATAGCCTTATCATCCAATTTTTTGTGCTACATTTGTGGCACCAAAGCATAAGACAAACACCCAAAAACGCGCATGTGATCAATAAATGGCTTCTTATCATGCCATGCTTCATATGGAGTCACAGACTGCAAAGATTTTGTAGGACACCTGTTGAGTACATAAGTGGCACACATGATGGCCTCAAGCCAAAACGAATGTGGCAAAGCTTGACTTTTGACCATACATCTTGCCATCTCCATAAGCGACCTGTTCTTCCTTTTGATAACACCTCAAGAGCTCTCACCAAAGAGTGCTCTCAACAAATGAGCTTGAGAACCCTAATTTCTTTTACACACTGCCTTATATACCTAGGGTAAAAATATGCATTGTCCAGGCGCCCAAGGCCTTTAGGGCTCCACCACTTACTGAATCCGCCACCTAGGCACACTAACCGACCTGTTCTTTACATCTTGGAACTCCCATTGAGCCCGTTAACATTCCCCCTTCCGATTTTAATGCCTGTCCTTGGGCACTATTGAAAAGTGTCCGTGGAGGCTATGGAAGGTTTTTGATTGGTTGTTGATGGGCTAATTGTCTTCATTTATCGTTGAATTTGTTGATGAGGTTCAATTTACTGCAGCATCTTGATTGGTCCAAATATGTCTGATGTGAGAGATGATGTTGCATTTGTCAGTTGTAATAGCATAATGATAAGGCTGCTGTTTATTTATGAAAAGTATCTACAAGGGAAGTAGAATGATGAGGTTCTAAATTAGGGTCTATTACCTAGATGATCAAAGGGAAAAAACCCAATGGAAAAAAGTGCCTTTGGGATACGTGCATTATTGGAGTACTTAATAGCATGGGAAATATTAATAAAGTACTCAAGGGATTATTTTCTGATAGATATGGAATTAAAAAGGCAGCAAATATAAGAGGGTAGCATGATGGAACATTGGTTTGCCTATTGTAGTCCACTTAAGTTGCATAGGTAGAAGCAAAAAAGAGTGTCTAATGCATATGTCCAATGTTGGGACATCCTATTTATGCATACACAAAAATTCATGGAAAACAATATACTCTGCAAGAAAGATTTTGAGGGGTTCTTCGAAAAGATGGTGTAGCTATAAAAGCATATGACATGGATTTGCAAGCTGGCACTCCTTGAAGAATGGTTTTTTTTGACGAGGATATGTGCTCTCATCTTACTGTGCACTGTGCGTGAGTGTTGGACTCTATGACACTCCACCAATTGTAAGTTAGTAGACTTTGACTCTTATGCTCATCTCATCCAGCATGAGCGACATGACTTAGGTATGGTTAACTCTTCCAGCTTGAGTGTAAGCCTAATAACTACGACTCTTAGCAAAAAGTTAAATATGACTTGAACCTTTGGAACTAATGCTTTGGTCATTTTTTGGCTTAGCAACCCACTCTGACTATGCCAAAGAGTGTTTTTTGCACCCTAACGACTTGAATTTTTACATTCTTGTGCTTACTACCTACAAACATTTCTTTAGGTAAAAGTAAGGTTGAATCCTCAAAAAGAGGATTAATGAAGGACCAAGTTGGAAATGAAGATTTCTTTTGCCATACCTGTTTTATCTTCTTCAAATTTGCATTCTTGTTGGTTGGGTTGTCCTTCTTTGATTTGAAGATTCCATTATCTGTTTGATTCTTCGATTGAAGGCTTTCCTTTGAAGGCTTCACTTGAAACTTCACCTGCTCTTCATGATTTTGCATGCTAAGGGTAGCAACCATTTCTTCTTGACTTGTAGCCTTACCCATGATTTCTCTATTATCAGGATTGCCTGGAGTAAGCTCTAGAATACTCTGGATGTTGTTCGCAACCATATTGCTCTTTGCTTCTTTATCCAGTAGAGCATTGCATCTGACACTTGCTCCTTTTGTACTGCTGAGTACTATAGCCATGGTCTCATCTTGAAGATCTCTGTCCTGCTTTTGCCATGGCCTCATCTTGATCTAACTGTGTCTCTATGAAGGGTGGATTGAGTCTCTATTTTCCAATCTAACTTACATCGGCTGATTCAACTGGCAATGAGTGATTCATCTTTGAACTTCCTATTTCTTCCTGGTTGTTTGCAACCTTGTTCTTCTTTACTTATGGCTTTGGTGGCATTCTCTGCTCAATAGATTTCATGCTTGCTCTTTAATCTGTTTTATCTACACTTGTTGCTATTGTTTGATTTTCTTTAAGCTCTTCTAAAGTTATGTTCAATGGAGATGAATCATCTTTAATAAGATTTGCTTTGATATCAGTCTCCATTTTAATTGTGCTTGAGGAATTTGTGCTGTTGTCCGCGGGTGACTATGGTTGGTCTTCATTCTTGGTTGTCTTTGAGAAGACTCCACCTTGTTTGCATTTTGTATCTTTAAGGCCTTCTGAGATAGTGGCCCTCCCAATATGAGGCCATCAAGTACATCTTTTACTGTGATCACATGGAACTGGGCTGTAATGTTCTGTAAACTTACTTCATTGGTGGTGGAGATGAACATTCTGCTTGTTTGTCTCCAGATATGCTCACAAATTCAGGAGCATCTTCCAGCTGTGGTTGTTCACAAATTTTCCAAGTGCAAAAGGACATGAAGTTCTTCTCTAACTAAAAATCTAGCTTTACTTTACTTGAGAGTTTTTCTTCATTCTCACCAACAATGTTGCACTTGATCATCTTAGGATTTCTTTCTGTATCGACTGATTTTGTTGTCATTAGGGCCAAAAATGCCTCAAAAAGGCATGTGTAAGGAATTGGTTAAGTTGCTAATTAGCGGAGCTGTTGACGGTCAAAACGGCTCCAAATTTGACCGTTTTGGGTATTCAAAGAGTATATACGCGATTCAAAGCGTATCTAAGTACATATCGCAACATATCATAAAAGATATCGTTTTCACACTATTCCTTTGTGGTTTGCCTCAAAGTTTGTCCTCATTCAAGTGACTTGGTGGCAAACAATTATTTCTCCTAATTTTTAATGAGTTCATTCTCTCTCTCTCTCTCTCTCTCTCTCATTTTTCCATGGCCTTTTATCTAGCTCTTTTGACCTTCACGAGATTTTCCTCCACTCTGCTAATGCTTTTAGCTCTTGAAGTGGACTCTATAGATTTTGCTCTGGAGCCTTTAGCTCTCTTAAAAATAATTATCCTTACTAAGAAGTTCAATTTGCAAGACAATTTTACAATAGCTTTAATAGAAATAGATTGTGGTAGGAGATATCAGAGAGAAAATACCTTCTGCAACTCATCCTCATCAATGACTATTTCTAGTAGGAAGTTGCACGTGGAACCCGAACAAAGCGATGGAAGGGGGTGTGAAAATGCTTAAAGTGCTCCTATCGTGTTGTGAGGGATGTGGAAGAAATGCGCTAAGGGAGCCCAAAAGAAGCAATAGAAGGGGGAGTGAGAATGCTAAAATTACTCCTATCACCTGGTGTTGGTTGTGGAAAAATTGAGAGCACTTTGGGGTTGAAACGTGCACGTAGGGGTGGCAGTTGGCTTATATCCATACTAAAAAATATGATCTTTGGTGCCACATGGCACCAAGTGACGTATGCCACTAACAACAACGATAACTTGTACGTACGGTTGGGTATATAAAACTTGCATACGTGTTCATTTTCCACCCACCACAAAACTCTCCCCTTGCTTTTGAGGCATTTCTCCAACCTCTCAACCTAGCCCTGCATGATGCAATAGCTGTGTCTCATACTTTCTTAAATCCCTATAGTTGCTTAGTTTGGGTCAATATTCTCACTTGTGTCTCCCCTTACCCTACACAATGCGAGAGCGATGGTTTTGGATTTCAGGAACTTGCTTCATTTAGACCAACTTCTTCACTTGGGTCCTCCCCTCCACGCATGACACGATACCACCTGTTTGGGATTTCAAGAACACCCCCCTTCGCTTTGTTCGGATAGCCTTCCCCATCCGGGTCTCCCCCTACACGACGTGATAGCAACAATTTGAGAATCTTAGAACCTCTCCCATCGCTTTGTTTTGGTTGTTGGACTCTTTGCAGTGACATCCCTACCCTCATGATGCAATGGAGGTGTTTAATAAATTCAAGAAACACTTTCCTTGCTTCATTCATGCAAGGCTACTTTGTGATCCAACACCCCCTCCTGCAAAGCAGCTCTTACTTTCTAGCTCTTGGTTCTCTCCAAGTTGTCTCACATGGCTAGAACATACCTGGTATCAATCAAATCCACAAGAACTTAACAAAGTCTGGACTATCCTACATTAAGCAAAATTAGACATAGTGACAATCTCAATAGTACCCACTCTTTCAGATTTTTCTAACTCTTCAAAGTAAAATGCTAACTTTCACATATTGCAAAATTTGATGATTTTGACATCATCGATGCATCCCGAACGCCGAAAAATCCCAAAAACGGTTGGCTACATGTCCCGTTTCGACATCCGGATAGGCGTTATCACCCAAACAAGGCATTTAGAAGCACTTTCCCACATGACACGATAGTGGGGGTAGTGACAATATCACTGCCCCCTCTATCGCGTCGTGTAGAAAAGTGCCTCCAGAGGCCTTTTCTGGGTCATAACGACCTCTCCGAGTGTCCAAACAAGGCATGTAGCCATTCGTTTTTGAGGTTTTTGGGCGTTCCGGATGCATTGATGGTGTCAAAATCATCAAATTATGATGTATTTGAAAGTTATATTTTTTATATCATAAGATAATGAGTTTTGACGTTAAGTATTAGATGATTATGGCTTTTGAGATAGAACTTTAGCATATGATAATGGTTCTCACTTATTCTTTTGTCATTACATAAATAAGAAAGTCCTTAGATTTATATTTCTAGCTTATATGATAGCACCTTCTTATATGTCCTATAATGGTTCAATCTAAGATGTTGAAGTCCAAGTCATCACTACCCTTCGTCATGTGCCCAAATCACCACCACTAGATCAACCCAAACCAAAGAGGGAAAGGGTCTTTGAGGATCAAGGATCCTCATATGCAAAAATAAAAGGTAAGAGGATCCTCCCCATTACTCTTTTTACTTCAAATCATGAGGCAAAGTCACCACTACCCTCTCATGAGCCTAGACCACTACCACTGGATCAACCTGCACCAAAGAGGCAAAGGGTCTTTGAGGATCCAAGATCCTCCGATGCAAAAACAAAAGTGAATTTTCATGTTTGATTACCTTATGCCACAAGAGTTGTGTACATTTTTGTTCACTTTGTCTACATGAACAGACATCCTCTCGGGCTTATATTTTTGTACTCAATCATTTAATAAAAACCATTTGATTCTTAAATTTGTATCATGGTCTCATTCAGATTTTATATTACAATAAATAGTGATCACATCAACAAGGTACAAAAGACTTGTTTATGATTGCAAAATGTAACAATTACATCAGGGGAGAAATCAACACCATATTAGAGAATTTGGGAATTTCTCAATCCCCACTTTCAAAATGAGCTTAAGGTTGGACCACATGGCCAAGTCTTAGCCAAAGTATTAGCCAAAGTTTTGTGAGCATGGCTTGAAAGATCTTTTCAAATACTACCTTTTGGAAGGAGTTGGCCTTAAAAAATAGTTTGGGATTTTTCCATATAATCAAATCTTTAAGACATTGGTGATTCCCAAGTTGGCTCTAAAGTCTCAAACTCTTTAATGTGGTGTTAATCCACTTTATCTTAAGTCCTTAAGCCCTTTTTGCAAGTGCCTTAGCTGTAACTCTTTTTGGGAAAAGGCATGTGAAGCATGGAGTTGAATTCTCCATCCTTGTACAACTCTACTCACAACAATGCTATCAACGTTGAATCTATAATGAGGGGATGCTGTATCAAGAAGCTCAAGGGTTTCTCTCTTGTTCTATATCTCCATTTGTGGTTACTATAGGGTCCCTAGTCTCAGTGAATGAATGGACTATTATTACTAATTCAAACTCTAAAAGATTCTCCTCATAGTCTAGAGAAGTCCAACTACCTAGCTTGCTTCTCCACCTCCTCTAGTCATAGCCCAGAACTAATGAATGAAGAACTAGTTGGCATAAGATATAGAGTTCGGGCTTATTGTACAACTGATATTTCCACGAATATGGAAAGTTTCCTTGGTACCCCAACCCTCTGCAAGTACAATGTCCAGTTTAGTTGTAGGTAGTTTTCTATAATGCCACGCGGTCCATAATTTATGCAAATCAATTGTTTGAAACAAGTACAATGTCCAACTTATTTGTAGGTAGTCTTTGATAAAGCCGCATGGTCCTTGATTTCTGCGAATCCACTATTTGAAACAAGCCATAAACACATGGAAAGGCAAGAACCATTGAACCATGATCCCTCTTGAGTAATTGCTTTCAAGATATCTTCGTTCATTTTGGATTTGAAGCTTGCTATGGTACATGCATCAAGGCCATCCAATTCTGTTGATCTTATGATGGGAACCTGCAGCTCATGTAGGTCGACCACATGTACACCTTCTCTTGATGGAGCCTTGTATTCTGCAAAACAAACAAACAACCCATTGTTTTGTAAAATGAAGGACAAAATAGCTGCAATCTCCTTGTGAACTGCTTTGAATGTGCCATGTAGGCTCTCCACATGATGCCACTCCATAGATGTTGACAAAAAGATACTTGAAATTGGAGAGAAAAATGAATGAAATGAGAGAGAACAATGGATGAGTGTTAAGTTCATTGCATCAAATATAAAATTTTTTGTGTTCCTTACAATAAGAACGAAGCAAGGGATGCCTGGACATGTTGATCCTTTGCTAGTGATAGCCGTTTTTCGGCTTTCCATAATTGCCATAGTAAGCTACCTCACCCTATCAAATCGCTCAAACATTTTGGTTATCCCTACCATTTCACTGTACATAGGCGTGTGTGAGTTAGGAGACTTTTCCCATATCTTCTTAAAAACCCTTAATTAGCTAGTCACTGTGCTAGTTGAGCCAAAAATAAAATAAAAAAATAACAAATATATAAGTATATTATGGCCCATTTGTGTGTAAATATTTCATTGTATATAGGGCCTAAATAAAAGGATTTTTCATAATTATTTTGATATTTATTTAAATATTTCTACCTATGGTGTGTTATTTATGCTATGAACATTGACTCACCATTACCATATTTTTTCTTACCATTTTGCATACTCTTTATTCTATATAAAAATAATTTCATGCAAGCTTCTCTTATTTTTGGTGTAACTCCATCCTAACAAAAATCCAAAAAAACTAGTTCTATTTATGTGTATATTTTTTCACTATTGTGATTTTTTCCTTCCTACATCTATTCTTTATTACTCTCATAAATTAGACCACAAAAAATATTCATCTTCTTATGGTAGACTTATAATGAGAGAGATTTATTTTGACCCCTTTATATTTTTTCCACCTATATTCTTTATATTTGACATGTACATATTTTTTAGACCCCTCAATATTTTATTTTCTTAGTTGTACTATTCATTTATATCATGATCTCAACAATATCTTCAATAATAGAGCTACCAAATAAGGTCAAGGGTATGTGGCATGCATGCATGCACCATGGGGAGCTCACTCTTGGAGGTATTCAAAAGAATCATCCAAAGAAGGACCTCACAAGGACCTTGTGCAGTGGAAAAAACAGTCGGTTTTGCTGAATTTTTAAAGATCACATGCTCCCCGAATTTGAAAAGGTGATACAAATAAAAGTTGTAGCTCGTGAGCTGAAATTTCACCTCAAATTTTTTCATATTTTTTTTGAGCTACGAGCTGTGAGCTATGATTTTATTGGTGGACCCCAGTTGCCCATGCTTTGCAGCCACACTCCCTCTTCCACTTTATCATTTTCCTCTTTCACACACACTCCTCCCTCTCCTTCCCACTCCCAAACCTGCAACTCCCATGTCCTAATTCACCCTCTTCACCATTGCCACATCTCTCACACCTCCATAGCCTTCATCCTCCATTTCTACACCCTATGTGTCCCCCTTTCTCTCTACATATATGTCCATATTACCATACTCTCTTCAGCTTTGTAAAGAACTTCAAAAAATCAGCAAAAATCCAAGGATAACCTCTGCAAATGAAGGCTTTTATCATGAATTTTCCAAGGTTTGAAATAACATAGCTTCATTGACACGCGCTGCTTCGCCATGCTGACCGCTTCTTCTACCGGTGCTGTAAAGAGGTGAATGTCAACTTCTCCAAGCTTCAACCTCTCTTTACAAGCTCATCCCTTCTCTAACTTTTCTCATCATATATCTCACCATTTGGTGAATGATTTTGTAAATATTTTTTAGTGATAATTACTAACCACTAACCTTATTGTAAAATGCACCCTCTACTAGAGTAGGCACTCCCAAATTATTCACTCAATCCTCTCTCCTTTCATCCTCAAGAATTCTCTTCCCTTGAGCCCACATCCATGTGACTCAAAGGACAAGAGAGACCCACCCTCATGAAAAAAATAAAAATATGCATAATCTTTTATTACTTCAAATAAACTTGATTAGGCCTAATCCTAATCGGGGCTTCTAAAAACTATAAATAGAGCCCTTCTCTCCCTTGTAAATTATCACATGATCACACTACACCACACCACACCATTCTCAACACATAACACACCACTCTTCAAGCCTAGTTGTGTAGAGTGTGTGCATCGTGAGTGCTCCATTCCATCATTACACATAGGTGCATGGAGAAGCTTGAAGTTAGTTATGCCATCTAGAGGAGTGGAGTGTATGCCATACTCTTCACCACACTTGTAGCCTACTCTTGTGCATAAAGTTTTGGGTGCAATTGTATGCTGCAACTACGACTCTTCTCTCCAAATTGACTTGATAAGTTGGCTCATCAGGTGGTTGGAGGTATATTGTCCTTGAAGTTTGTTGTGCCATTTCATGCTTGGTGGTTTGAGGGCTTGTTGAATTGTTTGCGTAAAAGGTCAATTGTAAGAGGGTGCTCGGTGAGAGGGCTCCCGTGACCCTAAGACAATTTATGTATTGGCAACAAGGTCAAGTTTTGTGTTGTCTCTCTATTTCTCATCAAGCTTTGTGTGCATCTAGTCTTTAAGGCTAAGACTGAGTTGCTCAAGTTGATTTGTGCTCTTTACCTCTCTCTGGCGTGGTGAATGTTTGTGTTTGGTGTGTGTGGCTATCTTGCATTCCCCTCTCTTTGTGCATTTGAGTACAAGGAGATATCACGTGCCTCCTAGTTCGCATCTACAACTAGGTGGTGCCCCTTTTCTTGTTTGGTTTCTGGCTGTGGGTTGTTGTTGTCTCTGATTGTGCTTGCCCCAGCCCATTTGAGCAGCACAGGAGCCTCGAAGGGTGTTTAGAGGCCGCTCTTCTTGTTGCTCGCCCCGGACCGCCTCAAATTGGTGCCCCCACGGAGGAACTGACTTTGTGCTTATTGTTGTTGTATTGCATGAATGCTTGAATTTAGCATAATCAAGAAGATTATATGAATCATGAAAACTTGTATGAGTGAGTAAATTTTATGGAATTTTTTGAAGGTTTTTATGATTTTTTTGATTTCTTGTATTTTTTTGATCAATTGTTTTTTTAATGGGTTTTTTGTGATTTTTTATTTTATGTATAAGTTGTTGTTTTTGGGGTGAGTTTTTTCTATTTTTTAATAATTTTTAAAAGCATTTATCTTTTTACTGTGTGAAATTTTTAGGTGACTATTATATTTTTTGTGAATTTTTGGACCTCTTTTTTAATGGATTTTTAAAATTATTTTTATTTAGATTGTTTATGTTATTTTTAAAGGTGTTTTATAATTTTTTTAAAATTTTTAAATTTTGGTGTAATTTGTAAAACCTTTCTTTTTGTTTTTTTTTAAATGGATTTTTTATTGTTTTTGTGATTTCAAAGGTATTTGTAATTTTGGTTTTTTGAATTTTATTTTTAACTTATTTATTGAGATTGACTAAGAAAAGAAAAGCTTGACTTACCTGCAAACTGACAGCTCGTGGCCGACGGCAATAGCGTGAAGGCGGGGAATCGTGGTTGGCCTACGGGGCCCAGGCCTGGCGTGGAGCAGCGGAGCGAGGAGTTGGAGAGAGAGAGAGAGTGTGACAGCGCGTGGCCTGGCGCGTACTACGGACAGAGATAGGAGATTCAGCGACAACGTGGCAGCTGTAAGCGTACACGACGGCAGCGGGGCATAGTGGATGGCACCGGGCGGTCAGCAGGACAACGGCCAACGGGGTAGGACAACAGAGATGGGAGAGAAGTCAGAGAGAGAGAGAGAGAGAGAGAGAGAGAGAGAGAGAGAGAGAGAGAGAGAGAGAGAGAGAGAGAGAGAGAGAGAGAGAGAGAGAGAGGATTAAATTAAGGGTGTATGTGGGTAATAGAACAATGAAAGAGAGAGAAGAGAGAGAGGGTGTGTGTGTGTGTGTGGGGTGTGTTCACACGCCACGAGAGAGAAAGGGCAAAAGAAGAAAAAGAAGGAAGATTATTCTACCGTTGTAGGAAACTATCCCAAGAGACCGTAAAGATCTATCCGACGAGGAGAGTTGAGAGAAAGAAAGAGGGAGAGAGTTCATGCGCCGAAAGGCAGGGCCCAGAAAAAGATAGGTTCGCTTTATCCAAAGTCGCTTGAATTTTGACCGCCGAGTCCGCACAATCGTTGAACTTTTGCCGGAATATGCACCCAAGCTCGAGATCGACCGCCATCGCTCGTCAAAGCATTTTTAAATTTTGTTTTTCTTAATGCTCGAAAAAGCCAAATTTGGTCTAAAATTAGTCGAAAACGCTAAAAATCACCCGAAAATCCAAAAATTGCAATAAAAATCCATAAAAATCATGAAATCTTAAAAAATCATCGGTAATCACAGGTAAACACTTTTAAAACGCATAAGCATACCAAAAATAGCATTTGTTTCTCAAAAACACGATTTACGACAAAATCAGTAACTCGATCCTCGAAAACAACAAAACGCTCAAAACTTGGCCAAGGAGGGCACAAATATGCTCAAAATGATGCCGTAAATAAGCACACAAAATAGCTCGTCAAGATCGCAAGATATCAAATTTTTACAAAATTAAGCATAAATTAATACAAAAATTAGCAAAAAATTATATGAAAAATACCCAATTTGTTTTTGAAAATTCTCCACACAGAGGGGATTAGTATAGAAAAATCAAATCAAAATTAGCACATTAATTCAATTGCCAAATAATCTCATCAATAAAATCCAAACTAGGCAATTACACCAGCAAAATTAGCGGCAAAATTTGACGCATTTGGAGTGTGTAGATCCCTGTTTTGAGCTCAATAGCGTAGCAATTAACCATTACACACATCAAATATGCAATCAAACATTGAATTAATCATGCACATTAAGCACTTTTTAGGCGCACACACACACACACACACACACACACACACACAGACTAATAATTGGCAATTTTTACCAATTTTTAGGTGCGCGCGCGCACACACACACACACACACACACACACACACACACACACTAATAATTGGCAATTTTTACCAATTTTCAGGTGTGCACACAAAATGGTTAATCTTATCAAAATTGAAATTTGATTTTACAGATCTTTAGCTGGGCATGACCACAACACAAATCAATCATCAAAATTGCAAAATCATTAAGCACACATTGATTTTTAGGTGCACAAAAAAGGGCAAAATAGTGCACACACACCTAAAATTAAGCATACACACACTCAATTAGAATTCACACACACTTCATTTTAGTGCACACACACTTGCAATTGGTCATTTAAGCATGCAGTTAAATCAATTAGGCACACAATTAGCAATGTACATTCACCAATTGGTAATTGAACTTATGAATTCCATACGCCTCCAAATCTGAAAAATTTCGGCATTATGACGGTATGAAAATGACCAATTCAAAAAATTTTAAAGCATAACATAGCATTGACATGGCATTGCAATTAACATTGCATTGACATGGCATTGTAATTAACATAGCATATCATAGCATAGACATGGTGTTAATTAGCATAGCATAACATAGCATTGACATGGCATCATCATGGTATCTCTACACATGTTTAGATTCTAGGGAGGTTGAGAATACCACTTTGATTACCTTTCCAATGAAGATCGGTTGAATGGTAGAAAGCTCCAATCCTTAGTAGCAAATTAGTGTGTAAGTTAGCAAAGTTAGTGAAATTAGCAAGGGGTTAGTGTGAAATTAAAGTGTGTAGGCACACAATTGGCAAAATATGGTGACAAATAAGGGAAAAATGGACACTTGCTTCATGCACACACATCCAAAATCCACAAAACCATAAACACACAAGTGAAATTAGTAGTGCAATTAGTGAGGAAACACATCCGATTATGCCAAAATTACACTAGCGTAGGCCACTATCCCCGGCAACAGCGCCAAATGTTGGGGGTACCATCGTTGTACAGCTCCAATGACCAACAAAAGTATCAATCCGGAGGGATGAGCTACCCGGCTAGGGCATGGAAACACTCACACAATTAGTGAGCTAATCATCGCAATACGAATGATGACTCTACGAGGTGAGCTTCTCGGCCTATGGAGGAGCTAAACCACAATGATTGGCAATCCCCACATCCACTTCTCTTCACCTCTAATCAACCTAATCACACACACTAACGATTGCATGACGCACACAACACTAATCCTATCATGCAACACACTAATCACAAGCGCACACACATAGATCTATTGAGCACCACACTCCAGTCAAACCTACATGCACACATAAGCAAAATAGGGCAATGACACAAGATTACGGAGGGATTAACCACTAATTAATTATGATCTAGCTAATCAAAGCATCATTAGCAATCACAGGAAGCATAGTGAAAGAGAATCAAGCATTGATTAGTGTTAATCAAGTCCCATGAGCAAGGAGAAGCTCAAGGACTCCATAGCCACACACCTCAAGAGCTCTTACCAAAGAGTGCTCTCAACAAATGAGCTTGAGAACCCTAATTTCTTTTACACACTGCCTTATATACCTAGGGTAAAAATATTCATTGTCCGAGCGCCCAAGGCCTTTAGGGCTCCACCACTTACAAAATTTGCCACCTAGGCACACTAACTGACCTGCTCTTTACAGCTTGGAACTCCCATTGAGCCCATAACACATTAAAAATATTAAAATGGCTTGAAATAAATCGGGAATTTACAATACATGACCATTTTAGAAAATGTAGAAAATGTGTAACTCCAATCTTCACTGCTTCTTTGTATTCATCTTCGATGTGCATTTATACGTCTTTGGTCTTTAGAAGCTTACTGACGTCGGCTAAGTTAACAGACTCTATTGGCTCCCACTCTACAAAATGGAATGGAAAAATATCTGCAAGCATGACCAAGCAATGGAAATCTTATAGTCATCAAAAGCAATGTACAAGGTGAAAATACAAAATAGAAAATCTAGAAGGCGATGATTGCCAATTCTCCCCCAATTCCTTTCACCTTCATTGGTGGGAATAAATGCATTTTAAAAACCGTTATCGAGTAGAGAGGTTACTCTTGCTTGCTCGGGTTTCTTCCTCTCGAAGTTCCTACACTGAGTTATACGTCATGAATACGTTGAGTCTATATGTTCATCTCATTGGCATGAGATTGAGGAATGGTCTCCCCAGGAGTCTATGCAAGAAATATACAATCTATACCTTTCATGTTAGAAAATCAAAAGTACTGATGCTAAATATTTTCAATCTTTACTTACTTACACACACACACACACACACACACACACACACACACACACACACACACACACACACACACACACACACACACACACACACACACTCCTGTCAAACCTCTCACCATCTCTCCCTTAACCAAGTACAAACACAAGTAGACAAGGAAACACCACACACACACACACATACACACACACACACACACACACAAACAGTTCTGATGGTGATATCTTTTAAGAGAGAAAGATATTGACACAATTACTACACACAACATAGTATAAGAAAAGAGAGAGAGAATCTTGCAAGAGAATGGCGTAAAGTGGTAGCCCCCAAACTCCATGACCCCTCTTGTAGAGTTGGGTATTTAATTTCTTTATTGCCTAAGTTGGTGCCAAAAATTAGAGGCCCCTCTTTACATGAGTTTATGGGTGGTACCTATCTCTTATTGCATGACCCTTCATAGGTTAGGTTTTCACTAACTTTGTACACAGAGCAAGATGGGCTTATGGAAGAATAACTACAACACTTATGAAAAAATAAATGGCCAAGAAGCATTATAGCCGGTGCCTTCTCCTTAGTTTCTAGAGTTCGAGTCTACAAACATCAATTCACTATTAGTGAAAAATAAAAACCAATAACATCTTTCCCACAAAGATAGAAAATGTCCTCACGTACCCAATAGAGAATAAGCTAGACCGTCAGTGATGGAGAGTATGGAGAAGATCTAGAGAGTTTTGAAAAAATGTTTCAGGCGTCCATTTGGCCTCTTCTCTAGGGTGGCCCTTGTGTCCCTTAAAAGTCAAAAGATAGTGGTTGAAACCATGCCAATGCATGTGGTGGTGGTTTCATGAACTACACGTGAAGGTCGATCCTCATAAATTCGAAGTGTAGGTAGGGGTCCTCGGAAGGGTCGTGAAAGACTAATGTGAAATGCATTGTGAAGATGCCAGTGTGATGGTAAGTCTAAACAAAATGAGACCACATTAATAAAATCAAAAATATTGAAAGGACCATAAATATGGAGAGCAAGCTTTACAAAAACATTGGTGTCAATACTTCTAGTCCTCCACTTTTCAATTTGAAGCATAACATAATCACCTTCCTTAAACTCATGTGCCTTGTGATGTTTATTAGCATGCTCAGTGTAAAGTTCCTGGGAATCTTGAAAATAGAATGAAAAATTACATAAATGTCATGAAAATTAGGAGTAAAACTATCTGCAACATCACAACATTAGAAAGGCCTGAAGTAGGAGTAGGAAACAAATGACCATACACAATCTCAAATCTTTGGTTGAGAAGGAATATAAGCTTTCAATAAGTCAATCATGGTATGATTAGTTACTTGTGTTTAACCATTAGATTCAAGATGGATTGCAGAAGTAAATAAAATGTAGTATAAAGATGTTCAAACATTGTAGTCCAAAAAACACTACAAAATTCAAAATCTTGATCAATTATTAATACCTTTGGCAAACCATGATACATAAATATAGCTTTAAGAAAAAGAAGGGTAGCTTGACGTGTTGTGAGAGTTTTCTTGCAAGGAATGAAGTATGCTTGTTTAGAGAACTGATCGATGATAGTACATATCATATCATGCTTGTGAACAATGAGTGGGAAACCAAAATCCATAGAATTGTGTTCGCAAGTGTTTTCAAGAATGGTGAGAGGGTGTAACTTCTTACCTGTGATCTATTTAATCTTTTGGAAAATCAAACAAGATGAAACCTACTGCTTAACATCATTTTTCATAGTAGGCCAATTAAAATTAGGACAAAAGCTTTGAACTGTCTCGCAAAAAATTCTCTATGTCTGGCGTAGGGTGGTTGTGCAACTCTTTAATGAGTAAAAGACAAAAAGGTTTTGTGGCAGACAACTTTTGTTTAAAATAAAGAAAATATTATTGTATAGTGTATTAAAAAAAAAAGTGTGCACAAAATTGTCAGGTATATGAAACCATGTTGTTTTGAAATCATTACCTTGTGCATAAGTATGAGACATAGAGTCAAATGAGGTACCGATAATGGTTGATAGATTATTAAAAGATAGTCTTTAACTTAAAGCATCAACTAACTACAACATTTCCTTTATCAGGTTGGTACAGAATATTGGACTGAAAACTTTAAATAAAGGTAATCCACTTAAAATGCTTATCATCTATTAAGGTTTTATATAATAAATACTTGATACTTTGTTGATTAGTTTTGATTATCAAATTAGAACCCATTAAGGTATTCTTTCAAATATTAAAATCATGCACTATAACAGTTATCTCTTTGTCATATGTACTAAATGCTGATTCAGAGGGTTTAAATTTTTGACTTTCAAATGCAAGTGGATGGTTATCGTACATAAGAACTGCACCAATAGCCTTTACACCAACATCAGTGAGACGACAACAAAGAATGGTCTATGGAAATTAGGATATTGAAGAACAGGTGCATTAGTTGAAACTTTCTTGAGTAAAGTGAATGGGCCTTCTTGTAAATTAATCCATGCATAGGGAGTGTTTTTCTTCGACAGGAGAGTCAAGTAGTGAAATTTATAAGTAAAACTACAAACAAACTTCTTGTAATGTCTGCAAAGACCAATGAAGTAACATTGCTCATAAAGATTTTTTTGGTCTAGGCTATGATTTAATATCTTCAACTTTTTGTGGGTCAACATGATTTCCCTTTCTCGATACAATATGTCCCAAATATTCAATTGGTGAATATCCCTACTTTGTCAAAGAGGCTCATGAAGTGGATTGTGGATCTACAACAATTCCAACCCTTTTTTATTTCTTGAGGTGGGTACAAGGCCTACATTTGCTCATATGATTACTTATAAGGAAATCCCTCTTTTTCTTAAAGAAGAAAAAATGAAGAAGAAACACATGGAAGCTCCTGACATAGACAATGCCTATCTATTGTTTTTTGATGGCTCTTACAGAAAAGGGCATGGTGAAGCTTCAAGATGTGTTGTAATTTATGATCCTCAAGGTGCCTAAAAGTATTTTGAAGCTTACGGTGCAAAGCAACAATGAAGCTGAGTATGCTACTTTGGAGAAAGGTCTCAACCTTTGGCTTGAGCTTGGAATCCATCATGTGAGGGTAAGTGGTGATGCCCTTTTGGTGGTTAAGCAAGTACTTGGGGTATGGCAAAGTAAGAACCCAAGGATTAAAAATATGTGTTTTCAAGTGAAGAATCTGCTTAAGAGTTTTGAAGCTTGGAGTTTAAGGCATGTGGATTGGTCTCAAAATGAAGAAGCACATGGTGCAACACAAGCTTCAATTGGCCAATTGTATGTGAGACCTCTTTATTTGGGAATGGAAGCTTTGGAGAGGGAGAAAGACTTTCTGCAAACATGTATGTTTCCATCAGAGCTGGAGAAATCAAAGAAGTATGCCTTCCTTTGTCATGCCAAAAGGTATGTGTTGCTTGGTGATGCCTTCTATATGAAGGGGGCTGATCTGGTGATGAGAAAAGTGCCCTGGAAAGAGGAAATTTATATAATTTTGGAGGAGAATCATGAGGGTTCTTGTGGTGGTCACTTTGCTTCAAAGATCACTTTTCATAAAGTCTTGTAGGAGAGGTATGTGTGGCCAAGCATGCAATGTGATGTTCATCATTGGTGTAGGTCTTGTAAAGAGTGACAAAGCATGGAAAATAGTGTTATCAAATTAGAAATTAGAGGCACCATTGTGGCTTATGATGTGTTTGAAGGGGGATATTGATGCAATAGGTCCTCTACCTATGACAGCTAGAGGCAAATGTTACATACTTACTACTGTTGACTATCTATGCAGGTGGGCCGAAGCCAAAGCTGTCAAGCAAATCACGAGTAGAGATGTTTCCCAATTTTTATATGAAGATATTTTCTACAAATTTGGCATGCCATTGGAGTTACTTTTTGACAAGGGTCGATGTTTCATGGGAGAGTTGGTGGATTCTCTATTTGAGAAGCTTTATGTGCATCACATGTTTACTATTCCATATTATCCCCAATAAATGCAATGGAATGAATGAGAGGTTTATTGGGTAACTCATAAGGATTCTTACAAAGATGACAAGAAATAATGTGAAGAATTGGGATTTAGAGCTACCTTGTGCTCTGTGGGCTTACAAGACTACCATCAAATCAGGTACTGGTTTCTCTCCCTTTCATCTAGTTTTTGATAAAGAGTCTTTACTTCCTATTGAGGTGGAGATACCAGCTTTGAAGCTGATGCTACATCTTGAAGAAGAACCTAATGATTCACTCAAGGAGAGGTTTCTATATTTGCAATGTGTACAATTAGACAGGATGCTGGCTTTTGAGCATTATGAGCAAGTCTTGAAGAACAATCAAGAAAATGCAAATGAGAAGGTGAAGGACAAAGACCTCAAGAAGGGTGACAAGGTGCTCCATTACAATAGTAAGCTTGATAACTTTTCAAAAGAAGTTTCAAATCAAGTGGAAAGTCCCATCTTGGTCTTAAATAAGTTTCCAAATGGCACATATCAGCTTGTTGACTTGGGTGGTACCCCACATTTGAGGATAAGCCTTTTTTTGAGAAATCTTTAGATATGTGGCTAATAATGAAGATGAAATAAAAACTCCATCATGGGGTTTACATGATATCTTTTGTGCTGCTGATCATGAATGATCTAGCAGGCTAAGTGTGACAAACTATGTTGGGCGCATTTTTGACACCCCTTTTGGTAAATTTGTACATATCGACATGATTCCTGATGTCAAAAGGGTGTGTGTTATTTGTTTTTGTGGGTTTTTTAGCTTGCTTTAGCAAGAACATATACATACAGGTCAAGTCACTAGTATAGCGCTAGCTGTCGGGTTAGTGTGCCCGTAAGTGAGTTTTTTGAAGTGAGACTTATATATTACTAAAAATCATGTACAAATTAAAACAAGTTCAAGAAAAGTAAAAAAATATGCATTTTTTAGCTCGTTGTACCTCCTTGTTGGTTTTTGATGCAATTTTTGTCCTCGCCTTGCCTTCTCTTCGTGTAGTCATATCGGAATAGCTCTCTGTTTGCATCAAGTTTCCATGTAGCGGCGTGTAGATTCAATTTTGGTCATCTGAAAATTTCTTTCCAGTAATTTTTCAAGATAATTTCTTCCAAGCTTTAAAGTGACCCAATTAGAGTTGTTCTCTTTAGGTTACAATCCGTTCTCCGCAGGGTTATGGCTATGTCAGCCTAGTGGCAAATTATGTGTAGACAAATTGGGAGGGCATGTATCTATGAATTGTGGAATTGATGTTGAAGTTGTGGGTTTGTGATGTTCAATTGTGAAAGGGGAGGACCTTGTCTTTATATACATTGGTCGATGTGTGCTATAAATCCGTGCTTTGACATGGTTTTGCTCCTATCTGCTACGGTGTTTTGGGTGGGCGTGTTCTTGTAAATTCCCAAGGGAGCATAGGCCTTTTGGTTGGGGTTTACTAAGAGTTGGTTTGGTATACTGTTTGGTTTTGAGGTTGAAGTTTGAAGCTATTGGGCTATATAGGTATAGAGGTCTCCCACTTTTCTTTTGCCCAACAACGTGAGTGCAATAGAAGCGATTATTAAATTTTATTGTTTTCCACATTTTTACATACAAAAGGGTCTCGTAAAATGAAATTGGGAAAAAATTACAAATTGAATAGAAAAAGGGTGTATTTTATTTGTCAAACACTCACAAAAAAGGAGTTTTATAAATAGTCTAGAGGTGTTGTGTGTAGTGGGAGTGTTGAAAAGCAGATTGTATCAATGTGTACATTCAATTGTGATCTTGCAGGCTATGTGTGCATTGGATTGTGTGTCGACAAGGGTTTGCTATGGGAAAGTGTGTTTTTTGAAGGTATTTATGAGAGGATAGGGGTGCTATGGATATCTTGAGCTATGTAGGGGAAAATCTGTGTGTTCTGGGTGTGTTTTTTGCCCCCCCTCTCCAACATGTAAAAGTAGCTGGTGTATTTGTCAGACCAAACAACACGACAATAAACTCGTAGTTCCTAGATTGGGAAATTGGGATTTTTACTTTGCTCGATCAAGATAATGGTGGGAAAATGATGGTCAACTTGAAGACCAGGGAGAGCCGCTTTCATCCAGAAGTTGAAGGTGATAGAGAAGGTTCAAGTACTAGCTATGAATATGAGACAAATTCGACTTATGATACTAGTGTTGAAGAGGAGGAGAGCGGTGAGGACCTGCTAAAGCTGGATACAAACCTATTTGGAGTCACAATAGATTTGGCCAAGTCGAGTGAAGGTATGCAAGCTCCAATTTGCTATCTAGAGATTAAAGAGGTCGAGGACATGCTGGGTGAAGATATAACCAAGAAGGAGAAAGAAAGATATATAGAGTTGTGTGCATTATATCCAAATTTACTTGCCATGGAATACAAAGATTTGCAGGGAGCAAAAGGGGTGGAATATCAAATTCTGCTCAAGGTTGGATGCAAGCCAAAGGCACAAAATTTGAGAAGGTTGGGAGATATTCAGAGGGAAGATTTATGGCAAGAAATCAACAGGCTGCTTGAGGTAGGTATTATCTATCCCGTAAATAAGCTAAGTGGGTTTCTGCTGTTGTTATTACACCAAAGAAAAATGGAAATTGAAGGGGGTGTATAGACTATAAGCCGTTAAATGCTGTTACCCAGCGGAACCATTACTCCTTGCCATTCCAAGATGAAATTTTGAACCAGGTGGTAGGACATGAGCAATAGTCCATCATGGATGGCTTCTTCGATTATTTTCAGATTGTCATAGCTTTGGAGGACCATCTAAATACTACATTCATTTTGCCATGGGGGTGTTTTGCTTATCATGGGATGCCTTTTGAGTTGGTGAACGCATATGCTACATTTCAAGATTGGATAAACAAGGTGTTTGGACCATACTTGGGTAAGTTTATTAGAGTTTTCATGGGTGATATTGGTTGCTATAGTTCAAGAGCGGAGCACTTGTCCAAGTTAAAGCTGTGTTCTCAAAGACTGGATGAGGAAGGAGGACAATTGAATTTGAGAAAATGAAAATTAGCTTAGCCGAGGGCTCATCTTTTGGGTCATGTGGTTTCGCAAAATGGTATTGAAGCTAATCAAGAAAAGGTGAAAGCTTTGGTTTTGATGTAACCCCCTACCACTTCTACATGTCTGGCTTCTTTTGTGCACAAACTCAAGTATTTGGCAAGGATTTTTTGGATGCTATCCCTGTATGCACACCCCCTTCAAAAGTTAAGCCAATAGATTCATGGGTTTCAACGGATAGAAGATGCTCATGTAGCTTTTGATAGGGTGAAGGAGATCTTATGTCAATTGCCAACCGTATGTCCCTGTTGTGGGTTAGGTCAATACATGAACATCATACACAGCAAGAATAACCATCTACTCCACCATACTTCATTAACAACAATTCAGACACAGTAAACATGACTACTCAAAAATATCAGAGTAAGCAGAGACAATACACTGAATAGTTGCTGCACTGCACCATCATCATCACATTCATATCAGAGAACAGATACCCCGTGCGCAGATACATTCCCCACTTATATAGATAAATCCGACTTACCTACCCAGTCACAAGACATTCAGCAGACTGCAACTGAAAGACAGTTACATCCGACTTAGCAAAATACAGCTCAGTAAATATCCGATAAGTCAAAATCCGACTTAGCTATTCAGAGTCAGTTTCTAACATGTGCCTCTCAACACATGGCACGCCCCGGTGGTAGATTTCGCAGAAATCTGACCCGGATTCACATATCCCTTGATCAGGAATCCACCCTCTGCTTCCTTTACTGCATCTGATTCTGCTGCATCATCTTTTCCCATTTCCACCTCTTGTGCTCTATCTGCAATCTCAGTATCAATCTGCTCTTCTGCCACTTTCTCCTCAGCTACATCCTGCATCAAAAAACTATTAGTAAAATTCTCCTCTTTCTTTTCTGCCTCTGCAAACTGTTGTCTCTTATTCTCTTCCATCTGCTGAACCTGCTGCTTCAAACAGTCTCTCTCCTTTTGCAATTCCTCCACTTCCTTCAACAATTGTGCTTCTACCTCATGCACTAACCCTGCCTTTAGCACCTCATATGGATACTTAATGACAAATCTCATTCTTTCCTTGGTCTTTTGCCACATCTCCTGTGCAACCAAAGCTAACTGCTGCTTGAGAATAGACACTTCTCCTTCTTTCATTAATACTGCACTCAAGCTAATTTCCTCTTGTGCCAACATCTGTTGCTCTAATATCTGCAAAGGTTCCAATCTCAACCTCTGCATCTCCACAGTGACCTGTAACTCTGCATTCCTCTTTGCCATGTCTTCCAATTCCAAAGCAACCGCTGCCTCCACTTTCTCAGTCCATTGCTTAAACTCCCCCAATGATCTCTTCACTTTTGCTAACTCCATCTTCTGTTTCCCCACTATTTCCTCCATATCCTGCTCATACTTTACTTTCATCATAGCTATCTGCTCTTCAAACTCTTTCACCTGTGACACCTGTCCTTTAAACTCCATCAATTTTTCTGCATTCCTTTCAGCTTGCATACTCTGAACCTTCAGCATATTATTCTGCTGCCTCACAAATTCCTGCACCTGCTGCAGCATCTGAACTACTTTATCACTGTCCAATTTCCCAGTATCTACTGATACTCTAGAGACTTCCTCAGCACTAAAGTCTAATCTGGAAAACACTCTGCTAACTGGTTCAGACTTCTTCCTCTTGTTGGATAATGTGAAAGCCTTACCAAGATTTATTGGTGTTTCCTCTGCTTTTACCTGCAGTGGTGAATCAACATCCATGGTGCCAAATTCTGCAAACTGCATTTTTGCTGTGATTTCTTCAAAGGCCTCTCCTCGAGTATATTTGGCTTTCACCAAATCCTCATAAGCCTCCATATGCTTAGCATTAAACTTCACAAATCCTGTCTTTTCAGAATGCACCATGATGGGATGCTCAATCTGAACTGGCTGCTGCTTCTCCTGCACCAGTTTTTCTGCTTTCACAGGCCACCTTGCTTCACCATTCTGTACTCTCTGTGCAAAAAAGAACAATGCTGACAAGTAACCACATAACCTACTATTTGCCTGTGTCTTCCTCTTGTCTGAAGAATGAATCTCTGCTGCCAACTTTTCATACACCCAGTGAGCCGAGCTCACTTCTCCTCCCTGCTCTGCATAGCTTAATGGTGCAAAGTTTTCTTTTGACATATAATCAAACTTCACAATAAAGCATAGCCTCTCCAAGTACCACTTAAGCTGCTCTCTCCTAGCATATGCCACATTCTTTAACATGTAATACTGCCTGCCTCCTTCTCTTGGACCAAACTCCTTTAAGTGCTTCCTCTGAACACTTTGGAATAGGTGTATTAGGATGCAAAGGCAGCTTGAACACCTCAGACACCAACTCCACATTGAGTACCACATGCGGTGACACTCTCCCCTTAGTCTTCCTAAGTATTTCCAACTGAGACTTTGCATATACATTGTTTCTACATTCTTCCCAAGGCAGAATGGCAAACTCATACAATCCTACCTGCTGCAACCATATGGCGTTGCGCTTTGCCTGACAATCTATGTCAACTTTGAAATCCATAAAAGGGTCCATTAATGCTTGCATCACCTTACCTTCTGACACAGGAGTCGGCGTTGGCGTTTCCTCTTCTGCAGAGTCACTGTTTTCGTCTGCACTGCTTACATCAAGCCGCATAGGCAAAGCTTTGCTTCTCAAACGTCGCCCCGAACCTTCGGTCTGCTCCTCATCAGTCTGTGGTTGCATGGCCATCAATTGCTTTGCTTTCGGCATGGCAGGACTGAATAAAGCTTCTTCAAGCGAAAACCCGAATGCTCCGCGCTGCTGCATGTGTACTGAACTTTTGTTGCATGTATGATTATACTCGCTGCACCATGCACACATATCTCCACCCAGTATCCTTGAAGTGCTACGAAACTTCTTTTCAGCACACTCCCCGAAGTTATTAGTCCGGCCTAATAATTTCTTATTAAAAATTCCGACTTGGTCAGTTCCGACACAGGTACTCTTCCAACATCTACAATGTTGAATCGGATGTGCACTTTGGCACTGCCTACTTCCTCCAACCCGTGAATTATATGGGATACTATGAAAAGACCTCCTCAAATCCATGCAAACCAGCATTTTTCCTTTTCCTTTTGCTGATTCTGAATCTCCTGGCTGTAGGGGTATTACAGTTATGCAGGCTACACTTGGCCAGTCCAAATGAGGTGGCTTTCCCTGAAATTTCTTCAGCCTGAAACCATTAACTGCCTTTTCCACTCTTGTACCAAACACATCAGCTATGATGAATGTCCCTTGTCCTTTATCCTGCACAATCTGATATGGTCCCTGATATCTCAATGACAATTTACCAGGATGTGGTCCCAGCTTAGAGTTGTACAACATTACCCAATCTCCAACCTGAAAGATCTTGAACTTCACATTCTTGGTCACCCATGCTTGTCTTCTTCTTTGTATGACTTCAGTAATGTAAGAGCTTACCAACCTATCCTCCTCCAGCTGCATCAGATATTTGTTCCTGTGTAGTACTGACAACTTTGGAGACTGCTTCTCTGCTGAGACTCTTAAACTTGGTACCACAAACTCCATAGGCACCACAGCTTCCAGCCCATAAACCAGCTTGAATGGTGTCATACCAGTAGTGACTTTGAAAGCTGTTCTAAAGGACCATAAGGCAGAATCCAACTTATCATCCCAATCCTTCTGATTCTCTGTCACAATCTTTTTCAAAATCCTTACCAGTGTTTTGTTGGAGCTCTCAGCCTGACCATTAGCCTGTGGATGATATGCTGTAGACTTCTTGTGCATAATCATATGTGTCCTTGTTAGCTCTGAAATTACTTCATTCAGAAAATGAGTTCCTCTGTCACTTACCAGCTCCACTGGACACCCAAACCTGGTCATAATGTTATGATAAAGAAATCTGGCCACACTTGAAGCTTTATTATCCTTCAATGCTACTGCTTCTACCCAGTTAGTGCAATAATATGTAGCCACTAAAATGTATCTGCATCCCCTCTTGGAAGTTGGTTTGACGGGTCCTACAATGTCCAAACCCCACTTTTGAAAAGGTTCCAAAGGCAAAATAGGATGATCCCCCATCCTATCCCTGTTTGAATCAGGTTGACCTGTTTTCTGACAAATTACACATCTTTTGGCATAATCATGTGCATCCTTTAAAACTGTAGGCCACCATAATCCAGCCTGCAAAATCTTCTTCCCTGTAGTATCTCCAGAGAAATGCCCTCCTGCTGTGCCTGAATGTGCTTCCTGCAAGACTGCATTTTGCTCAAATTCTGGCACACATCTTCTTATTACTTGATCAATGC